>NC_090445.1:345435000-346822735 GCF_031143425.1 Pleurodeles waltl | reverse complement strand
CATCCAGGGGCTAGCATCAGAGATGCAGCAGACCAATGCCTATCTGGGTGGCATTCACAGTGCTGTGTCTGGCCTACAGAGATCTTTTCAGGCTCTGGCCTCCTCTATGACGGCAGCCAGTTTCCCTGGTCATTCCGTCCAACCTCCTTGACCCTTTCCAGCACCCCACTCCCTTCACCCGTCCAAAGCACACATTCTGACACGCAGTCACACACCTCAACCCACAAGAAGCACACTTCTAAACACAAGCACCACACCTTCCACCACAAGCATTCACACTGCCAACATACACATGCACACACAGCAACATCCACTGCCCCCAGTGTGCCCACCTCTTCCGCCTCCCTGTCTGTCCCCTCTACATGCACACTCCCAGGCACTGCCAATTCATTCACTGTTGCTGAGCCTATTCCTGCTCTCACCACAATAGCACACATCCATACATGCACCACAGACACCACACCTGCACTCACCACAACTACTTTAGTCAACACATGAAGCACACTCACCAGACTTGCAGACACCCACACAACATACATTCACACTGGCAGCCGGTCTTCTCCCACTGTGTCCAACCCCCTCCTCCAAAAATACACAAACGCACCAAAACACCCACCCATCACACATCCACCTCAGCATACTGTCCAGTCACCTGCACCCACAACATGCACCCCTACACCACTTACGTCCACACCCTCTGCCTCCACTCCCACACCCTCCTCCAGGTCCATCCCAATTGCTCACAAAAAACTTTTCCTCTCCTGTGCTGACCTCTTCCAACCCACTGCCCCACCCTGTCTTGTCCCTAAGCGTGCGCACCTCTTTGCCCTTTCCACTTCACAGCCTGCCCCTGTCCGCCCTTCACATTCCTGTGCCCCTTCCCCAGAGAGGAAGAAGCCCTGTGCTGAGCCAATTTCATCTGGCTCCACCCGGTCCCAGCACACACCCCCACCTTCGAATGCCAAACCAATCCCCCTCCACCTTCCGAGCGCAAATCCAAGGCCCACCCCTGTGGTAAATCCCCACCATCCCCTGCCCCTGTTCACTGAGGTGCCTGATGCCCCATTGTTTCCCCTATAAGGTGGAGTACTGTAGCACTTTTGGGAGTCAGGTTGGGGCCATTGTAGCCCATGGAACTCTAGCACTATGGACTGGCCATTGGCCTTACTTGACAATCGTTTGCTCAGAGATCTGCATTAAACATTTATGTGTGGCCTGTGTTTTGGCGGCACACTCTTGATCACTGGTCTCTTGTTTCATTGTATGTGGGTGTGGGGCATTTGTATGTACTATAGTCAGGTTGGATTTGCCTTGTATCGGGTAAGTACCTCTTGCTGTGGGATTTATGGGTTGTGCTGTTGTGAAGGGTTGTGGGAGCGTTGCAGGGTGGGTGGAGTGTGTGGATATGTAACTGTGCCCTTTGTTCCCTGCTTTCGTAGGTTGCAGCACTTATCATCGTCGTCTTCGTCTGCAGTCTCAGTCGTGGAGGTACATGGCAAGGAGAAGGGCTGGCGTGTTCTGCAGCTCTCTATCCATGTCTGCTTCGGCATGTTGTGAGGGCCTCCGGTGAGTGTTTCTTTATGTTTGGTTCGCTTCCGCCTGGCTTTGCGTGGCAGTGGTTCCCGCCTCGGAACTGAAGGCGGTCTAGTGGTTCATTATTTGATGGGCGGGTTGGGCCTTTCCGTCGGCCTTAGGGCGGCCTCTGACTTCATTGTCGGCACTCCTCTACTGGTGGTGGATGGTTTTCAGGATGCCTGTGTTTCAGTTGGTTCATTATTTGGCAGTCCCACCGCTCCTCTGTTGGTGGTTTTTACCGGCGCCGATGGCGATGCGGTGTTTCCCCCTGTGTTCATAATGAGGGCCTAAGTTGTAAGATCATAACCACGTAATGAGAGTAATATTGGGATGAGGCATGGCTACGAAGGCTGAGTGTGAGATGGAGATGTGCGCAAGATGAACCAATTTGAATAAAATGGCAGGAATAAAATTCGATCTCTTTATGTTTTAGTTTACAGTTTACCCCGTTATGCGTCTCTGAATCTGTCCTCAGCCAGACAGCTAAGAATCCATTGAGTCAGGCACTTTGCTCCAGTGCTGTCAGTGGGATATGGCATACATAGTTTTTTAAAGAAAACATGATACTTTTCCATGTAGAGATTTCCTCATGGTAAAATAAAGGGAAAATTTAAAAAATATGTTTAACTCGAAATAAAATGTTTAAATATTTTTATGTGAACCCTTAATGTAAACTTATTTGATATACTTACTTTAATGTAGAACAAAATTAAAATGCTACAGCACCACTTATTGCGAATTGAATTTTCAGTTAATGGAAATATATATAAAATCACACTAGACTTATTCTTCAAAAGTTTAAATTAAGAAATAAATTCCTAAAAAAATATTTTTTAATGTGCATTAACAATTGATAAATGTGGTTCATAGAATTAGTTAAAAGCAATGTAATCTTTTTTTAATAAAATGTATTGTTACTTTTTTCATAAATCCATAATAGTTTATTGAAATATTTTATAATTGAATAATAAATATGTCATATTTATAGATATCTTACATTTATTGTATATCTATGTGTATATTTTACTATTTCCCAAAAATGTCCTTTAACTTAACATTATTTCCTATGGGTTTTTAATTTGAATCCATGCCTGCATTATTTTCTATGGGAGGGTGTTGCAGTACCTGTGATTGGCCGTAGGTAGTAATGGGCTTACTACAAAAATATAAGCTACTTCAAAAGTGTAAATTACACATGTACGTTACTACAAAAGCATAAAGGTCTGATTCAGAAACAGTACTTTGTGATACATTTTGTAGTACTACAACATGTGTTACAAAACATACTAACAAGTTTAAGTTTTTCCTATACTTATAAGTGTGGATTTGTCAGTCCGGACCTGGGAATCTCTGCAGATATAAGCATAGATTTTACCAGTAAATGTGGGAGAGACTGAGGGGAATGGGAGGGAAAAGAGGTAGACTCACTTCAAAAGTCTAGGGAGGAATAAGAGGGGTCTAGGATGTGTCTGGGAAGGTACTAGGAAGGGACATCACACCCCCCTCACACATACACCCAAAAAAGAAATTGCAATACTCTGGGGTGGAAACATGCACCTTACAACCTTGTAGTAAGTTTACACTCAAAGTTTGTGAATACCAAAAGTAGTGAACTTACTACAAAGTGTAAACTTACTCAAAAGCGAAAGTTATCTTTCTGAATCAGGCCTAGAATTTGTGAATACCTAAGATTATTACACTTACTCAAAGTGTAAATGTACTCAAAAGTGTAAATCAGTTTTGATACTCAGGCCAAAAATACCTAAATTAAGACCCTCATTACAACCCTGGCGGTCAGTGATAAAGCGGCGGTAATAAAGCCAACAGGCCGGCGGTAACAAAAATGGAGATATGACCGCGGCGGAAACCGCTCACACAGACAGCCACTTTAACATACCGACCACCACGGTGGTAGCAACAAGCACCAAGCTGGTAACTGCCAACAGCCAGGTGGAAGACAATGTTCCGCCCACTGTATTAAGACAGGCCTATCCACCACTTTCTCTGGGGCGGTACCAACAACATCAAAAACACTGTGGAAACACTGCACAGAAGGGAAACAACTCACCTCTGGAGAATCAGGGAACAACAACGCCATGGAGCCCGAGTTGAACATCTTCATCATGCTTGTATTCCTTTTCCTGCATTACGAACAACAACGCCGGTGAAGACGACCACGGTGAGTACTGCTGCCTAGCATACAAGGGAGGAGGGGAGAAAAAGAGAGTGGCACACACTCGCAACACCCCCACCCACAACACCACACATAAAACCAGATGCAGTAACAAAACATATTCACCCCGCACCCCTTAGGAATAATGCAAGGACAAAACAAATTGATTAAAGGTCCTTGGGAGTGCAAGGCCACAGTCTCTCAAGTGGGTGGTTTGCCCACTGCTTGGTCCTGGGGAGTGCAAGGCCACAGTCTCTCAAGTGGGTGGTTTGCCCACAGCTTGGTCCTAGAGAGTGCAAAGCCACAGTCTCTGAAGTGGGTGGTTTGGCCACTGCTTGGTCCTGGGGAGTGCAAGGCCACAGTCTCTCAAGTGGGTGGTTTGCCCAATGGTTCTGGAGGGGGCCTTGTTCCCAGTGTGCTTCATCCTCGCAAGGATTGGGTGAGTGGATGGCATCTTCCACTGGTTCTGGAGGGGGCCTTGTGCCCAGTGTGCTTCATCCTGGCAAGGATTGGGTGAGTGGATGGCTATTTCCAAGGGGTCTGGAGGGGGCCTTGTGCCCAGGGTGCTTCATCCTGGCAAGGATTGGGTGAGTGGATGGCTACTTCCACTGGTTCTGGAGGGGGCAATGTGCCCTGTGATGCAGCACTAGGGAAGTGCAAGGTCACAGACTCTCATCTGGGTGTCACACCCACAGGATATGCAGAGTCCAGAACGCACTACAGTCCATAGAGGCAGGACTACACACTGCCCGCAGGCGGCACCGGCTGCTCAGTGGTGGCAGTGGCAGGACTGGTGTCTGGGCTGGCAGTGGTGGGGGGAGGCTCCAGCCCATCCCCTGCTGCCTCGGACAGCTGCCTACTGGGGCTGCTGCTGCTGGCAGTGGCACTGGTGGCGGTGCTGGCAGTGGTGGAGGGAGGCTCCAGCCCATCCCCTGCAGCCTTGGACGGCTGAACCGCCATGGTTGGTGGTGGGGCTCCGAATGAGTCCCAGCATCAGTCCTCCTGTCCTTCCTGCCTGCTAGTGCAAGCCCCTTTCCCTTCCTTTTGGCAACTGCTGGTGCCTCCTTGCCCTTCCCTTTGGCAGCTGCTGGTGCCTCCTTTTCCTTCACTTTGATAGCTGGTGGTGCCTCCTTGCCCTTCCCTTTGGCAGCTGGTGGTGCCTCCTTGCCCTTCACGTTAGCAGCTGGTGGTGCCTCCTTGCCCTTCCCTTTGGCAGCTGGTGGTGCTTCATTGCCCTTCACTTTGGCAGCTGGTGGTGCCTCCTTGCCCTTCACTTTGGCAGCTGGTGGTGTCTCCTTGCCCTTCACTTTGGCAGCTGTTTGTGCCTCCTTGCCCTTCCTCAACACACCTGGTGCAGTTGCCTGGTTCCCTGGCGCCTCTCCCACCTGGAGTAGCTGTTGACACTGCTGTGGCCGTGGACTGTGTGGCCGAGGTGCTCGTCTGGGCTCTGACAACCCTGGTCCGACGTGAAGGACGGGGGGAGGGGTAGAGAAGAGGTCAACAGTGGAGAGAAAAAGCTTCTTAGGGACATTGGGGCGGGAGGACGGTGAAGGTTTGGGAGTGGAGGAAGAGGGAGTGGTTGTAGGAGGTATCTGTCTGCTGAGTGTGGATGCAGGTGCATGGGCTGGATGCTGCTGTGAGGTGGATGGCTGTTGGGTGTCCGAGTGCTTGCATTTATGTACTTTGGGAGGAGGGGGCACAGACACAGTGGGAGAGGACACAGAGGACGTGTGCATGGATGTGGGGGTGGTGACTGTCAGTGAGGGGTCTGTAGTGATAGGCGTGCTGGTGATGGAGGTAGTGGATGAGGATGTAGTGCAGGCAGGTGTGAATGTAGATGCAACTGGGAGGGAGGTGGACAACGAGGAGGAGGGGGACACAGTGGAGGCAGTGGATGTTGGTATGTCTGCATCTGGATGGTGTTTGTGTGAGTGCCTGTGGGATGATGAGAGGTGCTTGTGTTTGCCTGAGCCACTCCTGTGTGTTGTTTTGGGTGCATGCTGGTCTGCCTATGTGCTTGGGATAGGTGGGGTTCAGGGGAATGGGACTGGGTAGATGAAGTTGGAAGGGGGAGGGTAGAAACAGGGACAATGGCTGCCATCAGAGAGGAGGCCAGAGCCTGGATTGATCTCTTTTGGGCTGCCATGCCAGAGTGAATGCCCTCCAGGAATGAATTTGTTTGCTGAAAATGGGCTGCCAGCCCCTGGATGGCATTCACTATGGTTGACTGCCCAACAGAGATGGATCGCAGGAGGACAATAGCCTCCTCACTCAGGGCAGCAGGGCTAACTGGGGCAGAGCCTGAGGTGCTTGGTGCTTAGGAGATGCCCACCCTCCTCGGTGAGCCAGCACGGGAAACTCGATGAGGGGCTGCTGGGAGGGCAGTGCTGGTACGGGGGTGGAGGCTGTACCTGTAGTTGGGGTGCCACAGAGGTGTCCGCCACCACCAGGGAGATGCAATCAGAGGAGAAATCACTCTCAGAACTGTCCCCTCCTGTCTCTGCCATGGTACTCCCCTTGCCCTCCGTCCCACTGGTGCCCTCACCGTCAGTGGATTCGGCCTCCTGGGCCCTGTGGGATGCAGCTCCCTCCGTCACCGGTGCCTCTGCTCCTCCGTCAGATGATGCTAATGCATAGAAGGACAGGGTGACAAAACAAAAAGGGGGGTATGAGACAAAGGACACACTTGGTCAACGGCGGCACAAACACCACCATTGGCGTACACGACACACATAGGGAACAGCCCTACGCAGTAGGCAATGCACTAACAGTCACAATGCTAGTCACCAGCCCATGGACAGGGATACCTAACGCCAATAGCAGCATACCTGATACCCACAGACCCCTGTCCAGTATTGGAAGCCTACTAGCTTGGTAGGAGGTGGTGTACATCAGACCCTCCCCAACATGGGACCCACCCTGCAATGTCCGGCCTGGCCTAGGTGTACCCACAGGCCCACATCCCCACCCGGACACCACCCCACCATTTGCAAGTAGTATATTGTGAAACTGTACTCACCCCCTTGTGGCTGCTGTGATACCCTCAAGCGCCCATCCAGCTCTGGATAGGCCACCACCAGTATGCAGGCCATCAGGGGGGTCAGGGTTCGAAGGGCACCCCTTCCTCATTGGGAGGCCATCCCCAGGTGGGCCTCCGCCGTCTTCCTTGCCCAGCGTCTCAGGTCCTCCCACCGTTTGCGACAGTGGGTGCTCCGCCTGCCGTAGACCCTCAGGGTCCACATGTCCTTGGCGATGGCACGCCATATACCCTTTTTCTGATGGGCACTGACCAGCAGAAAAAATACACATTGAACAAAGGTATAAGTCAGACTGTCTGGACTGTTACACTCATGTCCCACCATAGCCCTCACATCCCCATTAGCACAGACATTGCCCTCAATACTTGCAGCATGCTGCCCAGGACCCTTACACCAAACCCACCCACATGAGACCCTCACAGAGAACACTCCATGCAATCATGCCCCATGCATTGTGCTCACAGTGTACTCACCTGTTGGTCTAGAGGCCCATACAGCATTCGGTACTGGGGTAGGACCCCATCCACCAACACGGCAGCGGTGAAGACAGGGGCCCTTTCCCCAGATACTTAAGCCATGGTCGGTTCCAGACACAGGTCACATCAGCACTTGCAGTGTAGGTCCTCTCCTGTTGAAGGTCAGGTAGCAAGCGAGTGAACAGATAGAAAATGGCAGTCACGTCTGCAGTAGTGCGTACCGTCACCCCCGGCGTACATCACCATTGGCCACTGTTACCCATAGGGCCCAATGACAACCAATGAGGAGTTGCATGGCGGTACTCGACCGCCTCCCACAATGGCGCACAATGTCAGTGGAATTACCTCATTTCCACATGCCCATCCACACAGGACAGGGAGACAACATTTCAGGGGGGCAGGCCATGGCACCTACCTGCGTCACAGTACACCATGGCAGCTTTTTGGCATATTCAACAATCTACTGTTACAGTCACAACATGCAATGCAGTGTAGTGTTTGGAAATGTGGAATACTGACCAGCTGCTCCCCGTTTTGCCCCCTAGATTACAACCGCTGTGGATGAATAGGAGATGGAGACATCCGCCCGTGAATAGAACCTTGGTGGACTTTTTAACAATGGAGGACAGGCACATTATCCTCACCTATAGACTTGACAGGGCCACAATCACAGAGCTGTGTGCCTAGTTGGAGCATGACCTGTTATCTGCTATCCGTCAGCCCACTGGGATACCCCCTCTTGTGCAAGTCCTATCTGTGCTCCATTTATTGACAACTGGATCCTTCCAAGTGACGGTGGTCTTGGCATCAGGAATGTCTCAGCCAATGTTCTCAATAGTGCTGACCAGAGTGTTGTCTGCCCTGATGAAACACATGCGCAGCTACATTGTTTGCCCCCAGGTGCAAGATTTGGCCACAGTGAAAGCTGACTTCTATGCAATGGGACTTATCCCCAACATTATTGGGGCTATTGATGGTACACATGTTGCATTTTTCCCCCCAGGGGAAATGAACAGGTGTTCAGAAATCGAAAGAGCTTTCACTCCATGAATGTGCAGAGAGTGTGCCTGGAGGACCAGTACATCTCCCATGTCAGTGGGTCTGTGCATGATGCCTTTATCCTGAGGAATAGCAGCATCCCATATGTGATGGCTCAACTCCAGAGGCACCGGGTGTGGCTAATAGGTGAGCCCTAGTTCCCACCCAGTGGATGTTGGTGTATGGGTATGGTGTTGGCCATAAGGGTTAGTGTGTGGCTAACAGGTTTCCCTCGATATTTGCAGGTGACTCTGTTACCCCAACCTCTTATGGCTACTGAGCCCTGTGAGGAATGCCAGGACAAGGGCAGAGGAACGTTACAATGAGGCACATGGGCAGACAAGAAGGATTATCGAGGGGACCTTTGGCCTCCTGAAGGCCAGGTTTCGTTGCCTCCATCTAACCGGTGGATCCCTGTACTACTCACCCAAGAAGATCTGCCAGATCATTGTGCATGCTGCATGTTGCATAACCTTGCCTTGAGACGCCAGGTGTCTTTCATGCAGGAGGAGGCTGGAGATGGCTGTGTGGCAACAGTGGACCATGTGGACAGTGAAGAAGAGGAGGCAGAGGATGAGGACAACAGAACAGCAATTATACGACAGTACTTCCAGTGACACACAGGTAAGAAAATGTAACTTCACCTTACATTGACAGTTTTGTGTTTGACATTGTACATGGCAGGCAGATGTACCCTTTGGCATCTCTATTTTCAGATATCTGTGCCCCACTCTGCCTCCTGGTGTGTTGACTGCAGCCAACTACAGGTCATACCCATGTATATATTACTGTTCAGTTTAATAGCAATGTTTTCAGCTTGTTAAACGAATACATAGTTCAATCATTTGACAGATTCCATACTTGTATTTTTTCCAAGGGTGTTTATTTAAGTGCTAATAAGTGGAGGGGGTATTGCAATGGGCTGAGGTGATGATGGAGGAAAGTCCAGGGTAGAGTTCAGTCTATTTGTATCACAGGTGCATTGTCCAAGGGGGCATAGGAAGTGGAGCAATGGCAGTTCAAGGTGGACAGGGTGACAGACTGGGACACAAGGATGACATTCAGGAGAGTCTCATTTCCTGGCGGGGTTCTTGGCAATTGTCTCTGGCTTGTGCTTGGATCACAGGGACCGTTTGAGGGGTGGTTCTACTTCTGCAGGGGGAGGGGGAGGGGTGCAGGTGGCCTGTTGCTCCTGTGGCAGGGCCTCCTGTCCACTAGCAGCAGCGAAGATGGATGGCTGTTCATCGGTGTGGCTAGTGTAAGGGGCCCACTGGTGTGCCACTGCCTCCCTCATAGTGTTGGCCATGTCTGCCAGCACCCCTGCAATGCTGACCAGGGTGGTGTGGATGTTCTTCAGGTCCTCCCTCATCCCCAGTACTGTCCCTACTGCATCTGCTGGGTCTCCTGCAACTTGCCCAGTATCTGGCCTATCGTTTCCTGGGAATGGTGGTATGCTCCCAGGATGTTGGTGAGTGCCTCCTGGAAAGTGGATTACCTAGGCCTGTCCTCCCCCTGTCGCACAGCAGTCCTCCCAGCTTTCCTGTTGTCCTGTGCCTCTGTCCCCTGAACCGTGTGCCCACTGCCACTGACCCCAGATCCCTGATCGTCTTGGGTTTGTGGGGTGGCCTAGGGTCCCTGTAGTGGTGGACACACTGCTAATTGACGAGTCCTGGGAACGAAGGATTTGGCCCGCTGGGTGGGTGCTTTGCTGGTGTTTCCTGAGGGGGAGGCTCTGTGGTGGTATGGGACTGTGCCTTGGTAACCGACTGTCCGGAAGTCCCTGATGGGCTAGGTTGGTCATCCAGATCCAGGCGATCAGAGCTGCTGTCATCACTGTGGGCCTCTTCTCTGGGGAACTTGATGTTGCTGGCACCTCCTCTCTGGTGACGCTGGATGGGAGACCTGTGGGGATGTAAATGCAGTGTTATTGTTTCTGCGTGTGACATCTTGTGTATGGGTGTGTTGCCCTGTATGGTTGTTATTGCCCTGGCTGCTTTGCATTGTGTGAGTAGTCATTTGGTGGGCTAGGTGATGGTCTCTAGTGTGCATGCATTAGTGATAGTTGTCCACGCAGGTCTGTGATGGGTGTCTATACATTGGTGTTGCATGCAGGGCTTGGTTTTGGGATGAGTGATATGTGATGGTGGGGTGTGTGGGAGGTGGTGGAGTGATGGGAGTGAGGGTAAGGGTGGAGGTATGTGATGGCATGCAGGTAGGGGGGTGATAGTAGTAAAAATTTGACTTACCAGAGTCCAGTCCTCCTGCTATTCCTGCCAGGCCCTCAGGATGCAGGATTGTCAAGACTTGCTCCTGCCATGTTGTTAGTTGTAGGGGAGGAGGTGGAGGTCCACCGTCAGTCCTTTGTACAGCTGGTTGGTGTCTTGCTGCTGTGGAAAGCACCTTCCCCCGTAGGTCGTGCAACCTCTTCTTCATGTCATCCCTTGTTCTGGGGTGCTATCCCACGGCGTTGACCCTGTCCACGATTTTCCGCCATAGTTCCATCTTCCTAGCTGTGGATGTCTGCTGCACCTGTGATCTGAATATCTGCGGCTCTACCCTGATGATTTCCTCCACCATGACCCTTAGCTCCTCCTCTGAGAACCTGGGGTGTCTTTGTGGTGCCATGGGTGCAGTGTGAGTGATGTGTGTGGGGGTGTGTGGAGTGCTGTGTTGGGGTGTATGCTGTGAGGTGCATGGATGGTGTATCGGTGATGGTGTTCTATGGCTCTGGTTCTGTGGGTACTCTTGGTGTCTCTCTCTCGCAGTTGTCAATATTTTTAAGTCGTAAAGGGTTGTGGGTATTGTGTGTGTTTGTTTTAGAGTGGTTTGGATGTGTGGAAATGGTGTGTGTAGTTTGAATTGTCCAATGTGGTGTTGTTTTGTTTGAGTGTCTGTATTTTGAGCGCAGCAGAATGTACCGCCAATGGTTTAGCGCAGTTGAATGTCCGCCACAGTGATTCGTGGGTCATAATGCTGTGGACGTAGTTCTGTTGGCGTAACGTTGTGGGATTTGGTACCACCAGTTTATCACTGACCTTTGGGCTGGCGGACTTGTGTGTGGGTCTGTCTAGTGACCGATTGGTGTGTATGTGTCATAATATGGGTAGTGGTAATCTGCTGCAGTTGCGGTATGTTGGCGGCAGTCAGCATGGCGGTAAGTGGGATTTACAGCCAATGTTGTAATGAGGGCCTAAATGTATACTTTCAAAAGTAGCACCGAAAACACAAAATTAAGTTGAAGTGGAATTCCTGACATGGCACATGATCAAAAAAAGTTATTTAAACAAATATGTGCGATGGAAATGAACATCAAAATCATAGGTGTAGTGAAAAAAGGGCAGAAAATTAAATAAAAAAGGCAAATTTCATTAAAAAAAACTTCTTCATACCAACTTTCAGAAATTGAAAGCTAAGACACATGTTTCACTACAGCCCTCCAAGAGCAATTAAACATTATCGAAAACTGAGAAACATACTTTAACCCCTTAGGTGCCCAGGATGTAACGGTTACGTCCTCGGGCTCAGTACTCGGGTGCTTAGGATGCAACTATTACGTCCTGCACCTGGTCCCCTCCACTGGGCAGGGATGTAAGGGGAATCATTTCCCCTTCAACCCCTGATCTTCACCCCCGTGACATCTGATGACGTCAGCCCACGATCGCGCGTTGACCTCATCAGAGGTCGCCTCCATTGCTGACCCAAGGAGACGGAGACAGGGGAGGTCAGGGAGGCATGAAAAGGAAAGGAAAGGGTTTTCCTTTTCATGTCTCTCTGAGAACTAGACACCAGGGAGTTTGTTTACCTTAGGTAAACAAAGAAGGGGAGCGGCCCCTTGGGCAAGGGTCGCTCCCCAAGGGGGGCAATTTATTATAAGGCCATTTCTGCCCCCTTTGGTTAATTAGGCCCATCTGCCCAAAGGGGAGCAGAAACCTCTAGGCACCAGGAGTCTTTTTCTTTTTTTTTTTTTACAGGTGGGGATTGACCCCCTTAGGCAAGGGAATCTCCTCTGTGGGGGCAAATTTATTTTAGGCCATTACTGCCACCCTTGGGGGCAGATCAGCCTATTTCTATTAGGCCAGTCTGCCCCCAAGGGGGAAGAAACCACTAGACATCAGGGATTTTTATTCACAACAATTTCAAGCAAGGGGAGCGACCCCTTAGGCAAGGGTTGCTCACCTGGGGAGAAATTTTATTTTAGGCCATTTCTGCCCCCCATGGGGGCAGATCGACCTATTTCTATTAGGCCCATCTGCCCCAAGGTGGGGCATAAACCACTTAGGCAACACAGATTGGTGTGTGTGTTTTGTTGGGGGGGTAGCCCCTTGGGCAAGGGTCGCTCACCATGGGGACACATTACTGTTGGCCATTTCTGCTCCCCTTGGGGCAGATCAACCTCTTTTTGTAAGGCCCATCTGCTGCCCCCAAGGGAGGCAGAAAGCCCATTAGACACCAGGGAAGATTTTTTTGGCCATACCCCGACCCCAAATAAATGGGGACAAAGTTGTTCTGCCCACCAGTGGGAAGATGATGCAATTACACCTGATCCACTCCCGGGGGGAGGGGTTGGGGCGGGGTGCAGAAATCCTACTAGAAGCCAGGGAATTAAAAAAATATATATATAGAGGGATAGTGGCTACCAACCCGTATGGGCATGGTTATGCCCCCACCCCACCTGAAGGGGGTAACAGTCTTTCAGCTCTCCCCACCGCACACTAAAAGATCCTATCCCAAAGGCAAGCAAGAGGACATTTGACTATTTTGGATTTTGATTTTAAATTTGTGCCTCTCAAAATCGTCCCACTTAGAATGATAAGGGCTGCACTTTTTGGACTTTGGGAAGCTGCCAGCTAGAAAAATGTACGAGACCTAGACACATCTGAAAACTAAGCATCTCGGTGAGTCCAGAGTGGTGTGCTTCACATGCACCCGCACCATTTTCTTACCCACAATGCCCTGCAAACCTCTAACTTTGCTTGAAATCACACTTTTCTCCATATTTTTGTGAAAGAACTTTCCGGAATCTGTAGGAATCCACAAAATTCCTACCACCCAGCATAGTCGCATCTGTACTGATAAAAATTCTGCTCCACTTGTCTGCCTAAAAACATTCTTTTCCAAACTGCCCTTTTGGACCCGCTTGGTTCCCACTCAATTTCAACATGTTTTTTGGCTCTTCCCTGTCACAGGCACTTGAACCACCTACACAAGTGAGGTATAATTTGTATTGGGAGACTGAGGGGAACGTTGGGTGGTAGGAAATTTGTGCTGCTGCTGTGATCCCACACAGAAATGAGGGGAAAATGTGATTTAGTTAGCTAAATTTGAGGTTAGCTGAGGATTCTGGGCTCCCTCGGGTGTCTAGTTTTCAGAAATGTCTGGGTTTGGTAGGTTTCCCTAGATGGCTGCTGAGCCCAGGACCAAAAATGCAGGTACCCCACCCTGCAAAAAAAAGGTAGTTTTGTAATTGATAATTTTGATGTTTCCACATAGTGTTTTGGGGCATTTCCTGTCACGGTCATTAGGCCTACCCACACAAGTGAGGTACCATTTTTATCAGGAGATGTGGGGGAATGCTAGGTAGAAGGATGTTTGTGGCTCCCCTCAGATTCCAGAACTTTGTAGCACCGAAATGTAAGGAAAAAGTATTTTTTGACAAATTGTGAGGTTTGTAAAGGATTCTAGGTAACAGAACCTCGTGAGAGCACCACAAGTTACCTCATCCTAGGTTCCCATAGGTGTCTAGTTTTCAGAAATGTCCAGGTTTGCTAGGTTTTCCTAGGTGCCAGATGAGGTAGAGGCCAAAATCCACAGCTAGGCACTTTGCTAAAAACAGGTCAGTTTTCATAAGAAAAATGTGATGTGTCCATGTTGTGTTTTGGGGCATTTCCTGTCGCGGGCACTAGGCCTATCCACACAAGTGAGGTACCATTTTTATCAGGAGACTTGGGGGAATGCTGAGTGTAAGGAAATTTGTGGCTCCTCCCTGATTCCAGAACTTTCTATGACCGAAATGTGAGGAAAAAGTGTTTTTTTTGCCAGATTTTGAGGTTTGCAAAGGATTCTGGGTAACAGAACCTGGTGAGAGTGCCACAAGTTAACCCATTCTGAGTTCCCCTAGGTGTCTAGTTTTCAAAAATGAACAGGTTTGGTAGGTCTTCCTAGGTGCCGACTAAGCTAGAGACCAAAATCCATAGCTAGGCACTTTCCAAAAAACACATCAGTTAACAATGTAAAAAATTGATGTGCCCATGTTGAACTTTGTGGTGTTTCCTGTTGTGGGTAATGGGCCTACCAACACAAGTGAGGTATCATTTTTTTATATGGAGACTTAGGGGAAGACAGAATGGAAGAATAAGTGTTATTGACCCTTGTCTTTCTCTACATTTTTTCCTTCCAAATGTAAGACAGTGTGTAAAAAAGAAGTGTATTTGTGAAATGCCATGTAATTCACATGCTACTATGGAGACCCCGGAATTCAGAGATGTGCAAATAACCACTGCTTCTCAACACCTTATCTTGTGCGCATTTTGGAAATCCAAAGGTTTCCTTGATACCTATTTTCACTATTTATATTTCACCAAATGAATTGCTGTATGCCAGGTATTCAATGAAAACCCATTGCAAGGTGCAGCTCATTTATTGGCTCTGGGTACCTAGGGTTCTTGATGAACCTACAAGTCCTATATATCCCCACAACCAAATCAGTCCACCAGACATAACACTTTTAAATATCTGTAATTGCTCGAAAAAGTTATAGAAGAAAACATGGAGAGAAATGGCTCTTTTTTTTTTACCTCAAATTAAAATATTTTTGTAGGAAAACCTTGAAGGATCTACACAAATGACCCCTTGCTGAATTAAGAATTTTGTCTACTTCTCAGAAATGTTTAGCTGTCCAGGATCCAGCATTGGTTTCATACCTATTTCTGTCACTAACTCGAAGAAGGCTGAAAGCACAAAAAATAGTAAAAATGGGGTATGTCCCAGTAAAATGCAAAAATTTGGTTTTCTGATTCAAGTCTGCCTATTCCTGAAAGCTAGAAAGATGGTGATTTTAGCACTGCAAACCCTTTGTTGATGCCATTTTCTGGGAAAAAACACATGCTTTCTTCTGCAGCCCTTTTTTTCCAATTTTTCTGAAAAAAACTACATTTTAGCTGTGTTTTGCTAATTTTTTGGTTTCCCCCAGGGGAATCCACAAACTCTGGGTACCTTTAGAATCCCTAGGATGTTGGGGAAAAAAAGGATGCAAATTTGGTGTTGATAGCTTATGTGGACAAAATGTTAAGAGGGCCTAAGCAAGAACTACCCCCAAATAGCCCAAAACATTCTTGCCACAGGAGGGGGGAAAGGCCTGGCTGCTAAGTGGTTAAATAAAAAGCGCAATCAAACAAGGTGATAAAAGGCATATACTTCACTAAGACGTCCATGCCTTAAAGGCTGTGCACACTGCTTTATATGGAAGACATATAAAACTCTGCCTGTTTATGTAAATTCCCACAAGCTCAGGCAAATGTTAGAAAGAGGGGAAATGTAATTTTCAAATTTGGTAAAAAAATTTATAATAACAGGTTTTGGAATTATATATCAAATAAATCACCATCTAAAGGAGCACGAAAAGTACAGTCAGTAATAAAATGCATGCCTTGGAATTTCCATAAACACAAACACGAGTGATGGCAGTCAGCTTGTAAAAAACCCATAATAAAAGCTACCTAACCCAGCACAGTAAACACAAAGGCACAATCCAAGTAAAACACTTGAAAGACAGATGAGGAGCCACTTATGTAAATAAATGTACAAGTTACTTACCTTTGCTAACAATATATCTGGTAGAGACATATTCTAGTTGCAGATTCCTTACCTTTTGAATTCCTCCAAGTGTCAGACTGGATCCGGAGACCTTTTCTTCGAACAGTACCTCTGGGCGTCGTTAGGAGACGTCAGTCCACTCCGCAGGCGTCGGTGGCATCGTGTTTGCCATGATGATGTCACGGTCGTATATAAGCGCCACCCTGGTGTGCTGATGTCAGTTTCTTTTCATGACTTTCCACGCCAGAAGTGCAGAGCCATGAAGAACACTGATAGTGGTGTGCCAAAACTAGGGCCCTTTAACGGAAGTTTCTGTCCCTAGAAATCAGTTCGCAGAGCTGGGAGGAAGGGCAGGACAGTAAGGAATATGCAACTAGAATATGTCTCTACCAGATATATTGTTACCGAAGGTAAGTAACTTGTACATCTGATAGAGACTTCTAGTTGCAGATTCCTTACCTTTTGAACAAATACCCGAGCAATACCATCCCCGGAGGTAGGCCGCGAACCAAGATCACACCAGGATGTCCTGTAGGATGGTACAACCAAAGTAGACACCAGGATGTCCTGTAGGACCGTACGACCAAAGTAGCTGTCCCTGCCGACTTGACTGTCCAGGCAGTAGTGCTTGGTGAATGTGTGCAGAGATCCCCACGTGGCTGTCTGACAGATATCCAGGACTGGAACGCCTCGTGCTAACGGTGTGGTAGCCGCAGTTGCTCTGGTTGAGTGAGCTCTCAAGCCCTCAGGGGGTTCCTTTTTTGCCAAAGTGTAGCACATTTTGATGCACAGGAGGACCCATCATGAGATGGTTCTCTTTTGCACCACCTTCCATTTCTTCACCCCCACATATCCAACAAAGAGTTGATCGTCCACCCGGAAGTCTTTAGTACGATCAAGGTAGAACGCCAACGCTCTTTTTTGGGTCCAGGTGGAGGAGTCTCTCCTCCTCATGCGAGGGATGTGGAGGTGGGTAATAAGTAGACAAGGTGATGGATTGACCTACATGGAAGGGTGTTACCACCTTAGGGAGGAAAGAAGCCCTAGTGCGGAGTACCACTTTGTCAGGATGTACTGCCAGAAAAGGTGGTTTAGATGACGGAGCTTGGTGCTCACTTACCCTGCGAGCAGAGGTAATGGCAACCAAGAAGGCAGTCTTGATGGTTAAGAGACGTAAAGGACAGCTTTGAAGTTGCTCAAATGGAGTGCACATCAGATATGTGAGGACTAAATTTAAATCCCATTCAAGCATGATAAATGGGATTGGTGGGAAGAGATGTGTGAGGCCTTTGAGAAACCCCCCTGATAATGGGAGATTTGAATAAAGAAGGTTGGTCAGGTGGTCTCAGGAAGGCATAGATAGCAGAAAGTTAGCCGTGAAGGGTGCCCAAGACAGAGCCCTGTTGGGCAAGAGAGAGAACAAAGAACAGAACTTCAGAAAGAGGTGCAGAAAGATGATCAACAGATTTGTCAATACACCATGTCACAATTTTTTTCTAATGACAGGTGTACACCGTTTTGGTGGAGGGACGCCTGGCTGCCAAGATGACGTTACAGAACTTGGGTGGAAGGTCAAAAGCCATCAACTGTCGACGCTCAATATCCATGCAAGGAGGTGGAGAGTGGACAGGGTAGGGTGGATGACCGTCCCCTGCTGCTGCAACAGAAGATCCTCCCGAAGGGGCAGTCTGATCGGTGGAGCTGTGGCCATGCTCAAGAGCTTGGGATCCCAGACTCTTTGTGCCCATTCCAGAACCACCAGGATTACTTGGGCCCGGTCTTGCCTGATCTTCTTCAGAACTCTGGGCAGAAGTGGTATGGGTGGAAAGGCATACAGGAGGCCTGAGCTCCACTCGAGATGAAAGGCGTCACTGAGCGAGTGCCACCTTGGAAACTCTAACACGCGAAACAGCTGACATTGTGCGTTCTCTGCGGAGGCGAACAGATCTAACCATGGCTCTCCACACTGCTGAAAGAGACCTTGCGCCACCTCCAGATGGAGACGCCATTTGTGATGGACTATGCATTGTCTGATGAGTTTGTCTGCGCTTGCATTCAAATAGCCCGCCAGATGTTGAACCATCAAAGAAATACCCTCATGTTCCAGCTAAGTCCAGAGACGAAGCGCCTATTGACAAAGAGTCCACAAACCCACTCCACCTTGTTTGTTGTAGTACCACATGGCGGCGGTGCTCTCTGTGAATACCTGCACTTCTTTCCCTTTGAGAGAGGGAAGAAATGCTTTCAATGCTAGTCGAATCGCTCAGCGCTCCAATTGATTGATATGGAGCCCGGATTCCGACTGAGACCAGTGGCCTCTGATCTCTGCCTCTCTCATGTGGCTGCCCCATCCCAGGAGTGACGCATCTGCCACTAGTGTGAGGTCTGGTTGTGGAAAGGAGAGGGATCTGCCCTTGACCCAATCTTGATTCGTGAGCCACCACTGCAGATCTTTTGCAGTTCCTTCTGAGATCTGGACTTTGTCGGAGAGTCTCCCCAGATGCTGTGTCCACTGGAACTTCAGGTCCCACTGCAGAGCCTGCATATGCCATCTGGCCTTTTGAACCAGCAGGATGCAAGAGGCCATGAGGCCCAGCACCCTCTGAGTCATTCATTCTCACCAAACTCCAGGACAGAGGCTGAAGCATTGGTATTATAGCCCGAATATCCTGGACTTGCTTTCCGGGAGGATAAGCCCGAAACTGCACTGTATCCAGAACAGCTCCTATGAAAGGGAGCATCTGAGAAGGAGTCAGGTGTGACTTCAGCATGTTTATAGTGAACCCCAGCGAATGCATGAGGTTCGCCGTAGTCTGGAGACGGGAGATGATTTTCTGTGGTGTGTCCGCATTCAACAGCCAGTCATTGAGGTAGGGGAAAACTGAGACCTCTAACCTGCACAGGTGAGCTGCAACCACTACCATCACCTTTGTGAACACCCGAGGAGCACTGTGAACTGAAAGTGCTTGTGGCCTACCACGAATCTTAGGTAACGTCTGTGGGCCGGCAAGACGGGGGTTTGGAGTATGCGTCCTACAAGTCCAATGATACCATCCAGTCTCCCAGGTCCAGGGCAGAGAAGACCTGAGCCAATGTCAGCATCTTGAACTTCTCCTTTTTGAGGAAGAGATTGAGGAACTGAAGATCTAATATAGGATGAAGACCCTGGTCCTTCTTTAGCAGCAGAAAGTAGTGGGAATAACAACCAAGACCTAATTCTGATGGAGGGACCCACTCTATAGCTCCTTGGCCAAAAGAGCTTTGACTTCCTTGCGGACAAGTGCCATATGATCCTCTGATATGCGGTTGAATGAAGGCGGCATGGCTGGAGGCGAAGACTCGAAAGGGAGGGAGTAGCCCTTCCGAACAATCTGGAGGACCCACCTTGTCCGTGGTAATGGATTTCCAGTGGGGCAGATGATGGCGAATCCTGCTGCCAACTGGTTCCAGGTGTTCCAACGGACTAGGAAGGTTTGGAGGCCGAGGAGTGGGGTGTTGGGGTGGACTGGGTGACCCGCTGGCTCCCTGATCCCCAAGATCATGGGATCCCACGGCCTTGCAGGGGCTGTACAGCATGCGTGGGTTGATGGCTCGGAGGAAAAGAACACGGTTGGGTGCCCCTTCCATATCCACAAAAGTGGTGGAAGGCAGACTGGAGGGGTCTAGGGGCAGGCGCAAGGCCATGGGACCGGTACGTGGCTCTGGAATCCTTGAAGTGCTCGAGCGCCGAGTCCGCCTTGTCTCCGAAGAGACGGGTGCCATCAAAAGGCATGTCCATCAACGATTGTTGGACATCCCCCTAGAAGCCAGATGTTCTCAGGCAGGCGTGACATCTGAATGCCACTGTTGATGCAACCGATCTGCCTAGAGAGTCAGTCGTATCTGCGATCACTTGGTAGAGGACAGTTCGGGCCTCCTCCGGAACTGTAGGCAGCACCTGTCTGACTGTATCCCATAGATTATGGGAATAGCGGCCCAAAAGGCATGCGGTGTTCACGGACTGCAGTGCCAGACTGGTAGAAGAAAACATTTTCTTTCCCAAATTATCCAGTCTCTTTGATTCCCTATCCGGGGGGGCGGTAGGGAATGCACCAGAGGAAGAAGAAGAAGAAGCCTGGATCACAAGGCTCTCAGGCGTGGGGTGTTGGGTGAGGAATTTTTGGTTTGTTGGCGCAGGCCAATGGCAGCGGGCAATCGTCCTATTCACAGGAGCCCCTGTGTTGGGTCTGGACCAAATACCCAAAAGGACATCCGTCAGTGCCTCATTAAAAGGGAGAAGGGGTTCTGATGAGGAAGACCCCGGCTGAAGCATGTTGGTTAGGATATTAGGCCTAACCTCCGCAGAAGGTAGTTCCAAGTCCAAGGCCTCAGTCGCCCTTCTCACCACCATGGAGTACATGGCGCCCTCCTCCGTAGCCACAGTAGGGGGAGAGAGCATACCAGTGTCATGGGAGGTGTCTAGACCACTGGCATCACCCAAATCCTGCACCCAGTTCATTTGGGGGTCCAGCTGATATTCTAAAGGGTCCAGCGGCCCCTCTAACCTTTCCCCATATCCATACCCATAAGCCTAAGGGTCTGAATCAACCCTGGGCCCAAGAGAGCCCATAGAAAACAGATTTGCGTCGAGCGACGTCATTCTGGCTCTGGGTCGTCGGGTATGAGAATAGGGTCGATGTCAATCGTGGGTCCAACCGACGTCGGGAGTGTCGACATCCAACCTGATGCTGGGGAAGGTCACTGTGGCACAACCGGCGTCAGGGTGGAGCCGAGATTGGATCCAGAGGAGCCCTCCGTAGTCGTGGCCGAAGCCGATGACTTCGAACCCGAGGGGGCCCTCACCGACTCACCTGTGTCCGAGGGCGCCGAGGGTGGGTCGGTCTTCCCAGAAATGAGGAACATTGCCTCATAAAACTCCTTTAGCTGGGCAGGGGTTGCTCCAGCTCCTGGGAAGTCATGGAGTCGTGGGGCGGACCGAAATGGAGGCTCTGAGGTTGGAGGCCTACAGCATTGATGCTCTTCCCCTGGCGCATCATCCGAGCGACGGGCCAAGACGAAGAATGTTTGTTCTTCTTCGACTTATTTTTCTTATGTCCCAAATGTCCCGATGACTTAGAGGACGAAGAGTGGTGGTGACTCCGTGGCCGGTCTCGAGACCTTCCTCCCGAGCGAGACAGTGAACGCCTCGGAGTCGAGTGTCGGGCCACCATTAGCTTTAGGGACCGCTCCCTCAAAGCTTTAGGGTCCATGGCCCGACACTCGGAGCACGAGTTTGGGTCATGATCGCGCTCCAGGCACCAAAGACACACAAGATGCGGATCCGTCACCAACATCATTGGGTGACAGGAGTTGCAGGGCTTAAAACCGGTCTTACGGGACATCCCTCGATGCATCCATGACCTCGTCAAAAAATCATCAATAAAAATGTTGTAGTAGTCAAAAAGTGACTGAGTTGCTCTTCTCTGGATCTGCGCATAGGCTGGCTCGGAAAGAAAAGAACTGACGTCAGCACGCCAGTGAGGCGCCTATATATGACCGCGACGTCATCATGGCAAACAAGACGGCACCGACGGCGCGCAGAGGGACTGCTCAAAGAAAAAGTCTCTGGATCCAGTCTGACGCCCTAGGTAATTCAAAAGGTAAGGAATCTGCAACTAGAAGTCTCTATCAGATACCCGCAATCTTTATGAAATGATAGACTGTCTCAGCAACGAGTTTAGGAATGTCATAGTAAATAAATCTCCACCCACTAGAAACACTAAAAACTCAGTTAAACATTAGTGAACACATAAAAGGGAGAGGCACGGCTGCAGATTCGTTATGCAGAACCTGACGATGCACAAAGCCTGTCATTCTTCCGTGTTAGGTGAACGGAATACCTAGTTGGCCCCTTCTCAGGAAGCTGCCAATTGTGGGGCTTATTCCTAATACTTTGCCAGTCGGTGAAGTATGAAAGCACCTTAAACACTTCATACAGAATTGGCACTCCAGGACTGGGAGGAGTAGTGCAAGGAAACAGGTATTAGCTAAACAGATTGGAACCATGCTGGGCAAGAGATTCATATGCTTCAACATTGTGGTTGATCGCATCACTTTGATCTACCCAGTTCAGAATTCCCAGTGCTACGCAGTGCCTTACTGGGCCGAGTGATCACTGACCTTCTACGCAGAAGATGAGACGCTTTATTGCGACAGTTCTTATTGCAATCTTCTGGCTGCAGTGGGTATGTTTTTTTCTCACAAATTCTTTTGGGTGAGGAATTTGCTAGGGGATACCAAAGCGAGAGTGAGGTGAAGGTCACGGTAACCTGTTTGAAAGATCAGGAGGTCTGCCTGGGAGGCTCTGTTGCGCGCCTTTGTTAGGTGCGCAGTTATGTTATAGAAGTGACTTTGTGCCATATTTAAGTTAGCACCACATACCAGGACCAACGGGACATGTGGCAGGGAGAGGTAGAAAGGTACGGAGCATCCTTCTCATCTTTGGATGACTTGCGCTCACCTTACTCGAGGCCAAGGGATGCCACCTGGGGGCCTGTAATCCTCGTAGTGACAGCCACCCATTTTCTATGACAGGCCCATGGAGTTATCTGTGTACTTATCTGTCAATATTGCTTAATGAGGGGCAGTGTTGCCAGGGTGGTGCGGCATAAAGTGTTCCAGTGGAAAGCGAATATGCAACTACAGCAAGTTCCATAATTTACTTCACCCCTAGTGCACTTTGTTAACTCCCTCCATGGAGATTTAAAAGGTATGGTCCAGGTCAAGGTGTTCATTTTAAAATGGTCATGGGGGAGACTCATAATCTCTGTTGCATAATATATAATTTCTCAGTGCTACAGGGTAACGTAACTTGTGTACGTAATGATGGCTTCATATGTAGCCTTATCTGCGTAGTGATTGGGCTTCGGCGGGCATCAAAGACAAGTCAATCGGTGTATAAAAAGGGGTCAGGTAAACAGTTCAACACTTGAGTGGTTTGGCAGCCAATGTTGCCTTTCCCACCCCAGTTAGGGGCAAGTGGTAACTGTACAGTTGGAGGCTCTTTACACTCAGGGCGTAATTGTTGTAGGGTTGGAGCTGGGTGCTGCCATGAAAAGGCAGAGGCAGGAAGGGCTAACTGGGCCCAGGATTGCTCACATGGCATGGCCTTATGATTATTCGTGGTGGGTTCATGACATAGCTCTGTCACATTAAGGCTTTTATGCACATAGTTTCCGGGTTTGCACCATGGTCTCATGTCTGAGTTCCAGCAGACAACTTTCAGGTTGGGATTTTTAAGTTCTTAGCCTTGGTGCCCAAGGAGGTGGCAGGGCTTTATTTTACCTTGACCATTCTGGTCCACCATTGGTCTTCTATAGGCAGGTGGACCAAGCCAGGACAGTAGCGAGGAAGTAGAGAAAAGCAGTTAGAGTGCATGCCGTGCTCAGCAGTGTTTTCTGGTATAGCAGTTACAACCAGGATTCCCCTAGATGATCAGTGGCTTCCTACGCCCAGCAACTGGGTCAGCTGGCAGGTCTAAGAGTACCCAGTAGTGGAACTGGTAGGTAGCCCAGTCTCATACCGGAGTACATCCAGCACAAGTTCATGGCCGGGAAGGCCAGTTCAATATTGGCAGACCGCAGTAGCTAACCGGTGACCGCTGACCATAGACAATCAGGGCATGGGGATCACAACATTGTGCCCCATGGTTAAGCAAGTCCATAAGCCGGAAGTGGGAAATGAGAATGAGGGTTGGATTGGAGGAAACTGGATAGCGGGTGCCCATTTAGGCTTGTCGTCAGGCAGTGTGGATAGTATAGAATTCATCCAGACACTTTAAGAAAAGCAATATTTCAAGGAACTTGGGGCTTCATATGCAGCACTGGTTGATTTCCCGGGTTATTCTGACAAGGATGATCACCTTTTCTGATTGCTCAGAAGCCTTGAGCCTTTGTATAGTCTGGTGCTGCCTAGAGCTGCTGCTTAGGCAGTCGATTGGGGCAAGGGAACTCTGAGCATGCTATGTCTGCCAAGAAGCTCTTTCCTTTGTTCAACGGGCGGTTAGTCGAGGCAAGCTGTGTACACATGGGTGGTTTTCCCTTCCCATAAGGGAGCTGGGCATCCTACTGGCCTTTGCCAGGTGAGGGTTGGTCCAACAAATGCTCAGATGCAGCACGGGTAAATGGTGAGACCAAGATTACTTTTATTGAGCACGCTGGGTCTGCCAAATGAGTTTTCCCCTCATTTAACAAGCAGACAGATTTGCTGAGCGGGGTGCATACGATGATTCTTTCCTGGTGTGCAGAGAAGGCCAGCATCTGTCTGGGTTAATTGGGGAAGTGTTGATTCAACAAAGGGGGGAAGAGTTGCTGCAATGGCCACGGGTGGGTCGAGATATACACCCCTAACAAGGGAGAAGGAGCAGGGAGTACTTCCTGTTGGGGGGCATTAGGGGCTAGCTGAGGGGAGCACTGAGCATAGTGGTGCCCTTTCCCTGTGGACATAGTTCCGTTGTCTGGCGGCTGCTGGGAGTACATGGTTTTCGTCAACCAGCATGCTCTCCAGGAGAGGGAATTGCGTGGGGAGGACAAGTTTGTCAATGACCTCCTTGCTCTGTAGTTGGTTTTAGGCAGCAGAAAAGAAGGCCACTCAAAGAATCTGGACTGATTTACTGAACTAACCCATCCCTTGATGGGGTTTAGATTGGTGGCAGGAGGGGGTCTGACCTGCTTGTGGTCCTGGACTTTTCGCATGCCTGATGCTTGGAGTTGAACATTTTAGGGGCTTTGCCTGGTGACAGGTAGCCCAGCAGGGCCAGTGCATTATGCAGTGCCCTGGAGTATTTGGTACAGCAGAAAAGGGGGCTACCCAAAGAATTTGGACTGAGTTACTGGACTGACACCCCCCCTTGGCGAGATGTGGATTGGTGTGGGCACTGGGCTGGCAGGAGAGGGGACAGACCTGCTGGTGGTCTTGGACCATTCTGCCCTCACCCTTGATACCTGGAGTTGAACATTTTGGGGGCTTCGCCTGGTGAGAGGTACCCCAGCAGGGTTGGTGCATTATGAGGTGCCCTGGAGTATGTGTTTGATATGGAATTAAGGGTATTGCCCAACCCTCTGTGTGAACTAGGGGATGTTGTCACTAATGTATGCTTGTCAGTTATCTCTCTTAATCTCTCTGATGCCCTTGGTGGAGGGCGTGGGTGAAGCATAAGAAAAGCACTAAGCATTCCAGAAATTTGTGCTGTAATGGCAAAGTGAAGACAATTGTTGTTTTTCTTGTACGATCTTTGAGCTTTTTCTGATCTGGTATACTATATTCACATAACCAATGTCTACTTAGCAATGAGTTTACCCCTGGCTGGAACCGTATGAATAAACGTCTTGGTCCAACCAACTTAATCGAGGTTGCCTCACTCTTTGGGAGGTTTCCATAGGAGAGGGAAGCAACTTGCATGTTTTGAGTGCACTATGAATAGGCATCCCCTGTAAATACAGGAAGGGATGCCATTAGTCACGCCATGGCAGGAGTAGCCAGTGAGTGGTGTTACAAAGGCCATCAAATCATCATGAGGCACCCAGGATGGAGCATTTAATGTGACAGGGGTGAAGGATCAGCCTCTATTTCTCTCCATAGCACACTTGGACTACCAGCACCCTGGAGCAACAAACACCCACCCACTCCTGGAAAATGGCAGTGGGGTTTTAGCAGCAAAAAAGGGGGCTACCCAAAGAATTTGGACTGATTTACTCGACTGATCTATCCCTTGGTTGGGTGTGAATTGGTGTGGGCACTGGGCTAGCAGGAGTGGGGACTGATCTGCTGGTGGTCCTGGACTTTTCTGCTCTAAACCCTGATGCCTGGAGTTAAACATTTTGGGGGCTATGACTGTGACAGGTATCCTGGCAAGGCTGGTGTGTTATACAGTGCCCTGGAGTATGTGTTTGGTACAGCAGAAAAGGGGGCTATGCAAAGAATTTGGACTGATTTACTGGACTAACCCTCCCCTTGGCGGGGTGTGGATTGGTGTGGGCACTGGCTGACAGCAGGGGGGACTGACCTGCTGGTGGTCTTGGACCTTTATGCCCTAACTTCTGATACCTGGAGTTAAACATTTTAGGGGCTTTGCCTGGTGACAGGTACCCCAGCAGACCCGGTGCATTGTGCGGTGCCCTGGAATACGTGTTGGGTATAGGATTAAAGGTATTGCCCAACCCTTTGTTTTGAAGGAGGGGGAAGTTGTCACTAATGTATGCTTGTCAGTTATCTCTCTTAATCTCTTGGATGCCCTTAGTTGATTGCGTGGGTGGAGTATAAGGAAAGGGGGCCTTCTGGTACTAAGCATTCTGGAGATTTGCACTGTAATGTCAAAATGAAGACAATTGTTGCTTTGCTTGTACAATTTTTGAGCTGTTACTGATCTGGTGTACTGTATTCACATAGCCAATGTCTACTTAACAATGAGTTTATCCCTGGCTGGTACTGTGTGAATAAAAGGCTATGTCTTGGTCCAACCAATGTAATCAAGATTGTCTCACTCCTTGGGATGTTTCCATAGGGAACGGCAAAGATTTGCACCTTGTGAGCGCACTATACCCAAATAAGTTCTCACTTGTTCCTTCTCGCAAAACCAATACAGGATAGCTGGAGTGCTACACCCAATCATGTGTCAGGTAAGATATGATATTTCCCAACCCTGATTGGAATATGACATTTTATAGCCCGTCCCTCTCTCAGCTGGTCTCCTGGAACTGATGTCAGTGTGCACACCTGTACATACAGCCACTGCGCACCAAGCCCAACCAAAGCAGATGTCATAACTGAACAGATTGTGATATGTTAGAAGGTGAGTTTAGAGCACAGATCAGAAATCTGTGGTGGATCCACCTTATCATCTCTGCTGCAAAGGAGTCAGAATCAGTGAGGGGATAGCACGAAGTGATCAGCTGTGACTGCAGTACAGCACCTGCTCGGGGCTCACCAAGGCCCAAACAGTGAGCAGAGCTGTGGCTGCATCTGAAACATATATGCTCTGGTTATCAGGCCAGTGCACTGGGTAATTCCTGACACAGAATGCGGTGCAGATCGACAGCTGTAAGAATCTATGCTGTTGGCCGGCAAGGCTCAAGTTAGATGACAGCGCAGGCTGTGAATCCACTGTTGTTGAGCAGCCTCTTCGTCAGCAGGAAAGAGCGATGTGGTGAAATTTTACACACACTCGGGTTCCTGCTTTGGTTTTTGCAGGAATCTGCTGCAGAACCCACTTCTGAGGCCCAAAACTGGAGGGGGCACCTCAGGCAAGTGTAGGACTCACAGATGGAAGAGTCCAGCAGCACCAAGAGTTTTGCAAGCAAGCGTTGATGTCTCTGAGACTGCAGAAGAACAGGGGCAAACCAGCACATCCTTGGGGGGCCCTGGTTCAGCAGGATGGGTCCAGTCCTTGTCCTTGGCAAGGCAGAGATCAGCAGGTAATAAGGCAGCTCAGCAATGGAGAGAGGCAGTTCCTTGGAACAGTCAGTCCAGGTAGAGTGGCAATCCGTAAAAGCCAAAAGTGCCTTTGATGTGGAGGATGACTTCAAGGATCTCTCTGAAGTCTCCCTTTCATCCCAGTCCCGGCTCCAGACTATCAATTGGGGGTAATCAGCCCTTTGTGTGGGCTCAGGCCACTGCCCTTAGTGTAAGTGTGAGCCCTTCCAATCCTCCTTGCCCAGGAAGACCCATCAGTATGCAGATGAATGCAGATTTAGTTGAGTGTCCTGTGTTGGTGTCTGGAGGCAATGCACAAATATAGCTGTCACCCAGCCCAGACCACATTTCTATTGGAGGCCGGCTGTCAGGCACACAGAGCAGTGAGAGCAGAGAAATTCCCACTTTCTAAAAGTGGCATTTCTAAAATAGTAATAATAAATCCAACTTCCCCAATAAAGAGGATTTATCAATACCATTCCAATGATATGATACATAATGCAGCTACTCCTTTCTGTGCAGGAATTAAAGCCCTAAAGACATATTAAAGAATTCCCAATGCTGGCCTATGAGAGTAGCAGGGCTCACAATAGTGAAAAACGATTTTGGGGTGGTTTCACTACCAGGACGTGTAGAACTTAATGTCCTGCCTCTTACTTACATAACACCCTGCCCAATGGGCTACCTAGGGTCTACCTTAGTGGTGACTTATATGTATTAAAAGGAAAGTAAATGGGAGTTTAAGGCTTGGCAAGAAGTTTTGAATGCCAGATTGAAGTGGCAGTAAGACTGCCCACAAAGACTCTGCAATAGCAGGTCTGGAACATGTTTACAGGGCTACTTAGGTGGGTGGCACAAATACTGTATGCATTGCCTCTAAGGTACACCTGATTGCTCTGTGCCAAGCTGCCAGAGAGATGAGCACAGGCTAAGTTGGGGTTTGATTGTGCCATACTCTGACAAGGACCGTGGTTGCTGCTTGACCAGGGCTCACAACCAGTAAACCAACAGCCCAATTTCTTACAACTGGGTTCTGGGCTAGGTGGTCTTTTTTATGCTAGGCCCTGTGATGAGCAGTCTGTCGTCTCTGCTATATGTGAGTCTGGGATAAGTGTACTTTGTCATTTGTTTATACCTGGCCCTAGGATAGGTTGCCTGTGTCATTTCATGTACTAGCCCCTGAACTCTATTGTCTCCTGTAACTGGCTTTGGTGGTTGTTATGATCTCTTTGTATCAGGCATTGACATATGTAGTCTCTGTCTCTCAAGTACCACGTTTTGGAGTATGTGATCTGTGTTGTCTCATGTATCAGCCTCTGGAGTAGGTGTCCTGTGCCATATCTCCTGTTCAAGCCCTAGGGTAGGTGGACTGTGTAATTTCTCAAATACTTTGGGGTAGGTGGTCAGTGCTGTCTGTGCTGTCTAGCATCTGGGATATCATGGGTAGCGCCACCAGTGGAAGTTAGCAGCTGGGAGAGCGTCGGCACAGACATAGCATTGTATAAGCATTACAGCCTTCTACACTCTCCCACTGTATTGACCTCTAGATGTTGCAGTAATATAAGAGGAACTGGGGCAGATTTGGAGCAGTGTCTGTAAGCACAGCAACCTTCACTGGGGGTCACTTGTATGCACCATCCCTTTTTATTGCCTGGTTAATAGCGCAGCTGTCGGCAGACAATTATGTGGGCATCACCTGGAGAAGACTTTTGGCTCTGCCCACATGTTGGGAGCTAGGAGTACATGTTTTGATTTGGCACAAGCTGTAGGCTTCCACAAAAAAGTGTGTGCTACCCATCTACATTAATTTTGCTTATTTATCCAGCTACCTGAGCTTGAACTTTCAGGGGCACACACATGCTGCTGTAATGATAATAAAGTGGTTTAGACAACTAGGTCATTTATGGCATTTTTCTCTGGCAGCAGCCCAGATAGTAATATACATGGACTTTTAGGTCTGGGTTGACAGTGCATTCACAAGTAGGACCTATTGGCATTGCCAATGCTTGGTTTGGCTCTTTGTGGTGAATCCTTCTTTTTGCATAGCAGCCACTCTTCAGAAATATTTGTAGCCACTCAATGACCTTTCTTAATTTCTAACAGATGTTTTTACAGACATTAATCACTTAGGAAAGTAAGGTTTTGCTACGTATTATGTTTTTATGTTTCTTGCATGCTTTTCTATTGGGAAAAAAACAAAGGGTGTCATTTACAGTTTGAGGAATGTGGACGAGTCATAAAAAGTAAGAAGACTTTCCATCCACCTTTTATAGAGTGTATGACCCTGCATACACTTTAGAGTGCATGTGAAATTACCAAAACGTGATGATTCATTTGCATCTGCAAAACTATAACTGTCCCCTAGGTGCTCTGGGACCCTGTTTAGATATTGTGCCATGGGGGAACAAAGAGGGTCTAGCATGTTGGACTTTTAAAGATATCATTACTGAGCATTACTCACATGGATGGATCCTGGGGAAAAAACAGTCATTGACACAGGATTGTGAGAAGCAATAATTTCAAGAAAGCCCTGTGTACTATACCTCATATTCTTTTTACGGTTCTGCTCTTTACATTGTCCCTGGGACTGTAAAAATCTATCTGGCACAGGCCGCACCATCTTGTTTCTTTTTTACAAGATTCCTGAGGCTGAAAGTTCTGCATCATATCTGCCCAGCATGGCAAATCCTCTTCAGCCATCTCATTATTTCTTACCCTTTTCAGTTGCCCATCTTCTGCTCCATTTGGAGACTGTGCGGCAACCCGCAGACAGCCGGTGTATCAGGCTGGGGATTGATAATGGTGAATTCACTCAGGGCCTGAGTCCCAAAGGTAACCTTACACTTCTTACGGCCTTTCTATATGCGAAGGCTCCGGATCCCTAAAGATATTACTTGTAAACCCTTTGTGAATAGCAAACAACCATAAACTTAAACAAAGGTATAAGTTTACCTTTGTGAATCAGGCCCTCACTGTCCGAATCACCCTTTGCATGCCAGCACGTAGAGCTTTGCTAAAAGCATGAGACCCATTTGGAAGACACTCATCCTGAGACTGGAAAGGTAAGAGGTGTCAAGAAATAATCACATAATCAAAATGAAAATCTCCTTGTATTGAATTTTAAGTAAGTAGCAAGCAGTGCCATGCCAATACCAATCAAATAAATTGAACATAATTGAACAATAACAGACGAAGAATGCTATTGCACTGGTGCGGGCGGCATTATGTTGGCATACACTTCTCAAAGATTTAGTTGGCCATGACAATCTCATCGATCCACCTTCTAAACGTCGATACATTCGAATAGACGGCTGGCGTAGTTGCAGAACAGGTGTTGGCAGTCCAGGACGCCACACCAATCAGATACCAAGCGCCATATCTTTCACAGACCAGAGGGCCACCAATGTCTCCCTGAAACAAAGAGGACAAGAGAATGGTCAACAAAAAGGTTATTGGAGGATGGAGACAGAACATAATTGAGGTTTTTATTTCCAGCCAAACATTCACATGGAATCCCCGTGACATTTTAATTGTTTTAAGTTACAGGACGTAAAATGCTGGTTCCATGCCAGTGTGTGCACGTTGGAAACTGCACGGATTAAATATCATGAATTAACAAAAACAGACATCATCGATTATGTCAAAACTTCCCTCTAAAACATGAAGCATCAGCTGCAAGTGCTTTCTGAGCTCAAAGTTTGATTTCATTGGAGGGGAGCATTTCAAAACATTGACCTTTAATGCGAAAATTCACTCCATCCTAGATTACATTTTCTACTCCACCCCATCGGAGTCTCTTCAACAAACTGTGAGCCACTGTTGTATTAAGGACATTATTGGCGATGTGTTGGATTCTCACCAACACGAGTGTTTCCACAGAGTGTGTTAGTAACAGGGACACTTTTGATAAGCCTGCCTGCCAGTGCAAGCCACTAAATGACTGGAATTGCATATGTTCAACTGTACATGCTGGACAGAATGGATCTTGTGAAGACTGAGATACCTACCATACAGGCGGATGCACCGGCACCTCCAGCACAGACCATGGAGTCGGTAATCAGATTGCCAAGACGAGTTTCACAGTCCAGGTTGGTCAGAAGGGGTACAACAGCCTGCTGCAGTTTAGTGGGTGGGATGTATGCTGTGAAAGAAGAAAACAGAAACGTCGAAAGAAGATAATGCTGTGCAGCAAAAAAAAACCTGAATCAACTAAAAAAATACAAAAGTAACACTTGTAAGATTTTAAGTGCATGTTTTATATTTTTATGATAGTTTCAGCAAACCAGACTAAGGGAGTGTGGCGGGTGTGTGGTTACTCTGTCACAAATGTGGCGGATATCCCGTCCGCCGCATTACAATTCCATTATATCCTAGGGATATTGTAATACAGCATACGGGATATCCGTCACGTTTGTGACAGAGTAACCCGTCTGCCAGACTCTAAATCAGGCACGAAGCTTGGCATGGATGTAATGACAATGCTAGTAGGTCATAGGAGCAACAGAAGGAGGGGTTGTGTGTGGCTGTTTGCCATGGGTCCAACATAACAGGGAAGTTGCAAAGGCATATTTTAGTCAATCTGTTCGGAGGTGGGGGAGTGTTCCTGACAAACACTACAGTGTACCCGACAAAAAGTGGGGGAGGTAAGGTATCAAGATGGTAGAAGATTTGGACTGTTATTTCTGCTAGTGGGATGGTGGTATTTTCAAAAGTAAAAAGCACTGATGAATGCCATGAACAAGTCAATGCTTCAGTCCCAGCTCCAGTGAGATAACTCAGGGGATTGGGTGCTGCAGTGCATGACTTGTAGGTCACAGTAAGATAGCTTGGTGAGTTAATGCTCCTAATATACAACTGTTCCTATGTGTCCCCACGGTAATATATATTTGTTGTATTGCATATTGAAACAGTATGGACTGTACTCTAAAAGGCGCAAAGCACTTCACGATCACAATTTTTTTTGTGCAGTAGAAATTAGAGTGGACGCGGCTAGAGTAGTATTGTGTGTGTGGGCTCCACTTAAAATCATGTTAAAAAACAGAATATTAGGAGGAGGAGCTAATGGATGGTTACGATTTTTTATATTACATATATTACATATATTGTTATTTTACACACATTTGCAATATGAGGTATAGTGATATGCAGGGATGTATCCTCAGTTACAAATGATTTCTAACATGAAGAAATATGGATTATTGCCAGGTGCCTGACCACAAAGGTCGTGACAGAGGCTCCACACTCATGGCGGAATCTCCGCATAGCAGAGTGTGGAGATTCCGTCATAAGTGAGGAGGCTCTGCTACAACTTAGGAGGCTCTTTGTGAATCGGGACCATAGTCTGTAGGTCCTAATAAGAATCACTAAATATGGTAATAAATACATACTGTTTCTTGAACGGTGAGGTGAGACTAGACAAACTGTGAACCTGGCAAAGTTTTTTTTTAAATGTGAAGGTAAAAAAGGGTCCCTGATCATGCAAATGAGCAGAGGCTTGCACCTTCAGCTGCACCATGCAAGCATCTTTTCTTTCTGAGGTGAGTCTTTTGCCAGCAGGTAAAGGAGACTCAGTCGAGAGCTGGCTGTTCAGTTTCCCTGCTTCCATTCAGGTCTTTGATAGCCGTGAGTGACAGCAGGGAGCTACTGCTCCCTTCACTCCAATATCCTGTACGTGTTTGTGAGCATTCGACTGCAGCGAATCTCGTCGTCAACATGAAACCATTCCTTGGTAAAGCCTTTGCGTTCCTTGACAAAAAATCCCAACTTCAGTGTTGTAGGTTTTACGATGGTGGGGACAATGGGCAAAATATATAGGACCCATTCCATAGTCTTCCTTCACTTCATTAAATGTGCCATTCAACTTCAGTTTGCCGTTTGAGGAAGCAAATCATATGGAAAATCTGCCTTTTTTCTGTGATCTAGTTCCTCCTACTGTAAACCGAGGGGAAAAAAGATGAGCAGCTGGTGGTAGTGTTGCCATGGTCCATGGACCAAGCCTTAAAACTGCAGGCTACGTGTGAGTCACAGGCAGAGAGTCCCAGGGCTATTTTGTTTGGTTGCAAGTGGCCACTCAGGGAGGGCATAACATATAGGCCTACTCTGAGTGGTTGCATGGGCAGTCGAACATGTTGCAATCTGCATGACCCCATTTCCTGAAGGTTTACAAAGCAGCTCCTGCTGCCATTTAAATACATCAATTCAGCCAGATACATAGGGGCATATTTAGAAGAAAGTGGCGGATCAGCTCTGATGCACCACTATTCTTGCGTCGCCCTGCAACCCCCTAATGTCACCATGGTGGTGCTGTATTTACTATACAGTGCACCATGGCACATGTCATCACAATATTGTCAAAATGTATGATGCTATTGTGGCGCTTTGCTGGATTAGCACCATAAATGATGGTGCAAGCACAGCAAAGCACAGGAAGGCCCATAGGTTTTTATGGGAGTGTCAGTTTAACGCCTGCCCTGATCAGGCGTTAAAAATGATTGAAGAAATGGCGTAGTGAAATATTGTAAATTTCACTGCGCCTTTATTTTGGGCCTCCCTGCATGGAAATGCCCCTTGCATACATTATACCTGGCGCAGGTATGATGTGGTGCAAGGGGTTACAAAGTGGTGCAATGCATGCATTGCACCTCTCTGTAAATATGGTGCACAGTGGGGGCCTCCTTCTTAGTGTAAAACAATGATCCAAAGGCACAAGGAGGCACAAAGGGCTTGTAAATGTGCCCCTTAGTTCCCCTTGTGTGAAGAGTAATCTGATTGTCTACTGCCATATAATCACAATCACTGCACATAGCAGACAGCTCTGTGGATCATGTTCTGCAGTTGGGAGGCATAACAAATCTGAACACAGGTTTGTTCCTAGGAAAAAAATCCACCCTTTTTTCTAGTTCGTTTGCAGTGTGTTATCAGACATATTTGCTCTCCATGGATGGACTATTAAACGTTTGGGGTTCTCCAATGTAACTTTTCAGTTCACTTTTTCATTCACCCTTCTCATAATATTCAGTAGTGTGAATTTCTGAGTATAGCAAATAAGAAACCAACATATAAATCCAGCGGCGGCTCCTCCGCTGTGGTGGGGGAGTATCACCTGCCCCACCCTCTCCCACCAGCAGCAGCAACTGCAAAACCTGAAAAAGAAAACAATAATAAACCATATTTAAATCATGTTTATTATTGTTTTATTTTTCTAGGGGGCAGCACCATGAGGGATGACAGGCAGGGAGGAGGAGTGGTGGAACTGCTGTCAGTGTGCATGGGTGTTTAGCTGGCCATCTCAGGACAGCCAAACCGACATGTGCATTGAGCTGTCTCCAACCTGAGCTGTGCTGCCGGTTTGGAGACAGTAGGCACCGGCTTCCAGTCTGCCTGGGTGAGCAAATCGAGGGCACTCAGGCCAATCCTGACACTGCTCTCACGCTTCCAGCATGAAAGCAGTGTCAGCATTGGCCGCTGGGCAGTATGAGAGCCTGTGCCTGCATTGGAGCCTGAAGAACAGTGATGCATGGATGCAGCGATGCGCAGACAAGTTTTTTTGTGGTTTTTTTGTGGTTTTGTTTTGTGCCCCCGCCCCGCCTCTTTGCCCCGACTCCAGCCGCGACTGTTAAATCTGCAGGGTCTCTGGAATTATATATTATAGGAGCTCCAAGTAATATGGCCAGGTTGACTTAATAATGCAGCAATAAAAGGCAAATCAGGCAGCATAATGAGATACACTATGTGGTTGTATTAGCTTGCTTTTTTTTTTAAATGGTAAATTAACTTGCTTTTTTTGAAAGGGTAAATACAGAACCTGCTCAGTCAGTCCTATGTGAGTTCATGCTGTCTATTTGTGTCCTTAGCATGACAATCCTCGCCCCTTCTTAAGTGACTGTAATTAAGCGATTCCTGATGAACAGCTGAGCAGATAGACATCCCGGGGATTTGAATAACCGGATGAGATTTCCTTAAATAACGGTGTCTGCCAACATACGTTTCTAGTATGGTGCCAATGTTTCCCTGTGGGCATACTGTTATATTATATTTGACTGCTTTATTTGTTAAAACACAGCAGACATCAAAGTATGAGTGAACATGTATCACTTAAATACATGTGGAAATAATACTATTTTACAGCTTCATTCATTCACAAAACACAAAATAAATCTGGATAAATACTGATAAGATGTCCAATAAATAAAGATGGATATGTGAAAAAGATAAATGCCACAAAACCAGGAGCCCTATTTCTAATACTTTTCACATATTCTACCCTCTGCTGTGTAATTCGCAATTTTCAACAAACATTGTTTCTTGCTGAAATGAATTAGAATTTAGCATAAGACAAATTGTACCCTAGCAAAATGTAGTCACAGGCTCTTTGAAAACATTTACTAGTCACCTTTTATTTACTGATTGCTGTATTCAGGTCAGGAGTTAAGTACTACTGAGGATAAACTGAAACCTAGACAGTATTAATGTCCCCAGATGATGGACGGGCAGGAGCAAAAGTAAAAAGGACTTTTAACTTTACAATTTTAAAAGTAATTCAGACAGTGTTGAAATAATGATTCCTCCTGTCTCTTGAAAATGTTTCCTTTAATTGTTTCTCCACATTCTTGTCACACCAGAAACACTGTCAAGGACTTATGACTTGACTCTGACAGTGGCTTTCAGCGAGACACTTAGATTGCACATATGTCATGTACAGCACTGCAGTACAGCGTCCTTTCTTAATGGGAAGAGGCGCTTCCCGAACCCGAATTGTGGATAGAGTAACCCAAAACAGAAGCCCTCTCTGAAGCCTTTTTACAATTAAGTTGTTCCATACAATGCAAAACGTTCAGAATGATTTTGCCTTGCAACTAAAACAGGTGCTGCACTTGAAGACACATTCAGATGATGGGTTTGACGAGTGAGGTTGATAATTATTATGTGCATTCATAATTTGGCATTCTGATCTAGTGTCTCTCAGTCAAGTGTACCAATGTCTGTGTCGGTTTCACTTGGAGTACCATCAAAGGCAAATATGTATGCCCCAATTAACGTTTGCTCAAATGCACATCCTGGCACAACTGGGCAGCAGGAACCCAAAGAGAACGATTAACACTCATTGAGGCCTGATGGCTCTGTATTGAGCTGAAACTCTGATAATCCATGGCCAGTACCATGGTTCTGGTAACCAAGCCTAATCCTCAAGGGAGGAAGAAGGAATTATGGTTTTGTGTGGACTACAGAGGTTTGAATGCAGTCACCAAGACTGATGAACACCCCATACCTAGAGTTGATGAGCTTATTGATAGGTTGGGGGTTGCAAAGTACTTGAGTACATTTAATCTGACCTCAGGTTACTGGCAGATTGATTTAAATCCAGGAGCAAAGGAGAGGTCAGCATTTTCCACACCAGAGGGCCACTTTCAAATCAAAATGATGCCCTTTGGTTAGGAGAATGGCCTTGCCACCTTCCAAAGGTTCCTGAACAAAGTCCTGTCTGGGTTGAAACATTTCAGTGCAGCTTATCCAGATGATATGGCTATATTCAGTTCCACCTGGGAGAATCAACTGGTCCACCTGAAGGAAGTGCTTCAGGCCTTGTAATAAGAAGGTCTGACTATCAAGGCAAGCAAATGCCAGCTAGAGCAGAGTTCAGTAGTGTACTTGGGCCACCTTGTTGGTGGAGGTCATGTATAACCTCTCCAGCCCAAGATCCATACCATACTGGATTGAGAAGGTTCTAAAACTCATACTCAGGTCAGGGCCTTTCTTTACCTGACGGAGTACTACCGGAGGTTTGTAAAGAACTATGGGACCATTGTGGCTCCCCTGTTAGTGCTTATTAGAAATGGGGTCTTTGGTTGACAGTCAGGATACCCCCTGTCCAAGCAAGGACCCTCACTCTAGTCAAGGTAAAAGAGAATCACCCTCAACTAACCGCTGCTCACCCCCTTGGTAGCTTGGCAGAGCAGTAAGCTTAACTTCAGAGTGCTAGGTGTAAAGTATTTGCACTAACACACACGGTAACTTCAGGAAAACACTACTAAATTACACAACACCAGTTTAGAAAATAGGAAATATTAATCTAAACAAAACAAGACCAAAACGACAAAAATCCGACATACACAAGTCAAGTTATGAATTTTTAAAGATTAAACTCAAAAATAGCGCTTAGAAACACAAAATGCTTCAATGAGGTGTTAACACGGCGTCGTGACAGAGTCGTTCCCAACAAGCTCACACCAGCGGCGCTGGACACGGAGTCGAGTAGACCCCCAAGTACAGTACCTTTGGTGAAGAGTGAAAACAAGTCGATGCGCGAAGTCGGGGATCGTGGCGTCTGTGCGAAACATTGAATCTGTGCACTTCGAAGGGCGTCAGTCATGACGTGGTGCACGACTTCCATGGAGTCGCAGACTTCAGCGGGGCTGCAGAGGCATTGGGCCTGCGAAGGTCGTTGGGTTCCAGCGAAGATCACGGAGTCGGTTGCAGGCGGCGTCACCGGATTCAGCAGCGGCGTCGGTCCGAAATCGTCCAAAGTCGATTTCCTTGGATTTCCACCAGCTTTCCTTTCAAGGGCCCAGGGACTGGATAGGGCACCACTTGTCAGAGCGGGAGTCTCTCCAGAGACTCCAGGTGGTGGCAGAAAGAAGTCTTTGCTGTCCCTGAGACTTCAAACAACAGGAGGCAAGGTCTAAATCAAGCCCTTGGAGATTTCTTCACAAGATGGAAGGCACACAAAGTCTAGTCTTTGCCCTCCTACTCTGGCAAAAGCAGCAACTGCAGGATAGCTCCACAAAGCGCAGTCACAGGCAGGGCAGCACTTCTCCTCAGCTCTTCTCCCGGCAGAGGTTCCTCTTGATGTCCCGAAGTGACCTAAAGTCTGAGGTTTTGGGTGCCCTTCTCATACCCAATTTCTCCTTTGAAGTAGGCCTACTTCAAAGTAAAGTCTCTTTTGAATGTGAAATCCTGTCTTGCCCAGGCCAGGCCCCAGACACTCACCAGGGGGTCGAAGACTGCATTTTGTGAGGACAGGCACAGCCGTTTCAAATGTAAGTGACCACTCCTCCCCTCCCTCCTAGCACAGATGGCTCATCAAGAAATGCAGACTACACTCCAGCTCCTTTTGTGTCACTGTCTAGTTTGAGGTGCAACCAGCCCAACTGTCAAACTGACCCAGACAGTGAATCCACAAAAAGGCAGAGTACCAGAAATGGTATAAGCAAGAAAAGGCTCACTTTCTAAAAGCGGCATTTTCAAACGCACAATCTTAAAATCAACTTTACTAAAAGATGTATTTTGAAATTATGAGCTCAGAGACCCCAAACTCCACATGTCCATCCACTCCCAAAGGGAATCTACACTTTACTCAGATTTAAAGGTAGCCCCCATATTAACCTATGAGAGGGACAGGCCTGGCAACAGTGAAAAACTAATTTAGCAATATTTCACTGTCAGGACATATAAAACACATGACTATATGTCCTACCTTAACCATACACTGCACCCTGCCCTTGGGGCTACCTAGGGCCTACCTTAGGGATGCTTTACATGTAAGAAAAGGGAAGGTTTGAGCCTGGCAAGTGGGTACACTTGCCAAGTCGAATTGGCAGTTAAAACTGCACACACAGACACTGCAGTGGCAGGTCTGAGACATGATTACAGAGCTACTTATGTGGGTGGCACAACCAGTGCTGCAGGCCCACTAGTAGCATTTGATTTACAGGCCCTGGCACCTCTTGTGCACCTTACTAGGGACTTACTCGCAAATCAAATATGCCAATCATGGATAAACCAATCAACCATACAATTTACACAGGGAGCATATGCACTTTAGCACTGGTTAGCAGTGGTACAGTGCTCAGAGTTCAAAAGCCAACAGCAACAGGGCAGAAGAAATAGGAGGCAGGAGGCAAAAAGATTGGGGATGACCCTGCATAAGCAAAAAAGTCCAACAGTGCTCATCTCTAAGAAACAGCCCAAAAGGTCATTTGGACCCCAGACTGTCAGAAGGTCTTTGACACTCTGAAGGGAACTATGTGTTCAGCACCAGTCCTACTGGTCCCTGACTACAATAAGGAGTTTATTGTTCGGACAGATGCTTCAGAGCATGGGGTGGGGGCAGTGTTGGCACAGGAAAATAAAGGGGAGCAGGATCAGCCAGTTACCTTTATTAGTAGGTGACTACTTTCCAGAGAGCAAAGATGGAGTACCATTGAGAGGGAAGCCTTTGCTGTGGGCTGGTCCCTAAAGAATCTGAGGCATGCCTGTTTGGTACTAACTTCTGTGTTGAAACTGATCACAGACCTCTCCGATGGCTCATAAAGATGAGAGGGGAGAACTCAAAATTATTGAGATGGTCCATTTCCCTATAGGAGAAGGACTTCATAGTGGACCACAGACATGGGACTGCCCATGCCATTGCAGATATATTTTCCAGGTGTTTTCACTTAGCTGATGAGGAATACCATTGTAGGTTACCCATCACCTTTCCTCGGGGGAGGCATGTAGGAAAGTCATCCTGTTTACTTTGATCATCCCCATTTTTTGACTGATACTGGGGGTTACCTCCTCTGAAAGAGCCCTGGGCTCTGCTAACCAGATCCAGTGCCAGGGCTCTGTCCTTAAAAGTATATGGTGTTTGGTATAATTAGAACTGGCCAAGACATCCAACTGTTAGTCCCTAGTATATAATAGGGCTGGGAGGTTTAGAAACCCCAGTAGACTAGATGCACTCAAGTGTGCACTGCTGTGGAGTCAAGTGTCATTTTAAAGTCAAACCTGCCTTGCAGGATGGTTTTAAAATAAAACTATGTCCAAATTCGAACTTGGAATTAAAGGTACTTCCAAAGACCAAACCTACTTTCTTATTACATATAAGGCACTCCTAAGGTACGCCCTATGTGCCCCAAGGGTAGGGTGCCTTGTTTGAAAAATCAGAGACAATGTAAAACATGTTTTATATGCCCTGGTGGGAAACAAAAAAACATGTTGTTTTTCCCTGTTGTAGTGCTGCTAGGCCCATAGGCTAACATGGGAAGGCTTTATTAAACTTTAAAAAAGTCTAACATTTGATGGGCTCTAGCTAGCAATCCATTCAAAGTATCAAAATGATAGTTACAATAAACCCAACAACTAGCCAAGGTCAGATTTATTATAACTATTTCAAGATAGTAGTTTTAGAACATACTATCCTGAAGTTACCTAAAACAACCCTATAGAAGCCTCTTCTGATTGGTCAGCCTTTTTACAACCTAAGCCAAGCTGCTCCCTGAGTAGGTGTGAAGAGGCCTGGGGCTGAAACAATGCATCCATTTGGTGGAAGGAGATCTGTGTCCTGGATAAGCAAGGACAGGAGGGGGTCTGGGAGATAAACTGGACCTCAAAGGCAGAAGAGCAGATGTCACAGGTCCCAGGCCATCCCCCACCTTCCTTGATCCTCAGCCAGATGGAAGCCACCCTAATTGGATTAGGAAAGGGACTGGAAGGGGAATGTAGGGAAAAGTTAGCCTCAACTGTGTGTTGGGTTAGCCAGACCTGCACTTCAAGAAGAGAATTTCTCCATTTTGATTTGTGAAAAACTGTGTACTCAGGGACAAAAATATGGCACACTAGGAAGTAGGCATAACAGAGGGAGGCAACTTGAACCCCACTGGTTGGGGTGTACCCACATCTTTCCAGCCCAAAATTTGGAATAAATATGGGATAGCTGCAGGAGACCCTCAGTTCACTGCCTGAAACATCAGAAGAAAGACTGTCCTGCTTGGACTGCACCACTGAAGGCTTGCACTCAGAAGGACTGCATCTGCTGCACTCTCAAGGCTCAACCAAATAAGGACTGTGTCTGTCTTTAAGGACAAGGAGTGGACTCCCTGAGCAGCAACCGGAAGAAAAGCGCTGTGAAAAAGTTCCACAGGAAGACCTTCCTTGGTGACGAGAGTCAAGCAGGCGACTTTGAATCGCGACTTGGCCTCACTGCGCAGGTTTGCCCCACTGAAACCTCCGGAGCTCATCACAGTTGATGGCCAAAGACTGAGCACTACAGGGCTCACCAAGGCATTTCGTTGAAGCAGGCCGTGGATATTGAATCAAAATTCGGATCCAAGGACCCAATCGTTGAATGTACAGAGAAAAAAACTCCATAGAAATGACTAAGTGCGAAGGTAAAATCTTGACCAGGACCTCCCGCTTTCCCTACCCGACCCACGCTCCATTGTGGTTGCCCTAAAACTTTTACTTTGTCCCGGTCCAGCATGACCAGGTAGCCACGGTTGGCGCTTTATGCTTTTAGACACTTTAATGCACATTTTTTATTCAACATTTGTAAATTCATATCTCTACTTCCCAACACTCGATGTTTGATATTTTGGTGTCATTTTAAAGGAAAAAAGATTCTCTATTTTTAGAAATTGGTGTTGGAATTGTACTGTGTTGTGTATTTTACTTATTTACTGTTTTGGTGATATTACTTGCCTAGGTCCTAAGTTAAGCCTGACTGCTTGTTGCCAGGTTACCCAGGGTTGAGCAAGGATTGGTTTTTTGAGACTTGACTGGACCTTATTAGTGATTGTGGTATTATCACTTGCTGAAGGTGCATACCTCCACCTACAAATAACCATCTTTCCTAAAACTCCTAGTTTGACCTATGTCCCCTCCACAATGTTCCTGATTTCTATACTGTGACCCTATATCCACCCTTCAAAACTTTCTTTATAGAATTTACAGTAGCATAACAATGCCCAACATCCTTCCCTACTTACTTTGACTTATTCTATTTGTCTGTTTAACTCCTGTAAAATAAGGGAGTTTGAGTTTGATGTTGTTCATGGTAATGATTAACATACTGCCTATTGTCATCCTGTATTATAAAACAATTATTTAAAAAAGATATTGCCCCCCTCATTGGTCCCAATGACACATCGAACTGTACCACCCCAGCACTTCTCACACTTCACACCGATTGCATCTTCTTCTTTGATTAGATCTACAGAAGCAATCACCACAAAAGACTCACAACTTCACTAAGATATATCTCCGCTGTCAATAGTGCAGGTAGAGGTTGACCAGTGGATGACAACTGAAACAACTGTTGTTCATCATCCCCTAGCCATCCTCTATTCAAATCCACCAGCACTGGCACTGGTACTGGTTCTGCCGGTGGTGTGAGCAAGCACTTCATTCTCTGTGTTCATTTCAAACATGAGTGATTTATAAGAGGTGTTTAGTTTGGACTTGATCAGATAGGTTCTGCCTCTCCATTGCAATCTCAAACTACAGAAGACTAACGGCCTGATTTAGATTTCGACAGAGGGGCTACTCCGTCACAAGGGTGACAGATCTCCCATTATTTCCTTGAACTCACAGGCTCAAGAGCAGGATCTAAATTAGACTCAAGAGCGGGGTCTAAATTAGGCTAGTGCAAGTGATAATACCAGTGAAGGGAAGACTCCCTGACCCCTACGAGCTAAGCTTCAAGGTAATCTATGAATTAAACTTTGTGTAACAAAACCAATGTTTTGAGCCAGTACAAAGAGGCATCTCACAGTTGCTTCGCTTCAGCCCCCATCCTGTGGTGACACACAGCTCCTGGCCTGTGTATATCTCGTTTTCAGCTGGTAGACACACTGGTTTAACTGTTTTAGAGAGGCCAACAGGCTTGGCAAGTTTAACAAGGGAAATGTCAAACTCTTTGGTTTCTGGATTCCAATCTGGATTGTTGAACACCTGTTAAGAAAAAAAAAAAAATCACAAAACAATAAAAAAATAAAGTATTTGCAGGACTAAAAGGTGCAACACTGCAAATTACAGCATAATGTTCATTAAGATCCATGGAATGAGTGATTAATTTCAGTACGAAATGGTGATTTGTTATACACTTAATAGTGAGAACGAAGATGTGTTAATGCCCATGAATCAATTACAGTTCTTATTCAGTTCATGATAGACATTTATTTGTCCATTTTGGAAGTATCTAAGCATAATTCATTTGAAGAGTTACTTAATCTTAAATCAGTATCATTTGAGAATATAATCTCTGTGTATTCTGCACTTAGGTTACTTGATGTTATTAACAAAACAAATATAGTTTTGAGCCAGTTCCATAACCAATATAAACTAATAAAGTTACACTGCTCTAAATGAAGACAATAATGCCCCATAGACGAGTACAAAACCCTTGACTGAGACCTGAAATGGCATTGCTTAAACAGAAGTGATGCCTGTTAACACATCAAGGGGATTGGTCTGTGCTTGACTTGGGTGGGCTGCTTTGTAGTGCACATCATAGACAACAGAAGGAAGATATACTGATCGTACAAAAGTAACTTTAGGCGGAAGATTAAGTTCAGGATAAAAAAAATAAGAAACTAACGAGTATTCCTGTTAAAGAAGTTTTGGTTTCATCTTCACATCAATATTTTTGTGAAACCTTAAGTGGCTTTATTTTTCAACAACTATTGCTTTATTGAATCTGACACTTTTTGAGTGCACCATCAAAGTGTCAGTGTCTAGCGTCTCTCTAATTCCAAATGCCAGCATGTTTTAATAGCATTGCCAATGGACGTAGTGATAATGTTGCTTGTTTTCCAGCTGAGGGATGAAAAGCAGATATTGTCCTAGTGTCACTGAAAAATATTGATGTATTGCCAGATAACATGTCAGTGGTATCCTTTGCTAGTTAATGCAACGAAGTGATATTTTTTCAGCATGGTATCTAAAGAAAACAATGTGTTTTAAGATGACTTTTCGAAGCTAATTAATGTATCCTAGAAAGAGGGCATTATACTGAGGTTCTGAAACAAGCAACCTTTACTCCATTAAATTCAAAAAGCCATTAACGACTCTTTGCAACTAGGAATTTACAACCCTATTTTCCACTCCTTGCCCAGTCAAGGAAAATGAAAACTAGAATTGCTGCTGAGGTCCAGATGTTACTGGAAAAGAATGTGCTTTCCTTGATTTATCAATCTGGATTCGAGCATTATAACCAAAGCAAACAGAAGTTTAGAATTCCAAGAGCAAATTATTGAGCTGTGTGATAATGATCAGCTTGTAGCCTCGATCCCGTTGGATCTCTTGACACTCTAGAACATGATCTTCTTCTTTTTCACTTAAATCTGGCGATGGGAGTACAGGGCAGAGCTGTAGAGTGGGTCCGTTAATTGTTGACAAACAACATCAACAGATTTAAGCAGTTTAGTTTACTTGGAGCATTATACTTTTGACTTATTTAAGATATCTCTCCCTTGTCATCCCTGCTAATCAAATTTGCATGCTCCCTCTCTCCAGGATTATTTCTGCACATCGTCTGCAGTATGAGATAGATGCTGATGATACACAGACCCTGTTTGATTTACAAGAGAGATCTAGTGATTTGACTCAATGACACATTGTCTGAAAGCTGTGAGAACTTGGATAACCTTTCTTTGGAGTCGCAGATTTACTGTAGAAGTGGTAACTAGTTTGCAATTTCATCTTTATCATGTATCTGCAGTTGGTCCATTATTTAGAACTGCGCCTCTTGCACTGTTACACCACACAGTCAAATATTCTAAAATATGCTGTCACGAGAGGGGCGGTGAATTACGCATCATGCAATCAAACCTTCTGTGATCGTGGATAGGGAAAGAAACCACGTCTGCAATGTGAGATCACATAATCGAAGGTTTACGACGGACAAGAAAGATCATGACATCACAGACCATTATTTTTCGTTAGGAAAGAAACTGCAAAAAGCACAGGTGCAATTCGATGTCATACAATCAAACACTAGCTGTGAAGATACGCGGGGACAGGAGGTTCTCACATACGCCATAATACAATGTCCTAGAGCTGTCTAACAGGACTGACTTAGACAACCAGTAGATGTATTTAGGCAGTGCTTAATTTGTAAATAAAAATATGCCAGTGCCCAAAAGCCCTCCTCTTAAACATGCGGCTGCTGCAACTAAATGTGCAACACAGAGTACTGAGGTGGCGTAATCCTGAAGCCATCTCGGGCCTCTTCAATCCATATAAAGCCACTCCTTGCCCCTTCAACTCACTCTTGCAGCTTTCTGCTTTCTCCCTTTGTGACGCTTTTCCGTTTTTCCCTTTTTCCGTCTTTCCCATGCGTCTTTGGCTGGCAACAAATGTTTGAGGCAGAAGAATAAGCTCCGGCCCTCAACAATAAATGCAGGTGATCAGCACCGGAAACAACAAGCACAAATTAAGCACTGTATTTAGGCCTTTCTCTGAAGGGTGAAGTATCCGAACGCATGCAACCAAGTCTACGCCTGGCTGTGGAGGGCAATGCATGCAAAGCAATCCAGTAGGTGTTCAGAAGTCTGTTTTGATAAACGAACTGGAGTTCACGGGCGTGAGATAATATTCTACACCCAAGCTTGTAAAAAACAGAAACCGTCCCAGAAGGGTCTTGTGGGTTATACCCGCTACAGGTAAAGCAAGAGAAGAGAAGTAAACACTCCTTTAAGGACGAGCATGCCACTGGTTGTAGTTTCTCTTAAAACGCGCTTGTTACAAGCGTCGGGCAAAGGGTTGCTTTTACATGGGTAAAGGCAATCGGTAACTCGGGGTGAGGCTCCCCTGGATTTCCCCATCTTTTTCTCAACTTTTAACTAGATATTACACTGTTATCAAAGCTGAAATCTACACAGTGAAAGTGAAAAACTCGGAATAAGGGTCGAATATAAATAAGTATATTTAGCGGCACGCGGATAAACTGTGACCTCGAGTTATTTTAAATATATTTTCATTAATGAAACGTCTGTATCATGGTTTTCCTGAGTCGATCATGTGGTGCTACTTCCAAATCCGTGCCTTCACTGGGGTCCTCGTGGTGGAGTTCCGGGAGAGGCAAGGGGTGGAGGGCGCACCTACGGGATGATTCGTAGACGGGCAACCCTGAGAAATGCGGGAGACCGCGTTTTTTTTTTTTTTTTTAATATAATCTCGGTGAAATCCGTGGTTCCAGCCACGAATTTTGCCGATATTTAGTAAAATTTTCTTTTAAAACATGTGTGTGTGTGTGTGTGGGGGGGGGGGGGGGGGGGGGGCGGGGATGGGTTCCTAGGGACCCCTGGATAGGGTGACCAGATTTTGAGGTGCAAAAACCGAGACAGGTCAGACATAAAAGAAGGACTGAAGACTTTTCACTCACTTTTATATCTGGCCTGTCCAGTTTTTTGCATAGCTTTGTGAATGTGTGCCTATACATGTGTGTGTTTATATATATATATATATATATATATATACACACACACACACAGAGACACACACACACACACACACATTTACAAGACTACACATATAAAATTAGCTATGGCTTGACCTCCCACCCTGCACCCTCAACCCGTCCCCACCCACCTCTCTTTGCTCCCCACTCCATCTCTCTGCTGGGAGCAGAAGGGGGACTGTGTTGCCTGGCAGTAACAGATAAATTACTTTAATTATTGCATACTTTGTATGCATCTGTTAAAGGAGAGCATACCTTTAATTTATGCTTGTCTAGATAATCTGACCTTTGTACCAAAATCCGGGACATTTATGTAACGATCTGACCTTTGTCCCAAAAACCGGGACATTTGTTTAAAATTAAGAGAAGCGTTGGGACTCTCCGGGACAGTCCTCTAAAAACCGGGACTGTCCAGATAAATCTGGGACGTCTGGTCACCCTAACCCTGGACCAAGGCTAGGGGGTTAGGGAGTACATACCCTGCCCCCTTTTCTTTTTTTACTTTTTTGCCTGAAAACACTTCTTGTTTGAAGTGTTGGCAGCCAATCAGATCTCAGCGGGAGATCACCCTGGATCCACAGCCCTAGATATACAAATTTCTTTTCACTTTAATATCTAAAAAATTATGGCACATATTTGCACCAAATAAGAAAAGAGTGATCTGAGGACCAAATGCTACCTTTTTTGTCAAATTTGGTGTAAATCCATCTAGCATTATGGGCTGCAGACGTGTCTAAAGCCTCAAAGGGATTTAACATGAGAAATACACTTTTTTTTAAACCCCCCCCCCCTTTTTCTCAGCCCGCACTTGACAGGCCATCCCGAAACTTTCTGTGCACAACAAGAACCAAATTGACACTTGTTTTGGAGCATTTTGTGAAGATTCGTCAAAGGATACACCAAAAATATAGGCAAGACTACCAGTAGGTAATACATGGATATATATATTATCTACCGGTGGTCACCAGTAGGTAGTTATAGTTAGGACCTAGTTTATAAAGAAAAAGCTGTTTTTTGTTTGCCTATATCTTGGTGCCGCTTGACAAATCTTCACAACATTTAAAAAAAAAAAAAATCAACAATCACATGAGCTGCTGTCTGGAGAAATTCAGGGTGATCCCTCATTTGGGGGCCAAGATAAAGGGGAGTGAAATTTAGAGAGTTTCCAATGCTAATTCCCATAGAAAAAATTGAACAGCGATAGCGCAAAAACCATTGGACAGAATTACACCAACTTTGGCAGAAAGGTAGCTCTTAGTCCAGAAAAAGTCCCTTTTGTTATTTGGTGTAAATCCGTTCAGTAGTTTTTGAGACATCTAAGGAAATCCAAATTTGTATATCTAGGGAATGCGAAGGATTCATGACCCCTCCCGATCTCGTGCTGAGATCTGATTGGCTGACAACACTTCAGATAAGGAAGTGGTGTCAGCCATCTAGGGACTCGGCATGAGCAGAGTCCAAGAAAAAAAATAAAAATACAATTGGGGCCAGTGTACGAACACCCTGACCCCTTAGCTCTGGTGCTCCCCCCCCCCACACCCCCCCCCCCCCCCCCCCCCCCCGGGCAAAAAAGCTTTTTTTTCAAATGTTTACAGTGGAATCGTGACTGGGTTGCAAATCCATGGTAGTATGATTTAAAAAAAAAAACAAGTGCGCGCTTCTGTGTTTCATTTAAAAAAATCCCCCTGGTGATCCAGGTCCCAGGACACTGTTTTCTTTTTAATAGGGGGGTGGGGCTCCTCGCCTCCCCAGAGCCCTGGGGACCACCACATCCTAGGGGTGTAAAATACCACCCCCTGGGACAAAATTGGTATTTTGAATGTGGGGGAGGCCCTAGAACCTCCCACACAGCCCACCACCTCCCTGTGGCTACAATCGATTATGAGCGGGGAGCCACCTGGTCCCACCTCCGGTGGCCCGGGGATCAACACCTCGCCAGGGCACATACTCAATAATGTAAAGGGAGTCCATTTCGGATGCCCAATACCCTCATGGACCACCACCTTCCCTGGGCTATGTGCACGTGGGAAGGGGGCCGCCGGCCCCCCTGGTGAAACCACAGATGGCCCTGGGGACTGCCACCCCCCAGGGCTCACTCCTGCTATGTCCCAGGTTGCGGTGGTGACCGAAACACGTTTGACAGCAGGGACTGAGTAAAGACGTTTTTGAGCACTAAAGCAACGCGTTGGAGCCTTTGTGTACACATACAAAGGATTTGGAAGAATATTACGAAGTACGCTGACTTTGTTCTGACATGCACTCCAGTTTGGAGCATGGCGGCTGTCAGCAAACTTTGAAACAGAAATATATATATATACATATATATATATATATATATATAGATATATATATAAATGTAGAGTTAAGAATAGAAAAATCTTGCTTTCCCAAAGAAACGTACCTTCACAATATTTTTGCCCTCTATGTTCGTTAACACAATTTTTTGGCCACACAATATTTTTTTTCTTGATATTTTGTACAAACACCTAGAAGTTGGCGTATACCCCCTGAATGGGATAGGTGACTTGAGGACCGATTTTGGCAGTGAGGCCATCCCCTAGTAGGGCAGTAGAGCAAAATACATTGAGTAGATGGATATTTATAGCATTCACATGAAGGTGGTTACTGTGAATGCTTTGTAACTTTGACTTTGACATATGGCTCCATCAAACATGATGGAGCCATACAGCAAACTTACTCTTTTTATTTTCCAAAAGAAAATACCATTTCAAGATTGTCTTTTTGAAACTAAAAAAGAAATGCCCTCCTTGCCAATGCTAGTCCTTTCCTGAGTTGAGGGAAGCATTGAGCAGTTTTCACTTCTCCTCATCGCCAGGGTGTTTTTTTTTCTGGTGATGATAGGCAGAGAAAATTTACCCATATGGCTTCTCATTTAAAATAGGTGGGTGGACATAGAGGTCAGCCTCCGACGGGCCAACTGAGGGTTGTAACCATGATAGTCTCCACCATGATTACACCAACGGTCTTTTACCCTTCTAAATCTGGGTGGCGGACCATTATCTGGTGGTAATGATCATTCGTCACCATTGTGACAGAGTATCCTTACCGCTAAGATATAAATCTGGTCCTTGGTTTCTGGGTAATTAATAAATAGCTCACTGACAAATGCCTCCATTATATGTATTGGTACAAAACAGTAAGGAACAAAATAGATTAACCTCTAACAAAGAGGACACAATTCATTACATGTTGTTAAGATGATAAGTACAAGCAGCAATACCTGTGAGGTAGGTAAACCATATATTAACATGTAACTATGTATGTAATCATAAATACTTATACCTAAATTGTTAAAGTAGCATTAACTAGACTTTGCACAACTCAAAATGGTGCAAATATGTTTATACAACTCAAGAAATATAAGACAAGCAAATCCCCCAAAAATCCTGGTGAAGGATTTCTGAAAGTGCAGAACAGATTCTGTTCCTGAGGCCCATCTTTCCAAATATGTGCAGATAGAGTGGCAGCTCAGATCTGGATGTCTATGCCTTCTTGCAGCCTACGTGGGTCTGATGCATGCAGCTGACTCTGTGGCAGAGACACTGGGCTTGGCCACAATTCCTAGATCTCTGTCATGTGAGCACCACTAAATCAAGCCCTGGCAAAGCCAATAGTTTGCAGCAATAAAAGGCCAACCTGTTTGCTTTGCCAATGTCTGTTTGCATTTTTTCTCGCGTTTTCCAATACATTTGGATGAATGCAAGTGCACATGCATGCATCTGTGTACAAGACTGCCATCTTGCAACTCATTTTAAGATGGCCACCGTGTGCTCGCATGCACATGAAAGTTCCCTGAGGGCCATATTTGTACCCTACAGTTCTTATAAGGAGGATGGCCATCTCAAAACGATAAAGTAAAACTTAAAAAAAAAAGCATGTAGCAATTTGCAGCTCCTGTTCCCTCAAACAAAAAAAGTAAAAAATACATTTGGGGCAGGTTTGGGTATGGGTATCATGTAGGTATTTACACACCCCTTACTACTAAGCTACGGATAAGTAGCGGGTTACATCATGGAATCCCAATGTTAGTGAATTAGTCAGACATAACAGTCATCATTAGCCATGTTATTTCCTCTCATTGTCATGAAATTCCTGATATTCTTCTCGTACCTAATACTGAAATAGGTTGCAGTTTCCTTGCATATTGTTACTTGTACGTGCTCAAGTACACTGTCATTCTTATTGCCATGTACAAGATATTAATTGAAATTCTGATTGTACGACTGTATATTGACACCAACAATATTGAGATAGAATAATATCAAGGTCAGAATATCAAAGGACAAAATAACGAAAGGTAAGTGTACATATAGAGAAGTATAAATTTTCTATTCTTAACTGCACATCTATGTACTTCGAAGATATATGTATTGCATAGGTACATGTATGCGGAGTTAGGGATCGAAAGTCTAGGCTGACTTAATTGTCAATTTCTTTCTTCCGATATTCTGTCCCTGATATTATGTCCCATTGAGATTGTGGCTTTGACATTCAGGGTGCTGTTTGTAGTCTCGTTATTGTGCTGTCCATGGTCTACTTGTCATGCCTTTGTGCATAGGATTTCTCCATCATTTGTAGATACATTCTGTTATATAGAACAACGCAAAGTAACATTTCTTTGCATAATGACCCAAAAAGGGCAATGTATTATGGTCAGTTTCAAAGTGCAATTGGCTGTTCCTCAGCTCCACCAACCAGTCATGTAACTGGCTCTATCTACCGCAATCCTTCTAACCCCGTATTAGACTGGATCTGTCCAAAGCTGACTGACCTCTCATGACTGACTTTACCCCACCCTTCAACATGAAAGACTCTGCCTCAGCCCAACTGATCTGGCATGTGACTTGCTCTAACTCAGACCTACTGGTTTGTCTTCAGACATGCTCTGTCCATACCCCTCTCAACTAGTATCTTGCCAAGTCCCAGAGATCTCAAATGTGGTTGTCTCTTTCCCAGTCCACTAATCCAGCATGGGACTGACTCTGTGACTGCCTCATTTACCTACTATGTAACATTATTCTGTGTCAACCTTGTTAGTCTGCAATGCTGCTATCTCTTTCTGTCCTACAGCCCTGCTAGACATCTGGCTATTGACTTTACCCTGGATCGTGACTGACTGTGTATCAGCACTACTGAAGTGCTATGAACCTGACTCTGTTCCATCCCCACTGACATGCCATTCAGTTGACTGTAGACTTACATTGTCCTTCTGCTCTGAAACTAGTTGTTTTCCAGTACAAATGTGGTTCATATACAGTAGTTGAAATGTTTTGGAGAATACTGAAGTGATTCTCAAGGCCAGATTGGTTCCTTCTAGCCACAATGCTGCTATGCTGGGAAGAATCGGAAGCCCCCTTCAGTGCCTAATGGTGTAGCTTTAGGGAGGGGTCTTGGGGAGTAACACACCCCTCCACCACCTCCTCCCCTCCACATAAATGCATTCTTGGCCTAGTAGTTGGGTCAGGGAGCCCTGAGATAGGTCTGTGTTGGTTTTTCACTGAGGACAAGAATAAAAGACACAACTGTGACCTTTGATGTAAACCAGGAGAGAGACAAAGATATGCATCTGGTGTGAAAATGTGAAACCAGATAACCTGGAATCAATACTGGCATCTCTGCTTTTCTAAATTGTTTGCTCTTAGGCAAACATTTGATTTCACATAACCTTCCTTTTATGGTATTATTACATGTGGAAGCACTTTTGAAAACTTGAGTCCGGGATTTGCTCTGTACAAGCACCTCTTATTATTAATTTAATAAACTATAATGTTGATCCATTTACTATAGGAATCTAGGCCATGTTTAGGGATTACATGACTACTAACATGTCTCTTTGTTTACTAATGGCATTGTCATTGTGAGAGCGAGACAATAATGCTTCTAAATTGACCTTTAAAAAAAGTTTAATAAATGTCTGTCCAGGCAGTGGTATAACCTGATGCACTGAGGTGAAACTTTTTTGCATGTTAAAAAAACACTGTTTGAGTTTTGAAGAGAAAATATCACATTTTTACACTGTGTTTCTTAAACAACATCCATTCCAAACTTCTTCATGCCTGGGCTCGTGCACGGATTCGTAGGGCCAATCCAGGTCTTGACTCGTCTCTTGTTCAGCTCACCCTAACAATTTCCTGGCACACCCACCTCTATTTGCAACTCGGGCTTAGCACATGGGGCAGTCAGTCACTTGAAACAATAAGTTGTAAAAGGGAAGGACTTAAAACACGGAGCCATAACTACATGCACTGATTTGATAACTCTACCATCAAAGCTTCTCACAGCAGAGATGAAGAAGAATGCATGCAGTCAAATATTTATAAAATAATTGCCCCAGAAATGAGCTCCAGGCTGTTGTGTTGTACCTGACCGTAGTCATGAGTTCACAGGGAGAACTACCAAGCCCAGGCGAGAAGGTCAGAGGTGTAGTTTTATGCAGGGGTGTTTGGGGTGTGATTCCCTCCAAAAGCATTTTGGCTTGGTTGTTGGATCTAGGGGCCCGAGTAGGATCTTCAGTCTGTGTCATTTTTTTCAGTATTCCATTGCACTATGAACTTTTAACTTATTTTTAGAGTGGAATCTTAAATATATAGGGCCTGATTCACAGAGTTAATATACACTTTGGAGTAATTTACACTTTTGAGTAAGTTTATTACTATTTTGCTAGTCACAAAATCCAATTGTAAATTTACTCCAAAGATGAAACTTACCGGTCTCCACCATAAACTACATTTTGTAGTATATTCTGTAGGACTACAAAAGCAGTACATTACATACTACAAAATGCTACTCACAAACTGCATTTCTAAAGCATAACTGTTTTTTTTTCAGTAGTACTTTAGAAGTGCATTTTGTGAACCATCTTTTGTAGTCCCTTTGTAGTACTATTATAGTACTACAAAACATACTACAAAATGAAGTTTGTAATTAGCCCCCCAGGCTGTTCAATTCATTGGAGAAATGTAAGCAAATGTACACTTGGATTTTGTGACTAGCCGTAAAGCCAAACTCACTTAAAAGTGTAAGTAACCTTTGTGAATCAGGATCATGTAGTGACTGCTTTCCCAAACAAAGTTAACCTGCACGCATAGATGTGCTACTTCAATGGGTGTATATTTACTAGTTTTTTTAATTCAATTAATTGGCAATAATAGGCTTGGAAAGATGTGTCAGTCTTTTCCAGGCATACTCCCTGCAATCACAGACCCAAAAGGTGATGGGATGAATGCTGGCAAATAGTATAACCAGTGAAAATCTCTTCAAGTAACATGCCAGCCCTTTGATTTTCACCAAATGTGGTACTATCGAAAGATGCCCGCCTAATGCAAATTAATACTGAGCTTGTTGCTCAAGAAAACAGTTAATTGCAGTTATTAGTCATCTCTACCCTTCATTCCACTGCTTTTTCATTTGGGAAATTTGAGATTCATACCCCTCCCATTTCTCATGAGCAAGCTGCGACCCTGTCAGCACCCCTAACCTTTCATGTGCTGATTGGCAGACGTTTGCCCGCAGTAGCAGAAAAAGATGTATTGAGTTTGACAGCACATGTACTGCATGGACAGTTGGCGGGTGGCATTTTAATCCAAAAACTTTTAATGGAATCAATAAGTTTTGGTCAGGGAAGTCTCTCTCTCTCTCTCTCTCTCTTTCTCTTTCTCTTTCTCTCTCCCTCTCTCACTTTCTCACCCTCTCTCTCTCTCTCTCTGTCTCTCTCTCTCTCTTTCTCCTCTCGAAAATGGACAGGGTTTGGGGGGACTAGAAAATGGCAGGGTTTGTGGGGGGGGGGTGTCCCAGCTAGCTCAAGAGGTCTTGGCAGAGAGGGACCTGCTAATGGGGCCTTGAGTTTTGACAATACAAGTAGCAGGAATCTGAAAATGTAACCTAAGTCCTTATTTACATGTTGTGAATTTACATTATTGTCTACATGTGTTGGCCAATCTCACCCATCAGACAAAATGACCTTCAGAAATCTGTTTTCTAAGTTTTCTCACCTGAACTATAGGTACAGTTTTTATGACCTCTATGTTGTTTTCAAAGTCATGTTCTCCAAGAACCACTTGATGTGATGTTCTGAAAGGAAAAAACGTTTCTATTATAAGACATGCTAACACTCAGGGCTTAAAATGAAATGTAAGTGGTTTCCAAAGAGAGAGAAGCATTTTCTGGGCAGTGGAAACTCATTCTGTGACAAAAACAAGGGGTGCCCATTGCTTAAGCTCAATTTTAGTTGTTGACGTACCGAGGTATATGTGAAGGACCTTATCAAACACTAAAGTAGTTATATGCATCACAATTTAAAACAAGCATTGGTAAAGCCAAGAGGTCTGGCATTGGCTGCTAGCCTTTTGTCTTTGCCAAATTACTATTTTGTTTTTGAATTGGGTTGTGTAAAGGCATGCTTTTTATGAACACAAGCAATGTCTACAAGCAAAAAGTATGTATTTTTATATAACAACACATTGCACCAGTTGTAGCTGGCTCTCAATGGGACTACATAACCCTGATTACACGACTGGTGTCACTCACAGATAGGTAAACCAGTGGCTGAAGTGGGCAGATCCTGGTCCTCATTCTTGACTACACCTAAAGTGTCATCATTACACCAATATACTTGCACAGAGTTAAACGTTTTAAAAGCACTAGTACATTTAAATGGTTCATCATTACACATAATGCACCGTAACTTTAAAAGAGTCTCGGAGTCAAGCAAAGTCTTAATTCAACTACGCTGAAGTAACATATCTGATTCTTCCTTTAGCAGGCATTTCCTGTTCGGCATGAAAGCTAGCAGGTAGAAAAAGATTCTGCTGCCAGTCCTTGCTCTGAGGACTGGCACAGTGTGAGGCAAATGGATGATCAAGGGTAAATGGGTAATGACAAATGCCCACTGATGAGGATGTACTGAATTCTCTAACCTGCTGTTGGAAGCATGTGGTCTAAGCCTTGGGCCCTCTGTGGGGCAATTAGATCGGACACAGAGCTGGCAGGTCAACTGCAATAAGGGGTACATGCCCTATCCTGGCATTGCGCAAAGTATAAGCAAAACTTCAGTAATAATGAACACCGTGGATGAAGAAAAAACGCATATACTATATTTTGGGTCACTAAAGGGACCGGGTATTAAATTCAATCTCAGAAGTGCCCTCAATGAAGAATGTTAAGAAAAGTTTTGTATGTGGGTCCTCAGAGAAGGCTAAAGTGTCCTGGGGGATCAGGCAATTGGTTTCAAGGTTACATGTTAAGCCCCTGCAGGTACAGCTTAAGTGAAGGGCTGCTGAGTTCTTTTGATAATGATGTATCCAAGCTTGGCCGCAGTCCAATGAGAAATTGCGACCTAGAAGGGGCAAGAGTCAGATGGCTAGGCATGCAACCAAAGCACTAGGTAAGTAAATCTGTGGATTAGTCCCCAAAGCAGATGTCGTCCAATAACAAATAGGCACAGAGAAGCAAAGAACAATCTGAAATGGACTAGCCCTTCATCAACTGCCTGGCTCTATAGAGTTTACCCAGTCCTCTCAGAATATGAGTTCAGGACAATTGCTCAACTGCTGGTCTTGTTTCACTTTGAAGGATGGAGTGCTTCACAGGCTGGCATCTCAGAAATCCACCTGAATCCCCTACGGAGTGCTTTTTATGCTGTGGCGAATCTCATCAAATGACTGCCAGAGTTTGGTAAGATAACTGCAACACCTGGAGGTGTTAGACCAGCCATCTAACATCAAGATAACAGTAAGAAGACAAAACAGCAAGAACTCTCTTTTGTTCAATGCAGGGGTCTTCTATTCCACCCTAGTTGAAATCAACCAAGCACAACTCCCCCTTCTCTCCAGAAATGAACTCAGGGCCTTACCCTTCAAGCACCACCATGTCATTAAGTAGCCCCTCAGTTATCCCCTGTCCCGGATAATTTCCCCCACATATTCCACATGGACCCTTACTCTCCCACCTATCTGCTAGTCCATGCCCCTGTTGCCATTAGGCATGCACACTCCTTACCCTTGCTGTTAGACCTGAAAGCTTTACGGTGGTCTTCCCCCCAACGTTTTCCTTGCCTCTTCCACCTTTCTAACCTTGTTTCTTCTGGTAATAAGAATCCGTTCACTTTATCACTTCTAACCAGTGTTAAAGTGCTTGTGCTTTCTACTCTTAACATGGTTACGTGGACTTATACCCAATTGACATATTTAATTAACTTCTAAGACAATAGCAAATTGCACTACATGTGCCCAGGGCATGTAACTTAAATGCTACTAGTGAGCCTGCAGCACAGATTACCACACCAACTTAAGTAGCCCTTTAACCATGTCTCAGGCCTGGTATTGCAGAGCCTGTGTGTACAGTTTTACATTGTCACATCAACCTGGCAAAGTAAACCTTTTGCCAGGGCCAAATCTTCCCCTTTAAAACATATGTCACCCCTAGGATAGGCCCTGGACAGCCCAGAGGACAAGCTGTAATGTAGTTAAAAGCTGGACCTGTACTTTTAAGTTTTACATGCCCTGGCAGTGAAACATTCTTAAGTTTATTTTTCACTACAGCAAGGCCTATATCTCCAATAGAACAACAACAGAGTTGTTGTAATACATTTTAGAAGCGTAACTTCCAAATGGGAAGAGAAAACCAGTTCATGCTTGGTGTCTCTGGAATTACAATTTAAAAATTTAACATGGTGAAGTCAGATTTTAAAATGTTATTCTGAAAATGGCACTTTTTGAAAGTTGGCATCTTCTTACTTCAGTCACTTGTTGCCTGCTGCCTGTCTCTAATCACATGTCTGGGGCAGGTGACAGCTGGGAATTGAGTTTTCCATCTACAAAGCCACAGATAATAGGAACTTAGATGTGACCGGGGCGGCTCCTCAGTAATAACAGAGGAGAGTCGCCTCTGTGCTCAGTCAAGCAGAGACAAATTTGTCACTGCCTGACTGAGCCATGTGAATTTAGGATGGGGCAGGCCATGACAGGGAGGAGGAGCGATGGGCACTCATAAGTGTGCATGTCAGTTTGGCTGGTGGTCATAGGCCGGCCAAACTGACATGCGCACTTACATTTCTCCAATCTGGCTGTGTTACACAGCCGGGTTGAAGAAATGGCACAGGCTCCCTGTGCCTGAGTGAGCACCAAACCAACCCACTCAGGCCAATCCAGACACTGCTCTCATGCTTTCTTTAGCATGAGAGCAGCGTTTGGATTGGGAGCCTGTGATTTGTGTCCTGGACCTGGGAAGAGAGGAGCATCACGGAGATGGCCGGCAGCAGGAGCATGTGAAAGGTACTTCTAAAAAAATATTTTTAATCCCTCCCCCTGCCTCCCTTGATTGGCGGTAGCCGCCCCTGGGTGTGACTTGTGCCATCCTGGCAGGATGGGAGTGAGGAGCTGGAGCAGGTCAGGAATGGCAGGACCTCTGTGCACTTCAAAGGTCTGTCTTTAATGTCTTCCTCACTTCAAAGGCACCACTGTGAATAAGAACTGGACTTCAGACACCACTACTTCAGTACACTTCCAGACCTTTGGCTCCTCTGTCAGGAAGAATGACCACTGTGCTGCTGAAGGACTGAGACTGTGCTGCTATCTGCTGATCTCCTACTTTGCTCTGGTGACCATTCACCTGCTGCTCTCTGCCTGGGTGAGAAGGAATGGACCTTCATCACTTGAACCCAGAACACCAAAGTGACTACAAGAGCTAGTTGACTGGCCTCCTGATCTGAAGTCTCAGGGACATAAAAAACTTCAAAACACGCTGCTTATTGATCTGTGAGTCTAACCTGCCATCCTTCTGCCCACTCACACAATCACTTTTCGATCCAGTCACTCATCTACCTAGTGACTCCCCAATAACTGACTCTCCTACTAACATACTCACCCATTCACTGACTCATACACTCACAGGAGGATTAATTTGCATGTTCACTCTCTTATTCACTCACTCATAACTCAAGTAGTCAATCTCCCGCCTTAGGAGTAACTCAGTTGGTCACGCACACTTGTCACTCATTCAGTAACTCTTTGAGGGTTGGCTGCCAACAACGAGCAATAACTCTGTTGGATGTAGACACAAATAATATGTAAAACTGACATTTCTAAGTGCCCATCAATACACAATGTTTGAGTTTTTTTAAATTCCAAATCCATATAGAAAACAATATTATTTGAAAATAACATGTTATAGGAGACTCGGTTTAGAATTACAAAAGTGACCAGATCCTTTTTGAGAGCTGAAGTTATTAAAGGTAATCTGGCGTTCACGAGAGAAATATTAGCATAACTTCAGATGAACACATGGGCCTATAATTAGCTGGGTGTTATTAAATGTTCATAAGTGGCTATAAATATCACATGCACACTCCCTTTTATAGCTGTGATCTGCGCCCCGACATCATTCAGATGCAGGGCGCAATCTCGGTGCCCAGCGCCTCTGATTAACAGGAACTGGGCTGGATGCATGTGATTTGCTGTTGATTCCTCCTGTTAGAATGGGCTTTGCTGTCATTATTGACACTGCAGTAGGAATGGACTCATTTTGCCTGTTTTTACCATGCAGGAATCAATATGAAGCCTTGAATAAGAAAGCAAGTAAATGGAGCTGCTGGGCCGAGAAGGGTGTCAGGACACAGCACTTTGTAGAATAATTATGCTCAGGTCTCTTTGTGGAATAGCCACATTAAAAACCAGGCAAGCAAAACTGCTATTTATTAATACCCATAAAACTGGTCATTGCTTTGTCATCTATGACCATTGTAAGTTTTAATATTCGCGCAGTTCTCTCTTGCCATGTGCAATAGAATGTATGTCGGTATGTCCACCTTCCATCCCAGTTGCAATCAGGTAGTATTCATGCCAAGGGACTGCTCACAGGGACGCAACTCCTTAAACTGTAACAACTTCTTGATTCACGTTGGTGGTCATCGCCATCTCTGAGGTGTGCAGCCAAAGATCTGGCACGAGGAGCTTTCTGGCTCAAAGATCACTGTGCTAGACATGTTTCCAACATTGTGACACCGAGGAGTAAAATGCAAGATGGTGACAGGAGCCCTGGATATCATGCTCCATAAAGCATGTTAATAACACTTTCTTTTTTAAAGTAGTACTTAATGCCAACTTTTTCCCATTCTAGGCACTGTAAACCACAGATGTTATAGCTTCCTGACTTATGTGGCTCAGTTTAACAATCTATGTAAAGAAGGAAGGCTATTTCTGCCTCACCAGGGTTCAAACTCGTGACCAGAGATAAATTGCATTGAGACAGCGTCAACTGTTCTGCTCACTGAGCTATATTGCTGGCTTTGGTATAAAACAAAGTGTTTCCGGGGAAGCAGAGTGGTGAACATTGATGAAAGTACCTGCCTTGGTACAGTATTTGCTGACGTGTTGTTGGTTGCACCCCAGATTATGATATATGGCGTCAGTTGTAAGTTTTCTCTCTACTGTATGTTGCATGACTGACAGCGGGTCAGACCTGAGGTTACACGGCATCAGTCACTACAGCAGTGCCGAGGACACAGTGACACTGGAAGGATCTCCCCAACCCTTGATGTTGCTTCATGTTAGCACCTATAACTGGGCAGGATAGCAGAGCGAAGTATGCACAGCCCAGGCTGCTGTTCAAAGGATTTGCATGAGATTAACAAACCTTTCAAGACTTGGACTTTGATTGCTCTACCCCACAGTGCCCACGTTGTGCTGGGGGACGAATGCAGCAAGCACTATAACAACAGTGGAAGCGCTGTCTCTTGCACCTAATGGGAAGAGTACTTGGAGACAGCAACAGTGAGTGGAACTGAGCCCTGTGGTTCTATGCCTTAGTGGAGGTCGTTCCACGGCATTTTGTACCACCCATGCCACAACACTTTATCATGTGTGACATGCTGCACTTTACTCACCCAACACTTGCCTTAGCTGGCCCGTGCACTTAAGGAATGTTATTCGCATTCACAACTATTGACGTATTTAACGATAACTTAGTAGGTTTAATGCTGGTCACGGGAAGGATGACTGTGAGCTGAATGTTTGCTGCTAACAAAAACGGTGAACAAATCTCCTGAGTTCGAATCATGCCAAGGTTGACTCTTTCTTCAGTCCCTTTGAGGTCGGTAAATTGAGTACCCCACATTGGTATAGTGTTAATAGTGCCAATTAATTATGTTCCCTGGAACTAGCTTAAGTGAGGGCTGCTAATCACTCATAATGGTGATAGATCGTAATGGAGCCAAGTCTTGCTTCCTGAATCCACCTTCTTTGGGTACAGCTGCGAGCGGCCTGGATGGTGTCAGTGAGTGTGGGGAAGATTAAAACTAAACATTACTTACCTGCTGCTGGCCGCTGCCTCCGTGCTCTTCTCCTCCTGTCCCTGATGTCCATGGGGGGTGCACATGCTCCCAGACTGCCCTAGGCCATTGCAGACCCTGCTCTCATGCTGGTAATACCATTACCCAGAATGAAAAAAGCACTGGGATTAGTCTGAGCAGCCTGATTTTAAGCTTACAAAGGGACCGGGAGCCTGTGCCTGTCCTCCTCCTGGCTGTGGAACACAGCTCGGTTTGGAGGCTGCTAAGGATGGATGTTGGTTTGGCTATCCTAAGGCTGCCGGCCAAACCGACATCAGCACTCAGCAGTGCCCACCACTCCTCCTCCCTCCTGCATGGCCCGGTCCTAAGACTGTCTCAACCGCTCACTGGGCTCAGCTGGCAGCCTGCAGGATGAACAATAAAATGATAATAAAATTGTTTTATTATCATTTTATTTTCCATGCTTGGATTTGCTGACTCTCAGGAGTGGGGTAATACCGGAGGACCTGCCTTTGCTCTCAACTATGCCAATACCTTAGAGATCATATAAGGGTGCACGGGCATGTTTAATCCCATGACATTTGAAAGATGCTTGTAAGAGTGTGAATGTAAACTGAGTATCGTTATATGTTACAATTATTCCAAAGCACCTCTCTTTCAAGAACACTTTCTTTAACACTTTCTTAACATTTTCAGTTGTACTGATCCTCACAAATTCAACTGCTGACCACCTTGAGAATACATTAACCATTACCATGGTAAAACACTCTGACTTACACAAACAAACCATGGGGCCTGTGAATTCTAAGCACACTTTAGCATGGGCCGTCATCATTATTTAAGGAGCTCCTTGCCTTACCACCATGTTTAAAAGGTGTCTCACTCTTTCTACATGCCTCACACCCCTCTATCCTTTCTTTTACATCAGTATCCATGCTGGCTACCAAGCTTGTCGTTTAAGCGTGATACGGTGATTGATCGCCCTAAGTGTCCCTTATGGGCATGTTTATTCAATTTTCATTTTACTTCCTCTGGGTGTACATATTTTTCACCCCTCAGAATTAAGGTATTTGTTGAACTCATGCTTAATTCACTTTGCGTTTCATGAACCTGCACATTGGGGCATTCACATCTGCTTCTCTTTACAGCCTTTCTGGATACTTTTTCCACTCCTCAGGTGAAATGCCATTTTCTCTCCTTCCAATGCATCTTCAACATTAGTAATTACACATTGTGTTTCACCATACTGGGTTGGTTCGGTAACATCCACACCACTGACGAGCATCCTAGACAAGCAAATCCATTCGGCTCAACTCTACTTTGTATCATACTTTTTGTATGTGAGAAACAAATGTAGCTAATCTAGCTGAGACTTTGTCTGGCCCCCACCCAACAAGGCAGCAAAATCGTATGTAAAGGTCTGTGGACAGTACTTAATGTAAATCCTACTCCCCAAATATATGTGCAGAAGTACACAGCTCGTCATGGAGTGGCTACTGCTTAACACTCAATGACTACATAATTGCTTTCAATATGATTCAAAGACCTAGAAGCAAAGGCCACTAGACACTCCACTCCCCCTTTGAGTTGCGTTCAAAATCCATGACCAATATTATCAACAGTTAATTTGCTTGTACTGTTTTGATGAATTAATGTCAAAATCTGTGAATTTTCAAATTACATTTTTGATGTTATCAAACGCTATATGTTTCCCTCTTCATGCAAACTCCTCCCATTTCCTTAATAATCATCTACTGGGTTCTGTTTTCTAAGAAAAATTGTGGACACATTTAGCATAATATTCAATTAGGCATATGAAAGAGCATATTTCCTCCTGATCGGCTGAAGTAAATCAAATGGATTTCACTACACCTTCCTTTGGCTTGATCTATTAGTCTGTGATGGTGTCCCCAAGGTACTTGATTTCTATTAAAGGAAACTGGCATGCCTCTTTGTGAAGTCTTAAATAATCTTCCCTTAGTATTTGTAGTGCTTTCACCAAAGTACCATTATGTTCTTCTTCCGTGGCCCCAAAAGTTAGAATATCATCTTGGAAAAAATGAATGTTGGATGTGTTTTTAAATAAACTAGTCATCATACATTGGAATAAACTTGAAGCTGATGGCAAGCCAAAAGGAAGTCTGGTAAATTAAAACACATCTTCCACTATAATGAAAGTTGTTGAATTCTTTCTTGGGGTCAATTAAAACTCACGATAAGCAGATTTTAAGTCTCATCTGATGACAAAAGTATTGTGATTGAGTAATCAGATAATTTCTGGCATGCAGAACCCTTCATCTGTGTGTCACTGGACTGTATAGAGGTGTGTGGTCATACGTGATCATATGTGATCAAATAAACATTTCAGAAGTATGGTATGCGTTGCTCCAGGATGAACCATGAATTCTATGTGTGCACCAGTCACGAAGAAATGTCCTTTTGGTCCATTCATTCTGATGATTTCTTTGCTTTGGATGCACAATAATCTTTCTGGAATTTTATCTTCCTCCTTCACACAAGCCACCCTAGATCTGGATCTGTGCTTGCACACCCTTGCTAATATGCCCTTTCCCAACACATTATTTGACATTCTTTATCCCTCGCAAAACATCTAATGAAGTCAGTCAATTGTGACATACTGCCTCATAGGTAGCGTCTTATATATGCTAGTTTGATGTAAGATTTGGTTGGTTTGTCTTTAGTTCTTTCAGTGAAGTTATTTTATCTTGTGTATTGACTCTTGAAAGATGTTTAATGAGTTATATGCTTTAAAGTAGGAGAGGTTGATGTGATAATACCACAATATTCCACTGGATGATGTTCGGTCACTATTAATCAGAAGAAAAACAATGCAGCACAAGTAAATTTGTCCCAGTTGCTGACCTCCTGAGACAACGCTAAGCACTTTGAAGAGAGTTCCACATGGAAGGCAAACAGATGAAATTTGGAGGCCACCACTGTGCTATTAAATGGTGCAAGCAAGAGTTCCAGTGGTGCTGCTTTTAATGAGCAGGAGATTCTGTGGATGCAGGATCATGGATTAAATAATGATAAAGATGTGTGCTGGAAGGCAGGCTCGTGCTTGGGCTGAACGTCAATCTGGAGCAGAACTTGTTTGAAAAGCCAGTGAAATTAAATCCCAAGGGCAATAAAAGTAGTTCAGAACACAAATGCTGCCAAACAACAATTTGTAGGGCTATAGGAATAGCTATTAAGAAAGCAGAAACATACCTCACAGGGCATGAAAGTCACTAAGGGGCTAATTTAAGAGCCGCTAGCGCCATCTTGCACCACATTAGCGTAATTTTTTTCATGCTAATGTGGCCCAACGAGGCCAACATCGCTGTACCAAATTTACAAAGTGGCGCAATATATGCATTGTGCCACTTTGTAACCCTTTGTGCTACATTATGCCTGCATCAGACATGTATAAAAAGGGGGCGGGCGTTCTCCCATTAGGAATGGCCACAGCCGGATTTCCGGCATCCTTTTGGTGGAAATCCGGCTGTGGTCAAAATACGGCGGATGGCTGGTAGCCGCGGCAGCGGTCTTTTGGCGGCCGTCGCCACTGCGGTAGGCGGTTTTTTACCACCAGTATCAAAATGAGGGCCTTTATTTCTAACAGAAACAGTCCCTTCTTTCAGAATAATCTTATGTTTGAATCCTTGAAATTACCCTAACTCATCTTTAAACAGGTCTGGGAACAAACATTTTAAGTCATCCACAAAACCAGAGTTGCCTACCTCTGATGTGATAGCTGACACAGCTGCAAAAGCATTGGAATCTAACTTCATTCCCAACTATTGCTGATGTGGCCATCCTAAAATGGAATCACCCTCCTTGGCCAAGTAAATCTTACCTTTTGTTCTCCTACTATTAAATTCAATGTCAGGCCAGAAGTATCCTTCCAAATCAATTTTGTGCCCAGAATAACCACCAGGTTGCACGTCTGGGGGATGTAACTCTCATTCATCCCATAACTTATATATTTTCGATTTCCCTATTATACTATAACATGTGCAAGAATCTACTATCAAAGAAATGCCTTTTTCATCCAATTTCAAAGTACATTTAGGAAATCCTTTAGCTTGCTTATCAGAAACACAAAGTACAGAACCACCACTTAATATTTCTGAATCAAACTCATCACTTGTAATGCAGTTGGCTTAGTTGGATGAAAGAGCTCTACACACTCTCCCAAAATGTCCTCTTGTTTACAACATTTTAAACAAAATGTGTCTAAAGCTGGACACCCTTTAAAATGTCCTACATGGTATGGACATCTGTAACATAACATACCATTTCCCTTCCTATCTCCACCTCTAAAATTCAAGTCTTTTTTAGTTTGCTTCTTATAAAATTAACTTCTGTATTGACAGCAATAGTTTTTGATGTTGACCTCTAATCTCACTTACACATTTTTCAGATTGTTCATAACCCGTTGCAATATTTATTATAGCACTCAATTAACTCTCTGTACCAACCCATAACCTTTCCTGGATTTTAAAACTTTTTTTGTCTTCATCATTATTTGATCTTGAAGTACTTGTGCATATGTGATTGTCTCAAATTCACAAAAACCAGCTGGAGCTCTTAATGGTGAAATGTAGTCTTCAATAAATGTATCTTCTTTTTGAGATTGAGAATAAAATTTGATCCTTTCCATCACTGTATTTATGTTCTTCCCAAATCTGTTTTTAGCTTTTTCACATCTTGCTCGACTACATCCATTTCACTTATGTTTCCTAAAGGAGGAAGATTATTAAATTCCTTCAACCCCATTGTTCCCAAACAATGTTTAAATAAAGCGAGTTTCCTTTGAGAAGAACAGTCTTGATCTTCTAATACATCCACATATGCTTGAAAAACTGCAACTCATAAATCCCATTCCATAGGAGGTTCACCTCAACTTGCAAAAATGGATGAGGAGCCACAATTTTTGACATCTTGACCCAAAAAACTCCTTATATTATTATTATATTACTAAGACAGGTCATAAGATAGTAACTGTCTTCAATAGGATTACAATATGGGTAACCAATCCAAGATGGCCGGAAAGCAATCAAATAGTCAAGTGAACAAAATGGTTGCTAAAATATTACTATCTCTATTCATAGCTTTAGAAAGTCTAAAAAGTTCTTTAACCTCTGTAAATTTCACCCAATCCAAAATGGCTGCTGTAGATAGATTATGTGTGCATTGAATTATGGGAAAAAATATGGACTTTCAAAACAATATTGAATCTCATCCAATCCAAAATGGCCACCGTAAATTTCACCCAATCCAAAATGGCTGCCGTAAAAACATAGTATTCACAATGAATTGTGGGAGTGAATCTGCCACACGATCTACTGAAAGAGTTCTTGATCCAAAATGGCTGCCATAAATTTTGCTCAATCCGAAATGGGCATCGCAAAAACGTAGTATGCACAATGAATTGTGGGAGGTGAATTTTCCACCCGATTTACTGAAACGGATCTTGAATAGCAGACGCGGCACAACTAGATACACAGCTTCACCTTCCCGAATCTTCTTTAGAAAATGCCTCTCTGGAGTCGCTGCTCCCACAACGAGACAATATGCAAATGATACCGTGCTGATGAACTTGGACGAACGCTGCCTTCAGACTCCCGCACGTCTCCTAACAGATGTAGTAATCAAAAGGAAGAAACTGGGACTGCAGTCGCAAGTAAGATTTTTTGATTAACAAGAGGCAGCTCAACACCCACCCGTATCCATAACTGATCAGCATTACACTCCCCAACCGTCACCACCAACATTCCAACATTCCACCCCCCAATGTTCTATCCTGTTTACACAGGTAGCTACAGGTACACAAGCTAGCCACATCTATGCGTACAGAGTAGTTGTGCACACTTTACTCTCTTATCCCTCACTATTGCAGGTGGGAGGGCCAGTGTAGTATGGGTCAAGTGTAGGGTTGATGTCACTGTGGAACTGTGTGATGTAAGATATTATAGAATGTAAGCATCAGGAGCTATTTTCCTAGCTGCAGTGCCAGGAAGTGGTTATGGGTCCTATTATGGAATTAACTCTTCATGATTTCTACACCTCAAGTCTCTGGAGTAATTCTTCACTGCATCATTTACAAAACATCAGTGTACCAATTAGAGCTCTCCTCGCCCTTTACTATATGAGTAGGTCATGACTAAGGGCCTCATTATGACTTTGGTGGTCGGACGAGGCAACTGCCAAAGCCGCTGGGAGGAGGCTGCCACCATACTGGTGGCCTCCACCCAGTCGTATTACGATGTTTCCACGAGGCTGACTGGCAGAAATGTCTTATTACAACATTTCCACCAGTCAGCCTGGCAGAAACAGTGCCAAGAATTCCAGTGCCTTGCCACAACAGCACCCTCGGAATGCGCACTGTCTGCACAGCAGACAGTGCACATTTCAACAGTGCGGGCAGGGAGGGCCCTGCACTGTTCACGCCAAAGGCCCGCCCTGTGGCCCCCTGCACTGGCTTTCCACAGGCCTTTCCTTGGCGGAGACCCCTCCATGAAAAGGCTGGAGGAAAGAGAACTCTTGATCAGCACAACAGCACTCAACTTAGCACCGCTGTAGCTGAGCACGACTCTCACTGCCACCACCCTGCCAGGATCAATGAACGTGGCGGTGGTGTCTTGGCAGTCCGACCACCAGTGTCATAATGTGGAGGTGGGTCCTCCTGGCGTGTGGCAGTCCCACCGCTACCATAGGTTTGGTGGTCCTTGGACTGCCAAATTCAAAATGAGGCCCTAAGTGCTCTCTCACAATATCTGTGTCATATAAGATGGGTGTCAGTGGAGTGTGGCCATGGAAACCAGCAGTGCTTGATTTGTAAAAAGAAATATGTGCTAGGGCCTTTGTCAGGACACCACTGCAGCTTGCACCACCCATTGCCCTTGCTAGTGCTGCCAATGACAAAACCAACACAACTACTAACCTCCTATAAGTGTAACAGTTGACTATTTCAGGCCCCCAAAGCTATAGGAATGGCTTGTGCACCAGGAATTAGTCATTTTAATCTATATTTAATTAATAAACAACTATTGCTGTGCTCATCCCTAAACTAGCTAAACAGCGCCATCGTGTGGTAGACTGTAATAAGCACCAGGTTTGACAATTAATTGCCAGTGCTGAGTATCAGACACCACCAGCTCACATGAAGCACTAGTAACCAGCAGATCTTTGGGGCTGTTTGTTGTTATAACAGACTTAGCTCTTCAGTTGCTCCAAACCCTTAAAAAGGTAAACTGTTGCTTTACGATCGTAACATCACATTTTATACTGTGGGATGCAGAGCTACTCTACCAACATCCTCGGACATTAACAAGTGGAGTATGCCTGTGAAAGGTTAGTCAGGCTGGGATGAGTCCGTCGCGACCGATGTCTGATTTTAAAGCCAGGCTGGAAAGAATCCAGTCCTACCCTATAGCTAACTCTGAGGAACTGCTGGGGAAGAGTCAGTCCCAACATGTCAACATGTGATTAGCCTTTCCCTGCTCCACAGAACCTTCAAAGGTACTGTTCTTCGGTAAAATATTCCAGTCTCTCCATTAGGTTCCACCCTGCCACACTCTGCTGCACACTACAGCACTTGGCTGCATTGAGCTATGACCAGCAACACTAAACCATACACTACTCTGTCGGCTACATTTTGTTCACTCTGTTTCATGTTAATATAGCTCACCGGTTTGTATGAAAGGTGATGCTGTTCAGACATCTAAAAGCAAAATTCATACACCCAATAAGTGTATTTTTGTCACATATGTGGAAATATGCACATAAATAGCAGCTGTCCCAACCCTCCTGGCATCTCCTAGGCATTCATCTCCGGGAGCTGCAGGGCAGGTAAGTTTTATGTTTTTTAATGTTTGGTGCGTGTGTGTATAAATATGCAAATTTGTTGTGAGTGTTGTAAATGGGTTGTGTGTGCGTGTTTGTAAATGCCTGCGTGGGTGCCCCCCCCCCCCCCAATACCCCTCCCTGCCAAAACTATCGGGCACCACTGATAAATAGGTGATTTATTTGTCAAAGGTAGTTATTCATGGTTCACTCTCTCCGTTGTTCAGGGTCAAAATGCCCAATGGCAAAGAAGGATTTCTTTCAGACAATTTCCTTCAAACATATGTCACAACCTAGTACAAAAATATTGTTGTCAGAATATCATATGATAAATATTACGTCCTAAATCTTGTTGATAATATATCAACCCATTGGTGTTAATGTTAAAAGTTTTACACCAAGTTGGACTGTGTTCCTGTAACAATATCTGCGACATGGTAATTACGTCAGACGTTTCTGCAAAGCTATTCTGAAATACACCCTGCATCACAACCTATATGAAAAGGACAGCCAGAAGAACACTCTGCATTCAAGCACTGGTATCCCACCTGAGGCCTGTCCACAGATGTATAAGAAAACCTCCAAATGAGTTTATAGACTTTGCAACTGACAATGTTGTCATTGGGATCCAACTCACAGTTATCTACTGACAATCTGTAAAATCGCATTACAAGCGGAACACCATTGAACGTGCCAGAAAAGCAAACACGTGGGTACCTGCACTTGCAGCACTTTATCTCTCTCCAGGGACAACTGAGAGTAACAGCTTGCAGAAACAAGGTTTATATGTTCTAGGATGTATCTTTTTAGCTAAAATTCTAAAAAAACACCAACCCAGACATTATATATAGTTGTTCGACACCAGTCTGTCACGTGTACATCGTCCTCTTTCCTCACCAAATGGCCGTCCAATTGACGGAAGAGCACATATGGTTCAGCCTTACCGGAAGGAGCGGTGGCACTTGTTCCATCCGTCCAGTAGCATTTACCAAAGATAAAGTACCAGACTGTGATGTTTTCAGCTGCCAGGCATTTTTCTCTATCGCACTCAGACGCCATATTACGGACAAAACTGCCTCAGCTAAATGTTTACGGGTAGTGTATCTGTAATAGAGGAGCTCAAATGCCTGTCAAACTACATTGGGTAACATGCTACAAATATAAAATAGGTGAACACGCAGTAGAAGAAATGTAGGGACGTATTTAACCCCTTCGCTGCCAGGTCTTTTCCCCCTCAGGTGCCAAGCCTTTTTTTTGGCTATTGGGGCAGTTTGCGCTAAGGCCCTCATAACCTTTTGTCCACATAACCTACCCACGCCAAATTTGCATCCTTTTTTCCAACATCCTAGGGATTCTAGAGGTACCCAGAGTTTGTGGGTTGCCTTGAAGGAGACCAAGAAATTGGCCAAAATACAGCAAAAATGTTGTTTGTTATTTTGTTTTTTAAATGGGAAAAAAGGGCTGCAGAAGAAGGGTAGTATTTTTTTCCCTGAAAAGGGCATCAACAAAGGGTTTGCAACGATAAGATCACCATCTTCCCAGCTTTCAGCAACAGGATTTGAAACAGAAAATCAAATTTTTTAACATAATTTTGGCATTTTACTGGGGCATTACCCACTTTCAGTATTTTTTGTGCTTTGAGCCTCCTTCAAGTTAGTGACAGAAATGGGTGTGAAACCAGTGCTGAATCCTGGAAAGCTAAACATTTCTGAAAAGTAGACACAATTCTGAATTAACAAAGGGGTCATTTGTGTAGATCCTACAAGCTTTTACTACAGAACAAAAAAAACGCTAAAATAAAAACAAATATTGATATTGAGGTGAAAAAACAGACATTTCTCTCAACGTTTTTCTCTGTAACTTTTTCCTTTCATGTCAGATTTTTGAAAGCAAAATACCATTACGTCTGCTAGACTCTTCTGGTTGCGGGGATATATAGGGCTTGTGGGTTCTTCAAGAACTCTGGGTACCCAGAGCCAATAAATGAGCTGCACCTTGCAATTGGTTTTCAATAGTACCGGGTATACAGCAATTCATTTGCTGAAATATAAAGAGTGCAAAATAGGTGTCAAGGAAACCTTTGTATTTCCAAAATGGACACAAGATAAGGTGTTGAGAAGCAGTTGTAATTTTCACATCCCTGAATTCCGTGGTCCCCATACTAGCATGTGAATGACAGTGCATTTCTCAAATAGACGTCTTTTTTACACACTGTCTTACATTTGGAAGGCAAAACTGTAGAGAAAGAAAAGGGACAATAACACTTGTTCTCCTATTCTGTGTCCCCCAAGTTACCCTATAAAAATGATACCTCACTTGCATGGGTAGGCCTGAAGCCCGCGACAGGAAACGCAACATGGACACATCACATTTTTTCATTGAAATCTGACGTGTTTTTCCAAAGTGCATGGCTGTGGATTTTAGCCACTAGCTCAGCCGGCACCAAGGGAAACCTACCAAACCTGTGCATTTTAGAAAACTAGACACCTGGGGGAATCCAGGATGGGGTGACTTGTGGGACTCTCACCAGGTTATGTTACCCAGAACCCTTTAAAAACCTCAAAACTTGGCAAAAAAACACTTTTTTCCTCACATTTCGGTGACAGAAAGTTCTGGAATCTGAGAGGAGCCAGAAATTTCCTTCTACTCAGTGTTCCCCAAAGTCTCCTGATAAAAATGGCACCTCACCTGTGTGGGTAGGCCTAGTCCCCGCAACAGGAAATGCCCCAAAACACTATGTGGACACATCAAAATTATCAAATACAAAACTACCTGTTTTTACGGGGGGCACCTGCGATTTTAGTCCTGGGCTCAGCAGCCATATAGGGAAACCTACCAAACCCAAAGATTTCTGAAAACTAGACACCTGCAGGAGTCCAGGTAGGTGTGACTTGCGTGTATCCCCCAGTGTTTTCTTACCCAGAATCCTCAGCAAACCTCAAATTTAGCTAAAAAAGCACATTTTCCCACATTTCTGCATGGGATCACTGCACTGGGACAAATTTCCTACCACCCAACATTCCCCTCAGTCCCCCAGTAAAAATGATACATATGTAGGTGGGCCAAGTGCCTGTGACAGGGAAGAGCCAAAAACATGTCGAAATTGAGGGGGAACCAAAGCGGGTCCAAAAGGGCAGTTTGAAAAAAACGTTTTTAGGCTGACAAGTGGGGCAGAATTTTTATCCGTATAGATGAGACAATGCTGGGTGGTAGGAATTTTGTGGATTCCTGCAGATTCAAGAAGGTTCCAGCACAAAAATGTGGTAAAAATGTGTGATTTCCAGCAAAGTTGGAGGTTTTGCAGGTCATTGTGGGCAAAACAAATGGTGCGGGTGCATGTGAAGCACACCACCCTGGACTCACCCAGATGACTCACTTAGATGTTTAGTTTTCAGATGTGTCTAGGTCTTTTGGATTTTTCTACATGGTAGCTTCCCAAAGTCCAAAAAGTGCAGCCCTCACCATTCCAAGAGGGACGATTTTGAGAGTTAGACACGCTCTCATGGCCCAAATGTAAAACCAAAGCTCAAAATAATCAAATGTCCTCTTGCTTGCCGAGGGATAAGATGTTTTAGTGTGCGGGGGGAGAATTGAAAGACTGTTACCCCTTCAGTTGGGATTGGGGTGGGGGCATAACCATGCCCATACTGGTTGGTAGCCACCACCCCACTATTTTTTTTTTTTTATTCCCTGGCACCTAGTAGGTTTTTCTGCCCCACCACGGGGAGTGAATCAGGGGTAATTGCCCCAACTTTGGCCCCATTTATTTGGGGTGGGGCTATGGCCATCCATCCACCCTCTTTTTTTCTTTTTTAAAAATAAATCTTCCCTGGTCTCTGGTGGGCTTTCTGCCCCCCTTGGGGGCAGATGGGCCTTCCACAAATAGGCTGATCTACCCCCAAAGTGGGGCAGATATGGCCAACAGTAATGTGCCCCCATGGGGAGTGACCCTTGCCCAAGGGGCTGCCCCCGCAAACAAAACACACATATACACACACACCAATCCCTTGTGCCTAAGTGGTTTCTGCCCCCCTCGGGTCAGATCATCCTAATAGAAATAGGCTGATCTAACCCCAAGGGGGGCAGAAATGGCTTAAAAAAAATCCCCCCCCCCCCGGGAGCAACCCTTGCCTAAGGGGTCACTTGTGTGAAACAAAAAAATCTCTGGTGTCTAGTGGTTTCTGTCCCCCTTGGGGGCAGATTGACCTAATGAAAATAGGCCAAAACAAACTAAAAGAATTATCCCTGGTGCCTAGAGGTTTCTACCCTGCCGTGGGCAGATCGGCCTAATTATAATAGACCGATCTGCCCCCAGGGAGGGCAGAAATCACCTTAAAATAAATTGCCTCCCTTGGGAGTGGGCCTTGCCCAAGGGGCCACTCCTCTTATATGTACATAAAAAATAACTCCCTGGTATCTAGTGGGCATTTCTGCTGCCCGATCGTATCGCGATTGGGCAGCAGAAATGCAAAGAGAGACATCAAAAGAAATGATGCATCTCTCGCCCCTCCACGTGATCGGAGGAGAAAAGCTAAAGCATTTCTCTTCTGATCAGGGCAGCCTCTGATGAGGTCAGCGTGCGATCGCGCGCTGACCTCATCAGATGCTACGGGGGGAGTCTGGAGAGGGCAGGGGTGGAAGGGGAAGTGATTCCCCTTCCATCCCTGCCCAGGAGAGGGGGGTGCTTGGCCATCGGGGGGAGTGCTATCGCTCCCCCTGACGGCCCATAGCAGGACGTAACTGTTACGTCCTCGGCACCCTATTGGTGCAATCGAGGACGTAACCATTACGTCCTGGGCATCCAAGGGGTTAAGAAAAGTGGTGCTGCAGCCAGTGCACCACCACTTTCCTTGTGCCCCTTAGCACCCCCCTAACGCCACTATGTGTGCACCCTATTTAATATACGGCGCACTATGGCGGTAGTTAGGGAACTAGCATCAGAATTCTTGGTGCTAGTTTGGCGCTTTGCAGGATTAGCATCAAAAATGTTGATGCTAATTCTGCAAAGCACCTAGAGGACCATTGAAAACAATGGGAAACCTCATTAAAATGATGAAAAAATGGTGCAAAGATAGCCCCCCTTACATACATTACGCAATGCACTTTGTAAATATGGCGCGTGGAAAAAAAACACTTTATCACCGCTTCAGCGTAAAAAAATGACTCTATGGTGGTGCTAAGGTGGCGCTAGGGGCTCTTAAACATGCCCCATAGTTTTTAGCATAAGCAGCCAGTATATATACCTCATCTCCTCTTGATTGCTCCCAACGAAATACTTTCAAAACCTCCACTCATTCCAAGCCTCCCCACATTCAATCCCCATTGTATTGTTCAGGTCCTGCACAAGACAATAGGACGATACCACACTTCTCTCCTTTTAAAACAACTTACAATATTTATATTAAAATAACTTTCTAATTTGGAATCTAAAACGTAAAAGCACTGTATCTAAGTTGTGAACACAGAGTATAATTACATATAAGCGCACTGTAAATAACATGTAGGCATCTAACACAACACCTGACCTCATCATGAAAACAATAAAATACTTAAAATTCCCTGGTTGCACCACAACTCCACCACCCCTAGTAACTCTCAGAGGTGATGCATTGCAACCTTGACACTCTTCACTTCCTCCACCATCACTTCTACCTCCACTGTCACCCCGCCTCCTAACAATAATTTCAGTAACTCCATCCAAATCAGGGTGATCAGCCTCAGCACGAAAATCAGTAGTTACTCCTGGTGCATTCATCTGCTCATATCCTTCATGGTACCCCGTTACTTTATCTCCACTAACAAGATCATCCCGCAATCCAGAACCAACTAGGAGAACCCTATTCTCCGTTTACCACAAAAGTATTTTGTTACACTTGGATATCTTACTAAAATGCCCCACCTTCTTATTGCTCAGTTCATCTGAATTCCAAAAAATTCTGACTACTCGAAGTTCACTGTACATACTCATATCTTTCTCAACCCCTACACTGTTCTCAACACAAACCCAAGCACCCACTTCCAGGACAACATTCTTCACACCCTTTCTGCAGTCATAATGTTCCTTGTAAACATTTTGTGCTCTCATGAGATTCTCCCTCGCTATCTGGCACAACCATTCTTTCTTGCTGTCACCTGTCAATTGTTGGAGGTGGCACGTTCTGGTTGGCTGAGGCAAGGCCCTAGCTAGGTGGAACCCACCACTCTCGTCAGGGGTGGGTGATTACACTCAATGTACAACCTGCGCTTACCCTTGGGTGGCTTGGCAAGGAGCAGTCAGGCCTATCACAGAGGCACTATGTAAAGCATCAGTACAGCACGTCCACACAATAAGTACACTGAGTGTCATAAAAGAGACTTCACACAAGGTGTATGTCAATAAAGTTTGTACTCACCACACACATGAATTAACACTACATGAACATCATGTAAATCTGGGCATAAATCACGTTAGAAAATATCACTAATACTTTGAGGCCCAACAGTGTTAATATGAAATCAACAACATGTACACATGAGAAAACAAATACTTTCCCTCGCACACCCATATACTGTGCTACTGCATTGGCAGCATGAGACCCTACCAAATGATCACCCCAGTTCAATCTAAAACCTAAGAATGATGCATCCCGGTTCCCAACAATAGCAGCAATATATACATCTAGAGAACTGTAGCACTTTTGAAATAGCTCTGAGGTCTCACCAGTAAATGTTAACGTCAACCATAATAGTAATCAACGTGCAGAGGCTGTGCGATAAAATCAACCCCGGACACCTGCTCCCACACACTCACTCCACACCGATATGCGGTGCCATGGATGTCAGCCACGCTTGCCTACACACACTCACACACACTCACTTCCAGCACCCTAATGGGGTGCTCTGACAACCACCAGGCGAGGTGTAGATGCATTGCAGACCACTCTTGGACCCAAACCCATCTCCACCATCCAACCAATTTCCAACCATCTCTCAGAGTTAGAAATGCAGCAACCTTTCCCCGGGTACTAGGCCATTCACGGCCGGCGGTTACATTTAAACAAGATCCCGGGGCAAAGGTACAGGGGAAGAAGGAGAGATTGGCTGAACTGGGAACAATCAGCAACTGGTGGCTTTGGTCCCCAATCGGGAAGTTCACTAAATGGTCTCCACACTGGCCTTCTACCGCAGGCCCTGATCTGCAAAGCACTAGGGGAGGGTAGCCTTGGGGCACGGTGTTCACGGTGGTGCCCAGCCAAGCCAATCACTTCACAGATAGTTACAAATCTGGCACCTCCTTGGACAGGAGGCATCAATGATGGGGCGCAATTACTTGGACCACTCCAGGTGTTCCGGTTGCAAATGAAGAGTTTACCAAGTTCCGTGCCCGCCTGGTATGGCACTAGGTCTGGTGCACAATGACCTGAGTCACATCAGACACTTCCGAACACCAACGCGAAGTGCTCAATGCAGGGCCTCCCTCTGCTGAAGCCAACGTCGGGTGCATGATGACTTGAAGCACACTAGGGAATCCCACTTGCACATGACAAGTTACCAATGTAGCGCCTCCCAGAAAATGAGACACCACATCTGGCACGCAACCACTTGAGTTGCACCAGACAATCCCGCTGCACATGAAAAGTTACCATTGCCATGCCTCCCCGCAATGAGGCACAATGTCTGAGATGCGATGACTTGAGTCACACCAGACAATCCAGCTGCACACAAAAGGATACCACTGCTATGGCTCCCTGGAATGAGGCACAACGTCTGATGCACTATGATTTGAGTCGCACTACACAATCTCACTGCACATGATAAATGACCTCTGCCGCACCTCCCTGGAATGAGACACAACATCTGGAGCGGGATGACTTGAGTCGCACCACGCACGTCTGACCACACATTCAGTTCTCATTCCGTACCTCCCTGGAATGAAGCACAACATCTGGTGCGTAATGACTTGATTTGCACCAGACAAATCCAGTCGCACACAGAGACATGAGTTCAGCGGCACCTCACGAGGTAGAATGCGCCACTGCTCAGGGTACACCCCCACCTCCGAGGGTCTCAACCAGTGACACGGACATCGCATGCAATGAGCTTGTCGTTGGTGGTCGCACAAGAGAAATGTGGCACACTCAACAACAACACTACCAACCAAACGCTTATGTGTGATGCAACGCCACAATGAAGGGCCACACTCCTTGAATGGGCGCTTTACTTTGCCAGCTCCGCACCAGACTAATCTGGTCTCCAGGTCCAGTACTTAGATCAACGCTCACACTGCTTCTACCAGGTGGAATCCAGCAGATGACATCGATGCGTCGGAGGGCACAGCGCTCCAGATGACATGGCAGATGATGTAGTTCCCTTGTAGGAGGTCTTTGATGTCATTGAGTCCTCCTCACAGAACAGGGGCAAGACAAAAGCCCTCAGAGAGCACACTTCAGGGTGTCATACTGTAACAGGCAGTGCCCCCAGGCCAGCCACAATACAGGAAGGGTGTGTGATTCCTTCCCAGGACAGTACATATTCCTGTGCACAACAGATTCCTCCGGCAGTGTGCAGCACACAGTATGGGGACTCCATCCTGTGCTCCTGAAAGTGTATCTCTGAACTGCAGAAGTGTGCCCCCCCTAGAAATGAGCCTTTGAAGTTGGGGGTGGTTCAAAAGGGTCCCCTTTGAACCACAGATGTCTCCCCTAAATTTCAGTCTCGTCTGCCATGGAGCCCTGGAATGTAGATCCTTATATTTAGTTGTGCCATGATCTGGTTACAAGAAGCCAAATGGCAAAATCTCTCCCTCCAATCCATCTACCCAGGCCCTCAGATGGTAGATAGATGTCTGTTGTTTCGGTTCTCTAAGTTTCATAGCTTATTGCTGGTGAATGCATAGATGTGGTTTCCCCCAGCTCCCAGTGGAATGAAGCTTGAATTGAAAAGGCAAACAAAAGGGATTTTAGAGCATGGAAATGCCCACTTTCTAGAAGTGGCATTCCCAAGGTATTACTGACAAACCCACCTTTACCATTGGAAAAGGTTTGTCTTTTGGAATCTAATGATAGGAAACATGATGAGGCTGCTCCACCGCTATCGACTATTGCAGTTAGGATTAATTATAAACTTTCCCCCATATTAACCTATTCGCAGAGCAGCTCTCAGTGTTAGTGGAAACACACATGTGCATTCTTCACTCTATGAGCACATGTACCCTGGCATATGCACAAGCCTGCAGGGGCAGGCTGGACACAAGCTCTGAGAACGCCACAAGTGTGCAAGTGGGTCTTTACAGGCCTGCTGTGACAGGCCCAATACATATATATAAATCCTAATGCGCAAGTGTGCACATACTGGCAATTTGTGCCAGGTTCAGTATACCTCTGAAAACACCAAGGTTCAATTGTGCCCATATAGGCAAGAAAGGCCAGACTCAGTATACATGAGAACACAAATGTGTGAGTTTGCATCTACTGGCCGGTGCCCCTTCCTAACTTATGTAGGGAGGATGCAGGCACTTTCCCCTTGTACCTACAGTGGGAAAGTGCCCAGGGCCCTAAAGCCACTCAGAGAGAATCAGCAAAACCTGAAGGAAGAGCCAATCTCCTCCGTAGAGGAACCCACGTGGAGGTTCTTCCCAACCAGGGCAGGGGACACCCATGCATCTCTGCCCTGCCTTCTGCCTACCCTCTGTTGCCCCCTCTGGGGGGTACTCGAGGGGTAGTGGAAGGCCTACTCAGGGCTGGCCCCAGTGGGGAAGATGTCACCCTCAGCATAGGCGCACCTGCTCTTCCACGGCCTGCAATACCAGACCTAATACATGTTGGTCAGCCTACTCAGTGCAATGTCCCACTAGTGGCCAGGGCCGCACCCACCCCAGGTATATGGGATACCTTTTTACAGGGCACGCATGGGTATGGCACCTCAACCAATCATGCTGGCAGCTCTTTCTGAGTAGGAAGGACACGTGCCCTTTCCCCCTGCAGTAAAGTGGGAGAGTGCCTAGAGTCCTAAGGCCACGCACAGAGAGTGAGCAAAACACTGGGAGAAAAAAGAAAACCGTTCCAGGGAAATCCCTGAAGAAGACCCATGTCTAATACCAAACAAGCAACATTATCCTTGGTATATGTTTTCCTTCCTCTGAGCATCTCAAAAAGACTGTAGCACAGGGATAATCCTGCATGCCCACATCAATTTGTAAGGTCCCACCTCTGAACTTACTCCTGCACTAATAGCAATCTGAACACTTCCCTTGATTCTTTTGTTAAAGTGTTCCACTACCCCTTTGCAGGCCTGATAATAGAATTATACATGTTTACTTTTTACTCCGTTCCAGTCTAGAAAATATTTTGTAAAATTCAACATGCATTGAGGACCATTGTCACTCAATAAAACCTTAGGAATGCCTTCTCTTAGGAATATCTTCCACAGGCAGCCAACAATAGCTTTTGAATCTACGATAGTCTTTACTTCTGTTTCAGGCCGCTATAAAAATAAATCCACCTATGCTACCACACATTTAAGGGTGCCATTAAGATCTAAAATGGGTCCCAGAAAATCTATAGCAGAATTTCCCACAGGCTCGCTGGACATTCAATTGGACACAGCAGAAGCCTCGTTTTCACTTTGATCAGCGTGAGCGCACTGTACACAGCCATGTACAAATCTTTTGACCCTAATATCCAAACCAAGCCACTAATAGGAAACTTTCTATCTCAAATTGGACTTTGTAATGCCCAGGTGACCTTTGTACATTAAACTTAAGATTTTACCCCTCAAGGCACTTGGTGGAACAATTCTACAACCTCTTAATAAAAACCCAAACTCAATAACAGACAGTTCACTCTTTCCTTCCCAAACTTTTTTACATTCTTCATCCAGTACACTTTTGTCAGACCACCCCACTTGTGTGTTTTCCTTACTTTTACTCAAAGTACCATTCTTACTGTATTCATTGTTCCATTCTTATTCAGATATCGCACCTAAGCCTGCATTTTCAATTAAAGTTACCACATACTCATCGCATTTATTCTGTATGTGCTCATCCATATGTATTGGAGATCTACTAAGGAAGTCTGCAACTTTGTTCTGAGTTCCAGGTACATATTCCATTGTATAGTTGTAATCGAACAGTGTCAAAGACACCCTTGCTAATCATGGTGTTGCCTCAATTTTTACATCCCACCCACCCACCACACGCTAGCATTTCACGCTCAATCTCAGCAAACCTTTCTTCAGATGGTTACAGAGAATGGAACACAAAACACAAAATGCACTCCCCTTCCTCTGAAATTTGTGAGAGCATCACTCCTGAACACTTCCCACTGACATCAGTAGTAATTACTGAGCAAGCCAAAGGTTCAAATCCCGGTAGAGGAATAGCATTGCAGATCTCATTCTTAATGTGCTCAAATTCATCCTGTAACTTCTCATTCCAGTGGAACTTGCAATGATGTTTAAGTAACTGTTGCAAACCATACGTCTTACCAGCGATCCCTTTCACAAACTTGAAATAAAATTCCACTATTCCAAAGAAGGATCTCACTTCATCCATACATGTGTTGGAAAGAGCTTCCTTAATGGCTTTCAAGACGTCTTTCATCGGTTGTATACCTGCTTCACTGACCTCATAGCACAGGTACATGACAGACTGCACTTCAAATTTGCACTTCCTTAACTCAGCAGTCAAATCTCTTTCCTTCACAATGCTCAAAACCTTCCTTTCCTCAGCTTATCATCATGATCTTGCCTAACTTTCCCCATCACAAGTATGTCATTCTTGAAGAACACAGCTCCATAGATCCCCTTAAATAGTTGGTATATTAACCTCTGAAATATGGCAACCACAGAGGCTAGCCCAGATGGCATTCTTATAAACCTAAAGCAGCCATGTGGCATCACAAAGGCAGTGAGATCCCTACTTCCCGCATGTAAGGTTACCTGATAGTTAGCTGGGGTCAAGTCAATAGTGGAAAACCACTTCACCCCCTTAGTCTTTGTAAGTAATTCATTTATCCTTGGTAAAGGAACTTTATTTAGGACTATATTCCTATTGAGGTCTGTCAAGTCAACACATAAACGTGCCTGGCCGGTGGCCTCATGCACTACAAATAAAAGGGCTAACCATTCAGTACTCTGCACCACTTCTGTAACATCACTCTTCAATAACTTGTTGGACTCATTTTGTACTTCATCTCTCACACTTAATGGTGTGTTCCTGACTTTATGGCACGCAGGTTTCGCTCCGGGTTTCAGTACAACCTTGTGGGAAAATTGCTTAAGTTTACCTAAGGTGCGCGAAAACACACACAGAAACTCTCCTTCCGTTTGTGTGCTCATCTTTGCTTCTTTCCTGTCAACCAACATGACAGGCTCCACACTACTTGGAGTAAACAATATACCCAATGCTCTCTGATCCTTCCAACCTAATGCAGAAGGCCCATACTCAGCAACATAGAATTTGCATTTTGCATGTCTGCATTTGAATCCAAACAAATCCCTGTATCCCAACATGAGAACTTCATCCCTGTATAACTCATGGCATAAGCTCTGACCCAATTTTTCACAGAATTTGTTGTTCCAAACTTCCTTGTTCACAATAGTATAAGATGAGCCTGAATCTCCCACTATCTGCATTTCAACTCCATCAATTGTAATTTGGCCAACTGGTTTAGGCTCACCACCCATTACATTCAAAACTGTCTGTCAATGCTCAACACACCCTCTGTATCATTACCATTTTCAGCCTCTGAAGATTCAGACTCAGACTTCTCCATCACACATTTCACAGAACTCTGCCTTCTCTTCACACTATGGCAAAGTGCTCCATGGCACCACAAAATGAATATTTCTGTTTAGCAGCAGGGTAATTCATTTATCTAGAAAGATGATTACCACCGCTACATCTCAAATATTTAAGGTTCTTCTTAGTCTCAGTAGTATTTTATTCCAATTTGGGCTTTTTGTTCTTGCAATCTCCTTTGATCTCGAGTTTGTACTTGTGTTTTGTAGTGACTTTACACGCTGTTCTCCTGCATTGTAACACTATTAGCTGCCTTGCCACATCTTTTGGACAATTCTGTCTTGTTTGCAAGGGCCACAGACTCTTTAAAAGAGGAGTCACCTATTACCCATCATCTTTCTTGGAGGTTGGAATCGTTGGTATGCATGATAACCTGATCCTAGAAGAGCTCTTATACAAAGTGCCAAATCTACAGGTAATGGCCAATTTCTTCAACACTGCGATTTAATCAGTTGACTCTGAAACACCATGTTTGTGCTGAAAAAATTGAACCTGTCAACAAGTACACACTGTTGGCTGTAAATAGTATTCGAGGTCTTCTAACGCATTTTGGAAAACATAATTTTCTGCATTTGTTCTAAGGACTTTTTCAATTTAGCCATAAATTTGTAACCCTTCTGGGCCCACGGTATGTAGCAAGATCTTTTTCTTACTTGATGGAAAGAATTCCTCCAATGCTTCATTCTCTATAGTTGAAATTTATTTCAGGAAATATTCTTTCGACTCCGGTCACTTCACTGGAGGCTCCCCAGAGACCGAAAGAAAAGCTTGCGGTGGAGTAAGACTAAACATTTGTGCGTTTGCATGCATGCTTGCACAGTAACACATACCACAACAGTACTTAGTAAATTATGTAAGAGTCTCAACACTTGCTACGTTATTGTACACAGAACATTCAAATGAGAATAATAGTTTATAATTGTATAACTTGCAGCTTTGTTTGTAAATTAAAGTAGTCACCTGAAATCCTTCAAATTATAAAAAATCCCTTTGAAATGATTCTGAAGCAAATGCACCTCACCATGGAGCATGGAGTCTCCAAATTCATCCTAAAATGGCCGACACGTACTGCGTGTATAGCGTGACCTTGTAGGTGATGTAGAGGCGCCACTGACTTGTGAAGCTGTCTCCTGGCAGCCGATGCTGCGTGGATCACAGCATGAAGCTGTGCAACGCAGAAAACTTTATGCATGCATCTCTCCTGCCAACTGATGCCACACAAACTGCTATGCATGCAGTGGCTTACAGCATGATGTCGTGCATGAAGCTGTGGGAAAATGTTGGGAGGTAGAAAGTTTGTTGATTGCTATGGATTCCAGGAGTTTTCATCACAAAAATGTAATGACAATGTGTGATCTCTGGCAAACGTTGAGGTTTGCAGGGCATTGTGGGTAGGAATATGGTGTGGGATGCATGTGAAGCACACCATCCTCGACTCCCATGGATGTCTAGTTTTCGGAACTGTCTGGGTCTCGTAGGTTGAGTACCCTATCCACCCGCCTTGAGGGACAGCAAGCCCCAGGGTCGGGGGAGCATGGGCCCATGCCAAGGCAGGGCCTCTCCCCCCAGAATTATTACATGAATCTAGTCTACTAGTGTCTAGTGGACTTTCTCCCCCCACCCCAACAAGGTTCAGATTGGAATAATTGCTCCCATCTGCCCAGAGGGGGGCAGAAATGATGACTGCTTTGTGTCTGGGGTGCGGGCATGAACATATCCATGGTGGGCGGCCCCACTCCTATACTTCTTTTACAATAAAATAGCTTGTATCTAGTGAGCTTTCTGCCCCCTTTGTAGGGCAGATTGGGGGTAATTTACCAATGTGCCCACCTATCTGGTTCAGAAACTCTGAAACCTTATTTAGTTGGAGTGAGAGCATGGCCATGCCTATGGTCGGTAGCCACCACCTCTATATTTAAAAAAAGACACACTTTTCCTGGTGTCTAGTGGCCTTTCTGCCCCCCAGGGTGTCAGAACTAGGGCAACCTTCCCATATGAGATAAATGTTCCATCTGCCCAGTGGGACAGAAAGACACTGTTATAGCTTCTAGGGCAGGAACGTAGCTAGATGTTAGGGTAAGCTGCCACTTCCGTTTGTTTGTTTTTTGTGCCATTTTGAAATCCCTGGTGTTTACTGTGCATTTCATTTACAGGCCCAGGGCACATGTGGTGCATTTCACTAAAGGCCTACAAGTAAATTAAATATGCCAATTGTGTATAGAACAGTTCTACCATGTTTAGAGTAGTGAGCACAAGAACTTTGGTGCTGGTTTGCAGTGGTAAAGTGTGCTGAGTCATAAGGCTAACAAAAACGAAGTCAGCAAGAATCGGAGGTCCAAAGGCAAAAAGTTAGGGGAAATCCATGCCAGGGATGCCAGATCTAATGTCACACTAATGAATAGACTTGAAGGGCTTAAAGAATTTTCCTTAATTTTCAGAATATTGCCCTTTCTGGCTTTGACACCGTTAACAGCCAAAGCTTTTACCCTCACATATAACCTATCATTCAGCCATGTATATCATACTTGATGCACCATCTTATTCAGTTGGCCACACTGCATTGATGGTTGGGAAATTTCAGACTCACACCTCCTAAATCTCACTCAGTAAGCTGTGCCCCTGAATTTCCCCCTTCCTATCCATTAGTGTAGGGGTAGGTCACGTAGGCTGGTGCACTCAAAATTTTGCCTCTGCAAGAACCGCTGCTTCTAAACAGTCGCTGCTCACAGGTGTTAAAGGGGGTGGGCGGCGCGACATGCGTGGGGGGAAGCAGGGGAATGACAGGGGGGAGAAGATATTAATAAAAAAAAAAATCAAATAAATTTACCTGAACGACACGCAGCGCTCCTCTGCTGGCTGCAGGCAGGCACAGGCTCCCAGCCTGCCCTGCAACCAGAACTGACGCTGCTTAGAGCAGTGTCAGGATTGTCTGAGAGCGCCCAGCCAGGGCGCTCCCAGGCAGACTGGGAGCGTGTGCAGGCTCTGTCCAGCCCAGCAACGGCCAAGACGGCCGGCCAAACACACATGCACTCTGAGGGGGAGTGCTGAGCACTCCCCCTCACTCTCGTCACACCGATGGCCCGCCACTTTACAAGGAAACAATAATAAACACTGTTTATTATTGTTTCCTTGTAAAAGTTTTGCAGTTGCCACTGCTGGCAGGGGACCCATGCTCCTCCGCCCACATGGAGGAGCCGCGTCTGCTTCTAAAACTTTATCTACATTGTCCGTTTGACCTCTGCATACATGATCAATTTACACTGCTGCCAAAGAGAAAAACATATAGTGGATTTTTGTTTCCCAAAAAATGGCTGCCCGTGCTTTCTTTTCTTACAAGCACTGTGAACTCACTCATTAGCTGAGGTGCACTTTACCTCTTTTCCAAATAAGGGAATACAACCTAGGTGTGCAAAAAAACATATTCTAATTTGAAAGCACATTTCCTGTTTCAAAGACTCATGATTAAGTGTTGAAGTGCAACATGCATGTGTGATGTATTTATCTTTGGGGATGGAAAGGGGACATTGCAGGGACTGGCCTTGTAGAATGTAGTAAACATTCCCAAACTTGTAATATGCAGGAACTGGAAAGTTTGCTACCTTGAAAATACCCATATCTACCGCTCTTAAAGGCAGCAGTAAGTAAGGGGGACACCCTAACATGGCATTCATGGGGATGTAGGTAAAGGGATTTCTCTAAAGGGAGAAATATTTTTCGTGTGGAGTATACAAAAGTTTATTGTCAAAAGCACATGTACACACGAGACCTTTCTGGGACATATGGGTTTTTGTATTAATTGTATTAATAACATCGGGCCTTTATTAGAGTGAAAGTGGCATGGCTGCCAAGTAGCTTAAAGTGGGTACCCCTAATGTAAGCATATCTGCTCACCTTTGGACTCCGGCAGACACACAGTCAAAATACTTACCTTTTTCGTGTCTAAAATTTTCAGTATATGCGATTAGTGCAGTTAAGCTTGTGCAAAATGCTTTCCCAAGGACACACAGATCAGATGGTTTTGGGACATAGTTATACTAGTATGAACCTAGAACTGACGCAGAATTGCAGGAATACTCCTGGGATTCTCTGTTCTCATGCAACAGAAAAAAGGTAGAAATGTGGAAGGAAAACTACAGAAGTTAATGTCTTGTGCAAAGGATAGAAAGAATGTTAATGTCTGCTGCAAAGGATAGAAGCAATGTGCAGTACGCATTAAGCACACAATACAATGAGCAAGATTTCCTCAATTTCGCGATGTTTAAATATTGAAATATTGGCTACTTACGTGACTGAACAGGTGATAGAGGTGATGACCCACTTCGCACTGATGAGGGATCCACCACAGATGTGCCATCCATCCAACTCCTGCATGAAGAAACACCACGCAAGAGTTAACCTAGCTGTTATGGAGGCAACCGTAGAGTCTTAGACAATTACAGCTGTACTGGCATACAAGAGATCCTAGATGGGCGCTGAGCCTTCTAATTACACGAGGCTCATTCTTCTGCATGATAGCTGAGACATGACTCAGAAATTAGCTGGAGAAGAAAGTCTCCTCCTCCTGCCAAGCTCCCTCCCCTCCCCCTGGCTGTATCGTTTAGAAGTGGGAGTGTGGAGGCAGGCGGGGTCAACGTGCAAAATCCTGGCTGCCTGATTTCTGTCATGATTGGGCTGTGCTAGGGGCACACTTGTTCTCACTGTTGGCCTAAAGAAGTCCTAGGGTTTCTGGTTCAACACACACGGCCTTCTGAGGTACACGCAGAAGCAATCTGTCCCCGTCCGCTAAGGCCTCAGGAGTGGACTAGAATAACACCAGACAAAAAAAATAATTGAGGTTCCATCAGAAATATCCTCTGGATCAAGAAAGCAAAGGGGTCAATTCTAGGTATTGCCAGTGTTATGTATTAATAAAGTGTGGTCTATCATTTTTGTGGGCATTCGTAGGTTTGCAACTGAAGACTCCTGTTTTTCTTGCCCTCTCAAGTGTAAATGCATTGTTGAAATAAAAGACATGCACCGGATGCACTTGGGTAGTCTATCACACCCAGAGGTAGGTCACTAGTCATGGGGCTGTCATCAGCAGCCCAGAGGTCTACCCTTAGAGTACACAGCTGCCTAGTGGGACTGGACGCAGACAGACCCAGGCATCAAAATGCTACATTGAAGTGCAACCCCTAACCTGTCATTACTGCAGATGCTGAGAGAGGTAGTAATGCAAACCCCGCTCTCATTTTGAACTGGATTGTTGCTTTAATTCTGATGTTTTAGAGGTAGCGTGTCTTGAACGGACTATGCAGCCTTCCTCTAGCCCAGTTTCCAAGCTTTAGATATTTATAAGAAAAGGCATACTAGATATAGAAAAAATACTAATTTACTATTGACACTTGAACACTAGAGGCAACACAGCCAAAACCACTTTGTCTGAACTAGCCCGATGATACAATAGTTGTAGTTGTAAACTGATGAACGCTGATTTAAGGTACCAACAAAAATAAAGACAAAAAAACAGTGGTCCCAGTTCCTTCAAGCCCCAATAAGGAGTTTCATGAGCTCCAGAATAGTTGAGAAACATCCACAGGACCGCTGGCCTTTACCTATTGTGCTCTTTGATATGAAAAGAGAAGGGGCGGCTTCTCCGTTTGGGCGGAGGAGCATTGCCCCCGCCAGCAGCGATAGCTCCAAACCTTTACCAGAAAACAATAATAAACTTAGTTTATTACACAGTTGCCGGGCTGGGAGCACTCCTATCCAATCCTGCTCAGAGCAGCGTCAGGATTGGCCGCAGGAAAGGCAGGGAGCCTGTGTCTGCAGCATCCAGCAACAAAGGAGAGGAGTAGTGCGGCAGCGAGGGAAGATAAGTGGTTGTTTTTTTAATTAAATTAAATTAATTTTTATTCCCTCGCCTCCCTGTGCCACCCTGCCCCTTCTGCGCCCCGCAAGTCGCTACTGGAAAAGAGTCAGCACCATGCCAAATGCTAAATCTGACCCAAAATTCTAATGAGTTCTATTAGCCATGAGCCAAAATTTCACACACTGGCCCTGATCATGTGATGGACAGAATTTGTTGTGGGGCATGTGAGACCAGTATTTCTTAATCTGACCAAGATCCCTGCACCAAATGGAAGATATTCCGAGTTTTTTGAGTCCATCATGCATTTTTCCCGTATTCCTGGATGACAACCACTAACATTTTCCACCCGTTCTGAGCAGGTGGAAACTGTCAGAAGAGGGCGTACATTATATGTGTACGGAGCTTCAGGGTAGGTTTCTGTCTGCCTGAAGAGTTCTTCTCTTGCTGCTGCAGAGGCCGAGTGGATGTCGGGCTGTGTTGCTGCCTGCAGCCCCTGGAGCAGCAAAGTGAGGTCTGGTGTCTCTTGGCCGGAGTTATTGGGGCATGGAAACATTTGTAATTGTGGTTGGCAGAATTCCACTTGGAGTTATCACTCCGGGTGAAATTCCCTGGCTCATCAGGTAAAATATAGACGTTGGAAGACCGACATCAATACAGTAGTGCTTTTAACCTTGCACAGCCTGTGGCCAGGTAGCCCAACCACTGATTAATTATTGATGAATTCCGGCTGTCGACAATTTGTTCTCCAACTGAAACATGCTAGATTCAAATTTGCCAATACCCCTTTCCTTTAGAAGAATTTGAATTATTCGCTGTGCATTTAACTGCACAATTGGTGGTTCTTCATAGGATTATGGTGTGAATCACGCATTAATATTTTTTGTCAGTATTGATTTACGAAGCTGGCAAATCTCCATAATTCAGCCTTCACGTTGCACCAATGGGAAATGAACGTGTGTCAGTGAGTGACAAGATATTACCTGTATGGAGACCTGCCATGGCCATGACCCAGGGACAGCTTCTTCGCCACTCGCCACCCTTGCAAAGCCGCTGAGCACAGGATAGATGTCTGGTTCACCACACGCTAGAATGCAATAAAGCTCTGTTAGTTCAGTGAGGCACACAGCATAAACAGCACCTGGGAGGACAACATTAAATGTTGCAAGCAATGCTTTCCCATGTCATTCTATTTTGTTGTTAGGAGCTGTGAAACAGAAACGCAAACTAATCACACAGATGAGCATGTCTGTTTAGAATTTAGACAAGTGCTTTCAATGTGTCTGCAAAGGGGCTTCTTACCTTAACTTCCTGTTTCTGCACTTGACAATTCTTCTAGAGGAACTTCCATTAATTCACTGACCTTTCTGTCTGAGATTATCTCTTAACAGTGCACCCACTGCCTTATCCTTCGATATATTCTTATGAGTGCTCTTTGATGAAAATGCTGCCTCCTGAGCAGTATTTATTCTACTGAGCAAATTGAGTGTTTTTATATTCCCTGGAGAGAAAAATCATTAGCCTACCACATTAGCTGCATTTTACTTAAGTGCGTTGTGGACTACGGTGAGAAGAGGTCTTGCACTCACAGGAAGTCAGGAGTCATAAAGTAGGGCCAGATGTAGTAACCGTTTTGCATGGCGCAAACTGCGAAAATCGCAGTTTGCGCGATGCAAAACGGCCGTCGCAATGCACATTCCCATTTGGCGAGTCGGTACCGACTCGCAAAATGGGAATGCGACTCGCAAATAGGAAGGGGTGTTCCCTTCCTATTTGCAACTCGCACCGCAATGCAGAATTGCTTTGTGACCGCGGTCGCAAAACAATTCACAGTTACCACCAGTGTCACACTGGTGGTAACCAGTTCGCAAAAGGGAAGGGGTCCCTATGGGACCCCTTCCCCTTTGTGAATGTCGCTATCAATGTTTTTTCAGAGCAGGCAGTGGTCCAATGGACCACTGTCTCCTCTGAAAAAACGAAACCAAATGGTTTCGTTATTTTTTTGTATTGCATCTCGTTTTCCTTTAAGGAAAACGGGCTGCAATACAAAAAAAAAACTGCTTTAATGAAAAAGCAGTCACAGACATAGAGGTCTGCTGTCTCCAGCAGGCCACCATCCCTGTGAGTGCAGGGAATCTCAATGGGGTCGCAAAATGCGACCCACCTCATTAATATTAATGAGGTGGGTCTTTGCAACCCCCATGAGATTCGCAGAAGGTGTCTGAGACACCATTCTGCATACAATTTTGCGAATCAGAAATTGCGAGTCGCACCAACTCACAATTTCCGATTCGCAAAATCTTTTTTTGCTACCTCTGGCCCGTAATGCCTAGCAAACTCTGCTGCCTAATCCACAGTCTCCCTCCTGATCCCCCCGGGCATTTGCAAGATGGCACTTCTGCATATACTTAATAGGAAATTTATCACAAAGCTCAGTCCAATTTTTCCTGCTAGATACCATGGTCCTAATTTGGCCCAAATAATTTATGATGGGATATTGTTTTAAGTACTGTAGGAGAATTTCATAATCTCATATCATAATATATTTGAAATTTTGAAATTGTCCAGTAAACTATAATTGAAACATTTATCAAATTCACACCATCTTGAAATGCCAGCTGAAATCTTTACCATCCCCTATTGCTTTTTCAGATCCCCTTGACCAGTCTTGAAGAAACCTGAACAGACATCCAGAAAGTTCTGGACTGTAAGAAGTCGATGAGATGGCCATCTTCTGACTAATCTTAGGAGCCACTAAGTGTCAAGGTATGATGTAGGCTATGGATGCAAGTTGGATTAAAGGGAAGTAGGATCCTCAGCGACAGATGGTCAGTGCAGCATCAGAGACTCTACGCAGAGCCCAATCTGTGCTTGCAATGAGTTGACTCGATTGCAAGTGCTAGGTGAGTCAGGGTTTAGGCCAAAAGGCTACTTTTACTGCCAGATCCCCCAATTACACTTTCTTCACAATTAGGGATACGTTACAAATTAATGTGCTGCTTGTCAATATTTAAAGTGTTTTCAGACCTATTTTTGTGTTCCTTTTATGGTTTGGTGACCTAGCCCCACTGAAACCTATTTGTGTTAGCCTCTTATTTTCTAATTAATGCGCTCTTGTGCAATTTTTCACTTGCTTTCTTTCCATTGACTTTAACTACCCAGTTGCTTTTGGATTTGCTTTTCTTTGCCGTGGCTTTTGCAGCTTGGTACAGAGTGTTCTGTTTTTAGGTCGAGCACGCAAGCTATTTGACCTGTTACCAGAATTGCGGGTTTTTAACCACGCCCACCTCACACCCATCACTTTCATTGTTTGTGGACTTGTTTTCAAAGCCACTTGATGTCACTGGTAATTGCTTTATGTTTGTCCGCCGTGAGGCTGTTTTGTTACTCCTTGCACGCTGCCTCTGTTACATGGATAATTGCTGATATTTTTTGCTGTGAGCGAGCAACTTTGTTTTTTGTCTCTCCCCTATGCGCATGACAGCCACGGTGCTCACAGTGCAAGCTCCATCGCCGCCTATGAAGCACGTTCACCGATTTCTTCCTCAACACTCACCCGCGCATCGTAAACCCCTCAACTCCAAATGATATATCGACATATATATTGGTGTTAGTACTAAGAGATTTTCGAAAAGAAAAAGTACAAACCGATTGTTCCGTCTGGACATTATGTGAACCTTTTTCATGTGCTGTGCTTCTTCCCTTATAGAAATTTGGCTAATATGTATTTTGTTTGCTAACTTGTGGCTAAACGTTAGGTTTTTTAATAAGGAGGGGTAGCAACGTTGCTTCTTTCAGAATAAAGATTTAAAAATAAAAAGGGTGACCCAGGCTGTAATTGGCCATCCAGCTGAAGAACTGGCCTCCTTGTACCACTATTTCCCTTGCAGCTCAAGCAGTGATGCAGCAATGGGGGCCTGGATGGAATCCTTTGAATTGAACACCCTCCCCTGAAAGAGAACTCTCTCGACAATTGAAAGGAAAAAAAAGTGGGGTGCTCAGCCTCTCAGTTACATGATTCTAATCAAACATCATTTAAGTTATGTTTTATTCTGTCACCTGGAGAGATGCTCCCTCCTGACTCCTCGCCATGGCAACCGGTGTCTTATTTCAATAGTGTCATGCCACATTATTATCTAGGTGGCTCACAAACTCACGCCTGACAAGCTCTCCCTGACACTTTCGACAGCCATGATAGACTTATGCTGTTTACTTTCGGAGTGAGGCTGGTACAAGCCGACTGAAAGGCATATATGCAGGGCCAATGGAATTATGTGGCAGGAAAAGACCGAATTATGAGTCAGGGTTGACCAATTTATGTGGCAAGAAAAGTCCAGTTATGAACTTGCAACGCCACTAGCTCTAACTCGAGTAAATGCGAGACCCATTGCATTGCAAATGCTTGTTTGTTTTATTCTCTACCTTTTCGTGGCTGCTGCAATGAGAAACCTGCTTGATTGTCTGGACAGTACCGCTGCACACATACACACAAAGTCCTCCATTAGACCGTAAGCCCACGATCATGCGGCTCATTCCACAGACGCTCATAAGGTAAGAATGTCTTTGTCCTAATGTACTGCAGCAGACCCAACTTGGAAACCTCTGCCTCTATGTTGCCTCAACTTTTCAATCCCTGCAAGCATTACAGTAAAAAGGCACTTAGAGGTAAGATTTTTATTGGACAGTGTTATATTTTCTTCTCTAAGGTTGGAGCCAGTTATGATTCAAAATGGCTCCTCTTCTCCTAAAAATGTTTTAGGTAACAGTAAGCAGCATTAACCAAATTGAGAAATCTTGATATTATGTAACAGACTTTCATAAAAAATAAAAAATAAAAACTACTGCGGATATTAACTGTAGACTGTATTTGATTTCCTGTTTGCAACAGAGACCGAGATCAGCCAACGTTTGGGCTCAAATCTTACCTATTGGGGCAAAAAAACAGTCTCTCTGCATCAAAAAGATAAATGGTAGCCTGTGCTAAGCGTACAACTTTTATTATCTCTACAGAAAAATGTTAGTATTTGTATGTTAATATTCATGTTACATGTCCCTTCTCCATTATGTGTTGCCTTATCTATAGGTCACTAGATCGTGCCTCAGGATTTGCATCTGCATTTGTAAACCACCCTACATCTTATGCACTTCAACCATAAATGTTATGGTAATAGCTAACATACATTTACAGACAGAGGATCACACTTGTGCTGATACCATTGCCGTTTTGGACAGATGTGCCACGTTAGGACTCCAGCAGCAGATCTTGCAATCCATCCACATTGCAAGCCATACGCTGATGGGATCCTTGACTCTTTCAAAGAGATAACAGTGGAACTGGGAATTCAGGATCCTGGACTGATACTTTTAACCTACATTTCACTCTACAGTTAGCACTATTACCGCACCAAGGGCCATATGTACCAACGCATTTTCCCATAGACACAGAATGGGTAAAACCCTTTGATACATCTGGCCCCAAGTTACACAAACAAGCTATTGTTGCCCACATGGATGACAGTCCCTATGGCCACTTTTAGAGAAGCCCTTATGCTGACGCCATTATTATCTATGTTAAAGTGATGGGTTTTAATCAATCAATTTTAAGCACCTTAGATAAATGTTCTCCTAACAAAATCTTGACCTTTCACTGATCAGAGTCTAAACAAACGTGGTGCTGAGACTGCCTTTCATGACTCTACTGAATGATGCCACAGTAGGTTTTACAACTTAACAAGACATAATCAGAGAAATATACATCCTGGAACTCTTGGTGTTCCTGATTGTTGATGTTGCAAAATTAGGTAAGATCGAACTTTTTGAGTTACACTAGATGGCTCCTTTGAGGAAAACCCGAAAAATACCTTGAATCGCACTGCTCTAAAAACCTGATATGAAAACACTGCTTCATGAGTAGTGTTTCAGTTGTGTCACCATTATATATATCACGACAATAATAGACATGACACAAGATAATTCCCGCAAGCAGAACCTAAATCGACCATTGCCATGTGTGAAGCTGCTCTACTTTTGTCGTGGTTCATCTCTGAATTCCTGGGACATACTGAGCTGTGGCATCATGATACCTGGCAACCTTACATAAAACGAACAACTTTAGGACTGGGTCTGAAACTCACATGAAAGAACATCATCTTGTAACGTATAATGGTCAATCATGAATATTGTAGAGACTAGAAACAAGCCATTCAATTCCTTTCCAGTTTATTTTCGCTTTGTGACTTTGGTGCTTTTTCCTTTCTCACATACAATACTCAGGGTGATTTATGTCAGCTCTGAAGCTATCACTTTCTCACACTGCTCACACCATTCATTCTCAGTCATAACAAGCATGTTACACCTGATTACTCCGAAATCTCATCGGGGTTTACTGTAGTACTTCGGTACTGCACACTGTTGAGAATCGTGGTGGTTCACACGAAATACTAATTTGAAGTTCTCCACACAACTGCAGCTTTTGCTAATGAAGATAATTCGTTTTTTTTTGTTAACTGAAAATATACCAGGGACCCAGAACTCGTAAGGTATCTTCCAGACCTTGATTAACAGTGAGACAGCTAGAACTCACCAACAATAAGTTACCTTCAGGGATGGAATGTGTAAAGTCTTCTACCTATATTACCTGTAAAAACTGTAGCATTCTGACCTACACCTACATGGCCCACCTGCCCCCTTCCACTTCAGGCCCTCATCTTCAACCCTCGCTTCTTTAAACTGACCTCTTCTCATCCCCTCATCATCAAGGCTGCATTATTGACATTTCAGGGGTTCAACACATCCTGACACTAGAACCTCCAGCATCACAGCGCTCCTTCAGAGTTCTGTCGCACCAGGTAGACAAAGCATTACAGAGAAACCCTCCAGAGATATAAACCCTGTTGGGCAAGCAGTACATTACCACATAAAGATGCACTGAAATGAACTACACTGATACCCACCGCGAGTCAGCCGTTCATCAGTAGTAAACCTACCACCCTCGCACGGGCTACCCAGATTCCTGTAACTCTTATGCAGGAAGTGAGCAAAGTGTTTGTGCAATGCCTTTTCCCATCCAAAGTATGGCCTCATGGGAAGTTTCCTACGGTTCTGCAACACTGTATATATGTGACACATAGAGCTGAAGTCTAGCACTGAACATAATGTGGACTAGGTAGCAGATATGAAAGGAAAGTCAGGGTCTTATAGTGGGGTGTAAGTTAGCTCTTAATTTGAGCCGGTTGTTGCAGGTGGGGCCCACCAGCACTTGTTTTTGGGGACCAGCACTTATTTTTCCTCAGCATACTTTGATCCAGAAGAAAGGGAATGAGGGAAAACAGAAACGTAGGGCGAAAGCAGGGATGAAAAACAATCTGCACGAGTGAGATAAAGAGGCAGGTATTGTCTGGAGGTGGACGAAGTAGGTATGAGGTGTAGTCAAGACTGGGCAGCTTTGGGATTCGACAATCCCATTATTCACCGCCGCCGGCTGCGGGCTTCTGTTGAAAACGTCGGTCGTAGGCGCAAATTAAGCACCGGGGTAAGCAGGATGTCGTGCGAAGCAGGATGGCTGGAGAGCTCGGGAAGTGCTAAATGGAGATGCAGCCTACTTATGGAAGCCTAAAGGCGAGACTAGTCTGAAGACATGATGTATGTATTCTGAGCTGCAAATGTGAGCATATGAATTCTGCTGATTGTATGTGTTCACTACACTTTCCTCCGTCAGCTGCTTCCAAGCCACACATAGAACACAAGAAACATGAGCAGGTAATAGGTGCACAGAGGGACTGTGAAGTGATGTTGACCTCGGAGACCACAAGACTGCAGAAACCGCTGACCACGCAAAAGCAATAGAAATGCCTTGTGGACGCATACAGGCCCATATTTATACTTTTTGACGCTAAACTGCGCTAACGCAGTTTAGCGTCAAAAAATTTAGCGCCGTCTAACGCCATTCTGAAGCGCCATGCGGGCGCCGTATTTATGGAATGGCGTTAGCCGGCGCTAGCAGACCGGCGCTGCCTGGTGTGCGTGGAAAAAAACCACGTAGACCAGGCAGCGCCGGCGTAGGGGGAAAATGGCGTTAGGGCGTCTTAAAATGGGGCAAGTCAGGTTGAGGCAAAAAAATCGCCTCAACCCGATTTGCGCCATTTTTTTCGATGCCCAGACGCCATTTAAATGACTCCTGTCTTAGTAAAGACAGGAGTCATGCCCCCTTGCCCAATGGCCATGCCCAGGGGACTTATGTCCCCTGGGCATGGTCATTGGGCATAGTGGCATGTAGGGGGGCACAAATAAGGCCCCCCTATGCCACCAAAAAAAATTAAAAATATAAAAAATAATACTTACCTGAACTTACCTGAATGTCCCTGGGGTGGGTCCCTCCATCCTTGGGTGTCCTCCTGGGGTGGGCAGGGGTGGCAGGGGGGGTCCCTGGGGGCAGGGGAGGGCACCTGTGGGCTCATTTTGAGCCCACAGGCCCCTTAACGCCTACCCTGACCCAGGCGTTAAATAGTGGCGCAAATGCGGGGTTTTTTGACCCGCCAACTCCCGGGCGTGATTTTTGCCCGGGAGTATAAATACGACGCATTTGCGTCGCCGTCATTTTTTTAGACGGGAACGCCTTCCTTGCATCTCATTAACGCAAGGAAGGCGTTCACGCAAAAAAATGACGCTATTTGCCCATACTTTGGCGCTAGACGCGTCTAACGCCAAAGTATAAATATGGCGTTAGTTTTGCGCCGAATTTGCGTCGAAAAAAACGACGCTAATTCGGCGCAAACGGAGTATAAATACGGGCCACAGTGTCTGTCAGCTTAACCACATGTCGATACATTTTAGTCTTAGACGCAGATGTGGTTTTTGTCAATTTAGGACAGAGGACTTAGGACGCTATACCTAAGGTTTAGATCATGCACAGTAATTACTTGGGGGATTAAGTGACAATATGCACCCTTAAAGCCGCGAGGGTATCTCAAGCTTAATGCCTTTTCACACCTCTGGCTCCAAATGCTGCTTGGTTAGTGGAGACTAAAGGAAGTAAGAAGGGCTCTCTGTTGCGAATCCTGCCTTAATGCCTCCCGAGACTGGGGTAAAGGCAAGTCAGAAGCAGCAATCTGATAACCGTGGCTGCTACAAGTGATGGCCCCTTCTAAGACCTCTGAAACTGGAATACTCCTTCCTTGAAAAAGATCTAGCGCTGGCTTCATTTAGGCTTCACTCCCCGTTTACAAGAAGCACGTGGGATCTTGAGGGCGAGTGTGACACATGCTCTTGTTTCACTTATTTTACTTGTCCAAAAATAAAATATAAACTACAGCCTATAACATGAGGCATTTATACTGATCAGATGGATTTCCCTTCCAGATATTGACTATGCAAGATTTACAACAGTGGCCGACTGTGAAAAGGGGCCACCTTCATTGTGGGTTTGAAATTGTGCCTCTGAACTTGCCACAAAACTTTCCGTGCTTTTCTCTTACCCTTACCGTGAGAGCCCCTGAGGTTCTTCCTAGCAGTCAGCAATGTTGACATCTTACTGTTGTCACTTACCAAGGGCGGTGCTGACCAGGGCCAAGGAGCACAGCAGAGCCAGGAGAGTCATGGTGCAGTGTGAGCTTCACTCAGGAATGTGAGGACTCCTGGGAGGACTGCCTCTATATAAGGGTGCAAACCTTCTTGAAGGTGATGTGATTAGTAGAGGTTTTATCTTTTTGACCTCAGATTACCTACAATTTCTCCACTCCAGTGGAAAAGTAAACAATGTGAGAGGTCCAACTGGGAGTGTAGATCATGTACAAGCAGCAGGTGGGCTTGAGAAGAACAGTGGCCAATAATTTTATCTTCTGAATGTTGATTTGGCATTGGTATTGCACCACCTGTTTATTTTTCTGCACCAGGAACTGATGATGGTTAATCGGAATGGTTATTAAAGAAGAATGGCAGGGGTATACATTGTAGAAACTCTATTAAATATGAAAAACATTTGAGGGCACCAAGCTCATTATTTAAGACTCAAGTTTGGATTAATTTGAACTCCGAGCTTGTTAACAAACCACAGATCTTTTTCCATGTTTAAGATGCTTTTGTGCTCCACCAAGCAATCACAATCTCTCTTATTCCAAGCTGAGGAGAAATTAAGACACTGTGGAAAGAGAGAATCATTCATTGAAGGCTGGTGTCTCACAATCATGGAAGAAAGCACTCTGATCATGCAATGGGGGGAGAGGACAGAGATGGAGGGGAATTGTTTTTATAAATAAATAACAAAAAAAATTAACTTACCTTACCGTCGTCTCCTGCCATCTCTTGCCGCCGCACTCCTGTTCCCTCTATGTAGTGTCCCAGCATTCACTGGGACACCAGCATAGGCTCCCCAGCAATCCTGGCACTGCTTTCATGCTAAACCTAGCATGAAAGCAGCACCAGGATTGGTCCGAGCAGCTCAGACTGCTGCTCAGACACAGCCTTAAGGTCTGTGCAGTCTCTCCAGTCAGGCTATTTAACACAGCCGGGCTGGAGAAACCTAAGTGTGAATGTGTGTTTGACCAGCCTGAGATTGCCAGCCAAACACACATGTGCACTTTGTGCACTATCTCCTCCTACCCCTCTCAACTCCCGTGGCCCAGCCCCACTCTGCCCTTCCCTGCACTGCTAGCTGAGCCAGCAGCAGAAAAATGAAATAATTATGGTTTTATTTTTCTGCTGCTGGCTCAGCCAGGGGGGCGACGCTTCTTCGCCATCTTGAAGGAGCCGCCCCTGATGCTGAGCTGAAGGAATGCTCAGAATCATTATTCTGTTATAACTATTGTCCTATTAGGCTTCAGTTTTAATGTGTACATTAACCACACTAAAAGTTTGTAATTTCTGAATGAATCAGCAAGATTAGCATTTCTGTGTTAGGCTTCTACATCGTTGAAACTGTCCTTATGTACTTTTTTTAGTTTAATAGTTTTTATTAAGTAAAGAGGACAGTATACAGGAAATATAACAACACAGTCCATCAGTGAAATATTTTACAAAGACGGCAAGCACTCCAACATGCCACTACCACTTGTGAACAAAAAAATTACAATGCTCGTCTCAATCTAGGTCTGGACTAAATGCAAACTCAGTAAGCAATCACGAAAAGGAGTAGAAAAGAACATAAAAAGAGAAGAAAAAGAGGGAAGAGAAGGGGAGAAGAGAGGACAGAGAGAGTAATGGAAATATTCAAGAGAAAAAAATTCTTGGAACATATCAATTATGATAAAAAACTCCATCAAACCAGCATGTCAGATATGCAGGATAACAATATATGAACAATGTAACATAACTTAGGCTAAATTGCTTGCTAGTGAAGTCAAGTATCTGGTGAGTAGTTCCCATAATGTTTCAAGCTTGGTAAATAAAGAGATCAAATTAGGATTATATTGATCTAGTCAATGGATATGACATACCAAGACCCACCACTGTTGGAGAGTGATATTTTCTGTAGATTTCCAATTAGAGGAAATCATGATTGAAAGATTTACCAATTAGCCAACATTTTATTATGGGGCCAAAAAATACTCAAACCACCCAAAAACAGAAGAACAAAAGAGAATAGAGTGTAAATTCCAATGAGATCTACTATTCTTGTCCAGAAAAGTACCCAGAATTGAGATAGCTGGGAACACAGAAAAAATATGTAGGTGTGTGCCAGAATTAGTATTACAACACCAACACATATATTGTTTAAGCAGTTTTAGTTAAAAAAAAAAGTGTGGTGGGTTAAAAAAAGGGCTGATTGTAAAAATAGTATAGTGTTTGAGTAAGGTTGGCTGGATGTGGGGTAGTATGTATCTTCTCACATATTTTCTTCCAAAAGGGTATAGGCCAACCGCATTGTAAGTCAAATTCCCTTTTAAGTTCGATTTTGGATCTAGGTCTATCTGTTAGAGGTAGGCTCAATGCTCTATAAATTAATGCAGCTTTAGAGGAGTTGATGATGGAAGTAGGAGAGATCTGTGAACCCTGACCTCATTGGGTAGAGTTTCGAAAGGAACTGAGTGTGGTGGTAAGCAGTGGTTCCAACAGCTGATGTTGTTAGGGGAGAGATTAAATGAGGAGGAAAGGGATTCAAAAGGAATCACTCCATTATTATGTTGTAGTAATTGAGATACTGTAGTTAAACCTTGATTGAACCACTGATGCCAAAATAGCGTCTTACCATTTATTCAAGAGCTCTTTGTTATCCCAGATGGGACTTTGAACAAATTGTCGATAATTGGAAAGGTATGTTGTCAAATATGGCTTGAAAATGGAACTTGTTTGGGGTATAACTGAGAGAATCCAAAATTCAGGGAGTTGAGACATATGAATGATGTGTAAGTGAGAGAAAGGAGAAATCATGGCAAGGTCCAACAAAAAACACAATTTGGAATGAGAACCAGGGAGATCAGAAAAACAACCTTCACTTTGCTTGATGCAAGAGGCGGTGTGATATAGGAAAATCCCAGAAATTGACTCTACCTGAATACTTGTTTAACCTCAGGCGTTCCAATAATAGGTGTAGGTTTTCCATTCCAGAGAAATGTACATAGAAACTTATCAATGGCCTTGAAATATTTAGCAGGAATTTTATTTGGTATCAAGATAAGATAAAAATTGGGGGGGCGTGGCTGGAAGCCAATGGAGCAGCACACGTAAAGCAGAGCTCCCGAGGGCTTCCGACCTTCGCACGAATAATCCTGTTACCTGAGCCCCAACAAAGAACTTGGAAAATGTATGGCACCTAAAAGAACCCCCGGTGCACTGAACAACAGCAACCAAAATGCTTAAAACGATAGTTTGATGGTTTTACGGCCTCAAAATGGAAACGGAGCGGTGAGACAAAATGGCGGCCCGCGAAGACGCAAGACTGAAGGCCGGACAACAGAGGAGAACCAAGGAACCGCATAACATCGGCACAGTAAGAAGCCACCGGAACACGGGGGCTGCGTCTGGAACTTGCGCCGGTCCCAGAGCGACGATTCGGACGAGCGGTAAGGGTGATCGGAGGAGGGAACACGGGCGAAGAGCCAGGCCTGGAGGTGACACGGGAGAAACCTAGCAGGAATACGGGAAAGACCTCAGACACCAGCCCCGACCCCTCCACCAGCGTGGAGGAGAAACAGGGGAGACCGGAAGCAGGAGGGTCAAGAGACAGTAAGAGGACCCGGGGACGAGCCCGTGGGACCTGGAAAATTGCGGACCGAGCCCCAGGGAGAGCCGGGGGAGGTTGCCAAGACGATGCAAAGGCAACACGGAAGAGCAGGCGATAAATACATGATCAGATACCCAGCCGGGCATGCACGGTGCAACTTGATTCGTGGAACCTACAACACGCACTAACAGAAAGGGGAAAAAGTAAGCAGAGCTCTCCTTGCCACAGGACACAACATAAAGGGCAACCAAGGCACAAGCAACCTAGGAGGGAACCCACATACAGTGACACTAAGACATAACACCCACTGAAAATGGGTGAACCTAAGAAGCGTGAGGGCCCAGGAGAAGACAGCAGCTCAACAAAAGAAGGAATGTGCGGTGAGACCAGCGAGGGAACCACCCTAGACACTCTGCTACAAGCAATTCAAGCCTCCAGAGAGGCCCTGGAGCTTAAAATAGACACCCTGTCTGTCGACCTGATGCTCTTAAGAGATGATCACAAAAAACTGTCCGACAGAGTAACGGCCAACGAAAAATCGTTAGAACAACTATCTCCTGAATGCAAGACACTCTCCAACACCACAGCCACTCTGATGGCCAGGGTAAAAATACTGGAATCACGCACAGAAGATGCTGAAAACAGGGCACAAAGGAACAACCTACGCCTGGTGGGTATCCTTGAAAAATTGGAACGAGAAGCACCAGATATGGAAACCTTCCTTGAACAATGGATACGTAAGGAAATAGCGCCAGAGGGCCTAACACAGCACTTTGCAATAGAAAGAGCCCATAGGGTACCAGCAAGGCCCCCCCCGCCCGGAGCCAGACTGCGCCCGATTGTGGCAAAACTTTTGCATTTCAAGGACCGAGACTTTATCCTGGCACAAACACGGAAAAAAGGAGAGATCAAACTGAGTGGAGAGCGAGTAATGATCTTCCCGGACTTCACGAAAGACACTCAGAAGCAAAGAGCCACATTTCTGGAGGTTAAACGATGCCTTAGAGAAAAGGGCATCCAGTATGCCATGCTATTCCCTGCCAAACTAAGGGTTACCACGAACAACGACACACTTTTTTTTACAACACCACAGCAGGCACGTGAATGGGTGGAGGAGCAAGGCCTGACAGAGCAGCGACCCAGAGAAGAAACGAGCAGGAAAAAAGAAAGGCCCTCCTGACGACGAGAGAAGCAATGGAAGGACTTGACCACGCCCCTCACCCAAACCATACGGGAAAGACTGGAAGCTGTGAAGGCAGTGGCATCGCTGGGGCATGAAAGAGCCACCACCCTGCGCCGGACAGAGTCGTTATCCGAACAGGACTCAGGACCTGATGAATCCTCCTGCTCCTCACAGGACACAGCTGGGGGCTGCCCTCGGATCACCCCTGGGACATCACACGAGATCATCTGATACACCACACCCAAAGGCAAAACAAAAAAGAGTAAATTCTGCAGCAACGAGGAAAGGCCGCACTCCATTCACCACAAGTATAACCAGGGAACGGGACACCAGGGAAAAGACAAACGAAAAGTTACACATAAGCGATAGGTCGGGGTCTAAGGGCCCAGCACACGGCCCCAGCCTAGACCCCTCTAAACATATACACAATGGTCTACAAGTTGGGGACAGTTTGGACGGGGAAGTTTCTCACACCGGTCCTGGGGATAGGGAGTTTAGGTTACAAAAAAGTTGTTAAGTTAACAGTTAAAGGGCTTCAAATAGGGAGAATACACCTCCAAGGGAGAATCACCGACAGGCCATAAGAGAAGCAATCAAGGAGATTTTCGCACATAACGCAGGCTCGACCTCCTCACAAATGCAGGAATGGGAAGCGTTCAAAGTGACAATAAGGGGACAATGTATAGCAGAAACGCAAGGAGTACGACAGACAATAGAGGGGGAAATCGACAAACATGAGAAAGCACTGAGAACTCTGGAGCGAAACAGACCAGACAATCCAGCTCTAGCACCCCAAATATCAGAAACCAAGTATAAGATAACCAGTGCACTAGAAAAGCTCAGGCGATTTGATTACAGGAAATATATAGGAAGACAACACAGAGAGGGGGACAAGGCAGGAGCGCTGCTGGCTTGGCTGGCGACGCCACCGAGGCAGCAATCCCTGGTGATGGAACTAGAGACAGCGGAGGGCAGAAAATTATACCCCAGGGAGAGATCAATGCCAGCTTTGCTGAATACTACGAGGCACTTCATGCCTCCCCAGTTTCAAACCTTAGCAGCAGAGGACCAGCAACTGTTGGGGGAGGTGGTGACCTCGCGAGAGGTGACAGTGGCGGTAGAAGCAATGGCCAGAGGAAAAGTACCAGGAGAAGATGGGTTACCAGCAGAATTCTTTAAGGAGTACGTGGACCTACTAGCGCCACGGATCAGTGAAATATATAGAGAGGCATCGGAGTGTGGTAACCTGCCCAGATCTACCAATGAGGCTATAGTGGTCCCATTACCAAAACAAGATCGTCCGTCCACGGACGTAAGATCATACCGTCCATTATCAATGTTGAATATGGATTATAAAATATTAAGCTGTATTCTAGCCACCAGACTAATGCCCCACATGGAAGCGTTAATCCACCCCGACCAAACAGGCTTCATACCAAATCGCAATACAGCCACAAACATTAGAAGACTGATAGGAATAATGCAATCAGGCTCGCCAAACCTCACCAACGCAGTGGTACTGGTGGTCGACATTGAGAAAGCATTTGATAGCCTACGATGGGACTATCTACAAATAATAATGAACAAGATGGGTCTGGGACCAGGATTTCTGAAGTGGTCTAGACTGTTGTACACCACCCCCACAGCAAGAGTCCGCACAGGACACACAATCTCGAAATCATATGAAATAGGGAGGGGCACTAGGCAAGGTTGCTCGTTATCACCACTGATCGCCATTGCAGTGGAACCATTGGCCTTGATTGCGAGAACAGAGAAATACTATGAGGGAATAACTATCAGGGAAAGAAAGCACCAGATTGCATTATACGCCGACGATATGATACTATTTGTAAAGGACCCAAGCAGGGATCTACCCAGGGTTATGTTCCTACTGGACTGGTTCGGGAGCGTGTCGGGACTACATATTAACTGGCAGAAATCCCACCTCTTCCCGTTGCAGAAAAGGTCCCCCCAGGTAACAAATGTCAAGAACCTGGGATGGTACTCGACAAGGTTCAAATATCTAGGCGTACAAATATATCATGAACTGGGAGATCTCCTAGAAGGAAATGTAAACCAAGCAGTTCGGACATTAAAATCAGCCACCCAGTTCTGGAAAACATTGCCCCTCTCAGTAACCGGGCGAGTAGCCTTGATAAAAATGGTGGCACTACCCAAAATGTTATATAGCTTCACGACTTTACCCAGAGCGACCTTTAGGGAATTCAATTCCGTCATTACCAGCTTCATATGGGGGGCGGGACGCCACAGACTGGCCCTGCATAAATTGCAAAGGCCCACGCGGATGGTGGATTGACAGCCCCCGACATGGAACTATACCATCTGGCGGGACAGCTCCAGTGGTTAGCAAAGGAATGGCAAACTGTAGTAACACTGGAAGCTGAAAGCCCAGGGAAAGAGGCAAAAGCGGCAGTTCTCGCGGAGATACTAATGGCTCCAGGGGGTAGGAAGGTGACAAAAGCACTGGAATATCAAGTTATAAGTGCATGCTGGAAGTGTAGTCTGCAGCGAGCACGAGTCAAATCCCCATATACACCAGAATTCCCCCTACGATTCCTGACTTTACTCCCCGGAAGTAGCTCTATAGCAGGGATCCAGAAATGAGAGATGCACGGAATAACCATGATAGGGGACTTATACAGGAATGGAGAGCTCATGACATACACGGACATGATGACACACTGCGGGGTCCCGCCCGGGATGTTCCTTACACATAGATCCTTAATAGCTCTGATACAGCGACACTGGAAACAGGGACTAAGGGAACCACCCACACACGCAGGAAGCCACGCCATTTGCACAATAGGGGGAGACAGAAAGACAATATCCACGATATGCAAAACACTGCAAACAGAAGCACTGACCTCTATAGAAACTCTAAAAACCCAATGGCAAGCAGATATTGGGGAACACATAGATGATGAACAGTGGAGTTATATCACAGCCCAAATCTACAAAGTGCCCAGGAATGCCTGGGTTAAATTTATCAACATCTACATATACCATAGAGCATACCTGAGCCCAGCCAAGCTAACATCAATGTACAAAAACACAAGCAGCGCCTGCCCCAGATGCACAGAATTAGGGGCAGACTTACTACACATGCTATGGGCTTGTAGAGAACTAGCACACTACTGGGAAGAGGTAATGAAAGAAATCAAAAGGATTACAGGAAGAAAACTGGCGAGAACCCCAGCAGTAACTCTACTAGGAAACTTCCCCAGACCCCACTAAAAAAAAAAGAAAAACAAATTCATAGAGTTAATCTTAGGAAAAAGAGAAATCACAATGCACTGGAAGGATCCCAAAGGACCGAGGGTCCAAATGTGGAAAGACACTCTGATTAAATGGGCTGAAGCAGAAGGCGAGGCGTTATGCCTGGAGCTGACAAAAGGAGCGGGAAACGCAGAGAGGGCACAGCAATGGGACAATCTGATAGATCGCATGAAACACCCAATAGACAACCCTCAGGACCACGACACATCAACAGAGGAATCAGATTCAACTGAAAACAGTAACTCGGACTAGTAGGTAGGTTTGCCATGTGCCGGACAATAAACAATCGATAGCAAAACCTAAGATGACAGCGCCTAGAGGAAAGGAGCACGGGAATTCGACCCGAACAGCTGAGGGGGAGGGGGGAAGGGGGAGAGGGAGGGGGGGAGGTAACGTAAGCAAAGTTCTGTAAGTATGAAACAAAACAATAAAAATACATTTAAAAAAAAAAGATAAGATAAAAATTAATGATGGGAAGAATAATACGTTTGATTGTGTCGCCCCCCCCATCTCAGAAATAATGGTGACCAACCTTGTGTTAGTTTAGCAATTTTAGAGAGAAGAAAATAAATATTAGATTTTAAAGTGTCTCTAAAGTTATTTCGCTAGAAGATTCTGAAACATTTTATCTTATCTCTGTTCAAAGAGAGGCCCATTCCATTGAATGAGGATTTGAAACAAAACTTATTCATAGGCATCACTTCAGACTTTTCTGTACTGAATTTATTCCCCAACACCTTTGTGTAAGCTCTTAACTCTTCAAAAAAATATGAAAGGGAGATTTTCAGTTTGGAAATATATAGGATGTCATCAGTCGTGGCCGGTCCAAAGGGGCTGAGTGTCCTTACCTGTTGGTAGATGTTTAACGGTGGAGGACAGTTCCTCCACTTGTAAAGGTAGATCGAGTGGAGCCAAATCAATATGCACAGACTTGTTTATTTTAGGGTGAGAGAAGTATGATTTGAGAGACTCCTCTGAGTGCTGAGATTCAGGGGTATACGAATTTTGATAAAAGTCAGCAAAGCAGCTAGCAATGTCTGAGTTACAAAATAGGTTAGTACTGGATTGATTAGTGATTGATTTGATAGATTTGTCTCCCCTACATTTCAAGTGATTACCTCATAAAGCACCAGTTTTGATATTACCTCTGTAATAGCTAGCATTAATCTTAAATAGAATACAACATGCTTCCTCTGTGGTTGATTTATTAAATTGAATTTTACACTGCTACCAGCACATCTGAATCCACTTTGTTATATTTGGACATAAAATATTTGTGTTCTAATCATTTAATATCTGTAAGAATGAGAGCAGATTCTTTCTCCATAGCCTTCCATTAATTCGAGTCATAGTTTATAATGAAACCTCTAGAGACAGATTTGAAGGCATCCGAAGCAAAATGAAAAGAAGTATTTTCTGAACTGATAACGAGTCAGAACCTTGATAAGTGAACTTACAAGGAGACACGTCTAGGCCAATGAACCTTTTGACCACGTTTGGGGACTTCCCAGAATTAGGTATCTTTTGGCATCACAATCAATAAGTCAATGCCCTCATCAATATTCACAATCACTAATCAATTAAACTAATCAATAACATTTAATATAGGTCAATATAACGAACGCACCATGACCTTCCAACCATGAATAACCACACAAATCTAGTAAGTGTTAGGATATTTATTCCCTGTTAGTTACAATCTAGTATCATATGTATTAGTCTCAACAATAGCAAGCACATCAAAACCACTATAACTTGGCAATCAGAGCAAAACATTATCAGAGCAGAGATCATGAACATTAGAACAAAGCACAACAGTATTTATGAGTCAACTTTAGCAGAGCATCATTAGTACATTATTCAACAAAGCAAGAATTCAGTCATTTGTCTAATTGCATCCGATATTAGCGAACTCCTTAACTAACTTCAAATTAGCATCCGCATGTTGGGCTTCATGCAAAACAATTTAGCAACACAAATTTGGAAAACATCTAACTATGGACTCTATCAAAAGAGCAGTTGGTACATAGAAAGAAAAGGCGTACAGACAATTTCAATTAATCATCAGATAGTTACCCATCCGAATGAGTCAGCAAGCAGTTCACTTTTCGTCCTCAGGACATCAGTCGATTCGCCATCAGCCAGAACAAGACAGGTAAGTCTCAGTAGGGCATAGTAAGAAAAACTCTCCCCTCATAAGGAGGAGAAGTAGCATTTGGCAGGGAATAGGATGAGGATGGTTTAAAGTATAAGACAAAGTTTCTCCTAGAATTGTAATGTATGGCAAGGAAGGGCAAAAAGAATGGCTATGTAATGGCCGATTTCTCCTTGTGTCACGCCGTTATATCAAAACTGTTGAGCAAGTCTCTAATTTCTCATTGGACAAAATTTGGTGCATCATTATCTCTGTCCAATAATTCTCCACACACCTTACTAGAATCTTCACCTAACACAGTTCTCATGTAGTCGATTCGCTCCTGTGATTGACGTCTTCATCGGGTAAAATGTCAGGTAAGAAAAGTTACACTTGTTGCTCCCGTCAGTAGTTCCATTGTCCTCTACTAGTCCAGGCTACCTTGCACCTGTCGCAAATTACACTGTTGCATTCGGCAAGAATATCTCCTTGAGCAAGTCGGGTCCCATGAGAAAGAATTTACTACGGCTACACACACATCTCTAGCTTCTCGAAAAGTACAGTTTTGTGTCCTTCAGGAAAAAAGCATATTGCACGTTAGAAAAAACACAGTTAATGTGAGACCAGGCAGCTAGGCCCAGACCCTTGCTAACTATGGCCTAGTAATTCATTTTGCAAAACCCCAATACATAATTCTTAATGCTAACACAAAGTCATACATTAGCACATTGTTAATTCATCATTAGTCAGTTTCATTAATCATCGTATACGTTGGTGGCCACTCCCCGTGGGCACATTTCAAATGCGTATATTATTTTTCTTGGTTAACATATTTTCTATGCAGTTTCACTACACATTATATTGCAAGCGTTTTATGTTATTATCTATTTTAAAAGTCACACTCCAACAATCCCTCCTCTGATGACTTGTCATCACACAAACCTTTCCCTTACAATTTGCATCCAAAAAATTCCCTCATTTCAATTTCCTCTCTCAACTTTGCCCCTTCTAATTTTGCCCTGAACATTTTCTCCCTTTTCTTTTCTTCCCTCCTCTTATAATTTTTTGCCATTTTCAATTTAATTCTTTTGCAAATTTTGCCTGGCAGCCATAATCCAAATAAGCAAGCAATAACAATCAATATTCCCTGTATAATTTTTTTGCCAATATCCCATGCCAAATACTACTAAACCAACTTCCCACTTTGGCAAGTCCCTTTCCAACCTTTTCCCAAACTCCTGGCTCTTTCAGTTCCTTCAAATCTGTACTATCTTTTGTTAAGTTAGTAAGCAGACTTCTAATCTCGTTACTATTATCAGGTAGATAAGCACAACAATGTCGCTCATTAAACATTTTACAAACTCTGCTATTTTTCGCTAAAAGAATGTCTAAAGCAAGCCCGTTTTGAAGAGTCATGGCCCTTTCCGCAGCAAGTTCAGTATCCATCAGGAGTATAGCCCCTGTGAAATTTGTCAGCATGTTATCCACAATTGTAGACAACTTTCGAATCTTTATAGAGTTTAAGATAATTCCCACAGAAGGAATTATCGCCCCAAATATGTCTCCTACTACACCAGCAGCAGTCTCTCTCCTTTGTCTAGTACGATGTAATTCAGACACTTTCGGAAACTTTTTCGAGTCTTCTAATTGATATATCTTTGGAAAAACTATCCTCAAATAACATGTTCCATACCATCCCTTTGGAAGACGGTAAGAAGCATTAAGTCCACATATATAGTAGATCCCAGGGATCGCTGGATCCTGTCCATTTAACATGAACGTCCAGTTACTCTGAAACAAAAACACATGCTTACATTCACTCGTTCCCACAAACACATTGTCATAATATGACTTTGGTCGCGTTATGCAAAGCTTACCTACATGTGGTGCATCTAAAGCTAACTTCCCCTGTTCTCTAACCGTACTGTAACTCTCACTACTGGCAAAAGCTCGCTGCTGCAGTCCTTTCTCTAACTTCCCCTTCAATGCTCTCCTTCTATCTTCCGTGTGATCTAAAAAGCTTTTCTCTACGGGTGTAAGCAAACATGTCAAGTTATTGCGGTGCGCATAGGATGTACTAAATGTTAATGTCGCCTCAAAGAACCCCTTAACTAATTTTATGCTATAGTATTTAGCTACACTATTTAAATCCTCTATGATAGGCACATAAGAAAACACAAGGTTGTGATTCGAATAAAAATATTGAATCTCCTCCTGGTTAAAGAATCGTGTTAGCAACAAACTACAGCTTATCCCATATGTTAGAGGTAAACTATAATAAGTAACTCGTTCTTGTACCGAAACTGGAATCTGTGTGCACACATATCAATCTCTCACATCCATTATGTCAACATACTCGCTCAGCAAGCGATAAAAAACATTAGTCGATAGTTCCCCTTTAACATTAGTTCCCTCATGCAAATACTTCATATCTTGCTCAAACCTCTCCCAAGCTGTTAGTGCGGTTGTGGTCTCAGGAACTGTAGCATTGTTATTTTCACTCTTATTCACCAATGGCATTCCCACAATCACAACTATGATGAATATCACACATACGACACCCAAACCAACACCCAAATATTTACAACGCGTTCTTCCCCTATTATCATTTCTAGTGTTAGCCATGATCTGTAAAGAATCAGGAAGCGAAGTATTATTAGTTCAAACAACAATCAACAGAGGATGGTTGAAACTTATTATGGTATTTCTTTTCCGCAAAGCTAAGCAAAATCTTTCTCCAGCAATTCTTTACAGCTCTCACATTCACTCCCAGGATCCTTGTCAATTCAGGTTAACAGCTTGTCAAAACCAGTTCTCAGAAGTCAATTCAGGGTAACAGTGTCACATCCGGTAATTTATCAGTCTCTTTTCTCAGGTTTCTTTAATTAAATTTTCACATCAGCACAGTCTCTTTCTCTGGCCAGACTCAGGTACCAAAGTATTGACCTGGGACTTCTTGATCAAAACAGAACACCAAGAACTCTTGTTGCTATTCAGCTGATGTTGCATATGCTCAATCAGGACCTGCGTACTTTCTATTTGCCACTCTCTTTCTTTTCAACTTGCGATCGCCTTGCAACTCTCCTTCACTCAGATCGTCTCTCCTCGTTGTATTGACCTCTTCATCCATTGCATCTTCGACAACCACTTTTCCCATTGTCACTTGCGATTCTGGCCACTTATCCCCTTTCAGTGTCCCTTTGGTTTTTGATCTTCCTTGTGGCGGCTCGTCGCCTTCCTCTGACTTTATGGTGTTTTCTCTTGATGGACCTGCAAGTTGCTCAGGAGGAGTCGGGACTCTCTGACTTTCTTCCGCCTCAACTCCATCGCCTTCTGGGTCTGTCAGGGGCTCATATTCGTGTCCATACCGGTTGGCTTCTGGGAGAACCTCCTTCTGACTTGGTCTTCCTGGTGCTTCAGTTGAGATAGGCTCACCGTCACCCATCTGGGTCTTTTCTCCTTTGTCCCTTATTGGAGTGACCAAGCCGTCCTCAATGGGCTCTCCTTCTATCTCAGTTCCCCTTCGATCACTCTCTGGCCCTGAGACTTCCTTTTCTGTCGCTGTTACTTTCGACAACTCAGTTTCCTCATCAGTTGGACACGTCACCTTTTTCGTATGACTGACATGAATCCAGTTCGGAATTCCCGCACATTTCACAGCAGTAGTAGTCATTAGTATCACTTGATATGGCCCCTTCCAACGAGGCTCCAGACACGGTTTCCTTACATGTTTCTTGATGACAACCCAGTCACCAGCTTTCAGATTGTGACCTGGATCATTTATCGGAGGCAGTGTGGTAGCTTCCACCTGGTGAGAGAAAGAGCGGACCACGTCAGCCAGACCCTTGCAGTAGTCCAACACCATATCATCCGTGATATTTCCAAGGGCATTGGCAAGGACTGCGGGCAGTCTCATGACTCGGCCCATGAGAATTTCATGAGGAGACAGTCCTGTTTTCTTGTTGGGCGTATTTCTCATTGACATTAGCACCGAAGGCAATGCATCAAGCCATTTCAAATTTGTGGCTGCACACATCTTTGCCATTCTCGACTTCAGGGTACCATTCATCTGCTGCACTAGTCCTGATGCTTCAGGGCGGTAACAAAAATGTAACTTCTGTTCAATGTTCAATGCTGCACACAATAGCTTAACCACCTCGTTGTTGAAGTGACTTCCTCTATCTGATTTTAAAGAGATCAGAAACCCGAAATGTGGTATCAATTCTCTAAGTAGCAGCTTCGCTACTGTGAGGCTGTTGTTTCTACGTGTGGGGTAAGCTTCAATCCAGTGACTAAAGATACACACAATCACCAATACGTATCTCAGACCTCCACTCACAGGCATTTCAATAAAATCCAATTGCATTCTGCTAAATGGACCTCCTGCTCTCCCAATGTGGCTCACATTCACCACTGTCCCTCTCCCCGCATTCATCTGTTGACAGATGATACACCTGTGGCATATTACTTCTGCAGCTTGTCAGAATTTCGGGTTAAACCAGTCAATTTGAACAACCTGATCATGGCGTCTCTCCCAATATGTGCTTGCCCATGGTAAAACCTTGCAAATTGTGACAGGAGACTGTTCGGCAAAACCATTTTCCCTTCATCTTAAACCCACAAGTCATCTGGTCTTTGTACACATTGCATCTTAACCCAAGAACGCTTCTCATCCTTGCTGGCTCGTCCTTGCAACAACTTCAATTCCTCTAACGTGTCAACCACCCTCAATGCGTAACCTGTACATGTCTCATTTTCTGTTTCAGGTAACAATTCCCACTGATCCTTAAACGATATACAGTTCAATGCGCAAAACATTGCGACTTGATCCGCATATCCTTTTCCCATTGAAACAAAGTCTTGTGATTTCAAATGAGAGCTGCATTTCACCACTGCAATTTCATGAGGCAACTGAATGGCGTGCAACAACTCCTTAATTCTTTCACCATTTTTCACTGGAGAACCAGAAGAGGTCAGGAAAACCCTCTGCGACCATAGTTGGCCAAAATCATGGACAATTCCAAATCCGTATCTGCTATCAGTTAAGATAGTTACTCTCAATTCGGCAGCAGCATGGCAAGCTCTAGTAAGAGCAACCAATTCAGCCACTTGAGCAGAATATACTCTCTCGAGCCAAGACGCTTCCAGGATACCAGAGATCGTACATACAGCGTATCTGGCTCTCAGCACTCTTACTGAGTCTCTTAAACATGAGCCATCAACAAAGATAATTTTGTCATTTTCTTCCAATTGGATATCTTTAATATCGGGCCTTGGTTTGGTGCACATTTCTGTTACCTCAAGACAATCATGTTCTACGTCATCAGCATCCTCAACTTCTGTGTTTTCATTTGGAAGCAAAGTTGCCGGGTTCAGCACTGTACATCTTTTCAACGTTACATTTGGTGACCCCAATATGATCGTTTCATATTTTGTCAGTCTTGCGTTTGTCATGTGCTGCGTTTTTGTGCGGGTTCATAAGATCTCAACTGAGTGAGGGACCATGACTGTTAAAGGATGTCCCATCACTATGCCTTCACATTGTGCGAGGCCTTGACCAACTGCTGCTACTGCACGTAGACAACCTGGTAAGGCTGATGCAACGGGGCACAAAGTAGCTGAAAAATAAGCTACTGGTCGGTTTACACCTCCATGGACCTGTGTCAGGACAAAGAACATGCATCACGTTCATGACAAAACAGAACAAAAAGCTTCATGTAATCAGGCATACCTAAAGCTGGAGCCCTGCACATACACTCCCTTAGCTCGGTAAACGCCTTCATTTCTTTCTCTTTCAAAGTTATGACATCTGGCCCATCCTTAACCATCAGCCTCACCAAGGGCTTGGAGATGACTGAGAAATTTGGGATCCACTGACGACAGTAGCCCACCATTCCCAGAAACATCCTAATATCTCTCCGTGTCGTGGGGGGATTCATCTGTAACAGGGCAGTCACTCTTTCCCTGGACAACTTTCTCGACCCTTTCTCAATTTGATGACCTAAGTATTTTACTTCTTTCTGATAATATTGCAGCTTCTTTGGGGACACTTTGTGCCCATTCTTTCCCAAATGGTTCAGCAACGCAATGGAATCGTACTTGCAATCATCCCTCATTTTGGATGCAATCAACAAATCGTCAATGTACTGCACTAGAGTCAATTGAAAAGGCAATTCCAATGAATCCAAATCCTTCTTCAGTATCTGATTGAATATGGAAGGTGATTCTGAAAATCCTTGAGGAATTCAACACCAACTATAAACCTTATCCAGAAATTTGAAACTGAAAAGAAATTAGTTGTCCTCATGAAGAGGCACAGAAAAGAATGCTTGTGACAAATCAACCACTGTGAACCATTCTGCATCACATGGAACCTGAAACATAATCACAGATGGATTTGGCACCACTGGGCAACATTTCACCACTATGTCATCGATCTTTTGCAAGTCTTGGACAATTCGAACTTTCCCACAAGGCTTTCTCAGTCCCATTATTGGTGAATTACATGGACTACTCATCACCTCTTTCAAAACTCCCTGCTTCACAAAATTTGCTATTAGTTGCGCTACCTGTATAAGGACATCTTGCGCCATGTGGTACTGCGGTACCTGGGGGAAAACAGCATTCGGCTTCACACTAACTTTAACTGGTTCTACTCCTTTTATCAATCCCACTTCCTTTCCTGTCAAGTCCCACACTTTCTCTTTGACTGTCCCCTGCTAGTCTGCTGGCAGATCAGTCGCTGTGAACATTAGGAAGAAGTTAATCAGAGGGTACTCCTCATCTGTCGTCTCTATTTCAGGCTCTGAAACCTGCCCTTCATCTCCTTCATCGTCACTGTTCCTCTGAACCTCAATCCCCTCATTGGAACAGGTGATCGAACATCTTGTCTTGCACAGTAAGTCTCTTCCCAGTAGGGACACGGGACTTGAGTCGCAAACTACAAACCTGTGCAATCCCTGGAAAGTGCCAATCTCAACCTGAACCGGATCTGTGATCAGGTTAGTCAAGAGCTGATTCGCCACTCCCACTACCTTAACTGTACGTCCCGAAAGAGGCAGCTTCATAACCTCTGCATTTCTGACTGTAGAGCATGTAGCTCCTGTGTCAACCAAGAATGAGACCTCGTGACCCATTACTTTCCCTTGCACATAGGGTCCCCTTTGATCTACCTCTAAGGACTCTGCAAGCATACACTCCTCACTGTCTGAGCTTTCATCCGACCATTCATCGTTTATTCCATTCTCACAACGCAATGGGAACTGTTGTACTGTGTTATTTTGACTCATTCTTTGACCTGTGACCTGTTGAGGAAGCATTACCTGTTGCTGTTCCATTGGTGCTAAGGGCAACTGCATTTGCTCTCTAGGTACCAAAGGAACCTGCTGTTGCATCTGCTGCATCTGTACCGGTTGAACACGTGGCATCTGCACCTGTTGCATGGGTTGAAGACCCTGCAACTGAACCATGTTATTCTGGAAGTTCAGATTTGGACCTCTCATCCTTGGTCCTTTAACATTTTGGAATGCATTGACATCATTGCTTTGTTGAACAACACCCTCCTGCACCATCATCGGACATTCCCGCTTCCAATGTCTGACGCCCCTGCAAGCATGACAAGGTAACTCCTTCTTCATCCCCTGCACATCATTTTGAACCACTACGGTACTCAGATCTGGACCACGGTTCACAAAACCTCCTCGACCTCTGCCTCTCACTTGCGCTTGAAACATCCCATTTCCTTGCGGCTGTTGCACCATCTGCTGTAGACCATTTCCCTGCATCCCTGCTTGTGCTGCCTTAATTTGCATCACCATCACTTTCTCCTTCAGCTTTCTCTGCTTCAACTCAATCTCGTCACTACAGTACTTCGCATACTGCAACAACTCATCAATCGGCTTTGCTTGCCAACAGATCAAATGATTCTTAATCATCTGACTAATCTCAGGTCTCAACCCCTCAACGAACCTGAACACAAGGTGATTCATGTCCTTTGCTTCTATAACCTCTGTACCACTTTAGTGCTAGAACGCCTTCAACAACCTCTCGTAGTAGGCATGTATCGACTCCTTGGCCTCCTGCAGCGTTCGATCAATCTTTTGCCAATCAATATTTTGTGGCAAAACTTTCTGTTTCAAACACTCAATCACCTTATAATAGTACCTCATCACCTCAGGAGACGTGCTCCTGTGACTCTATCCCTTGCCGGTTCCGCAGTTGGCCAATCCACACTCCTCTTGCACTCGAGCCACAAATCAGCTGGAACTATGATATCAAAGAGAGTAATCAGGTCTTCCCAAAGACACTTCACAAGCTTCACAAACCTGTCCGTCTGCTGAAACCACTCTATCGGCTTCTCCCTCAGCCTGGGGAAGTTATTTGTGAAAGACAAAATATCACCCCTAGATCATGGTACATGGACAATAACCCCTCCAGCCGTTTCTCTCATTGGTAACATTTTTATGGTACCAGTATCCAGCACGGTTTTCACCTGCTGCTCTAGCAATTCACTCTTCCTTTTATCTCTCTTCTTTGCCCATCTGCCTTCCCATTTCTCTAATGCTCCCCAAGCTTCTGCACTCTGCAGTATCTCTTTGAGGTGTGCCTTCATCCCAGTAGACCTCATGAGTTCAAAATGTTTGGGCTCAAACTCTAACCTGTAACTCCTCTTCAGATGTTTAGTATTGTCTAAGTCTATGCCGTATTTATCAGACAGGTTTGCCAACTTCTGGTGCACCTTGCTCACTTCTTTAGTTATCTTTGGGCAAAGATACCTCAATTCTGCCTCAGTGTATGATACCAGCCTGTTCACTCCCGTGCTCCCTTCAACTAGCTCATGTGCCTCCACGCCCAATCTCACAAAATTTAGGTACTCTTCTCTTTCCGACGGCTCTGCTGTCGCAGGAGTAGTCTATGGTGAATTTAACTTGTCTAACCATTTGTTCAGCTGTTGCGCCGTTAAACCTTGCAGTGAATACTCTCATACTGCGGAGTACGCACACTCCTACTAAAACATCACCTGGCATAAATTCTCACAAACCTCACAATTCACCTGTGGTACGCATAAGCTGTGCAAGCGCAAAATCCCTACGTCATTCACTCTATCACTAGAACGCCGAGAACATAACCAACTCACTTCAGAAAGCTCAGAGATTCCGGGAAAGTCATTTGGGACTTAGGGGCACATCATCTCTCCAATTTGCATTACTTTAAAACAATTTTCAAACAGTGGTCCCTCGTCCTAGGGCCCCAAGGCGCCGAAACCGTCCTCTGCTACCAGAACTGATAACGCGTCAGAACCTTGATAAGTGAACTTACAAGGAGACACATCTAAGCCAATGAACCTTTTGACCACGTTTGGGGACTTCCCAGAGCGAGGTATCTTTTGGCATCACAATCAATAAGTCAATACCCTCATCAATATTCACAATCACTAATCAATTAAACTAATCAATAACATTTAATATAGGTCAATATAACAAACGCACCATGACCTTCCAGCCATGAATAACCACACAAATCTAGTAAGTGTTAGGATATTTATTCCCTGTTAGTTACAATCTAGTATCATATGTATTAGTCTCAACAATAACAAGCACATCAAAACCACTATAACTTGGCAATCAGAGCAAAGCTTTATCAGAGCAGAGATCATGAACATTAGAACAAAGCACAACAGTATTTATGAGTCAACTTTAGCAGAGCATCATTAGTACATTATTCAACAAAGCAAGAATTCAGTCATTTGTCTAATTGCATCCGATATTAGTGAACTCCTTAACTAACCTCAAATTAGCATCCGCATGTTGGGCTTCATGCAAAACAATTTAACAACACAAATTTGGGCACATTTCAAATGTGTATATAATTTTTCTCGGTTAACATATTTTCTATGCAGTTTCACTACACATTACATTGCAAGCTTTTCATGTTAATATCTATTTTAAAAGTCACACTCCAACAGTATCATTAATAACAAAATAATCATGTACAAATGTTTCATACGGTTTGAGAAACGCCTTGTTGGATAAAAGTTTTGTTAAATCGCCACCTAGAGTTAGATGGAGTATCTCAAAGAATGTCCAGGTCTGTGCATACAGAGGCATGATCCACGATCAAAATTCAGCTAATCTCCAAGTGTACTAGGTGTTGGGTCAAAGTTTTACTAGAAACACATAGTCGATTCTGGTGTGGGAGTTGTGAGGAATTGAGTGAAAGGAAAATTCATGAAGAGAGGAATGGACTAGTCTCCAGGAGTCTTACAGTGTATTGTGAGATATAGGCCCTCATCACAACCCTGGCAGTCAGTGATAAAGCGGTGGTAATACCACCAACAGTCCGGCGGTAAAAAAAATGTAATTATGACCATGGTCACTTTAACACACCGACTGCCACAGCAGTAGCAACAAGCACCGCGGCGGTTACAGCCAACAGCCAGGCAGAAGACAATGTACCGCCCACAGTGTTTCAACAGGCCTATCCGCCACCTTTCCCGGGGCAGTACCAGCGACATCAAAAGCACAGCAGAAACAGAACACAGAAGGCAAAGGGCTCACCCCTGGAGACACAAGGAAGAACCATGCCACCATGGAGCCCGAGTTGCAGGTGTTCCCCATGCTCGTCTATCTTCTTCTTGACTATGAACCCCAGTGCCGGCGAAGACAACCACGTGAGTACTGCCACCTAGCACACAAGGGAGGGGCGAGGAAAAAAAGAGTGACACACACACGCAACACCCAACACCCCAACCCCCACCCCCAACACCATACACACAAACAGATGCAGCAATAAAACATCTTTACCCCGTACTCATCAGGAATAAAGCAAGGACAAAAGGAATTGATTAAAGTGAGTGTAATAAGATAACATTTTAGAAATTTGTGCTTCAGAATCAAAACAGTATATACACATATACAAATGGAGGGACACAGCCCAGTCCACACTGTCCATGGGCCACAGGGCCACATCACATAGGCCAATGCCCCCACTTGACTCCTGCAACAACACGGAGAGAACACTGCAGGCCATCAGGTCAAAAATACAATGGCACCTCATGGCGACGGGGAACGGGGGGCACTTCAGGCGGAAGATGATACAACACCACAGCTCCTGGAGGAGGCAACATGCCCATCACTCTGTCTTGGGGAGTGCAAACCCGCAGTCTCTCAAGTGGGTGGTTTTCCCACTGCTCGGTCCTGGGGAGTGCAAAGCCACAGGTCCCTCTAGTGGGTGGTCTGTCCACTGCTTGGTCCTTGGGAGTGCAAAGCCACAGTCTCTCTAGTGGGTGGTCTGCCCACTGCTTGGTCCTGGGGAGTGCAAAGTCACAGTCTCTCTAGTGGGTGGTCTGCCCACTCCTTGGTCTTGGGGAGTGCAAAGCCACAGTCTCTCTAGTGGGTGGTCTGCCCACTGCATGGTCCTGGGGAGTGCAAAGGCACAGTCTCTCTTGTGGGTGGTCTGCCCACTGTTTGGTCCTAGGGAGTGCAAAGCCACAGTCTCTCTAGTGGATGGCTTCTTCCACTGGTTCTGGAGGGGGCCTTGTGCCCAGTATGCTTCATCCTGGCAAGGATGGGGTGAGTGGATGGCTTCTTCCTATGGTTCTGGAGGGAGCATTGTGACCTGTGATGCAGCATTTGGGGAGTGCAAGGTCACAGTCTCTCACCAGGGTGTCATACCTACAGAATTTGCAGGGGCCAGGACGCACTACAACCCATGGAGGCAGGACTACACACTGCACGCCAACGTTGACGGCTGCTCAGTGGTGGCAGAGGCGGGGCTGGTGGCGGTGCAGGCAGTGGTGAGGGGAGGCTCCAGCCCATCCCCTGCAGTCTCAGACGGCTGCCCACTGGGGCTACTGCTGCTGGCAGTGTGTTAGACTTTTCATCCTTGGCTTGGTCTCCCTTAACTTTTTGCCTCTGTTCCCCAGGTAGTTGATGTATGCTGGACTCTGTTTTTACTGTTGCTTGTTACTCTGGTCACTTTACCACTGCTAACCAGTGCTAAAGTGCAAGTGCTCCTTTATAAAATGTGTATGTAATTGGCTTATCCATGATTGGCATATATGATTTATTAGTAAGTCCCTAGTACAGTGCACTAGAAGTGCCAGGGCCTGTAAATCAAATGCTACAAGTGGGCCTGCAGCACTGGTTGTGCCACCCACACAAGTAGCTCTGTAATAATGTCTCAGACCTGCCACTGCAGTGTCTGTGTGTGTAGTTTTAACCGTAATTTCAACTTGGCAAGTGTACCTACTTGCCAGGCCTAAATCTTCCCTTTTCTTACATGTCAGACACCCCTAAGGTTGGCCCTAGGTAGCCCCAAGGGCAGGGTGCACTGTATGGTTAAGGTAGGACATATAGGGGGTCATTCTGACCCCGGCGGGCGGCGGGAGCCGCCCGCCTGGAGGGAACCGCCAGAATACCGCTGCGCGGTCAAAAGACCGCCGCAGGTATTCTGGGTTTCCCACTGGGCTGGCGGGCGACCGCCAAAAGGCCGCCCGCCAGCCCAGTGGGAAACACCCCTCCATGAGGATGCCGGCTCCGAATGGAGCCGGCGGAGTGGAGGATGTGCGACGGGTGCAGTGGCACCCGTCGCGTATTTCAGTGTCTGCACTTTTACCCTTTTACGCCATTGGCATGGGCAGTGCAGGGGCCCCCAGGGGCCCCACGACACCCCTCACCGCCATCCTGTTCCTGGTGGTCGGAACCGCCAGGAACAGGATGGCGGTGAGGGGGTCGGAATCCCCCAATGCCATGGGGGATTCCCAGGGCAGCGGAAAACCGGCGGGACACCGCCGGTTTTCCTGTTCTGACCGCGGCCAAACCGCCGCGGTCAGAATGCCCTGCGGGGCACCACCAGCCTGTTGGCGGTGCTCCCGCCGACCCCGGCCCCGGCGGTCCTTGACCGCCGGGGTCGGAATGACCCCCATAGTAATGTGTTTTATGTGTCCTGACAGTGAAATATTGCTAAATTTGTTTTTCACTGTTGCAAGACCTGTCGCTCTCATAGGTTACCATGGGGGCTACCTTTAAATCTGATCAAAGTGTAGATTCCCTTTGGGAGCAGATGGACATGTGGAGTTTGGGTCTCTGAGCTCACAATTTAATTTGATTTTTAGATTGTGTGTTTGAAAATGCCACTTTTAGAAAGTGAGCATTTTCTTGCTTATACCATTTCTGTGACTCTGCCTGTTTGTGGATTCCCTGGCGGGGTCAGTTTGACAGTTGGGCTGGTTGCACATCACACTAGACAGTGATACAAAGGGAGCTTGGGTGTAGTCTGCATTTCCTGATGAGCCATCTGTGCTAGGAGGGAGGGGAGGAGTGGTCACCTACACCTGAAAGGGCTGTGCCTATCCTTACACAATGCAGTCTCCGACTCCCTGGTGAGTGTCTGGGGTCTGGCCTGGCAAGGCAGGATTTCACATTCAAAAGAGACTTTACTTTGAAGTAGGCCTACTTCATCAGAGAAATTGGCTATAAGAAGGGCACCCAAAACCACACACTTCAGAAACACTTCTGCAAACAAGAGGAACCTCTGCCCGGAGAAGAGCTGAAGAGCTGAGGAAGAAGAGCTGCCCTGCCTGTGACTGTGCTTTGTGGAGCTATCCTGCAGTTGCTGCTTCTGCCACAGTAAGAGGGCAAAGACTGGACTTTGTGTGCCTTCCATCTTGAGAAGAAATCTCCAAGGGCTTAATTTAGAGCTTGCCTCCAGTTGTTTGAAGTCTCAGGGACAGCAAAGACTTCTCTCTGCCAGCACCTGGAGTCTCTTGAGAGACTCATACTCTGCCCTGTGTTGCCCATCCAGTTCGTGTGACCCTGAAAGGAGAAGCTGGCAGCTGAAAGACAAGGAAATCCACGCACAGAGTGCCGTGCGGGAAAAAGATCGATGCGACTCCGATCTGCGGCTGAAGAAACGATGCGCCGCCGGCTCCGCAGCTGAGAAACAGGAGAAACAACGCGCAGCATCACTGTCGGAGGCTGGGAGATCACAACCTGCGCTGCGGGATTTTTGGATCATCATGCAGCTGGATTTCCGACTCAAGTACCGCTGTGCGTGGAAAAACGACGCAAGGCCTGTCTGGACCCGAGAGTGCTGACCGGATCGATGCATCGCTCTCCTGCAGAAAGAAGAAACAACACGCCCGACCCGGCAAAAGGAGAAACAACACACGGTCCCGCTCGTGAATGGAATCAACACATCGCAAGCCCTTGTTGACACGCTCTCGCCCGTGCGGGGTTATTTTTGACACGCACCACGTACATTTTCACGCTAGTAGCGCTAGCGGGTATTTAAAACATCTTAAAGTCCCTTTTTGCATTGTTATTGATAACTTGACTTGTGTATTGTGGATTTTTGTCGTTTTGATCTTGTTTTGTTTAGATAAATATTTCCTATTTTTCTAAACTGGTGTTGTGTCATTTTGTAGTGTTTTCCTTAAGTTACTGTGTGTGTTGGTACAAATACTTTACACCTAGCACTCTCAAGTTAAGCCTACTGCTCTGCCAAGCTACCAAATGGGTTAGAAGGGGTTAGCTGAGGGTGATTCTCTTTTACCCTGACTAGAGTGAGGGTGCTTGCTTGAACAGGGGGTAACCTGACTGTCAACCAAAGACCCCATTTCTAACACAGTGGTGCTGGTGGCGGTGCAGGCAGTGGTGGGGGGAGGCTCCAGCCCTTCCCCCTGCAGCCTCGGATGGCTTCCCACTGAGGCTAATGCTGCTGGCAGTGGTGCTGGTGCAAGCAGTGGTGGGGGGAGGCTCCTGCCCATCCCCTGCAGCCTCGGACGGCTGCCCACTGGGGCTGCTGCTGCTGGCAGTGGTGGTGGTGGTGATGGTGGTGCTGGTGTCTGGGATGCCAGTGGTGGGGGGAGGCTCCAGCCCCTCCCCTACAGCCTCAGACGGCTGAACCACCATGGTTGGCGGTGGGGGCTCAGAATCAGTCCCAGCACCAGGCCTCCTGTCCTTCCTGCCTGCAGGGGCAGGCCCCTTGCCCTTCCCTTTTGCAGCTGGTGGTGCTTCCTTGTCCTTCCCCTTGGTAGCTGGTGGTGCCTCCTTGCCCTTCCCTTTGGCAGCTGATGACGCTCCTTGCCCTTCCCTTTGGTTGCTGGTGGTGTCTCATTGCCTTTCCCTTTGTCAGCTGGTGCAGGCACACTGTCAGTGCTGATGGCTGGCTCCCTGGAGCCTCTGCCACCTGCAGTAGCTGCCGACACTACTGTGGCCGTGGACTGGGTGGCTGAGGTGCTCGCCTGGGTTCTGACCACCCTAGCCTGATGTGAAGGGCGGGGGAGAGGAGTAGGGAAGAGGTCAACGGCGGAGAGGAAAAGCTTCTTAGGGATACTGGTGCGGGAAAAGGGTGACGGTTTAGGAGTAGAGGAAGAGGGAGTGGTTGTAGGAGGTGTCTGCTGTGTTTGGGTGCAGGTGCATTGGATGGATGCTGTTGTGAGGTGGATGGATGTTGCGTGTCTGAGTGCTTACGCTTGTTTACTTTGAGAGGAATGGGCACAGACACAGTGGGAGGGGACACAGGGGACGTGTGCATGGATATGGTGGTGGTGACTGCCAGTGAGGGGTGTGTAGTGATAGGCATGATGGTGATGGGGGTAGTGGATAAGGATGTCCACCATGCAGGTGCGTGTGAAGACGCTACTGGGAGGGTGGTGGACGAGGAGGAGGAGGGAGACAAAGTGGAGGCAGTGGATGTTGGTGTGTCTGCATCTGGATGGTGTTTGTGTGAGTGCCTGTGGGATGATGTGTGGTGCTTGTGTTTGCCTGAGCCACTCCTGTGTGTTGTCTTCGGTGCATGCTGGTCTGAATGTGTGCTTGGGACAGGTTGGGGTTGAGGAGAATGGGACTGGGTAGAGGACGTTGGGAGGGAGGCTAGAGATAGGGACAATGGCTGCCATCAGGAAGGAGGCCAGAGCCTGGATTGATCTCTGTTGGGCCACCATGCCAGAGTGAATGCCCTCTAGGAATGCATTTGTTTGTGGCAAATTAATTGCCAGTCCCTTGATGGCATTCACTATTGTTGACTGCCCAACAGAGATGGATCGCAGGAGGTCAATAGACTCCTCACTCAGGGCAGCAGGGCTAACTGGGGTGAAGGAGATGCCCACCCTCCTGGGTGAGCGGGCACAGGAAACTCGCTGAGGGGCTGCTGGGAGGGCGGTGCTGGTACAGGGTGGCGGCTGTCCCTGTAGTTGGGGTGGGCAAAGAGGTGTCTGCCACCAGCAAGGAGCTTCCATGATCCATAGGTATCACTGTCCGAACTGTCCCCTCCTACCTCCGATGTGGTGCTCCCCTCTCCCTCCGTCCCACTGGTGCCCTCACCGCAGGTGAATTCGGCCTTCTGGGCCATGTGGGATGCAGCTCGCTCCGGCACCGGTGCCTCTGCTCCTCCGCCAGATGATACTAATGCACATAAGGACAGGGTGACAAAACAAAAAGGGGGGGAGAGACAAAGGATGCACTTGGTCAATGGCTGCACCAATGCCACAGTTGGCGTACACAGCACCCTCACACAGGTAACAGGCCTACGCACTATGCAATGCACTACCAGTCACAATGCTAGTCACCAGCCCAAGGACAGGAATACCTAATGCCAATAGCAGCATACCTGACACCCACAGACCCCTGCCCAGTAGTGGATGCCTACTAGCTTGGTAGGAGGTGGTGTTCATCAGCCCCTGCCCAACTTGGGAACTATCCTGCAATGTCCGGCCTGGCTTAGGGGCACCACAGGCCCACACCCCGCACCCGGAGACCACCACGCGCAAGTAGTATATTGGGAAACTGTTCTGACCCCCTTCTGGCTGCTGTGATGCCCCCAAGCGCCCATCCAGCTCCGGATAGGCCACCTCCAGTATGCGGGCCATCAGAGGGGGACACAAGGGTGACATTCAGGAGAATCTTATTTCCTGGTGGGGGTTTTGGCAATGTTCTCTGGCTTCTGCCTGGATCGCAGGGACTGTCTGTGGGGTGGTTCTCCTTCTGCAGGGGGAGGGGTGCTGGCGGCCTGTTGGTCCTGTGGTGGGGCCTCCTGTCCACTAGCGGCAGCGGAGGTGGAGGGCTGTTCATCGGTGTGGCTAGTGTCAGGGGCCCGTTGGTGTGCCACTGCCTCCCTCATGGTGTTGGCCATGTCTGCCAGCACCCCTGCAATGGTTACCAGGGTGGTGTCATGATCTAGATAAGCCCCTTGCCAGCGTCCGCACACAGCTCGCTAGGCTGTTTACTAATCTTACTTAAGGCCTATATCCTAATACCTGTACCAGTATACTAGGAACTTGTTCTTTTGAGGCCAGTAAAAACACAAGTGACCTGTAAATTGGGACTGAAGGGCATTAACGTAAGCACTGAGTTCTGTGGCGGAAGATGTTTTGAAGCATCAGTGATTAACTCTGGCAAGCAGGCGTTCTGAGATGTACTTTCCCATAGTACTCTTGACAGGTTGAAATAGTTTCATTGTTATGAGGATATATATTTTAATGGACTCTTTACTGGAACAGTGTCTGGACAAGATGTCGTCACACAATTTAAAAACTGGCTTTAGTTCTAGTAATATGGGATTTTGTATGCATGTTTATAAATAGAGGATAAAGTTATGAGAAAGGAATTTTCCCTTGTGTGACACAAATATTTGCCACATGTGCATTCAGTGTTTCAGTGTTTATCACACATATTCTCTATGGGCACGTATATAATTTTTGCTTTGGCTCCTGAGAACCCTGGTAGACCCCGAACTACTCGAATGTTTCTTGTGTGCCCTTTCAGAAGGGGAGAACCTGCCAAATACCCTGCAAAACTTCGCACTAGCTTGCTCTGCCTGTGCTAACCTTTGAAATGTCAGTGGGTTAAAAAAATCATTGCCAAGGTGATCCTGGGTCATGGCTCAGCCTTGCTCGTAGGTTGTGAAAATAAGATAGGTGGCAGCTGATGAAGTACTAATCTTTTGACAAGAGATAAGGTCTAGTGAAGCTTTCTGGCATTCAGATCAGAAATTAAGCACTGCACAGAAATGATTATGCAACACCATCTTCTGGTGTTTCTGTCATGCGCTGACAAGATAAAAGTCAACTACAGCTAGAGGAGAATTTCTGTAAAGCACAGAGATGTTCACAAACGGAGACCACTAAAAATCCTCAAATGCACTATACAAACTGTCATTGATATCACATAATGAATGAGGGAATAACTTTGAGGAGTCGCCAAAGCATACGCCCACCATTTATATACATATGTATGGCATACACGCATATATACATTCTTTGAAAAAAACAAAGGTTACAGGGATGTTAGAGTTATTATCAGATTTTAAAGGCACAAAATCATAGAAGTTCAGCAGTTATAATTGGCTGAGTTAACTATAACTTACAACGGCTCAATGCACTGCTCAGGACCTCACATATTACATCACTCACGACATAGTCAGCAGCATCACTGATGACATCTCAAATGACATCACTGATGATATCATCCAGGGGGAGTGTGAGTGGTTTCATAAAAAGTTTCTTAGACTTTGCAATATATACTAATGTACTGCGTAATTAAATAGTACTTTTACTACAGAGGTTCAGTATTTTCCAGGTATGTTATCTTAAATATAATTATGCTTTTAAATTTGGTGTACTATTTTCCAGTGGAGTAGCGTCTACACTAACAAGCGTTCCCTGCTGATGTATGTGCATGGTTGTGCTTTGTGACACTCTAAACTGTTCATTCAGACTTTACTCCATAGTGATGGCTCAGTATAGCTCTCTTTTAGGATATACTAACTGGTCTCTCTCCTTTATGTTGAATGACTGTAGCAGTAGATTGTGAAAAATTGATTACCCCACTAATATGTTTGTTTAGAATGATAGCTCAGTGTAGGAGGCTTTTTCAACAGCTTGACCCCTATGCTCACACTTTTCTCTAGAATCAAGAATTATTTTACTAGTGGTGTGTGAAATAGTTCCTTGTTCACTAAGACATCTGTACTGTGTGTGTGTGTGTGTGTCTGTTGTAGTTGTATGTATAAAACTAACGTCTCCACCAAAATCTATTCCTATGTTGGCGAATGGTGTTGCTGGTGTTTGTCATACAGTAACCTATATGGATAGATTTGTTACTTTGGTAAGTATTGATTAGACCAGTGAATTGGAATAGCCAGGACTATATGATGAGAACTCTATCCTGGGTAATAACTGAGGTCCATATGTATGAAATTCAAATGTTACAAACAGTGAATCCATAAATATCGCTATGTGGGAATCGCAAAATGGAATGTAGGTAATTTGTGATTTCCTAATAGCAATTCCTATGGAGTCGCAATCGCTATCAGGAAATCGCAAATTAGGAAATAGCTAAATTGTGATTTCCTAATAGCAAATTGCTTAGCTTACACATATGGGCCATGGGCCTTAGAAACCAGTTTTCAACAACCTGCAACATAATGACAAAAAGAGTGTGACATGGCTCATACCATAATACGGTGCCAGCACCCCCACAGTGACAGAGCCATGGGTAGCGGCCTAACAGGGATAGGTGTCAGGATACTGTAGTGGGGTCAAGATGCTGACAACAAATAAGCCATTTAAAATTAATACAAATGTCCGACGCCACCAAATTGCACAGCCCAAGGGTGGATCACTGGGCATTGTGATATGTAGTGGTGACATATAGCACAGACTTGCTCCTAGTCAGAGTTGGTCTAATACACAGCTTACCTGAACCCTACTCCATGATCCTTGTGAGTGTGACTCAACGGACTAAAAAATGTAAAATAACTCTGTGACCAGCTATTCACCATTCATCCAAAATGGAAACCTGTAGGAAGCGAACAATAAAAGCACCTTTAAAGGTAAACACACTGTAAGGGTATTAAGCAATGTATGGGAGCCTGTATTCATTTGTGTATGCTGCAGGCAACACTTGTGGTAATATCATGTAATGTAACAGTAAAAACAAGCATTGCCAATGCCAATAGGTCTGGCTTCACAATAATGTTGTATGGCAATGTAAAGCATTGCAAATAAATACCTTATGAACAAGTATGTATTTTTGTAGAAGTAAAGAACTGTAGATTAATATTGGTAAAGGTTAAAAGGTCAGGTGAAAGGTCAGGTGAAAGGTGCAGAAGGCAGGTCAATAGCAAGCCCGTCTGCACCCTTCTGCTTCTGGACCATTCCTAGCATCAGGAACCCTGGTCGCCTGACCACCCACAGGTACTCGGCCGCTGAACTCACTTCTTCTCACTCAACAGCAGTCAAGCACCTGCTACTGCTGTCGCTTCACCTGCATCTCATGACCTCCAGCCTTCACAGATACCCGCACCACTCCCACTTCATCAAACGCAACCACTGGAACCTCTCATGCCTCCTGCTCATCATCTGATCTCTCTGCAAACATGCCACCGAAGTCTGGGACACCATCACCATCCTCTTCCCTTGATTACATTTTCATCATAGAAATCTGGCTCAACCCCTCTTCACCCCAACATCACTACTGCAACGCCCAATAGCTACAAGATGGCACACCAAAACTGCACCAACAAACACAGAGGAGGCGTCGCCATCATCCACAAAGAAAAGATCTGATGTACCACCACCAAGGACGACACCACAATGACCAATGAGCACCTCAATTTCCAAAATCACACCAACAACAGAACGACCATCAGAGGCACCCTCGCCTAGAGACCCCCAGGACCACTCACCATGCCATAGAACTCACCTGGATCGACCACTCTATTGTCCACTTCATCATCACACAATGGCTATGCACTGCCACCAGTTCCCGCAACACCCGTTTAAGCAGCTGAAATAAACTAACACAGACCCAATAGATGTATGCCCTTAACACCCAGCCTGACCCTGCAACCAACCTGGAATAATCAGTCTAGAACTTCACCACTTGGATCACCAGTGCCGCCAACCAAGTCACCCCCATCAAACAAGCTAGGACCCAGAGATCCACCAAACAAGCAAGCTGGTACACACCAGAACTCAGGTCAATGAAATGCAGCTTCAAACTACTGGAGAGAAGATGGCGCACCAGTAGAGACACCACAGACCAGGCTACCAAGTCCGCCCTAAACAAATACTACCAGCGACTAAAAGACGCAAAAAAAGTTGCCCTGACAAAGCGCATTGAAACAAGCACAATACATACCAAGGAACTATTCAGCAATATTAGATTGGATGCAGGATACTGCTTTGCTAGCCGAATGGTGTATTTTTAAATGGATATTGTTGTATAATGGAACCACTCATGCCATTACCACACAATTCTTTACCACGACTATGCCTTTTCCATGCATGCCTTTACAATGAAACTGCAAGTTTTTTACAGGTAAATATAATCCCTTTATATTATATATATGTATATACATGTATAAAAACGGTTTATACATACTTATAAAAGACTTACATTATCACAGTTTTTTGTCGTAAAGGCATGCATGGAGAAGGCATGTGTATGGCAAAAACAGTTATATATACAAAACAATATATGTACATTAATATTTTTATAACCACCCAAAAACCCATACTGACCCAAAACATTTAAAATACCCTTCCCAACAACAATCCTGCATCCACTCTAAACCCTAACAATGCCCTTTTCCTAAAACACACACAGACACACACACACACACACACACACACACACACACACACACATATATATGCACTGAAAAAAATGAAAGGTTACTAGGATGTTATAGTTATAGTTTTACCCATAAAAACACCATAGAGATTCAGCACTTGTAGTTATACTTTTAGTAGTACTTATGTTAAAGTGTTTAAAAGTGGGTTATTGGTAAGGGCATGTAGGTACCTACACTTAGCAATAGGTCACAAACCCCCACTAGGTCTCAGTAAATTAATTGTTGCTCAACCCTCGGTAGCTTGGCCCACAAGTAGGTAGGCTTAACTTAGGAGACAGGTGTGTAAAGCATTTAATATCAACAAAACAGTAAATAAGAAAAACACAACACACAATAAAAATCCAGCACCAATATAAAAATAGTTAAAAAAAATATCTTTAAAATGCAACAACAAAAATCCAATATAGGGCCCCAGAGAAATACATTTTTACAAATTAAAAGTAAAACTAGCGCTTAGAAGCAAAAAGCAATGAAAGGGTTAAAAAAGGCTGCATGGACAAGGAAAAAGTCCAGAGTTTAAGCCACCCATGATGTAACACATCGCTAAAATGGGGAGACTTTATTTTAATTAATAGAGTCCCAATAAGAGCCAGATATTTCAAGTTTGGTATCAAACTGATTGTTATAATAAGTGCAACAATATGCCATTATTGAATTTTATATAACTAGTTCACGGAAAGAGCTTTAGAACTCTACCTGAAAGTTGCCAACTTCAGCTCTGTAGGGCCCTTCTCTGATTGCCCAACCTCTGGAAGCCTGGTCAGGTGTGAAGTGGCCTGGGGTGAACACAAGAAAAGTGCCTGGGAGAGGAGTTCTGCCTCAGCAGATGGTGAAACAGGATGGGGAAGAGTAGCCAAACTGGTCTTCAAAGGAGGGAAGAACATTTAGAGCAGCTCAGGACCTCCCCCATTTCCTGAAAACCCAAACAACCAGATGAACCCTTGATTAGATTAGGAGAGGGCAGGAGAAAGATGTGTTAAGGATTTTTAGCCACACCAGTAGGTGGGCCCAGCCAGACCTAACCTCCAAAATTCAGTTTCTGCCATTTTGGATTTTTAAGGAATGTTGCTCCCTGGTCTGATATTTGCCGCACTTCCCAGGAAGTGGTCATCCAAAGGGGTAGTGGCCCAGGTGCAACGATGTATATGGCAGAGATGCACCCACACCTCAGATCCCTACAAGGAACCACATTAGAAGAAGAAGGACTGCCCTGTTTGACCCCTGACCTGCACCTGGACACTGCACTCTGAAGGACTGCACCAGCGGAACACTTGGGCTTCACCACTAAAAGGACATTACCTGTTCAAGAAGGGACTCCCTGCTTGCTACAGGTGAAAAATAGCTAACCAGAGTCCCCTGCATCAAAACCCGAAGCAAAACCCGAATCTGACCAGCTGACCACTGGCTACTGGCAATTTTTGGATTTGAACCGGGTGCATTCTGGGAGTTGGAGTCCTAACACTCGAGGAGCAACTCACAGCTTCTAGAACCTTGGGGTGAGCTGTGGACTCCTATAGGAACTTCTAAGACCTTCTGGAAGAAGATTAAAAAATTTGGAGAAGTTTGGAGAACTTTTGAAAAAAAGCTCCTTAAAGGGACCGACCCGCTGTGGTGAGTCAAGCCGGTTCACCTCAACAGTGACTTGGCCTGACTTGAAGGTTCATCCCACTAAAAAGCTTCGGAGCCCCAGAATTCCAGGATTTCACCCGGGGCTCCTGGAAAGGTGATCCGATGACTTTGCATTGAAATCGGCTTGCTGTGGAGGATCTACCCCCGTCAGAAGGAAAATGCTCCAAAAAAGTGACAAACTCTGAACGTAAAAAGTTGACTGGGACTTCCCTTGCAGCGTATCCAAGGAGGGCTCCAGGAACGTCACCTCAAGATTCAGCCTTGGCCCAGATGAAGATTTCTGTCCTGAAAAATCATCGAAGTCTGAAGGTAGAATTCTTCACAGAGCTCTTCTGCGATGCGTATCTGAGGTGGGCTCCAGGGAGGTCGGATTGGATTGGTGACTTTGTCCCGCTGAAGAAAATCTTTAAGAAAAAGACTAAGGGCCTGATTCTAAGCTTGGCGGGCGGCAGGAGCCGCCCGCCAAGCGGGAACCGCCAGAAGACCGTACCGCGGTCACAAGACCGCAGCGGTCATTCTGGGTTTCCCACTGGGCTGGCGGGCGACCGCCAAAAGGCCCCCCGCCAGCCCAGTGGGAAACACCCTTCCACGAGGAAGCCGGCTCCGAATGGAGCCGGCGGAGTGGAAGGGGTGCGACGGGTGCAGTAGCACCCGTCGCGAATTTCAGTGTCTGCTAAGCAGACACTGAAATTCAAAGTGGGACCCTCTTACGGGTGCCCCTGCAGTGACCATGCCATTGGCATGGTCACTGCAGGGGCCCCCAGGGGCCCCACGACACCCCATACCGCCATCCTGTTCCTGGCAGCCGAAACCACCAGGAACAGGATGGCGGTATGGGGGTCGGAATCCCCATGGCGGCGCAGCAAGCTGCGCCGCCATGGAGGATTCCCCAGGGCAGCGGGAAACTGGCGGGACACCGCCAGTTTCCCGTTTCTGACCGCGGCGGTACCCTGGATGCACCGCCAGCCTGTTGGCGGTGCATCCGCGGTACCCTACCCTGGCGGTCCGGAATGACCGCCTAAGTCCAAAGGTAAACTTTCGATCGAGGCCTCCCGGTTGCTGTAGCGGAGCAGGGCTCCATCGTGGTCAGCCTCAAACTTTGACTTTGCCCCAGTCTAGTGCTACCAGAAGACCAGATTGGCGCATTTAGTTTCTATGCGCTAGAAAACAAAAAAACATTTATTCTTTAAAAATTCATATCTCAGGTTCCCCTTATCTGATTTTAATCGTATTGGTGTAATTTTAAAGATAAAAATATAGGCCAGTTGTCTTGCCACTATCCCCTTTCATTTTCGCTGACCCCTTGGTGGCTGGTGGTTTCAGCTTCTCCCTCCAGGATGTGGGCACCTTTTTCACCTTGGCAGGTGGCGGAATGTCCTTGCCCTCGCAACGTGGCACACTGGCAGCCCTGATGTTTGCCACACTCCATGACCCCGCAGTTGCTGGCACCACTGTGCCTTGGGATGTGGTGGCTGAGGTGCTGGGCTGGGACCTGGAAATCCTGGCCCTAGGGGAAGGACGTGGGGGGGAGGTGTAGGGAATAGGTCAATGTTAGCCAGGAAATGTTTTTGAGACACACTGGGACTGGTAGATGGAGGGTATTTGGGAGTGGAGGAAGAGGTAGTGGTTGTAGGAGGTGTACGTCTGCTGAATTTGGGTGAAGGTGCATGGGCTGGAGGCTGTTGTGAGGTGGATGGCTGTTGGGTGGGTGTGTGCCTGCGTTTGTGTACTTTGGGAGGAGGGCTCACAGACACACTGGTAGAGGACACTGGGGATGTGTGAATGGGAGTGGGGGTGGTGATTGCACGTGAGCGGTGTGTGGTGATGGGCGTGCTAGTGATGGAGGTAGTGGCTGAGGATGTAGTGCATGCAGGTGTGAGTGGAGACGAGACTGGGAGGGAGGAGGGAGGAGGGAGACGTGGAGGAGGGGGACACAGTGGAGGAAGTGGATGTTGGTATATGTGCATGGGTATGTTGCTTGTGTGAGTGCCTGTGGGATGTGTGGTGCTTATGTTTGCCTGAGCCACTCTTGTGTGTTGATGTGTGTGCATGCTGGTCTGATGGTGTGCTTGGGATAGGCTGTGGTACAGGGGATTAGGTCTGGGTGGAGGAGGTTGGTGGGGGGAGGCTGGACACAGGGACAATGGCTGCCATCAGTGCTGAGGCCAGTGTTGGGCTGCCTGGTCAGAATGAATGTCCTCCAGGTATGCATTTGTTTGTTGTAAATGCCTCTCAACACCCTGGATGGCATTCAGCATGGTAGACAGCCCAACAGTGAGGGATCTCAGGAGGTCAAAAGCCTCCTCACTGAGGGCAGCAGGGCTGACTGGGGCAGGGCCTGAGGTGCCTGGGGCAAAGGAGATGCCCACCCTCCTGGGTGAGCGGGCGCGGGACAGACGCTGAGGGGCTGCTGGGAGGGCAGTGCTGGTAGGGGGGTGGCGGCTGTACCTGTTAATGCAGTGGGCACAGAGGGGCCCACCACCACAAGGGAGCACCCATCAGAGGAGGAGTCTCTGTCTCTGGTCTCTGCTCCCCGCCGTGGAGCTCCCCTCACCCTCCGTCCCACTTGTGGCTTCAAACTCCGTAGCTTCACCCTCCAGGGCCAAGTGGGATGCAGCTCCCTCCTACCCTGGTGCCGATGCTCCTCCGCCTGATGATGATATTGCACACAAGAACAGGGAGACCACAAAAAGGGGGGGAGAGAGAAGAAAGACATGTTCAGTGCATGCAACATTGGCGGACACAACAGACAGTGAGCAGCCCCCTGCACTACGCCATGCACTTATAGCTCCTAGATTTTTCACATGCCCATGGGGTACCAGGCCTAAGCCCAATTGTTGCACACCTGGAAGTCACAAGAGCCTGACTAGGTGTAGATGGATCTTACCACTAGTGGGGTTGGGGTGCCACATAGCCTGCCTCACAAGGGACCTTGCCTACCAAGATCGCCCTGGCCTAGGGGAACCCACTGCCCTCCTCCCCCACCCAGACACCTCGTAATGCGTGCAGAGTCAGCTGAAGGAGAGTGTACTCACCCCCTTGTGGCTTCAGTGATGCCCTCAAGTGCCAACCCAACTACGGATATGCCACCAACAGGATCCGGAACATCAGGGGGGGGGTCATGGTGCGACGGGCACCCCTTCCATGTTGGGCCTCCGCCGTCATCTTGATCCAGTGGCGCAGGTCCTCCCATGTTTTACGGCAGTTGGTGCTCCGTCTGTGGTAGACCCCCAGGGTCCGGACTGCCTTGGCGATGGCACACCAAATAGCCCACTTCTGATGGGCGCTGACCTAGAGGAATAGTACAGGGGGAAAGGACATTACTTACCCGGCCGGACCGTCATACTCATTGCCCACCAGTTTCCACCCATGCCATGACACACATACACTCACCATCCGTACATGTAGGCCTCTGCCCCCCCTGTTTCTTCCAGCCACACCACTCAAAGCAGGCATTGCCCATTCAGCATGCTCACAGTGTACTCACCTGTTTGTCTGGAGGACCGCACAGTTGCGTGTACTGGGGGAGGACCCCATCCACTAGTTTCTCCAACTCCTCCGAAGTGAAGGCAGGGGCCCTTTCCCCAGACACATGAGCCATCGTTGCTTCCAGACAGAGGTCACTGCAGCACTTGCAGTGTAGGTCCTCTCCTGTTGAAGGTCAGGTATCAAGTGAGTGAACAGACAGAAAATGTCGGTCACGTCCATGGCGTTGCGTACCGTCACCACTGGCGTACATTGTCATTGGCTCCTTGGACCCATAGGGCCCAATGTTAACCAATGCTGAATTGCGCCGGTGTACAACGCCAGGGCAGTTACCTCACATCCCCTTGTCCCACCTTACAGGTCAGGCAGCCGCCATTTCAGGGGGCCACATGGCATTAATAATAACTGCGTCACACCTATCTAGGCCTTGAATACACACAGTTACATGCACATTGCGGATTAATAAATATTCAGCAAATTACATTTTGTGATATCTCGGTGTTGACTGACTCTCTGCTCGCTGTTCTCCTCCATAGGGCACGTCCGCTGGGGCAGGTGATGAGATGGCGGCATCCTCTGGTGTACAGACCCCTGGTGGACCTTTCGACAATGGAAGAGAAACACATCATAGTCACATACAGACTTGATCGTGCAACTATCCAGGAACTGTGTGCCCAGTTGGAGTCAGACCTGATGTCAGCTATTCTCCATCCCACAGGGATACCCCCTCTGGTGCAGGTCCTGTCAGTACTCCATTTCCTGGCAAGTGGTTCCTTTCAAACAATAGTGGCCATTGCATCAGGGGTGTCCCAGCCAATATTCTCTAACGTGTTGTCAAGAGTGTTGTCTGCCCTGCTGAAACACATGTGCAGCTACATCGTGTTCCCTCAGGTGGAGGATTTACCCTCAGTGAAAGGTGAATTCTATGCCCTGGGACATATCCCCAACATCATTGGTGCCATTGATTGGACACATGTGGCATTAGTACCCCCACGCAGGAGTGAACAGGTGTACAGAAACCGGAAGAGCTACCATTCGATGAATGTGCAGATGGTGTGTTTGGCAGACCAGTACATCTTCCATGTGGATGCCATGTTTCCTGGCTCAGTGCATGACGCTTACATTCTGAGGAATAGCAGCATCCCTTATGTGATGGGGCAACTCCAGAGGCACCATGTGTGGCTAATAGGTGAGGCCAAGGACCCGATACAGTGTGAATAGGTGTCTGGGTATGGGGTTGTCCCTAAGGGTTAGTGTGTGTCTAACAGTTGTTCCTCGATATTTGCAGGTGACTCTGGTTACCCCAACCTCTCATGGCTACTGACCCCAGTAAGGAATCCCAGGACAAGGGCAGAGGAACGCTACAATGAGGCACATGGGCGAACTAGGAGGGTGATCGAACGCACCTTCGGCCTCCTGAAGGCCAGATTCCAGTGCCTCCATATGACAGGTGGTTCCCTCTACTACTCACCAAAGAAGGTGTGGCAGATCATCGTGGCCTGCTGTATACTGCACAACCTGGCTTTGCGACGGCAGGTGCCTTTTCTGCAGGAGGATGGGCCAGATGGTGGTCATGTGGCAGCTGTGGAGCCTGTGGACAGTGAAGAAGAGGAGGCAGAAGAGGATATCGACAACCGAAACACCATAATCATGCAATACTTCCAGTGAGACACAGGTAAGAAATGTCACTGCCTCCCACATCTCATACTATTGTTTGAGCTAGCATAAGTCTGTCATTTTCACTCAGTGTATGGACCCTGACTTGTCACTTTGCCTTTCTATTTCACAGATGTGGTACCCACTTTGTGCCCTCTGCTATGTTTCCTCTTGGCCTACAGCTGTGTTACATTGGTATGTGCACAAGTAAATTGACATTGCTATATTCCATGGTTATTGCAATTACACATTTGTGAAAGCACAGATTTTTTTGTGATTGAAGTTTGTTTATTTCTGTGCTAATAAGTGGACGGAGTTGTAAAATGGGCTGGGGTGATGGCGGGGGAGTGTCCATAGCAGAGTCCAGTCTATTTGTTTCACAGGTGCATTGTCCAAAGGGGCATAGGAAGTTGAGCAATGGCAGTTTTAGGATGGACACGGTGACATAGTGGGGCAGAAGGGTGACATTCAGGGTGGTCTCATTTCCTGCCGGGGGTCTTGGCAATGTTCTCTGTCTTGTTCCTGGATCTCAGGGACCGTTTGCAGGGTGGTTCTCCATCTGCAGGGGGTGGGATGCTGGTGTCGTGTTCCTGGGCGGTGCCTCCTGTCCACTAGCGCCAGCGGAGGTGGAGGGCCGTTCATCGTCCAGGCTAGTGTCAGGGGCCCCTTGTTGTGCCACTGTGTTCCTCCTGGTGTTGACCAGGTCTGCCAGCACCCCTGCAATGGTGACGAGGGTGTTGTTAATGGACTTCAAGTCCTCCCTGATCCCAAGGTAGTGTTCCTCCTGCAGCCGCTGGGTCTCCTGAAACTTGGCCAGTACCGTTGCCACCGTCTCCTGGGAATGATGGTAAGCTCCCATGATGTTGGAGAGAGCCTCATGGAGAGTGGGTTCCCTGGACCTGTCCTCCCACTGTCGCACAACAGTCCTCCGAGCTTCCCTGTTATCCTGTGCCTCTGTCCCCTGAACCGTGTGCCCACTGCCACTGCACCCAGGTCCCTGATTTTCTTGGGTTGGTGGGTTTGTCTGGGTTCCCTGTAGTGGCAGACACATTGCTGATTGATGTGTCCTGGAGACAGAGGGATGGGCCCGCTGGGTGGGTGCTGTGCTGGTGTTTCCTGAGGGGGGTGGCTCTGTGGTGGCTTGTGACAGTGTCAGGGGAACCGACTGTCCCGAGGTCCCAGATGGGCTGGGCTGGTCATCTTGATCCAGTTGTGCAGAGCTGCTGTCATCACTGTGGGTCTCTTTTGTGGGGGGGCTGGATATGTCAGGCACCTCCTGTCCGGTGACATTGGGTAGGGGTCCTGTAGGGGTGTAAAAGCATAATTATTGCATCTGTGTGTGCATTGTGTGCAATGGGTGTGTGACCCTCTACTCCAGTGCTTGTATTCTTGGCTTGGTCCTTGTGTGATAGTTGGTTTGGGGTCTGTGTGGGTATCTGTAGTGGACATGCTTTGGTGATGGGTGTCCATGCATTGGTGTTACATGCAGGGCTTGTTTTTCGGATGTGTGGGTTGTGGTGGTGGGGTATCTGTGGGTTGTTGGGGTGATGGGTGTGAGGGTAAGGTTGGGGTATGTGATGGCATGCAGGTAGGGTGGGGGATAAAGTAGTAAAGATTTCGCTTACCAGAGTCCAGTCCTCCTGCTACTCCTGCGAGGCCCTCAGGATGCAGTATTGCCAAGACTTGCTCCTCCCATGTTGTTAGTTGTTGTAGGAAGGTAGCCTCTTTCTAGCCTTGTTACCCCTACTTTTGGCCTGTTTGTGAGTATCTGTAAGGGTATTTTTACTGTCCACTGGGATCCTGCTAGCCAGGGCCCAGTGCTCATAGTGAAAACCCTATGTTGTCAGCGTGTTTGATATGTGTCACTGGGATCCTGCTAGCCAGGACCCCAGTGCTCATAAGTTTGTGGCCTATATGTGTTCCCTGTGTTCCCTAACTGGATCACTGAGGCTCTGCTAACCAGAACCTCAGTGTTCATGCTCTCTCTGCTTTTAAAATTGTCACAGCAGGCTAGTGACTAATTTTACAAATTCTCATTGGCACACTGGAACACCCTTATAATTCCCTAGTATATGGTACCTAGGTGCCCAGGGTATTGGGGTTCCAGGAGATCCCTATGGGCTGCAGCATTTCTTTTGCCACCCATGGGGAGCTCAGTCTATTCTTACACAGGACTGCCACTGCAGCCTGAGTGAAATAACGTCCACGTTATTTCACAGCCATTTTACACTGCACTTAAGTAATTTATAAGTCACCTATATGTCTAACCCTCACTTGCAGAAGGTTAGGTGCAAAGTTACTTAGTATGTGGGCACCCTGCCACTAGCCAAGGTGCTCCCACATTGTTCAGGGCAGATTCCCCTGAATTTGTGATTGCGGGGACACCATTACACGTGTGCACCACATATAGGTCAATACCTATATGTAGCGTCACAATGGTAACTTTGAACATGGCCATGTAACATATCTAGGAACATGGAATTGTCACCCCAATACCATTCTGGTATTGGGGTGAAAATTTCATGCATCCCGGGTCTCCAGCATAGAGCCTGGGTACTGCCAAACTAACATTCCAGGGTCTCCACTGCAGCTACAGCTGCTGCCAACCCCTCAGACAGGTTTCTGCCCCCCTGGGGCCTGGGCAGCCCAGTCCCAGGAAGGCAGGACAAAGGATTTCCTCAGAGAGAGGGTGTTACACCCTCTCCCTTTGGAAATAGGTGTGATGGGCCTGGGAGGAGTAGCCTCTCCTAGCCTCCGGAAATGCTTTGAAGGGCACAGATGGTGCCTTCCTTGCATAAGCCAGTCTACACCGGTTCAGGGATCCCCCCAGCCCTGCTCTGGAGCGAAACTGGACAAAGGAAACGGGAGTGACCACTCTCCTGACCAGCACCTCCCAGGGGAGGTGCCCAGAGCTCCTCCAGTGTGTCCCAGACCTCTGCCATCTTGGATGCAGAGGTGTGAGGGCACAATGGACAGCTCTGAGTGGCCAGTGCCAGCAGGTGACGTCAGAGACCCCTCCTGATAAGTGCTTACCTTTCTCTGTAGCCAAATTCTCCTCTGAGGGCTATTTAGGGTCTCTCCTGTGGGTATCTCACCAGATAACGAATGCAAGAGCTCACCAGAGTTCCTCTGCACTTCCCTCTTCGACTTCTGCCAAGGATCGACCGCTGACTGCTCTAGGACGCCTGCATAACCGCAACAAAGTAGCAAGAAGACTACCAGCAACATTGTAGCGCCTCATCCTGCCGGCTTTCTCGACTGTTTCCTGGTGGTGCATGCTATGAGGACTGTCTGCCTTCGCCCTGCACTGGAAGCCAAGAAGAAATCTCCCGTGGGTCGACTGAATCTTCCCCCTGCTAACGCAGGCACCAAACTTCTGCATCACTGGTCCTCTGGGTCCCCTCTCATCCTGACGAGCGTGGTCCCTGGAACACATGAGCTGGGTCCAAGTATCTTCGACAGTCCAGTGGCCCTTCTGTCCAAATTTGGTGGAGGTATGTCCTTGCCTCCCCACGCCAGACAGTAATCCTGTGTACTGCGTGAACTGCAGCTGCTCTGGCTTCTGTGCATTTTTCCAAGACTTCCTTCATGCACAGGCTAGCCCAGGTCCCCAGCACTCTGTCCTGCATTGCCCAACTCGCTGAGTTGGACTCCGACATCGTGGGACCCTCTTTTGTTGTTCTGAGTCAACCGTCGTCCTCAGATCTTCTAAGTGCCTGTTCAGGTGCTTCTGCGGGTGCTGCCTGCTTTTGCGAGGGCTCTCTGTGTTGCTGAGTGCCTCCTCTGTCCCCTCCTCCAAGGGGCGACCTCCTGGTCCTTCATGGGCCCTAGCAGCACCCAAAATCCTCAACCGCGACTCTTGCAGCTAGCAAGGCTTGTTTGTGGTCTTTCTGCATGGAAACAACTCTCCATCCTCCAGCACGCCGTGGGACATCCTCTGACCAAAGGAGAAGTTCCTGGCACCTTCCGTTGTTGCAGCATCTTTGGCTTCTTCCACCCGGAGGCAGCCCTATTGTACCTTCATCCGGGGTTTAGTGGGCTCCTGCCCCCCCCGGACACTTGCGTGACTCTTGGACTTGGTCCCCTTCCTTTACAGGTCCTCAGGTCCAGGAATCCGTCTCCAGTGTTTTGCAGTCAGTTGTTGTCCTTGCAGAATCCCCTATCTCGACTTTACTGTCTTTCTGGGGTAGTAGGGTAACCTTACTCCTACTTTTCAGGGTCTAGGGGTGGGGTATCTTGGACACCCTAAGTGTTTTCTTACACTCCCAGTGACCCTCTACACACTACACGAAGCCTGGGGTTCATTCGTGGTTCGCATTCCACTTTTGGAGTATATGGTTTGTGTTGCCCCTAGGCCTATTTCTACCTATTGTATTCTATTGTGATTCTACATTGTTTGCACTACTTTTCTAACTGTTACTCACCTGTTTTGGGTTGTGTGCATATAATTTGCGTATATTACTCACCTCCTAAGGGAGTATATCCTCTGAGATACTTTTGGCATATTGTCACTAAAATAAAGTACCTTTATTTTTAGTAACTTTTTCTTATGATATAGTGCTATATGATATAAGTGGTATAGTAGGAGCTTTGCATGTCTCCTAGTGCAGCCTAATCTGCTCTGCTATAGCTACCTCTATCAGCCTAAACTGCTAGAACACCTCTATTCTACTAATAAGGGATAACTGGACCTGGCACAAGGTGTAAGTACCACAAGGTACGGCTATAAGCCAAGCCAGACTCCTACAGTTGTGGGGGAGGAGGTGGGAGTCCACCACCAGTCCTCTGTACAGCTATCTGGTGTCTGGATACCACTGAACGCACCTTCCCCTGTAGGTCATTCCACCTCTTCCTGATGTCATCCCTAGTTCTTGGATGCTCTCCCACTGCGTTGACCCTGTCAACAATTCTCCGCCATAGCTCCATCTTCCTTGCAATGGAGGTGTGCTGCACCTGTGCTCCGAATAGCTGTGGTTCTACCTGGACGATTTCCTCCACCATGACCCTGAGCTCCTCCTCAGAGAACCTGGGGTGTCGCTGAGGTGCCATGATGTGGTGTGGGTGATGTGTGAGGTGGTGTGTGTTGTGATGTGTGAGGGGATGTGTTGGTGTGTGTTGTTTGAGGTGCGTGGATGTTGTGTAAGTGGTGGTGTTGTGTGTCTGTGGATGCTGCTGTTGTTTAAGGTAGTGTATCTCTCTGGCCTTCTTTCAGATTTTTTGGTGTAAGGGTTTGTGGGTAATGCGGGTGTGTGTTTTATATTGGATTGGGTGTGTGGGTGTGGTGTGTGTATGTGTATCAGGTGTGTGTATTTCGAATTGTCCAATGTGGTGGTGTTTTGTATATGTGTGTGTATTTTGAGCGCAGCGGTGTGTGCCACCAATGGTTTACCGCGGTTGAAAGACCGCCGCGTTGATTCATGGGTCGTGATAATGTGGGCGTATTCTTGTTGGCGTGACGGTGTCAGTTTTGTTATCGCCAGTTTATCACTGACCTTTGGTGTGGCGGGCTTTTGTGGGTGTCTGTATTGTGGCGGATTCCGAGCTGTGGGTCGTGATACCTGTAGTGGAATTCCGTGGCCGCAGAGGTATGTTGGTAGTCTTCTGCACGGCGGTAAGCAGGATTTTCCACCAAGGTTGTAATGAGGGCCATAATCAATTGTTATACATTGATGTTGGATTTGTATTGTGTTTTGTGTTTTATTTAATTACTGTTTTGTGATGTTTAAATGCTTTACACATCTGTCTCCTAAGTTAAGTCTTGTCGTTCATTGCGAAGCTACCAAGGGTTGAGCGGGGATTAATTTATTGAGACCTGACTGGACCCATTGGGGGTTAGTGGCCTATCGCTAAGTGTAGGTACTTACCTGCCCTTACCAATAATCTACTTTCCAACAATTCCCTTGGTAGCTGTAGCACAGAGCAGACAGGCTTAACTTAGGTGAAACTTGTAAAGTATTTTCAGTACCAAAACAGTTCAAACATAAAAAACACAACACAATTAAAATTCCATTCTAATTTATAAAAATAGAGAACATTTTCATGGGCAAATAGACAACAAAGCAGCAAAAATCAGAGGTCGGGGATTGGACAAATGGTATTCAAAAGTTTCAGATATTCCTTGTGCCAAAAATTGCAAAGCGCCAACTGCTGCAATGTGATCATGATAGACCAGGTTAAAGTCAAAAGTTAAAGCTTACCACCATGTAGAGCAAGTCAGATACAGAGACCAGGTCCAGTTTGGTGAAAAGTATGAGCTTCTGACTTGGAAATGTTTTTGGATGTTGAAGATCCTCATCGGGGCAAGCCAGCAGGCTGTGGTCAAGATAAATTCCACAAGGCCAAATAGCTGCCAGACAGTCTCAGTGAAGCCATTGACTTCTGATGGGAAATCTAAAAATTTGAGAAATCCAAAAGTACGCATCATGGGAAGGTCCCTCATTGGCCAGATACTTCCAGCAAATTCTCCTGGTGAAGATTTCTAACTTTGGAACTAGAAACTTTTTTTGAAGTCAAACCTCTGTCCGTGGGGCAAACCACTAAGTTGAATGCGATCGGTGAAGGAAGGTCAATGGCTGTAGTTCAGTGGTGTCCTGGTGGTAGCCTCTGATTCTTTTGGCAAAAGTCCATGGAAACATTTCTAAGTCCAGGGTCTTAGGGTAACGTAGGAGAAGTACATTCTGATACTTTTACAGGACCATAGGGATATGATTGGGCATCAGGATTCACTCCAGGGGAAGCCACCAGCAGTTTCCAGGGCAAGTCCAGTTGGAACTGGTTAGCTGGGTTCTTCAGGAAGGTGGACTTCTGGCAACTTTGGGGACCCTGTAGATTAACAGGAGGCTAGCCATCCAGCCGGGGAGTCCACTCTTCTGTCCTGGGTACTAGTAGGAGCAGGCCCAGCCCTTGGGGTCTCTCTCCACATGTTACAGTAGATGCAATCATTTTTTTCTGAAGTCAGGGTTCAGCAGGTGCAGTCCTTCTTCTATCTTACTCAGGTCTAACAGTGATCTGAGGAGGGTATAAAATGGTGCCCCTTGTTTATTGATTTGCTACAGCCTGTGACTGGGGGTGACTTCTAAGCCAATAGGAAAGAATGTTCCCAGGGGCAACCCTACCCACTTCGACATTCCTGGGGGTTTCACCCTACGCAATCCCAAAGTATCCTGCCAAACTCAAACATGGCAGGATCTTTCTACCCTTGGCCAGAGCACTGGGCACATCATGAGTTGGGAAGTGCAGGGCTCTCCCTGCCAAAACTGCCCTGGGGCATGTTTCCCCCCACCCCTGGGATTGGTACCTCTCTGGCTCCTGGGACAATGGCAGGGGGAGGCCTTTGTGTGAGTTATATCTCCCTGAGACAGAGACTGCCCCTTTGAAGCTTGCACAGTTGTAACCCACCTCCCCCAGTCCATCCTGTCAGGAGCAGGTCACACCTCCTCCCATTCAAGGCCACTTTGTTCCAGTTCAAGGAAGAAATTCACACCTCCCAGTACGCTGCCAGGTGACAATTAGGGATGGCCTCTAAAAGGGCTACTAGAGGCTTTTAGGCAACCAAATGCCAAGTTCTAACAGTGCCATTTTTAAATAGTAATTTAAAATCCAACTTGACCAATAGCTCTGATTTTAAATTGCTAATAATTTGAGTCTTTGGATCATGCTATCATGATTTTAGCTATTCCCAAACTGAAGATATGCATTTTATGGTGGTGTAATGTAACCCAGTGCTTTTCAATGGGAAAGCCAGCCTTACTACAGTGAAAAACAACTTTGGAGATTTTTCCCTGCCAGGAAAAGCAAAACACAAGTATGCATGTCCTGCTTTTTAAAGGCCATACACCCTTCCCTGATGGTATTCATGGCCTATATTAGGGGTGACATACAAGTATTAAAAAGGAAGGTTTACATTTCGCAAAAAGGTTTATTTTGCCAGCGTGAACTTACAATTTTGATACTGCACACTGAGGTTACATAGACAGGCCTGAAGACATGTTTTGCACTGTAGTTTTAATGGTGGCACAATAGGTGCTAAAGTCAACTAGTGGCATTTGACTTACAGGCCCTGAGTACCATAGACTATGGGCTTATAGGTAAATTAAATATGCCAATCGAGAATTGTTACAAATGGGGTCTCTAGTTGGCAGAGGTATACACCCTTTTCCAAATACTGACCACAATCCTAGACAGGGTAAGTCACACACAATCCAAATTATCCTGTGCCCACCCTCTGGTAGCTTGGCACTGAGAAGTAAGGCTTAACTTAAAAGGCAATGTGTAAAGTATTTGTGCAATGAACCATACAGTAACACAGTGAAAATACCACGAAAATACACCACACAGGTTTAGAAAAATATAAGATATTCATCTGGTTAAATTAAGGTCCAAACGATAAAGATTCAATAAGCACAAGTTGAGATATCACTCTTGCAAGTTTAAAAAGAGTCTTAAATCTTAAAAATCAACAGTTGTCTCTAGTTTGCACAAAGTACCTGGTTTGCGTCAAAATTACCATGCACGAAGACCGCAGAGGAGGAGATGTGTGAAAAAAGAAGGTGTGCGTCGGATTTCCCGATGGGGCACAGACGATGCGTTGTTTCTTTCCACGCTGCAAGGGGCTTTGCGTCGATTTCCAGCCTGCAGCTTTGGTTCCTCACTGTGATGAGGGGTTCTTTTTGCCACCAGGGATGATGCAAAGAAAATCCTGGGCGTGCTGGAAGAAGTCACAGGCATTGCATCGATCTGTTAGGCAATGTTTTAAAGTTTCTGTCGTAGGGCAGGTGCTGTGGCGAAGTTTCTGTCGCCCGGCAGGCGCTGCCTCGATTCTTCACTCAGGAAGTCGGGATGCGTTGTTCCAGCTCAGTTATGCGTCGATCAGATATGGGCATGTGTCGAATTTCTGGTCGCAATGCAGGGGCTGCTTGGATCTTCGCTTGGGAAGTCGGGCTGAATCGTTCTGGTTCGGCTATGCAGTGATTTTCTCGTTGCAGGGCAGGCTGTGTATCGTTTCTGGCAGGCTGTGCGTCGATTTTCAGCGCACAAGGAGTTTCGTTGAAGAGATTAAGGGGGTCATTCTAACATTGGCGGGCGGCGGAGGCCGCCCGCCAATGTTCCCCCTCCAAAATACCGCTCCGCGGTCGCAAGACCGCTGAGGGTATTTTGGGATTTGCCCTGGGCTGGTGGGCGGCCGCCAAAAGGCCGCCCGCCAGCCCAGGGCAAATCAACCTTCCCACTAGGACGCCGGCTCAGAATTGAGCCGGCGGAGTGGGAAGGTGCGACGGGTGCAGTTGCACCCGTCGCGTATTTCAGTGTCTGCGAAGCAGACACTGAAATACTAAGTGGGGCCCTCTTACGGGGGCCCCGCGGCACCCCCTACCGCCATCCTGTTCCTGGCGGGAGACCCGCCAGGAACAGGATGGCGGTAGGGGGTGTCAGAATCCCCATGGCGGCGGAGCACGCTCCGCCGCCATGGAGGATTCCCCCGAGCAGCGGAAAGTCGGCAGGAGACCGCCGACTTTCCGTTTCTGACCGCGGCTGAACCGCCGCGGTCAGAATGCTCGAGGGAGCACCGCCAGCCTGTTGGCGGTGCTCCCGTGGTCGGTGACCCTGGCGGTCACCGGCCGCCAGGGTCTGAATGACCCCCTAAGTCTTTTTGGCACTGAGGCTTCAGAAAACAGGAGGCAAGCTCAATCCAAGCACTTGGAGAGCACTTCTCAGCAAAGTCAGAGGGCAGCAGGGCAACAGCAGGGCAGCAGTCCTTCACAGCAAAGCAGTCCAGATGAGTCCTTTGGGCAGCAAGGCAGTTCCTCTTGACAGGTTGCATGTGCAGGTCTAGACGTGTCTGATTTGGTGGGGTCAGGGACCCAGTTTATATACCCAAAAATGCCTTTGATGTAGGGGAGACTTCAAAGAGTGGTTTTGAAGTGCACAAGGTTCCCATTCAATACAGGTCTGTCTGCCAGGGTCCCAGTAGGGGGTTTGGCTGTCCATTATGTGAGGGCAGGCCACTAGCCTTTGAAATGTAAGTGTCAGGCGCTTCACCCTCCCAGCTCAGGAAGACCCATTCAGTATGCAGATGAATGCAGGTGTGACTAAGCATCCTGTGTTTGTGGTTCTCTGGGTGAAATGCACAAGGGAGCTGTCAACCAGCCCAGCCTAGACGTGGATTGGAGACAGGCTGTAAGGCACAGATTGATTTTAAGAGCAGAGAAATGCTCACTTTCTAAAAGCGGCATTTCTAAAATAGTAATAAAAAATCCAACCTCACCAATAAGCAGGATTTTCTATTACCATTCAGGCTATACTAACTATGACCTGGGTACCGCTTTCTGATCAGAATCTACCACTCAGACAGTATATGAGGGTAGTCCTAATGCTATCCTATGAAAGGACATATAAAAGACACATGTACATGTCCTGCCTTTTACCTACATAGCACCCTGCCCCATGGTTTACCTAGGGACCACCTTAGGGGTGACTTATATGTAGAAAAAGGGGAGTTTAAGGCTTGACAAGTGCTTTAGAATTCCAAGTCGAAGTGAAACTGAACACAAGGGCCTTGCAATGGCAGGCCGGACACATGGTTAAAGGGCTACTAATGTGGGTGGCACAACCAGTGCTGCAGGCCCACTAGTAGCATTCAATCTACAGGCCCTGGGCACCTATAGTGCACTTTACTAGGGACTTACAAGTAAAACAAATATGCCAATTGGGAATAAACCAATGTTACCATGTTTAAGGGAGAGAGCATATGCACTTTAGCACTGGTTAGCAGTGGTAAAGTGTGCAGAGCCCTAAAATCAGCAACAACAGTGTCAGAAAAGTGAAGGGAGGCAGGCAAAAAGTTTGGGGATTACCACCCTAAGGCTGTCAGGTCTAACATGTGTCCCCCCAGCTGAAAGTGGGGAGAGCTACCCAAACCTCTGGGAGCTATCATTGCTATGATGGAAGTATCTGGAGAGACCATCAGCATTGGCGTGGTCAGTGCCCGGGGGATGCTCCACCGTAAAGTCCATCCCCTGTAGGGAAATGGACCACCTCTGGAGTTTAGGATTTTCACCCCTCATCTGCATGAGCCATCTGAGGGGTTTGTGGTCTGTCTGAACCAGATAGTGAGTCCCAAACAGGTAGGGTCTCAGCTTCTTCATTGCTTAGACCACAGCAAATGGTTCTTTTTCTATGGCACTCCACCTCTGTTCCCGTGGTAATAGTCTTCTGCTAATAAAGACTACTGGTTGGTCTAGGTCCTCCTCATTCAGCTGTGCTAGAACCACCCCTATGCCATGCTCTGAAGCATCTGTCTATATGATGAATTCTTTGGAGTAGTCAGGGGCCCTGAGCATGGCTGCTGTGCACATGTCTTCCTTCAGAGAGTCAAAGGCTTTCTGACAAACCTCTGTCCAATTCACCAACCTAGGTTGCTTCTTAGATGTGAGTTCTGTGAAGGGGGCACTATGGTGCCATAGCCCTTATCAAATCTGCGGTAGTTCCCAGTGAGACCCAAGAAGGCTTCACCTCTGTCTGGGTTCTAGGTGGTTGCCAGGCCTTGATTGTCTCAATCTTGGCATGGAGGGGCTGCACCTTGCCACCACCTACTAGGTGTCCCAAGTACACCACAGAACCCTGCCCAATCTGGCACTTACTGCCCTTGATGGTCAGGCCTTCCTACTGCAGAGCCTGAAGCACCTCCTTGAGGTGGAGCATATGTTCCTCCCAGCTGGAACTGTAGACGGCAATGTTGTCTAAGTAGGCTGCGCAGAACGCATTCTTGCCAGCTAGGACCCGTTAACCAACCGTTGGAAGGTAACGGGGCATTTTTCAGTCCAAATGGCATTATTCTGACTGGTAATGTCCCTCAGGAGTAGAAAAAGCAGGTCTCTCTTTAGCCCCCTCAGACAAGGTGATCTGCCAGTACCCTGATGTAAAATCAAAGGTACTGAGGAATTTGACAGCACCTAGCCTGTCTACGAGCTCATCAGCTCACAGGATGCAGTGAGTGCCTATCTTCGTGACAGAGTTGAGACCCCGGTAGTCCACGCAGACCCTAAGTTCTGGTTTGGCACTGGGTGCGGCAGCCTTGGGAACCCGTACCACAGGGCTGGCACAGGGACTGATGGAGTTCTCAATCACCCCATGAGCCAGCATCTTGGCAACTTCCTCCTTGATGCTGTCCTTCAGCTTGTCTGACAATCTGTAATTTTTTTTTTTTTACAGGGGGACTGACTCCTGTGTCAATGTCATGGATACACAAGTGTGTGAGTCCAGGGGTGAGGTCAAACAGGTAGGAGTACTGCTCCAGTAACTGGTAGCAGTCCCCTCTCTGATCCAGAGTCAGGGAGTCAGGGAGATTGATGCCCTCCACTGACCTATCACCTTCCTTGGCAGAGAGGAGGTCGGGGAGAGGATCACTCTCCACTTCAATACCCTCATCTTTCACCAGAAGCATGCTGAACTCAGATCTCTCAAAATGAGGCTTCAGTCGGATATGTTGAAGCACCCTTATGGTAATTCTAGGGGACTTGAGGTCCACTAAGTAAATAGCCTCCTCCTTCCGCTCCTTGATTTCAAATGGGACAGTCCAGCAGTCTTGGAAAGCCCTAGGCTCTACTGGCTCCATCACCCATACTTTGTCGCCAGGTTGAAACTCTACCAGGGTGGCCTTCTGGTCATACAATTGTTTCATGACCTCTTGACTGGCCTCGCAGTTGCTCTTGGCCTTCTTCCAGGAGCGCTGCATCCGGTTGCAGAGGGCCAGCACGTAAATGACCACATCCTGGTGGGGGTTCCTGGGAGCTTTCTCCCACCCCTCTTTGACTATGCTCAGGGGTCTCCTGAAAGGGTACCCATAGAGAAATTCAAAGGGGCTGAACCCCACCCCTATCTAGAGCACCTCTGTATAAGCAAATAGAAGGCATGGCAAGAGGACATCCCACTGATGCCGCATGGCCTCAGGGAGGCCTGTGATCATGCCTTTCAAAGTCTTGTTGAATCTCTCCACAAGACCATTGGATTGAGTACGGTAAGGGGTGATGAACCAGAAGGTCACCCCACACGCATTCCACATAGACTTCATGTATGCAGACATGAAGTTTGTGCCTCTGTTAGACACAACCTCCTTTGGGAATCCCACATGGGTAAATATCCCCATCAGAGCTCTGGTCACCACCAGTGCAGTCACTGTCCTCAGAGGGATTGCCTCTGGGTAGCGGGTGGCATGGTCCACCAAAACCAGGATAAACCTGTTGCCTAAGGCAGTCTTGGGGCCCAAGGGACCAATGATTTTGATGCCCACCCTTTCAAAGGGGGTGCCAATGATGGGGAGTGGGATCAGGGGGGCCCTGAGCCTTTTCCCTGTCTTCCCACTAGCCTGGCAGGTTGGGCAAGACCTACACAATGCATCTGAGGCTGCCCGAATTCGGGGCCAATGAAAGTGGATGACAAGCCTGACGAAGGTCTTGTCTTGTCTTGTCCCAAATGTCCCTGCAGGGGAATGTCGTGAGCCAGACCCAGTGGGAAGGCCCGGTAGCACTGGGGGACCACCAGCACACGTGCTGCCCCAGCCTCATGCACCTTAGGCTCACTGTAGAGGAGATCATTCTCCCAATATATATGGTGATCGCCAGAGGTTTCACCTGCTGCTTGGGCTGAGGCCTGTTGCCTCAGACCATCAAGAGTGGGTCATTCCTCTTGTGTCTTGCAAAATTCCTCCCTGGTTGGCCCACCCTCAACTTGCCAGCCAGCAAGCTCAGGTAGGTTACCCAGGGCAGCAATGTCCTTCCCAGTTGGCTCATGGGGCCTCCTCCTCAGGGACCCCGACAACCACAGTCGGAACTTCTGGGACCGGTTTCCCGCACCCCTTGCCCCTCTCCTTGGCAGCTGTCTGGGCCACTGTTCTAGGCTCCAGACGCCCTTGACTCCCATCCCGCGCAGCCATGGACCTTGTGGTCATGCAGACCCACTCAGGCAAACCTAACATCTCCAGGTGAGACCTGAGCTCTGCCTCCTTCCAGGTAGTGTGCTCAAGTTTGTTGCCTAACAGACAATCTACAGGCATGGCAGGACTCACAGCTACTTTCCGAGTACCAGAGACCTCTCCCCACTCAAAGGGAACCAGGACCACCGGTCGGTGAGTCTAACAATTGTCAGAGACTATGACCTGGTGGAATGTATTGGGGATGACCTGCTCTGCTGACACCAGCTGACCCCTGAGAGTAGTCATGCTGGCTCCTGTGTCATGCAGAGGCTTCACCCTTTGCCTATTATTAGTGACCCACTGCCTATACTTGGAATCTTAGCAGGCATGTGGGCTTTTGGCACCATTCCCTCATCTCCCAGGGATACTAGGATTACCTCCATCTGCTCCCACAAACTATCTGGGACTATCTCCTCCCCGAGTGCTACACTGGCCAACCCAGGTGTCTGCCCTCCAGTGGGGGGGCTGTGCCCTCTTTGGACACTTGAAGTCACCCTTGAACTGACCATACTTGGTGCACTCTATGCATTGGGGTACAAACCTGCCTTTCTTATGGTAAAAAAATCCTGATTTCTTTTCAGAATCAGGTTGGGACTGGTTACCACTACCTCCCTGGGAATTATTTTTGAGGCCTTGAGAGAACTCCTTATTTTAAAAAATTTCTCCCCCCTCTTTCTTCTGATGGGAACCCTGACCACCTTTGTGGGTGTCCCCCCAGATACCTTTTTGGACAGTCTGGTGCTAACCCAGCGGTCTGCCTCCTCAGCAAGCTTCCTAGGATCAGTCAGCTTACTATCAACTAGGTGCTAATGCAACTCTGTAAAGCAAATACTGAGTATATGCTCTCTCAGGATCAAATCATGTAACCCCTTATAATCATATACTTTACTGCCCCACGCCCATTCATTCAGTGCCTTACTAGAAACATAAAAAAAGTCTACCCAAGTGTGTGTGGAGAGTTTGGTACTGTCCCTGAATTTCTGGCAATACTTTTCAGGGGTCAGTCCAAACTTGGCAATTTAAATGGCTTTCATGAGCGGGTATGTGTTTTGGTCCTTCTCTTCTAGTGTGAGAAGCTTGTCCCTCCCAATTGCTGGTACGTGTTTCCACAAGCCCGCTCCCCGCTGACCTTCAGAAACCTCATGGGCCCTTAGTGCAACTTCATAGGCAGCAAACCATTTGTCAATGTCATCTCCCACCCCATAACTTATCATACAAACCTTTTTGTCTCCAGCAGGTCATTTATGTATGCTGCCACCATCACTGCTGGACTCAGACTGCCTAGACTTGAGGTCCAGCTCCTTTAGACTCAGTTTATGAGCCAGAAGTAGTTTCTTTTCAGTCAAGGGCCTCTCAGCTGCAGCCTCAGCTCTCCTCTCCTCTCCTTTGCCTCTCTCTGAGCCTTCCTTTCCTCTGCCTCCATGTTTAATCTGGCCAACTGCAATTGAAACTCTCTCCCCTCCCTCCTTTCCTCTGCGGTCAGGCCATGACTTGAGATACTGCTCCCTGGTTTAGCTGGGCCACAGATCCAGGGGTAACATCACCCACTGCTGTTGGCAAATCCTCTGGAGAGCACTCCTCTTGCTCTCTCAACTCAACATTCTCTTATGAACGGGCTTCTGCCCAGGCGCTCCTCCTTCTTGGAGGTACTCCCATCCCTCTGCAGAACCCTTTCAGCTGGCTAACAGCGTATGTCTCCAGCTTCGTTAGGTCAAACTCTCCAGCTCCTCCCTGAAACCCAGCCAGAGACATGTTGATTAGGATTGGATTAAATGTCAAGCAGGAAAAAAACAAAATTGCAGAAAAAGAGAAAAAAATCTAATTGACCTTCAACTGTGAGAAGGTAGTGTACACGTAGCTATTGTATGTCACTGCATAAACACAAGTTCTATCCTCACCAATGATCACCAATGTTTGAAATGGGGCCTCTAGGTGGCAGAGGTATACACCCTTGTCCAAATAGGGACCACAATCCTAGTCAGGGTAAGTCACACACAATTAAAATGTTCCTGTGCCCACCCTGTGATAGCTTGGCACTGAACAGTCAGGCTCAACTTAGAAGGCAATGTGTAAAGTATTTGTGCAATAAACCATACAGTAACACAGTGACAACACCACAAAAATACACCACACAGGTTGAGAAAAATATAACATATTTATCTGGTTAAATTAAGGTCAAAACGATAAAGATTCAATAAGCACAAGTTGAGATATCACTTTTGCAAGTTTAGAAAGAGTCTTAAATCTTACAAATTAATAGTTGTCTCTTGTTTTCACAAAGTACCTGGCTTGCATCAAAATTACCACGCACGGAGACTGCAGAGGAGGAGATGTGTGGAAAAATAAGGTGTTCGTAGGATTTTCTGATGCGGCACAGATGATGCGTCATTTCTTTCCACGCTGCAAGGGGCTTTGCGTCAATTTCCGTCACGCAATCTTGGTTCCTCACTGCGATGAGGGGTTATTTTTGCCACCAGGGACGAATAGAGGAAAATCCTGGACGTGCTGGAAGAAGTCACAGGCGTTGGGTCGTTCCGTTAGGCGATGTGTCGAAGTTTCTGTCACATGGCAGGCGCTGCGTCGATTCTTCACTCAGGAAGTTGGGCTGCGTCGTTCCTGCTCGGTTGTGCATTGATCCATTGTGGGTGTACATTGAAGTTCTGGTCGCAACGCAGGCACTGCATCGATCTTCGCTTGGGAAGTCGGGCTGCGTTGTTCAGGTTCAAATGTTCAGCGATTTCTTCAGGGCAGGCTGTGTGTTGTTTCCGGCCGGCTGAGCTATGATTTTTGGCGCACAAGCAAAGAGATTAAGTTGGTCATTACAACCCTGGCGGACGGTGTTAAAGCGGCAGTAAGACCGCCAACAGGCCGGCGGAAAATCTTTGGGAATTACGACCGTGGCGGAAACCGCCAACAAACACAGCCACTTTAACACTCCGACCGCCACGGCGGTACAAACAAACAGCTCGGCGGTCACCGCCAACAGACAGACGGAGGACAATGTACCGCCCACACTATTATGATAGACCAATCCACCACCTTTTCCAGGGCGGATTCACCGCGGATAAAAACACGGCGGAAACAGGCATTTCGAAGGAAAAACGCTCACCTCTACACACTCAACGAGGAAGGAGGACACCATGGAGCCGGAACTCCATATTCTTCCTGCGATAGTCTTCCTGCTCCTGTACCAGGAGCACCAACGCCGGCGGCGAAGACCACGGTGAGTACTGCATCTACGACATAGGGGAGGGGGGAGACAAAACACAGGGACACTCACACGCAACACCCCAACCCCCACCCCCACCCTCACCCACCACAACACACACACCAATGCATATCCAAATATTACAGTAACGCCCCCCCCAACCTCCCCAGAAGAATGCAAAAACAAAAGGAAATGAGTGTAACCATTGTAATATATCAAAATTCAGTAAGCAAAAAAAAAATATATATATATATACACTATTAACAAAATATACACCACGATTAGTAGTCCAGGTATTGCACCATTCATAGTCCGTGGACCACTGAGCCCAAAATGCATTGGCGAGGCCCACACAAGATACCCGAACATGACGGAGAGAACACTGCTGGGGCATCAGATAGAAATACAGCAGGCACCTAAGGGGGAAGGGAAGGGGGGCACCTCAGCCGGATGAGTGCACGACGCCAGATCCACGAGGGGGCTCCATGCACATTGATGTATCCTGGGGAGTGCAAAGCCACAGTTCCACAAGTCTCTACAGTGGGTGGATTGCCCACTGTACCATCCTGGGGAGTGCAAAGCCACAGTCTCTCAAGTCCCTACAGTGGGTGGTTTGCCCACTGTACCATCCTGGGGAGTGCAAAGCCACAGTCTCTCAAGTCCCTACAGTGGGTGGTTTGCCCACTGCTGCATCCTGGGGAGTGCAAAGCCACAGTCTCTCAAGTGGATAACAGTCTCCACTGGTTCTGGAAGGGGACTGGTGCCCAGAGTGCTTCATCCTGTGCAGGACAGAGGTAGTGGATGCATGTCTCCACTGGTTCTGGAGGGGGACTGGTGCCCAGAGTGCTTCATCCTGCCAAGGACAGAGGTCGTGGATGCATGTCTCCACTGGTTCTGGAGGGGGACTGGTGCCCAGAGTGCTTCATCCTGTGCAGGACAGAGGTAGTGGATGCATGTCTCCACTGGTTCTGGAGGGGGACTGGTGCCCAGCGTGCTTCATCCTGTGCAGGACAGAGGTAGTGGATGCATGTCTCCACTGGTTCTGGAGGGGGACTGGTGCCCAGAGTGCTTCATCCTGTGCAGGACAGAGGTAGTGGATGCATGTCTCCACTGGTTCTGGAGGGCGACTGGTGCCCAGAGTGCTTCATCCTGCCAAGGACAGAGGTAGTGGATGCATGTCTCCACTGGTTCTGGAGGGGGACTGGTGCCCAGAGTGCTTCACTCACCCCGTGACGGTCCCAGTTGCGTCACTGCCCCTGCCGCTCATGGGCTAGTGGTGCTTGAGTTGGCGGTCCTTGCCCTGTTCGGCGGTGCTTGACTTGCCGGTCCTTCATTGCCCAGCTGGGCTGGCGGTCCTTCATTGGTCAGATGGGCTTTGGCTGGCGGGGCCCTCCTGGGCAGCTGGGCTGTGGCTGGCGGGCCCTCCTGGACAGCTGGGCTGTGGCTGGCGGGGTCCTCCTGGGCTGTGGCTGGCGGGGTCCTCTTGGGCAGCTGGGCTGTGGCTGGCGGGGTCCTCCTGGACAGCGATGATGGGGCTGGCGGGGCCCTCCTGGGCAGCGACGATGGGGCTGGCGGTGGCCTCCTGGCCAGCGGGGATGATGGCGGTCTTCTCCGCCGTGCTGCTCCTCCCAGACTTTGCGGGTTTCTTCTGACCCTTCCCCACCTTGGGAGGAGTCACAGCTGAGTCCACACTCCCCCTGGATCCCTGTGAGCGGCTTGGGTGGCTGGAGTCTTCCCCCTCTCCCGCCGGGCACTGGCCAACTTCTGGTGCTTCACAGGGGGGTGACTGGCTGTGCTCTGGCTCCGTGACACACTGGCTGGCCTGGTGGCCCGTGCACTCCACATACCTGTGACAACAGGCACCACTGGTCCTGGAGATTTTGTGGCTGAGGTGCTAGTACGGGACCTATGAGTTGAACGTGGGGGTGGTGGGAAATAGGTTAAGGGTGGACAGGAAAAGTTGTTTGGAGACACTGGGACGGGTAGCTGGAGGGGGTTTGGGAGTAGAGGAAGAGGTGGTGGTTGTAGGAGGTGTAACTTTTATGGCTTTGGGTGCAGGTGTATGCGCTGGAGGCTGTTGTGAGGTGGATATATGTTGGGTGGGTGTGTGCCTGCGTTTGTGTATCTTGGGAGGGGGCGTCACAGTCACACTGGGAGAGGACACAGGGGACGTGTGAATGGTAGTGGGGGTGGTGACTGCATGTGAGTGGGGTGTGGTGGTGGGTGTGCTGGTACGGGACGTAGTGGCTGTGGTGGTAGTGCATGCAGGTGTGAGTGTAGTCGAGACTGGGAGGAAGGAGGGAGATGAGGAGGAGGGGGACACAGTGGAGGCAGTGGATGTTGGCGTGTCTGTATGTGTGTGATGCTTGTGTGAGTGCCTGTGGGATGTGTGGTGCTTATGTTTGCCTGAGCTTCCCTTGTGTGGTGAGGTGTGTGCAGGCTGGTCTGAAGGTGTGCTTGGGATAGGCAGAGGTACAGGGGATTGGGTCTGGGTGGAGGAAGTTGGAGGGGGAGGCTAGACACAGGGACAATGGCTGCCATCAGTGCTGAGGCCAGAGTTTGAAAGGTTCGATGAAGGGCAGCCTCACCAGAATGAATGCCCTCCAGGAATGCATTGGTTTGTTGCAACTGCCTTTCTACACCCTGGATTGCATTCAAAATGGTAGACTGCCGTGAGGGACCTGAGGATGTCAATGGCCTCCTCACTGAGGGCAGCAGAGGTGACAGGAGCAGGGGCTGAGGTGCCTGGGGCGAAGGTGATGCCGACCATCCTGGGTGAGCGGGCACAGGGCGAAGGCTAAGGGGCTGCTGGGAGGGCGGTGCTGGTAGGGGGGTGGCGGCTGTACCTGTAGTAGTGGGGGGCACAGATGTTGCCGCCACCACAAGGGAGCTCCCATTGGAGGATGAGTCTGTGTCGCTGGTTTCAGCTCCTGTCACTGCCGTGGTGCTCCCTTCGCCCTCCATCCCACTGGTGTATTCAGAGTCCGTAGTGTGGCCCTCCATGGCCATGTGGGACACAGCTCCCTCGTGCTCCGGTGCCACTGCTCCTCCCCTGATGATGCTAATGCACACAAGAACAGGGAGACCGCAAAAAAGGGGGGGGAAACAGAAGAAAGACAGGTTGAGTGCATGGCTTACCACTACCGTTGGCGGACAAGACAGACACAGCAGCCCCCTGCACTACGTCGCGCTGTTGGGCTCTACAGTGCAATTCCTGGGAAATGGCCTACAAGGCTATGGACGACATCTGCACACATAGATGACACAGGTGCATGAATACCTGTACTTGGCACTCTACAGAGGTTGGGTGGGGGCCACAGGGCCATGCCTTACGAAGGGGCCTAGCTTACGGAACTCGCCCTGGCCTAGGGAAACCCAGAGCCCTCCTCCCCCACCCAGACCCCTCCACTGCGCGCAAAGTCAGCTGAATGAGAGTGTACTCACCCCCTTGTGTCTGCTGTGATGCCCTCAAGCGCCCATCCAACTCCGGGTAGGCCACCGCCAGGATCCGGAACATCAGTGGGGTCATGGTTCGACGGGCACCCCTCCCATGTTGGGAGGCCATCCCCAACTGAGCCTCCGCCGTCTTCTTGCTCCAGCGGCGAATGTCCTCCCATCTCTTCCGGCAGTGGGTGTTCTGTCTGTGGTGGACCCCCAGGGTCCGGACGTCCTTGGCGATGGCACGCCAAATATCCTTCTTCTGGTGGGCGCTGACCTACATGAAATATACAGGGGAAGAAGAGAAGTCATTACCAACTGCGCCGTCAAATTGAGTGGCCCCCATCCCTACCCTTGCCATGTGGCACATTCCCCCACCGTGTTTCGTGCACTCAGAACTCTGCCCCCTTCCTTTTTACAACCAGCCCTCTCCACACAGGCATAGCCCATACAACATGCCCCCTGTGTACTTACCTGTTGGTCTGGAGGACCGTAGAGTAGCGTGTACTGGGGGAGGACCCCGTCGACAAGCTTCTCCAACTCCTCCGATGAGAAGGCAGGGGCCCTTTCCCCAGACGCACGAGCCATTGTCTCTTCCAGACCGAGGTCACAGCAGCACTTGCAGTGTAGGTCCTCTCCTGTCGAAGATCAGGTATTGAGTGATTCAACAGATAGAAAATGGCGGTCACGTCCGCGGCGGTGCGTACCATCACCGCCGGCGTACATCGACATTGGCTCCTGGGACCCATAGGGTCCAATGTTAACCAATGCAGCATTGCGCCGCGGTCTTCGACCGCCTACCGCGACGGTGTACAAAGCCAGCGCAATTACCTCACATCCCATTGTCCCACTTTAGAGGTCAGGCAGCCGCCATTTCAGGGGCTCACATGGCCTAATTACCAACTGTGTCACACATACCTAGGCCTACTCTCAACACACATACAGGCCGGATTTTGTGTATGAATCGTGTTCTGTGTAGACTGTGGGTACATACCTCTGACTTGTTTGTCGACAATGGAGGAAAGAAATCAGATAATCACCTACAGGTTTGACTGTGCCACAATCCAGGAACTGTGTACCCAGTTGGAGCCAGACCTGATGTCAGCAATCCACCATCCCACAGGAATCCCCCCTCAAGTGCAGGTGCTATCAGTGCTCCATTTCCTTGCAAGTGGGTCTTTTCAAACAACTGTGGCCATGGCATCAGGGATGTCCCAGCCTATGTTTTCCAACGTATTGTCCAGAGTGTTGTCTGCCCTGCTGAAACACATGCAGAGCTACATCGTTTTCCCTCAGGTGGAGGACTTGCCCACAGTGAAAGGTGACTTCTATGCCCTTGGACATATCCCCAACATCATAGGTGCCATTGATGGGACCCATGTGGCTTTGGTCCCCCCCACAGGAGTGAACAGGTGTACAGGAACCGGAAGAGTTATCATTCCATGAATGTACAGATGGTATGTTTGGCCAACCAGTACATCTCCCATGCGAATTCCATGTTCCCTGGCTCAATGCATGATGCCTACATCATGCGGAATAGCAGCATCCCTTATGTGATGTGTCAACTCCAGAGGCACCGTGTGTGGCTATTAGGTGACTCTGGTTACCCCAACCTGTCATGGCTACTGACCCCAGTGAGGAATCCCAGGACCAGGGCAGAGGAACGCTACAATGAGGCCCATGGGCGTACTCGGAGGGTGATCGAGCGGACCTTCGGCCTCCTGAAAGCCAGGTTTAGGTGCCTCCATATGACAGGTGGATACCTATTCTACTCACCAAAGAAGGTGTGCCAGATCATCGTGGCCTGCTGTATGCTTCATAACTTGGCTTTGCGACGACTGGTGCCTTTTCTGCAGGAGGGTGGTCCAGATGGCGGTGTTGTGGCAGCTGTGGAGGCTGTGGACAGTGATGAGGAGGAAGCAGAGGAAGGAGACATTGACAACAGGGACTCAGTCCTCCAGCATTATTTCCAGTGAAACACAGGTGAGAATACATTCCTGCCTACTACAAGTACTTTTACACTTCTACCTCTATCCTGTCTGTCGATTTCACCCAGTGTATGGTCACTGAGTTGTCACTTTCCCTTACGGTTTCACAGGTGTGGGTCCCAACGTGTGTCATCTGCTTAGATTCCTCAGGGACTAGAGCTGTGTGACATAGGTATGTTGACATTACTATTTCCTGAAAATTTTCTCACTGTAATTGCAAATACACTATTTCAAAATCACAGACAGACTCCAGATCTTTTTGTGCTTTAGGTGTGTTTATTTACAAAGAAAATATTGGAGGGGGAAGTTAAATGGTGAGGGGTGATGGCGGAGGAGTGTGCATGGCAGAGTCCAGTCTATTTGTCTCATAGGTGCATTGCCCATATGGGCATAGGAAGTGAAGCTGGGGCAGTTTCAATATGGACAGGGTGACAAAGTGGGACAGTGAGTTGACAATCAGGGTGGTCTCATTTCTTGGCAGGGGTCTTGGCATCGTGCTCTGTCTTGTTCCTGGATCTCAGGGACCGTTTGCGGGGTGGTTCTTCATCTGCAGAGGGTGGGGTGCTGGTGTGGTGGTCCTGTGGCGGTGCCTCCTGTCCACTAGCGCCGGCGGAGGTGGTGGGCAGTTCATCGTCCATGCTAGTGTCAGGGGCCCCTTGTTGTGCCACAGTGTCCCTCCTGGTGTTGAGTATTTCCTTCAGCACCCCTACGATGGTGCCCAGGGTGGAGCTGATGGTTCTGAGTTCCTCCCTGAACCCCAAATACTGTTCCTCCTGCATGCGCTGGGTCTCCTGAAACTTGGCCAGGACCGTTGCCATCGTCTCCTGGGAGTGGTGGTATGCTCCCATGATGGAGGAAAGGGCCTCGTGGAGAGTGGGTTCCCTTGGCCTGTCCTCCCCCGTCACACAGCAGCCCTTCCAGTTCCCCTGTGTTCCTGGGCCTCTGTCCCCTGGACCGTGTGCCCACTACCACTGCCCCCAGGTCCCTGTTGTTGTTGGGGTGGTGGGTTATCCTGGGTTCCCTGTAGTGGTGGCACACAGCTGATTGACGTGTCCTGGGGACGGAGGTATGGGCCCGCTGGGTGGGTGCTGTGCTGGTGTTTCCAGAGGGAGGAAGGTCTGTGGTGGCCTGTGCCTGTGTGAGGGAAACCGACTGTCTCGAGGCCCACGATGGTCCGGGCTGGTCATCTAGATCCAGTTGGACAGAGCTGCTGTCATCACTGTGGGCCTCTTCTGTGGGTGAGGTGGAGATGTCTGGACCCTCCTGTCTGGTGACGTTGGGTAGTGGTCCTGCAGGGGTGGAAAAGCATGATTATTGCATCTGTGTGTGTCACGGTGTGCAATGGGTGGGTGAGCGTGTACCCCAGTGCTGGCATTCCTGTGTGGGGGCCTATGTGATGATGGTTTAGGGGGTGTATGGGTATGTGCAGTGGGCATGCTTTAGTGATGGGTATCCAGGCGTTGTTGTTGCATGCAGGGCTTGGTGTTGGGATGTATGGTTTGTGATATTGGTACATTTGTGAGGAGTTGGAGTGATAGGGGTGGGGGCGAGGGTAGGGCACCTGTGCTCCAAATAGCTGTGGCTCTACCCGGACGATTTGCTCCACCATGACCCTGAGCTCCTCCTCCGAGAACCTCGGGTGTCTTTGCCGTGCCATGGGGTGGTGTAGGTCATGTGTGGGGTGGTGTGTGTGGTGATAAGTGTGGTGATATGCAGTGATGTGTGGTGTTTTGTGCGTGGAAGTTGTGTGGGTGATGGTGTTGTGTGCCTGTGGTGTCTCTCTCTGGCCTCCTCTCTGTAATAGTGGTCGTAGCGGTTTGTGGGTGATGTGGGTGTGTGTTTTATATTGCAATGGGTGTGTGGGAGTGGTGTGTGTATGTGTATCAGGTGTGTGTATTTCAAATTGTCCAATGTGGCGGTGTTTTGTAGAAGTGTGTGTATTTTGAGCGCAGCGGTGTGTATCGCCAATGGGATACCGCGGTTGAAAGACCGCCGCGTGGATTCGTGTGTCGTGATAGTGTGGGCGTATTTCTGTTGGCGTGACGGTGGAGGTTTTTTTTTCACCAGTTTATCACTGACCTTTGGTGTGGCAGACTTGTGTGGGTGTCTGAATTTTGTCGGATTTCGAGATGTGGGTCAAAATAGCTGTGGCGGAATTACGCGGTCGCGGTGGTGTGTTGGTGGTCTCCTGCACGGCGGTAAGCGGCTTTTACCGCCAATGTTGTAATGACCCCTAAGTCTTTTTGGCCCTGAGACTTCAGAAAACAGGAGGCAAGCTCAATCCAAGCCCTTGGAGAGCACTTCTCAGCAAAGTCAGAGGGCAGCAGGGCCACTGGAGGGCAGATGTCCTTCACAGCAAAGCAGTCCAGATGAGTCCTTTGGACATCCAGGCAGATCCTCTTGACAGGTTGGAGGTTCAGGTCCTGAAGTGTCTGATTTGCTGTGGTCAGGGACCCAGTTTCTATGCCCAAAAATGCCTTTGAAGTGGAGAAGACTTCAAAGAGTGGTTTTGAAGTGCACTATGTCCCCTTTCAGTAAAGGTCTGTCTGCCAGGGTCCCAGTAGGGGGTTTGGCTGTCCACTGTGTGAGGCCAGACCGCTAGCCTTAGAAATGTAAGTGTCAGGCCCTCCACCCTCCCAGCCCAGGAAGACCCATTCAGTATGCAGATGAGTGCAGGTGTGACTGAACATCCTGTGTTTGTAGTTCTCTGGGTGAAATGCACAAGGGAGCTGTCAAACAGCCCAGCCTAGACGCGGATTGGAGACAGGCTGTAAGGCACAGATGGATTTTAAGTGCAAAGAAATGCTCACTTTCTAAAAGTGGCATTTCTAAAATAGTAATATAAAGTCCAACCTCACCAATAAGCAGGATTTTCTATTACCATCCTGGATACTAACTATGACCTGGTTACCCCTTTCTGATCAGAATCTAACACTCAAACAGTATATGAGCTTAGTACTAATGCTATCCTGTGAAAGGAGTAGGCCTCACAGTAGTGGAAAACTAATTTAGGAGTTTTCCACTACCAGGACATAAAAAGCACACAGGTACATGTCCTGCCTTTTATCTACATAGCACCCTGCCCTATGGGTTACCTAGGGCCTACCTTAGAGGTGACTTACATGTAGAAAAAGGGGAGTTTAAGGCTTGGCAAGTACTTTTAAATGCCAAATCGATGTGGCAGTGAAACTTCACACACAGGCTTTGCAATGCCAGGCCTGAGACATGGTTAAGGGGCTACTTATGTGGGTGGCACAACCAATGCTGCAGGCCCTTTAGAAGCATTCAATCTATAGGCCCTGGTCACATAAAGTGCAATTTACTATGGACTTACAAGTAAATAAAATATTCCATTTGGGAATGAACCAATGTTACCATGTTTAAGGAAGGGAGCATATGCACTTTAGCACTGGTTAGCAGTGTTAAAGTGTGCAAAGTCTTAAAACCAGCAAAAATAGTGTCAGAAAAGTGGAGGGAGGCAGGCAAAAAGTTGGGGGATGACCACTCTAAGGCTGTCAGGTCTAATAGGGATAAGCCAATTTTATTGGCTCATTGATATGTTGAGGTGTAAGAGCACATACACTGGGAGCTGAACAGGACCACCCCAGTGTTCAAAAGTTTTATACAACAGCAGCATCTGTCCAAAAATTGGCGGTGAACATGCACAAAAGTGACCTTTCCTTACAGAGTAGAACTGAAATGATTTTCCCGGGCACTTGCCAAATTCACTTACTCATCATTGCCCCCCCCCTTTAGCATTTTCCTCTGCACCCGAAAGCATGTTTCCATTTACCATGTGTCAGCAGTCATCCTTTTTACACTTTGTATGTTTACTTTTCTACCTGCAAGTACTCTGGCAGTGGAAGGGAGAATACAGAATTCAATTTAACCAGATAATAACCCTACTGGAAACTTGCATGAGAGCACAAACGATGCTTACTCCTTTATCTACCAAAGTGCCTGTTCACATTGGTCTCCAGTTGTGTATTCACTGACCATACACCTAGCTTTTCATCTTTCCCAGTGCAGGCAGCAATGAGTGTGTCTAGTGTGTTCGACGTGGAAGCTACATTTACTAAGTAACACAGTCCTGCATTGCGAGGAAAAAAGTTGCTGTATTGTGCAACTTTTTTAGCAGGCAGCAGGATAGTTTCTGTGTTGTAGCACTGTTGAATTACACAACTTGTACCGTGACCAAAACATACTTATGTGACACAAATCATTGCTGCATGACACTACATCCTTGCATTGCATTACACTTGAAAAAGGGACGCACATCCAGCACAAACATCTTGGGATCTTCATCTCTATACCATGGCAGGCCAGCAAAAGGCTACCAGCCAAGAGGTCACTCCGCAAGAAAGAAGGGGTCTAGTGTGGCTACCAGAAAGAAAGCTTAAAAGTACCCATGAGGAGAACAACATTTTCATTTCACTGGTGGCAAAACAAGAAACATATCCACTTGTCACCTCAAAACTCCCATTACCCAAGAAGGCAGCTTTATGGAGAGCAGCAGTTAAGTCAGTGCAGTGGCACCAACACACAGGACTGTTGGGGAGTGGAAGAAAAGATTGCACAATTAGAAGCACTGGACTGACTAATGAAACATTGACAAAGAACCTAAGGTTGCAATGGAAACTGGTGGAGATCCATAAATCCCCAAGGACGTGATGCTCATGGAAGATTACGTGAAAGCAGGAATAGGATCATGATTAGTGGAATTGAAGACACAACCACTGTGCAGAGTATGAGAAGTCAAATGTCAAATTAAATTTGTCATCTTACATATTTCTCATTCACATTTAAAATGTTATTTTTAATTATGTTATATAACTTTTAGTGAGAATTGTCATCCTGTGATTCCTACATATGTATGTTGGGATAGGAAGTTTCACCAGTACTTGTGTACTGTTGTGTACACTTCCCTCACTAGCCAACATTTATTATTTGTTGCTGTGTTCTTTTTTTGGTTCAACCTCATACGACTCTAATGTGTGTTTCAAAGTACTGGGCCTGTCCCTTGAGGTAAACGATGTTTGCAAACTGTATTGGACCTGTAGGTGTGCACCAAATGAAGTCTCCTTTGTAACAGTGTAGCACTGTCCCTGTGGTATGTTAGCATGTAGGGTGGCGGCGGCAGTGTACTGCTTTTATTCAGTCAGTAGTCTGGAGCAAACTTGGTTCTTGTCATGGGAGTGGAAGCCTCCTGGGTCCCTCATGTAAAGTTCCTGTCTTTTGGAACTTTAGTATATTTTTTTCATTTATTAATTCTCAACGTTTTTGTTATTTTTTGTTCAGAAATGGGTTCATTTAAGCTTTCATGTACATATATTGAGTTGATTATTGAAACATCTATAAATATTGTTAATTTTATTTTGGAAAACAATTATAACAATTAAATCAAAAGAAATAATAATTTTTGCTTATAGTGTTTGTTTATAATCCGTTCAACTGAATATAGCATGTACTAGTTTATGAGCTAATTATACACACGTTCCTATGTGAAATATTATTTTTGAAATATATACACACGAAAACTAATGTTTCAATGCATCCCTTATGCTTCCAACTTTTGTGCTGTGAAAATCCTCTGTATGTTATACGGTTATGTCCCAGAACTCCTAACTGTATCTGGTATCCTGGTTATCAGGATTTTGGCCTAGACAATCTAGTGTGTATGCCAGGGCCGAGATCGATCTCTTGATGTGAGACCTGTTGAACCTCTCATGGACCTCAATGGGTGCAGCCAGCAAATACCTTTTACAAGGTTAAAAGGACTAATGTCCCTGTCAATGTTTTATACCAATAGGTATATGCAGTGGAGTGGTACATAAACAGGGATGGAAGAGGGAGCAAGGACCTCACTGAAATTGAGACTAGAGTAACTAACATGCATGACTTCCTGTATATGAAAACAAGTTTATTCTTGAGCAGTAGTTCAGCATACACATCGAAACACCAGAACGCATAGATGGAGAAGGACAAGACAGAAGCTATAGACTGGAACAGGGTTGAACATTCTTGGATCATGACTCTGGACATGGAGCGGGTACTGCGTGCACAAAAATAAACTAGAGCGACAAGGCATATGATATGAATTGAAAAGGAAACTAGTCACAAAATGAAACGTACCAACTACCATAAAGGATATTTTATATGCGCCTTTCAAACACTATCTCTCTGCTATTTAAAAAGATCTTAGAATAAGGCAAGAAACAGTTAATCATACATAGTCTTGGAAGACAACCAACAGATCCTTTGGAAAATGAATTCTGGGAGAATTTCTGAGCAAGAGGTTGCAAGTTCCAAAATCTCACTGGCTCCCTGTTATGATTTATCAATATATCAACACAAAGTCAAGAAAGGACAAAGACGAACATAGCAAAAAACACCAAGTACAGTAACTGGGCTTAGACAAAACCAGGACCAGATTCGGGGTTGGACTAAAAGTAAGCACACAGAACTCTGAGCATTGTAATCAACCCTAGGAATTCTGCACGCAAACAAGGAAAGGATGACTGTTAGACCTGACAGCCTTAGGGTGGTCACCCCTAACTTTTTGCCTGCCTCCCTCCACTTTTTGGACACTGTTTTTGCTGGTTTTAGGACTATGCACACTTCACCACTACTAACCAATGGTAAAGTGCAAATGCTGTCTCCCTTAAAACATGGTGTCATTGGTTCATACCCAATTGGCTTATTTAATCTACTTGTAAGTCCCCAGTAAAGTGCACTACCTGTGCCCAGGGCCTGTAGATTAAATGCCACTAGTGGGCCTGCAGCACTGATTGTGTCACCCACATCAGTAGCCCCTTAACCATGCCTCACGTCTGCCATTGCAAGGCCTGTGTGTGCAGTTTTACTGCCAATTCGACTTGGCATTTAAAAGTACTTGCCAAGCCTTAAATTCCCCTTTTTCAACATATAAGTCACACCTAAGGTAGGCCCTAGGTAACCCATAGGGCAGGGTGCTATGTAGATAAAATGCAGGACATATATCTGTGTATATATGTCCTGGTAGTGTAGAACTCCTAACTTAGTTTTACAATTCTGTGATGCCTGCTCCTTTCTGAGGCTAACATTAGGGCTACCCTCTTATACTGTTTGAGGGGTAGATTCTGATCTGATCTGAAAGGAGTAACAAGGTCATATTTAGTATGGCCAGAATGGTAATACAAAATCCTTCTGACTGGTGAAGTTGGATTTAATATTACTATTTTAGAAATGCCACTTTTAGAAAGTGAGCATTTCTCTGCAGTTAAATCCTTCTGTGCCTTACAATCCATGTCTGGCTAGATTAGTTGACAGCTCCCTTGTGCATTTCACTCAGACAACCCCAAACACAGGATGCTCAGTCACACCTGCACACATCTGCATATTGAATGGGTCTTCCTGGGCTGGGAGGGTGGAGGGCCTGACACTTACATGTCAAAGGACAGTGGCCTGCCCTCACAAGATGGACTGCCAAACCCCCTACTGGAACCTTGGCAGACAGGATGGAACTGAAAGGGGACTTTGTGCACTTCTAAGCCACTCTTTGAAGTCTCCCCCACTTCAAAGGCACATTTGGGTATTTAAACAAGGCCTCTGACCTTACCAACTCAGACACCTCTGGACAAGATAGCACTGGTGAAGAAACTCTGAACCAGAACCTGCAACCTGCCAAGAGGAACTGCCTGGCTGCCCAAAGGACTCACCTGGCTGCTTTTCTGCAAAGGACTGCTGCCCTGCTGCCTTGCTGCCCTCTGGCTCTGCTGAGAAGTGCTCTCGAAGGGCTTGGATAGAGCTTGCCTCCTGTTCCTTGAAGTCTCAGGGCCAAAAAGACTTCATCCTGCAAAGAGCTCCTTGTGCGGCAAAAATCGACACACAGCTGCCAGAAACGAAGTACACCCTGCATTGAGGTGAGGAAATCACTGCACGCCGAACCGGAACGATGCAGCCTGGCTCCCCGAGAGGAGATCGATGCAGCGGCAACGTTGCGACCGGAACTTTGACGCACGGCCCACTGAACCGACACATAGCCGAGCTGGAACAACACAGTCTGACTTCCTGGGAGAAGAATTGACATAGTGCCTGCCGTGCAATAGAAATTTCCCTGCATCGCCCACCGGATCAACGCAGCTCCTGTGACTTCGTCCTGCATGCCCAAGATTTCTCTGCATTGTCCCCGCGGCATCCAAATACCCCGCAATCTAAAGAGGATCTAAGTCTTTGTGCCTGAAATCGTTGCAAGGCCCTGGCTGTGTGGAAAAATATTGACACATCATCTCTGTGCTCATGGAGAAACTGACGCACAACTCCCCATTTACCATGCATCTCCTCCTCTGTGGCCCCTTGCAGATAATTTAAACGCAAACCAGGTACTTTGTGCTTGCAAGGGACCCTTGTTACTTTTTAAAGACTAAAAACTCTTTTTAGTATTCTCTAAAGTGATATTCCAACGTGTACTTATCAAATCTTGATTGTTTTGACTTACATTCAACCAGATAAATATTATATTTTTCTAAACTCTGTGTGGTGTATTTTTGTGGTGTTATACTGTGTTATTGCATGATGTATTACACAAATACTTTACACATTGCCTTCTAAGTTAAGCCTGACTACTCTGTGCCAAGCTACCACAGGGTGGGCACAGGATAATTTGGATTGTGTGTGACTTACCCTGACTAGAGTGAGGGTCCTTGTTTGGACAGGGGGGTAACCTGACTGCCAACCAAAGACCCCATTTCTAACAACGACAATATGCAAACAGACCTCAGAACACCAGAACACAAGGTAAAGAGTCTCCATGGAGTATACAGACAGAAGTATCAACAATGCCAAACAACAGGAACAGAAAGGCAGTAACAACAAGGGACTGAAACATGTAAACATGACAATGGTAAACAGATGATAAGTGAAACCAAGAGACAGAGAACCATGGAACAAGCAACCTAGAGCAGCAAGATGGCGTAAAAATACACACAGCCTCTGAATTAAATACAGTTTTGAGTGACTCCACACTGAGCTTACATTGTACAGCTCCAGAGAGAAGCACAGGTCCAGGGAGAGATCGATGTGAAAATGACTGACCAGGTGCTCGAACCCAAGAACCCACCAATGAAGCGAAGGCTACATAAGAACTTGGAGCAGTAAATATTTTCAAAGTCAGCAGGCAGAAGGAGTGAAAATGTGAACTCAGAAACAGACTATTAAGGAATGACGGTGAGAATGTGACCAGTCAAGGAAGCGCATCTAAATGAGAAGAATACTTATTTGAGCCAGGAGCGATGATGCTGAATGAAACTCAACCTCCAGGACATGACCTAGAGAAATTTGACAACAGAATGCAATACATTTATCATAATGAATCATGATGATAATGTGCAAACCAAGACTGGAATGTAATGGGGAGCAAGGTGCACAATGTGCTGAAGAGTGTTTGGACATGACTAGTTGTAAAGACAGCACCCCACTAGGCCTTAGTGAGGGCCACCTACTAGGTGGATAGCAGTATCCTGGTAGCATGTAGTATGGTGTTGACAGGATATCTTTCTTTTTCATCCTAGTGTGACCAGAAAACTTTAGTTGTGGGACAGGAGAGTTGGGCTGCTGACCCACATGTGCTACAATTAAACTGTTACAAATAAACCTGGATCCTTGTAATATTATGAGTGCATGTGTGCATATCTGTATTTGGTCTTGACACATTGGGCCTAGTTCACAAAGGTATATTTACACTTTTGTGCAAGTTTACAATTTTTTACTATTCACAAAGGTATTTTACTAGTAGTACCTTTATGACTGTGGATTCCCTGCGCACAAAACAATAGGAGGACTGTCCTATATTTTTATGTGCAGAGAATCCACCATTGTAAAGATAGGGAAATATATCTTCCTAAAGAAGACAGGGAAAAATATCGTCAAGTACGCAGACATCAATTCGGGTCTACAGTTGATTTGGAATTTTAATTATCTTAACACGCAAAAGCAGACATACAAACAGGTTAAAATCAGTGCATAGTTATGTGCAAGATACAACTGTTATAAGTTCACTGTACAGCATAAGTCACTAGACATCATATAAGACTATGGGCAAAAATAGCTTGTGGCATAATACTTGCTGCACACTCTAGCCACTAAACCTTATGAATGTAGGAGATACCTCATTTATAGCAGCCCAAACCTAAGATATTAAAGCAACTGTTGCAAATAACCTTATGTTTATGATATGTAGTTCATTCTACTTGCCAAGGTAATACGAATTTGCTGGTAACTAGATATATACATCCATATGTATTTCCAATAAATGACACAGATTCATTTTACCCAATAGCAAAATAACCAGCAAAACTATGTATATTTCTTGAGCTAGTTCTTCACTTTCTTCAAATGCAGTGGTGGACTACATCTCTGACATTAAGGCCCTCGTTACAAGCCTGGTGGTAAATGCTGCTTACGGCCGTGCTGATGGCCGCCAACATACTGTGACCGCGGCGGTATTCCGCTAGGGGCATTATGACCCACACTGAGAAATCCACCACTATACAGACACCCACACAAATCTGCCAGACCAAAGGTCAGTGATAAACTGGCGGTACCAAAACCCACACCGTTACGCCAAAAGGAATACGCCCACAGTATCAGGACCTGCGAATCACTGCGGTGGTCTTTCAACCACGGTAAAACATTGGCGGTACACACTGCTGCGCTCAAAATACACACACACTTGCAAAACTACACCACATTGGACAATTCAAAATACACACACCTGACACACATACACACACCACACCCACACACCCAATTCAATATAAAACACACACCCACATTACCCACAACCCTTTGCGACAAAAAAAAGATAGCAAACAGAGATAGACAAGCCAGGAGCACCCACTCAATCAGAGGCACAAAACACCCATACAACATCCATGCACCTCACACCACACACCCCAACACATCACCCCACACACCCTCACACATACCACTCACACCACATCCATGGCACCCCAAAGACACCCCAGGTTTTCAGACGAGGAGCTAAGGGTCATGGTGGGGGAAATCATCCAGGTAGACCCACAGCTACTCGGATCACAGGTGCAGCAGACGTCCATTGCAAGGAAGATGGAGCTATGGCGGTGAATCGTGGACAGGGTCAACGTCGTGGGACAGCACCCCAGAACAAGGGATGAAATCAGGAAGAGGTGGAATGACCTACAGGAGAAGGTACGTTCCGTGGTTGCAAGACGCCAGGTAGCAGTATAGAGGACTGTCGGTGGACCCCCACCTCCTCCCCTACAACAAACAACATGGGTAGAGCAAGTCTTGGCGATCATGCATCGTGAGGGCCTCGCAGGAGTAGCAGGAGGACTGGACTCTGGTACGTCAAGTCTTTACTACTATCACCCCCCAACCTGCATGCCATCACATACCCCCACCCTCACCATCACTCCCATCACTCCACCATCTCACACATACCCCACTATCACAACCCACCCATCCCAATACCAAGCCCTGCATGCCACAACAATCCATGAACCCCCATCACAGACATGCAAGGACACCCATCTCCACAGCATGCCCAGTAGAGAGAATCACCTAGCCCACAAAATCACCACACACACAAGGCAAAGCTGACCGGAAAATCACAACCATAAAGGGAAACACACCCATGCACAAGATGGCACACCAGATACAATAACACTGCATTTTCATCCCCACAGGACCACTACTAAAGGTCACCGGCGAGGACTTGCCAGCAACATCCAGTCCCCCCCCAGAAGAGGCCCACAGTGACGACAGCAGCTCTGCACGCCTGGCTCACGATGACCAACCTGGCCCATCAGGGACCTCTGGACAGTCGGTTACCCTGCCACAGTCCAACCCACCACAGAGCCTCCCCACTCAGGAAACACCACCACAGCACCGACCCAGCGGGCCCATGTCACTGTCCCCAGGACACATCAATCAGTAGTGTGTCCACCACTACAGGGACCCTAGGCAACCCCACAAACCCAGGACGATCAGGAACCTGGGGTCAGTGGCTGTGGGCACACAGTTCAGGGGACAGAGGCACAGGACAACAGGGAAGCTGGGAGGACTGCTGTGCGACTAGGGGAGGACAGGCCAAGGGAACCCACTATTCAGGAGGCACTCACCAACATCCTGGGAGCATACCACCATTCCCAGGAGACCATGGGCCAGATACTTGCCAAGTTGCAGGAGACCCAGTGGCTGCAGGAGGGACAGTACCTGGGGATCAGGGAGGACCTCAAACACATCTACACCATCCTGGTCACCATTGCAGGGGTGCTGGCAGGCATGGCCAACACCACGAGGGAGGCTTTGGCACACCAACGGGCCCCTGGCACTAGCCACATGAAAGAAGAGCCCTCCATCTTTGCCGGCGCTAGTGGACAGGAGTCCCCGCCACAGGAACAACAGGCCACCAGCATCCCACCCCCTGCAGAAGGAGAACCACCCTGCAAACGTTCCCTGTGATCCAGGCAGAAGCCAGAGAACATTGCTAAGACCCCACCAGGAAATAAGACTCTCCTAATTGTCACCCTTCTGTCCCACTCTGTCACTCTTTCCCACTCTGTCACCCTGTCCACCTTGAACTGCCATTGCCCCCTTCCTATGCCCCCTTGGACAATGCACCTGTGAAACAAAAAGACTGGACTCTAACTGGACATTCCTCCAGCATCACCCCAGCCCACTGCACTTCCCCCTCTACTTATGAGCACTTAAATAAACACCCTTGGAATAAATACAAATCTGGAGTCTGTCAAATGATTCAAATATGTATTAGTACAACATTATCAAAGCACTGCAAGTCATATGTACAGTTAAATTTACATTGGAATGACCTTTAGTGCGCAGCAGTAAACATACCAGGAGGCAGACTCGGCCACAGAGATCTGAAAATAGAGATGGCAAAGGGTACAGTAAGTGGCCATAGACATAGGGAAATCAGCCTGCCATGTACAATGTCCATTAGAAAAATGAAATGTAAACTGAAGTTACAGTGTCTTGCCTGTGTGACACTGGAAGTACTGCTGTGTTATATTACTTCTGTTCTCCACATCTTCTTCCTCTGCCTCCTCTTCCTCACTGTCCACAGGTTCCTCCACTGCCACAAGACCATCTCAAGGCTCATCCTCCTGCAGAAAATGCACCTGGCATCTCAAGGCCAAGTTGTGCAACATCCAACATGCAACGATGATCTGGCACACCTTCTTTGGTGAGTAGTACAGGGATCCACCTGTCAGATGGAGGCACCGGAACCTGGCCTTCAGGAGACCAAAGGTTCTTTCATTTATCATCCTTGTTCGCCCATGTGCCTCATTGTAACATTACTCTGCTCTTGTCCTGGCATTCCTCACTGGGGTCAGTAGCCATGAGAGGTTGGGGTAACCAGAGTCACCTGCAAATATCGAGGGATACCTGTTAGACACACGCTAACCCTTAGGGACAACCCCAAACCCAGACACCAAATTATACTGGGTGGGGACCTTGGGCTCACCTATTAGCCACACCCGGTGCCTCTGGAGTTGAGCCATCACATATTGGATGCTGCTATTCCTCATGATAAATGCATCATGCACAGAGCCAGGATACTTGGCATTCACATGGGAGATGTACTGGTCCGCCAAACACACCATCTGCACAGTCATAGAGGGATAGCTTTTTATATTCCTTAACGCTTGTTCATTTCTCCGGGGTGGGGTGATAAATGCCACATGTGTTCCATCAATGGCACCAATGATTTTGGAGACATGTCCCAGGGCATAAAAGTCAGCTTTCACCGTGGCAAAATCTTCCACCTGGGGGAATACAATGTAGCTGCGCATCTGTTTCAGCAGGGCTGACAACACTCTGGTCAACATGTTGGAGAACATTGGCTGAGACATCCCTGATACCATGGCCACTGTTGTTTGGAAGGAACCACTTGCCAGGAAATGGAGGACTGACAGAACCTGCACTAAATGTGGGATACCTGTGGGCTGGCGGATAGCTGACATCAGGTCTGGCTCCAATTGGGCACACAGTTCTTGGATTGTGGCTCTATCAAGTCTGTATGTTTTGATAATGCGTCTGTCCTCCATTGTCGCAAGGTCCACCAGGGGTCTGTACACCGGAGGATGTCGCCATCTCATATTCATCCTCAGCGGTTGAAGCCTATGGAGGAAAACGGTGAGCAGAGGGTCAGATTCACACATCAATTGAAATAATGATGCATCTTTTCGTTTACAGAACATGTATGTGAATCTGAGAGTCAGTTGCTGTGCCAATGTCTGCTGTGATGCAGTTATGTGCCATGCCCTGTGCCACCCTGAAATGGCAGCTGCCTGACCTCTGAGGAGGGACATGTGGAAATTAGGTAATTTTGCTGGCGTTGTGAGCCGTTGTTGTAGGGGTTCGACGACCGCCGTGCAACTTCGCTTTGGTTATCATTGGGCCCTATGGGTTCCAGGGGCCAATGGCGATGTACGCCGGCAGTGACGGTACGCACTGCCGCAGACGTGACCGCCATTTTCTATCTATTCACTCACTTGCTACCTGACCTTCAACAGGAGAGGTCCTACACTGCAAGTGCTGCTGTGACCTGTGTCCGGAAGTGACAATGGCTCATGTGTCTGGGGAAAGGGCCCCTGCCTTCACTGCAGAGGAGTTGGAGAAACTGGTGGATGGGGTCCTACCCTAGTACACGTTACTCTACGGTCCTCCAGACAAACAGGTGAGTACACTGTGAGCATGATGCGTGGACCATGAATGTATGGATTGCTGTGTGTGTAAGCCACATGTGGGGGCGGCTGGGGCATCCCGTCCAGAGTGCTGCATGTATGGTGGTCAATGTATGTGCGTCAGGGGATGGGTGGATCTGGTGGGCCATGATTGTGACGGTCCGGACGGTTAACTAATTCCCTTTTCTGCTGTCTTTTCCATGCAGGTCAGCGCCCATCAGAAAAAGGGTGTGTGGTGTGCCATCGGCAAGGAGGTGCGGACCCTGGGGGTCTTTGACAGGCGGAGCACCCACCGCCGCAAATGGTGGGAAGACCTGCGCCGCTGGGCAGGGAAGATGGCGGAGGCCCAGCTGAGGCTGGCCTCCCAACCAGGAAGGGCTGCCCGTTGTACCGTGACCCCCCTGATGTTCCGTATCCTGGCGGTGGCCTATCCAGAGTTGGATGGGCGCTTGAGGGCATCACAGCAGCCACAAGGGGGTGAGTACAGAATATGAATCATGACTGCGCGCGTTAAGGTTTACCTGAGTGGGGGATGTGGGCTGGGGGTGCCCCCAGGCCAGGGCAAACATGGCACAGTAGGTCCCTTGTTGGGCAGGCTCTGAAGCACTCCTATCCCAATAGTGTTAGTGGGCATCTACTACTGGGCAGGGTCCTGTGGGTTTCAGGTGTGCAGCTAATGGCGTTAGGCATTGTACCCATGGGCTGGTGACTATCTTAGTAACTGGTAGTGCATGGCCTAGGGCATAGAGCTGCTCCCTGTGTGTTGTGTACGCCAACGGTAGTGGTGTTGCTGGCATTGACCAAGTGTATCCTCTGTCTCTCCCCCTCCTTTTTGTTTTGTCACGTTGTCCTTGTGTACATTAGCATCATCTGGCGGAGGAGCAGAGGCACCGGCAACGGAGGGAGCTGTATCCCACATGGGACTGGAGACCGAATCCACCGACGGTGAGGGCACCAGTGGGACCGAGGGCGAGGGGGGCACCACGACGGGGACAGGAGGGGAGACCACAGACAGCGACTCCTCCTTTGATGGAAGCTCCCTGGCAGTGGCAGACACCTCTGTGCCCAACCCAACAACAGGTACAGCCACCACCCCCCCTACCACCACCGCCCTTCCAGGAGCCCTTCAGCGTGTTTCCCGTGCCCACTCACACAGGAAGGTAGGCATCTCCTTCGCCTCAGGCACCTCAGGCCCTGCCCCAGTCAACTCAGCTGCCCTCAGTGAGGAGGCTATTGACCTCCTGAGATCCCTCACTGTTGGGCAGTCAACTATTCTGAATGCCATCCAGGCTGTCGAGAGGCATTTGCAACAAACAAATGCATACCTGGAGGACATTAACTCTGGCGTTGCGGCCCAACTGGGAGCATTTCAGGCTCTGGCTTCCGCACTGATGGCAGCCCTGGTCCCTGTCTCTTGCCTCCCCCCTCCAACTTCCTCTACCCAGTCCCAATCCCCTCCACCCAGGCCTATCCCAAGCACACATTCAGACCAGCATTCGCACAAATCAACACACAAAAGTGTCTCAGGCAAACACAAGCACCACACTTCATCTCACAGGCACTCACACAAGCACCATCCCCATGCAGACACACCAGCATCCACTGCCTCCACTGTGTCCCTCTCCTCCTCGTCATCCACCTCCCACCCAGTAGCATCTCCACTCACACCTACATGCACTATATCCTCATCCACTACCTCCATCACCAGCACGACCATCACAACAGTCAGCACCCGCACATCCATGCACACGTCCCCTGTGTCCTCTCCCACTGTGTCTGTGACCCCCTCCTCCCAAAGTACACAAACGCAAGCACCCACCCACCCAACAGCCATCCACCTCACAACAGCATCCAGCCCATGCACCTGCACCCAAACTCAGCAGACAGACACCTCCTACAACCACTCCTTCTTCCTCCACTCCCAAACCCTATCCCTCTTCCTGCCCAAGTATCTCTAAGAAGCTTTTCTTGGCAAACATTGACCTCTTCCCTACCCCTCCCCCCGTCCTTCCCCTCGGGCCAGGGTGGCCAGAGCCCAGCCCAGCACCTCAGCCACCAAGTCGACATCCCCTGTGGTTCCTGCAGCTATCAGAGGCTCAAAGGGGACACCTGTCAGCCCAGCCAGTGTGCCACCAACCCCTGCCAAGGCCAAAACCATTCCGCCACCTGGCAAGGTGAAGAGGGGGACAGCATCCAGCAAGAGAAAGGAGCCACAACCACCCAGCAAGGCCACCTCAAAGACTCCATCTGCCAGACCCAAGGTCACACCACCATCCGCCAAGCTTAGGAAGGGGCACAAAACACCAGGCAAGGCACTTCAGCCGTCCGAGGCTGCAGGTGAAGGCCTAGTGGGTACCAGCACAACTGCCAGCACTGCCACCTGCACCACGGCCAGCACCGCCAGCAGCCCCGCCGCTAGCACCACCGCAAGCACCGCCACCTGCACCGCCACCTGCACTGCCACCTGCATCTCCGCTAGCACCACTACTGTCAGCAGCAGCAGCCCCAGTGGGCAGCCGTCCGAGGCTGCAGGAGAAGGGCTGGAGCCTCCCTCCACCTCTGGCAGCACCGGCACCTGCACTACGGCCAGCACCACCACCTGCACCACCGCTAGCACCACCGCAAGCACCGCCGCAAGCACCGCCACCTGCACCGCTGACAGTAGCACCACTATCAGCAGCAGAAGCCCCAGCGGGCAGCCGTCCGAGGCTGCAGGAGAAGGGCTGGTGCCTCCCTCCACCATTGGCAGCACCCCCACCAGCACTACCACCAGTTTGCAGCCGTAGCCGCCGCTGGATGGAGTCTAGCCCTGCCTCCATGGACTATCATGCAACCTGGTCCCTGCAAATCTCGTGCCTCAGACACCCAGGTGAGGGACGGTGAACTGCCACACCCCAAGTGTTGCATCACTGGGCACAAAGCCCCCTCCAGAACCAGTGGAGAACTGCATCCACTCACCCTATCCTTGGCAGGATGAAGCACACTGGGCACAAAGACCCCTCCAGAACCAGTGGAAGAAGCCATCCACTCACCCCCTCCTTGCCAGGATGAAGCACACGGGGCACAAAGCCCCCTCCAGAACCAGTGGAGATATGCATCCACTATCCCTATCCTTGGCAGGCTGAAGCTCACTGGGCACAAAGCCCCCTCCAGCACCAGTGGAGATATGCATCCACTCACCCTATCCTTGTCAGGATGAAGCACACTGGGCACAAAGCCCCCTCAAGAACCAGTGGAGATAGGCATCCACTTGAGAGACCGTGGCCTTGCACTCCCCAGAACCAAGCAGTGGGCAAACCACCCACTTGAGAGACTGTTGCTTTGCACTCCCCAGGACCAAGCAGTGGGCAAACCATCCACTTGAGAACTGTGGCTTTGCACTTCCCAGGACCAAGCAGTGGGCAATCCACCTACTTGAGAGACTGTGGCCTTGCACTCCCCAGGACACCGCTGTGGGCATGGAGCCCCCTCCAGGAGCAGTAGCGTCTTCCATCTTCCGGCTGAGGTGCCTCACCCTTCCCCGTCCCGTTAGGTGCCTGTGTGTTTTCGACCTGATGTCCCTGCAGTGTTCTCCCTGTATTGAGGCAGGAGTCAAGTGTGGACTTGGCCTATGAGTTTTGGCCCAGTCACCGACGGACATTTTGAGTGGGCAATGTACCGCCTTGTGTACATATTGTATAATTTTGTAAATACTGTTTTTCAACTTATTACGTATATCTGACTATTTCTAAAATGTACTGATTTGACTCTATTCCTTTTGTCCTTGCGTTCTTCCAGGGGTTCACGGGGTGTAAATGTAATATTGATGCATGTGTTTGTGTGTATGGTGTTGTGGGTGAGGGTAGGAGTGGGGGTGTTGCGTGTGTGTCACTCTTTTTTTTCTTCTCCCTTCCCCTGTGTACTAGGTGCAGTACTCACTGTGGTCTTCGCTGCCACCGTTCGTACTCCTGGTAGATGAGGAGGTAGACCAGCATCGGCAAAACGTGCAGCTCGGGCTCCATGGCATCCTGGTTCTTCGTTGAGTGGTTTCCCTTCCAAGTACTGTTTCCGCCGTGCTTTTGATGGTGTTGGTACCGCCCCAGAAAAGCTGGTGGATGGGCGGGGTGGGCGGTACATTGACTTCCGCCTGTCTGTTAGCGGTTACTGCCGCGGTGTTTGTTGCTACCTCCATGGCGGTCGAAGTGCTAAAGTGACTGGCTGTGTTGGCGGTTTCCGCCGTGGTCATGATCCCATTTTTTTTACCGCCGGCCTGTTGGCGGTATTACCGCTGCTTTAACACCGACCGCCAGGGTTGTAATGAGGGCCTAAATGTATGTCTCTAACATTGGATGGCTGTTGTGTGATAGTAGTTCATGTGAGTACTTGGTGAAAAGGTCTTGTTTGAGAGGCAACATTTATTGACCAAAAATGAAAATCTGTAGTTTGAGGATAAAGGTGTTTTTTCTGTTGAAGCAGAAGTGAGATTTTTCATCCAAAATGCACTTTTTCATTTCACAGTGAAATGTTTGTATTTTCAGAAACTGGCAAGCAGTTTCAGACAAAATAATTGTGTTTCAGTACCATATTTAAGGATGACAACTCAGAGATAATTCATGCAGAGTTCAGGTAGATTATTATGGAATTGATTGCTCAGTACAACATAGTGTTATTGTTATACATTCATGGCTTATGTGAAGGTATGCCTGTGCCTGATAATAATATTGTCTCAAATATATATTAAAGGATGTGTTGTCAAAAAATATTGTGTATTGAAGTGCACTGCATACCCCTCAGTGCCCTTACTTACTTATGTAAGGGCACTGAACGTTATGAGTGCTTTAGATTGAACTTGAGGATACTAGCAGATTGCCCTAACTGAACGGGCTAAAAATAGATCAGACACTTTCATTTTAAGGTGATGTCCTTTGGGATGAAAACTACACCCGCCACCTCCCAGAGGCTGGTGAACCAGGTCGAGGCTGGTATGGAGGCCTTCAGCACTGCTTACTTGGATGATATACCTGTCACCAGTAGCAGCTGGGAAGTTCACCTCCTTCATCTGCAGGAAGTGCATCAGGCCCTGCATCAGGCAGGCCTGACTATCAAGGCCAGTAAGTTCAGGAGTCTGTAGTGTACTTGGGTCACCTTGTGAGTGGGGGTAAGGTGCAGCCCCTCCAGGCCACAATTGAAACAATTCTGGAGTGGGAGTCCCCAAAAACTCATACTGCAGTGAGGACCATCCCGGGCCTCACAGGATATTACAGGAGATTTGTCATTTGTATGTTGCCCCCTTGACTTAGCTGACTTTCAAGAAGTAGCACAGAAAGGATGGATGGAGGCTTGCCAGAAAGCCTTTGACTCCCTCAAACAGGCAATGTGCACAGCCCCTGTGCTCAAGGCCCTGGACTTTCCAAGTATTCATAGTCCATATAGATGCCTCAGAGCATGGCATAGGCGCAGCCTTATCACAGATCAATGAAGAAGGCCTAAACCAACCTACATCGTTCATCTCCAGGAAGTTAATTCTTAGGGAATAGAGGTGGAGTGCTATTGAAAGATAAACCTTTGCCATGGTCTGAGACTATACTTGTTTGGGACACACTTCAGGGTTCAGAGAGATCAGAGGCCCCTCAGGTGGCTCATGCGAATGAGGGGTAAGAATCTAAAATTGTTGAGGTGGTCCCTTTCTCTATGGACACTAGGGTGGGACATCGTCCTCAATCAGACCACTCCAGTGCTGATGGTCTATCCAGGTTCTTCTGCCTTAGTGATGAGAACTCCAAGGAGGTTGGGCGGTTCTCTTCATTTTCAGCTTGGAGGACACATGTTAGGCCTGTCAGCCTGAGGGTGGTGTTCCCCCAAACTGTTTGCCAACTTACCTGTATTTTTGTAACTGAAATATGATTTTGTTGGCTTTAGGACTGTGCACTTTACCACTACTAACTATGGCTAAATTGTTTCTGCTCACTCCTCTAAACATGGTCTGATTGGCTTACACCTGATAGGCATATTTAGTGTACTTACAGGTCCCTTGTAGAGCAGTATACCATATACCATATACCAGGGCCTGATAATTAAATGTGAGCAGTGGGCCTGCAGCACTTATTGTGTCACCCACTTAAGTAGCACCTCAAAACATGCGCCCGGACCTGTCATTGCAGCATGAATGTAGTTATAAACTGCCAATTTGATTTGGCAGTGTAACCCCCTTAATAAGCCTTAAGCTCCCTTTTTATCCCCTAATGGAGGCCCAAGGTAGCCCATAGGGCTTGGTGCATTGTAATACATGTTTGGACATGTACTTTTGAGTTTTTAATGTCCTGATAATTAAAAACTCCTAAATGTGTTTTCACTACTGTAAAACCTACTTGCCCCATAGGATAACATTGGGTTGCCTTATTGCATTTAATACATGCTACTTTTGAGATCAGGAAACTACCATTTAATGTTTGGTATTTATGAAATTGTAATGAAAAATTGTCTTTAATGGTAAAGTCATATTTTTTATTACAATTTTGAAAATGCCACTTTTAGAAAGTTGTTATAATCCTGCCCTTAGCTCTTTGATGCCTGAACACTGTCTTGGGTCACATGACTGGGTGCAATTGACAGACTTTGTGAATTCCTCCCAGGTAGTAAATAGAAGGATTGGATGTGCCTGAATGGGCAATCTGCTTGCAGGATGGAAGGGTAGAACTGAGCACAGCCCCATTTGAAACTGAATAGGCTGTGCTCTGCCTTCACACAAAAGCTTATCACCTCCTCATTGTCACTGCAGCCAGCTTGGAGCCAGGGAAGGTGAGTCAGGAAATTCCATGCACTTCAAAGATGAAACCTCTAGAAACTTCTCCAAAACTTCAAAGGAGGCACCGGGTATAGAAATAGGCCTCTCAGACCCACTCTGCAGTTTGCTTTCTGGACCTGTGGAAGGACTCTCAAAGGACTGTCTGCTGTTGTGAATTGCTGTGCACTCTGCAAGACTGCCTTGCTGTACCTGGAAGGACTACTTTGCTGACTGGAACCTCCCTTGAACCCTTGGAGTCCACACCTCCACTTTTTAGTCCTGTATCTTCACCTGAATTCAAATCCACCAGAGTAACTCTAAGGGCTAGTTTGCTCCCACCATCTTGAACCAGCACCTGAACTCAGCCTGAGTGAGTCCTGAATCCTTAAAAGGTGTCCCACCAACCCTGGACCCTTGGTTGGGTGCTAAATGTGCCCAGGTAGCCAAAATTCAAAACTGAGGACTTTTTTGTTAAAAGCTACTGTAGGAAATGAGGGGAGACTAGGACCAACATGCTCCTCTATCTGCTCAAGGTGCATCACCGGTTCGCCTGACTCCGTGGCTGCTCCTACTATGTTCTTCTTTGAAGAAACATATCCTGTTCAGCAGTCCTTTGCCAAAGCGGTCTTTGAATACTTGAAACCACCTTCCTCTACAGCCTCCTGGCCCATCTCACTGGAGACTTTCGACTTCCAAAAAAGAGACTAAGTCAAAATGTAGAAATATTCACTGCGGCTTCACTCCAAGGCTCCCCAGTGATGGCTCTTCCTCCTCGGACACCGCCTGCAGCCTTGAACTGCTGAACTTTACCTTCTTAGAACTTTTTTAAAAAATTCTAAATTGAGCCAGAAGGGGCCCAATCCATTTCTTGTATCCGACTTATTCTCCACGGAGGTCGGAAACATTTTTTCAACTTTGACCCAGTCTTGCGGGACCAGATGTCCACAGGTGGCGCTTTTTACTTTTAAGTGCCTGTTTTTACTAAAAACATGAATAATTCATAACTCCTGGTCTACTAATAGCATTTTTGTCATTTTGGTGTGGGATTTGTCTTTTGTTGTGTTTTCACTCTATGTGGTTGTCTGGTTCATAAATACTTTACAGGTTGCTTCTAAGTTAAGCTCACTGCTTTTTGTGCCCAAATACCCAGGATTAGGAGCAGGTTCATTTAGTGACTTTTTGTGGTCCATCCTGCCAGAGATTGTGGCTGCTGCTTGACCAGAGCTCACACCCCAGACAACCAACAACGCAGTTTCTCACAGTGTACATTAAGCAAGTAACAAAGAGACAGATTTGCTCACTGACAAGTGTAAGACAAAATGTTTCTATTCAAGGTAAATTTTATGAACACAATAATTTGTATTATCTCTTCTAAGAAGGAGTGGCTCTAACTGTTTAGAAAGTGGATTCAATTAACACATACCTTCAGAATTACCACATAAGTGATTTTCTCTGAATATGTATGTGCCAGCTTCACTACAGATGGTGTCAGAACCATGTTGGTCACCAGGAGCATTAACATAATCACATCTCATGTATCAGGAAAGACCTGGTAGTAGCAGCAATTAGACCCACTACTATCAATCCATATGAGTCTGCCATTTTGTTTAGGTAACTATTATTTGCATAGTGTTCACAATAACTAACTCTTGGAGAGATGAGCTTGACAGGTGATGCAACTTGTTGTAAGCTTGTAATGGTGGTGTGTGATTTTCCAGTATTTACAGTGATGTCCATGGTTTGTTGTTCAGGTTACTTATTAATAATGCTGAAAATGAATGAAGTTGAAACTTACTTTTGAAGCTGCTGGATCGAGGAACTCATCATCCGTCCAAGACACAATCAGCTTCCCTCGCAGGGATATCTAAACCACATAGGTCTGTGGCTGGAGTTGGTGACTTTGGGTGCACATTCCATGTTTCCATATCATATCACTGCTAAACTCAGAGCTATCATATTGTTGTGTAGCCATTTTAGCAATAGCTCCATGAATGTTTTTTTAACATGCTAGCCCAAGCCGATGTGCACCTTAACCTAGATATATTTTATTTGGCTTTATTTAATTATTGTTACAAAAGCCACTTTTATGGTCTAGTTTTATTTTCTGTTTATCTAACTGTTTTTGCCGAAGCCAGCACTCTGTTCTCAAACAAGACATTCTTGCTCACTCTGTGCTTCTTCCAAGGCTACTGCACGGTACATTGCCAGTGAATGTGGTAGAAGTTTAGTCTCCAACATTCGTAGAAAACACACATCCTTACGTAGGGACATTTTCTCAGAACATCAGCTGTGTTGTTAGAAAAACACTTCCTTGTCCCTTACACGTTAGAGGGAGATTCCAGCCAGAGAACCACGACTGCATGCTGATTGCCGAGAGCTTCGCTACAGATGTTAACGCAGACTGCAGGCCTTTGCTCAGGTATGGGGGATGATGTCTTCCCAGGGGAACCTGAAGGGCAGAATTAGAGCTAAACATGCTGTGCTCTACCATAGTCTAGGTAGGAGTTAGTCTATTGACCATAGTGACAATATGATAGCGTTATTTCTATGCTTCACTCTTCTCGTCACAATTTTAATACTGTCATGTTGTGTCATCCTGGTTATTGCAACTCACGCTTTGCTATCTAAGATACAGTCGTTTTATTCAAATCATTATTAAAAGATATACTGCCTCTGTTTGTCATTTATATATGAGACTAAGGTAACTGAGAGAAATGGATGAGACCTGAGTGACCACGGCTTCCCCAAGAAACCAAGTATGTCATGCGCTCGGCTGCCCAGTCATCCCTATCCTTGGGTAGAGATGAGGAACTGCTAGTTAGTCGGAGCAAAACCCGGGTTGGAGCGACAGGTGTCACCCGCAGTGGGTTAGACTTAGCCTCCCACACCGCAGGCGATTCTGAAGCTCAAAATCCAATAGTCTCATTAGAATAATGAGAACCTACGCGACATGGCGCCACCAACGTTTGGTCAGGCTCTAATTTTTCGGGTCCTCTGGAGCAGCTCTGTCTCATTATATACAATGATGCCTCAATACTGTATACGGAGACATCTGTGGTATTGAGGATTTCCACTCCAGCTATGTAGGCTATCCTATTTGAGGATGGAAGTTGTTCAAGCTTGAACTTTAAAAGGAAAAACCCTCTTTGGTGTGCCTTCTTTGAACATATCTTCTATCTAATATGGTAAATCCTCAGCAGGTAGCAATAGCAGTCAATATGAGACAACCTGTGACTGAAAACTTGTTAGCAAATGGCCTAAAGAACTCTTCTATTCTTGGGTTACATTTCCAGAGTTGATGGGAACACAAACACATTTCATCATTACACACTTGCAAACGTACCTGGACAATACAGGGCATATGCATACTTAGAAATACCATTATCTTATCAAGAACATAATAATTGGCTTGATGGCGCCCTACCCCACACAATATTACCAGTAAGGTTAGGTCCTCTAAGTAATGATGGTCCTACCTGGCCTTTATTGGCCACCTACACACCACATCCTGCAGTAGCAAATTTACAGTACCTGAGGTTCGTCGGTTCTATACGGAATTAACAGCGACATATAGACGATTAGTACAGTTTGTGATGCAAACATTAAATACAAACCCAGCACGTGCTGCTCCAGCACAACCACATGCAGTCACACCAGGTATAAATCCTGTGACTGTACATTCAATCATGGGTAAAGTACCCGCCAAACGAGAGGAAACTCTGTTTTGGTTAGCACAAAAAATAAATGCTCTGGAAGCAGTACTTCCCCATACGGTACCTCAGGATAAACATAGAATTCTAACAATGTGCTTGCCCTTTGGGATTTTCCCTACAGTAGATAACTATAATACTTGGGGCACGGTATTTGCTGCGCTCTATACAACCGCACACGGTAAACCGAAACTTGCCAATTTGCCAGATGTGTTGAAACAAATTCAAGATGAATACGGGGTTGCCCCAGCCCTTAACTTGGGGTGCATCTAATGGGCAATTTCGCCACAGTATCCTCAATTATTTTAAGTAATCTTAAAGGGGAAGCAGTCACACTAGCAGTGTGGATGCGGCTCCGTGACGTTCCTCAACAGGATCAGAAACGCGAGCTGCCTAAAATTATTGCAGAGATAGTTTAGGGGCCAGACCAACTAAACCACAATTTCAGGGCAAATCTAACAAAGATTTTTCCAAGCAAGCTCCTGAGAGTAATAAGAAACGCTGGGATAAAAAACAACAAACTCCTGAAAAAGAGAGGAGAGAATCTCCACGGATGGAGAACCCACAGAATAGATATAATCTCAGAAATAGAGATAATATAAAAATGACTGCTAGATATCAATATACTGATACATGCCAATCTCGTTCCTTTCAGGACTCATCGGAAAAACTAAATGAGAGAGGTGGGCGATCAGAGCGAAGATCAGAGTACGTGAAACTGAGACAGGAATCACAACGCTCATCGGAGGTTTCTGTTAAAAAGGAAGAGAACCCTGCCCAACAAAAACCCCAATTCAAAAAGAAAAAGGTGGCAGCAGTCACAGTCCGACATGCCACTCAGGAAGAGGGTCCTTTTGAAGAACAGAAAGTGGGCACTAGCACTGCTAGACAGCGCGGCAGAGGTCACAATAGTTCGCCGGAGTCTTCTAGAACATCTGGAGGTGAAACCAACTGATGACTTTATACAAGTAGAAACTGCGGACATGCGTGTCTCCACGCCTGATAGGGTGTATAAAGTAACGCTACAGCTAGAAGAAGACATTGAGCACATAATAGACGCAATCTTTTGGGATCGCGTAGTAAACATATATGATGTTTTGTTGGCCGAACAAGATTGGCCACCTGAATTTGTCCATACCTGCCCATATGGAGAAGATGTTATTAAACCTACATTCTCGCCCCTTTGTCTTTGGCACAGGCACCTGGGTTTTATCGCAATCACGTAGGATGGGATAAAGAATCCCCCTACCATGTAATTCCTATTAAAAATCAACCCAACCACAACCTCAGTATCCAATAAAGCATGATGCTAAAGCACCTGTGAGGGGAAATACTCACGCAACTAGAATACCAAGGCGTAATCGAACCCTGTGTCTCCCCAATGAATAATACATTATTCCCAGTAGCTAAACCAGACCATTCATAAAGAATAGTCTTAGACTACAGACACTTAAACAGTCATATGCGCACATATGCTATACAAAACTCACATAGCACAGCACTAATGAACAATATAGCGCGTAAAAAATACAAAACAACACTGGACATTTCCAATGGTTTCTTCTGTCAGAAAATAGCGCCTGAGAGTAGAGACTTAACAAGTTTCAGAGCACTAGGCTCCCAGAAAAAATTCAGTTGTTTACCCCAGGGGTATAAGAACAGCCCAGGACTGTTTGCAGCTTGTGTTACTGCAATTTTACACAAGATTGACCCTGAAGCATTGTCCTATGTAGATGACATTTATCTCACAGATGATGAATTACTACAGCAACTAAGACAGGTAGCCCGCATTGTTGTTGGATTTGCTGAATTTGGCTACAAGTTCAACTTTAAAAAAACTAAAATTGCCTTCCTCAGTGTCCTGTTCCTGGGATACGAACTGTCAAGTGAAGAGCCTACCACCATAATTCTTAGAAAAATGCGCACAACTACAACCCCCAAATACAATAAAAAAACTCCAATCTCTATTGGTTTTCCTACATTTTGGCAGAATTTACATTCCAGATTATGTTTCACGCATAAAACCTTTATATGATTTGATACGTCCTGATTTTTCAAGTCAATTTTGGACACTTGAATGTACACGCATACTCAGAGAACTGCAAACAGACATGCTTGCAGCACAACATTTACACACAAGGGACAACAAAACACATTTGGTCATCAGAGTAATTGCTGGTGCCATCGGTTTCACCTATGTGACTTTTAATGAAGGTGAGTCAGTCCCAATTCCATACAAATCACACTTGTACTCAGCAGCAAGACAACACTTTGCTCCAACTGAGAAAATACTCACTGCTGTACAGATGGTGGTCATTAAAGAAAGACCTCTAGCCCAGGAAAAATGCATAATTGTTGTTTCCCCAATCCCAGCCCTAGAGACTGTTACAAAAGCAGTGTTCCAAACGCAAAAGCATTACATCCATGCTGGATATAATGGGCCACGTCTTTGACAGCCACTGATGTAGACTACATTTTTGACCCAAAATTACAAACTCTAGAATTTCTGCTGTATGAACTAGAATATCCAGTTCCAGCAAACACGCTACCTATTGAACAATATCATAGAGTCATGTACCGATGGCTCTGCACAACCTGCAATTGGCACAAAGCACCAATATTCTGCTGTTTGCACAGTCATAAGCGGCTATATGGAGGACAATAAATTTTGTCCCCTACATACATTTACGCAAACCCTAGGGGATTGCGCAGCACAATTGGCAAAGCTAAAAGCTCTGTTGATGGCACTGGAACATATGGATCCTGCACAGCCAACGCTGATTGTTTCTGATTCGTACTTTTGTGTCCAGACCTTCAATGAATACATGCAATACTGGCACCAGAATGGGTTCAGAGATTTTAAAGGCAACACCGTTAAACACAGAGTTCTGTGGGGGAAAGTAGCAGATCTGAAAGACACGATACCAAATGTCCATGTTGTACACACATTTGGACACCAGTGCGTTGGAATTCATGTTGCTGGGAATACATTGGCTGATGAAGCCGCAAAGTCAGCAGTAGCTGTGGTTGCTGTTGCTGCAGTAACTCGTTTGAGTTCAAAACCGGACGCAGACATATTGGCTGCCGTGACAGCTACGGCAGATGGTGCGCCCTATCCAAAAGGATTTCCTGACACATATTCCTACCGAATGGGAGGTATGCTGAATGCTGAAGTTAAGATACCCGGCGTAGGGGTACAAGATATTCCAAACAGAGATATGAGATCACAATTGATTAAAGCAGCACATGAAGGGGTGGTATCTGCCCATGCTGGTGTGGCGGCTACAATCTCAATTTTACAGGCATGTTATTAGTGGCCAGGCCTCTACAAAGAGACCAAGCAGTATGTCCTTTGCTGTGACATCTGCCAACAAAATAAAGTTTCAACTGCCAAACACCCGCCGCAGACACCCCTCTTGATTTCAAATAAACCATTACAATGTGTGTACTTGGACCATTGTGGTCTCCTAACACCGGAAAGTGCATACAGGTACATATTAGTCGCTGTTGGTTCTTGCTCCAGATTTTTATGGGTGTGGCCACAATGCTCGGCTGACACTCGGACTGTTATTAAAGATTTGCGAGTCTTTATCGGTACATATGCGTTTGAGGCTTTCCACTCGGACCAATGCCCTGCTTTCGCCTCAAGGGTATTCAGGGATGCCATGGCTTCGTTGGGGGTCCAACTCCAGTACTCGTCTCCATTTCATCCCGAGGGAAATAGTGTCATGGAGCAATTAAACCATGATTTAAAGCAATCCTTAACAGCCAGAGTCTTAGGTACTGATCGTAGTTGGCTTAATCACCTGTGTGGAGTTCAGAGACCACTTAACAATCTGCCTAGAAGGTCCCTGGGGGGGTCGTACTTCATATGAGTGCCTGTTCAGAACTCAGATGTATGTTCCTGATCTTGATGATACTGGCGTGGAGGTGGCAGAAACACCTTTTGACATAAATGTGCGTGTTACTGTCTAACAGGAATTGCAACAGTTCTGTGATTACAATTATTCTATCAGTGCTGCCTCCACAGGAATCAAGGATGTACCTGTAACGCCTACTGGCTAGATTTCTAGAATCGGGGTTCTAGTACGCGAAAAGGTTGCTGTGAAAAATAAATTTGGTCCTTCTTATCGAGCACCAGTCCCAGTCTTGGAGATACACGGTACCAGAACTGTAATTCTACCACCGTTGGCAGGTGCCAAAGAAAATCGTATTGTCTCATCGACAATGTCAAACTACACAATGTGGCCGATCCTGCACAGCAGACCAAGAGGAACAGCGAGTAGTTCCCGAATCCCTCTCACTAATGGTCAAGAAGTTCCTTTACAAGTTGTAAGTAGCAACACTGACACCTCTCCGAGCTTGGGAAAGGATGGAAAATGATCTTGCATTGGTTCCACTAACATCAAATAATACAGAGATAATTGATCGATTCGATACAGCTTCAACACAAACGGATGGTGCTATTTATTCTGTGCCACCACGAGAAACACCAACTCCACCAATGAACACAACTCCAACTTTTGCACGAACTGCTTCTGGATATTTTGCTGACATCAATGATGACGTCTCAGACTCATTCACCTCTTTGACACCTGAACTGTAAAACACAAGTAAGCTAATCAACTGGCTTAAAACAACATATTTAATTTTTCCATGGAACTATCTATGGCTGTTCCTTGACTTTACTAGCTTTCCTACTTTGGATTGGTTTTGTAATCACTTTCATTTTATTAATACATGGTCATTTTCTTCCTGAAAAATCAACAGTTGAACTGGTGGATGAGGTCCTAAAACCACATTTTTCATCACAGAAGTTCCGAAGAGACTTATCTTTTGTGAACATTTCCGCAATACCAATTCCTGATGGGATTGTTTGGGATGAAGTAATATTTGATATCTACGGTCCCACGGACGTTATTCAAATACCATATGCGTTCAAACTATCAATGAATGATATAATACCAGGCATTGTTTCTGATGATTGGGATGTGAAGACAGTTGATTCTATGATGACTGAATTGCAGTATTATACTGTATTTGAAAACGAAGATGTTTATCAATCTAAAGAAAATGATGGTGACATGTTTTGCTATAATGATTATGGGCACCATTTCATACATAGAGCGAGCAGCCCCAAAACTGTTTTTAATTACACACAATGGGAACATTCTCCGACTCCACCACTAGGGAGTTCCAAAACATATTTTGAAAAGTTTACATATCTTTCTGGGCATGATGTAAAAAATGCTGAGTCGTATTATTTTAAATTGCCCCCTACTAAAGATATACATATTTTATTGAAGAATACAAAATGTATATATTCTGAATCCTTTGTTCCCCGGTTGTCTATGGAAGGCTATGAATATTGGCTGAAGTCGATTGACTTAAAAAGTGTATGGGGAACTAGACATTGGCAAATAAGGGGGAAGGAAGCTTTATTCAGAGCATGCCTGAAACCTGTACAAATGATATTCTTAAATGAAACAGTACAACAAACAAGTTGTCTAGTCTTAGCAAAGATTAAGGAATTAAACACGCCCAGTATACCTGCCCCTGCAAAGTTTTATAAATGGCAGAAGTATACAAATGCAACTGAAGATCAGCTCGATGAATGGGTCCAGAATGGTACGTTTAATGTTTCAAGACACATCCTGGCGGGTGGTTATTGTGGCCGGTAGATACCAATGGGTGTTACCAACATTTTATTAACTCCTCAGGGGTTTTAGAACTAATAGGCCAGACCCTCGCTATATATCATCCGAACATGCGGTTATAGCTACAACATACAGTGTAGGGAAACTATGCCAGCATTTTTTAAGAACTTCCTCACTAGATGCGGTTAGAGACACCTCAGTCTCCTGTCTAAAAATACTGATTTACAGGATTTCCTGTTAGGCCCCAGAAAACACCACAGAAAGTGTTTCTTATATGAAGTATATAATGAAATTTGGAAGCTTTCCCAACAAGAAGCAGCTGCCCGGTTAAGGCAAATAGACCAGGAAAATCTAAAAAAGGCATTAGCTGTTGTGGATAATGGGATTAATACCCTGTCCGACCGAATATACACCTTAAATAACATTGTCTCTTCTGCTATAGACATTATACAAACAGATATGTCTTCTTCACATCATGGACAGTTAAGGTCCATTATGCAGTTGGGTTGGACACTTCAAACATTGAAGGCGGGTCACGTTCCCTGGCAGCATGTCAGTGTAAGGGAAATATTTTCTTCCTTTAATTTAACGCAATACCAATAACTAATGGCTAAGAAAGAATGACATATCATGCAAACCATCGAGAAGTTAGAAAAGTTGTCTTTTACGGTGGCTGAAATACCATCTGCTGAATGGCTAACACACGGGGTCATCAATCTGCCTATTTCTACACTTCAATTCACCTCCTGTTTAAAACACATTCCGGTAGGCAGATATGAAAGGCTGGGAGATAGTTACATCCATGAGGTGTGGGAGCTTCACTTTTCATACAAATGTCTCAGTGGCATGAAAGAAGTCTTTCTTAGCGGTAGTGAATGTGAGACTTCAGTCAGCCATTCAATGGTTTGTAAACATCTGTCCTGCATGTAACGCGTCTGCAGCAAACTTGGCTTGTTATCTGAAGTGAGTTCCAGTCCCCTTGATTAGACCCACGATCCAGGTGCTTTCAAACGGCAACTATGTCCTCCTCAACGGTGAATACTGTTGTGGGATGCGAGACGGAATAGTTTATGTCGTTTCGGTCTCTAAGATAGTTACATGCTGCAGGAACATACTTTTTCCCCCTCTAAGATTAAAGAAGTAGCTGATATTTGGCCTCACATTGCTACTTCAAATATGAATTTTGACAAGTTGAGCAGACTCAAGACTTTATTGTTCAAAAGCATGTGGCCCTTACATCTGCGCACAAGACCTACGCACTTTAGGTGGCAAGGTCGTCAGCAGAAATACAGTCCCTTTTAAGTGCAAACTTTACGAGACACTTTGGTGAACTCGTGGGATGAATATTTAATGCGTCCAATACAACTGGAATTGCACATTTCTTTAAGGCTGTTGGTTCTGGTTTCATTCACACCTTCTCCTCCATATTCGGTTTAATACCATCAGCCAACCACTCAATTTTTTCTAGTATTTTCGGGGGATTTCCAATAACTTTGGCTTTATTAGCAGGCATTATGCTGTTGCTAACAGCATAATGGCTGTCCCGCCACAACAAGGAGAAATGAAAGTGCTCCCATCAGCGCAGCTGTGTCATGACCGCATGATGCAGTATTTTGGAGCAACACTCCTGGAGCAAATGGAGTGTGGTTGGTCTCTATCATTCAGACCAGTTTTACATTGTGTGCAGCCCGTGTTTCGGTGCCTCTGGTGCTCTTTCGAACACGCACTGGAAGTCTGTCTTTCTACGCAGCGTTTGCTTTCATTGGACGCTGACCTGTTGATGTTCCCGCTGAGGGCTCATTACCAGACGTGCGCGTTGAGGTTGCGTTTGCTACGGGAAGCAACTTATGACTTGCCCTTCCTGGAGGATGTGACTCGTGACTCATCATTGGGCACACCACGGAATGCCGCCTTGGCTGCGGCTGAGGCTCCTTGATCCTTCTTGGAGATGACTTTCCATCTTTAACATCGGCTGAAGTAGAAGATTTCCCGTCTTCTATGGTCCTGGAACTTTTAAAAAATAACTTTGCCTTTTGAAATCGGGTTTTTTATGCCACATGTTCATGTTTTAAATTGTCCTTCTATATGCTTATGTGTCCTTTCGACATGTCATAATTGACATTGCTTTTACATATATGTATTAGGTTGAGCTTTTAGTAGCGATTTTATATGTCCTCAGGCTTTGAAATACCTTCAACCGACAAGGGGAGTGTGTTGTGTAGCCATTTTAGCAATAGCTCCATGCATGTTATTTTAACACGCTAGGCCAAGCTGCTGTGCACCTTCACCTAGATATATTTTATTCTGCTTTATTTTATTATTGTTACAATAGCCACTTTTACCATCTTGTTTTATTTTCTGTTTATCTAACTGTTTTGCCTAAGCCATCACTCTGTTCTCAAGCAAGACATTCTTGCTCACTCTGTGCTTCTTCGAAGGCTACAGCATGGTACATTGCTGGTGAACGTGGTAGAAGTTTAGTATCCAACATTCATAGAACACACACATCCTTACGTAGGGACATTTTCTCAGAACATCAGCTCTGTTGTTATGAAAACACTTCCTTGTCCCTTACACGTTAGAGGGATATTCCAGCCAGAGAACCACAACTGTATGCTGTTTGCCAAGAGCTTCGCTAAAGATGCTAACGCAGACCGCAGGCCTTTGCTCAGGTATGGGGGATGATGTTGTCCCAGGGGAACCTGAAGGGCAGAATTAGAGCTTAACATGCTGTGCTCTACCATAGTCTAGATCGGAGTTAGTCTATTGACCATAGTGACAATATGATAGCGTTATTTCTATGCTTCACTCTTCTCGTCACAATTTTAATACTGTCATGTTGTGTTGTCCTGGTTATTGCAGCTCACGCTTTGCTATCTAAGGTGCAGTCGTTTTATTAAAATCATTATTAAAACCTATACTGCCTCTGTTTGTCATTTATATATGAGACTAAGGTAATTGAGAGAAACAGGTGAGACCTGAGTGACCACGGCTTCCCTGAGAAACCAAGTATGTCATGCGCTCGGCTGCCCAGTCATCCCTATCCTTGGGTAGAGATGAGGCACTGCTAGTTAACCCGGGTTGAAGCAACAGGTGTCACCCGCAGTGGGTTAGACTTAGGCCCTCATTCTGACCTTGGCGGGCGGCGGAGGCCGCCCGCCAAAGTCCCGCCGTCAGGTTACCGTTCCGCGGTCGAAAGACCGCGGCGGTAATTCTGACTTTCCCGCTGGGCTGGCGGGCGGTCGCCTTCAGACCGCCAGCCAGCCCAGCGGGAAAGAGGCTTCCACGAGGAAGCCGGCTCGGAATCGAGCCGGCGGAGTGGAAGCTGTTCGACGGGTGCAGTTGCACCCGTCGCGTATTTCACTGTCTGCACAGCAGACAGTGAAATACTTGTAGGGGCCCTCTTACGGGGGCCCCTGCAATGCCCATGCCAGTGGCATGGGCACTGCAGGGGCCCCCAGGGGCCCCGCGACCCCCCCTACCGCCATCCGGATCTCGGCGGTCCGACCGCCGGGATCTGGATGGCGGTAGGGGGGGTCGGAATCCCCGCGGCGGTGCAGCAAGCTGCGCCGCCGCGGAGGATTCAATGGGGCCGCGGTACACTGGCGGGAGCCCGCCAGTGGTGCCGGTCCGACCGCGGCTTTACCGCCGCGGTCTGAATCCCCATTGGAGCACCGCCGGCCTGTCGGCGGTGCTCCCGCGGTCCTCCGCCCTGGCGGTCAAAGACCGCCAGGGTCAGAATGACCACCTTAGTCTCCCACACCGCAGGCGATTCTGCTGCTCGAAATCCAGTAGTCTCATTAGAATAATGAGAACCTATGCGACAATATGCTGGGTTTCACAAACCACAAATCACATGTTACAAGTTGCTGAAAAAAAAGCAGGAGATGTATTGAATTAATCCATAGTGTTATAGGACTTAAAGGTATATGGTATATATGTCATCTATTGCAATGTCCACCTTACAGGTAATGGGACAATGAGTGTCTCGATGAAGCGGAATCATCTACCAGCGGAGGGCAGTGGGCAATCTCAGGAGACAATCCTATCCTCCTCCAAGCAGCAATATCTACATCCAGCACTGCTCACTAAGAAGAAGATGGGGAGGAGGAAGATGAGCAGGAGCTGGTCAAGGAGGACATGGATGAAGGGCATTATTGGCCCACAGCCCAAAAGACGGAAGACTACTTCATGTCCTGCCACCATTGTAACATCTACTTCCTTTCTGACTCAAGATGGCCAGTCCCCAGCAGTCAGCCAACCAGCCACAGACCTCACATCCTAAATTGATTTGTAGATTCTCCTATGCACTCCTCCCATGAAGGGTGCATCCCAGGCTTAATCTCAAACATCTGAAGGAGAGAACACCTCTGATGAGGAACAGGTATCTCCAAGGCATGAATCTCCTACTCGCAGCCTCCCTTGTGCCACCCCTCCCCATGCTGGTCGACTAGATGGTCATATCAGAGGGTGTCTCATGTGGAAGGGGATGGCAGATGCTCATGTAGGCCAGTGGGAGGGAAGATTTTTCCAACAGCAGACCAATGGGTGGCAAGATATTTGTGCACTAAGGCCTACTCTGTCTAACATTTCAGACTCATTAGAAGGACTCTCTCGGATGTTTGACAGGCAGACCCATGCCTTGGAGAATGTTATGAAATGTTGCCAAGACATGTCAAGGCCGCACCAAGATAAAACCAACTTGTATAGGGAAGAGAGTGCAAGACACCATGCCTTGGCTATGAAGATGATGGAGAGCATTTGGAAAATATTTCAAAAACTCCCTTCACAGTCAATACATGTAGAAGAACCTACAAACCCACCTGCACCGCCACCACCACCCCAACCTGCACAGCCACCACCACACAAACCTGTACAGCCACCACATCTGTAAAGCCACCACCACCCACAACTGTACAGCCACTACCTCCCCATCTGCACAGTCACCGTCATTTAAACATGTACAGCCAATACCCTCCATCTGTACAGCCACCACCACCCCAACCTGTACAGCCAACCCCCACATCTGCACAGCCACCACCACCCCAATCTGCACAGAAAACGGCCCATGAGCAGAGCCAACTGACCCAGTTGCACAGGAAGCTGTCACACATGCACACACACACATCAGCACCCACCCAGAATGCACACTCACTCACATAGATCCTCACTCCCACAATTGCAGTGGTGATATCCCCCTTGACTATTGTAAATATGTTTTTAACTTAAAGTATGTATATAAATAAAAGTCTTTGCACGAATCACAACTTCTACCCTTATCTGTCTTTATTTTTTTAAATAATAACTCTGGTTGTTGGACATTTATTCATTTATTACTGTTTGGGAGTACTATATGTCGAGCTGTAGGACTATCTGTATTACAAGGCATCATGTTGATAGCATATGTTAAATACATCGGGTGAGCAGAACTAGAGGAGTTTCAATCTGTGGAATTCTGCAGAGCTACTTAAAAACTCTGTGAGTTCTGCAGAGTTTCGCGAGTGGCGTAATTCAGTATCCTGTGCTGCTCGTGCTGATTTTTAGAGCCTGGAGCTTGTCCCGCGCTGTACAATCAGTGCGAATGGCACCACATAGTATGCCTCAGGGTGGTAGTTCTTTCTACCGTTTTGCCACTCAAGTTGGCTTTCTACTCGAGCGGCAACTTTCTCAATGCCAGTGGCAACTTTCTTAATGTGGGCGGCAGTAACCTGCTGCAACCCCCTACATTGAGAAATCTCACCAGGAGGCAGTCTAGCACTCAATTTTCTCGCTCACCAACTTAACAGTGACAAGCCACATGCAAGAAAAAACTCCTCCACACAGCAGTTGGAAGAGTTTTCCCAGAACTCCATGCTCCAAGCGGAGCACGAAGTGGGCAAGACCTAAAACACACACAGAGTTACAATTAACCACATCTTAAGAAACACTTTCTGCCAAATGACAGAGGTTTTATTAAAATAATATTTATATACATATATGACAAAAACATAACTAGAGGAAATATCAACTAAGGTTAAAAATAAAATGTCAGATGTAATGGGAGAAAGGAACATAAATAAAGTCTCAAGGCAAACTGGGCAAGGGGACTAGGATGTGATTGGGCAACATAATAAAAACATGTCAGGAAGTGTCAGAGAAATCAGTCTATATACAAGGGGACAAACAAAGTAGTTCACAGTCAAAACATTGTCCAAACACAAGACTCTGCAGTCAACCTAGAGAACAATGGGGGTCATTCTAACCCTGGCGGTCCAAGACCGCCAGGGCTAAAATGACGGGGGCACCGCCAACAGGCTGGCGGTGCCCCGCTGGGCATTCTGACCGCGGCGGTTCGGCCGCGGTCAGAAGTGGAAAACCGGTGAAAACCGGCCTCTGCCGCCCGCCAGACTCAGAATCACCCCCAATGTCTGCCCCCCAAGCCGCATGTTGTTTTGCAAGCAGGGTGCAGGCTTGGAGGGACACATTCACTGGCTATCCTCACTCTCATCCTTCACTATGATGTGAAAATCCTCCTCACATGTGGACTCACTTTGGCTGGCCAGTGGAGGGCGAGACACCCCACAGGAAGAGACAACACGAGGGGTAGCAGGGAAAACACAGAGAGTTCACAAACTGGGAGACACAATAACAGTAGGTTGGGTGGGTCTTGGAGCCAGCACAGATGATATAATTGCATCACTGCCTCATCAATACAAAGATGAAAGCATTGATGGCATAATGTTGCCTAGACTGTGTCTCTCTGTGCACCTGGAGCTCATTCCTATTGTCCAGGAAGCCCAGAGAGATCACAGTCATGGCATCCTCAGTAGCTGCCATCACCCTCTGGAGTGCAGCCACAGAAAAAGATACACATTGAGAGGATTATGACTCACATGAGTGGTGTGGGGTGTCAGGAGCAGATGTCTCCGTCAACTCTTGCTCTTCTTCACAGCCACTTGGAGTGGGAGCAGTGGGTGCAGCTGGAGGCTCTGATGGAATTGAGGCCTTAGGAGTTAAGGAAGGGCTGGTGGCAGGCCCAGATGTTGTTGGAACTTGATCTGGGGACACCATTGCAGATGTTTCATCTCGTGGGCCAGGAGGAGACCCAACTACTTCCTCCCCCTGGCTAGTGGCGTCCCTGTCAATTTCCCACTCTTCAGCCTCCTCATCTTCCAACCAGATTCATTTTTTCTGATGGTCTTGTCAGTTCTGAGTTGGTGCACTACCCCTGCTGGGTGATTGTTCTCCCTCTTTCTCCTCGCTGGTAGTGGTGAGAGGACGAGCCCGCCTACAAGCCAAGGATGTACTCATCTACCCCTGGTCCTTTAGAGATGTTCCCTGGCCAGCCTGGCCACTGAAAAATGAAAATTAGCAATTATGTAGGTGGTGAACATGATTAAGACACAAGGATAAACAAAATATAAAGCAATTGCTGACACGTTTACCTTGACCTATGTAAACAATATTATGTGATTGCCAAAAATATGTGTGATTTGGCTTTCATGTGAATAAGTAATTCACTTTGTATAATTTGACAACATTGTCAGGATTGTCTGCTGTATTTAGAAAGGTAAACTTCCACTTTAGTGTAAGTTAAGGTTTTGATAATTATTCCCAAACTAATGTTCTATAGTAACTTAATGAGGGCAGAGACTACACAGTTGGGTAGCGATCTCCACACAGATAGATGCGGAGGCCTCTGCACCAACTGCACAGTTTCCACAGTCATAAATTATCTACTAGCTCTAATTTGGACTAGCAAAGAAAAATGCATTTTACACTAAAGTGTAATTTAATGTATGTACATCTGGCTACTGTAAATAATCTTAGTATTTTCTTGTTTTATCCATGGGAACATCACAAATTGTACATGGGTAAGGCCACTGTTTCCATTACAAGAAGGCTTTGTTTGTGCAGCACACTGCAATTCATCTTTGCTTACTTAGTTCTGCTACATATATTTTTGACAATTACATAAATTATATTGTAATGAAAATGTGTGCATTTTTTGGCATAAGAAACAGTACACAATACAGCATTGACTTCAGTTTAAGCAAAAAATAGTAGTTATGAGAAACAGCACAAACTAAAAGTATGCATGATACAGCATACTAACATAACAAACTGTCATGCTAACAATGAAAACTGTCATGCAAATCCACCCATTTATGTTCTGTCTACATGTCCCAGAGTTTATTTAAAAACAATTTCCCAAGATCTGCAGATGTATATATCTTATAGATTTTGCAGCAGTGACTCAGATTAAGTTAAAGGTGACTAACAAGGCATGACAGGACGTCTCACTCATCACTCACATCAAACTGCATGTCAAATAATACAATTCATGCCCTTACCATCTCTCTGATGCTCAAATTCCTCCAGCTGAGTATGAAGGATTGGCCAATGCTGCCTGTAGGACTCGCCAGAGGCTGCTATGAATGGGGTGGGAGGACACATCTATGATGTCCTGGGCCTTTATTCTAGTTCGGCATCAGAGGTCCTCCCAACGTTTCCATCACAATTTGCTCAGCCAGTTGAACATCCCCACTGCACAGCAACACATGGCAATGTCCCACTAGAATTAGGTATGTACTGCATTGGTCAACTGGATTTCAGGGACCCAATAAAGCTGAGGTACTCAGCAAGCACCCCTTCACAAATGATCTTTAATTTACTGTCAATTAAGGTGGGGTCCTTTCTCATCTTGGATCCTTGGCCTTGTTGGGGCCAGGATACATGCACAGATCAGCAGGACAGAGGATGATGCTTCTACTTAGAGAGTCTGCACTGAATGATCTAAAAATGGCTTTCATCAAACAATCAATCAATAAGGTCTTGTAGAGCGCAGCTTGTCATCGCGGGGGGTTTCCAGGCACTGTAGGGGTTCTGCAAGCATTGGCCGGGTGCAGATGGTGGTTGAAAAGCCAGGTCTTGAACTGTTTCCTGAAGTCCTGCAGGAAAGGGCAGGTTCGCAGATGGAGAGGGAGGTCGTTCCAGGCTGTGGGTGCGAAGTAGGAGAAATTTCAACCTTCAAACCTGTTGCATTGGATGTGGAGTATGTGGCCCAGGGTGAGGGAGGAGGAGTGAAGTTCTCTCTTTGGTTGGTGGAAGGAGAGGCGTTTGCTGATGTAGGTTGGGCATGAGTTGTGGAGAGCCCTGTAGGTGTGGGTGAGGAGCTTGAAGAGGAAATTTGATGGACGGGGAGCCAGTGGAGATCCCTGAGGTGAGAGGTGATGTTGGTTCTTCTGGGGAGGTTGAGGGTGAGTCTGGCGGCTGCGTTCTGGACGGTCTGGAGGTGGATCATGAGCTCTTTCATGGTTCCGGCGTAGGGTGTGTTGCAGTATTCGAGTCGGCTGGTGATAAGGGCTTGTGTGATTGTTTTTCTGGCTTACAGCAGGACCCAGCAGAAGATCTTTCTGAGCATCCACAGGATGTTTCAGGCTCTGGAGACGGTGTTCATCTGTTGTTTCATGGTAACTTGGGTGTCCAGGATGATTCTGAGGTTTCGTGCGTGGCTAGTGGGGATGGGTGGAGGGCCACCATGTGCGATCCCAGGGGGAGGGTCTGTTCCCAAAGATGGGGACCTCCCCCTTGTCTGAGTTTAGCTTGAGGCAGTTGGTCTTCATCCATGTGGCGATGTCGGTCATGTTGTTTGGGAAATTGGTCTTTGTGGTTGCGCTGTTGTCTCTGAGGAGTAGGACTTACTGGGTGTTGTCGGCATAGGAGATGATGTTGACTCCATGAATGCGGGCAATGTCTGCGAGGGGGTCATGTAGATGCTGAAGAGGGTGGGGCTGAAGAAGGAGCCGTGTGGGATGCAACAGTGTCTATGGGTTCGGAGAAGAAGGGCGATAGGTGGATCCTTTGTGTTTGGCTGGATCGGAAGGAGGCTATCCAGTTGAGCGCATCTAATTTCCTGTGCTTTCATTTTGATCTCCACCTCGACTGTGGAGTTTCTGCCCCCACTGCTGAAGTCGAATGTGAATGTTTTTTACTTCATATTTCTACACTGTTTTGTATCTGTCTCAAGAACTTTTCAAAGACCCTCCGGATATAGCTAATAGCTTTTCTGTAATATACCTTACATTTCATCTGAAGTCGCTGAATTTTGTCCCCTGAATTACGTGTGTCCCTTACTCATTATGTAGTGCAATGTTTAGTTACATTTTGCCACTATCTGCTGTTTCTTACGTGACCTCTATTCATATATATATAGGACAGGTGGAGGATTGAGAAAGCAATTCTTTGAGGTTTTGCATGTTGTACTACTAGCACTAAAAATGTCATCAATATACAGACTAAATTGTGATTTTAAATCTTTCCCAGCAAAGGAAATCTCAACTCACTGAGTGGCCACCCATCGTCAGTGATGGATTTACTATAAAGATGAAGATGGGGTTTTGGTTTTAGTTAATGAATTGTGCACTCAAAGTCCAAACAATCATCAGCTTCTGATTGGAACGAGTTTTACCTCTCCAAATAAATCCGAGGCATGTTTTACAGTAGCAACAGGGATTCCTCCCCTTTCAGCTCACTCATAAACCACCTTGAATTCTTAATTGTCTTCAGCCTTGTTTACGAAAGCACCTTGGACCAAAATAATATTTCTTCAAAGCATTTCCAAGGCAGTCAAAATCAAGATTTACAGGGCCAAATGAGCTAATGCATCCCGTGATGGAAAATCAGTTTCTGGATTTTAAGCCCCTTTATCAATCAAGAGAGGCTCAAGATATATTAAATCGGCAGAACATTTTACGACTAATGAGATCCTTTCCAGAATTTAACGCTGCAACTTCTGCTGATCTTCTGTCGGTGTTCTTCCTTGCAGACAAGAATTCCAACTCAGAACATGCTCGGACAACTTGATCATCAGAGAAGATTCCATTGAAGATCAGGGCCAGGAAAGAAGAGCTGGGAAGTGGGGTAATTCTGTTTCCTAAGTGTACAAGGTAAGAAAACACCCTATGTTTATCTAACCTAAGTCTACTAATAAGTTGTTTTTCACAAGAATATGCCTAACTCAACAACTCCTAACAATAGTTAACAGTCTACTTATCACCATGATTTCTCGCTACGTGAAAAATTCAGAGTACGATTTGATTTCTTTTTTTAATGGTTTACATATGGTTTGTCTGCAGGAATCGTGGGAAAGCAATACTTTCAGCAGGAGGTTTGGCTCCCCGTGTACTGGCCTCTGCTTCATCTGCAATTTGGAAGCAGCAGGAGATCCCTGAATTTCGCCCGGACACCCGCCTTTGACTTAACGGTGGCCATGATTTTTCCACCATGTATCCATTTGCACCCCCCAAAAACAAATTCTGCTCTGTCATCATTCTGATTTTCTAGTCATAATGATGACCCCAAAATGCCGCCAACAACTCTGTCATAGAGGACAAAACATTGACTTGCTTCAGTCTTTCCATATCACCTTGTATAATACAATTGAACTGTTTCATTGCCTTAATCTACACACTCTTGTACCAGTTTTGGCATTGTGCACTGGGTGATCACTTGAGCGCAGAGAACTTGATTTGTACATGTATGTTTTATTTAATTATATATACTTTACAACATTTGCCTAATGAGTCCAGATTTTGTCAGTTTGCAATGAAAAATTCTTGCAAATAAATTATTTTCACATTTATAGAACTGATTACAGGAAATATTGGTTCCTATTGACTGCAAAATTCACTCGGTGATGTCACAGCAATGGAAACCAACTTTGCTACTAACCTACTGCAGAGCACTTCACTTAGTTGAATCTAGAAGCCCAAAAAGGAGAAGGTGTTGCCAGTAAGGAAACAACCACCCCCAAATCTTAAGAACCGCTTCCTCAGATATCAGTTATTGAACGATTTGGCAAAGTTGAGTTTTAGGCATACAACTATCTCAAAAGTAATGGAACACTGTGGAAAGCCAACCAAAAAACATCTGACCATGATGGCTTAATTCAACTGAGTCTAAACATTCTGGAGAAAAGATAGAGGCTACAGTGAGATAGACTGTAGAGTCTACATCAGCCATAGATTTCAGCTTACATTACTGTAGATTTATGACTTCCAGAACAAGTTCTTCCAACCCTAACGTAGAATCTTTCAATGGACAAATGCAACACTTTTACTCGGTCATCATGAGTGAGACTGAAGGTGTTAATATCCCAGTGTACCACAACCTTGAACCTAACAGTGAATTTTGGTTTTCTGTTGTTTTTGATGAAGGTCCTTTATTTTTCTATAACTTTTAATGCCTATATTTGATTTCCTTCCGTTTTGGTTTTAATAGTTTCTCCTTTATTCATTTGATCATTTATGATTTCTTATTTGTTTGATTTATGGGCTTCTTTTAATGCCATCATATCTACATTGATGTCACCTGCATTGCCCTTTATTTAAATTGGCATCTGGCACATTACAACAATGGGTACTCTGAATGTGCGAATGAGGTAAGCCCATCCGCACTATTCTAGGCTTCGGCGAGGTGCAGTGGCACATACCTGCTTGTTAAAATACTGAAAAACTGCATGGACGTCAAGAACATGAAGGCCACTTCCATTAGTGACTACTTAGTAAGTTATTTTATGATTTCATCTTATTCATCTTATTTCTGGGACAATTTCTCCTCCCCGACCGATGTACAGGAACTAAGTACAATGATGAGACAAATTAAGGTGATCATTATGAACATGGTGGTTCGTCCCGCCATGCCAGCAGTGGCAGCTGAAGCCACCAGCTGGCATGGCGGGCCGAACCACCAGATTATGAAATGGATGGCTACCGCCAGCGGCAGCCATCACCCACTGCCATGCTCCCGCCACCAGGCAGCCTGGCGGCGGGATGAAACACCATCCGCCAGGGTAGCTGCACTACCCTGCGGATAATGTTTCAAATGCCGCCAGCCTTTTCGTGGCGGGATATCCTGCCAGGAAAAGGCTGGCGGAGGGGGTGCCCCGGGGCACTCCTGGGGGTCCCTGCACTGCCCATGCACTTTGCATGGGCAGTGCAGGTGCCCCGTGCAGGCCCCCCACCAACATTGGTGGAGGCTCCTCATGGAGCAGCCCTCAATGTTGCGGCCCTATTTCCCGCCAGGCCGGCGGGCGGAGACACTGACTCCGCCGGCCGGCCTAGCGGGTAAAACATTATACGGCTGGCGGGTTTTCCAGGAGGCTGGCAGTCAATGGAAAGACCGCCAGCCTGAACACGGCGGGAAATCCGGCTGTGTTCAAAATGACCGCCTAAGTCTGGTTCTCCTAATGATGCTTGCCCTGCTTCCATCCTCTTGCACTATAATCATTAATTTATGTCTTTCATTTGGAGTGGTCCTCCCTGACTGAAAAGCAGTAGTTACTTTCGTATTAAAAAAGGACAATCTGGATGGTTCGGTAATGGACCATCACAGTACTGCCTGACTTTGGTAGAATGTTTTGCAGCCAAGCAAATGATGAAGTATTCAGAAGAGAGTAACTGCTTGGATCCCTGGTCATGGAACAGGGATTGCTGGTGCTCCTGTGCAGGAAGAATGCAGACCCACTCTACGCCAAGGGGGGTGACTCTGCTGCACTCATTGTACTTGATCTTTCAGTGGCCTTGGATACCAACCATTCCATATTGCTTAATCACCTATCAGAGATTGGTTTTAAGGCTATTTGTTTTAACTCCCTTTATGAAGGGCACCCCCAATCCGTGGCCTTACTCCTTTAGTGCTCTACCATTTAGATAAATAACTATCGGGTCCTCCACGACTATTCACTACTTTCCATATTGGTCAATTTTCAATCTCTTGCTCAGTTAATTAGATCATTTGTTTCTAAAGCTCTTCTTACATAGAGAACATGTAATTGATTATAATAGTAGGCCCCTGTTCCCCTAGCTCTGCAGCCAGGCTAACTAGATGCTTACATGATGTTCAATTTTGGCTAGCATACAATATTTATCAGGCTTAGTGAAAACAAAGCGCAGATTGTACTAGCAGGCAACAGCACTGGGTGTTGGCATAATTCCTCTGGTACTTTACTATGGGTAATGCTCCCCTCTCCTCAAAAAAGGTGAAGTCTTTAGAAAATATACCATCTCATGACATCTCCCTCTCAGTCCAGATTAACTGATTTTCTGCAACAGACTTCTACTAGAGCAGCTGGGAAAATACTCATATGCATGCCCAACCGTCTGCATGCTCAAGTCGTTCCTGTATGCATTTTTGTCAAGCATTTACTATTGTAACATCCTCTGTTTAGCCCTTCCAGAGAACTCCCTACCCACCTCTCAGAGTCTAGCAGTGCAAATGGAATGCGGACTGCCAAATTTGGCCATGCTGCAAAGGTAGAATCAAATTCCACTGGCACTCCACGAAGTAGAGGATTATTCATAAAAACGTCCTGTTTTATGCACCGAGGTTCGTCGTGTTAAACCTCCTCATGTAGGTGGCCGTTCTATCAGACTGCTGGCTCCCCAACTCTGAAAGAGCCTCACTTTACACAACAAAAATATTCAATTGCATCTTTCCAGCAAGAAACCCTTAAAGTCCATTCCTTTCTGCTAGTTCATGTTCTTGGACTTTGTACCTCTATTTTTTGCTTTAAGCATTCCTAAGCGCCACTATACCTATGCTGATGAATGTGCGCTTAACAAAGAAAACAGTCCTCAAAATCACATCCTCTCCACATTTGAGGGTATTATGAATGAGCCATCTTTTACTTTTCCGACGTCTGACCACATAGATGTTGCCTTCATGATTATTATTTTGCTTCAGAACATCTCTCCGATGGAAACCTCTGTTCCACTGACCATCAGAAGCGGTTGTTCCAAAATCATCCTCTAATTTTGATGTCACCTTGATTTCTAACCTGATCACTCTGGGCTCATATTGCTACTCTAATTTGAAGGGTTTCAAAAGATGGATTGCATCACTGTCAGATTATTTTAGCCCGCCACACTCAATTAAGATTAAAAATCGATGTTGCACCACGGCAGCCACTCCCTGCTTCTCGTGGTCTAAAAAGAGCAGTGAGCATCTGACGTTAAAATGTCAACGCCATGGCAAATGCCAAATATTCAGCAAAACTTAAAAGCTACAGAAACAATCACACTTGCAGGTCTAAACTGTTTCTAGAGATGTGTTAACTATTGTCTCTGAACCTGAGTCTCTCAGCTGCAGCACAGGGGCAGTGGATGTCTCAGAAAGTCTGTGACTACAACCCTCACACTTTTCTCAACCCTAAATTATTTATATTGCAGCCTCTCTTCCACCACCAATATACTGAAGTACTTCACATCTAAGTATGCCTATTAACAGTCAACGGTTTATCCATTTACCACTCTGAAGGTTTACTATTTGTTAAATAAACCTAATTCTAATAAAGTGCAAAAACAGTTGATCTGTGGCCAGTGAAAATGGTGTCTCACGTCTTTGCCCTGGCTCTAACAGTCATCTGTACTTCCTCTCTCAATACTCCATTGTTACCATAAACGTGTAATCAAGCTTCTAGATACAGAGGTGTAACCCTTCTTCTGCAACCTACAGTAGATCCTGAGCTGTTGGCAAACTATTGCCTTACAACTGTCTTGCGAGCAGAGGCCATGATTATTGAAGGTGCGGTGATCATGGATTTCCTCACTTTTAGAAATATCATACCACGTATGACACTGCTCAAGATGGTTTCCACCACACTTATCGCATGGATTCAGTACTGGTTTCTTCACCTAGTGGCTCCCACATGATTCCAGACATGGACACCGTGTACTGTCCTATCCGTTTGAAACTATTAAAGTAAAAGACCTCTCCCTAAGTGGGTGGTATCCTTGTTTCGAGACTGCACCCATAACATAGCCATTCTTTATTATAGATTTACCCTCAAAAGTCTGATAGGTGTCCCCCTCCCTCGACCTCACCCAAGAAGCTTAACTTAGTCCCAGCCGTTTTAACATTTATATCACACCTCCTTCTCTTCGCATTGGCTCTTTGGACTTTCAGTTTGTTCCTACACATTGCAGACAGAAAGCCACCCATTTCTGGTGCTCTTCCTGCAATGTTTGAAGAAGGCTGAATGAGTTTGAATTTGCTTAAGCTCAATGCCAGTGTTAGAAATTGGGTCTTTGGTATACAGTCAGGTTACCCCCTGTTCAAGCAAGGACCCTCACTCTAGTTAGGGTAAAAGAGAATCACCCTCAGCTAACCCCTGCCTACCCCCTTGGTAGCTTGACAGAGCAGTAGACTTAACTTCAGAGTGCTAGGTGTAAACTATTTGTACCAGCACACACAGTAACTTAATGAAAACACTACAAAATGACACAACACCAGTTTAGGAAAAGAGGAAATATTTATCTAAATAACAATAAGACCAAAACGACAAAAATCCGAAATACACAAGTCAAGTTATGAATTTTTAAAGATTAAACTCTAAAATAGCGCTTAGAAACACAAAATGCTTCGATGAGGTGTTAACACGGCGTCATGACGGAGTCGTTCCCAACAATCCGACACCAGCGGCGCCGGACATGGAGTCGCGTAGACCACCCAGGTACAGTACCTTTGTTGAAGAGTGAACACAAGCCAATGCAAGAAGTCGGGGATCGTGGCGTCTGTGCAAAACGTTGAATCCGCGCACTTTGAGCGGCGTCCGTCACAACATGGTGTGGCAACTTCCACAGAGTTGCGGACTTCGACGGAGCTGCAGCGATGTCGGGCCTGCGAAGTTCGTCGCGTTCCAGCGAAGATCACGGAGTCGGGTGCAGGCGGGGTCACCAGATTCAGCAGCGGTGTAGGTCCGAAGTCATCCGAAGTCGATTTCCTTGAATTTCCACCAGCTTTCCTTTCAAGGGCCTAGAGACTGGATAGGGAACCACTTGTCAAAGCAGGAGTCTCTCCAGAGACTCCAGGTGCTGGCAGAGAGAAGTCTTTGCTGTCCCTGAGACTTCAAACAACAGGAGGCAAGCTCTAAATCAAGTCCTTGGAAATTTCTTCACAAGATGGAAGGCACACAAAGTCCAGTCTTTGCCCTCTTACTGTGGCAGAATCAGCAACTGCAGGATAGCTCCACAAAGCGCAGTCACAGGCAGGGCAGCTCTTCAGCTCTTCTCCAGGCATAGGTTCCTCTTGTTTCCAGAAGTGTTCTAAAGTCTGCGGTTTTGGGTGCCCTTCTTATACCCAATTTCTCCTTTGAAGTAGGCATACTTCAAACGATAGTCTCTTTTGAATGTAAAATCCTGCCTTGCCCAGGCCAGGCCCCAGGCACGCACCAGGGGGCCGGAGACTGCATTGTGTGAGGACAGGCACAGCCCTTTCAGGTGTAAGTGACCACTCCTCCCCTCCCTCCTAGCACAGATGCCTTATCAGGAAATGCCGGCTACACCCCAGTTCCCTTTGTGTCACTGTCTAGTGAGAGGTGCAAGTGAGAGAGGCAGGATTTCACAATCAAGAGAGACTTTCCTTTGAAGTAAGCCTACTTTAAAGGGCAAAATGGGTATAAGACGGGCACCCAAAACCACAGACTTTAGAACACTTCTGGAAACCAATAGGAACCTTTGCCTGGAGAACAGCTGAAGACTGGACTTTGTGTTGCCTTCTTTTTTGTGAAGAACTCTCAAAGGGCTTGATCTAGAGCTTGCCTCCTGTTGTTTGAAGTCTCAGGGGCAGCAAAGACTTCTCTCTGCCAGCACCTGGAGCCTCTGGAGAGATTCCCACTCTGCCAAGTGGGGCCCATCCAGTTCCTGGGACTCTGAAAGGAGAAGCTGGCAGCCTAAGAGTGAGAAATCCACACACTGACTGCCGTGCGGTGAAAAGTTCGACGTGACTCCGATCTGCGGCTGAAAAAGAGAAACGCTGCCGGCTTCGCAGCTGAAAATCGATGCTCATCTGCAACGTGACCCGAAGATCGATGCCCAGGGCTGGAAAAATGACACACAGCATCGCTGATGGAGGCTGGTGAGATCACAACCCGCGCTGCGTGATTTTTGGATCATCGTGCGGCTGGATTTCCGACGCAATCAGTGCTGGGCGTGTAAAAATGACGCAATGCCTGCCCGGACCCGAGAGCGCTGTCCAGATCGACGCATCGCTCTCCTGCAGAGAGAAGGAACAACGCACGGCGACCCGACAAAAAGAGAAATGACGCAAGGTCTCACTCGTGAGTGACATCAACGCAGCGCAAGCTCTTTTTTGATGCACCCTCGTCCGAGAGGGGTTATTTTTGATGCGCCCAAGGTACATTTTCACACTAACAGCATTAGTGTGAGTTTAAAACTGCATGAAGACTATTTTTGCTTTGTAATTGATAACTTGACTTGTGTATTGTGGGTTTTTGTCGTTTTGGTCTTGTTTTGTTCAGATAAATATTTTCTATTTTACTAAGCCTGTGTTGTGTCATTTTGTAGTGTTTTAATTAAGTTACTGTGTGTGTTGGTACAAATACTTTTCACCTAGCACTCTGAAGTTAAGCCTACTGCTCATCCCAAGCTACCAAGGGGGTAAGCAGGGGTTAGCTGAGGGTGATTCTCTTTTACCCTGACTAGAGTGAGTGTTCTTGATTGGACAGAGGGTAACCTGACTGCCAACTAAAGACCCCATTTCTAACAGTCACCTAAATGTATTTACTAACTGCACTGAGGATTTTCTAAACTGTTGCACACACACCATGTGTATTGCTCTTAGGAGAGCCCTGTTGCCTGATCCAGGTTACCAAGTGAGCCATGGATTCCTCACACTTATTTGTCATATTATTCAGCCCTTTTTGGACTTTAATCACAGCTCACAGAAAGACGGTGGCCTCTTTTTCCCAAATCGTATTGTGTGGCATCAGTTTACCAAGCTGATGTCCTACAGGAGGGAAGATCTGATTGAGCGTTATTCAGTATTATACCTTCAGAGAATGAGTCGACAGTGGTTCCTGGAGACAAATGACGTACTGCAAAATGTAGTTGTTTCTATGCACATAGGCAAATAGATGGGATACATACAACATGGTAACATTAGCAATAAGTCGATTAGCCATTGAACAGGGCAAAGTGAAGGATGATGTGGATTACCCAGATCAATGTTATTTTGCAAATTTCAGGTGAGGTTTTTTCAATGTAGCCCATCGTGGCTTTGTGCAGGGAGAATATTAATGATAGGCCAAGCCAACACGTGCAGCTCACTAATGTTAGGAATGTGCTTTTATTGAATGACACTGTTGGTCCTTCACAGAAGTGTAGAGACAGTGCCCTGATCAAGAGAGATAATGAATAACACCTCCGTTATCAAGTTTAGATGAGCATCAGCAAGCCGTGTAATTCCACTTCAAGCATCTTTACCAAAGATTTGTTTGTGACTTTCTCTATATGAAAGCGCTTCCCATGATTGACTTTTGCAGATCAATTAATTCTTTCCAATGTTTATCAAATCTGCTCTAATCTGCATAAAGGAACCAATGTCAAGTGATATTAACGCCTCTCAATAGGAGGTTATAATTGATGACAAGGCGGAATCCATTATCTCCAAGGTACACACTGTTTAGAGTATTTTGATCTATATTGTTTCACTTGCAAACTGCCACTAAAGAAGCACACCTGGCCCAAGTGACTCTTCTTGTTTCTTTACTACGGTATTACTTCACATTTCACCAGACAGTTCTACCAGGAGTAATTGTGCACTTTCCTCTGTATATTCTTCTTAGCTGACGCAGGGTGGGGGAAGACAGTGGCGGGTATAAGCACCGTGCAAGTGACCTTTTTCATGTCAAAAGGTAAAACTTTGTGAAAGGTATAAGACCAACTTTGATGACTGTTGGACTTTTGCTTATGCAGGGTCATCCCCAGTCTTTTTCGCCTCCTGCCTCCTATGTTTTTCTGACATGTTGCTGTTGGCTTTTCAACTCTGAGCACTTTACCACTGCTAATCAGTGCTAAAGTGCATATGCTCTCCTGTTTAAATTGTATGTAAGTGGTTTATCCATGATTGGCATATTTGATTTACTAGTAAGTCCCTAGTAAGGTGCACTAGAGGTGCCAGGGCCTGTAAATCAAATGCTACTAGTGGGCCTGCAGCACTGGTTGTGCCACCCACATAAGTAGCTCTGTAATCATGTCTCAGACCTGCCACTGCAGTGTCTGTATGTGTATTCTTACACTGTAAATTCGACTTGGCAAGTGTACCCACTTGCCAGGCCTAAACCTTCCCTTTTCTTACATGTAAGGCACCCCTAAGGTAGGCCCTAGGTAGCCCCAAGGGCAGGGTGCAGTGTATGGATAAGGTAGGACATATAGTAATGTGGTTTATATGTCCTGACAGTGAAATACTGCCAATTTCGTTTTCACTGTTGCAAGGTCTGTCTCTCTCTCATAGGATAATATGGGGGCTACCTTTAAATATGATTAAAGTGTAGATTCCCCTAGAGAGTAGATGGACATGTGGAGTTTGGGATCCCTGAACTCACAATTTAAAAATACATCTTTTAGTAAAGTTGATTTTAAGATTGTGCGTTTGGAAATGCCACTTTTAGAAAGTGAGCATTTTCTTGCTTAAACCATTCTGTGACTCTGCCTTGTTTGTGGATTCCCTGTCTGGGTCAGTTTGACAGTTGGGTTGTTTTTCACCTCACACCAGACAGTGACACAAAGGGAGCTGGGGTGTAATCTGCATTTCCTGATTAGCCATCTCTGCTAGGAGGGAGGGGTGGAGTGGTCACTCTCATCTGAAAGGACTGTGCCTGCCTCTGACAATGCTGTCTCCAACCCCCTGGGGTGTGTCTGAGGCCTTGCCTGGGCAAGGCAGGATTTCACAAGAGGGTGTGAGTCCCCTTTGAAGAAAGGTGACTTCAAAGACTAAAATGGGTATAAGAAGGGCACCCAAACTTACAAACTTGAGAAACACTTCTGGAATCAAGAGGAACCTCTGCCTGGAGAAGAGCTGATCGCTGAGGAACAAGTGCTGCCCTGCCTGTGACTGTGCTTTGTGGAGCTTTCCTGCAGTGCTGCTTCTGCCTGAGTAAGAGGGCAAAGACTGGACTTTGTGTGCCTTCCATCTTGAAGAAGAAATCTCCAAGGGCTTGATGTAGAGCTTGCCTCCTGTTGTTGAAGTCTCAGGGATAGCAAAGACTTCTTCCTGCCAGCACCTGGAGTCTCTGGAGAGACCCCTACTCTGCTCTGTGGTGCCCTTCCAGTTCCTGGGACCCTGAAAGGAGAGGCTGGCAGCCTAAGGACAAAAATACACGCACCGAGTGCCGTGCGGAGAAAAGATCGACGCGAATCCGATCGCGGCTGAGAAAACGACGCGACGCCGGCTCCGCAGCTGAGAAACGACGCCGCAGGAAACGCGACCGGAGAATCGACGCCCGGAGCAGGAGAAACGACGCGCAGCATCGCTGACGAAGGCTGAGAGATCGCAACCAGCGCCGCGGGACTTTCGGACCGTCGCGTGGCTGGCTTTTTCGACGCGCCTCGCCGTGCCGAGCTGTTTTCGACGCATATAACCGTGCAGGGTTATTTTCGACGCACACCGCCCGTGCGGGGTTATTTTTGACGCAAACCAGGTACATTTACACGCTAGCAGCGCTAGTGTGTTGTTACAACTACCTAAAGACTCTTTTTATTTTAAACCTTTAAAAAATCATAACTTGACTTGTGTATGTTGGATTTTTGTCGTTTTGGTCTTGTTTTGTCTAGATAAATATTTCCTATTTTTCTAAACTGGTGTTGTGTCATTTTGTAGTGTTTTCATTAAGTTACTGTGTGTGTTGGTACAAATACTTTACGCCCAGCACTCTGAGGTTAAGCCTACTGCTCTGCCAAGCTACCAAGGGGGTAAGCAGGGGTTAGCTGAGGGTGATTCTCTTTTATCCTAACTAGAGTGAGGGTCCTTGCTTGAACAGGGGGTAACCTGACTGTCAACCAAAGACCCCATTTCTAACATTGGTGACCAGCGGTCGGGATTGGACTTGTATTTGTACTTGACATACAGTAATTGAGTGTACACTACTGTTTTGAGTTCAGACCACTACGTGACCACATACTACTTGTCTTGTGATTCTGCTTTTTGTTCTCTGATGTCCTCCTGGAAGTATTGCTAATATTTTTGGACTTTGTTTTTTTGGTTGTGAAGCCTTTGCAGAATGGAAGTCCATTTCTGGCACCTATTTATGTATAAAAAGTGGCAGCTTAAAGCATTCTGCATGGAAAGGGGACTGGCTGTGAACAAGAAATCCAGAAGGGAGGATCTTGAGTCAGCCCTGTTTCAGTATGAATTGAAACGTTGTCAGGCAACACCACCAAATGAGTCTGAGGAGGATAACTACTCTGAGGAGGAGGACTACTCCGAAGAGGAGGGCAGTGGCCCTGAGGAGGGAACAGAAAGAGATGATTGGCTCCTAGCTCGAATCCGGAGTCTGGAAGAGCTAGATGCAGAGCTTGAGAGGGCTGAGGAGAAGAGAGCCTTAGTCCTGGAAAAAGAAAGGATTGCAGCTCAAGAGCTGAGCTGTGAAGAGCTGAAGCTGGAGGCCATGAGGGCTGAGTCCAGTTCAGATGGTGGCAGCAAAAATCTTGTATCCAGTACTGCTGAAGAAGTGCACATGCCCAGGGAGGTGGTGCCCTACTTGAAGGAGGGAGTTAACACACGCCAGGAGGTTCAGGGGTATGAGGTAGCTCCAGTGATGCACAGGGTCTCTGAGGTGGATTGGGGAACTGGCATGGGGAGTCATATTCCTACTGGTGGGAGGGACACTCTACTGACTCTAGGTGAGAGTGACAGGGAGAGAGGTTCCCCCCAGGTAGAAGTCCTGGTTATGGAGTGTGAAAACATCCCAGAAGAGTGTGGGTTGAGTGTCAGGGACAGTCAGGTACTGTCTCACCAGTCTCAGGAGGGTGATGTGGGGTGCTTTTTCAAAGCAAAGTCACTGGATGGTTGGGTGAAGGGTACTTTGGTTAATTCATGTGAGGGGCTGAGTGATGTAATTGCTGGAGAGCATATGTCTAGTCCTTATTTTCCAGAGCTATGCCAACACCAGGTGGAGTGTGAGTTCTCTGACCCCAGGGAGCTTACAATGGAGGCAGACTTCTGGGTGAGTACCAGAGAGTCTGAAGAGGCATTTGGGGGTGCTCCTGAGAGGAGTGGTCTAGGTAGTTCCCAACCAGGTGAGGTAGGGAAGGATTGTAGTGTCCCAGGTAGGTCCCAGTGTAGTGGGATGGGTGAGGGACCCCATGTCCAGTCTCAGAGGAGAGGGAATGGGGATGGGTTGAGGCCCAAGGTGCCCGAGATCCGGTCCCAGGTCCTGGAGGGTTCCCTGCGGGAACACCAGGAGGGGAGCCTAGCCTGTACCATAGGGCCATCTGTTGAGGGAGACCCCACAGTGTCAGGAGAACTTGGGGGGGCCGCTGTAGCCAGCGTCCCACCAGTTCTGGTGTCTGGCAGTACCACTCCTAGTGAGGGGGTGCAGAAGTCCAGACAGAGGGTTGAGAGGGGGTTGCGGACCCCAGTGGAGAACCTGGAGGGTCAGGGGTCAGCTCTGAGAGCAGAGCCCCCCATGAATGACCTTGGTGAGACCATTTCTGGGTTGGGGGGAATCCAGACTCTGTCAGATGGGCAGAGGTCAGGAGACCTGCACCAGCCAGACTCTTGTGTGGCCCTTCGGGACAGTGTGTCCCTTGAGGGGGGTAAGTGTGCCCCCCTGGAAGTCCTGGTGTGCCAGGCAATGGTTCAACCGCAGGGTGGTGACTCTGGGTTGAATGATCAGGTTCAGGGGGTAAACTCTGACCTGATGGGGGGTAAATGTGCTCCCAAGGAAGTCCTGGTGTGCCAGGCAGTGGTTCAACCGCAGGGTGGTGACCCTGGGTTGGATGACCAGGTTCAGAGGGTAAACTCTGACCTGGTAGGGGGTAGGTATGCCCCCCAGGAAGTCCTGGGTTGCCAGGCAGTGATCCAGTCTGTGGGTACAGACCCTGGATTGGGAGGCCAGGTTAAGGGTGTCCCCCCTGACCTGGAGGAAGGGGCTACTGCTAACAGTGCCCCTACCATGTTGTCTTCTGGGGGGGCCGCTCCTAGTTGGGTGGTTCAGGACCCCAGAAGAGAGGGCAGGGGGAGGGAAGCCTCACCCCTGGCCCTGGTCCAACCTGAAGGTACAGACCCCAGGTTGGAGGATCAGTTGCAGGTTAACATCCCTGCACTGATGGAAGAATTGTGCAGGACTGCTTCTACAAGCACCCTGACAGTTTTTGACTCTGGGGGTGCCGCTTCTGCAGGGAGGGTACAGAGCCCCAGAGGGGAGGACCAGGGTCAGGTTGTCATCCCTGACCTGGTGGAAGAGAGAGTGGTCAAAGGGTGCCAGGCACCTGGGGCTACCACCCCCCACTCTCCACGGTCACAGTGGTTAGAGAGGCCTGAGGTCGGGCTCTCATCCCTGACATTTGTCTGGGGCCACTGTGGCTTGCTGTCCTGGTGGACAGAGTTGCCCCTGGGGGGGGGAGGACGAGAGTCACACCCCGGGGGTGGAGTGGGCAACACCACTGTGTTGGCCCTGGTGGTACTATCTGCCCATTGCAATTCATCTGTGAGCAAAGTAAAGTTAGGTGCTGCACAGATGGTGTCTGTAGATGTGGAGGAGGGTTCCCCATGGGTTAGCTTAGTGGGCCCTGAGAGTATGGACAGAGGGATCCAACTGGAGTCAGGAAGGCGTAGAACTGGAACATGCCCCTGCTGTTGTGGGCCTGGGTCCCTGTTCTATCGCCCCAATCAGGGAAGTACATCAAGGTATTGATTGTTCTCCCCTGGCTTTAGGCTGGTAGGGGGTCGTGTTGGACTTTTGCTTATGCAGGGTCATCCCCAGTCTTTTTCGCCTCCTGCCTCCTATGTTTTTCTGACATGTTGCTGTTGGCTTTTCAACTCTGAGCACTTTACCACTGCTAATCAGTGCTAAAGTGCATATGCTCTCCTGTTTAAATTGTATGTAAGTGGTTTATCCATGATTGGCATATTTGATTTACTAGTAAGTCCCTAGTAAGGTGCACTAGAGGTGCCAGGGCCTGTAAATCAAATGCTACTAGTGGGCCTGCAGCACTGGTTGTGCCACCCACATAAGTAGCTCTGTAATCATGTCTCAGACCTGCCACTGCAGTGTCTGTATGTGTATTCTTACACTGTAAATTCGACTTGGCAAGTGTACCCACTTGCCAGGCCTAAACCTTCCCTTTTCTTACATGTAAGGCACCCCTAAGGTAGGCCCTAGGTAGCCCCAAGGGCAGGGTGCAGTGTATGGATAAGGTAGGACATATAGTAATGTGGTTTATATGTCCTGACAGTGAAATACTGCCAATTTCGTTTTCACTGTTGCAAGGTCTGTCTCTCTCTCATAGGATAATATGGGGGCTACCTTTAAATATGATTAAAGTGTAGATTCCCCTAGAGAGTAGATGGACATGTGGAGTTTGGGATCCCTGAACTCACAATTTAAAAATACATCTTTTAGTAAAGTTGATTTTAAGATTGTGCGTTTGGAAATGCCACTTTTAGAAAGTGAGCATTTTCTTGCTTAAACCATTCTGTGACTCTGCCTTGTTTGTGGATTCCCTGTCTGGGTCAGTTTGACAGTTGGGTTGTTTTTCACCTCACACCAGACAGTGACACAAAGGGAGCTGGGGTGTAATCTGCATTTCCTGATTAGCCATCTCTGCTAGGAGGGAGGGGTGGAGTGGTCACTCTCATCTGAAAGGACTGTGCCTGCCTCTGACAATGCTGTCTCCAACCCCCTGGGGTGTGTCTGAGGCCTTGCCTGGGCAAGACAGGATTTCACAAGAGGGTGTGAGTCCCCTTTGAAGAAAGGTGACTTCAAAGACTAAAATGGGTATAAGAAGGGCACCCAAACTTACAAACTTGAGAAACACTTCTGGAATCAAGAGGAACCTCTGCCTGGAGAAGAGCTGATCGCTGAGGAACAAGTGCTGCCCTGCCTGTGACTGTGCTTTGTGGAGCTTTCCTGCAGTGCTGCTTCTGCCTGAGTAAGAGGGCAAAGACTGGACTTTGTGTGCCTTCCATCTTGAAGAAGAAATCTCCAAGGGCTTGATGTAGAGCTTGCCTCCTGTTGTTGAAGTCTCAGGGATAGCAAAGACTTCTTCCTGCCAGCACCTGGAGTCTCTGGAGAGACCCCTACTCTGCTCTGTGGTGCCCTTCCAGTTCCTGGGACCCTGAAAGGAGAGGCTGGCAGCCTAAGGACAAAAATACACGCACCGAGTGCCGTGCGGAGAAAAGATCGACGCAAATCCGATCGCGGCTGAGAAAACGACGCGACGCCGGCTCCGCAGCTGAGAAACGACGCCGCAGGAAACGCGACCGGAGAATCGACGCCCGGAGCAGGAGAAACGACGCGCAGCATCGCTGACGAAGGCTGAGAGATCGCAACCAGCGCCGCGGGACTTTCGGACCGTCGCGTGGCTGGCTTTTTCGACGCGCCTCGCCGTGCCGAGCTGTTTTCAACGCATATAACCGTGCAGGGTTATTTTCGACGCACACCGCCCGTGCGGGGTTATTTTTGACGCAAACCAGGTACATTTACACGCTAGCAGCGCTAGTGTGTTGTTACAACTACCTAAAGACTCTTTTTATTTTAAACCTTTAAAAAATCATAACTTGACTTGTGTATGTTGGATTTTTGTCGTTTTGGTCTTGTTTTGTCTAGATAAATATTTCCTATTTTTCTAAACTGGTGTTGTGTCATTTTGTAGTGTTTTCATTAAGTTACTGTGTGTGTTGGTACAAATACTTTACGCCCAGCACTCTGAGGTTAAGCCTACTGCTCTGCCAAGCTACCAAGGGGGTAAGCAGGGGTTAGCTGAGGGTGATTCTCTTTTATCCTAACTAGAGTGAGGGTCCTTGCTTGAACAGGGGGTAACCTGACTGTCAACCAAAGACCCCATTTCTAACAATGACACTAATACTGAGTCAGATAAATAGCAGATGACAGAACATAATCACATACGCAAAATTTTAATCTCAGAGTATTGGATTTTTAAGTACATAATAAGTGACATTCCAACACAGGTCAAAGTCATTGCCTAGACAAGACTAATTAAGAATGCTATTACACTGTTGCTGATGGCATTATGTTGGTATTGACCTCAAAGATTTAGTTGGCCATGACAATCTCATCAATCCACTTTCTAAAAGTTGATACATTCGAATAGACAGCTGGCGTAGTTGCAGAGCAGGCGTTTTGTGTCCAGGACGCCACACCAATCAGGTACCATTCACCATATCTTTCACAGACCAGAGGGCCACCAATGTCTCCCTGCCAGGAAGAGGACATAAGAAAGGTCAACAAAAAGCTCATAGGAGGATGAAGACAGAACATAACTGATGTTTGTATTTCCTCTCCAAAATACCTTGAGAACGAATTATTTGAAAAGTGTTCAAGGCTAACACTTTAAGATGCTGTTTGATAGCAATGAGTGGAATTTTCAGAGTCTTACACACAATCTAATGAAATTGTGATCCATGGACATAAACCACCATGAGATGGAAGCTAAATCAAAACCCATTCAAACTCCAAGTACCACTTTCAAATGAATCCTGACCCGAAGACATACAGGGGGTCATTCTGACTCCCGCCGGCCGCGGTAACCGCAGGGCCGGCGGGAGCCACCAGAATACTGCTGCGCGGTCAAAAGACCGCCGCAGTTATTCTGGGTTTCCCGCTGGGCTGGCGGGCGACCGCCAGAAGGCTGCCCGCCAGCCCAGCGGGAAACACCCTTCCACGAGGATGCCGGCTCCGAATGGAGCCGGCGGAGTGGAAGGGGTGCGACGGGTGCAGTTGCACCCGTCGCGATTTTCAGTGTCTGCATGGCAGACACTGAAAATCTTTTTGGGGCCCTGTTAGGGGGCCCCTGCAGTGCCCATGCCATTGGCATGGGCACTGCAGGGGCCCCCAGGGGCCCCACGACACCCCATACCGCCATCCTGTTCCTGGCGGCCGAAGCCGCCAGGAACAGGATGGCGGTATGGGGGTCGGAATCCCCATGGCGGCGCAGCAAGCTGCGCCGCCATGGAGGATTCCCCAGGGCAGCGGAAAACCGGCGGTACACCGGCGGTTTTCCGTCACTGACCGCGGCTGTACCGCCGCGGTCAGAATGCCCATGGGAGCACCGCCAGCCTGTTGGCGGTGCTCCCGCGGTCCCCAACCCTGGCGGTCTCGGACCGCCAGGGTTGGAATGACCGCCACAGTGTTTTCCCTTCCAGACTATCTCCTCTCTTCCACCCCACCGTCTATAAAGCTTGAGCTCAGGCACTATTGAGGAGAATATTGGTGATAATTTAGATTGCCTCCAGTTTGAGGTTTTCCTGAGAGTGTGCCTTTTGATAGGAGTCCATGCCAGAAGCACCAGTCAGCCACAACTTTGAATGACTGGAATTATGTATGTTCTTCTGGCCATCTGTACAAGCTGGATAGAATGGATCCTGGGAAGACTGAGATACCCACCATACATGCGGATGCACCGGCACCTCCAGCGCAGACCATGGAGTCAGTGATGCGGCTGCCATGGTGGATTTCACAGTCCAGGTTGGTCAGAAGGGGCACAACAGCCTGCTGCAGTTTAGTGGGTGGGACAAATGCTGTGAACAGAGAAACAGAAACTTGGTAAGAAGTTAAATTCACCTCTGCTGTGGAACCTGTACTCCTGAATTAACACAGAATGACAAAAAGGGCAACAATAATTTTACAAGCATAGATCTTTTGGCTTTTAGTAACTTCAGCAAGTATGACTGTGTGCCATGAAAATAGTGATAGGGCATGTGGGGACACTGCCAGGCAAAGATGCACCAGGAGTGCCCTAAAGCCTGACTTATACTCACTGAATCCATCTCTGAGTTTAAATGATACAGACTACTATAGAGTCAACTAAGAAGAATGCTCTTGCGTTGATGCCAGGCGAGCCAGTGTTGTGTTTTTAACTGACTTTTCACTTCATCCCTTTACAAGAAACTTATGTCATGAAGCAAGTGGTGGTTTTTAGCCCGTAGGTTTGTGGGTACATGATGGATGTGAATATATGTGCACGCAGTGTGTGTGAGAGAGAGAAAGGGGGAAAGGCAGGATGGCCCCTCCATGGGAGTGGAGGAGCATCGTCCCGCTAAAAGAAATGCTCCCAGAACTGAAAAAAAATAAAATGGTAATAAACTTTCTTTACTACCATTTTATTTTTCAGCATCCCGTCCTGCACCGAGTGTCAGGGCGGGTGGGGCAATAGGTGCTCAGTGGTAGCAGAGAACTGTGCACCTGTCTAAAGTACGCATGTCCCTTTGGCCGGCCAGTCTGACACGCACACTTTAAACTTCTCTAACCCAGCTTTCTTACGAAAGTACAGGCCTCCAGCCCTTGTGAGCTCATGTGACTGCTGAGAGAGGCCACTCCCACCAATCCTGCCGCTGTTTTTATGCTGGTTACCAGTATGAACGCAGCACCAGGACTGGCTTGTGCAGTTTCCTGGGTCCTGGCACACGTTGGAGCCAGGAGAGGAGAGACGATGAGAGGACAGGAGGACGTCCCATGGTAAGTGCCATTTAAAAAAAAAGTATTATTATTGTAACTCTCCTCCTGCTACTCCTCCCATTGTAAATACGAGCCAGCCACCACTGGGGAAAGGTAAAAAAGAGAGAGAGAAAGAGAGGGAGAGAGAGAGAGCAAAAGAGCATCACAAAATAACTGCCTTATCACGATAGGTTCTACGTAACTCAGTTAGAGCCATAGCAAGATGAATAAGGTGCAAGAAAACAGTAGCAGTTTGAAGGGAAATTATTTATTTCCAACACTTAAAGAAGCATCCTGGACTTCATAAAGGGCCCCTCACAGTACCTTGCGGGGGGCAGATTTTATAATGCCATTGGGCCCAACATGCACCGTATGTGTGTTGATCATCGGTATGCCATCCAAAATGAGTGCATGATTCTATGCATGGCCATGCCTGTTTCACGCTGAACCTAGTGGCATCCTGCCTGTCACCTACACACCTCCTGCAGGCCTTTGATTCTGACTGCCATGACCACAGGACCATAGAGCCTGAATTGAAAATACCCAGAGTTCAGCATCGCCTTGGCTGCTGTAACATTTCTACTGCCGCTCTTTTTCTTCATGAGGGGAATTTATTGTAACATGTTTTGCACAGTCCTGTGGAGTGGGCTAATCTCCGCCAACCAACCACATATGTATTTTCTCCCCTTGATCAAAGTGGGTAGAATTTCATCATTCCCAATGTGGAAATTATCTTTCTATTTTGAAAGTGGAAGCAATTCAGTGTCCATAAAATAGTGCTTGAGTAAATCGACCTTGCACTGAAGTGGTTACTTGGATGGGAGGCATGTATGGTGCCACGAACAAGGGGAATTTTACTGTAGCTTGGCAAGAAATGCCTTAATGTATATAATAATAGAAAATGAATGACACCCATCAAGGTTCACTGTGTGCAGAAGCAGCCTTGACCTTTGAAAATACAGATTTAATGTGAAGCCAGTAACTGAGCACGAGGCTCACCGTCACAGTGTCATCTTTCAGTAGCAGTTGTTTTAATTATGCCCAGGTATTTCTTAGTATGCATGGCTTAGTGGGCAATAAACGTGCTGAAAATGTTAATAAAGACAGATTTAGACAGTAAAATAGCCTTTTGGATCTGCATATTCCAGATTAAAATACAGACAGTGTGCATTCATCCATTCATCTTTTACGGACTGATACCAGGGCTGCAGTGCAGGGGGTAAGCGTGGCACTCAATATACCAACACATAGAAGCCCCAAAGGAATGTTTACTGTGTAGTTGACTCTAGACCCATGAACCAAGAGGCTGCCCTAAGTTTTCATGCTAAACTGGTGCATAAGTAAAGTAATCAGGCATTTAAAGGCAACCCTGAGAATTTGGATGCACCACTGGGGCCTCAAGACTATACATACACCTAATTCTATAACCTTTCATGTGTGAGCTGTGTTTGGTCAGTTGTGAATGTACCTGCTGAACAAGGGCTGTACTAAATAATTATGGACTGCTAGACCTGACAGCCTTAGGGATGTCACCTTCAACTTTTTGCCTGCCTCCCTCCACTTGTTGACACTGTTTTTGCTGGTTTTAGGACTCCGCACACTTTACTACTGCAACCAGTGCTAAAATCCATATGCTCTCTCCCTTAAAACATGGTGACATTGGCTCATACCCAATTGGCATATTGAATTTACTTTTAAGTGCCTAGTAAAGTGCACTGCATGTGCCAAAGGCCTGTAAATTAAAGGTAAATTAAGTGCTGCTAGTTGACCTGCAGCACTGATTGTGCCACCCACATAAGTAGCCCCTTAACCATGTCTCAGGCCTGCTATTGCAAGGCCTGTGTGTGCAGTTTTACTGCCACTTTGACTTGAAACTATCCTTTTTCTACATACAAGTCACCCCTAAGGTAGGCCCTGGATAATTCCCTGGGCAGGGTGCTATGTGGGTAAAAGGCAGGACATATACCTTTGTGTTTTATATGTCCTGGTAGTAGAAAACCCCTAAATTCATTTTCCACTGCTGGGAGGCCTTCTCCTTTCGTAGGCTAACATTAGGGTTAGCCTCATAGACTGTTTGAGTGGTAAGTTCTGATCAGAACGGGATGGACAGGTCATATTTAGTATGGCCAGAATGGTAATACAAAATCCTACTGACTGGTGAGGTTGGATTTTATATTACTATTATAGAAATGCCACTTTTAGAAAGTGAGCATTTCTCTGCACTTAAAATCCTTCTGTGCCTTACAGCCTGTCTCCAATCCACATCTAGTCTGGGCTCCCTTGTGCATTTTACCCAGACAACCACAAACACAGGTTGATCAGTCACACCTGCACACATCTACATACTGAATGGGTCTTCCTGGGCTGGAAGGGTGGAGGCCTGACACTTACATTTCAAAGGACAGTGGCCTGCCCTCACACAATGGACTGCCGAACCCCCTAATGGGACCCTGGCAGACAGAGTTGTACTGAAAGGGGAACTTGTGCACTTCAAAACCACTCTTTGAAGTCTCCCTCACTTCAAAGGCACTTTTGGGTATATAAACTGGGTCCATGACCCTGCCAAAGTAGACACTTCCTTGGACAGATACTCTAAACCAGACCCTACATCCTGCCAAGAGGAGCTGCCTAGCTGCCCAAAGGACTCACCTGGACTGCTTTGCTGTGAAGGCCTGCTGCCTTGCTGTTGCCCTGCTGCCTTGTTGGCCTCTGGCTCTGCTGAGAAGTGCTTTCCAAGGGCTTGGATTTAGCTTGCCTCCTGTTTCCTGAAGTCTCAGAGCCAAAAAAACTTCATCTATGAAATGGAACTCCTTCTGCAGTGAAAATCACCGCACAGCCTGATGGAGTTGATGCACAGCCTGCCTAGCGGTGAAAGAATCGCTGCATCGCCGAACCGGAATGACGCAGCCTGGCTCCCTGAGTGGTGATTGACGGTGTCAGCATTGCGACTGGAACTTCGTCACACAGCCCACTGGATCGACGCATCGCCAAGTTGGAATGACACAGCCCAACTTCATGCAGGAGGAATCGACACAGCGCCGCGTGGAAACGAATTGACGCATAGTCTGTGTGTGCCCGGAAATCCGACGCACACCCTTCATTTTCCAAGCATCTCTTCCTCTGCGGTCCCCGTGCATGTAATTTTGATGCATACCAGGTACTTTGTTCTTGCAAGAGATCTTTGTTGCTTTTTAAAGACAAGACTCTCCTTATGATTACAAAAGTGATATTCCAATTTGTATTTATCAATTCTTGATCGTTTTGACCTTAATTCATTTGAATAAATATCTTATATTGATTGTGTGGTGTATCTTTGTGGTGTTTTCACTGGATTATTGCATGATTTATTGCACAAATAATTTACACATGGCCTTCTAAGTTAAACCTGACTGCTCAGTGCCAAGCTACCAGATGGGTGGGCACAGGATAATTTGTATTGTCTGTGATTTACCCTGACTAGGATTGTGGTCCCTACTTGGACAAGGGCGTACACCTCTGCCAACTAGAGACCCCATTTCTAAAATGAACTATACTTTAGGCCATGAGGAGCTGTGCATGGAATTTGAGGCAGTTATTGAGCACTGATCATTTAGGGCTGACCCTGGGTTTTTGTGGAGACAATGCCTCCACAATGGAGGGAGTAATTGATATATAATACATGGGATTCCGTAATCCCTATTTAAAAGCCAGTATCTAATTTCTTTATAATCGGCAACTTGTGACGCACCCAGTCACTGATTATAAAGAAAAGATGTCAGAACTCAACTACTATAAGTTATTACATTCCAGTACTGACATCACAATGCCTGCTGCCAGGGCCAGCAGCCAAAGTGAAAGGCAAGTCAGGTCAAGGAGTATAACAGAAACAGCTGTTTGAAGCAAGGAAAAGAACATTGCTTTTCTTTCTGCTGCTCTGCTTGTTTATGTTTATTTTTTGCACTCATTAGATAATTAGAGAAAAGCTAGAATCTTTCGACGTTTCTACACATTCCGAGCAAGTGAAGCTTTTTATTTTAAGAAAAACTGACCTCTATTGAACAGTTTCTAAAATCTATTTGTCAGAAATACCTAACAGGTTTTTGATGTGTTTAATTTTGCACTAGAGATTTTATTGTTATTCTTCATATTTGAAAACATACCCACTGTTTCATATGAAAGAGCTACGCAGCAAGGTTTTAAGTAGTTTGTAAGAATGGTGAAGATGTACTAGATGGAATAAAGTACCCCATGGAATACATGATACGGATATTGCAAGTCACCTCAGAGTTTCATAACCTTTTAAATTAACTTGGCCTTAGGTCTCATTCCTCTGTATTGTTATGGAACTCTTGAGTGACTTGCAATATCCTTATAATGTGTGGCAGGGGGTACTTTACCTCTTATGTCATTTTGTTTGTGAGCATATGATGGCCGTAGCTGGGTGGCATAACTGCCAAGAGGCACCATCCAATCTGGGTCACTTTAATTCAGTGTTGACTTGTATCCACACCACTTTGTCCTCTAGCACTATTAAGCCCGTACTTTGAGTGCTAAAGATGAAGCTACACGTTCCAGAATGCAACAAACGAAAAACAAAGATTGGAAGGTATTACACATGATTTGGTTGCACTTGGCAGCCATATGTTTCGTGACTGGCATGTTCCATGAAACTTCACAGCAGCACCCTAAGTTCTATATCTGTAGAAGCAACAATATATTGATCTATTTTGTATACTTTAATATTTTGCCAACATGCTGCCATTGTCATTTTACTTTTACTTCAGTGATGTCACGCACTGTATCATCATGTTGGAGTGTCAAAGGTCATGAGGTGTCACTTCCTGTGATGTCATCAGAGCCAAAGGTAATGTGATGTCAGTGAATGTGATGTTATTTCTGCTACACCTGGCATTATGGTGAATTGATGTTAATGGATGTCGAGTAATGTTTCTGTCACCTCACAATCACGTTTTGTAATCATAATTCAACATGTCTGTGCAACACTGTTCCATGTGAAGCACATCACGAATGGAATGCTCTTGCAGATGTAATAACGTATAGTTATGGGAATGCTATACCAAATGCATACAGCAATAATAAACTTGCTTTGGCAGCAGGTGTTTAGCCCACCAAGCAACCTTAACGATATTGGAGTCTGTGATCTGCAGGTGAGAACAGAAGCAGTTCGCCACTAGCATCCCCTCCGTGCCCTCTCCAAAAGTGCCTGCACTACTGGCCCCGACTGAGGTCTGACCATGCATGTACCTTATGTGTGCATTTCAAACATCAACAAAAATGCTAATGCCAGTAGGCTGAAACCTCTGTATCCACTACTACGTAGACTTAGAGACAATAGTACCGGATTTGTGGATTAGTGAACATGTGAAGCACGACAGTGTTTTTGCCCAATAAAAAGAAACATCTCACAGTTGCTTCGCCTCAGCCCCCATCCTGTGGTGACGCACAGCTCCTGGCCTGTGTACATCTCGTCTTCAGCTGGCAGGCAGGCTGGTAGAACTGTTTTAGTGAAGCCAACGGGCTTGGCAAGTTTAACAAGAGAAATATCAAACTCTTTGGTTTCTGGATTCCAGTCTGGGTTGTTGAACACCTGAAGAGAAAGCAGAAGGATATCGCTAAAAAATGTGACATTAAGCTGCTTATGTGTCATCTGAAGGAGCTAAAGCAAATATATTCCTCTGCATAATCATAAGGAAGAAAATATTTCTGTGTGGTTGTAGGGCACTTTGAAACTAGTTAATGAATCCTTACAATGAAACCCTGAAGCAAGCAGTGATGGATCAGGTAATTACAAACCCCAATATCGACCCTGTCCAAACCTGAAATAGAAACGTATTTCTAGACTCGCTCTGCAAGTGAAGCTACTTGAAACTGTACATACCGCACAGCTCCAGAGATTTCTGGAAGACAAGGTGCATCCCTCGGATTTCAAATTAGAATTTTGACTCTGTAGAGGAAGGGAAACCTCAGTTTTGGATATTCGCTATCCAAATTATTGAGCTCTGGGAGAAGGGTCGGCCTGCTTTCTGGATCCTATTGGAGCTCTCAGCTGTGTTTGATACCGTTAAACTTGGGCTTCTCCTTTTTCAACTGGAGCAGGAGAAGGGAATACCGGGCAGAGCCTTAGCTTGGATCTGTTCATGTTTGGCTCACCAACAACAACGAATCTAACTGGATCGGTATATTTAAACATCTAAACCATGAATAAGTTCTCTCCCACCTGACACTAGTCTGAATTCTTCCACCTTCTATTATTTTTTATATTTTCACTCTTACCCGAAATATTTCTGTGCATGGTCTGCAGTATCAGACATATTGAAATTGCATATGTATAGTACTTACCACCCCTGACAACGCATTTGTGATACTCGGATCCTATTCAAATTCACAACAGGAATCTAGTGATATTGATTCATTTTTAAAATGTACAATGTCACCAAGCTGTTCAAGTTTAGACACCATATAATTATCAGATAATTATCTATTCCTAAATGCTGGGATCACCAAGATGTTGCTCTTTGATGGCAGTGTGACCAGCCCAATGGGGCTTGAATGGCTCATTGCTTTAGGACCTCAAATGCAATCAGTTAAATTTAGGTTTTAATTTTTACAGTACCCACTCATTTGAGTAACATGTTTTAGCACTGCTAAAAGATTGCGTTCAACTACATCTAAAATTGGATAAGTATTTTCATCTGTGCAATTTGAGCTCTTGATGCAAGCAGTAGTATTTCATGATTTCAGCATCCATCAGCCGTTTAAGTCATTTCACAGGCTACTTAAGTTGCACACAATGAAAAGCAGATTGTTCTACTGACTATTGAGGCTCAGAATATCGAGATACAAGAATACCATGGACAAAATATTGAAGACCAAAATATTTAAATGTATGTGCATGTGGAGGAAGTATAGATTTTGTATTCCTAACTCCATATCTTTGTACCTTGAAGCTATATATCATCAAGGTACATACATGTTGAATAAGGTAGAGAAAATATATACTTACATAACTTTCGATATTTTGGATTTGACATAAGCATCCATTCGTATTATTTGTGGTCTGTGAAACTTTGATCACATTACTGTAATAGATTGAACAAATTGCAGGTGGCATGCCAGAATGAAATGCGAGTCATTTGTTTAACCTGGAAATCAATCGCTGAATGGACTAGGCACCGAACTATTTGAATGACCTGTTGTATGTTAAAATGCCGGTAAGCGTTCTTGGTACCTCATGCACCACAAGCTTAATATTCCTCAGTGGTATTGTGCAAAGCTTGGGAAAGTTTACACGTAGAAGGAACAACTCTGGTATTACTCGTGCTCCATCTATTTGTTTATTTCTTTTTTTAATGCTATCTGACACACTACGGGCTTAAGTTACCGTCCATAAGTGTTAAACTACGGTTTTTAACATATTATTTGCTACTGCACGAATGGTGGGTTTTATGATTTAAGGACTTAATGTTGTTTTTTTAATTAAGGAATTAATGTTGATGTATTTATTTATCGTAATTTTAAATGTTATCTGGCTTTTATTTGCTGATGCTTTGAAGCTCAATTTTATCTGACACTGCTGTGATTTATAACTAGAATATTAATATGAAAACAAAAACACTGATATGACTAGCTGATTACCTTTGGCATGGCCTTAGTTAGTTGCTCATAGTGGAAAGCTTGGAATTGCCAAAGAACAGCAGAACGTGTCAGGTTCTATTACTAATTTTTACTAGAACCCTGATCTCTTTTCACTGTCACTTATCAGAAAAATCAGAGGTTGGAGCATCTAGCTTGGACCCTAATATAGTTCATACTGCAGGAGCAGAGGGGAGGGGTGAGGACTTCCAATGTGTGACATTTTAATTGATGGGCAAAAAGTGGAAGTGATGGCAGACTCTCTGGGTTCGGTTTATGATTTTAGGTCAGAGTTTAGCTCATAAACTATTGAACAAAAACAATTATTGCCCACAGACATACACCCTTGGAGGTATACAGGGTATACAGTAGATATCATAGATTACTTTTGAGGAGACTTGTATTTTGAAGGTTGTAGAACCCATGGGGAGATTTACGTGGTTGACAAGGATGATCCTATCATTGGGTGACGACATCAGGAGGAGATGGGGATTAAACTAGACCAAATGACGAAGTAAAGATCTCCACAGCCTTATAATGTCATTTGGATCTACCAGCACCCCCTTACAAATAGGTATGCAATTATCTCACCCTTGGAAAGAGAAGCTGTGTTTTCAACCTTGGACCTCTCAGCACCTATCACCTACTGGTCTTGGAGGGAGACTCTAGGTACCTTACTGCATTCATCTGGGAAGAAGGCATGTTTTAGTACAAGAGAATGTCTTATAGGCTGGAGAGCTTTCATTTTTCAATAAATTATGAAAGAGACTCTCAAATATTTGGAGGGAACATTCATCTTTCAGGACAATATTCTGTTATTTGGGTGGGATATTGGACAGCATTATTTGAGGCTTGTGGAAGTCCTTCAAACTCTGTCAACAAAGGGCTAATTTTATAACTCTAGAAACGCTGCTTTAGGTGTGACACTGTAGAAAAGCTAGTTCACACTTTCTTTAAGGGAATGGTTCTTAAACTGTGGAGGCCTATTCAGGGGCCCCGCAACTATGTCACCAAACTAAATAAAATTAACATGAAAATACTAAAATTAATAAATGGAAATATTGAATTAAAATTGAAAATGTGAAAACTTTGTCTATATTAAAATGTGAATCAAACGAAATAAATCAATATTTGAGTATGTGTTTGGTGTATACCTCGTTTTCTTTCTTTTTTGTATTGGTTTGAAGTTCAAATTATAGAAATTGGTTAGGCTGGGGGTCCCCAACTTTCAATGATGAATCAGTAGGTGTCTCTGGATTCCAGTTTTTTATTCAAAGGGGGCCCACAGAAGTGAAAAAGGTTAAGAACCGCTGCTTTAAGGACGTAACCTGTCTCAAGAATGCTCATGTGAAAGCAATTTTGGAAGACCTCAGTCCTGAAGTTTAAAGTGCTATAAGCATCCTTCCAAGGTTTCCTTACATTTTAAGCAAAATTTGTAGAACATTATTCCTCCATGTTGGATTCTTTTAAGAATGGTACTCAAAAAATGTTGCATTTGTTTGGGACAGAGCTCAAAAGTTGGCTTCTTATGCTCTTAAGCAGGACCCTGCCCGAGCTCCTACTTTAAAGCCATTTCTATAAGTAAATGTTTTTTTATGGCAATTGACACCAGTGGGTCTGGATTATGGAGCTGTTCTGCAGCAGTCAGATGGACAAAAGAAATGGGTTGTGGCTCACATATCTACATCCTTATGTGAACCAAAAAAAATATTCAGTAATAAAAAAGAAGTTGTTGGCCTGCTCCTGGACAGTCAAAGATTTTCGTAAGTTTCTTTTAGGGACCTGCTTTTAACTAAAAATGGACCACAAATCCGTGGTCAACATATTTGCAGCAGGGGAAAATCTCTAGAATTGCTTCACTGCTCGAGAACTACCAATCTGATACTGAACAGAGAAAATGAATCAAATGCTGACTGAATGTTGCAGTTGCCTTACCTTATTTCAGAGTCTGACATGGATAAAAGTGAGACTGAAGTTGTTTTCAGTGTCACAGATTTGGTCTCTGATGTCTTCAATTCTAAAGGAGTGTATGGAGAGGATGAATGTGGAAGGCTGATGCTGATCCCTGTCTCAGAGTAGCAATGTTAGTAGTGTAATTAGATGAATAAAAGAAAGCTGTAAAGTGAAAATACTCGTTTTTCTAAAGAAGGGGAATTATCACTGGAAAGAGAAATGCCCATGAGAGAGAATATGATAATGCTACCATTTGGTTTGAGGTGAAGGATAATTGAGTAAATCTTTTAGGATCATTTTGTGAAGTCAGCAACTGAGAGAAGGATGAAAGAGTGAGTACCTTTGGTGGCCACGGTTAGATGACATGGTGGACAGTATGGTGAGAAGGAGTGAGCTTTGCAATAGGAGTGATAAATAAGGTTGTTAAACATTTTATGACCAAACCTATGCCAGTCTTGCTCCTCAAGAGACCCTGAATGAAACAGGAAAGAGACATTGTGGGGCCATTTAATGCTCCAGCAATGGGAGGGACATATACTGTAATGCTTATTGATATCATAACACGTGACAACTGATGTGTGATCAATTTTCTGGAGGATAAATTTTGCAGGGAGGGTTTTACATAGTCCATAGTGTCCGATAACTGGCCCCAATTTACAAGGGTCAAGTTTTTGGCCAACCTTAGGAGGTATTGTAATCTTATTAGACAACATAAGATTCACAGTGAAGTTATATTTCACGTATCTCTTCTCCTCACTTTCAGCGTGTGTCTGGATTCTACTCATCCTTACGTGTTGGCAGTGCTTAATTTGTAAATGAACGTGTCCATGCCCAAAGCTTTCCTCAGAAGCCAGCGACAGGTGTAATTGAATGTCAACACAATAAATATTAAAGCTATGAAGTCTTGAATTCACCTCAAGCTTCTTTTATCCAGTAACAGATACTCCCATCCCTTTTGCTCACTCTTGGATGTTTCAACTTTGTCCATATGTGATGGTTTTTCTGTCGCTCTCTTCCTCTGTCTTTTAATTTTGTTTGTTTTCTCCTTTCTTGCAAACAGTAAATGTCTGTCAAGGAAAAAATAGTGCTGGTCCCTAAAAATAAGTAGTGGTGACCCCCACCAGCAACCATCAGCTCAAATTAAGCACTGGGTGTTGGGACGTACTGAAGAGGAAGTCACAAAATCCCTAAATATTAGGCGCCAAGGTTGTTCTTTTTATAACCGAAGATCTTGTATGAAACTTTTAGGGGGCTGGTTGACTTGGATTCTGGGCAAAGACTTATTAACCTACTGACCCTTGCATCATTATATATTTTGGTATAAAACTGTAAGGTATAAAACAGTGTAAACCGCAACAAAGTGGATCCAGTGCAGTATATGTTGCTAAATTGCAGTGATGAACACAATAAATAAGATGCATTCATGCATCAATAAATATACCTGCAGGGCGGATAGAATAAATGTTACTTTATTATGTAACTATGTAGTAAGTATAACTATATAATAAGTATAAATACCTACATTTAAATGTGTTCAGTAAAATTATTGTGCTTCTGCACAGCTCAATGGTGATGTATATATGTTTACATAACTGAAGAACCGTTGTCAGACAAAACCAACAAAAAATAACAGTAAGTAACAATTCATTAAACGGAAAATGAAGGTGAAACCTGAATCAGCAAATCACCACAAACACCTAAATGGCTTTATGTCAAGGACAGACGCTAGTGACCGGGACACCGACAGTCCATTTAAATAATTATACACGTGTGGTGAATGGACAGTTTTGTCGTAGTATTACATTTAATCATCAGTGTATTTCTTACCTGAGCGATAGCTAGAGTTTTAGTGACTTCTGCGTTACTTTCCAGGTCATGTTCTCCAAGAACCACTTGATGGGCTGTTCTGATAGACGAAAAAATTTTTTTTTTGAGACTTTAGAACACTTAGGTCGTGATATTTAACTGGTTTCTGAAGTGAGTGAGACCTTGTCACACAATAATGTAGTCATACCTGTCACATTATGAAGTTACTATTATTTAACTTACAGAGAGCTAAACACCTTAAAACATTTATAAAGCATTGAATATAAAAAGCATAAAATTTAACTTAACTCTTAAATGAAGAATAGATTGACTTTTGCAGATGTTCCTCCTGGGACAAGGTTTGGCACTTATCAGGAAAGCTGGTGAGTAGCAAGATTCTCGCTGTGGTGACTGACACAATGATGGGTAGATGATCCATGGAAGCGATAGCAGTAAGTGATTCCTGCCAAGTATCTAAAGGATTGTCCGATGTTGGACGTATGTGGGTGAGTGTACCTTACCTAGGGGCTAGGAAGTTCTTGAGGCAAGAGGATGGGAAAGGCAACTGGCAGGGCCCGTGCAGTAAGGGATATGGCACAACCCTAGCAATAACAAATATATAACAAAACCTATGAAGCAATGTGTAAACCCTGGTATCCATACAATATAAAGGCACACTTTCCACTACCTGAAAAAGTAAAGGGATGTTTCGGCGAGGATAAAAGCATGAATTATAGGCAATGGCACACCAGAAGTGCACTCCAAGCAGAATCTCAAGGTTGTTGTATGCATGATGGAATCATTTGTGCTTCTTCGCATTTGAATAACTGTGGCCTTGAAATCACAAGAGGTTCTAAAAAGCATATTTTGCTCTTTTCTCCTACATTTTTTAACCCCGATGACGTGTTTTAATGCCCATTGTTTTTTAAGAACATGATTTGAACAATTGATGCTGCACTTATTTTTTTCACTAGTATGCAATGCCATTCCAATCGTAGTTCACCGAGTGCTTTTCCTCCTGCTCTCTAGAGAAGAGCTCAAGACCATGCTTTTCAAGGTACACCTGATCATTATTAAACTTCCCAGTAACAGGACAATTCTGAATAGTGCTCCACCTCACCCCTACGTCTGTCACTCTGCCCAGTTCTTACCAACCATCCTGCAGCCACCACATCACCTGTCCTACCTCCAGTTACACACACTCAGCTCCCCTATACATTGCTGCTGACGCTTTTGCTCTCCTGAGCCTAATGTCCATTGGTGACCTCCATCTCCTGTCTTATGCAATACTTCTTACACCGCATTTCTTTGCCACCATCCAGGCCCATCTACTGCTTGACTCCCCCACCTTTGCTTTTACCGCTACATCTAACTCGTTTTGGGACTGGGTGATCCTGTGTTTAATAATGCAGTGTTTCATTATTCTTAGTAAATATAACTATTCTGCTGTTTGTGGGCCTTGAGATCACTCCCCTCCTTTGGGTCCTCCCTCGTGTGGACGAAATCAGAAGTGTTTCAGAATCACTGAATGACATGCATCAGAATGCAGAGCAGGTTTGTAATGCAGCATGAGTTAGCAAACTTTGCAGCTTCCCAGCTGAATACCGTGCAGCATCAGTGATGCCACAACATATTAATTCCTGTAGATGGCGTAGGGGGCTGCAAAGGAGCAGAGTAACAACAGGTTCTCCTCTGGGTTAATCCCTTAAAGTGTCCCCCACTCCCCAGGGTTATATACGCCTTCAATTCTCGATAGTAACTAGCGATCGGGGTGGCCAGCACCATGGAAAATGGGTTGCTGGAGCTAATGTTTAATGCATTATTTCATAGGGAGCCCTATCCCCCAGGATGGAGAGTTCTGGAGCTTTCTGTTGATATTAGCCAACAGCCAGACGTTAAGAATAAATCATATATAAATGCCCAGTCCCATTTCCTTATACAATGTGTTTTTTTTTTTTATTTGTGACCCAATCCGTATCTGGTTGCAGCTTTGTCATTACATCTGCTCTCAAAGGTTAAGAAATTAGGAGTGTTGTCACACTGTTTGTTGGCATGCTGCTCTGCCTAAGGATCAACAAGCCAATGAAGGGGAGGTAAACATTGCCTCTATGAAGTAGACAAGCTAGTCAAAAGACTCTTTTAGAAAAAGAGATAATGTGATGCTTGAGGGGTTCCATTTTTTCCAGAGTGCAAGCAAAAATGAAACTCTGGATCAATGTAGTGAAGTATTAAGAATGTCGATTGATAACTGTTAATTTACAGGAAAATTTGAGCTGTTCCTCAGAGACCAGCTAACATTAAAATGTGGAAATTGAAAATTCGGGAGAGTTTAAAGTTTGCTAGATATTCCAAATTGAAGGAATCCATAACCTTTGCCCAAGATATTGAAGTGGGAACAAAGCATGTGAAGATGATGAATGAGAAGAGAATTGTGGAGATCTAAATGAAGTGGGGAACAGGGTCAAGAGTGATTTGCATATGGCTGGCTCCTAACTGGGGTGGCATAGTGAGCAAAAGAACAATGGATTTAACCCAGATCTGTGACTGGGGGTGAGTGTTTGAAAGGTTTTAGCACTCTGTCCATCTTCTTGTGTTGCGATGAAAATTAAGTGAATGTAGGCATTTGAAAAGTTGAAATCAAGGAAGAGGAAGATGATGAGAACAAGGGGAATCGGGAAATAAATAGTAGAAGCACCAGAGTATTAACAGTTAGTCAAGATTTAATGTGTTGAGTGGTCATTTTGGTTACATGGACTGCGATAAGGATTTCCCAGATTGAAAATGGGAATGTAAATATTATGGATGAAAGAGGCATTTTGCCAAAATGTTTTGTAGTGTGAGTTATGTGAATAAGGAAGTTGACAAGGAGGAGTGTGGGGAGTAATTGTGAAGAAAGTTTAGTGAGAATGAAAGATAGTACACTTTTGGAGTGAGGCATCAAGCAGCGTTATAAATAAATCTAGCTTTGGGAATCCTGTAGCCTGTAATGTCAAATAAAGAGGGTCTTATTGTCATACGGCCAATGTGGAAAACCAATTGCACAAAAGTGTTAGCAGTCTTCTGCCAGACCTCAACCAATTAGTATTCTGAAAGGCATGGCAAGTTGGCTTTTTTGCCCACAATCTTATCTTCCATCATGGAATTGGTGAGATATCAGGAAAATGATTCCGTTGGATTGAAGAGTGTTGGAAATTGATATCTAATCTATTGACTTGAAGTTCTATTTTGGTAACAAAACAGAGACATCCGCTCTTCTGCAGCCATAACAAAATGGCAGTAGTAGTTTCAGGGTTACACCAAGCTCAAACGAACCCTAATCTAGTTTCTTGAAGTATTGAAATGACTTGTCAGCTCTGTCCCATAGACATGGTTAAGAATAAAAGACAGCATAATACAAGTACAGTGCCCTCAGTTTGACTTTTCTTGCTTGGAGCTTCCCCAATGTTTTGAGTTATGTTTTTGTCACACAGTGGGTGACATTGTATCATGTTTTGCAAGTTCTAAGGGGAACTGCACACTCCGCAAATATGTGTTTTATCACGACAAGTGATTACAGTAAAAATAAGTCCCAGTGATTGTCTACCCTGAGACCAAATATGGGCATCATTCTTAAACACATTTCGCTAAACTTTGAAGACCATTTGAGATTGACACCCGTACACAGCCCACGGAGATAATATGAGGAAAACATGCATAGCATCAAAAACATGTCTGTGATGGTTTTGGATGTTAGGTGTTGAAATGTTGGCTACTTACGTCACTGAACAGGTGATAGAAGTGATTACCCACTTTGCACTGATGAGAGTCCCACCACAGATATGCCATCCATCCATCTCCTGCAAGAACAGACATCATGAAGGGAGAGTATCCAGACATATGAAGTGCACTCTAGACTCTTAGACAGATATATTTGCATGCTCCTTGCAGTGGAATACTACAATTAAGGGATTCTTGATATGGTGCTGGGCCTGCTACATAAATGAGGCTCTTCCGCACAGTATCTGGGACCTGTCCACTCAGGTCCTAATTTAGAGATCAGCAGGGGAAGGAGAGATCATGATCCTACTAAACTTCTACCTCTGGCCCTTAGGTAGTTGATTTAGAGGTGGAATCTTAGTGGGGACCACCATGCTAAATCACAGCGTGCCTGCTTTCAAGCATAGTGAGGAGGGTATTTGGAGGCAGAGATGTGGTGGGTGTACTCATATGTCTCTTTCCAGGGCTGAACAGTTCTCAGGAGTTCACCTCATGGCCTCCTGAAGTGTGAATGTGACAATAACAATCTGCTCCCTATCCTGTAAATCCTGGGGAGGAGGAAATGATGCCCAGCACCCATTCGGCCTGTTCTAATCCTCTGCCTTAACTGCTTCATGATTGATGTCTGTCCTGCGGTTCTTGAGGGTTCCACAAGCACTATCCAACGAAGTAAGGCAACATATTGGGAAATCCTAAAGATTACCCGGGACCAGAGGTGGGTCGACAGAAACAGGGCTACCATGGGCAGCTCAGTGGCCACAAGCTGCCACCCTAACTGCACAAGCTGCCACCCAACTGCATTAAAATGATTGGATTTGGCATCCGGAGGCTCTCATCCATCAATATGGTTGTCAAACACGGAAATTCATTACAAATGTCATTACTTTGACACCTACTGTCACATAAATGAGGAAATAAATCTTTGTTTTAATGGAAGTGCTAAACATGAACAGTGCCTTTAAGAATAATTGTTCTTTGTTGGATTTTTTGTTAAATAGCCCCTAGTCTACTATTATACAGATAGTGCATGTGTACAATCATGTATTGATGGAATTATTATCTAAAAACTAGAATGTACACAGGGCAAGCGATGAGGGATGTCCTTGGTGGAGATATCTCCCGAGCCATGGAACCTCGAGCAGTTTATAACTAACATTTCAAGAAAAAAACAACACCCACACAATATTCTACAACAGGGAGATTCTCTTAGCAAACGATGAGCCATCTCATGTATCCTAAAATGTTCTCTCAGCATCATAATTGTCCTCACTGCCTTGTACCCGTGTTTTTCCATCTAGTCTATCCATACAGGCCCTGGGACACCAGCACATGAAGAATGTAGTGAATGAACAAGACAGTCTTTCTCCATCCGGTGTACAGTCAATACATATTCGTAACCAGAGGGCACAGTATTTGTTAAAAAAGGGATTTATTGCGTTGGCACTTGCACACTGGAGCCAAGACAGCCGGATGACCCATTCACACTAGCAGTAAATTGATCAACGTAGAGTTAGGGTATGGGCAAAAGTGGACGCAAAGGCACAATGGCTCTAGCTCCTTCAGTCCCCAGTGATGAGTGTTATGAGTTGCAGAGAGGTTGACGATCATCAGAGAGCATTTACCCATTGTGCATTTTGGAATAATAGTGACTACCACGTGAAATTCTAATCTGACCCTAAATCTTTATTGAGCTAAAGAATAAAATTGTGAGTATGTATGTATTTAAATGGTATTTCTAAAGGGCAAACCTAGCCAGAAGGCAGCAGAGTGCTATATATGGTCAAAGACAAGCATAAATGAGTAACAGGAAAACAAAGCTGGGTTGTGGACAGAATGCATTGTGATGTAACTTTCTTCAACTGTTTCCTAAATTGGAGCAGCGGTTTAGGCGGTCCTGAGTGTTAGGGGTCTTTATTCCCTATTCTACATGCACAGATGAAAAGGGTATTCAGTCTTGTTTTGTTTTTTCTTTTTTTTACACTTCAGTCTCTTGTTGTCCTATAGCCTGAAGGTGTCCGGGCTGCAAGTGTCCTGAAAAGGCCCCTGAGACAAGATTTTACTTGAAAACACACTGCTTTTATAATCATTTTGGCAAGAAAAAGAACGGTTGAAGGATGGATGTCAGTACATTGAGTTGTACAGAGTGTATGGCTCAGAATTCTAATCACATAGTCATTCACAATAGATTCAAGGCAGGGAGGTGCTCTTCTGTCATTGTCACAGATATATTAATGGCCCCCTTCTTAAAATTTTCGAGGGGACCACTTTGCCAAACCAGCTGTTCTGGGATAGCTTATGTGCACACTCGTATGATCTTCTAAAGGCTTCTGATAGGAATAGTGCATGAATATCTTCAGTCATTGGTCATATACGAAGCTGTCATTTTCTGATATTTAGCTGATACGTTGCACCAATGGGCATGAACACTTGTTAGTGAGTGACAAAATGTTACCTGTATGGAGACCTGCCACGGCCATGATCCGGGGACAGCTTCTTCACCATTTGCAACCCTGGCGAAGCCACTCAAGACGGGGTAAATGTCTGGTTCACCGCAGCCTAGAATGCAATAAAGAAGTCTGTTACTCCAGGGACATGCAAACAGTAACAAGTGTAAAATGCCATCGAAGTTATTGGGCAGCATCCCAAGTAAATTACTATTCATGTGTGGTGGACTAATGGAGACAAGAAAAAAGAGGGGAACCTTTGGAGTAAGGGGGGAATTATCCTATCTTCAATCAGTGACAGAGAGGAAAACCAGCTGACCAGGAAGAGAGGTGGTGAGATGGATTGATTTAGGGACTGTCTTACTGCTAGCCTGGAGTATGGTACCTACGTCAGGTCCCAGGCCCAGCTCTCCCTGTGCTGCTGCATTGCTCTCGCTCTAGTCTTCTCCTTGCTTTTTTCAACAATTTGCATGCCTTCTCCTTGCTTTCCCCTTTGATGAGGAAAGCAGTCTCATGTGATATGGACCCAACTGAATGCCTCTTTCACATCCCTTGGCGAGAAACAGTAACTATTGAAACTGTCATGTGGGATTGTGCGCTTTGGGGCCAGAAGTCACAACATAATGCTAAGCCCCTTCCCTCACGCTCCCCCACCCCCCACATCCCGGAATTTCACAAGGTAGAAGCTCTGCCTCTGATGACCCCGCTCAATGGCTATAACATCTAACGACAATTTCAGGGCAGCTCTCGGCCCAACCTGTTCTGCTGAATACCAGCATTCTAATTTGGCCCATGTTCGGATATGATGATAGCATCTGCTGAGATATGAAACTGAGCAAGGAGGGCGTTTATAATTTCATGTATTTTCGAAATCCACTACGTAAATCTGTTAGTGCTGACATTATTTTGTTTATTTGAACATTTGTGTTTAAGCAAGCGTCATTAGGAAACCACTCCATTTGATTTTTCAACTTTTCACTGGTAGTTAAATGTTTGTCCTCACGCTATGCCCCAAAATAACAGTAACTAAAACATAGAAATGCACCCCACTTTGTAAGAACAGCTGGAGGCTGTTCTTCCTTCGCTTACAGAAATGAATCAAATTGTCTTATGCCTTGATGATGCTCCGATCAGCTTAGAAATGCTGCTGCACTGTAGAAGTCGATAAGGTGGCCATCTTCTGAACTGTCCTATTGATCTGCCCAGTGTCAACCTTAATGTATGGGTTGGATATAAGAGTAGCATATTCCTCAACTGCAGACAGCAATGGAGGTTTCAGAGACTGAAACTAAGTAGTGATGAGTTAGATCAGCAATGTGTTGTTGCTGAGTCATGGTTAAGAAGCCAAACTTAATAAGGCCATGTGGTTTCTCAAATTCCACTTACTTACAAAATATGGGAGTGAACCAGGAACCCCTACACACGTACAGTTTGTCAGATAGATTAGTAGAATTCTGATGGTAAAATAATATAAGTTGTTAAAAAAATCATCACCCGAAAGGGACTGATAATATCAGTCTGCAATCTCAAACAGCGAGTGATGCGAATGGTCCGATAGACAACAGGTGTTACTCTTGAGACGTTTTTCCAAAGTCTTTGGTTTTCATTAATACGCTCAGGATCTATAGGCTTCTCGTGCTACAAGCAGCAACGTGCCCGTACAGCGCTTTTGCCATTCTAAGCAGGCCTCTCAACGCTTCCAGGTGCTAGTCATGAGAGAGCTGCAGATATGACACTCGAGGGCAAGACATCCTGTAGTTGGATTTGTGCTAGTCACGCGTCTATTCATGTCTAATCACTTTCAAATGATTTTTTTCTACCCTTCAGCCATTATGAGCAAAATCGGAAACATTTAGAAAATCACCTTTGAATGCAGTTTGTCGGAACTGGAAAACAGCTATCTTGAAAATGATCCACTGCTCGGTTGATCTAAACATGCCTCCCTTTTACAAAAAGTTATTGGTAGGATTTCCCCCAAAAGTGCTATCATTTTTTCGATTAGGCTTTAAAACCGCGACCCTGATATCCAGCAAGGCGTACAATGCCTCCCCCCTATCTCCCCATATCTGACCCCAGTCAGCATTCAGAGTGCGTGAGCCTCCTCCTAGCAGTCAGCAATGTTGACATCTTACTGTTGTCACTTACCGAGGGCGGTGCTGACCAGGGCCAGGGAGCACAGCAGAGCCAGGAGAGTCATGGTGCAGTGTGAGCTTCACTCAGGAATGTGAGGACACTCCTGGGAGGCCTGCCTCTATATAAGGGCGGTGAGCTCCACGGATGCCTTGGTATTATTGATTTGTTATCCGCTTGACCTCAGATTATACCCAAATTCTCCCCTTCTGTGGAAAGTCAAACAATGTGAGAGGTACTGTGATGGGAGAAGGGATCTGTGGGAACAGCAGGTGGGATTGGGAAAAGCTGTGGCTAACAAAGTTTCGCATGAGTGTTAGTTTAGCATTGGCAGCGCATCAGCCTTTTATATTCCTTAGACAGCTGAAAGGGTACCAAAGGAGTAGTATAGGACCTATTATATTCACAAGTAATCACACACAGTCTGGTCAGTTTAGATGCATTTGAGCGCCCAGCTTGGTACTGCATAGAAGGACTTTCTCGAGGCTTGGAGCAGAGGGCCAACTACTTGTGGGTTTATAACCCAACCACACAGTGTCCTGGCTTCTTTCAGTTGGAGCAGAAGTCAAATCTCTGTAGAATGAGGAACCTATGTAGTCAAGCATGGTGTCTTCCAGTCACTGAAGGATTCCCTTGTACCATGTAGTATTTTCTTTTCTATCATCAGTATTCACCCTTTTCCGCAACACATACATGTTCTGCCTCAAGGGGAAAACCGGTGTAGCATCCTTGTAGTATTATGTAACCTTAACTATTTGTTTACCTCAGACTTTCTTTTGGTATTTTTTTAGATGTTTCCCTTCATGTCTCAGATGTATGATACAATCAAGCATGCCTAAACCATGTATGCCTCAACAACGCTGTCTGAACCACGACCGCTTCATTACCATGCATGCCTTTACCACACAGCCTTACAACGAATTTCATTGTAAAAGCATGTTTTCTTAAGGAATATTGTTAGAAATGTGGTCTTTGGTTGGCAGTTAGGTTACCCCCTTTCCAAGCAAGGACCCTCACTCTAGTCAGGGTAAAAAAGAATCACCCTCAGCTAACCCCTGCTTACCCCATTGGTAGCTTGGCACGAGCAGTAGGTTTAACTTCAGAGTGCTAGGTGTAAAGTATTTGTACCAACACACAGTGTAACTTAATGAAAACACTACAAAATGACACAACACTGGCTTAGAAAAACAGAAACTATTTATCTGAACAAAACAAGACTAAAATGAAAAAAATCCAAAATACACAAGTTGCGATCTCACCAGCCTCCGTCAGCGATGCTGCGCATCGTAACTCCAGCCGCGGGTGTTGACCTTCCGGTCGCGTTGCAGGCTAGCATCGATTTTCAGCTCCAAAGCCGGTGGCACGTCGATTCTTCAGCCACAGATCGGAGTCGCGTCGATCTTTTTCCCGCACGTCGGTCAGTGCGTGGATTTCTTCCTCTCAGGTTGCCAGCTTCTCCTTTCAGGGTCCCAGGAACTGGATGGGCACCACTTGGCAGAGTAGGAGTCTCTCCAGAGACTCCAGGTGCTGGCAAAGAGAAGTCTTTGCTGTCCCTGAGACTTCAAACAACAGGAGGCAAGCTCTAAATCAAGCCCTTGGAGATGGAAGGCACACAAAGTCCAGTCTTTGTCCTCTTACTCTGGCAAAAGCAGCAACTGCAGGATAGCTCCACAAAGCACAGTCATAGGCAGGGCAGCTCTTCTTCCTCAGTTCTTCAGCTCTTCTCCAGGCAGAGGTTCCTCTTGGTTTCCAGAAGTGTTCTAAGGTCTGTGGTTTTGGGTGCCCTTCTTATACCCATTTTGCCCTTTGAAGTAGGCCTACCTCAAAGCAAAGTCTCTCTTGATTGTGAAATCCTGCCTTGCCCAGGCCAGGCCCCAGACACAAGCCAGGGGGTTGGAGACTGCATTGTGTGAGGGCAGGCACAGTCCTTTCAGGTGTGAGTGACCACCCACCCACTCCCTCCTTGCACAGATGGCTCATCAGCAAATGCAGACTACACCCCAGCCCCCTTTGTGTCACTGTCTAGAGAGAGGTGCAAACAGCCCAACTGTCAAACTGACCCAGACAGGGAATCCACAAACAGGCAGAGTCACAGGAAGGCTTTAAGCAAGAAAATGCTCACTTTCTAAAAGTGGCATTTTCAAACACACAATCTTAAAATCAACTTTACTAAAAGATGTATTTTTAAATTGGGAGCTCAGAGACCCCCAAACTCGATATATCTATCAGCTCCCAAAGGGAATCTACACGTTAATCATATTTAAAGGTAGTCCCCATGTTAACCTAAGAGAGGGCCAGGCCTTGCATTAGTGAAAAACAAATTTAGCAGTATTTCACTGTCAGGACATATAAAACACATTACTATATGTTCTACCTTAACCATACACTGCACCCTGCCCTTGGGGCTACCTAGGGCCTACCTTAGGGGTGCCTTACATGTAAGAAAAGGGAAGGTTTGGACCTGGTAAGTGGGTACACTTGCCAAGTCAAATTTACAGTTTAAAACTGCAGACACTGCAGTGGCAGGTTTGAGCCATGTTTACAGAGCTACTAATGTGGGTGGCACAACCAGTGCTCCAGGCCCACTAGTAGCATTTGATTTGAGGGCCCTGGGCACCTCTAGTGCACTGTACTAGGGACTTACTGGTAAATCAATATGCCAATCAGGGATGAACCAAATACTTACACATTTTGTATAGGAGCACTTGCACTTTAGCACTAGTTAGCAGCGGTAAAGTGCCCAGAGTAACAAAACCAGCAAAAACAGAATCCAGCACACATCAACAACCTGGGAAACAGAGTCAAAAAGTTAAGGGAGGCCACGCCAAGGATGAAAAGTCTAACAAATATGCATGGTAAATTAGATAACCCAGCCCCTTCGCCCTGTGCCCTAACACCTGATACCCCAGCCCTGCAAATCACCCAACCCCCGCCCTTAAAACTACCCCTTCCCTCCTGCTCTGAGGCCTATAACCCTGCTCCCTGCTAATAAGTCACCTAACCCCAGCACTCCCGCCCTGAGTCCTAAAACTGACCCCATCCCTGAAAACTGCCCCTTCCCCCACCTTGAGCCCTTTGATCTCACCCTGAAAACTCCCCCTCCCCCTGCTCTGAGCCCTAAAACTGACCCCCTGCCAAAAAACAACCCACCCCTTCACCCAGAGCCCTAAAACCTCCCCCAAAAACTGCCCATACCCCATGCCCTGAGCCCTCCAACCCCAATCTGCACTGAAAACTACCCCTCCCGCCCCCCCTAAAACTGACCCCCTGCCAAAAAACAACCCTAATCCCTCAACCCTGAGCCCTGAAACCACCCCTGAAAACTGCGCCTTCCTCCCCACATGAGCCCTCTGACCTCAACCTGCACTGAAAACTAGCCCCCCTCCCCATCCTGAGCCCTAAAAGTAACCCCCTCCCAAAAAACAACCCTGTCCCCCCACCCTGAGCCCTAAAACCGCCTCCAAAACGGCCCCTTCCCACCTTAAAACTACCCCGCTCTCTTCCTGCCCTAAGCCCTAAAACAGAACCCCCGTCAAAAAACAACCCCAACCTCCCATGCTGAGTCCTAAAACCGCCACCAAAACTGCCCATTCTCCCCCACCCTGAGCCCTCCAACCCCACCTGGCCCTTAAAAGTACTCCAATCTCTCCCCAAACCCGGCCCCAGCCCCACTTACCCGGCCACGTCCAGAGCTTCTTTCCTGTTGCTATACCCGCTGTTCCTCCCAACCACGCATGTGCCTCAACCACGCATTTGCGTGGTTAAGGCACATGTGTGGTTCAGGCAAGCATTGTTGTGCTTATGTAGTAACAGCACGGGTGGCTCTGCCTGCGTTGAAAAGGTTGTTTCCCTCTTGTCTCTAGTATAGTTATTGACCAAAACAGCACATAAACATTTCTTGAGAGTGAAAATAAAAGGTTGCTGCTTTGATTTTTGAAATCTTGTCCCTTTTCTTACTGCCTACCCTCTCTTCTATTTCTCCTAGTCTTTATGTCACAAGAAAGTGAATCATTGCCTATGTAAAGTGTAAAAATGGAGGGACAGAAATTGGTGGAAAATTAATACAGAGAAGATAGAAGTTCTAATGGTTGGTGTTGGTGGTTGTTAGACCTGTAAGGCTTAGGCTGGTCTTCCCCCAAAGTTTTTGCCTTACCCCTTTTTGATTATTTTGTTTTTGCTGGCCTTAGGACAATGTGCTCTAACCACTGCTAAACATTGATAAAGTACATGTACCTACCCCTTACAACATGGCAACATTGGCTCATCCTCAAATTACATTTTTAATTTACTTAAAAGCCCCTGGTAAAAATGGCATTATGAGTACCCAGGGCCTGTAACTTAAATAGTACTATGGGGCCTGTAGCATTGATTGCACCATCCACTTAAATAGCACTTTCAAACATGTCCCAGGCCTGTCATTGCAGCCTGTGTATGTAGTTTTAAACTGCCCTTTTGACCTAGACAAAGCCTCTTTCCAGGCTCAAACCTGTATTTTAAATACATAGAAGTCACCCATGAAGTAGACCCTAAACAGCCCACCAGTCAGGGTGCAATGTATTTAAAAAGTAGTGAAAAACATTCTAGTCTTGGTGGACCAAACTACCCCCTACACTGAGGCCACCCTTCTGAGGTCAGTATCAGCACTTGCAGTGACCAGGGCCCTGATGGGGATTTTCACTCCTGTGGGGTTCCACCAAGAGGTAGTGGATGACCGAGGCACTGACTGCATGTCAGCATACAGTCCATGAGACTTACAAATTCTCTACACCCTCTCACCCAAAAAAACAGGCTTGTGGTGAGATTCAACAAGACCCTTAAAGGCATGATAATGAGCCTACCTGAGCCAATGAACCATAAGTGGGATGTCCTCCTGCCATGCCTTCTTTTTGCCTACCGGGAGGTGTCACAGAAGGGGTTGGGTTTAGCCCATTTGAGCTCCTCTATGGTCATCCTGTTAGAGGACCTTTCAGCCTTGAATGAGAGGGGTGGGAACAAAGTTCCAGGAAACCCACTCAGGAAGTGGTCTGCTACATGATGGATCTCCGCAACCAGATGCGTTGCTTCTGACAAAAGATAAAAAACGAACTTGAGGCCCGTTGAGAAGTCATGAAACTCTGATATGACCAGAAGGCCACCCTGGTAGAGCTTAAACATGTCCAGAAGGTGTTGGTTATGAAGTCTTAGGAATCTAGGTCCAGATGTAAGTAGAGTCTGAATTGCGACTCGCAAATTGCAATTCAAAATGTAGGATGGTGTCCCTGACACCATCAGCGACTCTCAAGGGGGTCGCAAAGGCCCAACTTATTAATATTAATGAGGTGGGTCGTAATTTGAGACTTGCGGCACTCACAGGGATGGTGGCCTGTGACTGCTTTTAAATAAAGCAGTTTTTTTTTGTAATGCAGCCCGTTTTCCTTAAAGGAAAACGAGATGCATTACAAAACTAAAAAATGAAACGTGTTTGTTTCATTTTTTTAGAGCAGGAAGTGGTTCATAGGACCACTGCCTGCTCTGAAAAAATGTTTTCAATGCATTCACAAAGGGGAAGGGGTCCCATAAGGACCCCTTCCCTTTTGCGAATGGCTAGCACCCATTTGAAATGGGTGCTAACTGCGATTGTTTTGCGACCGCATTCGCGGTCACAAAACAATACAAAAAGCGCTGCGACTCCAGGTTACCGACTCGCAAAACGGGGATTGGGCATCGCAATGTGATTTTTGCACGTCACAAACAGCAAAATTCGCTGTTTGCGACGTGCAAAAAGTTTTGTACATCTGGCCCCTAGAGCTCTCCAGAGCAACTGGACAGGCCCATGCAAGGTGATGGAGTGGAAAGGGGAGTCCATCTACCTGGTCTGAAGACCCCTAAAAACACCTCCAACCCCACTTTTAGAGGGCTGAAGTCAATGTGTTCCTAGTGGCAGATGGAGGGGAGGAAGAGGAGAGCAAACCACTCCCTGACCCCCTGTCTGCCCAGGGGTACAATGGGCCAGTAGAAGGTGTTTACCTCTCCCCTACTCTGACCCCAGAGCAGCAAAGTGACTGTCACTAGTTGTTAGGGCAGTTTTCCTCTCTGTTCTCCCTCACCCCTGGGCTTACACATTTGTGTATCTATGACATAGACACTGCAGACAGTCCCCCTGTTAAAAATACAATTTACAGGCTGTCAAAGAATGTGAGGGCCAGTATCAAGGAGGACATCTCTAATATACTGGTGATAAGGGTGACTAAGCCCTCTCAACAGTCCCTTAGTCTAGCCCTGTGATGCTGGTACCTAAGGCTACCCCACAGGGCACCTCTCAGAACTCAGGTTCTGTGTGAACAACTGAGGGCTTCATTCCGTTACTCAGATTGATGCACATCACATCCTGTGAGCTGATAAGATCATAGACAAGCTGGACATTGCCAAGTTTCGTAGTACTTTTGACCTTACATCAGGGTACTGCTAAATGCTCTGGCTGAAGGGGCAAAAGAGAGGTTAGCATTCTTTACCCCAGAGGGACACTTTCATTTTAGGGCAATGCTATTCAGCTGAAGGAATGCCCGCAACCTATTAGAGTATCAAAGGTTAGTCAACAGGGCCCAAAAACCCAAGAACACCTGCCCAACCTCCAGGAGGTGCTTCAGTCCCTGCAGCAGGTGGGCCTGACAGTCAAGGCTAGTAAGTGTCAGATCAGGCAGAGTTCTGTGGTTTATCTAGGCCACATGGTGAGTAGGGCAAGGTGTGGATCATCCAGGCCAAGACTGACACTACCCTGGCCTGGCAACCCCCTAAAATACAGACTGAAGTGAGGGCCTTCCTGGGCCTCACATGATGCTGTAGGAGTTTTATCTGTTAAGGCATATGGCACCATTGCTCTCCTCTTAATGCAGCTGTAATACTTCTAGGAAGCAGCCGGGAAAGGTGACCTGGACAGAGGCCTGCCTGAAAGCCCTTGACACCATGTGTGCAGCACCTAAGATCAGGCTTCTGAGTTCTCTCAGGAGATTTTTATGCAGATGTTGGGTCTTAGCTTAGATCAGAGTTTGTGGAATGCCAACAAACTCTGAGCGTGCATAGAATTGGAATGTGGGTGAGTGGTAGGGAGTGGATGGGAGAGAGACCGGAAAGAGAGATGAGCGGGGAGAAGCGGAAAGAGGCCAGGTGGAAGGGGGCACAACTGTACTCTGGATCGTCCTGTTTATTACCAATAAAAGTACTTTTTAACCACCAAAGACTTTGTATTGGCGACAACGTGCTGTGGACTGGCAGGATGATCCCTCATGGTGCAGTCGATTCCCGGATTTGAGCTGTGTTACTGGCGCTGTGAGTTTTTCCGACCATCAAGTCCGTCAAATCTTTGCGAACGTCAAGTCTGTTCTCAGGAACCTCGTCCCTGGCATGTCGCTTTGGTTCCCCAAGGATCATCTCTAAAAACTCAGGTTTGGGGGTGCGCTTGGGGGACCTGACACGTGCAGCAGGAACCGTCATTTTAGTAGGCGCACACTTGAAGCCAATCTCCTCTGCAAGACTCATGATGATGTTCATTGCGTCCCTGTATCGATGGCAACGTAAACCATCAATCTTGTAGGCGTGCGCCTGAGCTGATCTGTGCCGTATAACGCATGACGTTGAACATTGCATCCTCATATCCAAGCAATGGTTGGCAATGTGAGTTTGCCCTCAGGCACGGAGCTGAGCTCTGTTAATTCTGTCAATCTTGAGCACATGTCTATATTACCATCCAGGCAAGGCTACAATCTTTGGACTTGGTTTTAGTTTTCATCACTAACTCAGTGGTACGCTGTTAGAAATGGGGTCTTTGGTTGGCAGTCAGGTTACCCCCTGGTCAAGCAAGGACCCTCACTCTAATCAGGATAAGTCACACACAATCCAAATTATCCTGTGCCCACCCTCTGGTAGCTTGGCCCTGAGCAGTCAGGCTCAATTTTGAAGGCAATGTGTAAAGTATTTGTGCAATAAATCATGCAATTACACAGAATAGCACCACAAAAATACACCACATAGTGTTTAGAAAAATATATATTTATCTGAAAAGATGCAGGTCAAAACGATTAAGATGCAATAAGTATATGTTGAAATATCACTGTAAAAATTATATAAAGTGTCTTTTAAAAGCAACAAATGTCTCTTGCAAGCACAAAGTACCTGGTTTGCGTTCAAATTCTCCACAAGGGACCGCAGAGGAGATGTGTGGAAAATGGGTAGGTGTGCGTCAATTTTTCTGATGCACACATGCAATGTGTCATTGAGTTTTCACACAGGACAGGCCTTGCGTCGATTTCCGGCACGTAGACTGGGATTCTCTTCGGGTTGCGGGGTTTTCGGAAGCCCCGGGGACGATGCGTTGAAATCCGGTGCTTGCAGGACGAAGTCACAGGGGCTGCGTTGATCCGGTGGGCGCTGCGTGGAAATATCTACCGTATGGCAGGCTGTGTGTTGATTCCTCTCAGAAAGTCGGGCTGCGTCGTTCCGGCTCGGCTTTGCATCGATCCAGTGGGCCATGTATCGAATTCCCAGTAGCTACGCTGGTGCTGCGTCGATCTTCTCATTGCGAAGTCAGGCTGTGTTGTTCTGGTTTGGCATGCAGTGATTTTCTCACCACGATGGAGGCTGGGCGTCGTTTCTTGCAGGCTGTGCATCGATTTTTCCGCACAGGGAGTTCTCTTGCAGGAATGAAGTCTTTTTGGTCCTGAGACTTTAGAGAACATGAGGTAAGCTCTATCCAAGCCCTTGGAGAGCACTTCTCAGCACAGCCAGAGACCAGCAAGGCAGCAGGGCAACAGCAAGGCAGCAGTCCTTTTCAGCAAAGCAGTCAGGTGAGTCCTTTGGGCAGCCAGACAGTTCTTCTTGGCAGGTTGTAGGTTCTGGTTCAGGGTTTCTTCTCCATTGGTATCTTGTTCAGAAGTGTCCGAGTTGGTATGGTCAGAAGCCCTGCTTAACTACCCAAATGTGCCTTTGAAGTGGGGGAGAGTTCAAAGAGTGGCTTAGAAGTGCACAAGATGCCCTTTCAGTTCTATCCTGTCTGCCAGGGTCCCAGTAGGGGGTGTGGCAGTCCTTTGTGTGAGGGCAGGCTACTGTCCTTTGACATGTGAGTGTCAGGCCCTCCACCCTCCCAGCCCAGGAAGACCCATTCAGTATGCAGATGTATGCAAGGGTGGCTGAGAATCCTGTGTTGGGTTTCTCTGAGTGAATGCACAAGGGAGCTGTCAAGTGAACCTAGCCAGACGAGCATTGTAAGGCACAGAAGGATTTAAGTGCAGAGAAATGCTCACTTTCTAAAAGTGGCATTTCTAAAATAGTAATATTAAATCCAACTTCACCAGTCAGTATTATTTTGTATTGCCATTCTGGCCATACTAAATATGACCTTGTTACTCCTTTCAGATCAGGAGCTACCATTCAAACAGCATATGAGGGTAGCCCTAATGTTAGCCTATGGAAGGAGCAGGCCTCACAGCAGTGTAAAACAAATTTAGGAGTTTTACACTACCAGGACATGTAAACTACATAGGTACATGTCCTGCCTTTTGTCTACACAGCACCCTGCCCTATGGGTTACGTAGTGCCTACCTTAGGGTGGGTGCTCCGCCACCTATGGATGTCCAGGGTCCACACTTGCTTGGCGATGGCTCTCCATAACCCCTTTTTCTGATGGGCGCTGACCTGCATGGAAGACACAGACAAAAGGAGAAATTCATGTAGAGTTGTAGTACACCTACACCATGCACAGCACATGCTCATACAGAATCCACAATATGCCATTTATCATTCATAAATCACAACCCCAGCAGTCAATCATGCCATGTCTATATTCACGCCCTTTCGCCGTCAAACAACACCGTAGCTGAAAGGTATACCACATTGTACTGACCTGTTTATCTGGAGCCCATTACAACTGTCCATACAGGGGTAGGACCCCTTTCACCAGTTTCTCCAGTTCTTCCAGGGTGAAGGCTGAGGCTCTATCTCCTGCAAGACGTGGCATTGTGGCTTCCAGATACACAGCAGCTCACGCAGTGGTGGTCTTGCTTGCTTGAGTGTCAGGAGTCAAGTGATCTGGGCTATAGAAAATGGCGGTCATGGCCGTCGCAGTCATGACCGTCACTGCTTGTGGTGATCATCATTGGCCCCAGTTTCCCATAGAGATCAGTGTTAACCAATGAGGAGTTGCACGGAGGTTCTGACCGCCTACCGCCATGACAAATACAGCCGGCGGAATGAAGTCACTTCCATCTGTCCTCTGCATGCCGGACAGGTGGCTAGTAAAGTGAGTGTCACCTGCCAATATGTCTGATATATAAGCTTTTCAATCTGTGGACATTTGATAAGTGTAGGGATGAGTTTACTATGTCTGACATTCATCTCTGTACAGACCCCCTGTGACAAGTATAACACTGGAATTCACACCCAGGATGTCACAGTTGTGTAGTTGGTGAATCACTTTTTCCCTGTGTCAGATTTCAAATACCTTACAAGACTTGTCCTGTTTACCATGTCTATGGTGTACTTTAGTAATAACAGTGTAACAGATGTCCTGAAATAAGTTCTGTCCAATGCCTAGATACCATCCGATAGGGAGATTGAGAAATGCACCGGTCTATCGGCCCCTAATGGACCTTGCTACCATGGTAAAAAGACACATAATACAGACTTCTCATTCGAACCGTCATACCATAAGGGAACTGTATACCCCATTGGAGCAGGATCTCCTGCCAGCCATACTTAATCCACATGCCATCCCATCAACAGTAGAGGTGTTATCTGTCCTGCATTGCCTCGTCTCAGGATCTTTTCAGGTGACACAGGGACTGGCTGCAGGAATGTCACAGACAATGTTCAGTTTTGTGTTACAGGATGTACTGGATGCATTACTCAAGCACTTGAACAGCTACGTCAGGTTCCCTAAATGTGCTGATCTGTACACTTTGAAGTCAGCCTTTCACGACATTGTACACATTCCACATGTCATAGGTCCCATTGATAGCACCTACATCGCTTTAGTTCCCCCCAGTGCCAATGAGCAAGTCTACAGGAAGAGAAAGAATCACTATTCGATCAATATGCAGGTGGTGTGTCTTGCCGACCAATACATATCCCATGTGACAGCAATGTTTCCAGGATCTGTACATGATGCTTACATCTTGAGGAACAGCAGTGTCCCACAAATGATGTTGCGAATACAGAGAGAGAGGGCCTAGCTCATTGGTAACTGTACCACTGTCTATGTATAACGTCCATGCTACTTCACTTCACAGTCAGCTCTATGCCTCTCATAGTTCCCTAATGATTTGTGCCTTTGTGCACAAGGGTGACTCTGGCTACTCCAACCTGCGCTGGCTCCTGACACCAGAGAGGTAGCCTACAACAGATGGGGAGGACAGTTACAATGAGGCTCACGGCCCAACAAGGCATTTAATCGAGAAGACATTTGAGCTACTGAAAGCAAGATTCAGATGCCTACATGTCTCCGGTGGTGCCCTACAGAACAGACCACAGAAGGTTTGCCAAATCATTGTAGCATGTTGTATGCTACACAATCTTGCCCTGTGAAGACACATTCCACTGTTGGATGAGGAGGAGGTGGCACCTGTACCAGTGGCTGAGGCTGATGACTCTGGAACTGACGAAGAGGCAGATTAGGAGGATGCAGCTGACTCTAGAACTGAGTTGATTTGGCAGTTCTTCCACTGAATGCCAGGTATGTGTGGTCTAAAGTTAATGGGACCTCTAACCCTGTCTGCTTAGTGACATTGTCCCTCCTTGTGTTTAGCATTAGGGGATATGAGTGCACTACATTCATCCGTCTGTGTTAAGCATTTTGCTGGGAAGCTGACTTACCATCAGGGGAAGTGTAACTGCTATACTTCCAGAGCCATGTGGTACTGCTGTTGGCATGGCATGATTTCAGTAAAGGATTTCCCATGTAGCATGGTTTTAAGACTGAAGTTTGGATGTGTATGGTCTGGCCTAATCCTATCACATGAGAGTCCAGCTACCCATTTACACTGTTCCCAAAGCTGATGCCTGGTATCTACCTGTTTTAGACACTGCAAGATAGGTTTTCTGTTCGTGATGTTAGCTATGAGGAATGGTACTTTTACTTTGCATGTGTGTGGCCTACAGACCTACCCTGTAGATATGTGGTGACCTCCTCACTGTAACATGATACCTGTGGATTGCATTATGTTCTGTATGTGTATTGAATGGGCAACATAGGAGAAATCATTGAAGCTTTACCCTATCTTGTTCTATCTTCAGGTCAGATGTGTGGTTACACTCGACTTTCTGACACGACTGTTGGCACACTTGGCATAAGATTACAGTACAGGATGTCATGACCAACCTGCTGGACATTCCTGCCACATCCGCCCATCTATCAGACTTATTGACACCTATATGTGCATTTCAGTTTACGTCTTTCACATTAAATGTTACTGGTGACAATGATGACACTTAAGCAATGGCTGTGTTGAAATGTGTTTATTGTGATTCAAAGTGCATTTGCTGAGGAGTGGGGTCATGGGGTTTGAAAGCATCAGAGTAGGCGGTCCAGCTGTTGGTTTTACAGGTCCATTCTGCAAGGGCCCAGGGGAAATGGAGTTCTATTGTGTCAGTTGGATTACACAGTTACTAATGAGGTGTGTGTACATTAGATAAGATCATAGTCCTGGCTATTACTTCCACAGTAATATGTTGGTGCTATACCTCCTTGTCCAGTTATGTTTAGACACACTCCTATGTTGAGTGATTTCCAAACCTTATTTCCCTATCCCTGAGTCTGCTTTAGATGTCATCTAGTTATGGTTGATATTCAGTAATAAGTCCTGTGAGAAGGGAACTTCTACTGTGAAATCATTGCATTCTCAATGGACTTATGTACATCATGAGTCCTTTATCAAACTGTCCAATATTTTGTGTGCAATGTACCTATCCAGGACATTTGAAAAACAATGTGTCAAAAGTGTCAGATTGGTAATTATATGGGGGTAGTTGGTAGTTTTTACCATTGTAGAATGACTGATGACAGACTGCAGAATATCCAAACTATTCATTTTGTTGGAATTAGGAGGTAACAGCTTGAAAATTGGGTTAGGTCTTTATGACCAATGTTTGAGGTCAATGTTCCATAGCCATTCCTTGGCACGCCAGAGGAGGAATAGATTACTTGTTGGTATGTGTACTAGATGGGTAGGTATTGACCCTTTCCTACCTTTCTTTCTCTCCCACCCTTTCTCCCTGTTCTCTTCTATCCTTGTGTGCATCAGCATCACCAGGTGAAGGAGTAGGGGCACCGGCGAGTGGGAAAGCTGCAGCCCACTGGACCCATGAGGCAGAGTCTGCGGACGCCGAAGGGACCAGTGGATCGGGGGGTGAGGGGAGCACCACGGGGGAGACCGGTACAATAACATCATCTTCAGATTCCTCCTCCGATGGAAGCTCCTTGTCGGTGGCAGACCAATCTGAGTCCATCCCAGCACCATCCTTGTCTGCCACCCCTTATCAGCACTGCCCTCCCTGTAGCTCCCCACCTAGTTGCCCCTGCCCGCTCACCCAGGAGGGTTGGCGTCTCCTTTGCCGCAGGCACCTCTGCCCCTGTCAGCCCTGCTGCCTTCAATGAGGAGGCTATTGACTTCATGAGATCCACCTCTGTGGGGCAGTCAACCATCGTGAAAGCCATCCAGGGACTGGCATCCCAGATGCAACAAAGTAATGCCTACCTGGAGGGCATTCACTCTGCCTTGGCTGGCCTGCAGAGATAGTTTCAGGCTCTGGCTACCTCTTTGACTGCAGCCAGTGTCCCTTCATCTTCCGTCCCCCCTCCAGCTACCTGTGTCCAATCCAACACCCCTCTCCCTTCACCCATCTAGAACACACATACAGACCAATATTCACAACAGATAAGGTGCGCAAAGACAAACATAGGCACCACAGGACACACCACAAGCATGCACATAGTCGACACACACCTGCAGACACAACAACAGCCATTCCCTACACTACCACCTCCATCACAGTCACATCACCACTCACACCTGCTATCACCACACCAACACTCCCTGATCCTGCCACCAGTTCTTTCATGGCCAGAGGCACGACAAGAGCAGACCTTCAGACATCCACCCACACACCACATCTGCACTTACCACGACAACCAACACGACCACATGCAGCACATCCACCTTACTTGCCGCCTCCACCCCAACATACACTTACACATCTTGCATAACATCTCCCTGCATCTCTCCCTCCCAAAAAACATAAACACCCTCACTCACCCACTCAAAATACACCCACCACACATGCACACATTGCACACACCTGCATCCACGTCAACACACCAATACCTCCTACAACTACTCGCTCTACCTTCACTACTAAACCTTTTACCCCTGACCGTCCCCATGTACCTAAAAAGGTTTTCCTTGCCAGTCATAAACCTGTTCCCTGCTCCTGTCCTACCCTGTGTTGCCCTAAGCACCATGTCTTCCTGCCTCAATCCAGACCTACCACCTCCCCAGTCCTCCCATGCCCCTCTCCCTGCAAAGAAACCAACCCCTCCATAGCCTAAGGTCCTTACACCTACCCCAAAATCAAAAACCCCTCCCCCACAATCAAAATCGAAGCCTACCCCCCCTCCCAAATCTAAACCCAAGGACTCCCCCATCCAAGCCCAAGCCCCCACAACCCCCCCACCCCTTCACCCCTGAGGTACCTGCCTGCCCCATTGATGCCCCTGCCATGTGGACGCCAATTTGTAGTCAGGAATCAAGTTGGGGAATGTGACTGTGTCCAATGTGCCTAGGGCACATCAGACATTTGGACTGGCCAATAGGCCTCACCTGTGTATAGATTTAATTATTTATTTGGATTTTAAATACATCTGCCCATTTAGCTGTGGATGTCAAGTTTGAGAAATTGTCCTGTATTTCCTTCAACATGGATTGGCAAATACTTTTAAATTTAGCAACACAAAAGGATGATGGACGTAGTGCTGAACAATGCAAACACTCACCCCCAGTCACAGATCTGGGTTTAATCCATCGTTCTTTTGCTCACCATGCCACCCCATTTTGGACCCAGCCATATGCAAATCAGTCTTGACCCTGTTCTTCATGGGAACATACCAGCCCGAACTGCCAAGCCAGGTCCTCCCTTGACCGGAAACAAGCATCCTGGGACCAGTTTCAGGGTATCACCCTTCATCAGCCAGGCTAGCTTGAATCCAGCGGCACAGTGAGCAAGGGACCCACGTCTGGGCATACCCTTCCCACTTAGGGCAACTTTAGCAACACAAAAGGGTGATGGCTGGAGTGCTGAACAATGCAAACACTCACCCCCAGTCACAGATCTGGGTTTAATCCATTGTTCTTTTGCTCACTATGCCAACCCAGTCTGGACCTTGCACTCACAGGCCTTGCAATGGCAGGCCTGAGACATGGTTAAGGGGCTACTTAAGAGTGTGGCACAATCAGTGCTGCAGGACCACTAGTAGTATTTAATCTACAGGCCCTGAGCACATTTAGTGCACTTTACTAGGGACTTATAAGTAAATTAGATAAGCCAATTGGGTATGATCCAAAGTCATCATGTTCTAAGGGAGAGAGCATATGCACTTTAGCACTGGTTAGCAGTAGTGAAGTGTGCATAGTCCTAAAACCAGCAAAAACAGTGTCCAGAAAGTGGAGGGAGGCAGGGAAAAAGTTAGGGGTAACCACCCTAAAGCTGTCATGTCTAACATGTGTCCCCCCGAGCTGAAAGTCGGGAAAGCTACCCAACCTCCTTGGAGCTCTCATCAGTAAGGCGGAAGTATCTGAAATGACCATCAGCGTGGTCAATCCCCGGGCGATGCTCCACCGTAAAGTCCATCCCCTGCAGGGAAATGGCCATCTCAAGAGTTTACGATTCTCGCCCCTCATCTACATGAGCCATCTGAGAGGCCTATGGTCTGTACGAACCCGGAAGGGAGTCCCAAACAGGTATGGTCTCAGCTTCTTCAGTGCCCAGACCACAGCAAATGCACCTCTCTCAATAGCACTCCACCTCTGTTCCTGTGGTGATAGTCTTCTGCTAATAAAGACTACAAGTTGGTCTAGGCCCTCCTCATTTAGCTGTGCCAGAACAGCCCGTATGCCATGCTCTGAAGTGTCTGTCTGCACAATAAATTCCTGGGAGTAGTCAGGGGCCTTGAGCACGGGGCCGTGCACGTGGCTTCCTTCAGGGAGTCAAAGGCTTTCTGACAAGCCTCTGTCCAATTCACCAACCTAGGTTGCTTTTTGGAAATAAGCTCTGTCAAGGGTGACACAATGGATCCATAGCCCTTGACAAATCTACTGTAATATCCTGTGAGGCCTAAGAAGGCTCTCACCTCTGTTTGTGTTCTCGGTGGTTGCCAGGCCTTGATAGATTCAATCTTTGCCTGGAGGGGCTGCACCTTGCCACCACCTACTAGGTGTCCCAAGTACACCACAGAACGCTGCCCAATCTGGCACTTACTGGCCTTGATAGTCAGGCCTGCCTGTTGCAGGGCCTGAAGCACCTCCTTCAGGTGGAGCAGGTGTTCCTTCCAGCTGGACCTATAGACGGCTATGTCGTCTAGGTAGGCTGCGCAGAAAGCATCGTTGACAGCTAGGACCCCGTACCCCAACCGTTGGAAGGTAGCGGGGGCATTTTTCAATCCAAAGGGCATTAATTTGAACTGGTAATGTCCCTCTGGAGTGGAGAAAATGGATCTCTGTTGAGCCCCTTTAGTCAAGGTGATCGTGAGGTCAAAGGAACTAAGGAACTTGGCAGCGCTGAGCCTGTCTACGAGCTCATAAGCTCTGGGGATGGGGTGAGCATCTGTCTTCGCGACAGAGTTGAGACCCCGGTAGTCCACGCAGAACCTAAGTCCAGGCTTGGCACTGGGAGCAGCAGCCTTGGAAACCAACACCACTGGGCTGGACCAGGGACTGCTGGACCTCTCTATCATCCCAAGAGCCAGCATCTTGGAAACCTCATCCTTGATACTGGACCTCACTTTGTCTGACACCCTGTAAATTGTATTCTTCACAGGTGGACCGTCTCCTGTGTCAATGTCATGGACACACAGGTGTGTGAGTCCAGGAGTGAGGGAGAACAGGGAAGAGAAATGCTCCAACAGCTCGTACCAGTCTCCTCTCTGATCTAGAGTTAGAGGAGTCAGAGAAATTGACACCCTCCGCCGACCCATCACCTTCTTTGGCAGAGAGGAGGTCAGGGAGAGGCTCACTCTCCTCTTCCATGCCCTCATTTGTCACAAGGAGCATACTGACCTCAGACCTCTCAAAATTAGGTTTTAGTCGATTGTGGTGGAGAACCCTTATCTGTTCTCTAAACAGTTGTGGCTCCACTCTGACTCTACCATGACCCTCAACTACTCGTCTGTGAATCGTGGGTGTTTCTGTTGTGAAATGGTGGATGTGTTGTGGGTGGTGGGGCGTGTAATGTGCAGGGGTGCGGGGTGTGGTGTTTGGTGACGTGGGGTTGTGTGGTTTGGTGTGCTTGTGCTATGTGGTGGTTGTGTGCAGTGGCGACGTGTTTGTTGTTTGCTGGGGTACAGTTGTGTAGTGAGTGCTGCGTGTTGGTTGTGGTGGTGCCTATGGTATCCAGGTGAAAACAGATTCAGTCTGAACACACTGTTGAGTACTGCAGCCTTTCTGTATGGTACCAGAGTGTGTTATTTTAAAAACACTCTACCATGGATGCACTGTACCCTTCTGCATTGTGTTTCTTGTAAGCACACAAACACAACAAGTTTCCATCACACACCTCCTTCCACATGTACATATCTACCTGGTGTAGGCCTGGGGTGAGTTAAGCACACAGCAGAGAAACCTTTAATAATGTGAGTGAACCTGTAGGCCTGACTCCAGTGAAACAGGGTAAAAGAGACCTGTTCACTACTACTGATCACTACATGGTATGCTGCCACCACTGCACTTGGCTGCTTAACTCTTGGAGAAAGTGGTAGCCTCTGCCACTAAGAGGGCAGTACTTTGGGTGCCCTTCCCAGTCCAACAAGACCACAATCCGTGATTCAGGCCTATGTCATGATGCACATGCATGATCTGTGTTATCCTTTGACAACAAAATCAGCATTAGGGCTCCAGACAACAGGACAGTTGGGCACTCAGGACATGGGTACATGTCTCTTACCATCCAGAGGACATTTCCATCCCAACAGAAATTCCTTTCTACCGAAATACAACCTGAAGGACATGGTGGTGAGAAAAGTTATATGAATGGGTTGTGCTCGTTCAAGCTTGAATTCTAGAATCAACATACATATGACAAACTGTATATTGCAAAGATAGGTCTGCCTCTTTTAGAATGGTGTGATCGAAGAAAAGTACACATCATTCTAGACCCGAGCAGTAAAGAGCAAGTACATGAGGTAGATGAAGATGTAAAAGTGGGTGAAAAGATGTTGAAGAAACTTCCTATTGTTTTTAATAAAAGTGTTGGTAATTTATTGCATTTGAAAAAATTAAACTCAAAACCTTTGCTGCGCCCAGAATACACAACATCAGGAATGTTCTTACTGTGTTAAGAGATGAGGTGGCAAGGGAATTGGAAAGGTTGTTTCCAGCTGACATAATTGAGCATATTGAAGTTTTGGCATGGATTTCACGTTTGGTGGTGGCACACCATAGTAATAGCAAATTGAGTTTATGTGTTAATCTGAATAGCAATATTATTGTAAAACAATTTTAATTACCTATGATGAATGAAATATTGTCTTTGTTAAAAGATGCCAAGTGACGCTCCACTATCGATCTATCAGTGGGGTATCACCAAATTTCATTGTCTGAGGATAGTAAATAATTTACAGTATTTAGCACACCACAGGGATGCTACCAGTTTAAAAGCATGCCATTTGGGTCATATAGGGCATATATTCCATTGCGATAGAATTAGACCCACACTGTCTTTGGTGGATGCTATACAGAGTACGCCAGTTTCTAGTAGTAAGGAAGAAGTGCTATCATTTATAGGGCTGGCAGGATTCTGTTTGAAATGCAATACAACTTTTGCAGCAAAAACATGTAACATTAGGCAATTGCTGAATAATAAGTCCAAACTTGAATGGACTGGAGTGTCATTTGGATTTTAGCAATGTGAAGGAGTGTATTGTGAATGTGGCATCTCTTAAAGGTTTTGATCCTAATGTGCATTGTGTGAGTGATCACAACTGTTGCCAGTAGCAAAGAATTGGGTGCAGTTTGAACTCAAGTGAAAACAGATGGAAGTGATTGCGTATGCTTCTAGGTCTTTGTCAACCTAAGGGAAAAAGATATTCTGTTATGGAAAAAGAAACTCTTGCTTGTGAGTGGGTGGTTTAACATTTTAGAGCATTTGTATAGGAGTAATGTTTTACATTTAGTTGTGTTCACAAACCTCTGGTGAAAAGTCTCACTACAGAAAGAACTATTAATGCCTCAGCAAGAATTGCCAGGTTATCGGTCAGATTGCAGGATTATAATTATAAGATCGTGAATGTACCAGGTAAGGGAAATGTGGTTGCTGACTTTCTTTCAAGAATGCCTAAGCAGATGGAAGAGTGTGAGGATGGGTTTTGGAACAATACCCAGGTTGCAAATATGCAGGATAGAGCTAGTTCTTGTACTAAGAAGGACATAGGGATATTGAATATAAAAAAGACAATGGCCCTTATTTTGACCCTGGTGGTACGATGGGCCAGCAGTGAAGATCGCCACATTATGAGTGTGGCGGGTTGGCCTCTGTCAAGCCACCACATCCCTGCTTGTACCGCCAGCGCAGTTGGACAGCAGGGCCGAAGATTAGTTTCTCCGACCTGGTGGTCCACTGAAGACCGCCGGCAGTACAACGAATCGGCTTTCTGTCAGGGTTTCCGCAGCAGTAGCACTGCCATGAAAATCCTGGCGGAAATGCTACTGGTGACAGTAAATGTATGTTCTGTCACTGGCAGATGACTACCCCAACCCCCTGCAAACCCAATACCCCCCCTTCATACCAGCACCTCCCTCCCCACCCCCATTCCAGAACAGCACCCCCACATACACGCACACACACAACCACAAGCACCCCGCATACACTCATTCACCTACACCTACATACACGCAGTCACTCAAACGCATCCATACACGCATTCACTCACACGCATCCATACTCGCATTCACTCACAGGCATCCATACTCGCATTCACCCAAACATTCCAAAACGGATTCACTTCAGCAATCATACACGCATTCAAAAACAATACACACACCCATTGAAACACGCATTCAAACACCCATACACAAATGTATGTCGGAACAACGCATGCTGGAATCATGCATGCCTGAACAACACGGTCGGAACAACAACTGCATTGTTACCACTAATGCCTTTACCACAAATGCCTTAACAACGATTTTTCACTGTAAAGCATTCCTGGTAAAGGCATACGTGGAACGGCATGCATGGTTCCAGCATGCAACCCCCCTGACCCTCCCACACCGCCCCTAAAATTACTGTGACCTCTCACCCCTAAAACCTAAAACTACCCCTAACCCCCACTCTGCCTCTAAAACCTAAAACTACCCCGACCCCCCACCCCGCCCCTAAAATTACCGCAATCCCCCACCCCACCCCTAAACCTAAAACTGCCCCAAACCCCCACCACCGCCCCTAAAACTAAAGCCCCCACCCCTAAAACCTAAAACCACTCCAACCCCCACCCGCCCCTAAAATTACCACGACCCACCACCCCTTCCCTAAAACCACGCCAACTCCCACCCCTAAAATTACAGCGACCCCGCCCCTAAAACCACCCCAACCCCACCCCTAAAATTACCGCGACACCCACCCCTAAAACCTAAAACCACCCCAGCCCCTGATCCCACCCCTAAAATTACCACAACCCACCACCCCACCCCTAAAACTTAAACCCACCCCAACCCCGCCCCTAAACTTACTGCGACCCCCTCCCCTAAAGCCACCCCATCCCCCAACTCCTGCCCCTAAAACCACCCCAACCTCTAAATCCCGCCCCTAAAACTACTGCAACCCCCCACCCCGCCTCTAAAACCTAAAAGTACACCGACCCCCCCACCCTCGGCTGCAAAACCATACCAACCCCCACCCTTACAACCTAAACTACCCCCACCCTTACCCTACAACTACCGCGACTCACCCCCCCCCAAAACCAGGGTCCTTGTTTGGGAAAGCATTGTTCCACTTTTGTGGATAACGATCCTCGTTGTTCCGGCGTTGTTCTTCAGGCTGCTTCCCCCATACACACACCCATACACACATGCATTCAAACACCCATACACACACCCATAAACACAAGTATTCAAACGTGCATTCAAATACCCAAACACACACACGAACACACTTACATTCATGCATGCAGACAACACCCACTCACACACACACACACACAACACCCCAACCCTCCTACCCCCTCCCCTGTCGGATGATCGGCTTACCTTGTCCGGCGAGGAGGTCGTCCGGCAAGGAACGGGAACAGACACTTCTACCTCTGGCAGTGCCCCGCCATTAGGATACTGCCAGGCCATATTACAGGTTGTAATACGGCGGGTGGGGTTCTTTTGGTGGGCAGGGGCCGGTGGTGGAACCGCCCCTGTGCCTCTGACCGCCAGCATGACTACTGGAGGATCTCATCCCATTGTGGCGGAAATCCTTTAGTACTCGTATTATGGTAGTCGGAAGACCGCCAGCACTAGCGATCTTCTGGCACCCGTGGCTTCTGCGGTCTTCTAAAAAGACCGCCAAAGTCATAATGAGGGCCAGTGTATTTTTACAGGTTGTAAAATATCTTCTGAAGGGGTAACTGAGCAAAGTTGCACTGAATGCACATTTAAAACTTTTTGGGAGGTGAGATCAGAACTCTGTGTAAAAGGAAGAATGTACGGAGAGGGGAAAGGGCCATTTCTCCAGAGTTTGTGTAAATTAATTGTTGAATTATGCCAAAAGGAATATTTTGTAATACTGAGAACTACAAAAACTCTGAAAACATTGTTTTGGCGGCCAGGTACGGATATGAAAAATGAAATACATGTGCTTGATTGTTATGTTTGTAAAACTGGGGACATATCTTTAATCATCTTGAAACCTTCTTTGGGTGTATTCCTGACACTGAAATCACTGTGGATATCTCTTGCTATTGACATAATAGGTCAGGTGGGAGAGTTACGCAAGTTTGTTTCATGCTCATTGATATGTTTTCAAGGTGGTATTTTATAAAGGTGGATAGGGATGTTGTTTTGCAGTTTTTGGAGCAGATATTTTTGATAAAGGGTGTTCCAACTAATTTGTTAGGTGATATTGGGGTGCAATTTACATCTCACAAGACAAAGGAGTACTTTAACAGATTTGGTATAAAAGACAGAACTACATCTTTATATAATCTCAATAGTACTGGAATGGTTGAGCGCTTCAATAGAGTGATCAAGAACACTATTCAATTGACCATAAAGTGCTGTGGTGACTAGGAGGAACAATTAGAAAAAAATGTTTGAGCATATATACAGTGCCCATTTGTGAGGCCACATTCTATTCCCCATTTGTCTTGATGGGTAGTAGGAATACAAGGATTAAGTATACCCCCATTGTTTTTGCAGTATGTTGGATGATGGTGTGATTAAGGATAACAATTAATGTAAAATTGTGGCCTCAGGGATTAATGAATTGCCAGGAGGCTCAAATGTTGACAATGGTGCAAATGATGTTTTGACTATGTCTATAACAAGTGGAGCAGATACTAATATAGTGCCTATTTTACAAGAAGAAAGGCCTTCTAATGATTGTGTAGCATTACCTTAGGAATCAAAAAGGGACAGGATCATATTTCTGAAGGTTTTCCTTTAACATTTCTAATCTAAATGCATTTTGTTTCATTTTTTGGTATTAGTTGATAAGGGGGGAGGTATTTATGTTGTTATTTGCATAGATTGTTTTTGTATGTTATATTTGTTGGGAAAAATAAGAGCAAGACAATGAGCTCGAATGAAAATGGTTATTTTCTCTGTTTACTGAGGTGGAATGCAAGCCACGTGAAGAGCAGGTTATTTTCCCAAAATCTGGAAAGACACAACTGGCTCCATGAATCATATTTTTAGCCTTACAATGATAGGTTTTTGCAAGTAGGTGAAGAGTGAACAAAGATCAGAGTGGGAGAAAAAGCAGTTAAGAGAATTTGAGTATGCAGTGGAATAATCAATTGTGTTAGAACACTCAGCCTTATGGTGGTCTTCCTCCAAACTTTTTGCCTTACTCTGCAATTTTTACTGACCTTTTATTTGTTGCCATTGGCCTCTGTGCACATTACAACTGCTAGCCAGTGCCAAAGTGCTTGTGCTCTGTCCTCTAAGCATTGTAACATTGGTTTATACCCAGTTGGCCTATTAAATTCACTTTTACGTCCCTAGTTAAGTGGTACTGCATGTACTCAGGGTGTGTAAATTAAATGCTGCTAGTGGACCTGCAGCATTGATTGTGCCACCCACTTAAATAGCCCTTTAAATGTGTCTCAGACCTGCCATTGCAGCCTGATCATGCCATTTCAACCTGACAAGGTAAACATTTTGTCAGGCCCAAACCTTTCTTTTAAATACATATAAGGTACCTAGTGTGGTCACTGGACAGCCTGAGGGCAGGGTGCAATTATTTACAAAGTAGAACATGTACTTTTAAGTTTTACATGTCCTAGTAGTAAAAAGTCCTTAGATTCATGTTTCACTAGTACAAGACAGATCTCTCCCTTAGGATAAAATTGGAGTTGCCTCATTACATTTTAATAAGTGCTATTTTCAAATGGAAGAAAGCACCAATTCATGTTTGGTGTCTCTGGAATCACAATTTACAATTCTAACTTATGGTATAGTTGGATTTTAAATTACAGTACTGAAAGTGGCACTTTTAGAAAGTTGGCATTGTGCTGCCTTAGCCCTTTAGTGGCTAAAGTATGTTTCTGGTCATATGACTAGTTGTAGCTGACAGTTGGGAATTGGATATCCATCCTACACAGCCACACACAATAGGGAGCTTAGGTGTGCTTGGATGTGCCATCACTGGCATGGTGGAAGGGAGGAGCTGGGCACATCTTCACTAACACCCAAATATACTGTGTCCTGTCTCAGCACAAAGGACTGCATATCCCTTTAATTAGTCTAGAACCAGGACCAGGAAGGCAGAATGCCTGGGGACGGCAAAGGGAAACCTCTAGAAACTTTCCCCCACTTCAAAGGCACAACTGGGAATAAATATTGGATCTCAGACCCCACAATTTTAGTACACTTCTGGACCTGTGAATATTCTGCCAGGAAAAAAACTGCTGTGCTGCTACAAGGACTGCCACTCTGCTGGACTGCTGCACTGAAGGAACTGCTGCCCTGCTGTGCTGACCTGCTGCCTGATACCCTCTTACCTGGGTGAGAAGGACTAGACCTGCATCCCTTGAACCTAGAACCCAGAGTGACTCCGAGGGCTAATTTGCTGGCCTCCTGATCTGAAACCTTGGGCCATAACAGCCTTCCAACACCCTTGTATCTGCACCTGGACTCTGCCATCTGTGAGTCTACACTGCTAAGTGGTGCCACCCCAGTCCTGGACCCGTGGAAGTGGCCTTAAAGTGCTCTGCCAGCCTCTGCAGATCTAAAAAACAAACGCACCTCCTCTGCTGTGCCACCCAAGCTTGAGCAGAACTGATGTACCGCCACTGTTGCATGGTATGGACCCGACACAAAGACCCACATTGCAGCTCTTCAGAACCGCCACATTGCCCCGACTGTACAACGCATGCTCGTGCCCGTCCTCGCATTCCGTGATGAGGATGCCAGACTCCACATTGCAGCCTTGCAGCTCTTTGGAACAGATGCATTGCCTCAACTGTGCGACACATTCCTCGACACCGGGCTTGCATCACAGGAACCTTCAATGGGACACTTGACGATGACGCAGGCCCTTGAATTGCAGCCTCACAATGCTCCACAAACCAGGATTTAAAGTACTTAATTCAGCTAGATTAATTGGGTCATTGTGGCCATCCCAAGTTTCATGAAATTCAGCCTGAACTTGTGACTTTGTCCCTGTCTGACGTGACTAGATGTCCAAAGTAGGCACTTTCTTCTTTTTGGCCCTATTTTTGCTTAAATATAAAAAATGTGAATATCTTCTGTTCTATTGATTGGATATTTTTGTTTTGGTCTTATTATATTTATTATAGAATGTTCTATTTTTCTAATTTTGTGTGGTACACTTTTTGGGCGGTGTTTTAACTGTTCTACTCTTTGAAGTTAAGCCTCACTGTTCTGTGCTAGGCTATCAGGGGGATGAGGTGCAGGTTGGTTTGGGCTTGGCTTGTACTTCACCCAGAGAAGAACTGTGGTGACAGCTTGATGCTGGAAATTGTATTTATTGAAGGAAACGAAAAAGAAAATAACACATCTAGTACAAAAGGGGCACAGAATACAACTGTAATGGAACACACCAACATCACACATTCTAATGATGCCACTGTGTTCCATGCTCCTCTAGTGACATGACCACACTTCTACCCCGCTTTAAACAAAAGGTCAATTAAAATCTTAAAAGATACAAGATTAAAAGATATAAGTATTCAAGATACAGAATACTAACTGTCACCTTGCTCCTCCCTGTTCACAAAATTGGGAAAAAACAACAAAAGGAACAAAATATATAATAAAAAAAAAACTAAATACATACTGATATACATCAACAAAATATATATATATACATATATATATATTTACTTCCATGAAATAATGTAAACCCTGCAACGTTTTGGGCTTTGAGTGAACACGTGTACTTTTCCTGTCTGCCATCACTTGTTGATGCTATGCTCACAAATATGTTCCTTAGAATTCTTAATGGGGTCAATTCTAGTGAAGTCTTTAGATTTTAGATTTTGTACTGGGGTCAAAGGCTATAAGGGAAGTACTCCACCAACACCCATCTGTCAACTTTACAACATTCCTGCGTAACTCACATATTTGTTGAGGTTCCTTAAATATTGGTAATTCCTTCCTCATCATAATTGGATTTTTCACCTGTACCCAATCACCTACTTGCACACTTCATTAGTGGATTATTTATTGACTTTTATCATATTTATCACATTGTAAATGTGTTCAGCTGTTTCCCACACATCCTTCATATTACACACTTCATGAAACAATTTTACAATCCAAAATGGACATAACTCCAATGAGGTGTTCCTTCCTCTCATAAGTTCAAAAAGACTCTTGTGGGTAGCTACATGTGGCATAATGTGGTTAAACCACACTGAATCTTTAACTGCTTGACCCACTGTGTGCCACTTGGATACACTCCACTAACACCTTATCAAAACACTCAACCGTACAATTACTTTGTGGGTGATACAAAGGGGTCCTGATGTGCTTAATCCTGCACTTATTCAAAAACTGATGCATTTCTGTTGAAAGAAATTGCACTCTATTATCAATCAAAATTTCTCCAAGAACACCTTCTCGGATACATTTATTTTTAAATAATCAATTACACTTTTGGTAATTAGAAAACTAATTGCTTCAACGTCAACCTACATAGATAAATGGTCAATTATAACAATGAAATACTTCATGTTATGTAACAAAATATGAAATGGTCATAGAAAATTAAGCCCTAGTTTCTGCTATGCTCTGGTCAGCGAAGAAAAAAAATCAACACCTTGTCACTCCTAGTGCACCTCACACACATCTTGAAAATTAGTCAATTTCTTCATCAATTCTAGGACACCAGAAATCATTGCATATTTTTCTTTTGGCAATGGTTGACCCCAAATTACCCATATGTTCTATTGAAATTATCCTCACCTAAAACATTCAGGTGGTACCAATTTGTCCCACCACACTAGTTTATCCCCCTCTATGGACAACTTGTACGATACTTTCCAGAACGTTTGCAAATCAGATGACAGTTTTTTTTTCTGAAGGCTATCTCATTTTAATGAAAGATATCACTTCACTCAAAATCTTATCTTACTACATCTACCTATTCCTTCTCTTCCAAACACATATTAATATTGTTGACACAAGCCACAAACACTCCTCAATTTCTGTTTCCCAATCTTGTTCTTCATCATATTCAATAGGGGGTCTAGACAAACAGTCTGTCCTACAGTTCTTCCCACCCGGAATGTACTCAATGGTAAATGTAAGCTTCAAAAGTTTGGCAGAAAGTCTTGCAATATGGGCCGTTGAACGTTTTACTTTCTTGCCAAACAAAATGTCCACCAAAGGACGATGATCAGTTTTCCAAACAAATGGCCTGCCCTACAAGTACTGCTTAACTTTTTCCACATTCCACACACCGCTAGAAGTTTTTCCAATTACCGAATATTGCTCCATTTGGCTTAGTCTTCTTGAGGCAAGCCATATTATGCTTCCATGTGTAAAGCCACACTCACATGCATCCACTGTCTCAAAAACGTTCATCCCTTTCATGAATGTTTGCAATGCTCATGCTCTGAAAAATATTTTTTTTATCTTTTGAAACATGCCCTCACATTCATAAGACCACATGAATGTGGCTCCCTTTTTTAATAGTGATCTGAAACATTCAGTGTTCTTAGCAAAATCTTTCAAAAATTCACACATACCTAAGAAGGAAAACAATTGTTCTTTGTTCCCGGGACCAGGGGCTTCCACAATGCTTTCAACCAGACTTGGGGCCTCATTATGAGTGTGGCAATCCTCAGAAATATAAAAGGGGAGATGCCACTGACATGGAAGTTGTGTCCTCCCCTTAGCATTGGAGGTCCTGTGGTAGGACCACCCATGTTGTAATCAGTCCCTTCGTTTATGTTTGAAATCAACACACATCCTTAAACCTCCAGTTTGTTTCCTTGACAAAACTATGTGGGATAGCCAAAGAGTTGCCTCAACCTTTTCAATGATGCCATGTTCATATAAATCGTTCAAAAGCTTTGATAATTCCTTCCTGGCACTCAGGTGTATTTTACACAATTTATGCTTTAGCGGCACACGAGGCCCTAGATTGGGCATTAGGACTTGGCGAGTTCAGGGCGCGTCGTGAGCACCCTCTACACCCCTTCACATACCTGGTGATACCTGTTCTTTTTCCCTTTGGTTTGTTTTCCTCTGGGACTCCTTCTGGAGGGCACGGACTGCCTTTTGACGTCCCATTGTCAGCAGCACGGTGGCTACCAGAATGGGCCGCCCTTACCGTGGTCAAGGCAGAACTTACAAGGATCGAGCCCACTCTGCAGTTCCAGCTGGCCTGGGTCGTAAGTGATGAGTAATCCATGACAGATTGCAGCACCAAGAGAACCAGTTTTCATCAAGCAGTATGGAGAATACCTTGACGGCTGCTGCAGAAACCAACCAGTCACTACTCATAACCATCCAACAACAAGCCCAGGAACTGCAACAATTACAAAATAAAAATGCGGCTTTACGACAAGCTTTGGTTTCCCGAATAACAGGTGTTCCCACTGTCTCAGCTAATATGCCACGTTTTTCAGGAAATCCCAACAAGTTGACTGAATTCCTCAATGCTCTGACAGTCTATTTTGATTCCGACCATCCCAACTTGCGCAAGATAAAACTAAAGTGGGTTATTTAATTAGTGCCCTGTCTGGTTCTGCTTTGGCCTGGGCAACTCCTTTAGTAGCTTCCAATGATCCTGTGCTGTCTGACTATTCAGCTTTTGTCACTGCCTTTAAACAACTGTTTGAGCGCCCGGGTTTGGAGTCGTCTGCTGAGGAAGCTTTATGTGATATCCAACAAGGAACCCAGGATGTTCTACAATATGTAACGTATTTTAGACAACTGGCAGCAGAGACTACTTGGGTAGAATGTACTCTTGTAACCCTTTTTCGTAGAGGTCTTCAAGAAGAGACAAAAGACGAACTGGTGCATTCAGCTAGAGTGGAAGATTTCCGAATGTTTAATGGATTTAGCGCTCTCCATAGTGTATTGTCTACAGGAACGCAGACTGGAAAAGAGAAAGAATCATAGACCATCTCATGCAGGGAGCACACGTACCATCATTCATCGTTCCGAAGAGTCTCGACCTGAATAGAGAGAAGCTGCGGAAGAATGACCGATGCAAATAGACACCGCTCGTGGCCCTCTAACTGCTAGTGAATACGAAAATTGACGAAGAAAATAATTATGTCTTTATTGTGGAGCTTCTGGCCATTTGCTCTGTACCTACCCAATCCGTCCTGTGAAGTGTTCAGGAAACACCAATTCCCCTCCTCTATGAGAAGGGAGTGGACGGGATTCTCTGAGATACCTTCTATTTGTTCTTCCAAAGAAGATGCAACTGCCCTGTTTCTTTTACCTATTACACTGCAGTTACCGGATGGTCGGGAAGAAAGGGCATTGGCATTATTGGACTGTGGAGCCAGTGGAATCTATCTGGATGAGACATGGGCCATGGAACAAAAAATTCCACGAATATCCAAGGACATTCCAGAACAGGTTCATACAGTTGATGGATCTCTGTTAGCTTCCGGTGCTGTCATCAGCACTACTCCTACCCTATGTCTACGCTTTGGAAAACATCAGGAACATGTCTGTTTTGATCTGATCTCCTCTCCTAATCATACAATAATCATAGGAATACCCTGGATTACACAGCATAATCCTTATATCAATTGGGAAACCAGAACTATTTCTCTTTCCTTCCAATTCTGTCAAGACCATTGTTATGCCTCAGAAACATATTGGTCACCAAAGAAAATGTTAACAACAGTACCAGAAGTAGTGTGTTCCATAACCTCTATTCAAGGGGTACCTAGTCACTATCTGGATTATATAGACGTGTTCCAAAAACCCACTAAACCAGTACTACCTCCACATAGAGAATACGATTGTACCATTTCCCTGGAACCTGCTGCTGTTGTACCCTTTGGTTGAATGTACTCTCTTACTGAACCTGAAAAGAAAATACTCAAGAAATACCTGCAAGAAAATTTACAGAGTGGTCTGATTGCGCCATCTTCTTCTCCCGCTGGGGCTCCCCTCCTCTTCATGCCTAAAGAGACGATGGATCTATGTCCCTGTATAGACTTTCGTGGATTGAATGAAATTACTATAAAAAACGATATCCACTACCTCTCATAAAATATATTTTGGACGTAGTCAGAGGGCGCATATATTTTCAAACTTAGACCTTAGGGGAGCTTATCATCTTTTAAGAATAAAGGAAGGTGATGAATGGAAGACCGCTGTTCATACACCCTTTGGTCATTACGAATATCGGGTAATGCCCTTTCGGTTGACCAATGCCCCCTCTATTTTTCAGAAATTCATGGATTCGGTATTTTCTGCCCTTTTAAATCACACCATAGTAATCTACCTAGATGATATCCTAATATATTCCAGACATCCTGAACATCACACCAGAAATGTAAGGCAAGTGCTAGACAGACGTAGGCAACATCAACTCTTCTGTAAACCCGAGAAATGTGAATTTGACAAGTCAGAGTTTAAATATTTAGGATGTCATATTAGTCAAGTTGGTGTTTCCATGCATCCAGAGAAAATTCAGGCCATCCAAGACTGGCCATCCCCTCTTGTATCACAGAAACCCAGTGTTTTTTAGGACTGGCCAACTTTTATCACCAATTTATTTTGGATTTTGTTCAACAAACCAGCCAAATCACACAAACTCTTAAAGAAAGAAAGTTTACAAAATGGTTTCATTTGGACAGATGTGGCTGAAAGCGCATTTCAAAACCTAAAACGTGCTTTCACCCAAGCTCCTATACTACGGCATCTGGACACCAGCAAACAATTGATCATAGTCAAAGATGCTTCAGAAAGAGCTATAGGGGCTGCATTATTACAAAGACAGGACGACGATGGATTAGAACACCCAACTGTTTACCTGTCCTTTGTGCTATCTGATTCTGAGCTCAATTATTCTGTTTTGGAACGAGAACTTCTAACTCTAAAAACAGCATGTCAGGAGTGGAGATAATTCCTTATGGGTTCTAGGGAACCATTTGAAGTGAAAACAGACCATCGAAATTTACAGTCTCTACGAAACTATCAATGTCGGAACAGTCGCCAAGCCCTAGGGCTTTCCTTTTTAGCCAATTTGATTTTTATATCACCTATATTCCGGGTTCTCAAAATATCCTGGCAGACACCCTGTCACGACGCTACCCTGAAGGTATCAATTCCCCTTCACAACACCTCATTGAACCAGACAGAATTACTGGACTAGTACAGTCTTTCCTTGATAAAGTACGGTCTGAGTACTCAACTCTCTCAGAACTGGAAATTAAAGATCTACGTCCAAACTTACGCAAGGTTAAAGGGTATTACTACCATAAAGATGCGTTGTTCCTACCTTCTAAGATAGTGCAAAGGAAAGCACTAAAAATGTGTCATGACTCCCCTGTGGCCGGCCATCGTGGTATCAAAGCCACACAGGAATTACTCCTTTGTTCCTTCTGGTGGCCTCCTCTTAAGCAAGATACTGAGAGTTATTTGGTGTCGTGTCCCACCTTTGCTCAAGCAAAAATACCCCATACCAAGCCGGCAGGACTGCTTCAATCTTTACCTGTTCCACCAGCCGCTCGGCATACCATATCAACTGATTTCATGTGTTCATTACCTCCCTCAGCAGGAAATCGGGTTATAATGGTGACTGTGGATTCATTTATTAAGATGGTTCATTTTACTGCATTAAAGAAACTACCCGCATCCAAAGAAGTAAGTCAAATCTTTAAACAAGAAGTTTTTTGTCTCCATGGTCTCCCTTAAGTTATTGTTTCAGATCGTGGCCCTCAATACTTATCACATTTTTAGAAGCATTTCTGTGAAACCCTAAATGTAGAGGTGGCATTATATTCTGGATATCATCCTCAGACTAATGGGCAAATGGAACACCTGAATCAAGGACTCGAACAATATCTACGCTGTTTTTGCAATACCGCTCAAAGTAACTGGTCAACGTATTTACCCATGGCTGCGTTTTCATATAACAATACAGTACATAGTGCCTCAAAAGTCACTCCTGTTTTTCTGCTCATATGGTTTTCACCCCAGGTCTTTTCCTGCTATTCTAAAAGTATCTTCTACACTTCCTGCAATCACCTCCTTTTCTGGTAAATTACATAAAATTCAACACCTTATACATTCTAACCTTTTGTCTACCAAACAACAAATGAAAAATATGGCTGATAAGAGACGATTTGATGCTCCATCTTATCAAATCCAAGACAAAGTCTGGCTTTCTTCCAGAGTGTTACCCCTCCGTCTGTCACAAAATAAGATCTAACCCCGCTATTATGGACCCTTTTCAATCCTACAAAAGATCAATCCAGTGTCCTTCCGTCTTCGTTTGCCTTGAACGTGGAAAATACATCCTGTATTTCACGTCTCACAACTGAAGCCTTATAAGCCTGACCCCTTTCATACACAACTCACCTGTCCTCCTCCTTTGTTAGTGAATGACAAACCCAAATATGAAGTCCAAGAAATATGTGAATCTCGAATATTTCGAAACCATCTCCAATGTCTCATTCATTGGAAGGGTGATCCTCCTAGTGAGTGTTCTTGGGAAGATGTCTCTTCTGTTCACGCCCCTCTTTTGATCCGTCGTTTTTTCCATCTGTATCCAAACAAACCCGGGGCTCCGGGGGGGGAAGGACCTACTTTCGAGCCGCGGCCCGCTGCGGCCCGCTGCGGCCCGAGCAGAACGATCGGCTCGGGGCAAGGCTGGAGCCACGGTTCATTTTCTCACTCGCAGGACGTGTCGCGCCCCTTTTTTTCGCTATTCTCTTGCACAAGGCCCTAGATTGGGCATCGGGCCTCGGCGAGTTCAGGGCACGGTACACCCTCGAAATTAGGAGTGAGCAACCCCCTCACTTACCTGATGAGATCTGTTCTTTTTTCTGTTTTCTCTTCTTTCTTTCATGCTTCAACATAGGGGCCATGTTCTTCTTTCTCCCAGAATGCCTTTCTTCTACCTCTTTCCCTGCATGCATTAGGTTCCTTTTCCAAAGTGCTGTCTTCCTCTATTCTCTCCTATGGTTTTTTCCCGATCCAAATTGGTGTCTTTTTTCTTCCTGTCTGTCACTTCCTGCTTTAGACTATTTAAGGAGTGAGAATCTTGCTCTCATTGCGCTGCAACACTTCACACTGGTGGTGATCACGTTGTTTTTCCTCCAGCCTTTTTTCTTCGCCTGTTCCAGTTCCCTCCAGTATTTATTTTTTGTATTGGAAGACATATCTTATTGTGCTTATTATCTGTTCCAGGGAGTTCCAGGCATAGATGTTTTTCCCTTTGGGTTTTTTTTCTCTGGGACTCCTTCTGGAGGGCACGGGCTGCCTTTTGACGGCAGCACTGTGGCTACCAGAAAGGGCTGTCCTTACCTTGGTCAAAGCAGAACTTACAAGGATCGAGACCACTCTGCAGTTCCGGTTAGCCTGAGTCGTAAGCAACGAGTAATCCGTGACAAATCAGGTTTGTCACATCCAGCTTTAATGGTTAAATTGAATTCAACTTGGAGTAGCCATCCAAGAACACTAATCCTCTTTTTATACACCTTTCCTTGAATGACATCACCCAATACTCCAATAAAAGCCTAAAAATACCCAATAAGATCTATTTCACTTCCTTCAAAAGCCACTTTCAAAACATCTGGAGTATGGAGGGTCTTATGATTCCACAATTGATTGAATTTGTTTTGAGACACAATGGCAATGTGCATGCCTGTGTCAACTAAACGTTTGATCTCTACACCATCAAATAATATTTCAACATCAGGATCCACAGTCACTTTACTCTTCGGTAACTGAGCCTCTGACTACTAATTCATACTCTCTATCGTCCTGCTGGTCATACTCATTGTCTTCACTTTCATTTAACACACAATGAATACTGCTTTGTTTTTGCTCATCTGCACACTCTAAAGAAATGCCCCATTTTTCCACAATCACTACATTGTTGGTTCACACCTGGACAATTCTTGAATAGAGATAAATGCGAAAAGGACCCATATTTGTAACAACTGATCCTTTGTGTATGTTTGACTTGGACATTAGATTTGCCACTGCTTGTAAAGCCCTGTTTCTTACTCTTGTTATTTTCAGTTGTGAAAATGTTATTAGCTACTCCCATTGATATTGTGTATTGGATAATGACACTTCTAACTGTTTTACATCTTCACACGTACATTCTATGCTTTTCGCAATGTCAATAGCCTTATCAAGCAAAGGATCTTTACAAGTCAATAACCTCTCCTAAATCTTTTTAGAATAACACCTGGCAGTTAATTGATCTCTGATTAATTGGGAAGTAACATTTTCACATTGAGATTTCGCAGCTAATACTTTCAAGAATGCAAGACACTTATCTATAATTTTGCTGGGTTTTTCTGACCTGGCAAAAAACTTTATACCTATGCACAACCATATTTTTGTTTTGGTAAAATATTTGTCCAGCTGTGCCACAGCTACCCCAAACTCATCTGGATCTTCTCCATCTGTGAGTTCATATGCAGGTAAGTGATCAAAATGTTTTTAGCTTCTCCCCCTAAGTAATAATGCATCAAACTTTTTTTCCTTTCAGGTCTGAACCTTTATTCATCAATGGCTTCTAAGTACACTTTGAAAGATATCAGCCATAATTTCCATTCCAGGGGTGGATCGCCTTCTCCTGAAGAAATTGTGCATGTGTACCTGTGGTATCTAGGCCCCTGATGGGGCTTTTTACCTGTATGAGGTTTCCAAAGAGGTAGTGTCTGACAGGGGCACTAACTTCATGTCAGCGAATGTGAAGTCCATGCGGGATGAGACTGGGTTAACCTATAAGTTTCCCATGTCCTAACACCCCAAAACAAACAGTCTTGTGGAAAGATTCAACAAGACCATGAAGGGCATGATAAAGATCCTGCCTGATCTCATGAGGCATAAGTGGGACATCCTCCTTTCATGCCTTCTCTTTGCCTACAGGGAAGTGCCACAGAAAGGAGTGGGGTTTAGCCCCTTTGAACTCCTCTATGGCTATCCTATTACCATTGTAAAAGAGGGGTAGAAGCAAGCTCCCAGGATGCCCACTCAGAACGTGGTCAGCTACATGCTGGCCCTCCGCAACCAGATGCATCCCTTCTGGAAAAAGGTGAAAAGTAATCTTGAGGACGGTAAAGAAGTTATGAAACTCTGGTTTGACCAGAAGGCCACTCTGGAGGAGTTTCAACCTACCTAGAAGGTGTGGTGTATGTAGCCCATGGAGCTTAGAGCTCTCCAGGATTGTTGGACAGGCCCATATCAGGTGAAAGAGAGGAAGGAGGAGTCCACTTACTTGGTGGATCTCCAGAAACCAAGAAACCCCTTAAGGCTGCTTTATGTGAACTGCCTCAAACCACACTTTGAGAGGTCCGAAATGTGCATGTTCCTGGTTGCGGATGAGGGAGTGGAAGAGGAGAGCGAGCCTCTACCTGACCTCCTGTCTGTACAGGAACATAATGGATCAGTGGAGGGTGCACAATGGGTCAGTGGAGGGTGTCAACCACTCTCCTACTCTGACCCCAGAACAGCAGAGTGACTGTTGCCAGTTGCTGGTGTCGCATAGGTTCTCATTATCCCAATGAGACCACTGGATTTGGGCGGCAGAATCACCTGAATTGTGGGGTACTGAGTACAATTCCACACCATGTGACACCTGTTGGCCTAATCTGGGTTTTTCCTGCCAACTAGCAGTACTTCATCTCCATTCCAGAGTAGGGATGATTGTGGCAACTGAGAGCATGACAGAGAGGACTCCTCATGGGGAATCGTGGTCGATCAGATGTCATCCCTTTCTCTCAGTTACATGAGTCTCACACAAGCAAAGACAAGCAGATGCAGAGTATAGTTCAGTGAGGTTGATTGAAGTAACTGCAAACTGCATCTTAGATAAAATGGCATATATTGCAATAACTAGGATAATGAAACACACTAGAAGCAAAATGGTGACAAGAAGAATGTACCACAAAAACAGTCCCACCATACTGTCATTAAGAATAATATATATTTCCTACCTTAGCTATGTTAGAGCACAGCGTGATAAGCCCTAATCCGCCCTTCAGGTTTCTTCCTGGGAAGGCATCATCCCCCATTCCTGAGCAAGGAAGCCCGTTGTCTAAGAAGACACCGGCCGCATGTAGGCCAGGGATTCAGCAGTCTACGCAAGCAGCGGTAGCAAAGACCCTCAGCGGTCAGCATGCAGTCATGGTCATCTGGCTGGAATCTCCCTCTAACATGTATGGGACAGAGAAGTGTTTTTATAATAAAACAGTTGACGTTCTAAGAAAAGGTCCCCTCATCAGGATATGCATGTTTCTGTAAATGTCAGAGACATTGTGTATCACTTTTGCTGGCAACCCTATCTGGCTGCAGCCTTAAGGTAGGCACAAAGTGAAATTAATGCTATGCTAAGAACGTAATGCTTTGTTAAGTGAAAGAACAGCCAGATAGAGAAAATAAAACAACACCACAAATGTGGCTAATGATAGAAAAACAAAGCAATGCTGAATAAAATGTAACTGGGCGAAAGTGTAGAACGGCAGGCCTAGTTTGCTAAAATAATGTGTCTAAAACATGGCTAAAATAGCTATACAACACTGGGGCAGTTCACCTCTCTGTCCTCCCTCACCCTTGGACCCACACACAAGGCCGTCCATGACAAAGACACTGGAGACTTTCCACCTGTTAGAAAAAAGATTTACAGGTTGTCAGACAATGTGAGGGCCAGTATCAAGGAGGAGGTCTTCAAGATGCTGACATTAGTGGTGATTGAGCCTCCAACAGTCCCTGGTCCAGTCCTGTGGTGCTGGTACCCAAGGCTGACGCACCGGGCACCACTCCACAATTTAGGCTCTGCTTGGACTATCATTATCTCAGTTCTGTCATGAAGACTGATGCTCACCCCATCCCCTGAGCTGAGGAGCTCATGGGCTCACTGGGTGCTGCCACATTTATCAGTACTTTTGCTTTGACATCCGAGTACTGGCAGATTGGTCTGACTGAGGGGGCAAAAGAAAGTTCTGCATTATCAATCCCAGGGAACCACTTCCAGGTTAGGGTGATGCCCTTTGGTTTCAAGAATGTCCCTGTCACCTTTGAGAGGTTAGTCAGCAGGGACCTGGCTGGAAAGGGGACATTCTGTGGCACCTACCTGCAGGACATAGCTCTCTACAGCTCCAGCTTGGAGGAACACCTTTACCAACTCCAGGAGGTGGTTCAGGCCCTGCAGCAGGTGGACTGAAAATCAAGGCCTGTAAGTGCCAGATAAGGCAGGGTGCTGTGGTGAATCTGGGCCACCTGGTGGATGGGTGCAAAGTGCAGCCCCTTTAGGCCAAAATTGAGACTATCCTGGTCTGGCAACCCCCTAAAACACAGCCTGAGGTGAGGGACATCCTGGTCCTCACAGGATACTATAGGATGTTTGTTAAGGAATATGATACCATTGTCCCCCCTTAACAGAGCTGACTTCAAAGAAGCTGCCCAGACGTGATCTGGCCAAAGGCCTACCAAAAAGCATTTCATACCCTCAAGAAGGCCCTGTGTACAGCACCCGTACTTAAGGCTCTTACTTTTTTAGGCGTTTATAATGTAGATAGGTGCTTCAGAGGATGACATGGGGTGGTCTTAGCACAGTTAAATGAGGAGGGCCTACACCAACTGGTAGCCTTTATTAGCAGAACACTAATGTCACAGGAACAGAGGTGGAGTGCAATTGAAAGGAGGCCTTTGCTGTGGTCTGGGCACTGACAAAGCTGAGGTTGTACCTGTTGGGGTCTTACCCCCAGGTTCAGACAGACCACAGGCCCCTCAGGTGGCTCATGCAGGGGTGGTCCATCTTACTACAGGGAATGGACTTCATAATGGAACACCGTTCTGGATCAGACCACATCAGTTCTGATTGTCTATCCAGGTTCTTCCATCTTAGTGATGAAAACTCCCAAGGGATTGGGTAGTTCTCTTTACGTTCAGCTGGGGGAACACATGTTAGACCTGTCAGCCTTAGGGTGTTTTTTACCCAAATGTTTTGCCTTTGCCTTTCTCCTTCATTTTTACCAACCTAATTTTTGCTAGCATTGAGACTCTGTACACTTGTACCAAATTGCTTCTGCACGCTTCTCTGACTATGGTAACATTGGCTTATACTCAATTAGCCTATTTAATTTACTTATAAGTCCTCAATAAGGGGGTACTACATGTACCTAGGGCTTGTAAATTAAATTCTAATAATGCGCCTGTAGCACTAATTGTGACACCCACTTACGTACCCTTTAAACATGTCTCAGGCCTGCCATTGCAGCCTGTGTGTGCAGTTGTGTACTGTCATTTTGACCAGGCTTGTCCAAACCTTTCCGTTCAATACATGTACAATACCCCTAGGGTAGGCCTGAACAGCCCAGAGGGCAGGGTGCAATGTATCTAAAAAGTAGGACATTTACTTTTAAGATTTGCATGTCCTAGTATTGAAAAATTCTTACATTTGTTTTCCACTACTGTAAGCCCTATCTCCCCCATGGGGTAGCATTGGTGTTATCTTATTAAATTTTATAACCTTCATTTCCAAATAGGAAGAGATAACCAGTTCATTTTTGGTGCCTCTGGAATCACAACTTAAAAGCCTAACTTATGGTAAAATCAGATTTTAAGGTGCAATACTGGAAATACCACTTTTAGGATGCTGACATTGTCCTGCCTTAGCCATTTAGAGGCTGTAGTCTGTCTCTGGTCAGATGACTGGATGTAGCTGACAGTTGGGCTTTGAGTATTTATCCGAGACAGCCACACACAATTGGGAGCTTAGGTGTACCTCAATGGGTCCTCACTGGCATGATGGGAGGGAGGATCTGGGAACAGCTCCACTTACACCTGATTAAGCTTTGTCCTGTCTCCACACAAAGGTCTGGATACCACCTGTAGGGAAAGCAGGATGCCTGAGGACTCCAAAGGTAAAATTCTAGAAGCTTTTAACCCACTTGAAAGGCACAACTAGGTATAAATAACGGACATCAGAGACCACAACTTCAATACACTTTTGGACAATGGATACTCTGCCAGGAAGAAGGACTGCTGTACTGCTACAAGGACTGCTACTCTGCTGGACTGTTGTTTTGAAGGAACTCTTGCCCTGCTGTGCTGACCTGCTGCCCACTTGCCTGGGTGAGAAAGACCTGCATTTCTTAAACCTAGAAACCAGAGTAACTCTAAGGGCTGTTCGGCTGTCCTCATCATCTGAAGCCTCAGTGACATAACAGGCTTCTAACAACCTTTTACCTGCTCCTGGAATCTGCTTTCTGTGAACCAGTCTGCTAAGTGGTGCCTCTCCAGTCTCGGACCTTTAGAAGTGGGCTTGAGGTGCTCTACCAGCTTCTGTGGATCCCACAGAACTGACGCACCTTCTCTGCTGTGTGGACGAAACCGGGTGTTGAACCAATGCCTCACCACTGCTGCATGGATTGGACCTAAAGCAATGTCCCACGTTGCATCGCTGTTCTTCGGAAGCGCTGTATCGCCCGACTGCACAATGCATGCTCTTGTGCAAGCCCTCGCAAGTGGCAGCTTCGCTGACGACACAGGCTCCGCATCACAGCCTCGCAGCTCTTTGAATCCGACACATCACCCCAAATGCATGCGGCATCCTTGACTCCGGACTTGACATTGCAAGCCCCATCAAAGGGACTCAACAAGGACACAGATGCTTGTCTTGCAGCCTTGGAACTGACGCATCACATCAGCTGCATGATGCATCTTCAATGCAGATCAACACAACGCTCCACAAACCAGGTTTTGAGGTACTTTGTTCAGTGAGACTAACTTGGTCCCTATAGCTGGCCCGCACTCCATCGCTGTCAGCCTAAGCTTGTGATTTTGTCCCGGTCCAACACGACCAGATATCCACAGTTGGCGCTTTGTGCTTTTTGGCACTATTTTTACTTTCATGTTAAAAATGTGAATATCCCCAGTTCTACTGATTAGATTTTGTCACTTTGGTTTTGTTTCACTTATTGGTGTGGGATGCTTTTGAGTGGTGTTGTCACTGTTTTACTGTGGGTCGTTACCTCTAAGTTAAACGTGACTCTCTGTGACAGCCTACCTGGGGGTTGAGCACAGTTAATTTGGTGTTTGATGTTTATTTGTGACTTCATCCTGAGACGAATTGTGATTTCTGCTTGAGAAGGGTTTCACCCCACTCAACCAGTAACCCCATATCTTACATATAGTGATATTGTAAGGTTCAAAGAATAACAACGAAAAGAGAAAGAATGAAGAAAAGAAAGAGGAAGGAAGAGGGAACCAAAACATTTTTCCCCAAGCAAGGGCAACCTTGATAAAGAGGCAGGGTAGGACTTTATTATACCAAATAAAATGAGGCTGCATCCACCATGGATGGGTTCAAAGGATGAAGACCGAGATATTGTAGAATATGTTCATTAAAAATAAGGGACAGTGGCAGCGTTACAAATGGCCCGATAATTATCCAGGGACAGATAGCAGGAGTTACTGGGTACAACCAGAATTATGAAATCTGTGGATCTGCTTGCTTTCAGTTGAAATTGTGGGTCGAAATGAGGAATTACCACGAAGTAACTGACCTCAAAATTACTGACCCCAATAAGTCTTAATTTCTTATTTGGGTCCTAGGGTTGAACTCACAACTAGATGGATTTTTCCAACTCTAGTATCAGTAATTCCGGGAGAGTGGAAATACCAGCCCATCCCTAGGCCATTCGTAATGAGGGTCAGATTGTTGAGTATACAGCACTTTAACCCCTCCCCCCCACAGACTTAGTGGTTACGTACGGTGGCACGGCTACGTCCTGGTATGGGCCGTATGTCCTGGTATAGGCCCTTGGGGAAGCGCTGGCGCTCCCCCTGAGGGCCTCCCTCCCAACCCCCAGGGCAGGGCTGAAAGGGGAATCGCTTCCTCTTCTAACCCGACCCCCCCAACCCTCCCAGGACGTCTGATGATGTCAGCGCGCCAACACGCACTGAACTCATCAGAGGTCAGCTCCCATCGCGCTGGAAGCAATTCTTCCAGCGTGACCCGAGGAAAAACTGATTCGTTTCTCCCTGGTACGAGGGGCAGGGGAGGCAGAGAGACATGAAAATGGAAGGAAAGGCCTTTCATGTTTCTCTGTGCATTGCGATCGTGCTGCAGGAATGCCACTAGACACCAGGGACTTTTACTTTAGGTGAACAAAGAAGGGGAGCGCCCGTTGGGCAAGGGTCGCTCCCCAAGGGGGGCAATTCATTATAAGGCCATTTCTGCCCCCCCCCCCCCAGGGGCAGATCGGCCTATTTAATTAGGTCGATCTGCCCCTGTGGGGGCAGAAGCCACTAGGCACCAGGGATGTTTTTCTTTTTTCTATATTGATAAGGGGAGCGACCACTTAGGCAAGGGTCGCTCCCAGGGGGTAATTTTTTTATTAGGCCTTTTCTGCCCCCTCTGGGGGCAGATCAGCCTATATTAATTAGGCCGATCTGCCCCCTAGGGGAGCAGAAGCCACTAGACACCAGGGATTTTTTAAAATTATTTATATTGATAAGTGGAGCAACTTCTTAGGCAAGGGTCGCTCCCAGGGTGCAATTTTTTTACTAGGCCGATTTGCCCCCAGGGGGCAGAAACCATTTAGGCACCAGGGAATGGTGTGTGTTTTGTTTGGGGGGGCAGCCCCTTGGGCAAGGGTAGCGCCCCATGGGGGCACATTACTGTTGGCCATATCTGCCCCCCTTGGGGGCAGATCGGCCTATTTTTGGAAGGCCCATCTGCAGAAAGCCCACCAGAGACCAGGGAAGATTTTCTTTTCAAAATAAGAGGGTGGTACCCCCACCACAAATAAATGGGGCCAAAGTTGTTCTGCCCACTAGTGGGCAGATGGGGCAATTAAACCCGATCCACACTGGTGGGGGTAGAAAGTCTACTAGATGCCATGGAATTAAAAAAAAAAAATAATAGTGTGGTGGTGGCTACCAACCAGTATAAGCATGGTTATGCCCCCACCCCAACTGAAGCGGGTAACAGTCTATCAGCTCTCTCACCGCACACCAAAACATCTTATCCCATGGCAAGCAAGAGGACATTTGATTATTTTGGGTTTTAGTTTTACATTCAGGCCATGAGAGCTTGGCTAACTCTCAAAATTGTCCAACTTGGAATGGAGAGGGTTGCATTTTTTGGACTTTGGGACGCTGCCATGTAGAAAAATCCACAAGACCTAGACACATCTGAAAACTAAACATCTGGGTGAGTCCAGGGTGGTGTGCTTCACATGCACCCCGCACCATTTTCTTACCCACAATGCCCTGCAGACCTCCAACTGTGCTGGAAATCACCCATTTTTTCCACGTTTTTGTGATGGGACCTTCCGGAATCTGCAGGAATCCACAAAATTCCTACCACCCAGCATTGTATCATCTATACCGATAAAAATTCTGCCCCACTTGTCAGCCTAAAAATGTTTTTTTACAAACTGCCCTTTTGGACCCGCTTTGGTTCCCTCTCAATTTCGGCATGTTTTTGGCTCTTCCCTGTCACAGGCACCTGGCCCACCCACACAAGTGATGTATCATTTTTACCGGGAGGCTGAGAGGAACGTTGGGTGGTAGGAAATTTGTCCCAGTGTGTGATCCCACATAGAAATGTAGGAAAAATGTGATTTTTTAGCTAAATTTGAGGTTTGCAGAGGATTCTGGGTAAGAAAACATTGGGGGATCCATGCAAGTCACACCTTCCTGGATTCCCTCTGGTGTCTAGTTTTCAGAAGTGTTTGGGTTTGGTAGGCTTCCCCATATGGCTGCTGAGCCCAGGACCAAAATCGCAGGTCCCCCCACAAAAACGTGTAGTTTAGCAAGAGATAATTTTGATGTGTCCACATTGTGTTTTGGGGCATTTCCTTTTGCGGGTACTAGGCCTACCCACACAAGTGAGGCACAATTTGTATCGGGAGACTTAGGGAAACGCTGGGTGGAAGGAAATGTGTGGCTCCTGTCAGATTCCAGAACTTTCTGTCACTGAAATGTGAGGAAAAAGTGTTTTATGGCCAAATTTTGAGGTTTGCAAAGGATTCCGGGTAACAGCACCTGGTGAGAGCCCCACAAGTCACCCCATCTTGGATTCCTCTAGGTGTCTAGTTTTCAGAAATGCACAGGTTTGGTAGGTTTCCTTAGGTGCCGGCTGAGCTAGAGGCTAAAATCCACAGCTTGGCACTTTGCAAAAAACAGGTCTGTTTTCTTTGGGAAAATGTGATGCGTCCATGTTGTGTTTTGGGGCATTTCCTGGCACGGGCGGTAGGCCTACCCACACAAGTGAGGTACCATTTTTATTGGGAGACTTGGGGGCAAAATGCTGGGTGGAAGGAAATTTGTGTCTCCTCTCAGATTCCAGAACTTTCTGTCACCTAAATGTGAGGGAAAAGTGTTTTGTTAACCAGATTTTGAGGTTTGCAAAGGATTCTGGGTAACAGAACCTGGTGAGAGCCCCACAAGTCACCCCATCCTGGATTCACCTAGGTGTCTAGTATAAAAAAATGCACAGGTTTGGTTGGTTTCCCTAGGTGCCTGCGGAGCTAGAGGCCAAAATCTACAGCTAGGCACTTTGCAAAAAACACGCCAGATTTCAATGTAAAAATGTGATGTGTCCATGTTGCCTTTCCTGTCGCGAGCATTAGGCCTACCCACGCAAGTAAGGTACCATTTGTATCGGGAGACTTGAGAAACACAGAATAGTAAAACAAGTGTTAGTGCCCCTTGTCATCTCTACATTTTTTCCTTCCAAATGTAAGACAGTGTGTAAAAAAGGCATCTATTTGAGAAATGCCCTGTAATTCACATGCTAGAATAGGCAACCCCGAAATTCCCAGATGTGCAAATACCCACTGCTTCTCAACACCTTATCCTATGCCCATTTTGGAAATAGAAATGTTTTCTTGATACCTATTTTTCACTCTTTATATTTCAGCAAATATATTGCTGTATACCCGGTATAGAATGAAAACCATTGCAAGGTGCAGCTCCTTTATTGGCTCTGGGTACCTAGGGTTCTTGATGATCCTACAAGCCCTATATATCCCACAACCAGAAGAGTCCAGCAGACGTAACGGTGTATTGCTTTCAAAAATCTGACATTGCAGGAAAAAGTTACAGAGTAAAACGTTTCAAAATGTTATTATTATTTCAGCTGTTATTTTCTGTAGGAAAACCTTGTAGGCTCTACACAAATTACCCCTTGCTGAATTCAGAATTATGTCTACTTTTTAGAAATGTTTAGCTGTCTGAGATTCAGCATTGGTTTCACACCCATTTCTGTCATTAACTTGAAGGAGGCTGAAAGCACAAAAAATAGTAAAAATGGAGTATGTCCCAGTAAAATGCCAAAATTGTGTTGAAAAATTGGGTTTTCGGATTCAAGTCTGCCTGTTCCTGAAAGCTGGTGATTTCAGCACCGCAAACCCTTTGTTGATGCCATTTTCAGGGAAAAAAACACAAGCCTTCTTCTGCAGGCCTTTTTCCCATTTTTTTTTTAAAACTACATTTTCGCAACATTTTGGCTAATTTCTTGGTCTCCTTCAAGGAAACCCACAAACGCTGGGTACCTCTAGAATCCCTAGGATTTTGGAAAAAAAGTACAGAAATTTGGCGTGGGTAGCTTATGTGGACAAAATGTTAAGGGCCTAAGCGCAAACTGCCCCAAATAGCCAAAAAAAGGCTCGGCACCTGAGGGGGAAAAGGTGTGGCAGCGAAGGGGTTAACGAGTTTGCATTGGTGCCATTTGAAGGTGGGATAAAATACATGTCCTAATTCGGAAATTCCTGGGTTAAGTAGGAGAAAATGATCCACTAAAATGCGGGTGCACAAGACATTCCTGAAACTTAAATGGCATTTGAGACTAGACAGTGCTTAATTTGTGCTTGTTGTTTACGGTGCTGAGCACCGGCACTTATTTCTGGGGGCCGGCGCTTAGTTGTGTCTCTCAAGCATTTACTGTGAGCAAAAGACACGTGGAAAAGACGGAGGAAGAGAAAAAAGAAGAAGAGTCAGAAAGGGGAAAGCAGGAAGCTGCCAGAGGAGCTGAAGGGGCAGGGAGTGGCTGTTAATGGACTGAAGAAGCCCGAGGTGGCTTTAGGATTACTCTGCCTCAGAATTATGTGCATGCACTTTTAATTGCAGCAGCCGCGTGTTTAGGAGAGCTTTTAGCACCCGCACCTCTTTATTTACAAATTAAGCACTGAGGCTAGACATAATGACCGACAACCACCAAAAGGCTTATGTGACTAATAAAAGAAGTGCTGTCAGTGTCTATTTGGCTACAGTTTTAAAAGATACAAGGAAAATAACTTGTTGTTGAGGTAAAATGTACTATGAGTACGGGATGAATTTTAGCACAGACAGAACATGCACTTTCCCTGTGGAAGGGGACACGGGCTACCCAGAGACATGGAGAGGAAAGAACCTAGACAGAAAGCAGAATGATTTCAAATTAACTCTGGGAAAAAACAGGCAATATAGGAGTTGCAGTCCATGCACACATAGGCCAGGTGTGGGAGATTCACTCGTCTTTCTGTACTTCAAGTCTCCATCTTGTGTCAAAGCATTTAGCCACGAAAACACAATGGGAACAAGAACGAGGATGCGAAAATGAATGATTTATGATACCATATAAAGTGTCTCTAGACTCATTTATCGTAGAGAACTTTAAATATGTCAAGGAGAGACCAGAGGGACACATTTTCCAGAAGCCCCAGGTGTTGATAACGAGTCTGCGAAGCGCTACTGATGTTCAACGATAGGCTTGGTATCCAAAATAGAGGAGGGTGGTTAAAGGTGATCGGCCACCTCTATTACCCACAGAGGAATCCAGCGAATTGCCATTTGGGTTATGAAGGTTGTACAGTAGCTCATACGTTTTGGGGAGACAATGGTGATTGTGAAAAAGAGATTACACTGTTTGCTAAAGCAGATATAAATTTCACCTTCAAGTTACTATTTTTCCCAGATAGTTGCCATCTTCTTGGAGTTGAGATGAAAGGTTCACTTTGCTTTAGCAAATGCTTTCGCAAAGGATGTGCAATCTTTTGTGCTATGTTTAAGAATTTAGACTCTTTTTTAGAAATGCTTTGTGGTAGAGAGAGTGGGTTAGAGGTAGAATCACATTACCTGGGCGATTTTTTGTTTGTGGGTACTAAAAGGAACTGGATAGTGACAAGGCTTAACTATCGCTGTCAAGGCCATGACAGAAAGGCCATGAGATGCACTGCCACCAGAGAATACAACTGCCTAAGACATTTTTTACATTTATTTAGATCCAGAGGTATACAATCAGACAGGAATGCAAGCTGCCACAGGAAGACGTCAACTCATTCAAAGAATTGGTCAACGTTTGATTATATCAAAAACGTTTTTTTGAACCAATTGAAATTACTTCTTGAACGGCTGGATTTTGCTAAAAAACAGTGACTCCGAAAGACATGAAGCAGGACCTCAAAGTCGAAATTATTTTGGGAGTGTGGCGTGAAGGAATTAGGTTATGATGCATAAAGAACTAGTGCTGTATTCAGATGCAGCAGGCATCATAGGTTTTTGTGCTGCTATGGAAAGTTAGCGGAGCTCCTCTGAATGGCTAGACTCGGTCTACTGATGAACAACATCAACTACCCGAAGCTGTTCCCTTTTGTATGAAACGTATTGGGACAAGCTGGGCAGTGGAAACATTTTCTGGTCAGCAGCTGGGTAACTGTGCTCGGTTCGAACGTGAATATTGTCAATTGCCTTCACATTTTGAGGTTTCTGATGGATTTGATCCTCAAATGCTTAAGATGAAATATGAATTTAACTCTAAAGTGAGTGCAAGACTGTAAGAAATAAATTGCTGATGATGCCTAATTGTATACAGCAAATATAGACAGAATACAGCATGCCACTATACAGGATGAAAGGCATGCAAACAGTCAACAAGTGATAAGAAAGGTAGCTGGCTTCTGAGAACAAAAGCCTACTGTTTTTGCAACATGACGCTCTTTAAAGAGGTTAATCTTCAATTTATTTCCTAAATTGGAGCTGAGCTGGGGTAGTCCTGATGTGCCTCGATGGGGACGGTTTACTGTTTTCTTTTTTTCTTTTTTACAAAACAAAGAACCTGATTATGAGTTGGGCACTGTGATAACTACCACATGCCAGGGTAAATAGCACAAGTAAAAAAACGTGCTAACTATCACATGTCTGTAGTCTATATGCACTATTTATCACGTGTGCTATTTACTACTGCTGATATTTATCACGTGAAAAATAATACGTAGTAAATAACACCCAATTATAAGTATGAAAATGTATGAAGTTTGAGTACTAGTTGAAGGGGCTGAGAACCCACCTCAAATAATATTCACAGTGCTTGTCAGGATGAACAACTAAAGTCACTAAATAAAGCTGTGCTTAAGCCTCCAGTAGGTAGGCACAAAGCAGTCAGACTTAAACTAGAGGCAGTGTGGAAAGTAACAGTTTCAAAGTAAAAACACAACAGAATAAAAAATTAAAACCAATTTATGAAAATAGAATAACTTTAAATACATTATATAATACCAAAATGACAAAAATTCAATAAGTAGAAACAACGCTATGAATTTTAAAAGTTTGAATCAAAAATCCAACAAGCACCAACTGTTGTTATCTGGTTGCATTAGACCAGGTCAAAGTCAAGGTCGACTATCATGGAGCATGGGTTAGATACAGGGACAAGGCTTTGCCCATTGGAACGTTTACCTTCTGACTAAGAAACATTTCTGGAGAAAAAGTGGTCTCAAATGAGTCAGTGGGGCAATCTGCAAGCTGGATCCGAAGTGGGGCTTGACGATGGGGAGTGGGGATCTGGTGTGGTCGTCTTTAGAGGTGGGAAATCTCTGAGCAGGCGAAGTCCGAAGTTTGCATAGAGGGAGGCCTCAGCGTTGACAGTTCAATCCTGATTAAGTCATCTATGTTTGGACTTAAAAACTTTTCTGGAAGTTAGAACTCTTTCAGCGGTGCAAACCAGCAAGCTAAGGCTGAACTTTGATCAACGTTGATGCTTGTGGCTTTAGTAGCAATACCAGTCTCTATCCTTTCTCAAGGCAAAAAGTTGGCAAAAAGATTTCAAGTCCGAACTTTTCAATGTGGACAGGAGGAGTACACCAGCCAAGGCTCTGGGACCCGGTGGGCACAACTTGAAGACTAGAACTCACTCTAACATAAGCTAGCAGTAGGGTCCAGGGCAGGTCCAGTTGAAACTGATCCATGGTAGATCAAGTTGGAACTGATCAGTCGGGCAGTTGCAGGAAGAAAGGCCCCTGGAAACTTGTTGTGTTCCTGTGTCCTTGAAGAGGAGGTCAGTCAACTGAGCTTGGAGTCATTTCTGGGGTTCATCATTCAAAACAAGCAGATCCAGTCTTCCTTCTTGTTCTTCAGACAGCAGGGAAGTCCAATACTTCCTCCACAGGTCCAGGAGTGTTCTGAGGTGGGTGCTGGTTGGGGGAAACTCCTGACCACTCCCTAACCCATGGGGTAAAAGCTTAAAAGCTCCCTTGTGTTACCTTTACCAACCTTTCCAGCACCTCCTGTGTGTTTTACTTCAACCTATCCCACAGCACCCCACCCCTACCAACACGGCAGGACCATTCTTTACCTTGTCAGAACTCACTGTGCCCAATCAGAGATATGGCTTTGGAAATGGGCAAACCCTCATTTGTGATCACTCTAAACATGTTCTGGTGCAGTTTCCCCTCCCAGGGGTTTAGAGTCAAACAGACTAGCCGATAAAGGGAGGCAGACCTATATGTGAGCTACATTTGCTAGTGACAGGGTAGGCATCCTCTGAAATTCAGGAAGGGGCTAGGCACAGTCCCCAGGCCATCCTGCTCAAGAAAAAAAAAACACCTATCCCCACCCAAGCCCTTGAGCAATCCACGGGGGAGCTACCAGCAGTCAGGTGACACTGGCAGAAAGGACTATGTAGCGTAGGCAAGAAAATACCAACTGTTTAAAAATGTAATTTCTGAAATAGTGATATCAAATCAGACTGAACCTTTAAGTTAGATTTTACATTACTATTAAAATGAGTCCTTGAATCATTTTTCGAGCAGCTTCCTAACGGAAACTAAGCACTATAAGTTGCTATAGTGTAACTCACTGTTTTTTTATCAGTGAGACAGCCTTGCTACAGTTAAAGATGACTATGAAGGTGCGAGGAAATAGGGTGTATTTTATGGTTTGGTTGTGCAGCCTCACTGTGTAATACACTTATCAACTAATAAAAACAGACTGTACTTTTATGCATTTTTAGATACCACAATGAAAAAGATCCACTGGAGGTTTCCGGAGATACAACAATTACAAGGTATAGTAAATATGCACTTTTCCATGTAACCGTGAACAAGCATTGGCAAGTTCAATTTTGACACTTATATTTTTTTGTGGGAGCAAAGGGTAAGTATCAATGCCGTCATTTTGAAGTACCTTACGCGACCAATCCAGCAGTAAGCCAGTCAGGGAGACCAGCAAGATCCTCAGAAACATTTACGTTGGATGAAGAAGCAGTCTACAGGAAGTTCCAGGCACTTTTATCCCTTTGCTATTATTTCCTATGGTAGTGGTCCTGATGCAAGGGATATAGGATCCTGAAGATACTCAAGGATGCTGTGAATGCAATGCAGTTGAGTGGGCTGTGGCTACTCCTCAGTCCTCGAACTTGGGGAGGCAGTCCTGGCCACAGGGTTTAACATCTCTAAAAGTCCTCTTAGTCCTGGTAAAAGTCCAGCTGCCACTGGGCTACAATTCTCCCAGTATCAATGTTACAGCCAAATCTTTTCCTGGGTGATAATTCGTCTTATGGGTGACCCAACTGCACTCTGATGACACTCCTGGGCTCAGCAGACTGGCTGCAACTTAGAGTATTGGGCTTTGGTCTTTGGTTCAGCACAGCTCTGAGTGGCGCTGATGAGAAGATCTGGGCTACTAACTTGCCCCAGAAGGCTTCTTCAGCTGTTGTTGCCCTGTTCTGTGAAGAGGAGGTCAGCCAACTGACCCCCAGAGTCTCTTGTTTTGGCTAGGCTCCTTGGAAGACTTCTCAGCAAGAAGGACAGAGTAAGCACAGTACCTTCTCCTTTACTAGCCACCGGGTTCTACAGGTGCAGCCTCTGTGCCGGTTCCTTGGTGCAGCAGGGCAGTCTCTCTTCTGTCCTCTTTTCCAGTCCATTGAGATTTGAGTTCTAGGTGGCAGGGATGCCATATTTGTGCTCAGAAAATGCCCTCAAGATAACATAATAGCTAATGGGCTACCAGGTTCCCCCTCTCTTGATGACTGCTTTTTGTGAAGTGTGGCATCTAGCTATCCCAGGATGCACCACCATTCTGCCCAGTTTGAAAATGGCAGAACCCCTCTTTTGGTGTACAGAGCTCCGAAACCCATCCCAGAGGTGTGGCTATTAAGGATGCTACACACTTCTGGAAAACGTTTTTGACAACTAGTTTCCTGTCTCTGCCCCTAGTGCCAATCTGTCTGCCTAAACAGCACCTCTCCCAAGTGTTAATCATTTGCCCTTCAAAGGTAGCTTCACCTTTGAAGCTCACCTTTTGTGCTAACAACTGTGTGGCTTCCTGCGAGAGGAAGTTAACACTTCTCCCCCATGTAATTTTCCATTGTATGCTTTCCTGGGAGTCATTAGCACGTCTCTTGGGGAGTACAGAAAGCTGTCTGTAGGATAAACCTAGTGCACAACTGTAAACAAGCTCTGGAAATCTTGGGCAACTAAAGTGGCAACTTCTGAAGTTGCACGTTGCCCAGCAGTGACATTAAATTTGATTTCACCATGAAATCGGGTTTGATGCATTGATGCTTTTGAAACCGTATAATTACCAAGTTTAGTAGTCCCATTCAGAAGTTAGCAGAGCTTCAATGTCAACCTATGAATTAATGAACACACAAATGAATGAAGAGTTTCAATAAGCGCAACGATTGCCCCTAGGTGTCTTGGCGCTGTGCAAGATAGGGAGAAGTGGAGCTCAATTGTTGAATTGCTGGACAAAGAGCTAGGTTTTCAAAGATTTACTAAATATGGAGAGAGATGCAGCTGTTCTTAGATTATGAGGAAGACGATTCCAATGTAATGCAATGGACCTAAAAAAAACTGCTGACACCCCAGTATGAATTTTTGAAAGATGGCCATACCAAATATATGACATGTACCACCTCTTATTCTTCTTGAAGTAGGCAGGGCCCTGCCTCTGAAGAGTCTTATAGGCCGTGCATATTGCCTTGAAGATGACACCTTGTTTAACCGGCAGCCAGTGCAATTTACTTTTGCCCGCTTTCGCCGAATGAACTTTAGGGATTTTCAGTAGGAACCATGCAGTAGCATTTTGAAGAGTTTGTAGTTTTTTTCAGGAACTCTTTGGTAGATCTAAATAAAGACTGTTATAGTAATCCAGCCTTCAATAACCACAGTTAAAAAAAAATTAAAGGGTATAAATGTGATTTTTTAAATCTTTCTAAAAGCATAGAAGGAGGACGAGGGGACCTTATTCACTTGACTTTTGTATTTCAGGTCATTATCCAATAGCATCCTGAGATGGTGGTTCGAAGTGTTCCTAGATCCGATGGCCACCACGCTGGGGACCAAAGAGATGTGTTACTTCTGAAAAAAATAACCTGTCTTTGAGGAGTTCAGTTTCAGATAATTGCAGTCCATCCATTTACTTACTGCACTCATGCAGTTCCTAAAAAGGTCACGTGAGTGAATATGTAGTTAGTTAGGAAAGTATTCAGTGAATACAAAGGCTCTACCATTCCCTGATTCCAACTGGCTCAGAAGGTGCACTAGTCAGGGTGAATACTTCCAAAAGACCCCATCTACCAGCAATTCATACTGGTAAGTCATATATTTCCTAAATTTACTAGGCCCTCAACGCACCAGAAAAACATTCAATTGAATTATATGAGATGTGAATATTATTACAACAGTAGTTCCACCTATGTTAAAGTTATTTATTAGTCCACATGCATGTTCAGATTGGCACCACTGTGTCCACAATCAGTTGGTATGTAGTCCAATAGATCGTATTCCGTAATTCTCTAAATCAATTCCACAATAGGCATCACATTGAATTTCCAACGATAGAATTTCCTGACATCTCTCAAAACCAGCCCGCCAACACGTGTTTCGTCAGGGATATCGCCCTTATGACTTCATCAGGGCTGTAACAATGTATAACACACATATTAATACGGTACAGTTTAAATACCAGTATTATTGATAATGTGAGTAGCCATGCGGTGTCGTGTGGGTAGTTAAATAGTGACAGAGAAAATAGACAAAAGTGTCAGAGTCACCAGATCCTCGGGGTCTGTGCACGTTACCAACACTTCCACCACAAGACAGCTCCAATACTCTGATTAGATTTGTCACAGAGTCTAAGAGAGTCCAAGTGGGGAAAAGGGGATTAGGAAAGGAACAGCTGGGAAGGAGACCTGTAGGAAGCAAAAGGTTAAAACACACAACATCAAAATCACATCTCATTAAATCAGTACGAGGCTATGACTCTAAGCATCGTCATTCTGAAAACATGAACAACCTAAGAATAGATTTAAAATGACTAGGCTTCAAGATGACTTAATACCTGAGAGGGAATCAAGAGAGGTTAAATGAAACTTTCAAATTCAAGTACTTTCTTTAGCATGAGAATCAGGAAACAATCTTAATAAGTTCTGAACCATCATATGACTCTTATTTTAAGAATACATATCAGAAACACACAACATTACATCTAGAACTCTGACCTTTTTTGTTCTCTCAAAATGTTGGAACATGAATTACACACATTGCAGATTTTCACATAGGTATTACACACCATAGAAGGATTGTGCACCATGAATAACACAACGTAGATTCAAGGAATAAATCATGCGACTTGTCAACTCGAATACTACCAAGTAAATTCCTTAGAATGGTAGCGCACAATGAATAAGATGAATTAAGCACGAGGAAATAATCGCGCGTCTTGCCGATTCGAATGCCACCATGTAACTGCCAAAAAATGGTAGCGCACAATGAATAACATGAATTAAGCATGAGAAAGGAATTGTGTGTCTTGCCGATTCGACTGCCACCATGTAACTGCCAAGGAAGGGTAGTGCACAATGAATAGCATGAATTAAGCACAAGGAAAGAATTGCGCGTCTTGCCGATTCGAGTAACAGCATGCAAATGCCATGAAAAGTCCAAACGCACATTCACACGCGCAAGATTAAATTGTTTATCATGAAGAATAAGGCCCAAGAATTTGAGCGTCCTCGATAACGGGGTCGGGGGCCCAGCTCAACCTCCGTCTTACCGCCCTGATTAAGGATCACCAATGTAGTATGAAGGGCAGAGACCTGGAAGATCAAGGTAGGCCACCGGAACAGGAGCTCAGGAAGTTGCTGCTGCTCTGCACTGGGACCTCTGAATAGTGAGCACGTGGAGCTGGGCTGGCTCCCTTTTATAGAGTCTTGGCCCAGCCCACAACCACACCCAGGCATGCTGCTGGAAAAGCTTATAGAAGGCCCTGGAAAGGGACCCCACCCTGACACACTCTGAAAGTTTGCAGCAATAGATGGCAAATGAACAGTATTTATAAGCACCTTAAAAATAAGTCTTCAGGATTGAACTCTGCAATGCAAAAGGTTAAACAACAACATATTAGCACAATGCATAAATTACGTTATCTTGAGAGTTTGGGGTTTTTGCATTCTAGTCGCCCGTAGAGCGCGCACTGCCCTGGTGTTGACAAAAAGCACATATATTAATGTGACGAGTAGCAACCAATTTATATGCATAAGTGACCATGTACCCAGAATTACTAAATTAACCTATTTGAATAGCACTCATCCCAAAACAATATCTCCAAGATTGACCAGCAGTGTAAACCCTTTATGTGTGCATGCCACTGTGATCAATATCCAAATAATGTAATGTCACTAACCTTAATATTCAAAAGATCCTTCCATGAGAAGTCTCTCTAGTTATCATTACTAGATTGATTTCATAGCGATGTTTCAAGGTCTAAAGTGATGATGTTCAGTTTCTCTATCCAAATATCAAAACCAAAATCAAATTAAATAAGTGTAAGTCCTTGCCACTGTAGTCTCAGAATTACATATCACTGACGTCTAGCTACATTGCCCCTAGATACTATAAAACTCCAAACTCAATAAATAAGCAGCTCTACTTCTTACAGGTTTATGTAGTCACTATAAACAGGTATGTGTAAAATTAAATATAAATCTATTGTGGAATCCCTGCTCGATAATTAAATATGCATAACAAGTAACTTGTACACAAAAGAAAAAACAACCCCCTAAAGTATATCGGGTGGTCGAAACCTTTGTTCCCTTAAGAGTAACTAAACCATTGTGTACCGAAAAATATAATTGCTAGTTGTCAAAAATCATACACATAACTAAGTACCGCCACTTTAATACTACAGCCCAGAAGCCCAGTATCAGTCCGACCGGGCCTTCACACTTACCTTGGGCCAATTCTATTACAACTCTTGAATCAACAACGGTTGGAAGCGAGTACGCTCATCAACCGAGCGTCACTCGCGCTGAAGTTAAATACCAGCACCAGTGCGTCCTAATACGGAAGTGACTAACCATTATGTGTTAGTCCTTCCGCATTGTCTATGGCCGCCGCATAGATATAGAGAGAGGACTCAGAGCAACAAGCTCTTCCCTCCGCGCTCTTTGCCCCATACCTTTAAACCACTAAGTGTAAGGTTCGAATTTGTATCCTCCTATCCTAAATATAGTTAGTAATGGACACTCTCTAAATGTTTGAAAACTATCCTTTTTAAATTAACAAACTCAAACATTTTCAAAACGAAAATTCTATGTTTCTAGTCAGTAGAAATGCTATCCGAGAGACAGTGACAAGCACAAACAAATTATCAACCAAAATCTACACTTGATCAAAGTACAATTTTATCGGACCAATCAAAAGTGCTCTAAATAAATTATAAAATACAACCATAGTCTTGTAAATTCACATTTGTAACATTCAAAATAATTGAGACTAATTTCTAAAATTACGTTGCTAAAAAATGCTCCAACTCATGATCTGTATTTAAGCCCACCTCCACCGCCTGTAACCTCATGATCCATAGAGATTCTCTTCATCTAAGCTGTAATTCTCTGTTTCCATCCCTAGGGTCCACAGAAATATGTTCTAAGCCGAAGAAATTAATTGTAATCTGAGTGCTTTGATTCTTACAAACCAGGACATGTTGAACTAATGCATATCTTTCATCCCTTTGTTTAACCGCCCTCAAATGTTCATTAATCCTTATTTTCAATGGACGTATAGCGCTCCCTACATATACACATTCACATTTGCATTTTATAATGTAAACAACATATTTCGTATCACAAGTCATGTGTGAGCTTATTCAATAGACCTTAGCATCATTATCAGTAAATTCTGTTAGAACATGGCAAACCCATTTACAAACCGCACAATGGCCACATTTATTAAAACCTGGATATTTTCTTAATAGCCAATTCTCTTTGTTTAGAGGTCTAGGATAAGTCCGACACAACAGATTCTTCAAAGATTGTCCTCTTCTATACGTAAACATCGGGCGTGATGTGATGAATTTTGTTAGCATGTTGTCTTGTTTCAAAACGTTCCAATGTCGTTGCATCACCCTCTGCAAAATAGATACACTTTCATTATACTCTGTAATCACTCTGTAATCAATCGGATCTCATTCGAACTTTTAGCCAAAGGTTTCCGACGTGGTAGTAAAGTCTCTGTCCGGTTGACTTTTTCAACCCTTTTCTGTGCATTATGAATCGTATCCCGACTGTAACCCCTTTGTACAAAGCGAGAGACCATTTCCTGTGCACATTCTTCAAATTCGTCTGTTCTACTACAGTTACATTTCGCCAAAGGATATTGCCAATATCTGGTGTTAGGGGTGTGCACTGGAAGCATGTAGTATTGCATTGCACAAAGTTGGTTTTCTATACAATCTGCTATGAATATGGTCATCATGTATGAACAATTCAACATCTAGAAATTCAATTTTCTGTTTGCTAAACTTGTAAGTGAATTTAATATTGACATCATTTTCATTCAAATACTCACAAAATTCAGTCAATTGTGTTGAATTCCCTGTCCAAATCATAAAACAATCATCAATATATCTTCCCCAGTACAAGATATGATCCTGCCACTCTCTGGTCCCTGGTCCCCAAATCCACCTCTCCTCAAACCATCCCATAAAGAGACTGGCGTAAGAAGGGGAGAATTTGGCACCCATCGCCACTCCTTGCCTCTGTCTGTACCACTGATTGTTGAAAAGGAAAACGTTATGATTTAATATTAGAGCGACCATCATCAGTATCATTTCAGTGTGTTTAAGCAAACTAGCTGATCTTCTATTTAACATGTGTCTCAAGGCTTTGAGACCTTCCTCATGTTGAATACTAGTGTAAAGTGCAACCACATCCAAAGTAACTAGCATCATATCTGCTTCCCATTGCATGTCTCCTAAGATGCCCAGAATATGTTTAGTACCTCTGATATATGATGGTAAATTCGCGACAAGTGGTTGCAAATAAACATCAACAAATTCTGAGATTCTCTCCGTAGGTCCCCCAATCCCTGAAATAATCGGTCTCTCAGGGGGAAAAGGGAGGTTCCTATGGATTTTTGGTAAAGTATAGAAGCCCGGATATCTAGGTCTATCCACTCGCATATATAAAAATTCTTCTTCATCCAGTAACCTTTGCTGATGCCATGCTCCCAGTAAATTATTGATTAAGTTAACCAGGTTTCGTATAGGGTTAGAGGGAAGAGTTTCATAACAATTAACATCATTTAGTTGTTTATAGATCTCTTCGTCATAATCTTTTTTATTCATGATTACAATGTTTCCACCTTTATCGGCTTGTCTGATAACAATATCATCATCATCATCCTGTAATTCTCTCAGAGCCTGCCATTCTTTACTAGTACGATTGTTTTCTATCTTCTATCTCTAAATTTATTCCACTGCTGTCTAAAATCTCTGGTAACAGGTCTATAAAAAACTTCTATGTTGCTATCATCTCCTGACCTGGGGGTCCACTTAGATCTCCTCTTAAGACCGCTAGTCTCATGTGAGTCAGAAAAAATATTCAAATCATGCAGTAGTTTCTGAGTAATCATATGTAAATCCTCATAGTCAGTAATTGGCATTACCATTGCCGTGTCATGTATATCACTGTGTTTGGACTCCTCTAATATACAACTCACTTGTCCAACTGCTTGTGTGTTTAATTCAAAGAACCTCTTAGGTTTTAGGCAAAGATCTCCCCTATTAGTAGGGCAGAAACCCAAACCTTTACTCAGTAAAGAGATCATGTCACCAGAGAGATTCTTATTTGCTAGATTAATAACATTAATCTGCTGTCCTATCAATTGCCCTGATTCTTCCTGTCCCACGATCTTGTTTTCATTCCTCTCCTCTGTGTATTTGTTTGTCCCTCTGTGTCCCCTCCGGGTTTGCCTGTTGCTTCTCTTCTTAGGAATCGGTTCCCCTGTCTTATTCTTAACATTTCTTGTAAAAAAGAGTAACCGTTACTGGGATCAGCACTAGTACTAGCCTCACCCCTATCAGTGTAAGTCTCACATGTTAGCTTGCTCCCTCCCTCCTGAAGAGGAGACAGAGCTCATGGAGTCACTGGGAGAGCTCTTCAAGTTAGTCCCTCCAGCTAGATGGTCATATTTCCTAGCAAAAGTAAACACTCTCCCATTCAAATAATCCCACTCATCTCTTCTTAGTTTTCTTGCTTTTCTTTGTTTTATGTCTTCCTGGTGTCGATTTAATATGTCATCCAATATTCTATAGTTTTTTTCAATTGCTTCATTAAGACCCGTACCTTTGAGGTCCTGTTCTAGTACTGTTATCTCTGTTTGTAATTTTGAAACCTTCCTGTCCGCATTTTCAATAACAACATCCATGAGTCTCATGGAACTGGAAATTAATTCCTTATTCCAAAGTGACAAAAGATCCAAATCAAGATCGTCATATGTCGGGAAAATCTGTGACCTCAGACCCCTAGGGATTCTATTCAATTTCTTATATTGTTTAAGTGTCACGCCATCCCACCACCTAGATAATTCTAACTTTTTCAACTTTTCCAATCTCCTGAATTTCTCTGATAGACTTTCTTTAGACACATGAGTACCACTTTTAATTGATTCTTGTATAGTACGACCCTTCATTAGGTTACTAAATAATTCTTCAGCAATTTTTTTCCTCTCCATTATAGACATCAGTAATGATTCAGGGAGGAGCTGCCTACTCTCACCAGATAAATGTAGTTAGTTAGGAAAGTATTCAGTGAGTGCAAAAGCGCTACCATTCCCTGATTCCAACTGGCTCAGAAGGTGCACTAGTCAGGGTGAATACTTCCAAAAGTTTTTGAAAGTGAGCCTGCTCTCTGCATATCATCAGCATACAATGCTAATAATAGACCCGATTATTTTATGAGCGCAGCCAACAGTATTATATACAGGTTGAACATTGTTGGGCTGAACAATGATCCCTGTGGAACTCCAGAAGGTAGAGTAAAAGGTTCTGAAGTGAACTCTCTTAGGGACACTGATTGTCATTGTCCCGAGAGGGGAATGACTGCAGTAGGGCTAGTGCCTGGACATCTGTTCCAGGGCTACGAATACGGCCAACCAAAAGATCATGGTTGACCACATTGAAAGCTGCTGAGAGATCTAACAGGATGCGGGCAGAATTTCCACCCCCTTCCAAAGTCGCTCAGATTTTCTTAGTAGCCTCTATTAGCGTGAATTCTGTGCTTTGGCCTTGCCTAAAGCCAACTGAGTATTGTCAAGGATATGATTCTTATCTATGAAAGAGCCTAGGTGCTCATTCACCAATTTCTCCACCAGTTTAGCTAAATACGGAAGCTAAGAGATTGCACGATAATTATTGAGATCCATCACATTTAAATTATGTTTTTTTAATAAAGGGAGAACTGAAGCAGACTTCTAGGGAGTGGGAAAGACACCTATCTCAAACATAGTAGTAAAAATTGTAATCAAGTAACTCTGTACTTGCCAATGGGGCGACTAGCCTTTCCACAGTAAAAACAACCATTTGGGATTTTTACTGTTGGTACATGAAAAAGTACATGTTCCACTTTTTAACATACAGCACCCTGCATTAGAGCTCAACAGGCCTATCTCAGGGGTGACTTACATGTAAAAAAAAAAGAGAGGTTAGGAATTTGCCATTACTTTAAATGTCAAAGTCGACTTTGAAGTTTTAAACTGCTCTTCCAGTCTGCAGTGTCAGACTGGGCTTCATGTTTTGCCTTGTGCCCACGGTGGCACAACTAATGTTGGTGAGCTCAATGGTGCAGCAACTCAGTGGAGCTTGGTACTGCATACTAGGTACTTATAAGTACCCTGAGCTCTGCCAATTGGGGACAAGCCAATTAAACATACACCGCTTTAAGGATCTGAGCATATACAATGAGTCCTGTTTAGCAGGGCTCAGGACTTTTCAGAGCCATGACATCAGCACCTAGTAGTCAAAATGGGGGCAAAAACTGGGGGTAAACCTGCAAGAAGCCTGTTTCCTCACAGAAGGTTTTTCACTGCCAGGACATGTAAAACATTAAACATACATGTCCTACTTTTTAAATTCCATGCATCCTGTCCTATGTTAGTTAGGGCCTACCTTAGGGGTGACTTATGGGTACTAAAAAGAAAGGTTTAGGCATGACAAATGGTTTATTTCACCAGGTCGAACAGCCAGTTTAAAACGGCATACCCATGCTTCAAGGGCAGGCCTGGAACCATGTTTTATAATGCTACTTTAGTGGGTAGGACACAGAGTGCTACAGCCCTCTAGTAGTATTTCATTTCCAGGCCCTGGGTACATGTAGTCCCATATACAAGAGACTTTTAAGTAAATGTACCAATTGTCAAATATGTCAATTTCATCATGTTTAAAGGGACAGCACAAGTACTGTTACCACTGGTTAGCAGGAGTAAAGTGTTCAGAGGCCTATGAACAACAAAAACGGCTTCAGCAACATAAGGCAAAAATCTAAGGGAATACCACACACATAATGGTCATTTCCAATAGAAAGGTCATTGAAAACCAGTGGAAAATACCACCCTAAAATACTTCCACTCAAAAGCAGGTGATAAAAATTCCTGGAAGTGTAGGGCAAGAAAGACAACCTGTAAAACAATAAAAAACTAAGGCCATCACAATTATGCAAAACAATACACACCACATGCACTGTTTAATTTACAAAAAGAAATTGCACACATGCACCTGCACACAGGGACAGATCCATATAAAGAGCCATGTACAGGGGAATTCTCTCACAGGTTGATTGCAATAGCTCAACTTCCATTCCACACTGCACCATCATAAATTGAGCACTGTTAGGCCACTATATCATGCTACGCCAGATCCATGTTCTGCTACAATAAACCATGCAGCACCAAAATGGAAACCAGGTCACCAATCAATGACCTCAAATAGCATAGCTACTCAGCTGAGGCAGTATTGACACATTAAGGCTAAAACCTGTAAACACAAGCCAGTATGAAATCCAGAGGACATACATGCTTGATATGGGTGCCATACAAATTATATTTTTTTCATTACGGATACCCTGGAACCCAACATAGGAATTCACTGCATCTCCCTTTCTGGAAAATTCTAGCAGTGCTAGAATTATTTGCAACTGGCACATGGAAGGCAGTAAGATTGGTGCTTGGCATTTTTTAGTCAGCCTTCAGAAAAATCCTCTGCTAAGTTACGGTTGCAGATGCTTTGCAGAGAGTGAGTGGACTGTATATATAATTCCCCTTGGACCCTCACACAGCAAATACCAGCATAGCAAATATATGTGCTATAGCAGGATTTCTGGATATCCTATGTTTGACTGAATTAACATGTATACTTGATGGTCCTCCATAGATAGCAACAACTGTGCTTGAACCATAAAATGAAGTACACAATTAATGTGCAAATGCTGTGTGAGTTGGACCTGTGTATGCTGAACAGCTGTGTTAAGTGCCCTGGAATAAACCACAATGTCATGATCACCCTCAATGTACTGAGCAGACAAATCAACCATTTATCATCAAGATAATGCATTATGATTGTTGTAGTCCAATCTGAATACGTCACCAGTACTATTAGACAGTTCTTGTCCCTTGTGGCAGCACATACATGGATCAGCGTGAATATGTGAAACAAATTACATCAGTTAGTTTTTACAATGTTGATGATTCTTAGTCAAGTCAAATGTTTAATAGCCACATGTATTCACTTACAACTCTGATGTCACTAACTTTGAATTCCTCCGACCTCGAGACATTGGTTTACATCTTCCACTCTAGAAATATTGAGGTTAGTCATACTTTTTTCCTTTCACAGCTGGAGCTAGAGCTGAGGTGGAGAACTACCACCAGTTGCCATGCTTTAGTGCTTGTGATTGACAACTCACTTAAGTAACTAGCATTTCAAGGTTTGGAACCAGTTTTTAATGTTCTCAAAATCAAGTGGAAATGTTGATACATTATTGATTTTGGGCTTCATGTGCTTAGCTTTTTTTGGTTGCATTTGCAGAATCAGGCCATTTGCAACCCAAAAAAAGCATTTTCATATGTACAAAACCCTATTTTGTGATTCTGTAACCTATTACCAAATCGCATAATGGTTAGTGATTTGGTATTAGGATGAGGCGTCTTAAGGGCGTCCCTTCGTAATAGCAGCTCGCATTCCTAAGTTTGAATGTTTTGCGACTGGAATGCAGTAGCAAAACATTTGCTTTTTGACACCAATTTCAACTTGGTGCTAACACATTCGTAAACGGGAATGGGTCCCAAGGGACCCCTCTCCCTTTGTGAATTGGATGCAAAAATGTTTTTTAAGAGCGTTAATGGTCCCATGGACCACTGTCTACTCTTAAAAAAAATGAAACTGAAACTTTTAATATTTTTCATTTTCCCACTGGTAATCGCAAAAGAAACTATGGAGTTGCGTACATTTGGAATTCCAATTTCCTAATTGTGATTCCATTGGAATCTCAATTAGGAAATCGCAATTCCTAACGTACATCCATGTGGCCCTTTGTCCATTATCTCCTTCAGAAGCATGTTCTTTTTTGTTTCTGGGAGTATCTTCAGCATGTGAAGGCGTATAAAATGAGCATGATGTCCACCTCCTTGGCTAGAACATCCAGCTCAGGATCCAGAAACGTGTACTCTCTTTTACTGTTTTGGTCCATGGTCCAATGTAGTTTGGCAGGTTTCTATTCATGAAGACTGAGTGATATTGAAGAAAAGCAGTGGGTTCGGTTTGTCTTGTTTCAAGGTGCTTTGCTCACACAAAATGAATGCTTGCACGCTCTCATACAGGAAGGAGGTGTTGGTGTACTTTGGGGTGCCCTAAGTCCATTCTGTGTGTTGCTCTAGCCGTTTCTGATCTCTAGGAGTCAATTTGTTTTACTCCAGGAATTTCCAGTGCTGAAATTGGCTTCCTCATGTTTTGTCCATGTTCTATTTAATGGGTGCAGTAGTTATCACTAGTTAAGTAGCATACATTCAGTATTCAACACACTGCATAAATGCGGATTTTGCTGTGCATGTTAAAGACTCATAATCTGTGTTATTTAACACATGTGTTCTTTACTGAATCCTGCTGTTTCCCACCAAACTAGTGCAGGAGGTTGACTCTCTGTATAGTGAACAAAAATGATGTGCACTGTGCAGAGAGTCGAGGGAACCCCTCCCTTGGTATCTAGAGGCAAAAATAGATAACCCAATCCTCTATTTTTTTTGGTAGTGTGGGCGAGCAGTTAGGCTTATCAAAGAGTTGTGCAATGCATTTTTTCTACTCACAATATTAATAAGTGAGACACAAACACAAAGAATAACTCGCCAGGTCCAAGGGTCCAGCAGGAGGAGTTTGGGTAGTTCCCGGTTTGGGCGGGAGCAGCATGGCTGAAGGTCTTGGAGCTGGTGCACCACGAATAAGGAGGACACTTGGAAACGCACTACACAAGGGGACTTGAAGGTAAGTCCGAAGGGTCTGCTTGGAGGGAGGAGGTCACAAGGGCTTGCGGACCACAGGAGCACAGTTAGTTGGTCGATGCCGGGGCCAGATGCAGAGTGGGCAGGTCAGCCAGGCGTTGTGAATCTTGGTTTTGTCACTGTTGCGAGCAGGCAGCTTGGAGGGGTGATTGCAAATCAGCTGGGCCACTCAGGCAATGGATCTCCGGTGTCCTGAAGTCTCTCAGTGGGTGCTTGCTTCTGGTCTTTTGGAAGTCCGGCATAGACTCTGCTTCTTGGTGTTTGCTGTTGTGGGTTCGGTACCCCCATATGATATGATGTGGCTCTGGTAAGTCCTAGTGGAGAGACAGGTATGACCATCCCACGCTGTTGGACAGTTTTTGGCAGGGCTACTGCGTCAAGGTAATTGCGAAGCATCAGTTTATTGAACCGGACTTCACTCTGGGGTGCAGGGTGAGAGGGGAGAGTGATACCTTCATTCTAAGGGAGTTTCTTGGTGATGTCTTGAAGGCTAGAGATGCTGCAGGGTTTTGTGGAGTCCTTCAGGTTCAGGAGGACACCACAGTGATGATTGTTGAGTCGTTGGAGCAGCAGGGTTTTGTGCCTTTTTCATTCTGCAGCAGGGATTCAATTCTCGTGCCCTGTGTCTTCTTTGCCCTGGTCTTCTTTGTGTTCATTGAAACTACAGTTCTGGTCAGGAGTTGCCACCTAAATACTGTAATTAGGGGATATTAGGGGGAGGCCCTGGTAGTAGACAATGGGACCTCTTCATTTTGGAAAGGAACACAACCCGATCCTAATTAGCTATTTTCCTTACGTTCAAGATGGAGGAAAATGAAATGGAGGGTTCACTTCGCCTGCTACACCTGAGTGGTGGTGCTGGCTGAAGGTGGCCACTCCTCCTATTCTTTCTAGTTTTCCTGCTGGTCTTCCCACCAAAAATGGGGTCTGGACTCAGAGTTGCCTTCTGCTGCTAGCAGCAGAGGCTGGGGTCACACTTCAAAGGCGGAAAGGCCTTTGAAGCTTCCAGCCTGGAGCAGTGTGCCTGCCTGAGGGGAGGAGGGATGACACCCCCGCCCTGGAAAGGCTTTGACTTCTGCCTCCAGAGACTGTAGGCTCTCACCCCAGGAGTCCAGAATCATGTTTAGGAGTGGCAGGCTGATTAAGAACAGTCAGTAACCACACTATGGTCCTCATTATGACTTTGGCGGTCTTTTACAAAGACTGTCAAAGCTGTGGGCGCCAGAAGACCACCAGTGCTAGTGGTCTTCCTACTGCCATTTTGCGACTACTGAAGGATTTCTGCCACAATTTGGGTGGAAATCTGTCAGCAGTTGTGTTGGTGGTCGGTGGAGAAGAGGCAGTTCCACAGCTGTCACTGCCACGGCAAAAGGACTCTGCCCGCCGTATTATGAGCAGCAATACGGCGTGGCGGTGTCCTGATGGCAGGGGGCGCTGCCAGGAGTGGAAGCGTCGGGTCCCATTCCCTGGCGCACGACCTCCTCACCGGATAAGGTAAGTCAATCGTCTGACAGAAGAGAAGGGTGTGAGGGTGGGGGCTGTCGTGTGTGTGAGTGAGTGGTAAGGAGATCTGGCTCCGGTTCCTGCTTTGTAGGGGCCTGGTGCACTTACAGTTCGAAATTACATCAGGTTCCAGGCACAAAGTGAGGGGCTGGCCATGTCAAAAAGGCCCTTTCTCACAACTAGTCTCTCATGTGAATGTGTCCTCTTTGTGGGTGTGCCGAGAACAACCAGAGAAGGCGAGCTTGCCTGCAAGAAAAGCTGGGTTATGGGCCTTAATGGCTTTGTAAATGATGCAGCTGGTTTTGAAGGCTTCTCATTGTATGACAGATATTTGCAGGACAGTGGCACTAGAAACAGAGGCAAATATTAGCTTATTCTTCCAAGGCCTTTGGCATTTTGGGCTCTCAGGTTGAAGTAGCTGGCAATGGAGGTTCTAACGTTAAATCATGCTATCAAGTATGAAGTGACAATTTGGTAAACATGAACTGGTACAGGAGTTTGTGAGATAAGAACCATTGATTGTCTGAGGAAACAGTTACAGCTTTCTTGTTGTGGAGTCTAAAAGCAAAACTAAAACAGGAGTAGCCATCAGACTAGCAGCACTAAATTTCTGAGCCAATATCAGAGGCACAACATATCGCAATGGGTTTTCTAGCAAAGTGGATAATGGTGATCTTGGTAAGATAATAGAAAGTGGCTTCAGATTAAAGGGGGAGTACCTCTACCCCAGCACTGGAAAGCACCATGGGAGTGTTGTCACAAGTAGCACATCTAAGCAGCAACACATTTATTTTATGGACATATAAGCTAGCGTTCTCTTGGGCTGATAGAGAGCGAGGAGGAATTTAGTATAATAGAGTGATAACGCTGAAGAATTACTGGATAGAAAAAGACAATAACCATTTTGAAATTCCACAATCCAAATCAGATAGATAATGGTCACTGTGTGTAATAATAATAATAATAATAATATTGATAATAATAAGTATAGACTATTATTGTTGATTTGCTTTCGTTGGTATTATTATTATTAACAATAATAGTAGTAATAGTAGTAGTAATAGTAGTGGTAATAGTACATGTAAAATGCAAAGGTCCCTGATTCCCATTTCTATTGACCAATCAGGAAAGGCAGCAAACAGGGTTTCTTAGTTTATGTGAGCAGATGCCTATTGACCATTTACCTCGATGGAGGAGTGGCGCAGGAAGGCATTATAATGAAGGGACACCAGAAGTCTGGTTACCTCAGGCCTCTGAAGGTTCCAATTGCAAACTGAAACTGTAACTAGACCTGTAAAAGTTGTGGCCAATTTATTTCCAGTATTTGGATCACTGTAAAGGCATGTTGGGATAATGTGTGTCACTGGACATGATTACAGAGCCTGCTTGGATGAGGATGGTTCTATTTGGGCTGAAGTATATGGGCTGCTGGTTAACATGTCAGGCTTTGGGGAGCAGTTTTTTTAAAGTGCTGGGGTCAGTTCTATGACAGAACCACACATGAAAGAACTACTTATGCCTTAACAAAGAGGTCAGAACCACAACCATGTCTTTTCCACGCATGCCTTCACCAAGCATGCCTTCACAATTAATGTAGTTGTAAAAACATGCCTAGTAAAAGCATATGTGGAAACAGCATGTGTGGTTCCATCATACAACTCCCCTCTTAACCTAAAAAAGTACCCCAACCCCTCACCCACCCTGAGGCCCAAAACTATCCCACCCCTAATAAGTAAACTACTCAGACACCCCAACCCACTCTGAGCCCTAAAACCTTCCCCCACCCCTAATAACTAAACTACCCTGACCCCCCAGACACCTTAAGCCCTAAATCCACCCCACCACTAAAAACTACCTCCAAACCCTGCCCCAACCCCACTTACCTCACTGCGTCCTCGCCTGATCCTTCCTCCTCTTCTCTCCTCTCGCCCTTCCTTAAAACTTCCCCACCTCTAAATAATAAACTATCCCACCTCCCCAACCGTGCCCCTAAAAATAAACTATACCAACCCCCACCCGCCCTAATCCCTAAAACAAACAACACCAACCCTCCCACCCCACCCCTAAAAAAATAAACTACCCCGATAGCACTAAATCCAACCACAATTACCTCACTGCATTCTCTCCCAACCCTTCCTTCTCTCCTCCCACCCTTCCTTAAAACTTCCCCACCTCTAAAAAATAAACTACCGCAGCCCTAAGCCCTAAAAAATAAGAATTCCACAACCTGCATCCCGCCCTTAAAAAATAAATTATTTGGTTCCCTCACCCACCCTGAGCCCTGAAAACTAAGCTTCGCCAAACCCTCCCACCCCACCCAAACCCCAAGCCCCTAATCTACTCCCGCCCCTAAAAACTACCCACAAACACTGCCCCAGTCCCACTTACTTCACCTTGCCCTTTCCTGATCCACTAGACGGCTCTCTGCCTTAACCACGCATATGCGTAGTGTGGCATATGCATGGTTAAGGCACAGAAAAAGGTAGTCGTTGTTCAGGCAAGCGCTGTTACGCTTGTGTGGTAAACATTTGCATTGTTTACAATGCGTCGTTTAGGATGTTTCCTGCTGGCATGCAGTGTGAGAGGGGGCTACTGGTATGCCTCAAATTAATACTCTTTGTAAGAAATTAGGTTGTTAGTTGGCTAAGAGGTGAGCCATGGTCAAGCAGCAACTACAATCCTTGTCAGAGTAAGGCACAAGCAACCCCAAACTAGCCTGTACTCAAACCCCTGGTAGCTTGGCACAGTGTAGTCAGGCTTTAATTAAAGGTAAGGCGTAAAGCATTTGTGCAGCACTTTAGCAAACAGTAACCCAGTGAAAACATGTCACAAAGGAGCCCACAACAACATTAGAAAATTAGATATATTTTTTATAAATAAAACAAGACAAAACAACAAAAACCCAGGTGGTAGAACCGGAGGTATTGAATCCTAAAGCTTTTGGGGAAAATAGAGGCACAAGACATAGAGGTGGTCATTACAACCCTGGCGGACGGTGTTAAAGCGGCGGTAAGACCGCAAACAGGCTGGTGAAAAAAAAAAGGGAATTATGACCGTGGCGGAAAATGCCAACAAAGACAGCCACTTTAACACTCCGACCTCCACGGCGGAACAGACAAACAGCGTAGCGGTCACCGCCAACAGACAGGCGGGAGACAAAGAACCGCCCACAGTATCACAACCTACCAATCCGCCACCTTTTCCGGGGCGGATTCACTGTGGATAAAAACATGGCGGAAACAGCCATTTCAATGGGAAAACGCTCACCTCTACACACTCCACAAGGAACGACGACACCATGGAGACGGAACTCCAAATACTCCCTGCGATAGTCTTCCTGCTCCTGTACGATCATCAGAAACGCCGGCGCCGAAGACAACGGTGAGTACTGCACCTACGACATAGGGGAGGGGGGAGTTGGGAGGGGGGAGGCAACAGTCAGGGACACACACACGCAACACCCCCACCCCCACCTGACCCTCATCCACTACAACACACACACCAATGCATATCCAAACATTACAGTAACAACCCCCAAACCCCCCGGAAGAATGCAAAGACAAAAGTAAATGAGTGCAACCATTGTAATATATCAAAATACAGTAACCAAATATATACAGATATATATACACAATCAACAAAATATACATCACGATTAGTAGTGCAGGTAATGCACCATTCAATGTCCGTGGACCACTGGGCACAAAATGCATGGGCGAGGCCCACACACGATACCTGAGCAAAACGGAGAGAACACTGATGGGGCATCAGATAGAAATACAACAGGCATCTCAGGGGGAAGGGAAGGGGGTCACCTCAGCCGGATGAGAGCACCACGCCAGATCCACGAGGGGGCTCCATGCCCATTGATGTATCCTGGGGAGTGCAAAGCCACAGTCTCTCAAGTCTCTACAGTGGGTGGGTCGCCCACTGTACCATCCTGGGGAGTGCAAAGCCACAGTCTCTCAAGTCTCTACAGTGGGTGGCTTGCCCACTGTTCAATCCTGGGGAGTGCAAAGCCACAGTCTCTCAAGTCTCTACAGTGGGTGGGTTGCCCACTGTACCATCCTGGGGAGTGCAAAGCCACAGTCTCTCAAGTCTCTACATTGGGTGGCTTGCCCACTGTTCAATCCAGGGGAGTGCAAAGCCACAGTCTCTCAAGTCTCTACAGTGGGTGGCTTGCCCACTGTTCAATCCTGGGGAGTGCAAAGCCACAGTCTCTCAAGTCGATAACAGTCTCCACTGGTTCTGGAGGGGGACTGGTGCCCAGAGTGCTTCATCCTGTTAAGGACAGACGGAGTGGATGCTGTTCTCCACTGGTTCTGGAGGGGGACTGGTGCCCAGAGTGCTTCATCCTTTTAAGGACAGATGGAGTGGATGCTGTTCTCCACTGGTTCTGGAGGGGGACTGGTGCCCAGAGTGCTTCATCCTGTTAAGGACAGATGGAGTGGATGCTGTTCTCCACTGGTTCTGGAGGGGGACTGGTGCCCAGAGTGCTTCATCCTGTTAAGGACAGACGGAGTGGATGCTGTTTTCCACTGGTTCTGGAGGGGGACTGGTGCCCAGAGTGGATCACTCTCCCCGTGACGGTCCCAGTTCCGTCACTGACCCTGCCGCGCATGGTCTAGCGGTGCTTGAGTTGGCGGTGCTTGCCCTGTGCCCTGTTCAGCGGTGCTTGACTTTGCTGTCTCTGACTTGCTCAGCGGTGCTTGCCATGGCGGTCTTTGCCCTGTTCAGCGGTGCTTGACTTTGCTGTCTCTGACCTGTTCAGCGGTGCTTGCCATGGCTGTCTTTGCCCTGTTCAGCGGTGCTTGCCCTGTTCAGCGGTGCTTGACTTTGCTGTCTCTGACCTGTTCAGCGGTGCATGCCATGGCGGTCTTTGCCCTGTTCAGCGGTGCTTGACTGTGCTGTCTTTGATCTGTTCAGCGGTGCATGCCATGGCAGTCTTTGCCCTGTTCAGCGGTCTTTGCCCTGTTCAGCGGTCTTTGCCCTGTTCAGCGGTGCTTGACTTTGCTGTCTCTGACAGCGGTGTTTGCCATGGCGGTCCCTCATTGCCCAGCGGGGCTGTGGCTGCCGGGGCCCTCCTGGGCACTGACTCTGGCTGTGGCCTCCTGGCCAGTGACTATGGGACTGCCCTCCTGGGCACTGACTCTGGCGGTGGCCTCCTGGCCAGTGACGATGGGACAGCCCTCCTGAGCACTGACTCTGGCGGTAGCCTCCTGGCCAGTGACGATGGGGCTGGCGGTGGCCTCCTGGGCAGCGGGGATGATGGCGGGCTTCTCCGCCGTGCTGCTCTTCCCAGACTTTGGAGCTTTCTTCTGCCCCTTCCTCAGCTTGGGAGGAGTCACAGCTGAGTGGACAGTCCCCCCGGGACCTTTGTGAGCGGCTTTGCTGGCTGGAGTCTTCCCCCTATCCCGTCGGGCACTGTCCAACTTCTGGTGCTTCACGGGGGGGACTGGCTGTGCTGTGGCTCCGTGTCACACTGGCTGCCCTGGTGCCCGGTGCACTCCACATTCCTCTAACAGGCACCACTGGTACCGTAGATTTTTTGGCTGAGGTGCTAGTACGGGACCTATGAATTGGAGGTGGGGGTGGTGGGAAAGAGGTCAAGTTTGCTCAGGAAAAGCTTCTGACGAACACTGGGACGGGTAGCTGGAGGGGGTCTGGGAGTGGAGGAAGAGGAGGTCGTTGTAGGAGGTGTAACTTTTGTTGATGTGGGTGCAGGTGCATGCGCTGGAGGCTGTTGAGAGGTGGATGGATGTTGGGTGGGTGTGTGCCCGCGTTTGTGTACTTTGGGAGGGGACGTCACAGACACACTTGGAGAGGACACAGGGGACGTGTAAATGGTAGTGGGGGTGGTGAGTGCAGGTGAGCGGGGTGTGGTGGTGGGTGTGCTGGTGCGGGACCTAGTGGCTGTAGTGGTAGTGCATGTAGGTGAGAGTGTAGACAACACTGGGAGGGAGGAGGGAGACGACGAAGAGGAGGACATAGTGGAGGCAGTGGATGTTGCTGTGTCTGTATGCGTGTGATGCTTGCGTGAGTGCCTGTGGGATGTGTGGTGCTTATGTTTGCCTGAGCTTCCCTTGTGTGTTGACGTGTGTGCAGGCTGGTCTGATGGTGTGCTTGGGATAGGCTGGGGTACAGGGGATTGGGTCTGGGTGGAGGAATTTGGAGGGGGGAGGCTAGAGACAGTGACAATGGCTGCCATCAGTGCTGAGGCCAGAGATTGCAGGGTTCGATGAAGGGCAGCTTGGCCCGAATGAATGCCCTCCAGGAATGCATTACTGTGTTGCAACTCCCTTTCTACACCCTGGATGGCATTCACAATGGTAGACTGCCCAACAGTGAGTGACCTAAGGAGGTCAATGGCCTCCTCACTGAGGGCAGCAGAGGTGACAGGGGCAGGGGCTGAGGTGCCTGGGGCGAAGGTGATGCCCACCCTCCTGGGTGAGGGGGCACGGGACGAAGGCTGAGGGTCTGCTGGGAGGGCGGTGCTGGTGGGGGGGGTGGCGGCTGTACCTGTAGAAGTGGGGGGCACAGATTTTGCCACCACCACAAGGGAGCTCCCATCGGAGGACGAGTCCGTGTCGCTGGTTGCTGATCCTGTCCCCGCCGTGAAGCTCCCCTCGCCCTCCGTCCCACTGGTGTATTCAGAGTCCGTGGTGTGGCCCTCCATGGCCATGTGGGATGCAGCTCCCTCATGCTCCGGTGCCACTGTACCTCCGCCTGATGATGCTGATGCACAAAAGAACAGGGAGAGCACAAAAAGGGGGGGGGACGACAGAAGAAAGACAGGTTGAGTGCATGGCTTACCGCTACCGTTGGCGGACAATACAGACACAGCAGCCCCCTGCACTACGCCGCGCTGTTGGGCTCTACTGATGCAGTTCCTGGGATATGGCCTACATGGCTATGGTGGACATCAGCACACATAGATGACACAGGGGCATGTATACCTGTACTTGTCACTCTACAGAGGTGGGGTGGAGTGCCACATGGCCTGCATTACGGAGGGGCCTAGCCTGCGGAACTCGCCCTGGCCTAGGGAAACCCACAGCCCTCCTCCCCCACCCAGACACCTCCACTGCACGCAAAGTCCGCTGAATGATGTTGTACTCACCCCCTTGTGTCTGCTGTGATGCCCTCAAGCGCCCATCCAACTCAGGGTAGGCCACCGCCAGGATCCGGAACATCAGGGGGGTCATGGTGCGACGGGCACCCCTCCCACGTTGGGAGGTCATCCCCAGCTGAGCCTCCGCCGTCTTCTTGCTCCAGCGGCGAATGTCCTCCCATCTTTTACGGCAGTGGGTGCTCCGTCTCTGGTGGACCCCCAGGGTCCGGACGTCCTTGGCGATGGCACGCCAAATATCCTTCTTCTGGTGGGCGCTGACCTACATGACATGTACAGGGGAAGAAGAGAAGTCATTACCAACTGCACCGTTGAAGTGAGTGGCCCACATCCCTACCCTTGCCATGTGGCACATCCATTCACAGTCCTTCATGCTCTTACAACTCTGCCCCCTTCCTTCTTACAACCAGCCTTCTCCACCCAGGCATAGCCCATACAACTTGCTCCCTGTGTACTCACCTGTTGGTCTGGAGGACCGTAGAGTAGCGTGTACTGGGGGAGGACCCTGTCCACGAGCTTCTCCAACTCCTGTGCAGTGAAGGCAGGAGCCCTTTTCCCAGACGCACAAGCCATTGTCTCTTCCAGACCGAGGTCACAGCAGCACTTGCAGTATAGGTCCTCTCCTGTCGAAGATCAGGTATCGAGTGATTCAACAGATAGAAAATGGCGGTCACGTCCGTGGCGGTGACGTCCGCGGCGGTGCGTATCATCACCGCCGGCGCACTTCGTCATTGGCTCCTGGGACCCATAGGGTCCAATGTTAACCAATGCAGCATTGCGCAGCGGTCTTCGACCGCCTACCGCAACGGTGTACAACGCCAGCGCAGTTACCTCACATCCCATTGTCCCAGTTTAGAGGTCAGGCAGCCGCCATTTCAGGGGCTCACATGGCTTCATTTTCAACTGCGTCACACATACCTAGGCCTGGACTCAATACACATACAGACAACTTTTTGGATTATGTTTCATGTTCTGTGTAGCTGTGGGTACATACCTCTGAGTTGCTTGACTCTGTGGTCGCTGTTGTCCTTCCTAGGCACCGTCATCTGGGACATGTGAGGAGATGGTGGAATCCTCCGGTGTACCGACCGCTGGTGGACCTGTTGACAATGGAGGAGCAACATTTAATCATCACCTACAGGTTTGACCGTGCCACAATCCAGGAACTGTGTACCCAGTTGGAGCCTGACCTGATGTCAGCTATCCGCCATCCCACAGGGATCTCCCCTCAAGTGCAGGTGCTATCAGTGCTCCATTTCCTAGCAAGTGGGTCTTTTCAAACAACAGTGGCCATGGCATCAGGGATGTCCCAGCCTATGTTTTCCAATGTGTTGTCCAGAGTGTTGTCTGCCCTGCTGAAACACATGAGGAGCTACATCGTTTTCCCTCAGGTGGAGGATTTGGCTACTGTTAAAGGTGACTTCTATGCCCTTGGACATATCCGTAACATCATAGGTGCCATTGATGGGACCCATGTGGCTTTGGTCCCCCCCCCCCCACAGGAGTGAACAGGTGTACAGGAACCGAAAGAGTTATCATTCCATGAATGTACAGATGGTATGTTTCGCAGACCAGTACATCTCCCAGGTAAATGCTATGTTCCCTGGCTAAGTGCATGACGCCTACATCCTGCGGAATATCAGCATCCCTTATGTGATGGGTCAACTCCAGAGGCACCGTGTGTGGCTATTAGGGGATTCTGGTTACCCCAACCTGTCATGGCTATTGACCCCAGTGAGGAATCCCAGGACCAGGGCAGAGGAACGCTACAATGAGGCACGTGGGTGGACTAGGAGGGTGATCGAACGCACCTTCGGCCTCCTGAAGGCCAGGTTCAGGTGCCTCCATATGACAGGTGGTTCCCTATTCTACTCACAAAGGAAGGTGTGCCAGATCATCATCGCCTGCTGTATGCTTCACAGTCTTGCTTTGCGACGCCAGGTACCTTTTCTGCAGGAGGATGGTCCAGATGACGGTGTTGTGGCAGCTGTGGAGCCTGTGGACAGTGATGAGGAGGAAGCAGAGGAAGAAGACATTGACAACAGAGACTCAGTCATCCAGCAATATTTCCAGTGACACACAGGTGAGAACACTTTCTTGCCTACTACAAGTACTTTCACACTTCTACCTCTATCCTGTCTGTCAATTTCAAGCAGTATTTGGTAACTGAGTTGTACATTTCAATTACGGTTTCACAGATGTGGTTACCAACGTGTGTCATCTGCTTGCATTCTTCATGGACTTGTGATGTGTGACATAGGTATGTTGACATTACATTTGAGAACGGATTTTGTCACTGTCATAGCTAATACACATTTTCAAAATCACACACTGACTCCAGATTGTTTTGTGCTTCAAGGGTGTTTATTGAAGTGCTAAATATTGGAGGGGGTGGTAAAATGGTGAGGGGTGATGGTGGAGGAATGTCCATGGCAGTGTCCAGTCTATTAGTCTCACAAGTGCACTGCCCATATGGGCATAGGAAGTGGAGCTGGGGCAGTTCCAATATGGACAGGGTTACAAAGTGGGACAGTGGGATGACAATCAGGGTGGTCTCATTTCTTGGCGGGGGTCTTGCCCTCGTGCTCTGTCCTGTTCCTGGATCTCAGGGACCGCTTGCGGGGTGGGGTGGTTCTCCGTCTGCAGGGTGTGGGGTGCTGGTGTGGTGGTCCTGTGGCGGGGCGTCCTGTCCACTAGCGTCGGCAGAGGTGGTGGGCAGTTCATCTTTCATGCTAGTGTCAGGGGACCCTTGGAGTGCCACGGTGTCCCTCATGGTGTTCAGTATGTCCTTCTGCACCCCTACGATGGTGCCCAGGGCGGAGCTGATGGTTCTGAGTTCCTTCCTGAACCCCAAATACTGTTCCTCCTGCATGCGCTGGTTCTCCTGAAACTTGGCCAGGACTGGAGCCATCGTCTCCTGGGAGTGGTGGTGTGCTCCCATGATGGAGGAGAGGGCCTCGTGGAGAGTGGGTTCCCTTGGCCTGTCCGCCCCCTGTCGCACAGTAGCCCTCCCAGTTCCCCTGTATTCCTGGGCCTCCGTCCCCTGGACCGTGTGCCCACTACCACTGCCCCCAGGTCCCTGTTGTTGTTGGGGTGGTGGGTTATCCTGGGTTCCCTGTAGTGGTGGACACACAGCTGATTGACGTGCCCTGGGTACGGAGGTATGAGCCCGCTGGGTGGGTGCTGTGCTGGTGTTTCCAGAGGGTGGAAGTTCTGTGTTGGGCTGTGCCTGTGTGAGGGGAACTGACTGTCCCGAGGCCCATGATGGTCCGGGCTGGTCATCTGGATCCAGTTGGCCAGAGCTGCTGTCATCACTGTGGGCCTCTTCTGTGGGTGGGGTAGAGATGTCTGGACCCTCCTGTCTGGTGACGTTGGGTAGTGGTCCTGCAGGGGTGTAAAAGCATGATTATTGCATCTGTGTGTGTCATGGTGTGCAATGGGTGGGTGAGCGTGTACCCCAGTGCTAGCATTCCTGTGTGGGGCTTTGTGTGATGATGGTTGGGGGGGTGTTACGGGTATGTGCAGTGGGCATACTTTAGTGAGGGGTGTCCATGCTTTGTTGTGTCATGCAGGGCTTGGTGTTGGGATGTGTGGTTTGTGTTATTAGTACATTAGTGAGGAGTTGGAGTGATAGGGGAGGGGCTGAGGGTGGGGGTCTGTGATAGCATGCAGGTAGGGTGGGGGGATATGATAGTTAAGATTTGACTTACCAGAGTCCATTCCTCCACCGACTCCTCCGAGGTCCTCAGGATGCATAATGGTCAAGACCTGCTCCTTCCATGTTGTTAGTTGTAGGGGAGGAGGTGGGGGTCCGCCGCCAGTCTGCTGTACCGCGATGTTGTGTCTTGAGACCACGGAACGCACCTTCCCCCGTAGGTCGTTCCACCTTTTCCTGATGTCCTCCCGATTTCTTGGGTGCTGTCCCACTGCGTTGACCCTCTCGACTGTTCTTCGCCATAGCTCCATCTTCCTAGCTATGGAGGTGTGCTGCACCTGTGATCCAAATAGCTGTAGCTCTACCCGTACGATTTCCTCCACCATGACCCTGAGCTCCTCCTCGGAGAACCTGGGGTGTCTTTGCCGTGCCATGGGGTGGTGTAGGTGATGTGAGGGGTGGTGTATGTGGTGATGAGTGTGGTGATGTGTAGTGGTTTGTGGTGTTTTGTGCGTGGATGTTGTGTGGGTGATGGTGTTGTGTGCCTCTGTGTGGTGGGGTTGTCTATGCTGTGCAGTCTCTCTGGCCTTCGCCATAATTTTTGGTCGTAGGGGTTTGTGAATGATGTGGGTGTGTGTTTTATATTGTGTTGGGTGTGTGGGAGTGGTGTTTGTATGTGTATCAGGTGTGTGTATTTCAAATTGTCCAATGTGGTGGTGTTTTGGAGATGTGTGTGTATTTTGAGCGTGGATTCGTGGGTCGTGATAGCATGGGCGTTTTTCTGTTGGCGTGACGGTGTATTGGCGGTCTTCTGCACGGCGGTTTACCGCCAATGTTGTAATGACCCCCAAAGTGTCAACTGTGGACATCTTGTTGCACCAGACCAGGTCAAAGGCACAAGTTCAGGCTGACTGCTATGAGCACGGGCCAGATAAAGGGACCCACAAAGGCTTGCTGAACAGAATACCTCAAATCCTGGTTGCTGAGTATTGAGTATTGAATGTATCCTCATTGAAGATGCATCAGGCAGCGGACGTGATGCATCAAATCCCAGATGTGTGAGGCTGTGGTGAGAGTTACTATTTGCATCGACACCGAGTATCCCTTCAATGACAGCTTGTTATGTGAAGTACGGGGTCAAGGTTGTGTCACGCAGTCAGGGCGATGCATCTGTTCTGAGGAGCTGCGAGGCTGTGATGAAGAGTCCAGCGTCATCATCAAGGCTGCCATCGACAAGAGATGTGAGGGCCTGCACTGAGAATCCATTGCGCAGTGGTGGTTCCAAAGGTGATGCATGCTGTGGTTGTGATGCAAGTCCTTTCAAAGGTTCCAATCCATGCAGCAGGCGAGATCCAATGTTGGTTCCGCTGGGTCCACAGAGGCTAGAGAACCACCTTAAGCACATTTCCAAGGGGCCGGGGCTGGGGTGGAACCACTTGTAAGGGTAGATTCACAGATGGTAGTGTGGGAGAAGCTTCTAGAGGCTTGCCTTTGAAGTACACAGGTGCCTTCCTGGCCCTGGCTCCAGACTAACTATAGGTGCTATGGAGCCTTTTGTGTTGAGACAGGAACCAGCCTATTCAGTTGTGAGTGAGGGTTGGCCAAGCTCCTCCCTCCCATCCTGCCAGTGATGGCCCATCGAGTCACATCTAAGCTCTCAATGTGTGTGGCTGTCTAGGAGGACTAGGCAAAGGCCAACTGCCAACTACAACCAATAATGTGACCAGAGACAGGCTGCAGGCACCAAACAGCTAAACATTCTAAAAGTGGCATTTTCAGAATTACAATTTAAGGTCCAACTTCACCATACGTTAGGATTTTAAATTAGGGTTTTATAGATACCTAACATGAAACTGTGATCTTTTCCAATTTGGAAATGACACTTAGAAAATGTAATAAGGCAACTCCAATGTTATCCTATGGTTGAGATAGGCATTGCAGTAGTAACAAATAAATTCACTACCAGGACATTCAAAACTTAAAATTACTTTTAAAATACATTGCACCCTGCTGTCTGTCCAGGACCTGCCCCAGGACTGATATGTTTATTAGAATGGTAGGTTTGGTCCTGGCAAAAGGTTTACTTTGTCAGGTCAAAATGGCAGTTTATAACTACACACACAGGGTCTGCAATGACAGACCTCCAGCATGTTTTAAAGAGCTATTTAAGTGGGTGGCACTACCAGTGCTGCAGGTGTTGTGAGGACCTCTTGGACCCGAGTTGGTACTGACATTTCTTAGCTTCATTTTATATTTTATATTTCACAAGTATTACCTGCATCACTTTAGTAATCACATTTTACACACTTCGCTTCCATGATATTTTCTAGGAATAAATTATACGAGTTGCTTGTTCTAGTTAACCTTTTCTTGACATGTCATCAGTACATTCTGTCCAAGGCTAGGAATACAGTACACAGTATCCTAGTGCTTGTGTTGCCCGTTCAGGAGACAGCTTCAAATATCTACTCATAGTAATGAATCAGAGCTGTAATTCTAACACAGTGTTGCTTTATTATATAAATGATGCACTGACCCTGAAGGGAGAGAGGGGCATTTTAGCCGTGACCATCCTGAGATGAACATTATGTTCAACATGCAGCTCTACGGGCACTAATCTACCAGCTTCCTAAAAGGATTGCAATCTGCAGTACAGGCTGACTTCTGACACCATTTCCAGGAATGAGGATAAGGCTATTCCAATAGATCAGGTAGGCAGAAGGTACTCTATGCTTTCAGTAAGTCTTAGGGTTAGGTAGGAACCTCTAGAACTGCTAGAACCTATTTACCATGGTTCGATTGTTCATTATCTTTACCATGTTCATAATGCTAGTAACTTTGCTTTGTTTCATCTGCCTAATTATCGCAGTTCATTCTCTCTATGCAAGATTACGATTGTTTCAATAAATGTATTGAAAACTTACCTCATTTCTCTCTTGTGTGTCGTCTGGGCATGCATGAGTAATCCGGTGAAATGGTGAGATCTGTTTTCACAACTTCCCTTGGGAGTCAGCATGTCATGTTGAGGTTGCCACAATCACCTAGCACTCTGGTCAGGTTAGGGGTTCAGGTGAGGCACTATGAGATAGCCAGGAGTTGGGCCAGAGGTTTGTGACAGTGTGGAGAGACCTAGTCTCCCACATTCTGAAGTTCTGTCACCTAAATATGTAGTCCTATTATTTTAATAGGAACCTTATAACATAGTGCTCAATGTTCATAGGTTTGTCCATTCCGGATTGCTCAAAAAACAAATCAGCCTGAAGTGGTGTTTCCACATGCAGGACCCCAAGATAAACATAGAATTCTTACAGTGTGCTTGACACATGGAATGGTACCCTCAATAGGTGACTATGCCATATAGGGTACAGTATTTGCTGCAATGTATACAATAACTCATGGTACACCATCTCTTGCTGTTTTAACAGATGTGTTACAACAGATACAAAATGAATACCCACTGCCCCGGCTATCGATTTGGGGATGAAACTAATTGGTAACTTTGACACAGTTTCCTCAATTATTTTGGGAAACAATAAAGGGGAAGCAGGAGCACTGGCAGTTTGCCAACACCTTACACAGGTTCCACTAATAAATCAGAAGCACAGGTTACCAAAAATATTGCCAGAACTTATACATCTATAGGTCGCAATAAATCTTGAGCCAGACCAAAAAAGCCACAGCTTAAAGGTAACTCTCAAAAGGATCTGTAGGAAAGTACCATCTTTCTTGGCATGTTACCACCATTTTTAACTGTATGTCAGTATGTTTTTGCCTGTCTCACTGGGATCCTGCTGGTCAGGACCCCAGTGCTCATAGTTTATGCCCAAATGTGTGCGTGTGTATAGTGCTTAACTGTGTCACTGAGACTCTGCTAACCAGAACCTCAGTGCTTATGCTCTCTCTACTTTTAAATTTGTCACTATAGGCTAGTGACTTCATTTACCAATTTCAATTGGCACAGTGGACCCCCCTTATACGTCCTCAGTATATGGTGCCTAGGTACCCAGGGCATTAGGGTCCCAGGAAATCCTTATGGGCTGCAGAATTTGTTTTGCCACACATTAGGAGCTCAGACAAACACTTCCACAGGCCTGCCATTGCAGCCTGCATGAAATAGTGCACACACTATTTCACAGCCATTTTCACTGCACTTAAGTAACTTATAAGTCACCTATATGTCTAACCTTCACTTGCTGAAGGTTAGGTGCAAAGTTGCTAAGTGTGAGGGCACCCTTGCACTAGCAGTGGTGCCCCCACATAGTTCAGGGCCAATTCCCAGGACTTTGTGAGTGTGGGGATGCCATTACAATACATATATGTAGATTCATGATGGTAACTCTGAATATGGCCATGTAAGGTGTCTACGATCATGGAATTGTTCCCCCATTCCAAATCTGGTATTGGGGAGCCAATTCCATGCATCCTTGGGGCTCCACTATGGACCCTCAGTACTGCCAAACCAGCTCTCTGAGGCTTCCAATTCAGCTACAGCTGCTGCCACCTCACACACAGGATTCTGCCCTCCTGGGGTCTAAGCACCTCAGTCCCAGGAAGGCAGAACAAAGCATTTCTTTAGGAAGCAGGGTGTTAGACCCTCTCCCTTTGGACATAGGTGTTACAGGCTGGGGAGGGGTAGCCTCCCCCAGCCTCTGGAAATGCTTTGAAGGGCACGGATGGTGCCCTCCTTGCATAAGCCAGTCTACACCGGTTCAATGACCCCTTGTCCCTGCTCTGGCGAGAAATTGAACAAAGGAAAGGGGAGTGACCACTCCCCTGTCCATCACCACCCCAGGGGTGGTGCCCAGAGCTCCTCCAGTGTATCCCAGACTTCAGCCATCTTGCTTTGCAAGGTGTGGGGACACTCTGGAGGCCTCTGAGTGGCCAGTGCCAGCAGGTGACGTCAGAGACCCCTCCTGATAGGTCCATACTTGATAAGGTAGCCAATCCCCCTCTCAGGGCTATTTAGGGTCTCTCCTGTGGGTTCTCTTCAGATTCTACTTGCAAGTTTCCAGCAGGAGTCCTCTGCAACTACTACTTCATCATCTGACCTCGGATCAACCGCAGACCGCTCCAGGAACCGCTGTAACAGCAACAAAGTATTCAGCTCCAGCCAACAACTGCAACAGTTTCCACAGTGTGCACGCTCTGGGGACTCCTTGTCTTCACCCTGCACCAGAAGGACTGAAGAAATCTCCGTGAAGTGACAGAGCCACTTCCCTGCTCACGCAGCACCTTCTAAGTCAACGACCGGTTCTCTTGGACTCCTCTCCTGGCGACGAGTGTGCTCTTTGGAACACAGAGGGTGGACCCCATCAACACTGACTGTCCTGAGGTCCTGCTACCCCAATTTAGAGGAGGTAAGACCTTGCCTTCCCCGAGAACAACAGTACGTCTGTGAACCGTGTCTTTTCCTCTTCCTGAGGTCAACCTGCACTATTTGCAAAATTCCTTCATGCACAGCCTGGCCCAGGTCCCCAGCACTCTATCTTGCGACGATCCACTTGCTGTGTTGTGGCATGGGACTTTCCTTTGTAGTGCTGCACCAACCGCATTTTGCACCTCCTTTGTACCCACGTCCTGGGACTCCCATGGGTGCTATTTGGTGCTCTGAGGGCTCTCAGAAGTGCTGAGAGCCCCCTCTTCCTCCTCACACAGAGTTGAGGCCCCCAGGTCCCTCCTGGGTCCAGATAGCACCAACCTGACGCAAAACGCAACTTTGCCGGAACCAAGGCTTGTTGGAGGATTCCAGCACCAAAACTCGCCTGCATCCAACTTCTCTCTATCATCCTTTGCATCATGCAGGAACCCGTTGACATCTTCCTTGGATGCATTTCTGCAGTCTTTGTCCAACCGGGGACTTTTCCTTTGCACCCTCTTCTAGGTTGGCAGGGGCTCCTGTCTTTCCTGTAACTTCTTTCGACTTCTTGACTTGGTCTCCTTCCTTTGCAGGTCTTCAGGTCCGGGAATCCACCATGTGTTGTTTGCAGTCTTCCTTGGTTCTTGCAATAACTCTAATCACGACTTGTAGTGTGTCCTAAGGAAACTTGCAGTACTTTACTCCTCTTTTTCTGGGCTCTGGGGTGAGGTAATTTACTTACCTTTGCTGTATTCTTACTCTCCTAGCGATTCTCTACACACTACACTTGTCTAGGGGGGAATTTGTGATTCGCATTCCACTTTCTTAGTATATGGTTTGTGTTGCCCCTAGACCCATTTTATCCCATTGCATTCTAGGGCATTTTCTATTGTTTGCACTATCCTATGTGTAATTACTTACCTTATTTTGGTGTCTAGTGTATATATTGTGTATAATACTTACCTCCAGAAGGAGTATTGCCTCTAAGAGATTTTTTGCCTTTTGTCACCCAAATAAATTACCTTTATTTTTGGTAACACTGAGTATTGTCTTTACTTGTGTATAAGTACTAGTTCGACCTAAGCTGCTCTGCTATAGCTACCTCTATCAGCCTAAGCTGCTAGAACACTACTACATTTCACTAAGAAGGGATAACTGGACCTGGTGTAAGGTGTACATACCCAAGGTACCCACTACAAACCAGGCCAGCCTCCTACAAGATCATACCTAGCAAGTGCCCAAGTCTTCTAAGAAATGCTGGGATTAACAAAAAAAGAATAAAGAAAAAAACTAAATTACTGGGAAAATCTCCACAGCCGGACAGCTCTGAAAAATGTTGTAACTCACATAACCATGATACTTTGAAACAACCTGACAGGAATCAGTACACTGATAGACACCCTTCTTGTTCCTTTCAAGATTAATTTGATAAATGGTCTGAGAGAGCAGAGTCGTCAGAGCGCAGACAAGAAGAGTATGTGAAACCAAAAAAGGACCCACAACTCTCATGTGACATCATCATAGAAAGGAAGAGAAACTTTCACAACAAAAACCCAAATTCAAAAAGAAGAAGGTTGCAGGAAGTTTGGCAAAATATGCTGCATATACTGAGAACATTACTTTGGAACGGGATGTGGACAGTGACTCTGCTAGACAGTGCTGCAGAGGTCACAATAGTTTGCCAGAATCTTCAAGAGCTTCTGGATGTGAAAGCAACTAACATCTACATAGATGTTGAAACCCCAGATTGGCGAGCCATCCCTCCAGACAGAGTTCATAAATTTAACATACAGATAGAGGAGGACATAAAAGGCATGAAAAAAGTACCTTTCTGGGAAACCCCAGCAGTTAGTTAAGACATTCTCCTAGTTGAAAAGGATTGGCCTTAGAAGTTTGATGTGAAAATAGGGAAGATGTAATGTTACCATCTTTCTTGGTCCTGGTTCCTGAAGAAGTAAAACAAGCCTGTGCCACAGAATGGGCTCTTCCACAAGCCCTTGCACTACACCGCAACCATGTGGGTTGGAATAAGGATTTTCCTTATCATGTAATACACAATGGGCCAGCACGCAAGTGCAACCACAATACCCAATAAAACATGAAGCAAAAGCTCCTGACAGAGAAATGTTCTCACAACTTGAGTACCAGGGGACAATTGAACCTTATGTATCTCCCATGAACAATATTTTGGTTCCAGTAGCTAAGCCGTTTCAATCATAAAGAATAGTCTTAGATTATAGACATTTAAACAGCCACAGACACGCATTTGCAATGCAAAAAACACACACTACAGCAATAGTGAACAATATTATCTGTAAAAAAAATACAGAACAACCCTGGATATTTCAAACTGTTTTGTCTGCCAAAACATATAGCCGGAAACAGGGATCTACCCACTTTTTCTGTGCTTGGCTTATAACGTCACTTTTTCCGTCTCTCTCAACAAAATAAGAACAGACCAGGACTGTTAGCTGACAATGTAACATCAATATTGCATCAATCTTTATCTAGAAGAACTGTGCTATGTCGATGACGATGGCTTAAACACTCATTTGGCCAGAGTAGAACACATTGTTTTGGGATTTACTAAACATGGCTATTGCTTGAATGTGAATTTACCTTAAATAAATGAAAGGCAAGAGGCATTTGGCGAAAAAGGAACATTTGGTTAATTAAATGCAGCAGCCGGGAGAGCAGTACAGAGTTGAGATCTGATGGCTCTCGTTCAAAGTTACAGAGTTCTGAGCACCATTACATACAATTCTCGAAAGGTCATAAAACAATTCTGTGCATTCTTTAGAGAAAGGAATCCGGGCTTAGTCACTGGTTATAACTCCAACTATCTGATGAAATGCGCAGGTGGGTCTCGAGCCTGCATGGACATATAGTGGGCCAGTAGGTAACATGTCCAGATGTCCGGCGATCACTGAGTGTTGTCTATGTGATGTGTTCTGATTCGGTGAGTGTTCCTGTCTTTATGTGGCATCCAACTTTTATGGTGCTTTGGGAACACACAACCCTTCGGCAAAATGTGTATTATTGAGGACCAATCTCCTACGACTATTGTGATATTGCTGCCTATCTGGGGGAAAAATCTAGTGTTTTCCTATTTGCGTGTTTGGCTAAGTGCTACCTGTCACCTAACCTGTGATCTGTCAATCAGTTGCTTCAGGCCTATGTTGAAGGGCTTGCCTGACCACGTATTTCTGACTCAGGATTGATGATGAGGTCACATCGGGTGGAATTGACAATAGTGACACAACTTTGTTGTTATAAGCACACATATCATGGCACAGATTGACATTGTTTTTACCAATATCAACATGGCAACAAATTCAATTTCAAGAAAACAAAAATTGCTTTTCTCAGTGTCCTGTTCTCAGCACCTTTTTTCTCAACTCTGGAGTGGGCAGATGCAACGCTCCATAATGGTACGGCAATTGGTTTAAAATCTCTTGTGAGGGATTCTCATCCACCCACTTCCGCATCTCTTCTAAGATAAGTGCTATTTTAATTTCTTCATCCAAGGGCTCTCTGAACACTGTTCCCACTATCTTTGATTTTGGAATCTTTTTTTTTTATCTACGATAAGCAACTTCTGTCCTTCAGTGTTTATTCTTGACAAAGCACCTGCTTTCCCATTTTTGTTTCCAGGATGGTAAGTGATTACAAAGTTGTGATCCGCAAAATAGAGTGACCATCAAAGTAGTCTAGGAGTAAGAGTTTTTGCAGACTTTAGAAATTGTAAATTCTTGTGGTAAGTAAACACTGTTACTGTGTGTTTAGCTCCAAGCAGATAGAGTATCCATTCTTTGAATTCATCTTTTAAGCTAACAATTCCTTTTCAGTGATTGCATAATTTACTTCGGCTGGTAACAGCTTGCCACAGGATGCAGCTGACCGGTCTCTTTGTGTCTCTGTGAAAAAATTCCCCCAATTGCCAAGTCGGAAGCATCTGCGCATAGATGAAACAGTTCTGAAGGTTCAGTATGTAGCAGGATAGAGGCAGAAGTACAACTCTTCTTCAAAGACTGAAAAGATTCCTCAGCTTCAGTTGACCAGATGAATGGAACTCCTTTTCTCAACAATAGCGTGAGTGGAATAACCTTTTGGGAAAATTCTTTAATGAACCTTCTGTAGAAGTTGGCAAACCCAATGAAACTTTGAATTTCCTTCACTGGTGTTGGGAACAGCCAGTCAATTACTGCCTTGATCTTTTGTTCATCCATGGTTATACCCTCTGGAGAAAGAATAAACCCCGGAAAATTTACCTTTCAAACATTGAAGGCGCATTTCTCTAGCTTCACACACAGATAGTTTTCTCTTGTAACACGTCCCTCACATGCTCATGGTGCTCTTGCTCTGAGGCCGAGTAAATCAAAATATAATCTATGTAAACTATAGCACATTTATCTATGAACTCACTGAATACATCATTGTTAAAGTGTTGAAAGGCAGAGAGAGCGTTGCACAAACCATATGGAATGACTTGATACTCAAAGAGCCCATACATAGTTCTAAAAGCTGTTTTCCATTTGTCTCCTTCCCAGATATGAATAAGGTGACAAGCTCCTCTCAAGTCCAGTTTTATATACACCTTAGTCCCTTTAACTTGGTCAAGAAGGACTGAAAATAGTGGTAACGGATATCTGTTTTTAATGGTTATCCGACTGAATGCTCTATAGTCAATACAGGTTCTCAAATCTCCTTCTTCCTTTTTAGGTTCAAAGCATATGGGAGAAAACACAGGAGACTGTTACGGACGAATAAACCCACTCTTCAAGTACTTTTGAATATACCTTCAGATGTTCATTTGCTTTTTCTGTTAAGGCATAGATTCTGCTACAAGGGAGATTAGCCCCTTGCTCCAATTCTATTTTGCAGTTGTATGGCTGATGAGGAGGTAATTTCTCTGCCTATACTTCATTGAATAAATCTTCTAAATCTTGATAATTCTAAGGAATTTCTCCAGTGTACATCGTACAAATAGCTAAACCAGCTTCACATAAACCAAGGGCTGGACTAGGTCCCCTGGATGGTGAAACTTCACTGAAACAATTTTTTGTGCAGTAGTCTGAATTCATTTCTACCACTCTCGCTTCCCAATTTATGGTGAGATTGTGCTCGGTGACCCAGGGGAGTCACAAAACAATTTGGAACTGAGGAGCGTCTATCAAATTGAACCACAAGATTTCTCAATGCCTTTCTTTAGAAATTAGCTCCACCCATTCAGTATGACTTACTATTGTTCCAGAGGTGAGGTTGGTTCCATCTACCGCTCTTACAGCTTCACTTCTTGCCTTTCGTAGAGCTCTCAAATCAATCTTGGCAGAAAATGTTATATCGCAAAAGTTCCCTGTAGTGCCTGAATCTATCATTGGTGATACAATGGGTATGGTTCTCTCCCCAAATTTTAACATCATAGATAAGGTAAGATGGGGAGCAGTCGACTGCAAGGTATTGGCCAGCTGATGAATCTTTTGAGTTGTGTCTTTGATAGCACTCACCAATCCAACTCCTCCTACTGCTGGTGATGCAAGTTTTCATTGGCGATTGCTTCGGTTTCTTTGGACAGATCTTCACAAAATGACCTCTTGCTCCACAATGTATACAAAGGTTATTTACTCTCCTCTTTTCTTTCTCTTCCTTAGAAAGATGTCCCTTGACTGCACCTATTTGTATCGGTTCCACCCCAGAACCACTGGCTAAAGTTCTTAAGCTTTCTGTCTTCATTCGATCAAATCCAGGAGCACTTGAACAAAAACCTCTCTTCTTCTCTCCTCTCCTTTCTGTTGGCCTATAGTCTATTTCCAGAACTAAATCTATTAATGCTGAAATCTCTGTGGGTCGATTCGGAATCTGGGATAAGATGTCCTTGAGCTCGTCTTTTAACCCTCTATAAAACAAGGCCGCCCTCTTGTCTTTTAGCCAATCGGTCTCAACTATCAGCTTATTGAACTGGGCTAGGTAAGTCACCAGCTCCTTATTACCCTCTTCAATTCCAACAATTTGTTATCAGTGGCTTGGGAGACTCTTCTTCTATCAAAAATCCTCAGGAACTCCTTCTTAAATTCTTCACAATTATAAAGAATGGTTGAATCCTTAGACACAAGTGGCATGGACCAGGCAGCGGCATTTCCACAGAGACAAAATAACATGAAGGCCACTCAGGATTGGGCATCAGGGAAAATCACAGGGCGGTACATGAAATGCAGTGAACATTGGGTTAGGAAAATTTGAGCCTTCTGGGGGTCTCCATTAAAACGTTCTGGGGGGGGTCAATGGAATCACTGGGGACTAGGAGTGCACTACCTGAGCTGCATTTCTAGGATTTAGAGTGAGGGTGGAACTCTGACCATCTAGTGAAGGGTTTGTAGCACTAAATCCCGAAAAGTACCTCCACAACTTAGTAGTTAATTCTGTGGTTTCTTTTCTGGACTCCGCTAAACCTTGCCTCAAGCTTTTATTCTCCTCTCTCTAATCCTTTTTGGATAATTTCATTGAATTCATCCCAGATTTAAAAAATGTAATCCTTTAGTCATTCTGCTCGGGTGAATAATTTATCTTGGGCACTTCACTCTGTCACAAGCAGTATCAATTGCAAATCTCCACAGGAGCAGAATGACGCTTTGAAACCAATGCCTCTCTAAAGTTCTCAGTCCCCATCTATATTCTCATCTGGAGACTAAAAAACTCCTAGAAGGGAAAGGGGTTGGGATGAAAGAAGAAACTGCCTCGTCCTCCACTCTGCCCTCGTCTTTCACTTTGCCTGTTGTTTTTGAGCACTCAGTGGTCATATTACTTGACCTCTAAGATAAAGCAAAACATTAATACGCTCTCTCACTAAGTCCTACCTTCTACATAGGATTAATCTTTTCTTTATAAAACGTAACTTTTAGTGTAACCTACCCCAGTGTAGAGTGGCGTTAGCTTCTCTTCTGTGTTTGCAATTAATGGTAAAAATTGCAATTAAATTTTACTTGTGGAGTTTTTTTGGTTTGAGATATACAACGTCTGTTTTCATATTCTTTTCCTCTTCTTCAGCACACTGGATTTGATTGTAATCAAGTACTGTAGCAGAAAACCTGTTCTTCACAATTTTCACATGTCAGAAAACAAATGTTCTTGAAATAACTGCTCTTCCTGCTCTTCACAGTTTCCTCATGACTAAAACGAATGTTCTTGAAAATACTGCTCTTCCTGCTCTTTACAGTTTTCTCACAACGAATGTTCTTGAAATAACTGTTCTTCTTGTGTTCTTTACAGTTTTCTCATGGCTAAAACAAATGTTCTTGGAATTACTGCTCTTCACCTTTTGCATATGACAGAAAACGAGTGTTCTTGAAATAAATGTTCTTCCTACCCTGTACTATTTTCTCATGACTAAAACAAATGTTCTAGGAAGTAAAGGTTTCTATGGCTTAAAACCGGAACTCTTAAGAATTAATTATTTCTCTCTCTCAGAATACTTGTGTGACTGTAACAATTGACTCAGGAAAATAAATGTACATCTTCTCCAGAAAGGCTTCTGTCTCTCAAAATCACAGTGAAGTGTGCCGCTTCAGTGGCTGCGTGCGCACTTTACATCACTCAGCTGTCCACAAGAGCTCCTCCAGCCGCAACACTAGAGAGGCAACCTTGACCCTAAGCGGCCACCATTTTGAGAGCCCTCCACTTCCAGGAAATTTCCATAAAGACGTTTGCAGATTGTACGGGTGTCGCCAACTTCGAAGAACCCCCAAAACCTAGAGAGGGGAAGCCAGAAAAACTGAGAAAATCCTGACAAGGGGACACAAATGGGTGTCAGGCACATTTATTAACTCTTTGCAGCGTTTCAAAGCAAGCAGACCAGACACAGCACACAGGGATTGTCACTACTTACAGCCTAGGAAAGTTATGTCAGCAATGGTTGCAACATTCCACATTTTCAGAAATAAAAGAGTATCCCTCTCTCCTCTCTGATGACATGGATTTGCAAAATATCTTGTTAGGTCCTACTGGACCTAGGAGCCACCTTTGACATGGTTTCACACCTCACCCTCTGCTCCAGACTCCATGCATCTGGCATCCGCAGAAAGGCCCTACAATGGATGCATTCCTTCCTGTCTGGCAGAACACAGAGAGTCAGTCTCCCACCTTACCTATCAGAACCTACGGAGATCAGCTGCGGAGTTCCACAGGACTCCTCCCTGAGCCCCACACTCTTTAACATCTACATGACCCGGTTTACATCCATCGTCAGGAACCACGAGCTGAACAACGTCTCCTACTCTGATGACACACAGCTGATCATCTGTCTGACTGAAAACCCCATAACTGCCAAGAAGAATTTCCACAACGGGATGGAAGCCTTTGCAGGCTAGATGAAGGATAGCTGCCTCAAGCTAAACTCTGACAAAACAGAGATCCTCATCCTGAGACCCTTCATATCAGCCTGGAATGACTCCTGGTGGCCATCCACCCTCAGCACCCACCACCCCTACAGACCATGCATGCAACCTTGGCTTCATCCTGGACTCATCGCTCAATGACCCACCAAGTCAACTCAGTTGCATCCTCCTGTTTTCACACTCTCCGACTGTTCCGGAAGATCTACAAATGGATCCCAAAGGACTGCCACAGAACCGTAACCCACACCCTGGTTACCAGCAGACTCGACTATGGCAAAGCCCTCTGCGTCAGCACCACCCAGAAGAACCTGAAAAAACAACATCACATCCAAAACACCTCCACCACACTCATCCTGGCCATCCCTCCCCCCCAAGAAAAACCACCTCCAATCACACAAGAGACCTCCACTGGCTTCCTAGCGAGAAAAGGATTAACTTCAAACTGCTCGTACACACATACAAGGCCCTCCACGACCTAGGAACATCTGCCTCTACTACTGCATCACCTTCTACTCTCACACCAGACCTCTCCGCTCATCAAGCACTAGCCACCGTACCCTGCATATGGAAATTCTTGGCTAGTAGAAAATCCTTCGCCTTCCTCACGGCAAAGAGCTGGAACACCCAAACCTGCACCTCAGGCAGTCACCATCACTGCATCAGTTCAGGAAACCTGGCTCTTCAACTGAAGCTCAGAGGACAAACCTCCTCAGAGCCTTGAAAACCTTACGGGTGACTAGCTGCACTTTATAAACACTGATTTGATTTGTCCTAGGTCACCACGCTTCAAAAGATTAGCACGTAAACGACAGGCCCCGGGTACATGTAGTACCACTTTACTAGGGACTTATAAGTATGTTTAATATGCCAAGTGGGTTAAACCAATATGACCACGTTTAGAGAAGAGAGCACAAGCACTTTAGCACTGGTTAGCAGTGGTAAAGTGCCCAGAGTCCTCATGGCCGCAAAATCTAGATCAGAAAAAATAGAGGAGGAAGGGGAAACTTGGGAAAGACTAGCCTAAGGCAGACAGGTCTAACACTCTTCAAGGTGGGAATCAGGCTCTTCCTGCATTACAGGACCACAGCTGTTACCCAGCCAATGGGTGTATGTGTAGGATTGTCAACTTGGGATTTGCCAGTGATGATTAGAAAACTTTAGGGGAATTACTCACTTGCCCTGTTCCCTATGGGAATGGTGCTGGAACTAGTAGTGTGAAAGGTGCTGCAGCACCTGTATAAAACTTTAAAGAGGTGTAAATGTGGAAGGAATAGTAAGGGGGCATTCAAATGTTTTCACCTACCCGCATTAGTTGTGTTTCCTAAGTCAGGCTGCCACATATACCCTATGCTTTAAGTGAGGTGACATACTGGCCAGCACCCCCACTATAAATCCTGTTCCAGCAACACTTTCCTATTGGTGTTTGGGCCCCAGAGTCCCTCATAAGTTGGTAAGGTCACTGCTAACTTTGGACACTTTATACAGGGAGTGCAGAATTATTAGGCAAATGAGTATTTTGACCACATCATCCTCTTTATGCATGTTGTCTTACTCCAAGCTGTATAGGCTCGAAAGCCTACTACCAATTAAGCATATTAGGTGATGTGCATCTCTGTAATGAGAAGGGGTGTGGTCTAATGACATCAACACCCTATATCAGGTGTGCATAATTATTAGGCAACTTCCTTTCCTTTGGCAAAATGGGTCAAAAGAAGGACTTGACAGGCTCCGAAAAGTCAAAAATAGTGAGATATCTTGCAGAGGGATGCAGCACTCTTAAAATTGCAAAGCTTCTGAAGCGTGATCATCGAACAATCAAGCGTTTCATTCAAAATAGTCAACAGGGTCGCAAGAAGCGTGTGGAAAAATCAAGGCGCAAAATAACTGCCCATGAACTGAGAAAAGTCAAGCGTGCAGCTGCCACGATGCCACTTGCCACCAGTTTGGCCATATTTCAGAGCTGCAACATCACTGGAGTGCCCAAAAGCACAAGGTGTGCAATACTCAGAGACATGGCCAAGGTAAGAAAGGCTGAAAGACGACCACCACTGAACAAGACACACAAGCTGAAACGTCAAGACTGGGCCAATAAATATCTCAAGACTGATTTTTCTAAGGTTTTATGGACTGATGAAATGAGAGTGAGTCTTGATGGGCCAGATGGATGGGCCCGTGGCTGGATTGGTAAAGGGCAGAGAGCTCCAGTCCGACTCAGACGCCAGCAAGGTGGAGGTGGAGTACTGGTTTGGGCTGGTATCATCAAAGATGAGCTTGTGGGGCCTTTTCGGGTTGAGGATGGAGTCAAGCTCAACTCCCAGTCCTACTGCCAGTTCCTGGAAGACACCTTCTTCAAGCAGTGGTACAGGAAGAAGTCTGCATCCTTCAAGAAAAACATGATTTTCATGCAGGACAATGCTCCATCACACGCGTCCAAGTACTCCACAGCGTGGCTGGCAAGAAAGGGTATAAAAGAAGGAAATCTAATGACATGGCCTCCTTGTTCACCTGATCTGAACCCCATTGAGAACCTGTGGTCCATCATCAAATGTGAGATTTACAAGGAGGGAAAACAGTACACCTCTCTGAACAGTGTCTGGGAGGCTGTGGTTGCTGCTGCATGCAATGTTGATGGTGAACAGATCAAAACACTGACAGAATCCATGGATGGCAGGCTTTTGAGTGTCCTTGCAAAGAAAGGTGGCTATATTGGTCACTGATTTGTTTTTGTTTTGTTTTTGAATGTCAGAAATGGATATTTGTGAATGTTGAGATGTTATATTGGTTTCACTGGTAATAATAAATAATTGAAATGGGTATATATATATTTTTTGTTCAGTTGCCTAATAATTATGCACAGTAATAGTCACCTGCACACACAGATATCCCCCTAACATAGCTAAAACTAAAAACAAACTAAAAACTACTTCCAAAAATATTCAGCTTTGATATTAATGAGTTTTTTGGGTTCATTGAGAACATGGTTGTTGTTCAATAATAAAATTAATCCTCAAAAATACAACTTGCCTAATAATTCTGCACTCCCTGTATATGAGGAATGTGCATGTACAATGAGGCTCCATGGTATTACAGGTGCTCTAAAACACTTCCACCCAAAAGGGGTTTTCTTTTCAGTAAAGCAGCTATAAATTGAGTCACAATCCCAATCAAAAGCAGCAACAAAACATTTGTTTGCTGGGTCTACTATAATGGCTTAGACCTGTAGGGAGCAGTGAAGATCAACAAAGAGGTTTGTTGGTGGTGGCCATTGAACCAACAGATGTTTTTAGGTCGGCTGCTAGAGTACTAACTTTTTACAAAGGGCCCACGCTGGATATCTGAGGGTTGCAGTACCACCACTTCCCTTGTAGGAGTATTCAATTCAGGGTTTGGGGAGGAATGGCAGCCGATTCTGCACATTAACCATTGATCTATGTAGCATCAGAATCCGAGGCATATGGCAGTCTTGCAGGAATATTTGTCTTTGATGTTTGTATGCTTGAATCCTCTTCATTTGCATTTCAATAGACAGTGCATATGTTAACTTTCCTGCTTAAGAAAAGCATGCCCCCCTTTGGTCAAGCACACTTCCACTCCTGAGTTGTTTTAACAATGGTACTCACTTTGCCTCTACCTCCCTGTTGCATAGGTCTTCTTGATAAGACCACTGGTCCTCTGAGCACGGACGATACAATGGAGGAGATGTATGTGCACACACAGACACACGAAGGTGCTGGGGCACTGGGCAGCCATTTGCTGGCCTGAGCTGCAACTGCCAACCTAAACACCCTTTGGTGAGAACAGGGAGAACGGTGGGTGGAAAGTCTGATGGGGAGAAGAAAAAAGTAGTAGAGTGAGTTGAGCTCAATTTAAAGACACTGAAGAGATGTGATCGTAAACGGAAATGACAGAAGGGAGTTAACAGACATTATGAAGTCTAACATATATGGAAGTGGAAGAAGTAGGCAGAAGCGCTGGTTAGCTGTTGGAATGAACAGGTGGAGATAAGCAGAATGTGGACCAGCTGTAAAAGATGGAGATGTTGAAGAACAGCAGTCACATTCAGCAGGTTTGTCTGAGCTGGGAGGAGGCACAAAGTGGTGCTCCCAGCACGTGTTCTTATACTCTGCCCCGTCCCAGCCAGTGGAGATGGGAATCAGACAAGATTGCGATGTTTCCTACATAATTCAAACTATACATTCTTTCAGGGGTGACAACTGCTGCGAGTCCCGTACGGGTCCATTCTTTCCATTAGATGAAGCTACTGCAGATGGACAATTGCACATGTGGAGAGAGTGTGCTGAAAGTGAGCAAAGAATAATGCCTCCAATGTCAAGTATGAACCGAGCACTGTCATGAAGTGGAAAAGTTTAAGCCTCTCGCAGGTCTCTGTAAGTAAAACACAGTAATCCCACTTGCATTACAGTAAAGTGAATTACCATGAGGTTGCTTTACACATTTCCAAATAACACGCATTTTCTTCTTTCCCAATGAGCACTGCAATAAACTCATTCTAAGGAAGAGCTAAGATGCTAACCAATATCTTCACTTGTCAGGAGTGGAGGCCTGTAACTCTTTGTCCTGACCTCACAGCAGCCAATAACACAAACGACTGCATTACCCAAAAAGGCATAAACAATAGAACTACAACACACATGGCTTAAAACAACCAACAGTCAATATCTCAGTCCTAATAAATATTTCCACCATCGTCTACGTTTTTGCTGCCTGCGGCAACCAAGATAAGTTCTTTTATCTCTTCATTGAAAAAACATAGTTAACAATACTATAAACTATGTATACTCATATGCTTGCGGGAGTATGGGAATGTGTCACAGAGGATGATGAGACCGAGAAGGGGTTAATCAACTGTTAATTTTATTTAGAAAACCGTTTAATGTGGTTTCTTTCTCCACTCTGGCTGGCTGGACCTAATTGGTTGTGCAGGGAGCTATGTTGATGTGTCTGAAGAGGATCTGGAGAAGGAAGGTATTTAAAGAAGAGCCTTCGTTTCAGTTACACATTCATCTTGATGGTTTTTTCTTAACCGTGACTGGTCAAGTCTTCCTGACCAGGCCACTCTATCCTGCTTTCCTTGCACTACATTCCTGCACCTGCACTCTAGGTTATGCCATGAGCCATTCTACATCTCTATGCTATCTGTGTTTACTGTTATCAACTGACGCAGGGGGAGACATCAGTGCCCAGTTAACCCTTTGCATGCCAGAAGCTGAAGTTTTACCTGTAAGCTAAAAGCACAATATTCTTTCCAGACACTAATTCCAAAACCTGAAAGGCTGGAAAGATAAGAAATGAAAAAAAAATCACAAACTCAAAATTAGGATCTTGTAGGCTTGGATGTTTATGTAGAAGTGCTTTATAAATGCAAATCACAGACAATGCACAGAACTGAGTACTTCCGAATTAAGAAAACCATTAAGCAGTAGAAAACAGCATGATGTTGATATACACTTTTCCAAGATCTAGTGGCCAATCACAATCTCATCAATCCATTGTCGAAACGCTGTGACTGCAGAGTAGACAGCTGGCACAGATGAAGAGCACGTTGGGCTGGTAAAGGAAGACACACCAATCAGGTACCAAGCGCCATATCTTTCACAGACCAGGGGGCCACCAATGTCACCCTGCAAGCAAGAGGACAAGAGAAAGGTCACAAGTGAGCTCTTTGGATCCTGGATTCTATGTGCCCGGTGTAGGCTTCCTTTATATGTACATTCATACGAAATTCCTGGCATTAAGGTGGAAAATTCCAAAATTCAGGACCAAAGCAGGAACATATTGTCCCTCCCAGATTAACCTCCCCATTCCGCTACACCTGAGAATTCCTTCCAAAGCTTGAACCACAACATAAGTAGGACTGTTGGCAACATTTTAAATTTCCACTCGCATTTGCTTTTTCAGACTCTGTTAAGTGGGAGAGAGAACTTTGAAAGGAGTCCTCACTACCACCAGCAGTCAGAAAAATACATTGAACTGCTGGAGTATGGTGTCTATCTGTTTATATATGTTAGGCAAAATGGTTCCATGTGTACTGAGATACACACCATGCAGGCAGATGAGCCGGCACCTCCAGCGCAAACCATGGTGTCGGTGAGGGTACTGCCGTAGTGCATTTCGCAGTCTATATGTAACAGTAGGGGCACAACTGCCTGCTGTAGTTTGTTGGGTGAGGAAAATGCTGTGGAAAAGAAACAGAAAAGAAAAAATAAGTTTAAGATATTTTGTTGTGCCTTCTGATCCTCCTCAATCAACACAGTATTACAAAAAATACCTTAAGCATGACTTTTGTTTGTTGCAGGTAATCTCAGAAAACTAGGGTTGGCATGCCATTACTCTAGTAATACAGGAAGCAAGGCCAATAAATGATACAGGTGCCCCAGAAGGAAGGAAGATGGCTACATTGTGTGTTGTGAAGCTTGTGAAATCCAAAGCTAGTGGTCCATGGTAGGCCTCCCTCAAATCTTAATTATGCCTGAGTAATCAGAGTAGTTATGGTAATTTTGTGTTACTCTTGTGATGCGAAATTATCAAAAACTATATGATTATGCCCGCTCTCTTAATTTAGAGTAATTTGGGGCAAAAAAGCCCACCAAAGTGCACGGCACCAGAGCATGAGTGGCTTCCGGCTGCTGTTGTTCTTGTTCTGTTGTAGTTAGCGCTATTTTCTCAGTGCAAAATGCATCTTCATTTCCATTTTGGACTAGAGGGTGTACCTTGCACTAAGAATGTAGCACTGAATGCAAGGATATGCCACTTGTATAATTCAGCATAATCTCGTTTATCTCTGTTAATTTTGTTGTTATTTCCCTTAATTGCGCTACTGCAAATTACGCAAGTTATGCCCACCCCTTGTCCATGGGGCTATGTTTGGGGGTCTGTGGTGAATCAGGATCAAAAGAGGCAATGCAATATCTTTTTCTATCACGCATCCTAGCATGGTTCACCTATTCTGGATTCAAAATCATTAATACACCAACAAATTGGAGGCAGAACAATAAATTGGCAGCTACCCAATATTACAACAACTATTTGTCACGTATCTCATGTTTTTATACCAGTTCCATCGGAGGAAACTGCCTTGAACGAGAGAGCGAAATGGTTGGAGCTAACATAGCAATTTTTTATTAAACTTTTAGATACACACACAGTCACGCAGTGCTATGTTTAATCCAGAGAGAGTACACTGGCTTAGCCTTCGCATGCAACTTCTAGAAGACATTAGAAGGCTCACCACGGTAGAATCCTCACCAAGTTCATACCCCATCTACCAGTCTCACCCTCACTCTACATCACACTGTTATCTCCCCAGTATGCCACTGTCTGGGCCTGAGATGTACTCTTTTGCCTCTGGACTCCAGAATGACGTATGTCCTCTTCCCATTCACATCTCTCTCTCTGCCTCTAATGCTCTTAACTCACTGACAATCTCACTTTTGTGTTAATTCTCTCTTCCACTTCTTCTATACAAAGGCCTGATTAGGATTTTGGCGGACGGGGTACGGCATCACAATGGTGAGGGATATCCTGTCCGCCAAAATATAAATCCCATTATTTCCTATGGGATTTATTTTGCAGTGGATAGGATATCCGTTACCGTTGTGAAAGAGTAACCTGTCTGCCGAAAGCTAAAACAGGCCCTAAGTCTCCTGTTTGTTCATTACCTCCTCTCTGTCCCTTCTTTCTTTGCAATCCTACGACTGGACTGCACAGCTTGCACCACTGACTGCTAGCATAATTGTTCACTAGCATTTTCAGATTACATACTTTCCAACTGTGCCTCTCTAACATTGGAAATATGGTGGCTAGTTTGCTGGGCCACCAGAGTAGTGAAAGAAAGTCTACTTCCCTTGCAGACGTCCAACTACTATGCTTAGAGATCTCAACAAGGCAGGAGGATGTCTCTCTGATTTAAACTGAGCTCCCGTTGCTAAAGGCTCTGAGACTTTGCTGAATGAGAAGTGTGTGTAACAATGATTCAGAAATGTCTTTTAGTTTTCGGATTTGTTTTGTGCCTGGCATTCTATTTTCTCCCATTGCATAGAGGATATTACTTTGGTTTCTGTTCATAACTATCAGACTTTCCCTGGTGGTATGAAACAGGAAAAGAGTATGGCAGAACCCCATCCTAAAGAGAGCGGACAGAGTGAGGTAACTTCAATGATGTTCCATTGTCTGGTGGGTATTTGGTCAAATTATTCTGCTGGCAGAGTCAGAGTAGCTTCCACCCTGGAAGGCATGGCTCTCCCCCAGACTCTAAATAGAGTGGGGAATCTGATGGAGACCCCCTGTCTAAGTAAGGCCTATAGAGTATTTGCACCTCCTGATAAGTCCTAGAGCAACATATGCCTTGATAGACAAATGCAAAAAGGTAATTTGCACCAACTGAAAGGCAACATTCTGCTAAAGGCAGAACAGACAAAATAACGGCGCTTTGTGGGGCAGATCATTCCATACTCAAGACTCTATCCTCTACCTTTAAGGAAGTGAAGCTACCGTCCTGAACTACATGAAATCTCGGAATGCCTATCGTTTGAAGGATTGTGGTCTGCCTGCCTGGCCTAACGACATTCTTTAACCATTAGAGAAGCCAACGCAGCTGCTTTCTTTCCAGGAGCTTACTATACACTTTCCCTTCCCCCAGCAAAACCAGGTTGCCCAGCGCAATAAAAATACTACTACAAAAATTAAGAGTTTCACGATTAGTCTGCCCAAATGATGGTGTAACTTTCAATTAAAAAAATCCACTGGCAAAGTGTAAACTATGAAAAACATAAATTATGGTGCTTAATTGCCTTTGGAATCTACAAATTCTGGTGCAAAATTCAACTGCCACGAGTTCTATCTCTGTAATACTGTGATTGATCTCTTCCACTCGTGCTCTTAAGCTCTCCTACACCTCTCACATTTCTGACATCTCTCACCACCACAGTTCGTGCTCTCCAGCTGCCTCGTCACAGTTGTGTACCGCAATTTTCTCTCCAAGTTTCTGCACAGCTTTCTCATTTCTTACGTTTCCTGAGCCTCATTGAAAAATACTTCTAAAGTATCCACCATAGTGTTGTTGCATTTGATTGGAGGGATAGGGATGTTTATGAGGACAGAAGGGTACACAATATGATATATATCAATAATTTGGCCAAAAAACAGAGGTCTCCCTCCTAAATGATTATTTTTAATGTACTTTTTCTGGCCGTAGGTGTGTGCTCAGCACTCTCCCTCAGTGCGCATGTATGTTTGGCCGGTCATCTCGGGCCGGCCGAACACACATGCGCCATGGGCTCTCTCCAACCTGGCACTGTGTTGCGGAGCCAGAGAGAGCAGGCACATTCTCCCAGTCTGCCTGGGAGCACCCTGGCTGGGTGCTCCAGCCAATCTGAACGCTGCTGTCATGCTGCCAGCACCATGACAGCAGCATTCGGGTTGGCTGAAGGGCAGGCTGGGAGCCTGTGCGTGCAGATGGAGCAGAGGAGTGGCGTGGTGGTGGTGGCGGCAGCAAAACAGGTAAGTGTTTTTTTTTTTTTATGTTTGTTTTTTAATTAATTCCCCCAGACCCATGCGTGTGCCACCCTGACCCTATAAAGCACCACGGGCCGTTCCTGGAAGCAACTGCACACCTCTGAAATATTCAGATATTATAGTTAACAGTATAATGACTGGGAAATATTAGGTATACCGTTGAAGTTGGCAGGATGGTAGGAGGAAAATAGAACTACATAACTGCAGTAACAGCTTCAATTGCAAGACACCTAAAACACTGACATTTATCATTTATGATAGAAATGCAATCTCGTTCCCAACCTCTCCAGTCAATGTTTACATGGAGTGTGAAATGAAGTAATTGCTCTGTCTGAAAGTGTGTGACACTGGGGACATGGTCAGTAGGTTTATTTGTATGCCTATCACTTGTCATCCTGTTATTTGCCCCAATAAAAGAAATATCTTACAGTTGCCTCGAGTCATTCCCCATCCTGTGGTGACACACAGCTCCTGGCCTGTGTATACTTCGCCTTCAACTGGTATACAGACTGGCTTGATTGTTTTAGAGAAGCCAGCAGGCCTGGCAAGTTTAAGAAGAGCCATGTCAAATTCTTTGGTTTCTGGGTTCCAGTCCGGATGTGTGAACACCTGTAGAGAAAGTAGGAGAAACCCAAACAAAACATATTTTGAGGACAAAATCGAGCAATGCTGCAGGTTACAACATTTCATTTGTCCTCCATTTAATGCATTCTTGCCAACTGAATACACGTAGTCAGTATGCTACACAATACACCACATCTACATCCGTCTGATTTTGAGGAAGTGGAAAATGTAATTTGTTAACAGGTGGAATGTCAACTCCTTTGGAAGGAAAAAAAATGTTCAAAAGCTTTTCGAAGGCTGTGCAGAGTTTCGAAATTATCCCCTCGCAGCTGCTACCAGCGATACTAACATTGTGTTAGTGAGACCCTAAGGCTGCCCACAGTGATCAAAGCACACTTATTTAGGCCACATGATTTATATTTCCTTAAGTCATCTCTCTTTCACTCTGACCTAGATCCCGTTTCAAATCATACGGTTTCCTGCAATACTGATGTCCTGTCAACGGCCACATAGGGGGTCATTCTGACTTTGGCGGGCGGCGGAGGCCGCCCGCCAAAGTCCCGCCGTCAGAATACCGCTGCGCGGTCAGAAGACCGCCGCGGTAATTCTGAGTTTCCCGCTGGGCTGGCGGGCGACCGCCAGAAGGCCGCCCGCCAGCCCAGCGGGAAACCCCCTTCCATGAGGATGCCGGCTCCGAATGGAGCCGGCCGAGTGGAAGGGGTGCGACGGGTGCAGTTGCACCCGTCGCGATTTTCAGTGTCTGCTTGGCAGACACTGAAAATCTTGGTGGGGCCCTGTTAGGGGGCCCCTGCAGTGCCCATGCCATTCGCATGGGCACTGCAGGGGCCCCACGACACCCGTTACCGCCAGCCAGGTTCTGGCGGTCAAAACCGCCAGAACCAGGCTGGCGGTAAGGGGGTCGGAATCCCCATGGCGGCGCTGCCTGCAGCGCCGCCATGGAGGATTCCCTAGGGCAGCGGGAAACCGGCGGGACACCGCCGGTTTCCCGTTTCTGACCGCAGCTGAACCGCCACGGTCAGAATGCCCATGGATGCACCGCCAGCCTGTTGGCGGTGCATCCGTGGTCCCCGGCCCTGGCGGTAGTCAACCACCAGGGTCGGAATGACCCCCATAGTGTTATTTCTGGGGATATGTCATACGTTTGCTAAATAGTGGTTCTGAATCCTCAAAAGTCCTACCGATTTTTGGCTGGAGCATGTTGGCAACTATGACAATGTGCCATTTATTGCGTTAACACGCTTTTTTTAATCAATGATAGCGGTAAGTGTGTGGGCGCACAGTGGCTGCTATATATAATTAGCTAAATACTCTCTTTATGGTGTTTGTTCCAAAGGCACTTTTCACAGACATAAGCTGGAAGCGGGTAAAGCAAGTGAACTTTAGCACTCAATTTATCTCTGTGGTTTAGTTCTACCAGAAAACTGGTACTGTCCCTGTGCACAAGCATAAACACAGTTTGATCCGCATAAACCAACACATTCTAATCACTTGTAACGCTATACATTGCTTAAAGCTCCTAGGAACAACAACAGGAGCGGGGTCCATCACAGGCACGCACAAATACTACAAGGAAGAGGTGGGGCCATCCATCACCAACAGGTCTCGCATTTACTTGAATTGGAGCTATGGGCATTGTAATCCACAACTGGACTTATTAACCACATTAATTCGTCAAACCTGCCGTATATTTTGGTAGATTGTCCCATAAAACTAATAAAGTTAATTAAAACAGCCCCGTGATGTAAGTTGTACCCACTGGAATTTCCTCGCCTCTTCAGCATTCACATATACAGTGGTAAGAGTCGCCCTGGTAGTATAGTGAATGTTGGCGAGGGACAGCACAGCCTTTCCCTTTTAAGCTTTTTTGGGTTACTTTAAATATGTGTTCAAACGGTTTGTTACCTCAGTGTGTGTCACACATTCAGACATGCAGTATTTTCACACTGGCGGCTTAGAACCAACCACGTCCTGAATGTGATAGAGAATGTAAACGAGGACACCTTTTAAGCAGTGCTTAATTTGTGCTTGTTGTTCCCGGTGAAGAGCACCACCACTGATTTTTGAGGGCCGGCACTTATTTTTCTGCCTCAAGCATTTACTGCCAGCAAAAGGCACATAGGGGAAAGACAGAGGAAGAGAAAAATGAAAAAGCGTCACAAAGGAAGAAAGCTGCAAGAGTGAGCTGAAGAGGCAATAAATGGATTGAGGAGGCCCGAGATGGCTTAAGGATTACATTGCCTCAGTATTCCATGTTCGCACATTTAATTGCAAAAGCAGCGTGTTTAAGAGGAGGGCTTTGGGCACCGGCACATTTTTATTTACAAATTAAGCATAGCTTTTAAGTCTTTTTTAACATGAATCATGATTAAATTTGTTTGCAGTATGAATATACATTTATATTTTGAGATGTGTACATGTCTTTCACTCTCAAATGGCACATACTTTTCAAAACTCAGCGCCTTCAAAATTTCCCGTTCTGGACATCTCAACGTGACAAAATGAATGATAGGCATTTTAAGCTAATTCTATAGAAGCTCGTTTAAGTGTCCCGCTAGCGACTTTGCCACCAGGACCAGCGAAACATGTAAAATAAAGCTCTCAAAATAAGTGTAGGACTGGCATCACGAGGAAACGCGCTTGTGGGCTTTAAACACTGCCCTTCGGTGTGCCATAAACAGTGAATACTTCTGCTACTTGCCCTGAGCTTCTTAGTTTGCCAGCTCAGTTCCATTCCCATTCGGCGCTGTCATTTTACTACTGTTTAAAATCATATGCTTCTAATTTCTGTTTCGGCCAAAATCAAAGTACACCTGGCAATGGCAAGATTTGTTTCCCTAACCACAGATCTAACACAGCTGATTAGTTGAAAAGTCTGCAATGGCTCCACTCCACCCCCCACTTTAAGCATAAACGAAGGAGACAGATTACAATGCAGCAGCCAAATTGAGAGGGGGCGGAAAAACAAAGTTGGTGTCATCAACTTTCACGCAATGCACTCCCTTGATTCATTTTTTTAAGTAAATGGCACAGAGGCATTCCTTACTCCACTGACATCACTTGGTCGAAGTGCACCCAGATCACTATTTATTTTGTATTCCCACTACACTCCACCACCCCTCTGCTTCCTACTATGTATTGACTGCCAAGCAGTAAACGTGAAACGTAAAGTTTGCTGTAATGTCTCCGATCGGCATTTCCATTTGAGAAACAAATACTTAACAAGACAAAGAAAGCGAGGGCGAGCTGGCCCTGGAAACAACCCCCCCCCCTACTGTTGTTTTTTGTTTGCAGAGGGAGCTAGAGGAAGAAGGGCGACCTGCTGGAGGACCTGCAGAGGAAGCGTGGCTGCTTACTCACAGTGTAAGATGAGCAGACTGAAAAAAAGTCCCTTATAAAAGAGATAAACATAATAAACTGTAGTTATATAGCAGTTGGTCCCAGCTCTGAAAGAGAAAAAGGAGGGATAAAGAGGCAGAACTGACCACTAGCGAGCAAAGATTTTTAAAGGGCACTGCAATCAACAAATGAAATCGCTCTAAGCCTACAGTAGAAGTATACTTAAAAGTATACACGAGGTTGAACGCTTACGCTCAACCTAAAATTAAATCAAGGCATACTAGCTTACATAATGCTCTGGCTGCTGGGGAAAAGATGTACAAAACCATTTTGTTGCCACAAATCCCACAATTTGCTAAATCATAGGGCATGCAACCACAAAGTGGCTTTTGGCATTGTACTAAAATTAGGGCCAGGTTTAATCTGATTTACCAAGCCACACAAGGAGAGCGCAGAATCACCCTGATAGATATGACTCATTCCTGCCCTCTCCATTTGATGCAGCACAATCCTTAATGTTGTCTTTCTGCATTGCATCAATAGGCACAGCTGGCATGTTGGAAAAGTATTTGCGACTTCCAAAACAAGTTTATAGACCCATATCAAATCACAAGTCGGAAAGGTCGGTAAAAGGGCGTCCCCTCTTAATTGCCATTTGGAATTGTATGTATTTGGAATTGTAGTTGCCATCCCAAACAATTGAGGATTTACAAGGAGTTAGCAGATTCTTAAAGGGGAAGCAGGCCACAATGACCAGCTTCAGCTGGGAAATTGTGTTCGATGTCTTCAGGTGAAAGCAGAAATAGGTCCATAGGAAGCTGTCCCCAGTGTGCTCCCAAATAGAATTTTTCAACAGTATATTTCCTTTAATGAACATAGTCTGCTTTAAAAAAAGTTTCCTGTTTGAAATACAGACATAGGGATGGTGGTCTGCTGTTCTTGCAGGCCACTATCTGTGGGTTTGTAGCCAATTACAGGGGTCAGAGATACGGACCTCCATAACTAATGCCCATTAGGCAGGACTTTCTGTGACCCCCGCAACTGAACTTTTTTACAATGTGACTTGTTAATACATAGATCACATCACAAAATGAAATACTGGTCACAGAAAGTGGTGCACAATCTTTTGGCGACCACTTTTTTCGAACATTAGACCCCTCATCGCCTACAGAAACCAATTAAACATTCAACCACATGCTTTCAAACTACAACACATATAAACTGTGACACAATATAAGAAAACAAGGTGATAATTAGCTGATAAAGTATGGATTGCTTATGAAACAAATGTTGCCTTGTGTTTCCCCCCCCAAGCTCCTCTTCTTCTTGATCCTTTTTGCATACATTATCCTTCTACTCTCCCTCCCATCAACTTTCGATCCTCTAACTCCGGACCTCTTGCTCCACTTTCACAAGATGAGGATCTGCCACCAAAAATTCACCATGTCTAGTGTTGAACACTAGTAAATTCCAGAGCATTCAACTCTTACTTGAAAGGTTGTATTGACTACTTCTTAATGTTGCTGGTTTAAGATCCTGATTATGCATTCAGCAGTATACGACATTATACCACCATGTCTCAAAAGGTTAGCAAGCACCCAGTTATGACAACTTGGGTGAGTTCTATGAAAATAAGATGACATGACACAATACCAATGCAAATTGTGCTAAGGGTGAGCATTTTCTTTCCAAAGGCCTAAAACATGTGATTCACTGTAGTCTTGCTATGTGATATTCCATGCATCGTCCTGTTTTGAAATACACATAAGGCCTGGCTGTGAGAAACTGGATTGATGATTAACTGGGGTGTGAGCTCTGGTCAAGCAGCAACCACAATTCTTGTCAGCACAAGTGACTAGGGAATGCCAAATTAACCTGTGCTTACCCTCTGGTAGCTTGGCAAAGGGCAGTCAAGTTTAACTTGAAGTGAATGTGTGAAGCATTTGTGCAACACTTCAAACAATAAAACAGTGAAAACACCACACAAAAGGATCTCACACCAGTTAGAAAAATAGAACTTAATTTAATAAATAAAACAAAACCACAACAACAAAATGCAATAAGTAAAACTTGAGTTATGAATTTTGAAAGAATAAACTGTAAAATAGTGGTTGGAAGCCAAGGAGGCAAAGTAAAAAATTCAGTTCAGTGGAGCACAGGCCTGCTACAGGGACCTAGATAGGCATGCTGAACAAAGATACCTTAAATCCAGGTTGTAGAGTGTCAGTTCTGAACCGTGCAGTAAATGGGATGCGCTGATGTTCTCCATGCAACACTGATGATGCATCAGTTCTGAGGTACGGTGAGGCTGTGGTGAGAGTTCCCATTTTGTTGACGCCGAGTATGCGTTGGGCAGTCGAGGTGATGAGATGGTTCAATGAGCGCAAAGGCTGTGATGTGGAGTTTTTGTGTCATTGTCGAGGTCGCTGTTGATGACAATGCGAGGATCCTGCCCTGAGAAAAATGCTGCAGTGTCGGTTCCAAAGGCAATGCTCTGGTTTCAAGATGCTAGGTACAGCAGCAATGCAATTCTTGTTGTGCCGGTTCCAACCCACACAGTAGAGGTGATGCGTCCATTTTCTCAATGCAACAGTAGTGATGAGTTGATTCTGCTCCTGTAACAGAGCATGTGGTTCGTTCCCCTGGAGCAAGCACCTTAGGCCCACTTCCAAGGGTTCAGGACTGGGATGGCACCACTTGGCAGGACAGACTCATAGATGTCAGAGTCCAGGGGCAGAAGCAGAGTGGTTGGAAATCTGTTATACCTTGAGTCTTCAGCTCAGGAGGCCAGTCAGCTAACCCTTGATGTCACTCCAGTTTATAGGTTGGAGAGATCCAGGTCCAGTCCTTCTCACTCCCACGCAAGAGGGCAACAGGCACAGGTCAGCATAGCAGAGCAGGAGTCCACTAAGCAATAATCCAGCAGAGTGCCAGGCCTTCAGCAGCACAGCAATCCCTCTTCCTGGCAGAGTATCCACAGGTCCAGAAGTGTACTGAGTTGGTGGTGCCGGATGTCCAGTTCCTATACCCAGTGGTGCTTTGAAGTAGGAAGACGTCAAAGAGATGCCTTTGAAGTTAACAGATGTACCCTGGCTGCAGATTCACTCCGGGGGGGAACACAGCCCTTTGTTTGAGGACAGGACACAGCCTATTCAGGTGTAAGTGAGGCTGTGTCCAGCTCCTCTCTCCCGTCCTGCCCCCCTGTTCTCCCAAAGGAAATCCTTTGTCCTGCCTTCCTGGACTTGAGCTTCTCAAGCAACAGGAGGGCAGAAACCTGTATAGGAGTTGGCAGCAGCTTGGGCTCCCTGGAAACCCTCAGAAGGCTGTAACAGCAATACTGAGGGTTCCTCTAAGGAGCCCCCAGAGTGCATAGACTCATGCAACCAATGCTTGCAGAAACATTGGGATATGATTCCAAAATGTTTGATGCCAAATGCGTATGTTCAGAGTTACCATTATGTAGCTGGACATAGGTAGTGACTTATGTCCAGTACATGAGTAAAATGCCGTCCCCGGACTCACGAAGTATGGGAAAATAGGCTAGTGCAGGGGTGCCCTCACACACAGGTACTTTGCACCCTCTCCTCTGGGTTGGAAGGACTGCCATAGGGGTGACGTATAAATAACCTGATGCAGAGAAACGTGTCAGTGAAAGGGTGCTTGCAGCTTTTCACGCAGGCTGCAATGGCAGTCCTGCAGAACCCTTTGCTTGTGTTCTCTATGGGTGGCAAAATATATGCTGCTGCCCATAAGGATCCCCTGGAATCCCAATGCCCTGGGTACCTAGTTAGCATATAGTAGGGACTTATAATGGGGCACCAGTGTGCCAATTGTGGGTGAAATACAGAGTTTTGGAAGTGAGAGCATAATCACTGGGGTCCTGGTTGGCAGGATCCCAGTGACCACAGTCAAACACACCGACATCAGGCAGAAAAAGGGGATAGCCATGCCAAGAAAGAGGGTACTTTCCAATACACACACCCGCCCCACAAATGAGGGACAAGAAGGCTAACCTTGCCCAGATGAGTCTTCATTGTGTAAGTGGAAATATCTGGAGAGTCCATCTGCATTGGAGTGGTTTCTCTCAGGTCTATGTTCCACTGCAAAGTCCATACACTGTAAGGAAATGGGCCACCTTAACAATTTGGAGTTTTCTCCTTTCATCTGTTTAAGCCATATGAGAGCTTTGTGGTCTGTCTGAACAATGAAGTGAGTACCAAAAAGGTATGGTCTCAGCTTCTTCAAGGCCCAGACCACAGCAAATGCCTCCCTCTCTATGGCTGACCAACGCTTTTCTCTGGGGGTCAACCTTCTGCTAATGAATGCTACTGGTTGATCCTGGCCCTCTGTATTAAGTTGTGAGAGAACTGCCCCAACCCCTACTACTGAAGCACCAGTCTGAACTATGAACTTACCTCTAGGAGTAGTTATGGGGCTTTAGAACAGGTGCAGAGCACATGGCATGTTTGAGTTCCTCAAAAGCTTTTTGACAGCTGGCTTTCCATAATACCTTTTTAGGCATTTTTCTTGGAGGTGAGGTCAATAAGAGGGGCAATAATGGAGCCATAGTTCTTAATAAACCTCCTGTATTACTCAGTGAGACCTAAGAAGGCTCTGATTTGGGTTTGTGTAGAAGGGAGAGTCCAATCCAAAATGGTTTGGATCTTCCCCGGTAGTGGCTGAATCTGTTCTCCACCTACTAGGTTTCCCAGATAAACCACCTTCCCCTGTCCTATCTGCCACTTTGAAGCCTTGAAAGTGAGGCCTGCCTTCTGCAGAGCCTCCAAAACATTCCAGAGGTGGACCAGGTGATCATCCCAGGTGGAGCTAACAACAGCTAAATCATCTTGATATGCTGCACTGTGGGATTCCAAACCTTGGAGGACTGGGTTCACCAGCCTCTGAAAAGTGGCAGGTGCATTCTTCAAGCTAAAGGGCATTACTGTAAATTGGTAGTGCCCTCCAATGGTAGAGAATGCAGTTTTTGGTTTGCCATCTTCTGACAACTTAATCTGCCACCAGCCAACAGTAAGGTCAAAAGTGCTAAGATACTTGGCAGAAGCCAGTGTACCTATGAGCTCATATGCCCTTGGGATAGGACGAGCATCAGTTCTGGTTACTGTATTGAGCCCTCTATGGTCAACACAAAACCTTATCTCTCTTTTCCCATTTTGAGAGTGGGGCTTTGGGACCAGAACCACTTGGCTATCCAGGGGCTATCAGAGTGCTCAATAAGCCCTAGGTCCAGCCTCTTTTGCGCCTTTTGCTTTGATACAGTCCCTTTTAGTTTTATTAAAATGCGCAATCAACCCATTTGTGTGGAGATAGTAAGGTGTGGTGACTTTATAGGTTATACCACACTCTTTCCACATAGCTTTCAAGTATGCAGACATGCAGTTGCTACCTCTGTCTGATACAACCCCCACCCTGAAAAAGATTCCCAGGACGGCCTTGGCCACTGTAGGAGCTGTAGTGGTCCTAAGAGGTACGGCTTCTGGATATCTGGTAGCATGGTCCACCATGACCAGAATAAATCTGTTTCCAAAAGCTGTGGGAGGGTCAAGGGGGCCAATAATGTCAACCCTTACCCTTTCAAAGGGCACACCAACCACGGTATGTGGAATTAAGGGGGCCTTTGTAGTGCCACCTGTCTTGCCACTGGCTTGACAGGTGACACAGGAGCGACAAAACTCCTTTGTGTCTTCTGACATATGGGGCCAGTGAAAATGAGGGACCAGTCTGTGGGTTAAGGTCAACAAAAAATCTCGGTATTGCAGAGGGGTGACCAGTCTTCTAATGGCACCAGGTTTGGGTTCCCTTTGTTCTGAATACAGGAGGTTGTTTTCGTAGTACACCCTGTGGGTGCCATTGACATCCCCTGCTTCCTGTTTGACAGCTTGCTGTCTCAAACCCTCAAGTGTGGGATAGGTCTGTGGAGACACACTTAACTCCTCCCTGGCAGGCCCCCCTGCACCTAAGAGTTCAGCTGTGTCAGATTGAAGTTCTTCGGTGTAGGTTCTGTCCAAGGAGTAGATTCCTCCTCCTAAAAGGAGGAATCATAAGTGGAGGGAGGGATAGGAGATAATTTCTTACCCGTTCTACCCCTGCTTTTGGGAAATTCTTGGTCCAAAGTTTCAGGATCCAAGTTTTCCTGTTCTCTTTGCTTCTTGGCCTGACCCCTTGTCAAGCAAAGATATGCCCAGGAATGCCCAGCATGGCTGCATGGGCCTCCAACTCTACTTCAGCCCAAGCTGAAGTCTCCAAGTTGTTCCCTAGTAGACACTCTACAGATAGGTCTAGGGACACTACAACTTTTCTAGGACCAGTAACCCCTCCCCAGCGGAGATCAAAAACTGCCATGGGGTGGCTCACAGTATTGTTGTGGGAGTCAGTCACTTGGCACTGATGACTAAGTAGGTGTTGATCAGAGGACACCAGTTTTTCAGTCACCATGGTGACACTGGCGCCTGTGTCCCTGTAGGCCTCAACCTAAACACCATTTATTAGGGGTTGTTGCTTGTCCTTTTTTTTCATATTAAGGGGGCAAGCAACAAGGGTGGCAAGGTCAATGCCACCATCAGAGTAAAACAGCCTCAGTGGTGTCCCTAACTAAACAAGCCCCCACTACACTTCCCAGAGTGAGCCCTGCTACACCCTTGGATTGACTATTGGAAGTATTAGTCTTCCCACCACCACTGCTATTGCAAGAGGCACTAGTTGTAGGAGTGGGGGTAGTAGTGGTGGGAGGTTTGGTGCTTTTCTTAGGACAGGGGATGTCTCCTGCCCTATGGCCTTTGTTTCTACAAATATAGCACCAAGGCTTTTTGTTCTGATTGTTTTTGGGAAAGGATTTAGACCCACTCCCAGAATTTTGTGGGCCTGATGAAGAATCTTTCTTATCTTTGTCCCCAACTTTGTCATGTGACTTACCACTTTCTTTCGTCTTGTCTTTGTCACCCCGTATGAGCTTTTCTGCTCACCCTTGTTCTGACCCATTTGTCTGCCTTCTTACTCAATTCTTAGGGAGAGGTCGGATCTGAGTCTACCAAGTATTGGTGCAACAACTCAGACACACAATTATTTAAAATATGCTCTCTCAGTAACAGATTATACAAGCCCTCATAGTCAGACACTTTGCTGCCATGTAACCAGCCTTCTAAAGCTTTAACAGAACAGTCCACAAAGTCAACTGAATCTTGTGAGGCCTCTTTTCTGGTCTCCCTGAACTTAATTCTGCATTGTTCAGTGGTGAGACCAAAACTATCTAGAAATGTGTAGTTGTCTGCATCCTTTTCTCTGACAGTAAGAAGTCTATCCCTCCCCTTGTCAGAGAAGGACAACCAGAGAATAGCAGCCCACTGCCTTTGAGGGGCCCTCTGAACCTTACAGGCCCTCTCAAGTGCAGCAAACCACTTGTAGATATCACCCTTCACCTTGTATGGGGGAACAATTTTGTGCAAGTTTCTGGAATTCAAGAAGTCCTCTGACTCTGTAATCCCTAAAACCTGAGTTGCTGCTACCATGGGGTGCTAACCCCAGCCACTGTCTTTATTGCTCCACTGCCAAGGCCTCCCTAGCTAGGGCTAGATGTTGATGCTGCAGCCTCAGCCTGGCCTCCTCCAGCCTCAGTTTCCTGAGTGCTCTATCTATAGAGTCATTCCCTGGAGTTATGTAGTGTGATCCCTCAGACACTAAAGTGATGTGAGAGTGAGCAGAGGTGGATCTATTCCTAGGTCTTGTGACCCTTTATACTTGCCCTCTGGGTGTTAAAGGAGCCCTGCCAGTGTGTCCTCCCTTCCCACTACCAGCTATGCTAGTTGGTCTACTAGGAATATTGTGATCCTTTGAGGAACCCTCCCCCAGACCTAGAATGTCATGTTGTACCTCAGTGGGTTAGAGTCTTCTCCTTCCTCCTCCTCCTCCTCCTGGCTACCAGCTTGATCCTGGTCATCCTGGAGAGGGAGGCCCAAGAGCAGACTCTTGTTAGGGTTCCTCCCCATGTCTAACTTCCTCTCTGCACACAGCCCCTTCAACTCCTTGGAGATCAGGATCTCACAGGGAGCATCCATGACCTCAGAGCTATGTTCAGCTGCAGATATGGTGTGTGTTAGGATAGTGTAGGGTGTACCTAACTTACCTAACTCCAAGTCTCTCAGAAAGAGGTTTAGAGCAAGGGCTATGCCTATACCCTAGCATACCTAAACTTTAGAGACTAGTTTCCTGCACTAGGTACTATAAATAGCTCTAGGTAAGGAGTGGTCTTTCTTGTGGAAAGCACCAGGAGACAGAGCGATAAGGCAATTGCAAGTACTTATCCCACCGCAGCCACCAATGTAGGAGGCTGGCCTGGTGTGTGGTAGGTATCTATGGCACTTACACCTTATAACAGGTCCAAGTACCCCTTATTAGTGCAGTGTAGTCAGTGTCTAGAAGCCAGGCTCTCTAGAGGTAGCTGTGGATGAGCAGCCAAGGCATATCTAGGAGACATGCAAAGCTCATGCAATACAATTGTAGTCAAACTTAGTACTTAAACACATGAAAGAAACCACTCAGTGTTACAAAAATAAAGGTACTTTATTTTGGAGAAACAAATACCAAAAATACCATAGAGGCTATACACCCTTAGGAGGTACGTAATACTCAAATTATATAAACTAGTATGCAGAAAAAGGCGTAAAACAGTTAGAAAACAGTACAATTAGTGAAAATCACAATAGGGAGAAATAGGCCTTGTGGAGCACAAACCATATACTAAATAAATGGAATACGAAAGTCGGTCCCCCACCTAGGTAAGTATTGTGCGTAGAGGGCAGCTGGGTGTACTAGGAAAGCCCAAAGATAAGTAACACAACCCATACCAGCGACCAGGAAAACAGGAGTAAATCACAGTAAATTTCCCAGAACACACACCGAGAAGTAAAGAAGAATAATGTAAAATCCAGAAGAGACTGCAAGACACCAACAGTGTATTCCTGGACAAGAGGGCCTGTGGAAAAGGGGACCAAGTCCAAGAAGCACAGCAGAATCCAGAAAGGGCAGGAGCCCCTACCCACCAGGATGAAGTGAACCACCGGTGAAGAAGAGTCAGCACTGCACCCAAGAAGACAAAGTTAGGTTCCTGGAGGATGCAGGTGATGTCCCACACCAGGAGGAGGATTGCAGTCTGGTTTGCATCTTTGTGTTCTGCCAACAAGCCTTGGCACACGCAAAAATTGCGGTTAGCGGAAAGTGGAGCTGCCAGGGACCAGGAAGGACCAGATGGACTCTACCCAGGAGGGGGAGTCAGAGGAAGCCCTCAGCGACACAGAGAGCACACATGAGCTCAGGCAGCACCCACAGGAGTCCACAGGGCAGGGACAGAAGAGTCGCAGGCCCATTCAGCACTACAAAAAGGTCTCAGCCGCCGGCGGAGAACCACTCAGGAAGCTGTGTGTCGCAGGAAGGAGTGCTGGAGGCTGAAGCTTCAAGATGTCTGAAGATCTTGTGGAAAGAATGCCAACAAGCCTTGGCAGCTGTAAAGGACGCAGTGCATGGGGGTACTGTCCTGTGTGGGCAGGCAAGGGCTTACCTCTACCTAAGTTGGACAGCTGGAAGAGAGGACCGGTGGGACCACTTCAGTCAACACTTGTAATGCAGGATCCACGCAACTCAGCAGGAGAGGGGATCCACACAGCAGGTCATTCTCGCAGTTGGTTCCTGCAGAAGTAGGGGAGTGACTCCTTCACCCCAAGGGAGACTCCTTCTTCCTTCAGAAGCAGGCTGAAGACAGGCTGTCCTTAGAGGATGCACAACCGGGTAAATGTTGCTGTTGCTGGAAGGAGCCGGAGATACAATGTTGCAGAAGACGTCTTCCTTCTTTGTTGCAGCTTGTAGGGTCCTGAAGAGTCCAGATGCAGTTTCTTCGGTCAGAAGTCAAAGAGGAGGGTGCATAGGATTCCTGCTGGAGTCTTGCAATCCGAATCTGAGGAACCACCAAAGAGAGAGACCCTAAACAGCCCTGAAAGGGGGATTAATCACCTAGCTGGGTGACTGCCTATCAGGAGAGGGCTCTGACGTCACCTGCTAGCACTGGCCACTCAGATGCTCCCAGAGTTCCCTGCCAATCTTCAATCCAAGATGGCAAAACCCAGGGACCCTCTAGAGGAACCCTGGGGTGGTGATGGACAGGGGAGTGGTCAATCCCCTTTCCTTTATCCAGTTTCATGCCAGAGTAGGGACTGGGGGTCTCTGAACCGGTGTAGGCTGGTTTATGCAAGGAGGGCACCAAATGTGCCCTTTAAAGCATTGCCAGTGGCTTGGGGAGGCTACCCCTCTCAAGCCTGTAACACGTATTTCCAAAGGGAGAGGGTGTAACACCCCTCTCCCAAAGGAAATCCTTTGTTCTGCCTTCCTGGGCCCAAGCTTCTCAAGCAACAGGAGGGCAGAAACCAGTCTTGGAGGTGGCAGCAGCTTGGGCTGCATGGAAACCGCCAGAAGGCTGTAATGGCAATACTGGGGGTCCTCTAAAGAGCCCCAAGAATGCATGGAAACATACAACCAATACTTGCAAAAGCATTGGGGTATGATTCCAACATGTTTGATACCAAACATGCCTATGTTCGGAGTTACCATTATGTAGCTGGACATAGGTATTGACCTATGTCCAGTACATGCGTAAAATGGCGTCCCCGTACTCACGGAGTCTGTGAATATGGGGCTGGTGTTCATGGAGGCACCTCTGCTAGTGCAGGGGTGCCCTCACACACAGGTACTTTGCACCCTGCCCTCTGGGTTGGAAGGACTGGCATAGGGGTGACTTATAAATGACCTGGTGCAGAGAAAAGTGGCAGTGAAAGGGTGCTTGCACCTTTTCATGCAGATTGCAAATGCAATCCTGCAGAACCCTTTGCTTGGGCTCCCTATAGGTGGCAAAATATATGCTGCAGCCCATCTGGACCCCTTGGAACCCCAATGCCCTGGGTACCTAGGTACCATATACTAGGGACTTATAATGGGGCACCAATGTGCCAATTGTGGGTGAAATTGAGAGTTTTGGGAGAGAGAGCATCACCACTGGGGTTCTGGTTAGCAGGATCCCAGTGAACACAGTCAAACTCACTGACATCAGGCAGAAAAAGGGGGTGACCATGCCAAGAAAGAGGGTACTTTCCTACACTATTGTATATCTCTGCATGATCTGGAAATAATGGTTGTGCTATCCCTAAATCTTTATTTTTGATCCATCTTCCTATGTGACCCTGTTGACTACAGACCTATCCCCAAAATTTGATTATTCTTGAGGACAGTGGAACAAGCAATTTGTCTCCAAATACTGGGGCAAAACATCAACAACCACATCCTGTTCTGAGTTTCAATATGGCTTCTATCCAAGCTTGAGCACAGAAATAGATACCATAAAAGTAGTAGATCACAAGTTCCACATCACTAGCCATAGTACTGACTGATCCACAAACCTCTACTGATGGATATATCAGTGGCCTTTGCTAACATATGCTACTAACCCTGGGAACACATATTTAACATTTGCAAGATTCGTTATCATTGTAATTGAAAAGGTTCCTGATTCACCTCTTAGACAGCCAAGCGTTTGTTCAACTGCTTACTTCAAGCTCATCATTGACATCAGCAAAAGTTGTGTCAAAATCCAGGAGTGATTCACAAACATAATCCTAGTTTACATGTCTCCTGTTAGAAATGGGGTCTATGGTTGGCATTCAGGTTACCCCCTGTCCAAGCAAGGACCCTCACTCTAGTCAGAGTAAAGGAGAATCACAATCAGTTAACCCCAGTGTAGGAAAGTACCATCTTGCCTGGCATGTTACCCCCATATTTCACTGTATATATGTTGTTTTAGTTGTATGTGTCACTGGGACCCTGCCAGCCAGGGACCCAGTGCTCATAAGTGTGCCCTGTATGTGTTACCTGTGTTATGACTAACTGTCTCACTGAGGCTCTGCTAATCAGAACCTCAGTGGTTATGCTCTCTCATTTCTTTCCAAATTGTCACTAACAGGCTAGTGACCAATTTTACCAATTTACATTGGCATACTGGAACACCCTTATAATTCCCTAGTATATGGTACTGAGGTACCCAGGGTATTGGGGTTCCAGGATATCCCTATGGGCTGCAGCATTTCTTTTGCCACCCATAGGGAGCTCTGACAATTCTTACACAGGCCTGCCACTGCAGCCTGAGTGAAATAACGTCCACGTTATTTCACAGCCATTTACCACTGCACTTAAGTAACTTATAAGTCACCTATATGTCTAACCTTTACCTGGTAATGGTTGGGTGCTAAGTTACTTAGTGTGTGGGCACCCTGGCACTAGCCAAGGTGCCCCCACATTGTTCAGGGCAAATTCCCCGGACTTTGTGAGTGCGGGGACACCATTACACGCGTGCACTACCCATAGGTCACTACCTATGTGTAGCTTCACAATGGTAACTCCGAACATGGCCATGTAACATGTCTAAGATCATGGAATTGCCCCCCCAATGCCATCCTGGTATTGGGGAGACAATCCCATGATTCCCCGTTTCAGGGGTTTCACTGCAGCTGCTGCTGCTGCCAACCCCTCAGACAGGTTTCTGCCCTCCTGGGGTCCAGCCAGTCTTGGCCCAGGAAGGCAGAACAAAGGACTTCCTCAGAGAGAGGGTGTTACACCCTCTCCCTTTGGAAAAAGGTGTTAAGGCAGGGGAGGAGTAGCCTCCCCCAGCCTCTGGAAATGCTTTCATGGGCACAGATGGTGCCCATTTCTGCATAAGCCAGTCTACACCGGTTCAGGGATCCCCCAGCCCTGCTCTGGCGCGAAACTGGACAAAGGGAAGGGGAGTGACCACTCCCCTGGCCTGCACCTCCCCTGGGAGGTGCCCAGAGCTCCTCCAGTGAGCTCCAGACCTCTGCCATCTTGGAAACAGAGGTGCTGCTGGCCCACTGGACTGCTCTGAGTGGCCAGGGCCAGCAGGTGACGTCAGAGACTCCTTCTGATAGGCTCTTACCTGTGTTGCTAGCCTATCCTCTCACCTAGGTAGCCAAACCTCCTTTTCTGGCTATTTAGGGTCTCTGCTTTGGGGAATTCTTTAGATAACGAATGCAAGAGCTCATCAGAGTTCCTCTGCATCTCTCTCTTCACCTTCTACCAAGGAATCAACTACTGACCGCGCTGGAAGCCTGCAAAACTGCAACAAAGTAGCAAAGATGACTACTGCGACCTTGTAACGCTGATCCTGCCGCCTTCTCGACTGTTTTCCTGGTGGTGCATGCTGTGGGGGTAGTCTGCCTCCTCTCTGCACTAGAAGCTCTGAAGAAATCTCCAGTGGGTCGACGGAATCTTCCCCCTGCAACCGCAGGCACCAAAGAACTGCTTCACCGGTCCTCTGGGTCTCCTCTCAGCATGACGAGCGAGGTCCCTTGAACTCAGCAACTCTGTCCAAGTGACTCCCACAGTCCAGTGACTCTTCAGTCCAATTTTGGTGGAGGTAAGTCCTTGCCCCCCCCAAGCTAGACTGCATTGCTGGGAACTGCGTGTTTTGCAGCTACTCCGGCTCCTGTGCACTCTTCCAGGATTTCCTTTGTGCACAGCCAAGCCTGGGTCCCCCGCACTGTAACCTGAGGTGCACGACCTCCTGAGTTGTCCTCCGGCGTCGTGGGACCCGCTTTCGTGACTTCGAGTGAGCTCCGGTTCACTCCACTTCGTAGTGCCTGTTCCGGCACTTCTGCGGGTGCTGCTTGCTTCTGAGTGGGCTCCTTGTCTTGATGGGCGCCCCCTCTGTCTCCTCACACAATTGGCGACATCCTGGTCCCTCCTGGGCCACAGCAGCATCCAAAAACCCTAACCGCGACCCTTGCAGCTAGCAAGGCTTGTTTGCGGTCTTTCTGCACGGAAACACTTCTGCACGACTCTTCACGACATGGGACATCCATCTTCCAAAGGGGAAGTTTCTAGCCCTTGTCGTTCTTGCAGAATCCACAGCTTCTACCATCCGGTGGCAGCTTCTTTGCACCCACAGCTGGCATTTCCTGGGCATCTGCCCACTCCCGACTTGATCGTGACTCTTGGACTTGGTCCCCTTGTTCCACAGGTACTCTCGTCAGGAAATCCATCGTTGTTGCATTGCTGGTGTTGTTGTTTCTGGCAGAATTCCCCTATCACGACTTCTGTGCTCTTTGGGGAACTTAGGTGCACTTTGCACCCACTTTTCAGGGTCTTGGGGTGGGCTATTTTTCTAACCCTCACTGTTTTCTTACAGTCCCAGCAACCCTCTACGAGCTCACATAGGTTTGGGGTCCATTCGTGGTTCGCATTCCACTTCTAGAGTATATGGTTTGTGTTGCCCCTATCCCTATGTGCCCCCATTGCATTCTATTGTGACTATACATTGTTTGCACTGTTTTCTATTGCTATTACTGCATATTTTGGTATTGTGTACATATATCTTGTGTATAGTTGCTATCCTCATACTGAGGGTACTCACTGAGATACTTTGGCATATTGTCATAAAAATAAAGTACCTTTATTTTTAGTATATCTGTGTATTGTGTTTTCTTATGATATTGTGCATATGACACTAGTGGTACTGTAGGAGCTTCACTTGTCTCCTAAGCTGCTCTGCTAAGCTACCTTTTCTATCAGCCTAAGCTGCTAGACACCCCTCTACACTAATAAGGGATACCTGGGCCTGGTGCAAGGTGTAAGTACCCCTTGGTACTCACTACAAGCCAGTCCAGCCTCCTACACCCAGCTCACCCCTTGGTAGCTTGGCATGAGCAGGCAGGCTTAACTCAGAGACAATGTGTTAAGTATTTGTACAAAAACACACAGTAATACGGTGGAACACTACAAAAGGAGACAACACAGGTTTAGAAAAATAGTAAATATGTTATCTAAATAAACAAGACCAAATACGATAAAAATCCACAATATACAGTTAAAAATGTGAATTTAGTACTTAAAAGTATGAAAACAGTGCTTTGAGGCACAAATACTGCAAGTTGGTATTATGCGATGTTGTGACAGAGTTGTTTCCTATAATGCAACGCCAATGGCACCGTTTACAGAGTAGTTCGACCACCAGGTACAGTACCATAAGAAACAAGTAGAAAACAGGTTGGTGCACAGAGTGAGGGAGAGCAGCTTTGCTAGGACCGATGTAGCGCCGGTTCTGGTGCCACGGGCCAGAAGAACTGCGGAGCAGCGCAGCGGTGTCGGGTCCTCACTACAGGGCGGTGGAGGTGAAGCGGCATCAGATGCAAAGTTGGTCCCTTGGTTCCGGCAGATGCAAAGTCCGGCGGAGTCACAATACTGCGGGGCAACATCACAAGGTCACGATGATGTCACAGGGCCGCAGGTGCTGTGACGGCATAGAGTCATCAAGGACGTTGGACTTACGACACTCTGGTGTCAGCAAAGTCAGGCCGGATCAGCGGCTGCAGCGACGCAAGGCCTACGGGGTCATCGGACTTCTACGGGGTCCAAGGGTTTGAGGCAGGCGGCATCGCGGTTCCGGGGTGCGGCGTCAGTTCACAGTCATCAAATTCGTCACACTCAGCGAGGTCCACAGCCTCGGGGGAAGCGGCTTCGCAGTTATGGGCAGCGGCATTGTTTGCAAAGTTGCACCGCGTTGTCTGGATTGTTAGACTGTTTTTTCTCCAGGAATTCACTTCCAGGGATCCAGGAATGGAATGGCACTCTCTGGCAAGCTAGAGTTCACAGCAAGTAGACTCAGGTCTGGTTGGTGAAGCCTTTGCTGTCCCTGAGGCTTCAAAACAGGAGGCAAGCTCTACTCCAAGCCCATGGAGTTACCTCTCAAGCAGGAATGCAACAAAGTCCAGTCTCTGCCCCCTTGCACAGGCAGAAGCAGACACTGCATGATAGCCCAACACAGCACAGTCACAGACCAGGGCAGCACTTCTCCTCAGCTCTTCTCCAGGCAGAGGTTCCTCTTGAATCCTTGAAGTTCTCTATAGTCTGGGGTTTCGGGTCCAATACTTATACCCCTTTCTGCCTTTGAAGTTGGCAAACTTCAAAGTAAAGTCTAAAGTGTCTGTAAGATCCATTCTTGTCCAGGCCAGGCCCCAGTCACACACCAGGAGGTTGGAGACTGCATTGTGTGAGGGCAGGCACAGCCCATTCAGGTGTGAGTGACCACTCCTCCCCTCCCTTCCAGCACAGATGGCTCATCAGGCTATGCGGGCCTCACCCCAGCCCCCTTTGTGTCACTGTCTAGAGAGAGGTGCACAGTCCAATTGTCAAACTGACCCAGAGAGGGAATCCACAAACAGGTAGAGTTACAGAATGGTTTAAGCAAGAAAATGCCCACTTTCTAAAAGTTAAGTCTAAATCTAGAAACCAACTTCACTAAAAGATGTATTTTTAAATTGTGAGCGCAGAGACCGTAAACTCCAAATTTCTATCTGCTCCCAAAGGGAATCTGCACTTTAATAACATTTAAAGGCAGCCCCCATGTTAACCTATAAGAGAGATAGGCCTTGCAACAGTGAAAAACGAATTTGGCAGTATTTCATTGTCAGGACATGTAAAACACATAAGTACATGTCCCATGTTTAACATAAACTGCACCTTGTCCATGGGGCCCCATAGGGCCTACCTTAGGGGTGACTTACATCTATAAAAAGGGAAGGTTTAGGCCTGGCAAGTGGGTACACTTGCCAAGTCGAATTGGCAGTGCAAGACTGCACACACAGACACTGCAGTGGCAGGCCTGAGACATGTTTACAGGGCTACAATCAGTGCTGCAGGCCCACCAGTAGCATTTGATTTACCGGCCCTGGGCACCTCTAATGCACTGTACTAGGGATTTACTAGTAAATCAGATATGCCAATCATGAACAGCCAATTACATATACATTTTACATAGGAGCACTTGCACTTTAGCACTGGATACAGTCGTTAAGTGCCCAGAGTATCAAAAACAGCAAAAACAGAGTCCTTAACAAACTGGGGAACAGAAGCAAAAAGTTAGGGGAGACCACGCCAAGGATGCCAAGTCTAACACGTGCCCCGAGCTGAAAGTGGGGAGCAACTAACCAAGCTCATGGGAGTTCTCTCCATTAAGGTGGAAGAATCTGGACAGACCATCAGCACTGGTGTGTGTACTGGGCTGTGTTCCACTGTAAATTCCATCACCTGTAGGGAAATGGACCGCCTCAACAGTTTTGCTTTCTCACCCCTCATCTGCATTAACCATCTGAGGGGTCTGTGGTCAGTCTGAACCCGGAAATGAGTCCCAAACAAGTAGAGTCTTAGCTTCTTCAGCGCCCAGACCACAGCAAAAGCTTCTTGCTCTATGGCACTCCACCTACGTTCCCTGGGAAGTAACCTCCTGCTAACGAAGGCTACAGGTTGATCTAGACCCTCTTCATTGAACTGCGAGAGGACTGCTCCTATACCATGCTCTGAGGCATCTGTTTGCACCACAAATGTCTTGGAGTAGTCAGGTGCCTTTGGCACATGTGCTGTGCACATGGCAGCCTTCAGGACATCAAAAGCGTTCTGGCAAGCCTCTGTTCAAATCACCTTCTTTGGTTGCATCTTGGAAGTCAACTCATTCAATGGGGCAACAATGATGCCATATCCCTTGACAAACATCCTGTAACAGCCAGTGAGGCCTACAAATGCCCTCAGCTCAGTCTGGGTCTTGGGAGGCTCCCAAGCCAGAATGGTGTCACTTTTTGGCTGTAGGGGTGCCACTTGGCCTCTCCCTACCTGGTGTCCCAAATACACAACTGAACCCTGCCCTATTAGGCACTAACTGGCCTTAATAGTGAGGCCTGTCTTCTGCAGGACCTCCAACACTCTGCAGAGGTGCTGAAAGTGTTCCTCCGAAGTGGAATTGAACACTACAATGTCATCCAGGTATGCTGCGCTGAAGTCCTCCAGCCCAGTCAACACCTGACTGACCAACCTCTGGAATGTGGCAGGGGCATTTTTCATCCCAAATGGCATCACTTTAAACTGGAAGTGTCCATCTGGGGTAGAAAATGCTGACCTCTCCTTGGCCACCTCAGTTAGGGCAATCTGCCAGTACCAGACGTCAAAGCAAATGTGCTGAGGTATTTAGCAGCTCCCAACGGATAGATGAGCTCATCAGCTCGGGGGATGGAGTGCACTTCAGTTTTAGTGACTGCGTTGAGACCCCGGTAGTCCACAAAGAACCGGAGTTCTGGGTTGGCACCAGAAGCAGTAGCCTTTGGGACCAAGAACACAGGGCTGGCCCAAGGACTGCTAAAAACCTCAGTGACATCTTAGACACCTCAACTTTGATGCTAGCCCTGACCTTATCAGTCATCCTGTAAACCTTCTGTTTAATGGGTGTACTGTCTACAGTGTCCACATCATGTGTACATAAGTGTGTGACCCTGGGAACAAGGAGAACAGGGAGGCAAACTGACCCAATATTGGCGACAGTCCCTCTGTTGTTTTGAGGTCAGGGAGAGGGAGAGATTCACTCCCTCCACAGACCCATCTTTCTCTCCAGCAGACAGGAGATCACAAAGAGGCTCACTCTCTTCCTCCACCCCATCATCTGTTGCTAGGAGCATGGACAATTCAGTCCGCTCAAAGTGTGGCTTGAGACGGTTCACATGCAGGGCCCTTAAGGGGTTCCTGGGAGTCCGCAAGTCCACGAGGTAGGTGACTTCGCTCTTGCACTCCACCACCTCAAATGGCCCAGTCCACTTGTCCTGAAGCGCCCTAGGCTCCACTGGTGCCATTAACCACAGTTTTTGCCCAGGTTGAAACTTGACCAGAGTGGTATTCCGGCCATACCACTGTTTCATCTCTTCCTTGCTTGCTTCCTGGTTCTCTTGTGCGAGAGCTCTGAAGCTGGCAGTCTGGTTTCTGAAGGTCAGCATATAGCTCAATACATCCTAGGGAGGTTTAGTGGGGGCTTTCTCTGTGCTCTCCTTCAGCAGACTCAAAGGTCCCCTAACAGGGTGGCCATACAGTAACTCAAAAGGACTAAATCCAAGCCCTTTTTGAGGCACCTCTCTGTAGGCGAACACAAGGCATGGCGAGAAGACGTCCCACTTCCGCCTCAAGGGCTCTGACAGGCCCATGATCATGCGTTTTAAGGTGTGGTTGAATCTCTCAACCAGACCATTGCTTTAGGGGTGGTAAGGAGTGGTTAACTTATAAGTTACCCCACACTCCTTCCAAAGAGACTTCATATAAGTAGATATGAAGTTGGTCCCCTATCAGATACCACTTCCTTGGGGAACCCCATGCAGGTAAAAAAAAACATCAACGCACAACCCACCACAAGGAAGGTGACTGACCTCAGAGGTATGCCTTCTGGGTACCGGGTGGCATGGTCCATCAAGACCAGGATGAGCCCGTTGCCCATGGCTGTCTTGGGATCTAGAGGCCCCACAATGTCAATACCGACCCTTTCAAAGGGGGTACTAACCACTGGAAACGGTTGAGGGGAGCCTTACATTTCCCCCCACTCCTGCCACTTGCCTCACAAGTTGGGCAAAACCTACAATGAGCATCCTAGTGCCTGTACATTAGGGGCCAGTAAAAGTGGGTGACAAGTTGTTCTAAGGTCTTGGCCTGCCTCAAATGTCCAGCAAAGGGCACAACATGAGCCAAACACTGTAGGAAGTATAGGATGCTGGCCTGGTTTGTAGTGGGTACCTAAGGTCCAGGTCCAGTTATCCCTTCTTAGTGAAATGCAGACAGTGTCTAGAAGCCAGGCTCTTTAGGGGTAGTGTGGATGAGCAGCCAAGGCCTAACTAGGAGACATGCAAAGCTCATGCAATACCACTGTAGTCACACAGTACTCACGCACATGAAAGAAAATACTCAGTGTTAAAAAAATAAAGGTGACACAAATGCCAAAAATACCACAGAGACTATACTCCCTTAGGAGGTAAATAATACACATATTATATACACTAGTATGCAGAAATAGCTGTAAAAACAGTTAGAGAACAGTGCAAATAGTAAAAATCAGTTAGAAATGGGCCTAGAGGGAACACAAACCATATATTAAGAAAGTGAAATGCGAATGTTGGGTTCCCACCTAGGCAAGTGTAGTGTGTAGAGGGGCACTGGGAGTATTAGAAAACACAAAAGGTAAATACTAGAACCCACCCCAGAGCCCAGGAAAGCAGAAGTAAATCACAGTAACTTTCCTAGAACACACAAGAACATGAGAAAGAAGATAATGCAAGAACCAGAAGAGACTGCAAGACACCGACGATGGATTCCTGGTCCTGAAAACCTCTGGAAGAAGGGGACCAAGTACAAGGAGCACAGAAGAGTCTAGGAGCCCCTGCCAACCCGGATGAAGTTGGAAAAGAAGAACCACTGGTGAAGAACAACAGTCAGTTCTGCACCCAAGAAGATGGATGCGGGTTCCTGGTTCGTGCAGATGATGTCCCGCGCCGGATGGATGATTGCAGTCTGGTTTCCGTTGCTGGATTCCACCAATAAGCCTTGGCACACGCAAAGCTCGCGGTTAGGGGAAAGGGGCGCTGCCCGGGACCAGGAGGGACAGGGTGGACTCTACCCAGGAGGGGAAGTCAGAAGAGGCCTTCAGCAACTCACAGAGTGCTCAGAAGACCAGACAGCATGCACAGGAGTCCCACAGCATGGGGACAAAGAAGGTGCAAAAGGAGGCCCATGCAGCACTACAACAAGGGTCCCACGCCGCCGGGGAACCACACAGGAAGCTGTGCATCACAGGAAGGAGTGCTATAGACCGGAGCTGCATGGTGCACAAAGAACTTCATGAAAGGATGCCAACAAGCCTTGGCAACTGTAAAATACGCGGTGCATGGGGGTACTGTCTAGAGTGGGGAGGCAAACTCTTACCTCCACCAGAGCTGGACAGTTGGACATCAGGATCATCGGGACCACTTCAGTCCACCACCCGTGATGCAGGATCCACGCAGTTCATTAGGAGAAGGGTTCCCCATGGAGGAGCTCTGGGCACCACCCCTGGGGTGGTGATGGACAGGGGAGCGGTCACTTTGTCCAGTTTCACGCCAGAGCAGGGACTGGGGGTCCCTGAACCAGTGTAGACTGGTTTATGCAAGGAGGGCACCAAATGTGCCCTTTAAAGCATTGCCAGTGGCTTGGGGAGGCTACCCCTCTCAAGCCTGTAACACCTATTTACAAAGGGAGAGGGTATAACACCCCTCTCCCAAAGGAAATCCTTTGTTCTGCCTTCTTGGGCTGGAGCTGCTCAAGCAACAGGAGGGCAGAAACCTTTCTGAGAGGTGGCAGCAGCTGGGGCTGCCTGGAAAACCTCAGAAGGCTGGAATGGAAATACTGGGGGTCCTCTAAGGAGCCCCCAGAGTGTATGAAATCATACAACCAATGCTTGCAAAAGCATTGGGGTATGATTCAAACATGTTTGATACCAAAAATGCCTATGTTCGCAGTTACCATTATGTAGCTGGACATAGGTAGTGACCTATGTCCAGTACACACGTAAAATGGCGTCCCCGCACTCACAAGGTCTGTGAAAATGGACCTGGAGGTCATGGGGCACCTCTGCTAGTGCAGGGGTGCCCTCACACACAGGTACTCTGCACACTGCCCTCAGGGCTGGAAGGCTTGCTATGGTGGTGAACTATAAGTGACTTGGTGCTGTGTAAATGGCAGTGAAAGGGTGCGTGCAGCTTTTCATGCAGGCTGCAATGGCAGTCTTACAGAAGCCTTTGCATGGGCTCCCTATGGGTGGCAAAAGAAATGCTGCAGCCCATAGGGATTCCATGGAACCCAAATGTCCTGGGTATCCAGGTACTCAATACTTGGGACTTATAAGGGAGCACCAGTATGCCAATTTTGGGTGAAATACTGGGTTACCAGTATGCAGTAACAACATTTAGAGGATAGAGAGCATAATCACTTGTGCCCTGGTTAGTAGGATCCCAGTGAACACAGTCACGCACACTGACATCAGGCAGAAAATAGGGGTAACCATGGCAAAAGAGGGTACTTTCCTACAGGAAGGCTCTGAAGCACTGGGGTACCACCAGTACACGGGCTGACCCAGGCTCAGCAACCTCAGGCTCACTATACAGGAGGCCGTCCTCCCAATAAATCAGGTGAGATCTTGGCTCCTTGCCAGACGCATTGTCTGCAGCCTTCTGCCGCAAATTCACTAGAGTAGGGCATGTCCTCTGTGCCTCACAGAATGCCTCCCTGGTGGGTTCCCCTTCCTGCTGCCACTGTGACGGCTCAGGAACCTTCCCCAGCTCAGCCACCTGTTCCCCCGTAGGCTCCAGGGCATCACCCTCAGGCTCCGCCTCCTCCGGGACTATGGGAACTTCTGGGGCCAGTTTCCCATGCCCTTTGCCCTTCCTCTTTTTGGCTGTGCCCTGGGCCACTGTTTCAGGCTCCAGAGCTTCCGACCACCCTGACGGGCTGCCATTGACCTGGTAGATACACATACCCACCCAGACAGACCCAACATCTTCAAGTGTGACCTGTGTTCCACCTCCTTCCAATTGGAATCCTCCAGGTCATTCCCAAGCAAACAATCCACTTGCATGGTTTGACTCACAGATACTTTCAAGGAACCTGGGACCCCCAATTCCAAGGGAACCTATGCGACTCTGCACAGGTGCTCTGAGTTAGTGAAGCACATGGGGATCTATCTGCTCTTCAGACATCGGGTGACTCATCACTGTAGTCACACTGGCTCCTGTGTCTCTCAGAGCCTCCACCCTATGATTGGTCAAAAACAGCAAAAACAGAGTCCAGCACACATCAACAACCTTGGGAACAGAGGCAAAAAGTTAGGGGAGACCATGCCAAGGATTCCAAGTCTAACGTCTCCCTTTCTCTTTGATGGTGCCAAATCACTCAACTTCGTCATCATTAAATTCTCCTTTACAGAAGACATATGTAGTTTGGTGTTGGCTACAGATCTTATAAAAAAATAAAGCCCCACTTAACTGCAAAAAGACTTGAACCACCATTTAAAACCTGTTCTCTAACATAGAGGACCGCAATACCACCTTGCCATCATTGTCTTATCAAAAGTGGCTTCACTTACAAGCATTCTGCCACATGATCCATCAAAGGCAATTTAAACAGATTATATACACCCTGAAGGATCCACACCTGCTACCCTTGCCAGCCACCTTGATTGTTAGATCTAAGATATTTTTACATTGAAAGAGGTCAAGGACAGGGTAAAAGACTGCAGGAACAGAAAATAAAAGAGGCCTTTTTTGCTATTTGGTGCTCCATCTCACTGTACACTAGATGTTGTCCTTCAATGGCAATTCAGAAAATAACCTAAATCTCAACTATACAAGGGGCACTTGTATAGCTTGTATAGACTTGCTTCTGACCAACCTTAGTCACCAATTGTTCCTGCTTACGCAAATGCATTTTGAATCACCCTCTAATCATCTAAGTGATCTATTCCTACACAACTAGACTTTGACTATACAGAAAATAATACATAACTATATGTATGTATGTATGTGTGCATATATAAATATATATTTTCACTGACAAAAACAAACATTATAGCTAGGTGAAATTGTCAGTTAAAAATACCACTTTAAACTATAAAAACACTGAAATGCATAAGTTATGTCATCTGATTTCATGAATTATGTTAATGAACATGTGATGAGTGATGTAAATGTTAGGTCACAAACAGTGGATGGTGGGGGTACAAGTTATAGTTAGCTGAGAAAACTATAACTTCTGAAATTTAGTGTCTTTTTATTTTAAAATTGTATTTTTTCATTGACATCACCTAATTATGTCAGTTCAATTATTTTTCAGTGACCTTCTAACGTTTTCTTTTAACGTAAAGTAAAATATTATTACCAGACCTAGCTATAACATTACTTTAATCTTTGTTTTTTTCATGGAATTTCTGAGGTTGTTTTTAAACATAAAGTAATATCTTATTACCCTACTTAACTATAACGTCATTATAACATTTGTTTTTTCTCAGTGAATTTCTGGGTTGTTGCAATTTTCTATTAGTCCTAATGGACAACACCACCTTTGATTCTGTGATGCGCTCTTTGTTGTTTGCCCATTTGGAAACCTGAAAGCTGCCTCAAGTGCTCCAATAGTATAAGTCAACAAGCATTTGCAATGCAATTGGTCTCGTGTTTGCTCGAGTTAAAGCTATTAGCATTGTAAACTCGTAACTGGACTTTTCTTGTCACAGAAACTGAAAATGAAAAGTAAAACAGTTTCACGTTTCTAACTGGACTTTTCTTGCCACATAAACTGAAAATGAAAAGTGAAACCGTTTCACATAAGCTAGCCGACGGCGGCCATGACTGCAAAGCAGACACACAAAAGGAAACACAAGTTCGCTCGCAGTTAAACGTATCGGCAAAAGTCCAATAATCTATGTAACCGGCAAAATGCAATAATCCATGTAAGCGACAAAAGTGCAAATTTCCATGTAACAGGGTCGATGTCATACAAAGCACTTGACTACTGCCCAGCGAGATCGCGCTACCTACGAAATAAAGAGAAAAAGTATTCCAGAAGCCATGCAGTAAACATGGAGCCTCGTATGTTTTCAGTAGTTGGCTGGTGCGACGGAGGCAGGCTAAACACCGGAAAAGGCATGATGTATACATGCCTTTCACTAATGAAATCAAGCAAATTTTAAAAGGCAAGCTCACGAACCAACCAATCTGATGGGTGTGGCTAAAAGCCCGCAGAGAGATTACACTAGAGACAGAGCGCTTTGCGCTCGACCCTAAAAATGAATGGCGGCAAAGCTTCATAAAGAATCTAATCATGAATGTTAGATTTATGACAGTCCATCTCATAACCTACCACACTCCCAGGCATACTTGAGTTCCCAGTTTATATTGTTTTGATAAAAACACAGCTATTCCTTCCCCACACTCCCCAATTTAGTTGCAAATGTTCTCCCTATGAATTGAGTTTTGAAAAAATGCCAAATTAAATCTCCCTCTGCGGTGCGTTTTTTAAATGTGTACTAATGAAAGTAAAAGTTATTTTTCAATCTGTTGACATAGGTAATAAATCAGTGCTTATTTCAACTGGTCAGTGCACGTTTTATTAATCTTCTTTCAAATTATATATTTTTTGTTACAAATATTTTATTGATTTTCAAAGAAAAACATAGTACACACAATGAATACAGTGAATATCAAGGGACCCAGACAGATATGGGAATGACACATACATCAAAGGGCAAAAAATGACATACAGTCAGATATGTGTGCAAAAAGTCAAACCAAAGATGTTGGTGTGTTTCAGATTCAAACAGAAGCATAAAATTAACAATATGACCACAACATCAAAGAATGTTATTCCAATTTTTAAATAGCGAGGAAGAACACCATATAAAAATATTGATATTATACACCAGTCATATAGACACAGAAGGAGGCAAGCAAAAGCCGAAGAATCATAGGCCTCAGGGTATGTTCACAACAATAAGAATGAAAAATGTGAAACAAAAAAGAATAGAGCAAAATATAAGAAATAAAAAGAAAAAAAAGGAGTAGAGAATAAGAAGGGAAATGCCATGATGGTGTAAAGCACAATACTATTTACTACTTGCAGATCGAAAAATAACAGAGTAGTAATAAAAAGCCCATTATGTTATTGCCATAAAGGCGTCCAGAGTCTGCCAGAGCGATTGAGATGGGGCAAGTGTCCCTGGATAGAATGATACATTTTTGTGTATACTCCTAAGGTAAGTAATTCAAGCCCACCATGTATGGAAAGAAACATTGTTGAGGTCTTTCCATTCTAACAAGAAAACTTTCACAGCCACTGTCAAAGGTAGATCAAAAAGAGCCATATCCTTATCAGATAAACCAAAAGGTAGGTTAAATACATATGGGCCCAGCATGATAAGAGAAATAGAAGGGGAGAAAGATACCCTAAAAATACTAGTGATATGATCACGAACTTCTGGCCAATAGGTAGAGAGATATTTGCACATAAAGAAATTTGATAAAGGGTACCAGTGGTCTCCTTACGAGACCAGCAGAGTTCAGAATCAAGCAGTTGAAGATTAAACATTCTAGTCGGAGTCCAGTAGAGAAGATGAGCAGTATAGAAGCGTGTTTCAGACAGAGTTGGGATTAGTTTATTATTAAGGAGATTCAAAGAAATGTTTGACCAGCTATCATCGGGAATCTGGGGAAATTTTGATGCTTGTAAGTACGGTAACTTTAGGAGGTGATGAGGGACTAACCAGAGCCATATGCAACATTTTGCATATTTTTGACACTACATGACCCCTCTACTCACTTGTTAGATAAAAGGAGACAAAATTGAGGGGGCTAATGTTCCAAGGTTTTAAATCTTTTCTTTAATCTTTAAAAACCTATAGAAGTCCTTATTAGACAATGAGTATTCAGCCAGTAAAAAAGCATATGAGAAAGGGTGGTCATCTGTCATCAGATCAGATACTACATTGATACCATTTGCAGCCCAAACCAGGCCTATGTCGGATGAAATTATGGTAGACATTTTTGAGTTATTCTAAAGGAAATACCTGACTATTTAGATAAGCTAGGAGACATAGAGTTATTCAAAAGTCTAAGAGCTTGAATTGTATTGTAAAATATCCAAGAGGAGTGAGTCAATGGTAAAACATTTATGGTTAAAGCTGAGAAGAGAGAGTACAGAGATGGCGTTCAATTAAAAGTCAAGGAACAACCATATTAACTGAGAAATCAAGCCAACCCACACCATGGGCTCCAAGGAAAACTGTTTGATAATCAAACCAGTTTGGCAAGTCACACCATCCATTGGATGCTAATTTATCTAAAGAAGAGAAGAAATTAGGGGACAGACGGACAAGAAGCATTATGGCCAAAAAGTTCACAAAGGGCGTGACTATCATCTTCAGAGTCTCCAATCTCTTTTACCAAGAAATAAGTTTAGGCCACCAAGAAGATGAATGATCTTTAATTTTATCTAATATCTTCTGTTCATTAGTAGTTGATTCATCTAGCTCCTGAGAAAAACATATGTCAAGATACTTAATCATATTCAACTGCCAGTGAAGGCCTGAGTGTCCAATACAAGAAGAATGACAAAGACAATTTAAAAGCATAGCCTCAGTCTTCTCTATGTTCAACTGGTATCCCGAAAATTCTGTAAGAGTTTGGATTATGGAAAGGACTTTATTAACAGTGGAGATAAAGGACAGCCCTGACAAGTACCTTGGAGTAAAGAAAAGGGGAAAAGGGGAAAGACAGAGGCCAGTTAATCTTTATTCTAGCAGTGGGGTGCACATAAAGTGACATAACCATTGAAGAAAAAATATTACCCAGATTATAATGATCCAAGGCAGCAATAAGAAAGGTCCAAAAAACGTTATCAAAAGCCTTTCCGGCACTGAAGGCTATTGCAGTGGTTGCCGGGGAATCAGGAAGAGCTGCTTTCTCGATAATGTGACACAAAAGATGAGTAGTATTGCATGCCAGCCTTTCTTTAACAAATCCAGACTGTGACTGATGTTTTAGTTTAGGAATGAAGGACTCAAGGCGTTTCGTCAGAATTTCCTTATAGATCTTCACTTCCATATTCAAGAAGGAAATAGGTCTACAATTCTTAGCTAAGACCCTACATGTTTGGGACCCACTTCCGGGTTCAGACAGACCACAGGCCCCTCAGATGTTTAATGCAGATGAGGGGTGATAACCCAAAACTGTTGAGGTGGTCTATCTCTCTACAGGGAATGGACTTTATGGTGGAACACCGCCCTGGAACAGAACACGCCAGTGCTGATGGTCTGTTCAGATTCCTCTGCCATAGTGATGAGAACTCCCATGAGGTTGGATAGTTCTCCCCACTTTCAGCTGGTGGGGACACGTTAGACCTGGCATACTTGGCGTAGTCTCCCCTGTCCTTTTGCCTCTGCTTCCTATGTTTTGACTGTGTGCTGAACTCTGTTTTTGCTGTTTTTGGTACTCTAGTGTCTTTACCACTGCTGTACAGTGCTAAAGTGCAAGTACTCCTGTGTAAATTGTATGTGTAATTGACTTTTCAATGATTGGCACATCTGAATTACTAGTAAGTCCGTAGTAAAGTGCATTAGATGTGCCCAGGGCCTGTAAATCAAATGCTAATAGTGGGCCTGCAGCACTGGTTGTGCCACCTATATGAGGAGCCCTGTAAACATGGCTCAGACCTGCCACTGCAGTGTCTGTATATGGAGTTTTAAACTGCCAAAGCAACCTGACAAGTGTACTTACTTGCCAGGCCCAGACCATCCCTTTTTATACATGTAAGGAACCCCTAAGGTAGGCCCTAGGTAGCCACATGGGCAGAGTGCAGTGTATGTTAAAGATGGGACATGTACTGATGTGTTTTACCTGGACTAACAGTGAAGTACTGCCAAATTCGGTTTTCACTGTTGCAAGGCCTATCTCTCTCTTAAGTTAACATGGAGGCTGCCTTTAAATAACTTTTAGGTGCAGTTTCCCTTTGAGAGCAGATAGAGATCTGGAGTTGGGGTCCCTGGGCACACATTTTAAAAATACATCTGTTGATAAAGTTGGTTTTTAAATTGTCTGTTTGAAAATACCACTTTTAGAAAGTGGGCAAGTTCTTGCTTAATCCATTATGTGACTCTGTCTGCTTGTGTATTCCCTGTCTAGGTCAGACTGACAGTTGGGCTGTTTATGAATCTCCACTAGACAGTGACACAAAGGGAGCTGGGATATAGCCTTCATATCCTGATGGGCCATCTGGGCTAGAGTGGAGAGAGGCATGGTCACTTACGTCTGAATGGGCCTGCCCTCACACAATGCCGTCTCCAACCCCCTGGTCTGTGTCTGGGGCCAGGGCTGGGCAAGGCATCTTCCCGTGACCAACAGAGGCTTTCCTTTGAAGTTTGCCTACTTCAAAGGCCGAAAAGGGTGTAAGTAGTGGACCCAAAACCCCAGATTTTCAGATTACTTCAAGCATGCAAGAGGAACCTCTACTAGGAGAAGAGCTGAAGGAGAAGTGCTGCCCCTGCCTGTGACTCTGCTTTGTTGGGCTTTCCTGCAGCAGCTGCTTTTGCCTGAAAGAGGACAACTACTGGACTTTGTGGTATATTCCTGCTTGTGAAATGTCTCCAAGGACTTGGACTGAGCTTGCCTCCTGTTTCGAAGTCTCTGGACCATCAAAGACTTCCTCTGCCAGCATCTGGACTCTCTACTGAGACTCGTCCCCTGTCAAGTGCTGCCCTATCCAGTCCCTGGGCCAATGAAAGGTGAAGGTGGTAGAAAAAGGACTGAAACCCACGCACAGGAAGCCGTGTGGGGAAAATTATGACGCACCACCTGCAACGCGGCTGTAAAAACAACGCACCACCAGCCTCGCAGCTGAAATCGAACCACCACCTGCATCACGGCTGAGAAATCGATGCATCACCTGCATCGTAGCTGGAGAAATGATTGTGGCACGCTTGCGGCTGCTGAAATTGACCCAAATGCCATGTAGTGCGGTTTTCCATCAGCGTGTGGCCGAATTTCGCATGCCTCATCCCTGGGCTTCAAAATCAACGTGAACCTGCGCGGATCCGAGTTGCCCTGTCCGGAAATCGACGCATCGCTCTCTTGCGGAAGAGAAAACAACACATTGCCTACCCAACCAGAGAAGAAACTGCACATGGCCTCACTTGCGGTAAGGAATCGACACATCGCTGACTTTTCCACAGCACGCTCGCCCGTGCGGCTTTATTTTTGAACCAAACCAGGTACTTTGTGCAACAATGTTTCCATTGTTTTTACTCTAAAAATCTATAACTTGACTTGTGTATGTTGGATCTTTGCCGGTTTGGTCTTGTCTGATTTAGATAAATATTGGATATTTTTCTAAATTGGTGTGGTGTCCATTTTGTAGTGTTTTCATTGTATTACTGTGTGCGTTGGTTCAAATACTTAACATATTGCCTTTGAGTTAAGCCTGACTGCTCATGCCAATCTACCAAGGGGGTGAGCAGGGGTTGTCTTAGGGATGTAACTCCCTTACCGTGACTAGAGTGAGGGTCCTTGCTTGGACAGAGTGCATACTGACTGCCAACCAGAGACCCCATTTCTAACACTTCCCCTCTTTAGGAATTACAACTATAGTAGCTTCTGCAGAAGTACCTGTAACAGCGCTGGGCATAACGAAGTGATGTAATAAGGATTCCGAAGGGGGCAAAATGATATCAGAAATAGATTTATAGAATTCAATTGGGAGGCCATCCGGGCCAGGGGCCTTGAAACCAGGCATAAGTTTAATTGCCTGTATAATTTAAATCATTTTGATAACCTGAGAGGACTGTTTTCATCATCCGAAAGACGTTTTTTAGGAACAGAGTTAAGGAAGGTCGCACATGCTTCTTCAGAAGCTCCGATCTTCGGAGTGTAAAGGAGCTCATAAATGTTTTTAGTTTTTTAGTTATATAGTAACAATACAATGCCATTGTGCTTTGTATTTGAATGTGATGTTAGTACAACTTGTTCATGGGTGTACCTTAATCTCTGGCCATTTATTCAGTTTCCAGTAAACAATCTGTCTGCGTGCTTCTCCCCTGTCCACGGCAGTATTATTAAAAGCTTCTAAATTCATGTTCAGAAACGAATAATTTTGATAAATGCCTCCAACTAAATTGATATATTCTAATGTACTAAACGGAAACACAATCGTAAAGTAACGAAAAACCATAAAGAATCATATTTCTGCATGAAGTGGTTTGCAGGATTTCCATGTTTGGTGGCTCAGCTTGTACTTCAAACCTTATGGTCAAGTTAGAGAGCTGGCTCAGCTGTAACAAAACAAAATTACTCTTCGACCACTGACCGCCTTCCATTGCTGCCTCTGGCCTGCTTCTGCAGCTGTCTAACCTCGACACTGTCAGTCATGGGCATGGGCGGGGGTGGCATTAAACAGAGCACAACCACTGTCCGTTTAAAAATGTCAAATGATATTTCCTCTGCTATAGTCTGTCTACACTGTCTTTACTTTTTCCTGAACACCGACTAATGCCAAATGCTGCAGTAACAGTCACAGTCTGGAGTAAATCTTACAAGTGAAAGCATCACAGAAAAAGACATTCAGTACATTTTAAGAAAGAATAGAAAGTGTTCTTACCTCAGCGATAAACACAGTTTTACTCACTTCTGCGCTACTTTCCAGGTCATGTTCTCCAAGAACCACAACATGGGAAGTTCTGATCAAGGTAAAAAGATAATGTTAGGAATATTATTACTGAGTGCATAGGTAACTTGTTCCTCAGGTGAAAGGGTAATTCACTGAGTGAACACAGTGTGTGTTCCAGTTATGTACACCCAAGGTTTGAAGACTGATGTGACCTTGTCATAAGTCTTTTAGGCAAAGTCATTCCAATATGAAAAATATAATTACATTGCCACGCTCAAAAATGGGTAAACATATCTTTAAAACCAATCAAAACACTTCAACAATGCATGACGTAAAATGCAACTTAATTTTCAAGAATAATGTCAATTAATTACGGATTTAATTCACTGCACTGAGGAGATATATATTTTTGCTCCTGGAGAATAGATTAAGTGTGCCGATATCACATACAACCTGCTGTGAAAGCACTCTGTTGCCTTCCTGTGGACAAAAGCACCATATCCAATAACATTTTCACAACAGACAAGACCCACTAGAGCAGAGAACCAGGATATCTGTATAAACTAGCAAGCACCACATTTTGGCTCAAACTGTACTGCATGGCTCTACGACTGCACATTTGATTATAACAGGGTTTTCATATGGATGACCTATGGAACCCTAAAACCAATCTCTTGGGCACAAACAAACTTCTTTTAGAAATGAACTTGATTAAATAATAATAATAATAGAACTGATCCCTTACTTTATAGGGTTGTGACTGAAGAATACAGTGACAGCAACCTGACCGACAGAAGAGCCAATGTTGGACATGGCCCTTCTTAGTGGAATTCCCTGAAACCTTTTGCTTTTGTATCCTAGTCTTTTGCTGACTCTGTGCATGGCCTTGGGACTCTGGGCACTTTGACCCTGTACTGCAGGGTGAAAGTGCACGTGCCTTTCCTACTCATGGCAGAAAGAGGCACCTACTGGATTGGCTAAGGTGCCATACCGATGAGTATCCTTGAAAAAGGTACCCCACATACCCAGAACGGGTACGGCCCTGAGTGTGTCACCCACAAAAGTAGCCTGACCAACATGTATTAGGCTTTGTATTGTACCTACACTCAGGGTGGCATTTTCCCCACTGGGGCCAGCCCTGAGTAGGCCTTCAAATACCCCTAAGGCACCCCCAGAGGGTGGAGCAGAGGGTAGGCAGACGGAAGGGCAAGGGTGCAAGGGTGTCCCTAGCACTAGTAGGGGAGAACCCCCATATAGGTTTCGCTACCTGAGGAGACTGGCTTCTCCTTGAGGTTTTGCTCATTCTCTCGGAGTCTCCTTAGGGCCTGGGGCACTTTCCCACTATAAGTGCAAGGGGAAAGTAACACACACACTCCCTACATAAGTTAGGAAGGGGCACCCGCCAGTAGGTTAGTGTTTTTATGTACATACTGAGTCTGGCCTGGCTTGCCTATATGTGCACACATGCACATTGGTGTTTTCATGTATATATTGAGCCTGTTCTCCCTTGCACATTGGTGTTTTCATAGGTATACTGAGTCTAGCACAACTTGCCAGTAAATACACACTTGCACATTGGTGATCTCAGATGTATACTGGGCCTGGGACAACTTGCCTACATGTGCACACTTGCACATTGGTGTTTTCATGTATATATCGAGCCTGTTCACCCTTGCACATTGATGTTTTTATAGGTATACTGAGTCTAGCACAGCTAGCCAGTAAATACACACTTGCACATTGGTGATCTCAGATGTATACTGAGCCTGGGACAACTTGCTAGTATGTGCACCCTTGGACATTAGGGTTTTTATATACTGAGCCTGTCACAGCAGGCCTGTATAGGCACTCTTGCACCCTTGTGGTGTTCTCAGAGTTTGACTCCAGCCTGCCCCTGCAGACGTGTGCATGCGCCAGGCCACTTGTGCCCATGGAGTGAAGAATGACGATGCGTATTTTCACTATCATTGAGAGCTGCTCTGCCCATATGTTAATACGGGGGAAAGTTAATAATTAATTCCATTTAATTCTATCTGCAATAGTGGATTACAGTGGAGTAGCTTCATCCTGTTTACTATCACTGGATTCCTAAAGACAAATCCTTTCCAATGGTAAAAGTGGTTTTGACATTAGTAACTTGGAAATGACACTTCTAGAAAGTGGTGATTTCCATATTCTAAAATCCCTTTTTGTATGCCTTTTCAATTCAAGCTTCATTGCACTGGGGACAGGAGGAAAACACATCTGTGCATTCCCCAGCAACAGATATAAAACTTAGAGAACCTCTGCCATTCGAGGGCCTGGCTGGAGGGAGAGGTTTTGACACTTGGACTCTCGGAGCCAGATCATGGCAACACTAAAGATAAGGGCCTACATTACAGGGCCCCATGGCAGACAAGACAAAAATTTAGGGGAGACATCTGTGGTTCAAAGGTTTACCCCTTTGAACCACCCCAAATTTCAAAGGCCCACTTCTGTATAACTAGGGAAGGCACACTTCAGCAATGCAGTGATACACTTGCAAGAGCGTAGGACGGAGTCCCCGTACTGCGTGGTGCACACTGCCGGAGAATCTGTTGTGCACAGGAGTATTTACTGTCCTGGAAAGAAATTGCAGCGGTGTGAGCAGTGATCTAACTATTGGGCCTGGAGACAGGATTGGCCTGGTCCAGAGCTGGCAAAGTACAGCCCGCATTCAAAGACTGTGGCCCTTCACCTGGTGAGTTCCAAGTCATCACACCCCAGAGGTGGTGCCTCCTGTCCTGGGAGGTGCCGGATTGGTAACTATCTGCAAAGTGGTGTCTCTGGCTTGGCTGGACACTACTGTGAACAGGGTGTCCCAAGGCTACTCTACCCCTGTGCTTTGCAGTCTGGGGGCTGTGCCGGAAGGCCGGTGTGGAGACCCTTGTGTGGGAACCAAAGCCACCATTTGCCAACTGTTGTCTGTTCAGCCAGTCTCTCCTTCCCCTGTACCTTTGCACCAGGATCTTGTTTAAGTGTAACCACGAGCCACACGCGGCCTACTACCCTGGGAAAGGTTGCTTAATTTCTAACTCTGAGAGGGGTGGAAATTGGTGGGTGGGTGGAGGTGGGTTTGGGTCCAGGAGGGGTCAGCAACGCATCTACACCCCACCTGCCGGTTGTCAGGGCACTGCATTAGGGTGCTGGAAGCAAGTGTGTGTGAGTGTGTGTGGACAAGCGTGGCTGACATCCGTGGCACTGCAGAGCGGTACAGAGTGAGTGTGTGAGAGTGGCTGTCTGGGGCTGATTTCAACGCATGGCTTCATAGTCGAGCACGTTGTTTACTATTGTTGTTGACGTTGACATTTAGTGGTGCAGATTCGGCTGCAGAGCTATTTCAAAAGTGCTATAGGTTTCTGGATGTATACATTGCTGCTATTGTTGGGCACAGAGATGCATCCTGCGACAGTTTTAGCCTGAATTTTGGGTGATCATTTGGGTAGGTCTCATGCTGCCAACGCAGTAGCACCACATGTGGGTGCAAGGAGGGAAAGTATTAGGTTTCTCATGTGTACATGCTGTTGATTTCAATTTTACACTTTTGGGCCTCAAATTATTATTGATATTCTCTAATGTGATTTATGCCCAGATTTACATGATGTTCATGAAGTGTTAATTCATGTGTGTAGTGAATATAAACTTTATTTACATACACCTCGTGTGAAGTCTCATTTGTGACGCTCAGTGTACTTATTGTGTGGGCGTGCTGTGCTGATGCTTTACACATTGCCTCTGTGATAAGCCTGACTGCTCTGTGCCAAGCTACCCAAGGGTGAGTGCAGGTTATACAGTGAGTGTAATCATCCACTCCTGATGGGAGTGGTAGGTTCTACCTGGCTAGGGCCTCGCCTCAGCCAACTAGAACATGCCACCTCCAACAGCCAATAAATAGAGACCAGCATGACCCACCAATGATTCCCAATGTGTTGAGGAGGTTGAAGATTCCAGTATTAGCTACTGGAGAAATCGATTAATTCAATCTAACATGCAAGGAAGGTACTATGCTGGGTGGCACTGAAATCTTAATAGCCGTAGACCCATATTTTAGTGTAATAAGTCAATATTCCCATAAAAAAGCCTTGAATGAGGATTCTGACAGTTTGTCCCAATGCATATTGCAGGTAGGCAACTTGCTTATTTAAACTGTGGAAAGACTTTGGTAAAAAAGAGTTAGTATCTTCAGTCATCCAATATCGTGTTGATGGTGAAATAACTCATCTGAGTGCTCAACTATAATTAATTCATTTTCCAAACCTAAATAGGTGCCCAGCAGTCTTGCATTAGGTGCCACACAAATAAACATTAATATTACATTTAAAACAAGCCCTCAATTCAAGAGAAAGTAGGAAAGATGATGATGATGCTGAGAAACACATTGTCAGGTTAAGCAACAGAAAGGCACATAGTTAATTGTCTGATAAGGAAGACGTTAAAATAAAAGTTAAGATCAGCCCAATATTGTCAAATAATGCTAAAATCTAAGGTTTAGGGAAACATAGCGAACAGGAGTAGCCAGCAGCAGAATCAATGTGAATTCTGATGGGGTGATTAGTGTATACCAATAACATTGGTGTTTGTGTTGGTTTTATTGTTGTGTATGTGTGTGGTGTTTTTTTTACAACTATGGGTGAGGTAAACATTTCCAGCATGTGTTCTGGACATACAACTAAATGGGGATCTAGCAGTCTGATATTTACAGAGGACTAAGAGGATGGACAACTTTCTGCCTTGTAAATATCCTATGTTAAGTTTCTTCATTTGGGTGATTCAAAATTTACCCTCAACTAAAGACATAAGTAAATTGTTTTTCTTGCATGTGTATTGGGCAAAAAGGCATTTTAAGACACTGGTTCCACATTCTATGTTGTGCCCCAAAGGTGCAAAGGGCATGTGCGCCAGCTTTGTGCACCTCCAGGGTACAATGATTATACAGAACAGGCTGCAGACTCTTGTATGTTCCCTTATGTAATGCTGATAACACTGGTGCAGATGTAGCACTAGCGCTATCATGAAAGGGCATTCCCACATTTGCATGGGGTGTGGTGCCATGTAAAAGAATACATCTCTTTACCTGTGCACCCGTGCAGATGCAAGCAGGCCCTTAGAAGTCGTACACAAAATGGTGGTCCAATTGAACCCCTCAGACATCCTCCTGCAGGTTGATGCAGCCCTTACTGCACATGCCTGCAAGGAAATCTCTCTTCCTTCTTTAAAGTGCAGGCAGCAAGGAGCGGCTTTGAAGCAGCTGTTCTGTATTTCACTCAATGCGTTGCCAATTTGGCAGCGCATGTTTGTAGCTGTACTGAAAGCAGGGTGTGGCGTTTTCTGTAATCATGTGATGATGTGTTGATCTGTAACCAACACATCATCATTAGAATGTGGGGAATGTAACTGCAAGGAGAGAGTTGGTGAGGACCAGATCTGAGCTGCACTTATTCCTTTTGTGTAAGAGTAATTACCATCGCCACAGCAGAGTACTTTACTCCTGCCCTGGCGAGGGTACCCTGCCTGCAGTATTTAGAGATGACCACTGTCGCTGCAGACATCTTTTATATTTACATCTTTGTTGCAGCAGTTCCTGGAAAAGCATTGTAAGTTTGACCTACGGCTCTGTCAACATGGTGGAGCTGTACATCAAACTTACATCTTTTTTTTTATTTTCAAAAAGAAACTCCCAAAGCAGGATTTTCTTTTTGAAAAGAAAAAAAGAAAACAATGCCCCTTACCATGGGAGATTCCCTTGTAGTGAGGGAGGCATTGACCACTTTTCAATGCCCCTTATTGCCAGGTTTTTCCTGTCAGTACAGGGCATTGAAAATCAGCTGTATATCTGCCCATCTATCAGATGGGTGGACATATAGCCAAACTTCTGAAGGACCTTCCTCCATCGGGCCGTCATAGGGGTTTGTCCACAGCAGAGACAGCCTTTACTCGGTCGGGCCATTGGATGGCTTTGATAATGGCGGAAAAGGAATAGTCGCTGTCGTCATCAAACCTATGCTCTTCCCAACTCTAAATCTGGAGAGGGGAATGAGTTCCTTCTCCTCCAACATATAAATCAGTCAGTTAGTCACACATTTATCACTGTAGAGGATATTCAGGCAAATTCGAGGTCATCTACAGCATCTTTGAGGAACTGCCTGCAAGATTTTTCTGTTTAAGATTTGAAACAAATCTCTCAAGATAGTCCATTCCACTTGTTTCTTTTTAGTGCTGTCCCCTTTTGTTCTCTTTCCCCTTTTTCTTTTGCTCTTTCTAATACTCTATACATGTTTAAAGATCTATTAGTTATGAGGGAAGGGTTGCATACATCAGCCTCCTTACCTCAGAAATTCATCTTGAATTCTCGTCAGCACTGGGCGTTGCTAATTGACCTTCTATTGTTGAACTTTCGAAGTATGTTTTTTGTCTCTTTTTATAAAAAAATATATGTTTATGCTGTACTTAACACGTTTCGTTTTGATTTTCAGCTTAAGGTCCTTCTACGAGAAATTGAATATCTGAATATCAGTACTAGAGATTCTGTATTTAGGAGATGCTTTGTCAATTTCGAATGAAATCATATTTCAAATGATTTTCTTAATTCTGTGATTGTGTATACGTATTTTAAGTAAACAAAGGAAACCCTAAGCAACTGAACCACAGCTAAATCCATACCTTTCTTCATGATTTACGACAATATAGTACTATTCTCAAAAGTAAAGGAAGTTATCTTGTTACCAAATACCATAACACCAAAATCAATGTGTGGGGAACAAATTTAACGTATTCAGCAGATAGTTGCATACACTGATGCAGGGCTGATATCCCTTCCCTAACTCTGTCTCTTCAAGTAGAAATACATTGTCATTGTAAATCCACTCCCCCATTTGATTTAGCAGTTCTTCCACTCATAATTCTGCAAGAGAATATATCAAGCATACTGGTCTATAATTACAGGCTCACCCAGACCCTTTATTAAACAAAAGGATGAATTATTATGTTTTCCTATAGCGCAGTGTATCTCCTGTTATTGCGACATCTGTCTCCATACGGCAGGTTCAAGTCCACTCAAGTAAAAATCGTTCCAAAGTATATTTACAGGTAACGGTTCAAAAGGCCAAGCTCTAGAAGATGTCTATACTCTCAGACTTAGGAAGGGCCACTTTTCTAGATATGGTGTTGCAGGGGTTGCCCTAGTACTCCCACAACCTGAGAGTTCAATCTTGAAGGGCTCCTGGTTTAGTGAATTACATCACAGGGCAGTGGTAGCCCGTAATTTTAAGAGGGAGATGGTCTGGGGAGGGGGTAAGTTACAAAAGCCACACATACACCTCACTCACACCCATTCATTCACACATGCACTCATACACTCATTTACAACACTCACTAACAAATACACATATATTCATATACGCACACATAAACACACACACCAAATATTAAAACAAAAAAAAACGTACCTCAGCAACTCCAACAGGGAAGCCTCGGCAGTCCCAGGAGGGTTGGGACTGCTGCCTTGCTGCCTTACCTTATTGGCTAACCTAAAGTTAGCCAATGAGATAAGGCAGCAATACCAAGCCTCGGAGGTCCCAGAAGGGTTGGGACTGCTGCCTTCCCTCATTGGTGGGCATAAAGTCAGCCAATGAGGGAAGGCAGCAGTCCCTCACTTGTCACAGAGTGGGATGGGGTCAGTGAGACTTGATGACCCCACCCAACTCTGTGACGCGGTGTCACTTATTGACACTTGGCCCTGGGCACTTCAGGGATTAAAACTGAAGTGCCCAGGTCTGAAGCATTCAGTGATATTTCCCCTCACAATGAAGGGGAGGGCCTCGAGGCACCTTTGCTAGGCTTAAGAAAGCACACCTACAGGGATGTGACTTCTTCAGCCCAGCAAAGTTCACGTCAGGAAAAATTAGGGGCGTGGTCCCTTAGCCCCTACAGACTGGCCGCTGATGTCACAGGGTCTAGAATAGAGGCCCAGGGAGGAGGGACTTCAGAAGCAGAACTTCCTGCAGTCTCTGAGTGTACTCAAGAAATAAAGACAATAGAAGAATGAAAACGTCATCCCTCACAGGACACAAATTTCCATGAGAGAAGCAGTAGATATTGTGGACATTGTTTTTCCTGACATCTATTAGAGATTTTTCAACTTCTCCTTATTCCTGCTCTTTTAGGTGGTATTTAGGAGTGCAGAATGCACAAAGAAAGCACCCAGACAGCGCCACAGAATAAATCAAGGCATCAGTGCAATTAAAATGTGCTGCACTTCAAGACAGCCCTGCACCTTGAACTTTGCATAGGAAGCATCACAGCTGAAACTGTGAACAAGCAGTAACCAGTTGCATGTATCTATTAATTAATCTAATTTAATTAAGGTAATTACATAACATTGCATCACCCAGAGGTGTCAAGGTGCTTTAGAGGGAGGTGGAGGCATAGCCAAACACAGCGGATGCAAAATATTAAAGCTTCTGCCTCAGAACAGCCCATTCCAACTCTCCCCGGTAAATCTGACCCCATATATAAACGAGGGATCTGAGATTGCACCTTGGTGATCTGTGACACTGATCACCACAACTTTACAGTGTCACTGGCAGCAATCAGCAGTATTCATTGGGGTGCGACTTGTGTTGAAGGACTGGACAGAGTGGAACGGTGGTCACACCAGAGACGCTGAGATCAAGTGGCCCTGAGCCTGGGTGACTCCTGCAGCCAGAGACGACCCTGAACTGTACTTTTCAGGGTTGAGAAATGAGTCCTCATGCCCCCTCTCAGACATGACTAGGATGAGTACTGTGTTGTGGCTGTGAATGTTGCGCTCAGAGTGGCGTGGTGGTCCTTGGGAAACAAAATGGGATTGTGCCTGACTTGTCCTCTGCTGACTGGGAACTTGAACCAAGGAGGAGGTATTCATACAACTAAGCCGGTTGGACTACATAGAATGTGAAAAATGTTTGCTCCAGTGCTGGACCCACTGAGGGGCCTTCTCACCACATAACGATTACCATCTGTGACTCGCTTAGCTGCCCCACTAGGAACTGTCATTTTGGAGGTGCACCCTCCCCCCAACATTTTGCAATGCCCTCCATGCTGGTGCCCCGGGGATACCTCAGAAGGCTGCTGGCGGGAAGTAAGTCTTGCCAAAGACTGAATAATTTTATTTGACTACTCAACCCAATCAACGAGTACCAGCCAAACTGTTGCTGGCCAGGCACTATCGGTACATTGGCCGAAAATGCCTCGACTGATCTCCCCAGGGATATTTGGCCAATTATGTCATCATAAAAATGACACCAGGGCACTGTGGCCAAGACCTTCACATACTTCACTGGTTTTTAAACCATGTTGTGCACCCCTGATATCTTCAAATTCATCAAAGCCACCTAAACCTCATGGAAACTGGCACCATGGGGAGAACAAGACAGGCAAAATCAGCCTCTGTACCATCACAGGAGAAGATAGTCACCAGACCCATGGGCCCTACGAACGCAGACCCTGACAAATTAGATCAACTTCTTCAAGCCATTGAGAAGTCCAGAGCATTGCAAAAGTGAGCTCAAAGTGAAAGCTGTAGTGACTGTTGTCAGTCTGCTAAGAGATGACCACTGAAGGCTGGTGGATAGAATATCTGTGGACTACAAAGATATTGCGGGTACAAAATATGTGCGACTTCAAAAAATTATCCGTCATGGTTTTATGTTTAATACTACCATGGTTGGCTACTTACGTCACTGAACATGTAATAGAGGTGATGACCCATTTCGCGCTGATGAGAGATCCACCACAGATATGCCATCCGTCCATCTCCTGCAAATACAAACAGCGTACAGGGGATTAAAACACCATATATAAAGGGATCCATAGTGTACTAGACAATATCTGCTGCATTGCTCCTTCCATGATCTCTTGTTTGCCATATAGTTTTGGTGAGACAATATTGCTTTATCATTGCAGAGATTATAAAATGTAAATTTATATGTATCCAATTAAATACTACTAGTAATCCTGCAGCACTACTTGCACCACCCACTTAGGTAACAATTTAAGACATGTCCCAACCCTGCCATTGCAGCCTGAAAGCAGTTTTACACTGCCATGTTGACTTGACATTTAAAACCTCTTGACAAGCATTAAACTCCCCTTTTATTACATATAAGTCACCCCTAAGGTAGGCTCTAGGTAGCCGATTGAGCAGGGTGCTATGTAATTAAAAAGCACAACATATACTTTTAAGTTTTGCATGTGATGGAAGTGAAAAAATCCCAAATTATTTTTTTCACTACTGTGAGGTCTACCCCTTCCACATGTTCACATTGGGGATTCCTTGTTACATTTAATAAGCTATAATTTCTAATTGAAAAGGAGTAGGTATCCCATGTTTAGTACTTATGGAGCTGTAACAATAAACTATCTTCAATGGAAATGTCAAATTTATTGTTACAATTTTGACAATGGCATTTTCCTGCTCTTAGCCCCGTGTGCCTGCTGTCCATCACTAATACATGTATGGGCTGGGTGACAGCTGGACTTTGTGCATTCCTTCTAGACAGTCACGCACAAAGGGAGCTTAGGAGTGACTGATGGGACTTCAACATCAGGATGGGCCATCCTGAGCAGGATGGGAGGGAGGGAACATCTAACAACTAAATAGGTATTGTCCTGTCCCCGTACAAAGGGCTGCATAGCCCCCTGTAGTGATTCTGGGGCCAAGGTAGAAAGAAAGGACATATGTGCACTTCAAAGACCCTTCTTTGAAGTCACCCCCACTTCAAAGGCACACCTGTGCATAAGCACTGGACCTCCGAACCTACCAACTCAGAACATTACTGGGCTTGTGAGGAACTCTGCCAGGAGGAAGGACTGCTGTGCTGCTACAAGGTCTGCCACTTTGGACTGCTGCTGCTGTGCTGCCCTGATGCCTGCTGCCCCCTGCCCAGCTGAGGAAGGACTGGACCATCTCACTTAAACCCAGACTGACTCTAAGGGCATAGTTACTTGCACCTATTCTATAAGTCTTAGGGACATCAAAGACATCTCATCATCCTCCAACAGCACCTGGATTTTGCTTGCTGAAATTCTTGCTCTGACAATCCAGTCGTTGGCCCTTGGAAGTGGGTACATGGTGCTGCAACTTACAGAACATGCGCATCAATGCTGTTGTGCTCATCAGAACTGGCGCACCTGCATCAACGCTGATGCATCGTTGCTGCTGTGAGGATTGAGGACACAGCATTTCTGACTACACCAGTGCATTGCTGCTGCTGCGAGGATCTGGAGTGTCGCATTACTGACTGTGCAACCCATCCCCCCCATTCTTGACGCTTCCTCAACTTTACGCAACTTAGAGCCGGCGCATCGCCTACACCTTCGGCATCAATGCCAATGTATCGCCTCCTTTGCTCCTCCCATTTTGTTCTTGACATCAACACAACTCCAAACTCCAAACTAAGGTACTGTTTCAGCGGGCCAAGGCTGGTCCCTTTATCACCCCATGCTCCATCACAGTTGGCCTGACTTTTCAGATGTGACCCGATCTAGTGCGACCAGATAGCCCTGGTAGCACTTTATGCTTCTAGCACTACACCTAAGTGTATTCTTTAAATATTCATATCTTGACTTCTACTTATTTGAATTTTGTTGTTTTGGTTTTGTTTTGTTCATAAAGGTCTGAGGGAAGAGGCCAGTCTCTTCTCACACCCTACTATGCATACCCATTCAAGGAAGGGGTCTCAGTGGAGAGGTCTGTCCCTCCATACACACTATTACGTATGTCTGTTATCTGAGACAGAGGTCTGTGTGGAGAGGCCAGTTTCCCCCTAAACCCTACTGTACATATCTGTCATTTAAGAGATAGGTTCCAGTGGAAAGGATAATATGTCCCATATACTACTATTTCCCTACAACTTTGTTACGATTCCACAAGACTTTCGCAAGAGTAGCTCAAAAGTTTTAAAGAAAGAGCTTGCTGCATGGACACGTGTGATCTCATGAGAAGCCCAAAATATCGTAATAAACAGAGAACTTTCTTAAAATGCAACAATACATCAAACGTTATTCTACTTTAAACAACATTCCTCACATCTTAATTTATTCAGATCTGCAAAAATAAAGTGTTATGAATTTAATTCTAAACGTACAATCTAGTGAGCGGATTGCGAGAGCTGAACAGGAAGTACAGCACCCTCGGAGTCCACACAGGGGATTGTTTATCTGACTCGCACTAGTGTCTTGTGAGAGCCATCACTTTTTATAAAATATATATATATATATATCTCCATGCATCTTTTATTCACTACTCTATTATAGATTAGCATTAAATAATACATTAATTTACTTTACAAAAACCATAGAAAATCACTCAAAAAAGCAAAGGTCAAAGTAGCATTATTGTTAGGAGTAATAAAATATCTGTTTTCATTTAAAAAATATAAATTTAGAAAGTCACTGAAGAAAATTAAAGGTTAAAAAAACTTTATAGTTAGGTGAATTTCTCAGTGACAGTGTTAACATTTTGATCTAAAAAAAACATAGAAATTTACCAGTTATTGTTAGCAGCGCTAACTGTAACTTGCGCCGCCACCATGCACTGCTTATAACCTCACATATGACATCACTCATGACATGTTCTATGACACCCTTTATGACATTACTGATAAGATCTCAAATTTCACTGATGTCAGCATCCAATGAGTGTGCAAGTTTCCTTTACAGTTTACATAGTGGCGAGTAACTACCATATAAATTCTATGTAATTTTGTACATAGCTGTATAGAGGTATAGAACACAATGTAACTGTTTGCATTCAAGAGTAGCTTTGTGACAGTTCACTTGTATTCGGTTATAATCTGCTATGCTTGTGATGCATTCTGTGCACACCTCCATTGTTCTCTGCTCTGCTCAGCCAGTCTGTGATGTCATGGAATGTTGGTGAGTGACTGGATGGGTGTGACAGTTAGAGTGGGCTGAGTAGAGAGGATGCTGCTTCTTGTGGGGTTTCCTTATTAAGTAACATGTAATTCATCCTGTAACCTTTTAAATAAATCTAAAACCTCTATTCTACGTGAACTGGCTACCTGACTCCTACCTGCCAAGAAGGAATCTTTGATTACAACATATTCATTATGCTCCACACAGCTTTTTGGTTCAGTACAAAAAGTTTCCAACAGAGTCAATACTTACTTTTCTAAGCAGCCTTAATTTGTTAGACAGCATCGTGTCAGTATGAAAATGTGTACATTACATAGATGAGTGTGTGTATCCTATACTAACCTACATGCTCATGCTTATTTTGCTTCAGAAGATGGGCTATCTGTAAAGATTTCACAACAGTATGAAAGGTGCAGGTAGTACGCTCAATAGAACATTCAGATCTTCATTATTATTAAGAAATATTGTCTTTTTTGGCAACTGTTGCATAGAATGTACACAGTTGCTAGTAGTTTCTTTTCAATAGCCTGTTGTGTATGTCTCATAAGAGTTTCACTGTTTGGAAACAGTGTGTTATAGAATGAACTCTCTGTTTACAGTTCTCTACTGTTAGCAACTTAATTTCTTAATGTAGGTTTGGTGTGTATGGGAGATTTGATACAGATAAAAGCTGTCTGTACAGGGATTAGCATTCACTATTTTGGGATTCTCTGAACAGTGGTATACAGATTGAATGCTGTGCTTAATGAGGGTTTTCTTATATATATATATATATATATATATATATATATATATATGGTTAATAGTTAGTGTGAATTATGCTACTCCATACAGCAATAGGGACGAAAACAAAGCTTGTCATCAGTGATGTCATTAATGATGTAATTTGAGATGTCATTAATGATGTCATAAATAATGTCATACAACATGTTATCAGTGATGTCATAGGTGAGGTCATAAGCAGTGAACGGCGGGGGCACAAGCTATAGTTAGCACTGACAACTATAACTGGTGAATTTCTATGTTTTTTTAGTTCAAAACATTAACGTTGTCACTGCGAAGCTCACCTAATTATATTGTTATTTCAAACTTTGTTTTTTCAGTGAAAAAAAAAGAATATATATATATATATATATATATATATATATATATATATATATATATTTAATAAACAAAACTCTTGAAACTACAATAGAGTGTGGCACTCCAACAGTGGCTGTGATGTCTCAAACCTCCTTTATTTGCTGGAGAACTGTGTCTCTCAAACTTATAGGGAAACCATACTTTTGTGAGAATAAAATATCCACCCCAGACACTACCAAAAGAGTCATTCTGACATTTAATGGCAATTCATGTGGGATCAGGCGGACACTAACAAGACACTGGGAATTTCTCAGGAGTGACCCCATTATTGGGAGTGATGTTGGTGAAAGACCTTTGATTACATTTAGAAAAGCTAAATCAGTAAGGGACTCCCTAGTTTGTAATGACATCACATTGACCGAGGGTATGGGTGAACATGAGCTCAAGGGTTTCTTTCCCTGTGGACTTGCAAACCATGCAGGAATAGATCCAATATAAGTGAGTTAAAGGTGGTAGGTGACAGGAAAAGAAAGATTAAACAATTGTTTACATGTAGCTTCCAGTATGTGAAATATATTCTTGCCTGTCCATGTTCCTTGAGATATGCAGGTAGCATGATATGCACAGTGAGGAAAGGAGTGTAAAAACATTTAAGAGCCATTGATCATGAAGATACAAAATATCTAGTGGCTAGACACTTTAAAGAGAAACATAGCAGTAGCAGTGGGAGCGTATACCATGTGGGAGGATAGTACCCTAGAATGACAATGTAGCCAATATATACATGTATATATTTTGTCTGCAAAGGTTGGATCCTTCGGGTACAAGTTCTTCTTCTACGTTGTTTGTCATACTTTTATATGATATAGTTTTTCTCACCATTTCACATCAGTTACGTTTTAGAACTTAAGACATAGGAAAAGTTTATTATTGCCTTAGATAGGCATGTGGTTTGTTTTGCTTCCCCCTTAGCATGTACAGCTGAAAATGACTTGGACGGCAGCTATTTACATATTACTTTTTATTTTCTTTCTTTTCCTTTACAGAAGGAAAGGAAGGGGTCCTTGGATCCCATGAGTTCCCCCTACCCTTTCTTCTTCTGTTTCAGAATCCAGCACTCTTCATCAGATAAGCACTTGGTGATTTTATTACTTGTATTTGTTTGTATGGTTGAATTGAGGAATAGGGGATTGCCGCCTTTGTGATAGCCTGCATTTGCCGACTTGGGCTTGATTGATGGATGTAGCCTCGAGAATGACAATGCTCTATTAGAATACCAGGATTAGTGGGGCAAACGAAAGCTACATATTTCTTTAGTAGTGTTCTTATTTCAGATGCGATAATCACCATGATATTTTCTTTATTTCTGTACATGTACGATGACCGCTTCACCATTTATATGCCTAGTACTGGAATTTAAGTACATAATATGTTTGTCCTTGCAATATCCTACTAACAGCCTGCAAATGTATATTTAGGGCTGTTTTTGATTTTAGAAACAAACTACGAATAGATTGAGCACTGGCCGTTCTTCTACGCATGACTGGATACGTATATTATAGCACTTGTACCTTTCTGATATGGCGGCAATATACACTCGCTGACGTTTGTCCTTTCTTAATGTTTATCACAAGTATCACGGTGAATATGGTGCATAGATCATGGGATCAAGGCTGCGCAGTTGGCCGAAACCCATCATTTTGAAGTAAACCCAGTGCTTTAAATGGGCCGGTACTCTCCGGTACTGAGTACCGGTACTTTTTTATTTTGAGAGGGAGAGTACCGGCAAATCTCAAGAAAAACGTAATCCTTTCAATTGGAGAGTACCGGTACTTCTCAGAAACAAGCAGGTACTCTGCCACAGAGTACCTGAACTTTAATTTTTCCATTTCAAGCACTGAGTAAACCCTATTATTTTTGTGAGCGTTTTTCTTTTTCTTTCGGTTATATTTGGACATTATTCACCGGTGGGCTCATCCGGCTTATGCCCAACGCCCCATGGGGAATGGACCCGTTTGGAGCAAGATTGTGGTTTTGGAGACATATATATATATATATATATATATATATATATATATATATATATATATATATATATATCCAACAAAGATGTTGCCATGCAGTGATCTCTTCCACCAAGAGTGTGCGTGTTCCGTCACAGGCACAGCACTCTGCTCTGCAAAGCCTTTGGAGACACAGCAACCAAAGAAGACGGGCACTCCAGGGTAGCAAAATATCTTAATCCTTTATTGTCCGCAGGAGGATTCCATTTCTAATGCATTTCGGCTCTACGCGAGCCTTTGTCGAGGGGACAAACCCAATCACCATTAGAAATAATTAACAAAACCTATGTAGACCCTGAGGAAATCCTCTGTTAGTTGTCAAACCAATTCAACATCAATATGCAATGGTTCGACATCTGACATGAAAGTAATATATCATTTTAATTTCATTGCTGTACATCATGTTATTTCCCAGTTTTACAAAAATATACAAAGAAAATATTACAAAACAATGAGTGCACAAACTTTGTAATAAGCATAAACAAAATACTAGTATCTAATATAGATACAATCACGGGACCAAAGATTCCTTGTATAGAGACTCGTAAGACATCTAGAAGCAGCCAATTTCCACATTAGATTAACCCACTTCATAGCACAGATATAACTCCTGTGGACACATTAACATTTATCTCAGTCATGTACAGCCTACCATATCCCTCACACATAAACAAATCATATATGATCTTACATAAAGCCCAAGTTGGCAATCCATTGCATAAATACCCATATCACAGTTATACAAATAGCTAAATGAAATTCACAATTAGTGCAAAATATAGCATTAGAAACAGGCATTATGGTATACAAGGACCATCAGTAGTAATGTGTAAGTGATGTACTAGAGATTGAGGGAGGAAACCCCATACCCATACAAGCATCCCTAAACAAATAATTTAATGCAAGGCAAAATCCAAATCTACATATGTGGCTAGCTCAAAACAACAATTTCTGTGTCATAAAAAAAATCTAGCTAGTACTACAGGTACACAACCAATAAAGGGCCAAGCTACTCTATTTGCACCTCAAGTTCCTCATCCTTATTAATCCTGTGGATGCCTAGTATGCAGATCAAGTATGTACCTCGAATCCCGCTGTCTCAATGTTCTGGTCCTATACCCGCTACATTCATTTTTACTAATTGTATCAATGGCAAAAAATGTAAGAAGTTAAACATCTCGTTGGTGAACCATAGAGAAATGCCTAGCTACCAGACACAATAAGTCTGGGTTCTTAATAGCTCTTTAATGTTCAAGGATGCGTTTTCATAATGGAAAGACAGTACTTCCCACATACATGAGATTAAATGGGCATTTAAGTACATAAATGCAAAAATCCATCGAGCATGTCAGGAATTGATTAATAAATATTTTATGACCATCTGATGACCTGTATTCACAAACATTTGAAGTATATTTGCATGTCTTGAATTGGCCACATTAAAAAAAATATCCTTTGGATTGTGGCAACCAGGTTTCGCTCGTCAAAGTTTGAGCACAGTAACTGGATGCTAGGAGATGCATAATGGGGAGTGCCAGTGTATTATGTGTATCTGTGATGGCAGTGTTTACTGCGCGGTTATGAATTTACCACATTTGCCACATAATTTGTTAAGTAATTTGCATAATTTGTGTATTGCCCAAAAATGTTGTTTCCCTCACAAATGGATGAAAATAATACTGCCACACAATATACCACATAATTTGCATTTTTTGCTCCAAAATCTAGATAAACCTGCTGCATAATTTGTTCCTCAAGATTGCTGCACTGTAGCCCTGACAATGAAGATGTCGAAGCTATTTCACTGGTCCGTGTGAAATGTAGGTCTTACCATTATAATGAGAGCCCCAAACATTGCGCAGCTTTAACGTTGTCCATTGTTTAATCAACATTTTCTCAATAAAAGGTAAAACCTGGATCACATAACTCTAAGCAGTGTCCATTGTTAGCTGTACCTTTTTAACAACCTTTCCTTCTACAAACACAATGAGTTTTGTAACAGGTTGCTTTTTTACAATATTCTATATATATAACATATATAATTATTGTGTCCCTTTTTTCGGCATACAACCTAACAGTGTAGTCTAGTATTTCTCCTACTGCTTGAAAAAAACACATTATACAAGCTAAGTGCCCCTCAACAGACACGCCATATATACAATATACAAAAAGGGTAATATTTAATACGGTTCTTTAGTGATAGCTTGGGGTTCTGGTGACATTACCAAGCCACTGAGCCGTCAGACTCGTGGTTTAAATAAAGCGATTCTGGAATGGAATCTGTTAGGCATCCAGCAGCGTTTCACAAGTCAGTTACCTACTGTCGTAATATCACATTTGAGCAGCCATAATTAATGTGATACTCTGTTTATTAGTAAGCTTGTTCCAAATAACACATTATTAGGTCACACTTATTTTCACTAGCATTATGTAACTTAAGTTTTAAATAATCATGCAAATAAAGATCATTCATTGTCATTGGTCGAAAGTATAGATCAATAGGAGCGAGTGTGTGGTGGTGAGAGGTTTAATGATTGGCTAAGTTCATAGAGTGAGAGTACATTTGTAACTGCTCTCAAGTGTATTTATTGGAGTAACTATTGTTATCTACTATAAGTGGGCGGCACTGAGGACATACGTTGCAGGCTTACCTGCATCCATATCACATATCATTATACAGCATTACATGGCACTGCTTGATTTTATCCCAAAGATATACCAGAAGAAGTCATTTCTTGCTATATGGTTGAAATATAATGTGAATTTACAGAGTGCCAGGCAAGGGATTGGGAGTTAAAATTACGCTACTGCCTTGACTAATTTGTTGGCTGGGCCTGCTAGAAGGCACAGAGCAAGATCGCCACAAGATGAGATCGCTCTGCAGACAGAACATTTAAAACAATTTGAAAACCACATTTGTCCACCAAAATGTGACACTGTGGGTGGATAAAGTGATTGGAACCTGCCCAGATCATTATGAGTACAAGTCTGGAGGCTGTAGTGCCTGTAAATCCAGCAAAGGAAGGTTAGCTCAACCTGAACAGCACTACAAAGAGAGACCTGCTCAACTGGAGCTTGGTGAAGTCTACAGTAGGCCATGCAAGATCGTGAGTCGGGACAGCCGGAGGAGGCAAGTGAGGCTGCAGTGCCATCGTGTCAGGAAGAGTTCCGCGTATGCAGCAGCCATGCTGGACCCACCATGTTCAACTGAAGCCTGCAGGCCAGAGATAGACCTGGTGCGACCAGTGCCACTGGTAGTGACTGGAGGGTGTGCGGAGAAGGCCCACACTGTGAGACTAAAGGAACAGTGAATACAGTACCACAGCACTGCTGACGGCAAGCACATTAGAGATAAATAAAGTGCAAATTTGGACATCATATAATTCAACATTCTCCAAGAGCCTACTTGGCTTGTGAATTGAGACTGCCCTTCTTGCGGTCAGGATAGTAAGGCTGAAATGTTGACTGAAAGGGCAAAAAGTAGTGTCGGTCCTTAGCCAAGAGACGATGGCAGGAATGACCACTACAATCCCGCTGGTGTTCGACGAAGACATAGTGTAACAGAAAGAGCACCAGTGTGAGCCTCCTCTGAGGCCAGCCATTACTACATAAAGCAGGCATTGTTGCATAACTCCCTACTACAAACATTGCTAAAGTTGCCTGGGAGTGAGTTGGCATGGTGTTACCACCATGGACAAAACTGACACAAAGCAAGCTAAACCACAGTTTGGCGCGAGGAACTCAATGAGAACACACAAGAGGGTGAGACAGTGGGCAATCCAGATGACTCCACAGATAAACAAAAACAATGGCCGATCCAGACATCAAAGGACTCCTGATGGAAATAAAGGGTAGTCTGGCATCCATCACCAAAACAGACACCCACACACGTCTACAGGATGACCTCAAATAACTCATGGCTAATCTACACAAAACAGTTGATATTGGAGAACAACGCATCTCATTGACTAAAATGGCTGATGAAAGTCCAAACTGATATGGCTGCAGAACTGCTACATATCACATTGAAAAATGAAGATCTTGAAGGGATGTCCAGAAGAAGTAACCTCCTAACACCTAGTGTGTCTGAAACCACGTCAATGGGTAAAACTGAGGAATATGTAGAACAGTTGTGTGTAGATATATGTGGATATGAAATCATTTTGCAGATGTTTGCGGTTGAGTGCGCACACCACTGTCTGGTGCCTCACCCATTACCGTGGACACCACCAAAAGTATTAATTGCCAACCTTTTCAACTACAGGAGCCATGGCAAAATACATTGACTGGCAAGAGATACAAAAGAAATATCGCCAGCAACGGCTCTGTGATCACCTTTTATCCCAATTTTATACAAATACGTCTTGGAGCCAAGGAGGTAGCTTGGAATGGTAAATAAAGAAATTATAATCATTGGGAACACAGCATGCCATGCTATACTTGGCCAAACAAAAATTCATCATACAAGGCAAAACGCATGTCACCTTTGATCCTCAGGCTGCAGCAGCCATCATTAACATGGCAAAATAAGTGATCATGGTTAACAGGACTATTACCAATCACTCAGAGACATGGAATAGGGCAAGAATAATTTGACAGTACCAAACAAAAAAAACAAAGTGCTGACATAGAAGAATGAACAGTGAACCATACAATAAGGAAATGCAAAGAGCAGTATCTGCCACAGGACCCATCATTTTACAAATCATTAATCACCTATGTGGTGGATAAGATAACTGTACACCACATGAGCAACGAAGCATGTATGACTTGATTCAGGCTACTACTGTATGACTATTCTACCAGTAGTCTAGGTTGTAAGTATAGACATTTCCACAAAAAGACGTAAAGCACAGATACTGTCATAATACAAGGCATAGTATCATGGTGCCATTTCGTAAATTCCACCAGACACCAACATGTTAAACTGTAAGGACTGTGAATGGCTGTCCCACAGCCCTAGTGGTGCACAGAGGTGCTATACGATGCACACATGAAGCTTTTTCAGATGCCCCCGACAGTCTGCATAGGCTACAGTCAGGTCAAGGAAAGAACAGCAACAATGCTGCCTGACCAAGCTGGTTTTAGGGAATGGTGTTGGGGCACTGTTGGAATGTTTACTTTCAGTGTTGGTGGGTGGAGGGGGAATTAAAGACAAAGCAGTGGTTGCATAGCCCAAGTGCGATCATACGCAGTAAGATGAGAGTTCTAAGAGCCTAAAATAATACCAATAGAGCACGTGCAACATGGCACAATGCTCCAAAAATAGCAAAAATGCCCCACCCAGACTTAAATTATTGTCATAGAAAATAAGAACCGCCAAATGATTCCTTATGCAAACTGAAAAAATATAGATATCCTATTTTTTCAATCGACACACCTTTGCAATGACTCTACCAGCAATATTGATAAAACGTGGGAAACACATATATACTTTGCGACATACTCGGCATATGCTAGAGGAAAGACTATTATGATCAAAAATGGATTACACTTTAAGCATATCTGCACCATATCTGATCCAAAAGGCATAATACAAAAAGTGCATGCCATATTAATAAATACATATGGAAGATGACAGGAGTTTTTTGCAAATGTAATGGCCAACGAATGGCACTCTAGTCGTGACGTATTGTCTGCAGAGGTGACTACAACATAACACTACATGCCACACTTTGGAGGACTAATTATTGGACTAAACATAACACGAACGCCAGAGGAATGTAACTTGCACTAATGCAATAGCATGATTTGGTAGGTATCTGGAGGCAAATGTACCCTACAAGCAAAACATTTCCTTACATATCCACAGTACATGGCACTAAAGCCAGACTAGATTTCTGGCTGGGTTCCTGAGACATAGGGTCAGATTTACAAGCCCCTGGTCCCCTTATTGCCACATTTGCAGCAACATTTTTGCTATCATAATGCCATATTCTAAACCCTTTGTGCCACATCATGCATAATATATGCATGATGTATGCAAAGGGGACGTTCCCTTGTTAGAGGGTCACTAAACATGGGGCAATGGAATCTATGAGATTCCATTGTGCCACTTCTAGCGTAATTTTTAACGTCTGCTTAAAGCAGGTGTTAAAATGAGTCTCCCATTGATTTCAATGGGCCTCTTAACACTATACTGGATTAGCGTCATTTTTTTCAAACTAATCCAGTAAAGAGTTACAATAGCATCAAAAAAATGACGCTTTAGCCCCTAACATGCGCCATAGTGCACCGTATTGTAAATACGGTGCTACCATTGTGGCGTGAGGGGACGCAAGGGAGCCGCAAGAAAAGTGGCGCATCACTAGTGATGCATACCTTTCTTGTAAATGTGGCCCATAGCTTTCTGGACAGATTCAATAACACACCTACCTCAAGCGCACTCACATCATGCACTGTAGTCCTGACATTAAAAATGCCCAGCGGAAGCAGCCCACGGCTCATGGAGATTTCCCCCCAATTTGACCCCAATTTGTTGTTGGACAGTACATTTAAGGAAAACATCTGCAAAGCTATATGCTTGGATAATGTGGGGTTGATGGACACATATTTAGTATTCTGGGAGGCTTTCAAGGCTGTAGTCTAGGGGGAATGTACAGCTAGAGGGAGCGGCGTTCTCTGTTCCATGCGCAGCAGACTAAATGGGCTGGAAAAACCCCTCAAAGAGCTGGAAAGCACAAACACGTGCAGCAGAGACAGCAAAGTCCTTCACGACTTACAATGCAAAACTAAGGAATCCCACGATGAGACTGAAAGAGAGGCTGTTTCTGCAGACGTATGCAGCTGCTAGGTAATATGGTGAAGGGGAATGCACTTGACTCTGACTATTCTAAAATGACCGCATTGGGTGGCTGCAGAGATAGTCCAGATAGATTCAGAACAAGGACTACCATTATATCATCCAGTGGAAATCTTGAAAACCTTCACTCACTTTTATTCCAAACTATATGCATTCCAAAACTCTGATGAAATAAATACATACTTGGCATGGCTCAATGAAATGAAACGAGAACTGTCATTTGGCCCTATCGCCCTGGAGGAAATAAAAGCAGATGTCATGAGTTTTAAATAATGGTCAAGTGCCAGGCAGTGATGGGCAAACTATAGAATTCTATAAGGAATTCATGAATAAACTTACCCCATCCTTACTTCTGTTCCATGGGGAGGCTAGAGATAAAGATATACTCCCTTTCCCATTAATTGAAGCGATTGTAATAACATAAATAAAGCCGGACAAACCACCACTACACACAGAGTTTTCAATGACTGTCTGTGAGAGTGAAAGCTCAGAAATCCAAAAAGAAACCATCTTTAGGAAGTACATAGTGCCCAAGGGATCTCGTTATCTAGGTTGCAGATCCATGGACCTGCATCATATGTAGAAATGTCTGCAATAACTACTATACACTGTAGTTACCAGCCAGGTAATTTTACAGTGGCAACGGGCAATTGTTCACCACTCTTGAACCCTCATTTGCACCATGTGGCTTGAATAATGTTTTATTTGTACTCTACGTTCCAGGGGGAAGCATTAATAAATTGGCAGTAGGGGGCTCAGTAATTGGATGCATCACCTATTCTTTACTTGTCAATGTAGTGCGTCTAATGCTCTGCAAGCAGAAGAACTTTTTGTTTGGGGGTAATCCTGGTGCATTGATGTCCCATATCCAAATGGCTATTTTGCCATCTCGGAATTGGACCCACTGATTTTCATAAAATTAGATATGCATCTGTTTCCAATGGTGTTGATGGATGTTGCCAGATGTAAAGGTCCCAGTGGTGCTGAGAGGTGGAATAGTGCAGTAGTAGATGGAACTCGCTGGCACGGATCTTACAGTAGCTCTGTCCCAGCTCTCCAGCTCCTGATGGTTAACTATTTGCCCCATGATACCTAAACCCTGTCTGTCTCTCCCACCCCTCAGCATGTGCCCTGTTCAGTTTGTATGCCAACTTGATGCTCAACCCCAACAAGGTTATATTTAGGAGCTGATAAGCTTCTCCCTGCTGCCCTTCATTGGCTCACTCCAGGTAAAAGGAGAGAAATAAACGCCCTCACACCCTGTCTATCCGCCATTCAGTAAATTTTCCTCCTGACCCTTTGCACTAAGCATTACCTCCTCAACGATTGAAGACCTTGTGTGTCACAAGCAGAAACCTGGCCATCTAAGGGCGGGTGCTGGGTTTGCAGAAGCCTTCCAATAGGCTGTGCCGAGGCACACTTAGCTTCGGCTGCTGCTACCCACTATGTGGCTGAAGCTGAAGAAGCTGGTAGTGTCTCAGTGCAGCGTTTCATGGCCGCTAGGACATACCCCGCATATGTTCAGTATCCTCCCCATCATTCCAGTACATCATCATGGTAGATTTCACCCACTGAAAAGCTGCCAGTCACGGATGAAATTACTTGACGTGTAGCCAAAACTGTCCTTCATTTCCTTTACATGTGAAAATGGACTAGGCCAAGGAAATGTTGCTGTTATTCCTTTACTCTTAGCAATAACCGGTAGTTTAAGATTACTAGAGTTCATTAGTACACCAGGGATCTCTCTTTCAAGGTGAGGTAAGCAGGTCTTGCTTTCTGGATTGGATTCTGTCATTGAATTATTGTACATTTCCTAAAGACCGTGAGGCATCTGGACTGCAAAACAAGCTAGCATTGACTAATTCAGAATGGAAGAGAAAATCTATAGCTTCAGATTAAAAACACGATGAGGTGGTGGCTTTTAAGTTAGTTTCCCCATGGGTCTACCATGTGATGAAGCTGAAATGAGACAAGAACAGCTGCAACCATGCTAGTCTCTGGTTGAACCACCTCATGGTGAGTAGATGAAGGTTCTTACAGTCTGTAAGAACTAGACCAAATGATATGAGCCTTCAGAGGATGTGACTCCTTTCTGAGATGGATGCAGATACTACTTTTCTAGGATGATGCAATTAATTTATGTGAGAGAAAGATGTTTTGAGAAAGAGGGTTCTGGATGTAGGTCTTCTATGTTGTTCTAAAACTGTAACAGTCCAGTGGTACAGCGATGCCAGAGGCATCAGTTTCTAATATAAAACGATGGTTGCTTTCAATGAGGTACATCCTCGTCAGTTTCCTGGGTCTTTTTAATAGATTGCCCTTTGTCTCTAAGAAAGGGTTAAGGAGAAATGACATCAAATTTTTTGATTTTTGACTTCTCTAATAATTCTATAAGAACCATTTGATGTTTATCAATTATATCTAAGATGAATTAGGACTGCTTTCACTTCTGGTAGTGACATTTTCTATCTATATGCAAAACGCAAGTAAACCACCTCCACTTTGTTGAAACCGTTGCATAGCTGGGCTCACACCATGAAGCCTGTGTGAAATGTTTCTCACGGGGCTATGATACTCAGAAAACCTTTTAGAGTGTACCATTATTGCCTTGAAATCCACCATTGACTGTAAATAATCTGCATTTAGAGCTGGCAAGCCCCATCTACGTAAAAAATGAACAACCTTAGAGTCGTGCTGTAAGGCTTATTTGATGGAAGGGTGTGGTGGGGGAGCGGAGCCCTTCCTGAAGAATGTCTACCTCTTGCCAGCTTTACCTTTTCTGAACCGTAGAGCTGCTTTCTTAGATAACGGCATCTTCTAATGTAATCTACTGCAGCCTTCCGATGTTGATGATAGAACAACGAATGCGCTAACCACGCATGCCTGAACAAAGCAGTCAGAACAACAACTGCATTGTTTCCACAAATGCCTTTACCACACATGCCTTTACAATGATTTTTTGTTGTAAAGGCAAGAGCATTTGTGGAACAGCATGTGTGGTTTTCGCAAGCCACCCCTCCACCCGCCCTAAAAATAAAATTACACCGACCCTCCCACTCGCCCTAAAAATAAAACTACCCGACCCCTCACCCACCCTGAGCCCTAAAACCTACCCGACCCCCCACCTGCCCTAACAATGGGACCCCCACCCCAAAATTAAAACTACCCCAACCCTAAAAATAAAATTACCCGACCCCCCACCCCGCCCTAAAAATAAAACTACCCTGACTCCCACCCACAAAATAAAACTGCTCCTACCTCCCACCGGCCCATAAAAACTACCCTGATACCCCCATTCCCTTAGCCCTAAAACCTACCCCAAACCCCCACCCGCCCTAAAAACAACCAACCCCCAAAATAAAACTACCCCACCCCTAAAAACAAAATTACCCCGACCCCCTGACCCTAAAAACCGAAGCCCCCCACCCGCACAAAATGCTAAATTACCCCGACCCTTGCCCCTAAAATTCCACCCCCTCGCACCCTAAATACAAAAATGACCCCAACCCCCAACGCCGTCCGTAAAAACATAATTACCTCAACTCCCCACCCCGCCCTAAAAACCATAGTACCCCGACCTCCCTCCCCCGCCCTAAAAACAAATCTACCCCGACCCGCCACCCCTTAAAAAAAAATAACCCAACTACCCTGACCCCTAAACACTACCCCAACCCTCCCCCAGCCCCACTTACCTGACCACGTATTACCCTGACTCCCCACCCCTGGCACTAAAAACCCAACCACCCTCACCCACCCTAAATACAAATCACCCCGACCCCCCACATAACCCCTTAAAACCCAACCCCCCAACCGCCTTAAATACAAAATTATCCCGACCCCACCAACCCCTGCCCCGTAAAACCCGCCCCGCCCTAAATGCAAAATTACCCAGCCCCTTGCCCCTAAAAACCCACCCTAAATACAAAATTACCCCAACCCCACGCCCCAAAAACAAAATTTCCCAGTCCCCTCCACCTGCCCTAAATACAAAATTATCCAACCCCACCCACCCCTTCCCCTAAAAACAAAATTACCCCTACACCCCACCCCGCCTTAAAAACTACCCCCAGCCCCACTTACCTGACCGCGTCCTCTCCCGATGCTGACTCCCTTTTTCTCTGCCTTACCCGTACATGTGCGTTGTTCAGCACATGCGTGATTAAGGCAGAGGAAAAGACAGATGGTAACGCAACCATTGTTCCGCTTGCGTTAACAACGTTGTCATGGTTCTGGTATCGTTGTTTTGGACATTTCCCATTCCAACGCAAAGATGCTCTCATAGGTCAACAACAAAAAATATGTTTTACCCACAAATATTTCTCCTATAGAGGGCTGGTGCGATCTTGGGATCTCTACCTACAAGAGACTTCTACACATTTAGCTGACAGGTATTATCTTTTAAGCTACCCTACACTTGGTTTTCTGCATATCCTTAGAAGATTGGGCTTTCTTTAAAATACTAGTAAGTGGACTAGGGCTGTTAGACTTACATATTCATTTGTGAAAGTGTGAACAAAAATAGGTCCGTCCTAGTACTGAATGGACATTAAATTGAGATAATAGAGACTTAAATAGTCTGTAAATGTTTGAGCTTGCCTGCTCCATTCCTAAACTAGATATCTGTGGAGAAGGAGGTATCTTCCTCCTTTCAAACTACCACCTCTGACTACCAGCCACTTGGTTTAGATGTGGGAGCTGGATGGGTACCATCTTCTCCAAACGTGACCTGTCTGATTTCAAGCTTGATGGGTGGGGTCATCGTGAGGTGGGGAAGTGGTGGAAACCTGTGTGTCTCCCTCTTTGGACACAAATATGTCCCATATATGATAACCTATGGCCTTGTATAATTATACACATGATCTTTCCCAAGGAGTGTCACTATCCCTAAGGGGGTCACCAGTACTATTGCATTATGCAAGGATATCCTAAGTAATCCAGGGCCTGTAGGTTGGCCATCTGCCAGGAGGGTGCACAGTGTTGGAAGGGTACCATTCCAGGAGTACTAGATGGCCCTAAAGAGCGACTGGGGAGAACTGGGCATCAACACGCTGTGCACCAAGGGCAGTCTTAAGGCATTCAGAAACCCTGAAGATTGTGACAAATAGTAGCAATGTGAATCCCGGACTAGTATAAATGAAGATGTATCTCTCTCTTTTAATGCCTAGGTAAAACAAGAACTGTCAAGATCAAAATAGTACTGTCTATACTATTAGCAATCTGTATATTTGAAAGGCCAGTTAATCACAAACTGTGGAGTTTTAAAAAGCCATTTTTTACCATTCCATTTGCAAAATGGTGGCAATATGATTGATATAAACCAGCAGAAAACTCTAGTGACTGCAGCAGTGAACGATGAACCCTGAATTAGGGCAGCAGTAAATATGCACAGTACAGAACAGTGGCTGACAGCACCTTCAGGCTCTTAATATTGTCACGAGCTTCATAAAGGTCGAGGCTAATCAATGAGGGCTCTACTAACTGTGCATTTTGGTAATAGAAGAGACTGCACCAGAGCTGAACTCAAACATAATTTTAAATCGACATCGAGTGTATTAAGACCTTTTTAGCTTTCTTAGCCTGGGGTGCACTCAGACCTTTTACAAAAGCCTTATGTTATAATAAATAGTTGGAAAACAGTAGTAACATGATCCAATCACTTCTATATAGAGTGTTGATACAGGGATGTCAATGTTGCCCTCCTGAGTAATTATAGTTTTTCAATTCAGTGTTTCTGTTGAATACACAACTTAAGCTTAATTTGATTCTAAAGGCTTCTGATAGGAATCTTGCATGAACATCAACTGTCAACAGTAATGTGAGAAGTCATATTTCTGATGTTTATCTGGCACACTGCACTTGCTTGTCAGTAAGCTGAAAAATATTACCTGTATGGAGACCTGCCACGGCCATGACCCAGGGACAGCTTCTTCACCATTTGTTAGCCTTGCAAAGTCGCTGAGGACTGGATAGATGTCTGGTTCACCACAGCCTAGAATGCAATAAGGCTCTGTTAGTTCAATGAGTTGCACGCAGTACCAAGTGCTAACATGAAGCAACTGCTAATGGAGGATTAAGCATCTTTTTGAAGAGCACATATTGGACTTCCCACAAAATGAACTGTAGTTGTATAGGGGCAAAAAGAAGCTAAGGAGGTAGAATTTAAATGTGAATTTGAATTTGTAGGGCGCATAGCTACCCTAGGGCCTCCCAACTCCAGGTGAGGAGAAGATCAACTAGTATGTACTCCTGACAGACAGAGATTCGGCTACTGGTTAAGTAGAGGGTTGTGGAAAGAGATAGGTTTTTATCATCTTCCTAAATCTTGGCTCCTCAGTTGTCAATATTATCTCTATCGGCAGGGAGTTCCACAGTTGTGGAGCTAGATAGGAAAAAGATCTCCCTTCCCATTTAGATTTCCTAATTCTTGGAACCTTCAGAAAGTGACCGTGAGCTGATCTAAGGGGACTAGTACGGCGCTAACATGACAGTATACCTCTCAGTTTCTGTTGTCCTTTGTCAAGAATCAGTTTGTGCACTAATGTTTTGAACTTGATTCTTGCTTTGACAGGCATCCAATGCAGTGTTTTCAATGTCTCTTTTCTTGATTCTGTGTCAGGGATTTTCAGTAACATTCTGGCAGCTGCATTTTGTACTACTCGCAGCTTTTTCGTAACATATTTCAGGGAGCCTAAGTATAGAGAGTTCCCGTAGTCCAGGATTGAAATTATCAAGGCCTGTAGCACTGTTCCCAAGTTTTCTGGGAGTAATTTAATGAATTTCCGGATTGTGCTTAGTATATCTACACAGCTATGGGCCAATTTTGTTGTCTGTGCATCCATTGTGAGGGCATTACCCATCCAAATGCCAAGAATATCTTTGTATGAGAGATTTAGGAGTGGGGGGGGTTACCCAGACACTGACCATCCCAAATCAATATTTGTGTGCGGATTATTTCCCAGAAACATAACTTTGACCAGCCGTGGCCCGTCCTTTAGGGTGGAGGGGCCACGCCCCTCCACCTTTTGCCCCTCATGAAGAGTGCCTGTCAGGCTCAGCAAAGGTCAGCCTGACAGACACTCTTCATGTTCAGATCAGGCAGCCAGGAGTCAGACGTGCGATTTGCGCAGACTCCTGGCTGCCTGAGTTGAACTTTGCTGGACTGAAGAGGTCACAGCTCCTATGGGCGTGACCTCCTCAGCTCAGCAAAGGTGCCTTAAGGCCCTTCCCCTCGGTGACGAGGGGAAGCGTCACCGATTGACTTCGACCTGGGCGCTTCAGGTTTAAGCCCTGAAGCGCCCAGGGCGAGTGTCAATCAGTGACACCTCGTCACAGAGTGGGGAGGGGTCAGAAGTCTCACTGACCCCATCCCACTCTGTGACAAAGTTGGGACTGCTGCCTTCCCTCATTGGCTGACCTAGGGTCAGTCAGAGAGGGAAGGCAGCAGTCCCAACCCTCCTGGGACCTCCGAGCCGAAGGTAAGTGTGTGTGTGTTTTTTAAATGAATGTTTCGTTCGTGCATGTATGTTTGAATGCTGATGAATGTTGTGAATCGATGTGCATGCGTGTGTGAATGAATGAGAGTGAGTGTTCTTCCTGCCCACCCCCCATCTCTCTTAAAATTACCAGCCGCCACTGACTTTGACTTAAGCATAAGGCCTTTCCCTTTTGCAAATGATACCACCAGTTGGGTATCATCTGCATAAGATACAAAAGATAGCCCATGCTTGATCGCAATGTTTGCTAAAGGTCTTAAATATATATTGAAAAAGGTGGGACTAAGGGCAGAACCCTGGGTCACTCCACATTTAGAGGCTATAATATCTGAAAAGCATGAGTTTTCCATCACTTAAAAGGTTTGGTCTTTCATAAAGGATTGCATCCATTTCAGAGCCTTATCTTTCACCCCTGTCTCTTTTAGTCTCTGGACTAGAATCTTATGATTACCAGTATTGAATGCCGCAATTAGGTGTAGCAGAATAATGGTGGCTGCTCCTCTCTGATCCAGAATCCTTTTAGGTTCTTTTGTGACCACCAGCAATGCTGATTCTGTGCTGTGCTGGATTCTGAAACCCATCTGCGAGGGATTTAGAAGTTGATTATCTTCTAGGAGTTGGATAGGGTCTTAATAACATGTTTCATCAAAATCTTTCCCATGGCTGGAAGAAGTGAAATAGGACGATAGTTGTTGGTATCTGATGGGTCTAGGTAAGTTTTTTTCAACAGTGGTCTGAAGACGGCATGTTTCCATCTATTGGGCACAGCTCCCAAATCTAGAGATATACTTAAAATGTTTGTGATATTTGCAAGGAGTGTATGAAGACCTTCCACTATTAACTGTGGAGGGACTGAGCCTAAAGGGGATCCAGATTTTATTATTCTCATAATTTCCTGTACCCTCTCCTCTTTCAACTCAGGAATCATATTGAGTGGGGTGATGTTTGAAGATGATTCCTGGATTTGTGCTTGCTGAATGCAATCTTGACGACTGGCCAGGAAAGAGCTGTGTATTTTTTAAACCTTTTCCTGAGAGAAAAAGGCTAATTTGTTACATCTAGCTCTTGTCAGTGATGGAGGGATCATACCCAACTTGTCTGCCTTCAGTCCCTTCACAATTTTAAAAAGTTTTCTTGAGGAGTTTGAGGCATTTGAAATGATTTTTTCAAAATACTTTGCCTGGGCCTTTTTTCGATTCTTTTTGATAATGTTTTATTGCTGTTTTATATTCATATTTCAGCTGAGGGCAGTCCTTTCTACTTTTTTGCAATTTTTCCTCCACGATGCTAGATGAAGGTTAAACCAGGGTGTGGTTTTAGCTTGCCCTTTGTTTTTGATAGCAGTGATTGGAATACATTTGTCCAGAGAACATGTAATTCATTCTTCCCAGCTGTTATATGTGTCTTCTAAGTTTACGTCCTCTTTTAGCAAGGACTGGGTTCTTAGTAACATCTCCTCCCAATCTTTTCCTGACAACTTTCCCCATTACCATCCCGTTTTCACCATAGAGTTGATCATCTCTATCCCTGACACTTTTCCTAAAGTGAACAGAACAAGATGATGGTCTGTACAAGGTTGTGGTGCAACTCTATTTATTTGGACTTTCAGGTTGTTACAAAAAATGGGGTCCAGCAGATTATATTTTTTGTGTGTAAGAACCTCAGCTTTTAGGGTCAGCTGCATGGCCTCGAGGTTTTGATTTAGTCTTGTTGCTGTTGTATTATTTTGGTCTTCTAAATGCAAATTGAAATCCCCTAAAAATGTTATAAATTTTTTACTTAGAGTGATGGACGCTAATGAGTCCTGTAGCGCTTCTATGAATTGTGTACTAGGAACCGGAGGTCTGTAAATCAGTACCCCAGAGAAAGTATGTTAAATTGAAAGTTTTCACTGTCTGGGGTTTCAAGCGGTAGGATAGAGGACTGAAATTTCTCTTTTAGAATTATTACAATCCCGCCTACTTATTTACCCAGTCTGTCTATTCTGTTGATATTGTTGCCTTGTGGGAGTGCCATTTGTATATCAGCCCCTGCACTCTCGTTCAGCCATGTTTCTGTGACAAATAAGATGTCTAATTTCTCCTCCTCTAATAGAAGTCTAGTTTCTGCTTTGTGCCCTGGCAGGGATCTACAATTAACTAACCTGAATCCCTAACAGTTTTCCTCCACCCCTGTGCTTATCGTGTCCTACTTCGGGTTCTCCTTCTCGTTTCCTGTCCTTGTAGTTCCCTTCTTAGGGGAATGCTGTTTTTTACAGAGGAAATCACAGTATGGGCACGAAATATCTTCCTGCATAATATCCAGTGGTTGACATAATTGAGTTTTACTTGCTTGTCTTAGGCATAGGAGTTGTTGGGAGGTATAGTTACCGGATGAGTGGAGCTGTGAGCAGCATACCTGGCCCCGTTTGAGAGTGGACAGGCGCAGACGGGCTTGCATTTGGCGTACCCGGTGTGCCAGTGTCCCAGCCGCCATGAAATGGCCTGGTTTCCACACCACTAGAGCGCCGACCCCCTCGGCCGCTCTATGAATTGAGCAGCACGTTTCTAGAGCTCCTCATGCTCTATGTTCCCCATCCCTAGGAACCTGTTAACTTTAAAAATGTTAGCAGTGTTTCAAACAACATAAGCGTGTAAAAAGGGTTAATAGCACACTAATTAAGCGATCCGCTTCTTATAAAAACATAAAAACGAATAAAACAATGCACTTTAACAATTTTTACGAACGGAGTACTCCGTTAACAGAGTGACGGAGTAGCAGGCAGCACTTCCCTCACCTGCACACCCATGTCCCAGCTGTTAATAAATAAATAGTTCGCTAGAGCGTCAACCCCCTAGCCGCTGTATTATTCAAGTAGCAAGTTTCTAGAGTTCCTCATGATGTTCCCCACTCACAGTCTCAGGTTCCGGTCAACTTTTAAAATGTTAGCAGTGATTGAATCAATACAAAAAGTGTAAAATGTTAGAAGACACTAACGAAGCGATCCGCTTATTATAAAATCGTAGAAACGAATGAATCAATGCATTTTAACAATTTCTCCGAACGGTGTTAAGAGTGACGGAGTAGCAGGCAGCGCTTCCCTCCCCCGCGCGCCCGCGCCCCAGCTGCAGTGAAACGGCCTGGTTTCCACGCCACTAGAGCGCCGAGAAGAGCAGCTCAGAATCCGGTTATAGAGATAAGGGGAAAGAGAGATTGGTCGCTCAAAGAAAATAACTAGAAATTGAGTCTCAAGTAGTGCATTCATTAGAAACACATGAAACATTTTAACCCTCAAAAGTTTGAATGGGGTTTGAAGGAGGTTTAGGGAGAAATATTTCATGTTTTTCAGTTGAGCTATCTTCTAGCTGTGGGAGGAGATGCTCTTCATCTGTGGCAGAGAAAGAAATATGTTGTCCTTTGGATACAAAATGACAAGAAAGCCAACATTCGGTGCTGATAGAAAAATGGGAGCTGCTTAAAGTTCTGAAAGTTTAGTTCAGAATAATGTATTAATGGCTGATGTCTCGGGAGCTATTAAACAGAATGACAAACTAATCAATTTGAAAAACGCTTGTATCCTCAGTATAATTAGTAAGTAAGATAAGGTTATTCCTGGGGCGTAACCCAGATCACTGCTGCCTTTAAGATGCAGATGGAGCCCCACACCTTCAGAGGGCCTCCATTCCCCCCAGGGCCAATGAATGTCTGTGTGATATGGGAGACTTAAGAGTCTCTCATTATCTGCAATGGGGGACATCAATGTGTGTTACAACACCAGTTCCCTCCATATGCCCCTAGATATTCTTGAATTACTTTACTGTTTCTTTCTTCACCAATATATCTAGAAGATGATGTTCTAGATATTCACTGACTTAGAAGTTGAATATGGTCTTCTACTATCACACCTGGTCCTCCCAGATCATGTCCTGTAGTTCTACGAATTTTCATCAGCTCTTTACTGAAGAATGCTGTGTATGTGCAAGGTTTTTTTTAGGTGTGAATGCCATTCATGTTGAAAATGGGTGACTCTCATGATTTTTCCACAAGGATTTCACAAATTCCATTTTTCTTCACCTCTCTTTAATTGCTATGCACTGTCAGTGTGTGCATTTAGTATTTTTTTTTAAACTAATACATTGATGTCAAGTGGCTTACTGTGGTCACCCAGCGGTGCACACAAGACACGAGGCATGAGCTGATAATCTCGTGCCAAGAGAAGTTCTGTAGTTATTGTCAATATGAAAAGACAGAATGAAATGCCTTAATCGGGGTGCACTCTGTCTGCCAGGTAGATGGCAGTTGCTATATATTTTCATTAAACTGTTGGTTGTTTTCTGCCAAATCTGTCAAAGACAAAACTCTCCATATTTTAAATTGAGAGCGTGGATGAGAATTCACCGAAATGCCAGGGGTGGAAGTGGCAGCATTCATGCTTTGTCTCCTGATGAGAGAGAATGATTCTGCAATATGTCATCGCAGAAAGGCGAGGGGTCCTCTTTACCCTGGACCTTGAGTATGTGCCTATGATACCACCACCAAGCATCTAATCATTTTGTCTGGCCCCAGTCTGATCCGAAGCAGCTGTGAAAGCTCACCATAGTCATCCTAGGAGTCAACAATGTGAAAGTATTGTTGTCGTCACTTACCAAAGGCAGTGCTGACCAGGGCCAGGGAGCAAAGCAGAGTAAGGAGAGACATGGTGCTGTGAGCTTCACTCAGGGACTGAACACTTGGCCTGTGGGGCATAAACTCTATATAAGGCCGGGAAGCCCAGCACAAGCGGTGTGATCAAAAAATGTGTTATACTGTTGACCTTGATTATACACAAGGTCCATGCATACAGAAAGGTAAACAAACCATATGAGAAATTAAGATGCCACTTGACATTGAGAAACATGTATAGGAGAAGGTGGATTTATTATGAACAGTTGCCAAGAATGTTATCATCATCAAATGTTAGTTTAGCATTGGCACTGCACCAACATTTTATATAGCCTTAAGGGGAATTCATAATGTTTAATGTGAACGTGTATTAAAGAGGTACGTCAGGGCTTTACATTAGTACTCTGTGAAAACTAGCACCTGTTGAGATGCACTGTGTATACATTTAAACGCCTTAGAGGTGTTGAGCAAGGGTTCCGTTGCTTCTGTGCTTCATTAACTAACCCCATCAGCGTCCTTCAGGCAGAGCGGAGGACTTCACAGAAAGAGAGACCCATCTATTGAAGGCTGGTGTCTCACAGCCACTGGAGGATGTGCTAATATCAGCTGACATGACATATAACTAAGCATAAAGGATACCTAGATTCGACATTGAATCAGGATTATTGCCCACTTAGGGGCTGTTTTTTTTAAGTGTTCATTCTGCATTTACCCCTCTGACAATGAAAGTTTATCTCCAGAAATACGATGCAGTGTTTTGGTTCACAGGCCCAGCTTGTAGGCCATGGCGGTAACATCATTACTGCAGAGAGGGACTCTGTTAGACCATGGCCACCAGCCCAATAGGAAGGCCACATCTCCCACTTCCCTCGATGAGTAGCACGAAGGTGACACACAGTGAGTCACCCCCAAAGGCTAATAACCTCTTGTATGAATTACTGGGCACCAGGAGAGCTTCTATTGCTAAGTGGGCTTAATCTTGCAGATGCTTGTACAAGGCCACTGTCACATGTCTCACGTTTCTAAACCAAAACCAAGGATCACAGGCACTGCTCAGTACCCAGAATGACTAGAAAGGGACATATGGGTGGCTAACTCCAAGCCTTCTCACCATAGTAGGTACTGCCTTACTCTACTGTCGACATTAGGTGTAGGAGTTATATTGCTATGAGGGAGCAGGGGTCGCTCTCCCGGATGGAAGAGATGCATGCTTGCTCATGTGTGCTAGTGACTAGAGGCATGTATACAGAATGCAGATTGTTCCCATATTTCTGGAGAGCCAAGATTATTTCTCTTATTCTTTGCCCTTATGCACTTTTAAGGTGGAAAATAAATGACTGGAGTTTGGCACCCAGTCAGATTGTTAGTGTGATATCTTTCGGGAAGGTAGCATGCCAAAGGGCTTGCTGGAAGCACTACCCAGAAAAGAGGCACTCGGAGGTGGGCCGACTTCTGTACCAGTTAGAGCTAATCAGACCAACATACAGAGAAGTGCCACCTAGGCAAGAGCTACAGTGTGCATGGAGAACCATGGCTGCATGAAAAGCAACATTAAAGGGCTGAACAGCAGTAATTACAATTCATAATGTCTAAAGATAAACTCAGACACGTGACATTCTGAGTGACGTTGTTGTCATCAATGATCGCAGTAGCAACACTATGTTGTTTAAACTATACAGATAGTAAATAAAAAGGGGCAACTTATGCATTACACAGCCCAATGAATTGCTTCTTGATTTTCCCAAAGTATTCTATTAAAGGAAAAGATTTTCTGTGAGAAAGTAGTGAAAGGTTTGTGCCAGATAACATATTTTGGCCAGGCTGGAAGGTGGGATACAAGGCTTCTCCCAGTTAAAAAATCTGAACGTCATGCACAGAAATGATCACTTTTTGCTTCTAGGGATACAGGATATGACGCCACACTTCAGTAGAAGCAATAAAATAAATTAAGAAGAAACAGACAAAGTATTATTAGTTTCCTTTTAAATTTTCTCTATAGGACAAATCTGTGAAGTTCAGCTCAGCAGGATGACATTTTTGCAGTTTCTCGTTCTGGAGTTAATTTGACGCAAAGTTAAGCGGAAAAAGAAAACAGCATGTTGATTTAGAGGAAAAGGGTTAGCTAGGCTGTGGCCTACTTTTAAACCTGAACTTGGGTCGATCCAAAGCCAGACAGTGGGTCGCCCACGTAGATTCAAAAACAAAGCAAGCAATAGAATGTGTGGAATTAAGTCTTTCCCATGAGAACTGCTTGCTAGAACATGTTGTACTGGTTAGGGATACAGTGTATAACTTAGTGTGTGTAAAAGCGACCTTCCCAGGAGCAGACAGTGGACGCACTGACTGGAGTATAAGCTGATATAATATTGGTACCTGAAAAGCCCAACGATGGGAACAGGAGAAGAGGAGACAATCATCAACATGTGAAACGTGTACTAGTAAATTCTTAGATTTGGGACTAAATGTAAACATACAATTCTTTGACCAATAGCAATGTGGGAAATAGTTTTAGGAAATCTAACTTAGCCAGACTGCATCGAGGGGAGATGCACCATTATTTCCTTTACTTTCCGAAAGGAGACATGCTTAACTTTCCTTAACTTTTTGCCTAGAAGCAAAATTCTGCATGTCTATACTTGAGACATTTCTGTTCTGAACTTTAATGCTGAATTCTGATGCCTTGCTGACAGAACTGATATCCAATTGACGAAGACTGTCACAGCTTGATGAAACATACTGAGGCTAGGTATAAGACAATGTTACTGAGTGTTATGTCTATTTGCTTTTGTCCCTAGGCACCAACTGATAATTTTGATAGAGCCATAGTTAGATGTTTTCCCAAATTTGTGTTGACTATATTGTTTTACATGAAGTCTAAACACCTTGCGCAGTTATTCTTGCTGTTGATTTGTACTGTAACTTTAGAATGTGCAGTGGTCCAAGCCTTGATTAAATTGCATTCTTTACGAGATTTTTTCAGCCAGTATTGTATCTGTATGCTTACTATTTGATTTTGAGACTAAGTTACGTGATGTTAGCATTGTTAAAATAGGGAAATAACATTCTAACTATAGAATAAAAGTGTGGTTATTCATGGCCCGCAGGTCATGGTGTGTGGAAATTACTGACTCTTTTGATTGTCAATGCTATTGATTGTTATTACTATTGATTTGTATTGGTATGGGGTATCATGGTGGGAACTACTGTAAGCGCAGTCAAAGGGTTAATCAACCTACAAATGTGCCCCCTTATAAATTGATGCTAATTAACCGAATACGGTCAGACGTGCTAACACCAGCCTTTCGCCTATTTGACCACCTTCTTTATGCTTCTCTACACTTGTACATGGGACATTTCCCCCTTACCTGCACCACTGGTCTTACTCACGTTTCCTGGTCCTCCTACTCTTATACTGAATAGCTGTTTGTTGTTATGTTATACCTGTGCAGAAAGTCGGATAGAAACACTTAAAGCTTATTTGAGTAAAGACAAATTATGTTTCCGCAAGTAAGCCTGTTTTGGTCTGCAGGAAGGCAGGAGTCTTGGAAAGAAAGATCACATCGCAGAAGTCTGGTGGTGGTTTCCCTAGTTTCCCTATGTGTTATGACACTATGCTCCACACAGCGTTACTACATTGATAATTTTGGTCTCTAAAGGAAATTTTAAAGGCAGACTTTTGAAAGGCACCCCCTTTCAAAATTCTGTCTGCTATTACATGCCCCTGGGGTAGTCTCTCCAATTCTAGTGTAAATCATTGAGATACCTTGCCCTAGGCTATGCGTAGTCTGCCCATTGAGCTACCTTTGCAGGACACAAAACACTTCTTCAAAAAATCTCTAAAGACCTAACTTTCCTGCTAAGCTATCAGAACTAATTAAATCTGTAATAGACCTCAGATATAAAAAATGTTCTTCCGAGGGGATATGTCGTTTATAAGAATATGGTAAACATCACGTTCTACAATACAGAATGCTGTTGGCTAAAAAGGCAGGACAATGGCACAAAAAGCAAACAGCAACATTGTAATGCAAAGGTCTGCTTACAGTCCTAACTAATTTGCTCTCACAATACTTTTTAAAAAGAGTGTTTGGTTTTGTCTTAGAAAAACATCTACAGCAACTGAAAGCAATTACATTTACTCATACATTGTTTCCAGTGAAAATCAAGAGGCATGAAGTGCTACAATGTTTCCAGAATCTCTGCACCAGTCATGAATATCAGAATCACCTAGAAGTGATTTTTGGCATACTTAGATTATCATAAAAATATGACTGATTCGGATTTAGGGTTGATCTAGTTTGCTTAAGCTGAAAGGCAAATATAGAATTGTGGCCCTAGTGACCAAAGGTGAACCGCGAGGGTTCACTGACTTTCAACAGCAAGAGCTTGTGTGCAGCTTCAAGCATAATACATGACAAATGTAATTTTTTAAGTTATTTGGTGTAGCACACTCCTGATTTATATACATGCATTTAATGTTGACATAAAGGTCCACTTTAAGCCAGTGCAATTCTCATGTTGCGACAGAAATAGTACCCTCCACTGCTTCTCTGCTGGCAGGCTAACCCTTGAATTCTGTGACACCTACAGTTTCTATATTAGGACGTCGCTCACAACTAGGTAGAGTAAATTAGTATGACCTAATTTTAAACTCCATCCCTTGTATGTATGTAATTAAAGGGGCCATTCGGCTGTTTGGGGCTCTGTATTTTATTCACACGTAGGAATCTTCTTGCTTCATCAGATTGCTTCCCATCTTTAGTCACTACCACACCTAATGTACATTTGCTCATCATGTCCTTTACAATGCCCCAGAGCCCCTCAATAAAGAAGGTGTACATTTGTCTACAATTAAATAATTCCATCCTATCAAAAATTGTATCTAAAACCTTCAAATACAGAATCCTCCTAGGCCAACATAACCTCTTGTTCTTTATCAGTAGTACTGAAAGTGGAAGGTTCACACAAAAAAACTTCATATTGTTCACCCATAGCATGTCATTATTAAATGAAACTTTCTTACATACCATGAAGGGGCAGAAAACTCACCTTTGCTAACATCCTTGTTCAAAGAGACAATTCACATCTCTACCTACAAAATCAAGCATCAGACAACAACCTAAAACTTTTCTACTTCCACCTTCAAATGCTACTGAATATCAGAAAAAAAGTAGCCCTACAGATTCAACCTCAATCCTCACCTGATTATGCATCAGATTAATTTTTTAGCAGAGATGAGCTCACCACGTTTCATCCTTGATATCCCTCCTCTCGTACCTAGTCCTCTCTTTAACCAAAATATTTCCTACTCAGACCATCCTCCTCCAACCCTGTCCCACTTTTGTCAAACATAGTTATCTATTGTATGCCAGACTCTGCTCATGCACATGACCTCTAGCCTCATTTGTGTCCTCTCAAAATGAAATTTCCACAATTACACCCTCCCTAACCACATACATCCCAAAGAACCATTGTTTACTAAATATGATTGCTCTCTCCCCTCTTATGAGGGGAAAGACTAACTAAACTGACTATGAAACTTGCTCACTTAAAATCGACTTCCTCCTTGAGAAACTTAGATCCATCTCTTCTGAGCTTTAACTAACCCAGACCTCATTAATATGTCAAAAACATGTCAATAAACTTCACAATTATGACTCCCTTTCCATCCTCTTCAACTCCCAATTCCTTCTGTACCTCAAGGCAAGCTTGAACCTCACACACGCAGTGCCCATCCCACTCAACCCTCCTCAGACTTAAAAAAGCTAATTGTAGGCTCCCATCACCATAATACATAACACTGCACCTCTGCCCAACTGTCACATTACTCACAGTACCATGTCCAAAACCTCATCTCTAACTGACTCACATTCCTGCCATTTCCTTACCCACATAAGGAAAACAAAACTCCATATATTCTTCAAGGGTTCCAAACCTAATAATGCTATTGAAATCATATCACTCTCAACTCCAGTAACTTCCACTGTTGTATCATTGTATAATTCCTCAATTGCCTTCTGTACCAGTATTGCTGGTACACAAAATATTATGTAGAGAATGATAATGTTATTGTGGTGCCTTCCATTGACCTCTAATTCCTAACCAAAACCTAATGACTAAATGACTTGTTCACTAATGAACGAGCTCACGCATCCCCATCCACTACCTGGACTATTTCATTCTTTCTCAATTGAGAAGGCAAAACTGGGAAAGTCATAGCAGTTATTCAAGGGAATGATTCCCATGCAAGATATTGAAATCGGAACAGTTCTAGATTTTTGAATACCAAGAAGGAACCACAGTCCTAGTCAGGGTAAGTCACAAAACAATCCAAATTATCCTGTGCTCACCCTCTGGTAGCTTGACACAGAACAGGCAGGCATAACTTAGAAGGCAATGTATAAAGTATTTATGCAATAACTCATACCATAACAAAGTGAGAACACCTTAAAAAGCATTCCACACCAGTTTAGGAAAATAGATAATATGTATCTCAATAAAATAGTTCCCAGGTGGGCCCATCCTCAACTTGCCAGCCAGCTAGCTCAGGTAGGTCATCTAGGGAGGCAATGTCCTCCCCTCAGGGGCCTCCTCCTAAAGGAGCCTGTCAACCTCCACCACTGGAACTTCAGGGGCTGGTTTCTCATGTCCCTTGTCCCTCTTGTTAGCAGCTGTCTGAGCCACTCTTCCAGGCTCCAGATGCCCTTGACTCCCCTGCCGGGCATCCATGTTTCCATGTGGTCATGCAGAACCACTCAGGCAATCCCATCATCTCCAAGTGAGACCTGAGCTCCACCTCCCTCCAGGTAGTGTGCTCCAGGTCATTGCCTAAGAGATGGTCTACTGGCATGGCAAGGCTCACAGCTACTTTCAGAATAACAGAAACACCCTCCCACTCAAAGGAAACCAGAGACACTGGTAGATGGCTCTAACGATTGTCAGCGACTATGACACAGTGGAATGTGTTCGGTGGGATCTGCTCTGCTGACACCAGCTGACACTTGACCTATTGTATGACCCCACACAAACACAAGCCCTATCCTCACTGCTGATCACCAATGTTAGAAATTGAGTCTCTAGTTGGCAGAGGTATACAAACTTGTCAAAGTAAGAACCACAATCCTAGTGAGGGTAATTCACAACACAATCCAAATTATCCTGTGCTCACCCTCTGGTAGCTTGGCACACAGCAGGCAAACTTAACTTAGAAGGCAATGTGTAAAGTATTTGAGCAATAACTCATACAGTAAGACAGTGAACACACCTCAAAAAGTACTCCACACCAGTTTAGGAAAATAGATAATAATTATCTTACTAAAATAAGATCAAAACGACAAACATCCAATATACACAAGTCAAGATCTCATTTTTTAAAGGTTTACATGGGTCTCAATCCTTAAGAATCAGTGGTTGTATCCTTTTAACACCCAGTACCTGGTATGTGTCAAAAATAATGATGCACGGTGGCCACAGAGGAGGAGATGTGTTGAATAAAAAGGCTCTGGATAAGATTTTCTGGTGCAGCACAGACAATGCATCATTTCTTTCCATGATGCAAGGTGATGCGTTGATTTCCAGGAGCACAGCCTTGGTTCCTCACTGCGATGTGGGGATATTTTGATACCCAGGGACGATGCATAGAAAATTCTTGATGCGCTGGTAACAAGGAGCAGACGATGCATCAATCCAGTAGGCGGTGTGGCAATTTCTCATGCGTGAGGCAGGCACTGAGTTGATTTCTGCAGGTGTTGCATCATTTTTCCAATGCTCAGGGATTTTCTTCTCTTTGGTGAAGTCTTTGTGGCCCTGAGACTCGCAAGCTCAATCCAAGCCCTTGGAGAGCACTTGTGGGAAGCAAGAGTCCTTCTAGCAGAGACAGGGGCCAGCAGGCAGCAAGGCAACAAGCAGGGTAGCAGTCCTTCTCAGCATAGTAGTCCAGATGAGTCCTTTGGGCACCCAGGCAGTCCCTCTGATAGAGGCCAAGTGTAGGTCTAGAAGTGTCTGATTTGGTGGGGTCAGAGACCCAGTATATATACCCAAAAATGCCTTTGAAGTGGGGGAGACGTCAAAGAGTGGTTTTGAAGTGCACAAGTTCCCCTTTCAGCCCAGTCATGTTTACCAGGATCCCTGTGGAGAGTTATCAGTCCTTTGTGTGAGGGCAGGACACTGGCCTTTGAAGTGTAAGAGAGAGCCCCTCCACCCTTCCTGCATTCAGTATGCAGATGAATGCAGATGTGACTGAATGCCCTGTGTTCATGGTTCTCTGAGTGGAACGCACAAGAGGAGCTGTCGACCAGCACAGCCCTGACATGAATTGGAGACAGGCTCTAAGGCACGGCTGGCAGTAAATTCAGAGAAATGCCCACTTTCTAAAAGAGACATTTCTAAAAAAATAATATTAAATCCAACTTCACCAATAAGCAGGATTTTCAGTTACCATTCTGGCCACACTAAACATGACAGGGCTACTCATTTTAAATCAGACTCTACCAATTAAAAGTATATAAAGGCAGTTCTAATGCTGGCCTATGAGAGGAGCAGGCCTCACAGTAGTGAGAAATTAATTTGTGAGCTGTTCACTACCAGGACATGTAAAACACAGAAGTACATGTCTTGCCCTTTGGTGTGTTTAATTTGTGCAGTGCAGAGTCTATGTTTATTCATCATGTCTGCAAACATGCTATGTCTTTCATATGAAAGAGCAATACATCAAAGACTTAAGTGATATGTGGGAAGAGTGATGATGTGACCAAGCAAATGCATTCCTCCAGGAATGAATTGAGGAGAATTAAGACATCACCCAAGAAAACAACCATAAAAATAAGTTTACAGCACATTTTTAGGTATGGGCTAGAGATAGCTGAGCTGGTTTGCCAGAATCATATATTACAAAACTCATTAAAACAAGCATTGGCAAAGCCAATAAGACTGGCATTGGCCAAAAGTATTCCGGCGAGTCCTGTTTTATTATGTCATGGTTTTTGCACAACTTTATTGTTTCAGAATATGCCGGGCACTCATCAATCTAAAAAGAAATGTACTACAGGCATAAAAGGTTTGTTGGTCTAACATGAAGACACACATTTACAACGGAAGAAAGAAAGGGTTAGAAGGAAAGTGGGCAACAGGAGAAGAAAGAAAGACATGAAAAAAAGGAAAAGGACAGAAAAAGGAGGAAAGAAGGAAAATGGAAGAAGGAAGAAGGAGAAAGAAAAGTGAAACAATGAAAAATGAAAGGAAAAAGAAAGGAGGAAAGGAGGATGGCAAGAAGAAAAGAAGGAAAAAGAAAGAAGGAAAAGGAAAAGGAAAGCAAGAAGGAAAGAAGGGAAGACAGAAAAGAAGGAAATAGTAAGGAGAGGAAAAAAGTAGGGATAAAAAGAAAGACGAAAAAGGAAGTTAAGACACAAAAGAAAGATGAAAAGTGAAGACAAGAAGGAAAAGAAAAAAGAAAGAAAGAAAGAAAGAGGCAAAGGGAAAGGGTAAGAAGGAGAGGGAAGGTAAGAAGGAAAGAGAAAATGGAAAAAGGCAAGAAGAGCAGAGGAAAAAGAAAGAAAAAAGAACGAAAAAACAAGAAAGAAAGAAGGACACAAAGAAAAGAAAGAAAAAGGAAGTAAAAAAGATAAAGGCAGAAGGAAAAATAAAGAAGGATAAAGAAGGAATAAAGGAAACGGAAAGGAGGAAAAGCAAAAAGAAGATAACCTAATACAGAACAATTTGAAATTAACACAATCTGGTATGCTGTAAAATAGCACTAGAAATGTACAATGCTCAAAAAGGAATTTACAATTGAATTGGCAGGAGATGGGATCTGATAAAGATGTAATGTGTCCTGTGTTCACATCAGAAGCATTCTGCTATCACGGCAGGCCCTGGACATAAGGGCAACACTAAAGTAATTATAAAGTAATAACTAGCTTATGTGCGGATGCGCTCCTTCTAAAAGAGCAAAATGCAGTCACTCAAAGTGAAGCTAACCAGTGGCTTAAATAGGCTGCCCCACTCCCCATGCTATATGCTGTAGTGAGTGGACGCAAAATGAGAATGACACATCAGACCAATGAATGAAGAGAGGTAGCTGAAAGGCCGTATATGTCAGTATATTATACATATTTAGTAAAATCAAAAGGTCTTGGCTAACGCTAGATCTAAAAACACATAAATAAACATAGATATTCTTTGGGTCAACCTTTTTATCCACTGATCTGCTCAACTGTCATTCACATTCTGCTTCCACCCATCACAGCGTGAGCCACTGGCTCTCTTGAATTGTTAGTGATGGCGTGGGTCTTGATGAGATCCTTAGGTGGGCTATCAGTTGAGTTGGTCCTTTATGTTGACTTCAGTCTGGTACTTGGATCTGGTCTGAGCGCCACATTACAACCCTGGCGGTCGGGCCACCAGGGAACGGCCAGCTCCGCCAGGATAAGAGACCCCGGCAGTCTGGAGGTAGGTGGCTGTCCTAATCTGGCAGATTTGGGATTACAACCTTGTTCTCTGCCAACCTTTTCATGGCAGTAGCACCGCCATGAATAGGCTAGCAGAGAACAGGTGCAGCCGGCCCCAGGAGGGCCCCTGCACTGGCCAGCACCCTCACAATGTTCACTGTCTGCTGCGCACACAGTGAACATTTTGAGGGTGGTGGTGCATCCTGCAGGCTACAATATTGCCGCCGGCTCGGTTACAATCCGGAGGCAATGCTGTAGCCTGTATCCCGCTAAGCCAGATGGTGGAAACTCAGGTTGCTGCCAGCTGACCTAGCAAGTAACTCCAGCGGGGAGGTCATTGCATAGGCAGCGGCCACCCCGTCGGAGTTTTGCTGATTGAGTTTTCCGTCGCGCTGGGACCGCCGTTTTGCTGCCTGACCTTGGTGCCTGGAGGAAGGGGCTCTGAGCCCCTTTAAAACATCTATTGCGCTCCTGCATTGCAGGACGTGCTGGGACCGCCGTTTTGCTGCCTGACCTGCCTGACCTTGGTGCCTGGAGGAAGGGGCGGGCTCTTAGCCCCTTTAAAACATCTATCGCACTCCCGCATCGCGGGATGTGCTGGGACCGCCGTTTTGCTGCCTGACCTGCCTGACCTTGGTGCCTTGAGGAAGGGGTGAGCTCTGAGCCCCTTTAAAACATCTATCGTGCTCCCGCATCGCGGGACGCGCGTGGGTGGCGCCCGGGCAAAGTCCGGGCCAAGGGTGGGCCAGTCCTTCGCCCGTCATCGACAGGAAGAGGCTGGGCCTCCCCTCTATCATTTTATTTTTCATCTGGAGGTAAATTATCTTGGGAGGTACTAAAGGAGGCGCGTGTGATCATTATATAAAATGGGGAAAAGAAAGATCAGTCTCCAAAAGGGGGAAGGTGGGTCTAGCCTTTTAGCCCAGTCTTTTATTACCAATTATCTATCCTCTGTAATGGGGGCTATTGAATCAGAACTGGAGCAAGTTGAAGAAAGGATCGGGGCTGTTCAAGAAACTGTTCAGCTGCCCCCATTGGAACCCATTGTTCATATAATTACTAATTCAAAGGAGGGGTCATCCCCTCTGGCCCCGTTTATTAATACTACTCACTGTGATATGTCTCCAGTAATCCCACCTAAACCCCCTGTTCAAAGTGTCAACTCATCCTTCGAACGTTCCCCAGCGCTCCCCCCCCCACTAAGGAAGAGGAGAGCGGGTAAAAGGTCTAAGAATCTAAAAAAGATGATGGGCCCTAAAAAGAGAACTCATATTTCACCGACAATTAGTCCCAATGAATCACTTGTTTTGGTTACACCAAATGAACATCTTAAAAGCAACCATGCTTATAGTGACCCTTCTGGTGTAATAGCCTCTATACTCAAAACATTTTGTGCTACCCTAGAGGAGAAACTTATTACCTTGATTACCAAAAATCCTGACTGTTTCTGTAATAATGTGCTTAGTACTCTTGCCCAGTTATCCAATTCGGGAGTATTAAGTGAAGGAAAGGTACCTACCCGGGATGTGGCATTAAATTAAAATTTATCTCAAGGCTCTGGCACACAGATGGCCAAACCTTTGGCTATATCTGGCCAAGGTAATGCTGTGACCAAGCAGCCGCAAGTAATCCCAAAAGAAGTTATTCCCCCTGGCCCAAATCTTCCATTACCAAATAAATCCTATTATCAAGCAGGTGTATTGCACTTACCTCCTGATTGTATTCCCTATGTTCTGGTGTTAACAAACGTCTCTCCTTTGGGTAGAAACAAAAAAGAAGATACCCAAGCTTTGATAAGGAAGTCTGCACACTGGTTGAAATCTAAATTCAAGGTTAAATATCATCCAAATAATAAGATCTTTATGGCGCATAGAGTAAAGCAGGTTGGCCACCGAAGAAATATAGCTGATGGAGACTGTATTGTAATCAATTTTGCTAACCCGTGTTCAGTTGATCACCTTTTGGCAAATTTAGACTATTCTAACTTTTTAGATAATGGGATCCAAATATACTCCCTGTGCCATTTTTATGATTATTCCCTTCTTCCTCATTACTCTAGTGTTGTCCCTAGCAATCACAGCTTATTTCCAGCTAGGCCTTTTGTGCAGGTGAATGTTCCATCTAGCAATTGTCCCTTGGCCTTTACTTCCCTTGACGAGAATGATTGACTTGCGGTTATCGTAAGTCCGGGTCCAAATTATTTGTTGATATTAATGTCTGACGACGACCAAGATGAACCTACACAGGAAGAAAGAGAGATTATTTCTGATACCTTCCATTTAAACAATACTGATAAATTGGCGTTACCCTCAGGATCAAAGCCCCTATCTTTGATTAGTTGGAATATTGCTGGGCTTTGATCTAAAATAAACGACCCAGACTAGATGAGTTTTATATAATCTTTTGACATAATTTGTCTACAGGAAACTTGGTCACAAGATACGTTCCTTTTGGATGGGTATACAACTTTTTACCAGCCTGCATTAACTACCCCAATGGGAAGAGCACGAGGAGGGCTTTTAGTGCTTGCATCCTTAAAACTACCATCATTGAAGGCTTCCCTAATTTGGTCTTCACCTTATTTTATGATTGTTCATCTATTCATTAGGGGGTGTAAAGGTATTTTGATTTTAAATTTCTACAACAATTCCCCAAGGAACGTTAGAGGACGCGCTGGATTTTATTGATTCTTCCACCGAATTACAGGATGAAGATTTAGTAGTCTTATGGGTTGGTGATTTTAATACCCCCCTATGCTGTGAGGAAAATTTAGAATTGTCTGCTATTCCCAATGAAGGTAGAGAGTCGTTAATGCACTTTACTCATTCATCTGAAGGAGAAGCTCTGAATTCCTTTTTATGTAATTTTGATTTGGTTCATGTAAGGGAGAAAGCGGTACCAGACTCTTTAAATGTTCCAACTTTCACAGGGAATGCAAAGGGGAGTACCATTGATTTTATTTTTATTGGTTCCCCAATTATCATTTAATCTGTGATTTTAAGATAAGTCCCCATTGTGCCAGTGACCACAATCCCTTATGTATTAACCTAGACTTAAATATGGATCAGGTTTCTAGGGATAAGGGATTGAGGAGAAACACCACTTTTCATATAAACTCTGGCCTACGTTTGAAGTGGGACAAAATAAACCCAACGAATTTCAATCAAGAAATTATAAGATATAGGTTTGACTCCATTAACATATGTTTATCTCATCAGTCTGACCATGAACATATAGTTCAAGAGTTTGAACTATTAAGTAATGCTATTTCGCATGCCCTTGTGGTGGACAGGCCTATTATTGGTTTGCCCGCACACAGATGGTTTGATTCTGCGTGCTCAACTGCTCATAAAAAATGAAAAGATGCTCTTAAATCAGTTCCTACTTCCCGTTACTTAATTAAATCAGCTAGGGCTGAGTATAAGGCCACCTTGGAAAAAAGGAAATCAGAGATAAGGTCTAAGGCGTGGGAAGAGCTACAGGTTGCGTCCGATCTGAAGGATACCTCTAAATTTTGGAAGGTAGTTAACCATTCTTATTTCTTGGACAGTAACACTTAGCCTGACGATTGTCTTATCGTAGAAGAAGTTTGGGTGAACCACTTTAGGAAAGTTTTTGATCCAGATAATGACTTTCTGACTAAGGAGGAAAATATTACCAACCGGATCAGCACAGACCCCAACCTAAATGCCCTTGATATTTCCTTTGATTTACATGAGATTCTTGGAGCCATTAATGGTTCAAAACAAGGGAAGGCTCCCGGCCCTGATGGTGTTCCCATCGATATTTTTAAATCTATGCCTAATCTTTGGGGCCCTTTAGTTACAAATGTCCTAAGAAGTGTTATTAAAGGAAACATACCCCCTTCCTGGAAACTGGCAATTATCATTCCTATTTGTAAGAAGGGCAATAGACAAGATCCTTCCTGGTATAGACCAATATCTTTGATTGATTCCACGGCCAAGATTTTGGGCAGTGTGATTTTATCCCGCCTGGAGGATTGGTTGCTACAGACACAGATTTTATCTCCAATCAATTTGGTTTTAGACCCGGTTTGGGCAATGTTGAGCAAGTATTAAACTTGAACCTTATTCTTGGCAAATATGTAACTGCCAAAAGGGAGTCAATTCATAGGGCTTTTATTGACTTATCCAGTGCATTTGACTTGGTAAATAGGCAGAAGTTGTGGCAAATCATGGAAACCCTGGGATGTGACGTGACTCTATTGGGGCTTATCAAGCGCCTTCACATGGATTTAAAGGTTTCAGTTCAGTTTGGACCGTCGGGACAGAGAACTACCCCCATTCCCTCTTTTAGGGGAGTAAGACAGGGATGTATTTTGGCCCGCTTTCTTTTTTTAATATATATAAATGGGCTCTATGACTTTTTGGTAAAAAATGGGAAGGATGTGCCAAAGATGGGTCAGAGATTGCTTCCAGTTTTATTATATGCAGATGATGCTGTACTTATTGCACGCACTGCAAACGGTTTACAAGGCCTGTTGGACCTCTTTTGGAACTTCATGTTGGACCTTGATTTGAAAGTCAACTATTCTAAGACATTTGTTATGATATGTGGCCCCCGAAATACAAAATCTAAACAATTTACTATGGAGGGCAATAATATTAATAAGGTGAGAGACTTCTGCTACCTAGGTATGCATTTAAGTTCTTCCGTGTTATGGAATACCCACCTTAAATTTAAAACCCAACAAATGGCAAGGAACATGGAAGTGATTTTTCGATTTGCCCGTAAACTGGGTCATAGACCGTCTTCTCAGATTCTGACGCTATATAACTCCAAGTGTGCCCCAGCAGCCCTATACGGGGCTGGTGTCTGGGGCCACAGGAAAGTACCTACTCTCCAATGTATTGAGAATAAATGTATGCGCAGACTATTGATGGTATCCACGTGTATAGCAAACATCATTATCCATGAGGAGGTGGGTCAATGCTTTTTAGAGGACCCAGTCTCTATCGCCCCTCTTTTGTTGTGGATTAGATGTTGGACGAATCCAACGGCAAGTCTTGTACTGGAATGTATTACTGAATGCATACAGCTAGCCAACTCAAACTGGATTCCCTGCCTCTCATATTTGCGATCATCATCTTTCGACAAGCTGGGGCTTAAGTACATGTTTGAAGAACCACAACTGCTAACCACAACTGCTAGGTCCCTGCTGAAATTACGACACTCTGAGCATTCCTTAGACATAAGACTTCATAGCTGTTTGAAATTGAAATCTTTAGATTCTAATACTAAGATTGTTACGGCCTACATTTAGAACCCTATTTGACCTGGTTTTAATGCCCAAAAATATACTCTCTGTTAACCTTTTTTAGACTGAATTTGATTAATTTTAAGGTGGCCTTTCCGAATCAGTGTATTTGGCAAAAAGACTTACCACCTTGTCCCTGTGATGCTAGTTCAAAGCAAAGCACTTCCCACTTTTTTCTTTTTTGTTCCCTTTACGCCACCCGAGGAATGCTTTTATCTAACCTATTTTACATACACTAATGTAGGAGGCTGGCCTGGCTTGTAGTGGGTACCAAGGGGTACTTACACTCTGTACCAGGTCCAGTTATCCCTTATTAGAGTAGAAGAGGTGTTTCTAGCAGCTTAGGCTGATAGAAGGTAGCTACAGCAGAGCAGCTTAGGCTGAACTAGGAGACATGTAAATCTCCTATTATACCACTGGTGTCATATGCACAATATCATAAGAAAACACAATACACATATATACTAAAAATAAAGGTACTTGATTTTTATGACAATATGCCAAAAGTATCCCAGTGAGTACCCTCAGTATGAGGATGCCAAATATACACAAGATATATGTACACAATACCAAAAATATGCAGTAATAGCAAAAAGGAAGTAATGCAAGCAATGTAAAGTTACAGTAGATTGCAATAGGAGCACATAGGTATAGGGGCAACACAAACCATATACTCCAAAAGTGGACTGCGAACCACGAATGGACCCCAAACCTATGTGAGCTTATAGAGGGTCGCTGGGGCTGTAAGAAAACAGTGAGGGTTACAAAAATAGCCCACCCCAAGACCCTGAAAAGTAGGTGTAAAGTGCCCCTATATTCCCCAGAGAGCACAGAAGTCGTGATAGGGGAATCCTGCAAGGAAGACCAACACCAGCAATGCAACCAAAGTTGATTTCTGGACGAGAGTACCTGTGGAATAAGGGGACCAAGTCCAAGAGTCGCGACAAAGTCGAGATTGGGCAGATGCCCAGGAAATGCCAGCTGAGGGTGCAAAGAAGCTGCCACTGGATGGTAGAAGCTGTGGTTTCTGCAAGAACGAAGAGGGCTAGAAACTTCCCCTTTGGAGGATGGATGTCCCACGTCGTGAAGAAGCTTGCAGAGGTGTTCCCATGCAGAAAGACTGCAAACAAGCCTTGCTAGCTGCAAGGTTTGCGGTTATGGTTTTTGGATGCTGCTGTGGCCCAGGAGGGACCAGGATGTCGCCACTTGGAAGAGGAGACAGAGGGGGCGCCCAGCAAGTCAGGGAGCCCTCACAGAAGCAGGCGGCACCCGTAGAAGTGCCGGAACAGGCACTACAAAGAGGAGTGAACTGGAGCTCACCCAAAGACACAAAAGGGAGTCCCACGACACCAGAGGACAACTCAGGAGGTTGTGCACTGCAGGTTAGAGTGTCGGGGACTCAGGCTTGGATGAGCACGAAGGAAATCCTGGAAGAGTGCATAGGAGCCGGAACAGCTGCAAATCACGCGGTACCCAGCAATGCAGTCTAGCGTGAGGAGGCAAGGACTTACCTCCACCAAACATGGACTGAAGAGTCACTGGACTGTGGGAGTCACTTGGACAGAGTTGCTGAGTTCCAGGGACCACGCTCGTCATGCTGAGAGGGGACCCAGAGGACCAGTGATGCAGTCTTTTGTTGCCTGCGGTTGCAGGGGGAAGATTCCGTCGACCCACTGGAGATTTCTTCAGAGCTCCTAGTGCAGAGAGGAGGCAGGCTACCCCCAGACCATGCACCACCAGGAAAACAGTCAAGAAGACGGCAGGATCAGGGATACAAGGTTGTAGTAGTCGTCTTTGCTACTTTGTTGTGGTTTTGCAGGCATCCTGAGGAGTCAGCGGTCGATCCTTTGGCAGAAGGTGAAGAGAGAGACACAGAGGAACTCGGATGAGCACTTGCATTCGTTATCTAAAGAATTCCCCAAAGCAGAGACCCTAAATAGCCAGAAAAGGAGGTTTGGCTACCTAGGAAGGAGGATAGGCTAGCAACACAGGTAAGAGCCTATCAGGAGGAGTCTCTGACGTCACCTGCTGGCACTGGCCACTCAGAGCAGTACAGTGTGCCAGCAGCACCTCTGTTTCCAAGATGGTAGAGGTCTGGAGCACACTGGAGGAGCTCTGGGCACCTCCCCTGGGAGGTGCAGGTCAGGGGAGTGGTCACTCCCCTTTCCTTTGTCCAGTTTCGCGCCAGAGCAGGGCTGGGGGATCCCTGAACTGGTGTAGACTGGCTTATGCAGAGATGGGCACCATCTGTGCCCATCAAAGCATTTCCAGAGGCTGGGAGAGGCTACTCCTCCCCAGCCCTGACACCTTTTTCCAAAGGGAGAGGGTGTAGCACCCTCTCTCTGAGGAAGTCCTTTGTTCTGCCTTCCTGGGCCAAGCCTGGCTGGACCCCTGGAGGGCAGAAACTTGTCTGAGGGGTTGGCAGCAGCAGCAGCAGTGAAACCCCGGGAAAGGTAATTTGGCAGTACCCGGGTCTGTGCTAGAGACTCGGGGGATCATGGGATTGTCTCCCCAATGCCAGGATGGCATTGGGGTGACAATTCCATGATCTTAGACATGTTACATGGCCATGTTCGGAGTTACCATTGTGACGCTGTACATAGGTAGTGACCTATGTCCAATGCACGCGTATAATGGTGTCCCCGCACTCACAAAGTCCGGGGAATTTGCCCTGAACGATGTGGGGGCACCTTGGCCAGTGCCAGGGTGCCCACACACTAAGTAACTTAGCACCCAACCTTTACCAGGTAAAGGTTAGACATATAGGTGACTTATAAGTTACTTAAGTGCAGTGGTAAATGGCTGTGAAATAACGTGGACGTTATTTCACTCAGGCTGCAGTGGCAGGCCTGTGTAAGAATTGTCAGAGCTCCCTATGGGTGGCAAAAGAATTGCTGCAGCCCATAGGGATCTCCTAGAACCCCAATACCCTGGGTACCTCAGTACCATATACTAGGGAATTATAATCAACACCCAAGTGGAAACACCTCGAATCAAGGCCTTAGAGACATTGAATTATATACCTGAACATAGCCTGCTTTACTCTTACTTAGTGGCTGAGGAAACCACAAGTGCAGATTTGCTTACACACCGGAACAAACAAAATTGCTCATCAGAACTTGGGTTCCCAGTCAGTATGCCACATAACCCACAGAGAGGCTCAGGCCACACCAGAATTGTGCTTTTGCTGTAGCTCCATGACTATAAATAAGGGCATTCTCTGGCTTGTTTTTTGATTTTTCCATATAATGCATGTTGCAGTTCATAATGTTTTCTGCTAACCAGGTGCAAGTTGCCTGAAATTTGGGAATGTTTTTGAGAGAAATAGGGATGTTTGAGTTGGAGGGCAGGGGACTGGTTGAAATTGACACAAAGCGGTAGGACTCAGCGTGGGAGGAGGAGAGGGTTGGGTTTACAATTAGGAAAAACAACTGCGCAGATGTAGGAGTGACCATTTCTATGTACACTCAGCCTAATACATGCCTCTACTGCTACAGAAACTGACCGTAGACCCCCTCTAGTGAAATGCATGACGTGGAATGTACAGGGCCTAAACAGACCTAGAAAAATAATGGCAGGAATTAGCTTATGGCTAGAGACGCTTGATCCATGTCCTCCTACTGCAAGAAGCCAATTTCTTACCATCACAGAAGCCCATATGTGGCTAAACAGTGGAGCTGCCATAGATTCTTTACTAAATATACAGCTTACTCCAGAGGGGCCGATACACCTATTAGCGACCAGCTGTTCTGGCCCCTTCATGTGGTGTCTGATCCAGAGGGGCAATACCTGATAATTCAGGGAATACAGCTGCAAACACACCTCACTATCATCAACACCTATGGACCCAATCATGATAACCCCAACTTGTATCGCACGATCATGGTACATTGCCTCTGCCTTCAACCGAGTACAATACTATAGATAGGGGACTTTAGTCTAACACTACATGACACTATCGATAGCTTGAACACTATACCTCAACAACATGGTGGTGCTCAAAATGCATTACTGAATTAGTCAAAATCTGGAGAATACATGCTGGCACCAAACAAGAATACACCTTTTGCTCGGTCGTCCATGGTTAAGCCTCCTGACTGGATTTCTAACTGGGGACCAAGGATGTACTAGGATGGACATATGATGTCACACAAATGCCCTGAACACTATCAAACCACTCTCAGTGATACTTATGTTACACATGGCAGAGGTGGATAGGACGTGATTACTGTGGCGCCTGCAGCCCATCATGGTCCTTGACATGGTTTTTAGAGAGGAATTCAAACAGGCCATAGTAACGAACTTTGACATGAATAAGAACTCAAAGCAGGAACTTGGAAGGGAGTGCATATCAAAGGGAAATAGCAATTGGCAAGGCACTCTAACTTGAATAGAAGATCAACTGAAACAGCTAAAGATCTAATACAAAGCAGATCACGAGTCTAAGACACTCAGACAGATCTATTTGACACTAATTGAGTTTCATGACGAGGCAGGTAGATAGATAAAACACTTGGGGAAATATGCAGCTGCACAGTGGTAGGGGGAGAGCAAGAGACCCAGACATACATTGGCTAGACTACTAAAACCAAGATGGGCCACAGATCAAAAAGCCATGATAACAAATGGAGGCAAGATATTCTTGTGGAATTCACATCATATTTTATCACATATTATTGAATACCGGGTAGATGAGAAGGGGCTGACAGGATATTTAGAACAGTTCATATTTCCATGGGAGGAACCAGCAGAGTTGGAACTGCTGTACTCCCGGATTACAACAGAGGATATTCTCTACGCTATTAAAGACCTCACAAATGGCAACGTTGCCGGGCAGTGATGGATTGCCTGGGAGTTTCTTTGAAGAGTATGGTGACCTCTTTGCCCCATATATCTTTGACATGTAAAATGAAGTCCTTCAGAAGGGTGATCTCCCATCTACAGTGTGGGAGGTGGTGACTATTCCACCACTTAAGCCTAGTAAACCTGCACAGGACTGTGGCTCATGTGGGCTGCTATCCCTACTAAATATTGATAATAAAATGTTGGCGAAAATCTTAACAGCCCGACTGATACCATTGTTACAAAGCCTACTCTTGCCGGCACAGTCCGGGTTCATACCACGGCGATCTACTATTGGTAATCTCCGTACACTTTTTGCTGTTCTCCACCAAATCGATCCAGGTTTGAAGGTGGTGGCGGTGTTTCATGATGCCATACCTACGGACAGTGGTGAGTAGAATGGGACCGGGGGCGGCAATGACAAACTTAATAAACTTGGTCTATACTAACCCGGTGGGGTATATACAAGTGAATGGCTGTATCTCTGACCCTATCAATATATAACGCAGGACAAGGCAAGGTTGTCCCTTGTCCCCATTAACTTTTGTGCTAGTGCAGGAGCCATTTACTTGGTATACTGCACAAAATACACAGTAACTGAGGCATCCAATTTGGGAAACACAGGGTGTTGGCATCGCTGTACTCTGATGCGAGATCCAGGCACCAACTTAAATTCTATCTTTACAGAGTTTGGTCACTGATTGGGCCTTGCCATAAACAGGTCTAAATCCTTTATAATGCATCTCACAGACATAACGATCCCACCATCCTTGTTGTATCAGTTGCATCGGCGGGCAGCAAGTGGCTGAGATGGGTGGCGTTGGAACCTTTGATGAATGTGTGACTAGAAGGCTACTCTCCCACTACTACCCAAGTATTGGAAAGTATTGTGTGAAACTTAGAAACTACGGAGGTGTTACAAGGAGGGGCTAGTATGGCCAGAGATAACATACACACCTCCTTCAATGCCTCATCAGGGGTAGTAAGCGCTAATCAAAATACAATGAATAGTTAAAGAGCGGGGAGATATTCAATAGAGAAGGGAAGGGATCTATAATCCTGACAAAGGTCCAGTGATCGTAGGAGCAATGAAGGGGTGGAAACATGTTGATTGAAGCAGATAGCAGTGCAGGGCGGTAATTTCCCAAAGTTCACCCCAATAGAACAAGTTTTAACCGTGCCTAGGGGGTCCTAAAATAAAACATTAGGGTGGATACCCCCTTGCATAGTTTTAACCTTGGCTGAATAATGGATCTCTTTAAGAAATAGGGTAGTGACCCTAATTAAAACACCTATGTTCCACTCCCAGTGTTGGTCTGCACCAGAGTGTTGCAGCATGTCCTGTGGTGAAGCGTGCCACTAACTAGTTGGTGAGGGCAATTTTTATAATCCACTCGAGATTCATGATTAGCAAGGATGAATGACCCTTTTCAACATCATCTCTTCCCCTTTTTTATGTGTTTTTGGTATCACATGGGAGGACCTTTTGCCTCTACTTTTTTGTCTGAGGATAGTATCTGCTGCAATGGCAGTAAGACCCCATTCGTTACATTAGGATTCTGATTCATAATGATCCAGCATTGATCCTAAAGGAGAACTATGGTACCTTACTAGATAAAATTGAATTTAACGTTGACAAATGGCTTAAACTACCCATAACAATGGCAGACAATATTGTACATATCAAAATGGTGGTACTTCCCCAGCTCCTCTACCTGTTTCAAAATATCCCAATACCTCTGAACCAGGGTTTTTTCAACCACTTACAATCTTCATTATTTAAACTGACATGGGAGGGTAAGCAGCCAAGAGTCAGTTGGAAATTGTTGCAGTGACCTTATGATCAAGGGGGATTTGATGTACCTCACTTAGAAATATACTATTGCATTGCTCAGGTGCAATTTTATGCACATTTGCTTCATAACTATAGACAAGCACCACACTGAAACCTAGAACTGGACTTAGCAAAACCTCGTAAACCTAATAATGGGATTATGCAACCTCTGACTTGACTGGGGCCTGATATTCAGGTAGTGTATTGCACGGTATGGGCATGAAAAATATCAGCCAAAACTAAGCACTACACACTAGCGATATTTCTCTATATCAGACTTTGGTCAGGGGTTCCCTAGATATCCCTAAGGACTGGCCGATTGGAGATTGTTGAGCATTAGAGCAACTGGCAGATTAACTACAAAAACAGTCACCACAATGTGCACCACAACCCTGCAAGACATGTCCCAGGTGGGGCATCAATCCAGAGGCAATTGGTTGAAAACTTTGGGTAAACAACTGACAGACACACAATAGGAATACTGTTGCTGGACCACTAAAGAGGTTTCCATGAACAGAGGCATAGATTACTGCTTTACAACTTTCTCCACCAGATAGAGATGTTTGAAGAAGATGCAAGGCTCCCACAGCTGATTTTTCCATTTGGTATGGAGCTGCAATGTGCAGACTGTTGCAAACCTTTCATAACATTGTGGGCCTGACACTACAGACTGAAGGCCCTGACAGCACTGTTGGGCTATATCAAACTGTTACCTAAGCACAGTAGGAAGCGTGTTGGTTTGGCTCTGCTCGTGAGTAAACACTGGGTAGTTATGGCATGGGTAAGGAAAGCAACCACTCCCCTGCTATGGTCAAATGACTTTCAGACTTGGGCCCTCATTACAACCCTGGAGGTCGGTGATAAAGCAGTGGTAATACCGCCAACAGGCTGGTGGTGAATACCACCAAATTATGACCATGGCGGAAACAGCTCAGACAGACAGCCACTTTAACACACCAACTGCCACAGCGGAATCTACAGGCACCAAGGCGGTAGCCGCCTACAGTCAGGCAGACGTTAATGATCCACCCACTGTATTATGACACATCAATCCACCAGCTTTTCCGGGGCAGTACAATGACATCAAAGTCTGGCGGAAACACTGCACAGAAGGAAACCAACTCACCTGTGGGAAGAACCACGCCGCCATGGAGCCAGAGCTGCATATCTTCCCAATGATCTTCTATGTCCTGCTCCACCACGAACATCAACGCCAGCGAAGACGACCACGGTAAGTACTGCCACCTAGCACACAGGGGAGGGGGGGAGGAAAAAGAGAGTGACACACACACGCAACACCCTCACCCCCAACACCACACACACAAGCAGATGCAGTAACATAACATATTTACCCCGTACCCCTCAGGAATAATGCAAGGACAACAGCAATAGATCAAAGTGAGTGTAATAAGATAAATATAGTAGAAATACGTCCATCCAAATTCAAAACTATATACATATTTAATAATGAAGGGACACTGCCCAGTCCTCAATGTTCGCGGGCCACAGGGCCACAAAAAAAGTCCAAGGCCCCACTTGTCTCCTGCAACAACACGGAGAGAACACTGCAGGGGCATCACTTCGAAAATAGGCAGGCACCTCAGGGGGATGGGGAACGGGGGGCACCTCAGCCGGAAGATGAAACAAATCCACTGGTCCCGGAGGGGGCAACATGCCCTGTGTTTGGCCCTAGGGAGCGCAAGGCCACAGTCTCTTGAGTGGGTGACATGCCCACATGCTCTGGAGGGGGCAACATACCCTGTGCTCTTGATCCTGGGGAGGATGGGATGTGTGGATGGCATCTCCACTGGTTCTGGAGGGGGCATTGTGCCCTGTGATATTCATCCTGGGGAGGATGGGGTGAGTGGATGGCATCTCCACTGGTTCTGGAGGGAGCATTGTGACCTGTGATGCCATTCTTGGGGAGTGCAAGGTCACAGTCTCTCAGCTGGGTGTCATACCCACAGGATTTGCAGGGGCAGGCCACACAACAGCCCATGGATACAGGACTACACACTGTCCGCCGGTGGTGGCGGCTGCTCAGCGGTGGCAGTGGTGGTGCTGCTGCTGGTAGTGGAGGGGGGAGGCTCCAGCCCATCCACTGCAGCCTCAGACAGCTGCCCACAGGTGCTGCTGCTGGTGGAGCAGGCGGTGGGGGGAGGCTCCAGCCCATTCCCTGCAGCCTCGGACGGCTGCCTGCTGGTGCTGCTGCTGCTGGTGGTGGTGGCGGAGCTGCTGGTGGAGCTGATGGTGGGGGGAGGCTCCAGCCCATCCCCTGCAGCCTCGGACGGCTGCACCACCATGGTTGGTGGTGTGGGATCAAACTGAGTCCCAGCACCAGGTCCCTTGTCCTTTCTGCCTGCTGGTGCAGGTCCCTTGCCCTTCCTGGCAGCAGCTGGGGATTCCTCCTTCCCCTTCCTGGCAGCAGCTGGGGATTCCTCCTTCCCCTTCCTGGCAGCAACGGGGAATTCCTCCTTCCCCAGCAGCTGGGGGTGGCACCTTTCCCTTTCTTTCAACAGCTGGGGGTGGCACCTTGCCCTTCTTGGCAGCCCTTTGGGGGAGGCACCTTTTCCGTGTGGCTGCCTGGTGCCCGGGATCCTTTCCCATCAGGAGTTGCTGTGGACACTACTGGGCCTGTGGACTGGGTGGCTGAGGTGCTTGCCTGGGTTTTACACACCCTGGCCAGACCTGAAGGAGGAGGGGTAGGGAAGAGGTCCGTGGTGGAGAGGAAAAGCTTCTTAGGGACATTGGGGCATGAACAGGGAGAAGGTTTGGGAGTGGAGGAAGAGGGAGTTGTTGTAGGAGGTGTCTGTCTGCTGTGTTTGGGTGCAGGTGCATGAGCTGGATGCTGTTGTGAGGTGGATGGCTTTTAGGTGTCTGAGTGCTTGCGTTTGTGTGCCTGGGGGTCACAGACACAGTGGGAGAGGACACAGGGGATGTGTGCATGGCTGTTGGGGTAGTGTCTGCAGATGAGGTGTGTGTTCTGCTAGGTGTGGTGGTGATGCTGGTAGTGGATGATGGTGTAGTGCATGCAGGTGTGAGTGTAGAAGCAATTGTGAGGGAGATGGAGGAGAGAGACACAGTGGAGGCAGTGGATGTTGTTATGTCTGCATCTGGATGGTGTTTGTGTGAGTGCCTGTGGGATGATGTGTGGTGCTTGTGTTTGCTTGTGCCACGCGTGTTTGTTGCCCTGTGTGCATGCATGTCTACCTGTGTTCTTGGGATAGGTTGGGGATGAGGGGAATGGGACAGGGTAGAGGTAGTTGGAGGGGGGAGGGGGGAAACAGTGACAATGGCTGCCATCAGAGAGGAGGCCAGAGCCTGGATTGATCTCTGTTGGGCCGCCATGCCAGTGTGAATGCCCTCCAGAAATGCATTGGTCGGTTGCATTTGGCCAGCCAGCCCCTGGATGGCATTCACAATGGTTGACTGCCCAATAGAGATGGATCGCAGGAGGTCAATAGCCTCCTCACACAGGGCAGCAGGGCTCACTGGGGCAGGGCCTGAGGTGCCTGGGGCAAAGGAGATTCCAACCCTCCTGGGTGAGCGGGCACAGGCAACTCGTTGAGGGGCTGCTGGGAGGGCAGTGCTGGTATGGGGGTGGTGGCTGTACCTGTAGCTGGGGTGGGCACAGAGGTGTCCGCCACCACCAGGGAGCTTCCATCGTAGGAGGTATCTGTGTCCGAACTGTCCCCTCCTGTCTCTGCCGTGGTGCTCCCCTCACCCTCCGTCCCACTGGTGCCCTCACCATTGGTGGACTCTGCCTCCTGAGTCCTGTGGGATGTAGCTCCCTCCATCGCAGGTGCCACTGCTCCTCCGCCAGATGATGCTAATGCACATAAGGACAGGGCAACAAAACAAAAAGGGGGGGTAGACAAAGGATACATTTGGTCAATTGCTGCACCAACACCACCGTTGGCGTACACAACACATTCACACACAGGGAACAGCCCTATGCACTAGGCAATCAGTAACAACGCAAGTCCCAGGGCATGGGGAGGGACACATACCGCAAATGCAGCATACCTGGGACCCACAGAGGCCTACCCAGAAGTGGATGCCTACTAGCTAGGTTGAAGGAAAATCACATCAGAACCCTGCCCAACATGGAACCTACACTGCAATGTCAGGCCTGGCCTAGAGGCACCCACAGGCATACATCCCCCACCCGGATACCACCCCACCAGGTTTAAGTAGAGAGGATGGGCACTGTACTCACCCCCTTGTGGCTGCTGTGATGCCCCCAACTGCCCATCCAGCTCCGGATAGGCCACCACCAGTATACCTGCCATCAGGGGGGTCAGGCTTTGACGTGAACCCCTTCCTCGTTGGGAGGCCATCCCCAGCTTGGCCTCCGCCGTCTTCCGTGCCCAGCATCTCAGGTCCTCCCACCGTTTCCAACAGTGGGTGCTCTGCCTGCCGTAGACCCCCAGGGTCCGCACGTCCTTGTCGATGGCACGCCATATACCCTTCTTTTGATTGGCGCTGACCTGCAGCGGGAATATACACAGGGAACTGTCTGTTACACTCATGGCCCACCAAACCCCATTCCCCTTACGCACAGACATGGCCTAGCCTAAATGCAGCATGCTGCCGAGGACCCATACGCCAACCCCCCCCCCCAACATGAGGCCTTCACACACCACACTCCATGCATTCATGCCACATGCATCGTACTCACAGTGTACTCACCTGTTGGTCTGGAGGCCCATACAGCAGTCCGTACTGGGGTAGGACCTCATCCACCAGTCTCTCCAACTCCGCCGAGGTGAAGGCAGGGGCCCTTTCCCCAGTTACACGAGCCATGGTAGGTTCCAGACACAGGTCACAGCAGCACATGCAGTGTAGGTCCTCTCCTGTTGAAGGTCAGATAGCAAGAGAGTGTACACATAGAAAATGGCAGTGATGTCCATGGGGGTGCATACCGTCAATGCCGGCGTACATCACCATTGGCCACTGTACCCCATAGGGCACAATGATAACCAATGAGGAGTTGCATGGCGGTTCCCGACCGCCTCCCACAACGGCGCGCAACGTCAGCGGAATTACCTCACTTCCACCTGTCCCTCCATACAGGACAGGCGGATGCCATTTCAGGGAGGCAGCAGGCCATGGATCCTAAATGTGTCACAGTTCACAATTTTACATTCAGGGCATATGCCACTATTGAATTATTAAAATCACATTATGCATTGAACTGTAGTGGTTACAATGTACAGAAAATGACCAACTCCTCACTCTTTTGACCCATAGATTGCAACCGCTGTGGATGAATAGGAGATGAAGACATCCCCCGTGTAAGACCCCTGGTGGACTTGGCAACAATAGAGGACAGGTACGTAATACTCACCTATAGACTTGACAGGGCCACAATCACAGAACTGTGTGCCCAATTGGAGCCTGGCCTGATATCTGATATCCTTCACCCCACTGAGATCCCCCCTCTTTGCAAGTCCTATCTGTGCTTCATTTCTTGGCAACTGGTTCTTTCCAAGTGACAGTGGGCTTGGCAGCAGGAATGTCACAGCCAATGTTTTCAATTGTGCTGACCAGAGTGTTGTCTGCCCTGATTAAACACATGTGTAGCTACATCGTTTTCCCCCAGGTGGACGATTTGGCCACAGTGAAGGACATATCCCCAACATTATTGGGGCTATCGATGGAACACATATAACATTTCCCCCCCCCGGCTAAATGAACAGGTCTTCAGAAATTGAAAAAGTTTTCACTCCATGAATGTGCAGATGGTGTGTTTGGCGGACCAGTACATTTCCCATGTCAATGCTAAGTATCCTGGGTCGGTGCATGATGCTTTCATCCTGAGGAATAGCAGCATCCCAAATGTGATGGGCCAACTCCAGAGGCACAGGGTGTGGCTAATAGGTGAGCCCTGGTTCCCACCCAGTGGATGTTGGTGTATGGGTATGGGGTGGGCCATAAGGGTTAGTGGGTGGCTAACAGTTGACCCTTGATATTCGCTTGTTACCCCAACCTCTCATGGCTACTAACCCCTGTGAGGAATGCCAGGACAAGGGCAGAGGAACGTTACAATGAGGCACAAGGGTGAACAAGGAGGATAATTGAACGTACATTTGGCCTCCTGAAGGCGAGGTTTCGGTGCCTCCATCTAACAGGTGCTACTCACCCAAGAAGGTCTGCCAGATTATCGTGGCATGCTGTATGTTGCACAACCTTGCCTTGAGACGCCATGTGCCTTTTCTGCAGGAGGAGGAGGCTGGTGATGGCCGTGTGGCAGCAGTGGACCCTGTGGACAGTGAAGATGAGGAGGCAGAGGATGAGGACGAGGACAACAGAACTGTAATGATACATCAATACTTCCAATGACACACAGGTAAGACAGTCTAGATTCACATTTCATTGACAGTTTAATGTTTGACATTGTCCTTGGCAGGCTGTGACTTCCAACTTCTATGGCCACTCACTGTACCCTTTGGCACCTCTATTTGCAAATATTGGTGCCCCACTATCACTCCTGGTGTGCTCACTGCAGCCAACTGCAGGTCTTTCCTATGCATACATTACTGTACAGTTGAACTGCAAATGTTTAAACCTTATTAAACAAATACATGCTTAATTCATTTGACATACTCCATACTTGTATTTTTGTAAAGGGTGTTTATTTAAGTGCTAAGAAGTAGAGGGTGCAAGTGCAATACGCTGGATTGATGATGGAGGAATGCCCTGGGTAGAGTCCAGTCTATTTGTAGCACATGTGCATTGTCCAAGGGGGTATAGGAAGGGGAGGAATGGCAGTTCAAGGTGGACAAGGTGACAGAGTGGGACATAAGGGTGACTCAGGAGAGTCCTATTTCCTGGCGGGGGTCTTGGCAATGCTCTCCGCTTCTGCCTGGATCAAAGGGAACATTTGCGGGGTGGTTCTCCTTCTGCAGGGGTAGGGGTGCTGATGGTCTGTTGGTCCTGTGGCAGGGTCTCCTGGTCCATTAGCAACAGCAGAGGTAGAGAGCTGTTCAGTAGTCTGGCTAGTGGCAGGGGCCTGCTGGTGTGAGACCGCCTCTCTCATAATGTCTGCCAGCACCCCTGCAATGGAGACCAGGGTTGTGTTAATGGACTTCAAGTCCTCCCTGATCCCCAGGTACTGTCCCTCCTGTAGCTGCATGTTCTCCTGCAACTTGTCCATGATCTGACCCAGCGTGTCCTGGGAATGTTGGTATGCTCCCAGGATCGCAGTGAGTGCCTCCTTTAGAGTCGGTTTCCTGGGCCTGTCCTCCCCCTGGTGCATAGCAGTCCTCCCAGCTTCCCTGCTGTCCTGTTCCTCTGTCCCCTGAACCGTGTGCCCACTGCCACTGACCCCAGGTCCCTGATTGTCCTGGGTTTGTGGGGTGCCCTGGGGTCCCTGTAGAGGTGGACACACTGCTGATTGACATGTCCTGGGGACATGGGCCTGCTAGGTGGGTGCTGTGGTGGTGTTTCCTGAGGGGGGGAGGCTCTGTGGTCGTGTGTGACTGGGCTTGGGTAACTGACTGTCCAGAGGTCCCTGATGGGCCAGGTTGGTCACCCAGATCCAGGCGAGCAGAGCTGCTGTCATCACTGTGGGCCTCTTCTGTGGGGGGACTGGATGTTGCTGGCACCTCTTCTCTGGTGAAATTGGCAGGGATACCTGTGGGGATGGAAATGCTGTGTTATTGTTTCTGTGTGTGACATATTGTGCCCGAGTGGGTTGCCCTCTATGGTTGTTATTGCCCTGGCAGCTTTGCCTTGTATGAGTTGTTGTTTGGTGGGCTAGCGGTTTCCCTCTGGTGTGTATGCTTTAGTGATAGGTGTCCATGCAGGTTTGTGAGTGGTGTCCATGCATTGGTGATGAATGCAGGGCTTGGGATTGGGATGTGATGGTGGGGTGTGTGGGAGGTGGTGGAGTGATGAGAGTGAGGGTGAGGGTATGTGATGGCATGCAGGTGGGGGATGATAGAAACAGTAGAGAGTTGACTTACCAGAGTCCAGTCCTCCTCCTATTCCTGCATGGCCCTCAGGATGCATAATTGCCAAGACTTGCTCCTCCCATGTAGTTAGTTGTGGGGGAGGAGGTGGGGCTCCACCGCCATTCCTCTGTACAGCTAGTTGGTGTCTTGCTGCCACGGAACGTACCTTCCTCCGTAGGTCGTTTCACCACTTCCTGATGTCATCCCTTGTTCTGGGGTACTGTCCCATGGCGTTGACCCTGTCCACGATTCTCCTCCATAGCTCCATCTTCTTTGCAATGGATATCTGCTGCACCTGTGATACAAATAGCTGAGGCTGTACCCAGATGATTTCCTTCACCATGACCCTCAGCTCCTCCTCAGAGAATCTGGGGTGTCATTATGGTACCATGGGTGTTGTGTGAGGGTGTGTAGGGTGATGTGTTGCGGTGTGTGTTGTGCGGTGCGTGGGTGTTGTATAGGTGATGGTTGTATGTTGCTCTTGATGTGTGGGTGCTCTTGCTGCCTCTCTCTGTTAGCAATGGTTTGTATTCGTCAAGGGTTGTGGGTAGTGTGGGTGTGTGTTTTATAGTGGTGTGGGTTTGTGGGTGTGGTGTGTGTATGTGTGTCAGGCGTGTGTAGTTTGAATTGTCTAATGTGATGTTGTTTTGTTCACGTGTGTGTATTTTGAGTGCAGCGGTATGTACCGCCAGTGGTTTACCGTAGTTGAATGTCCACCATAAATGTAAAATTGTAAATGTAAAATGTAAATTTTGCACTTGTGTAGCACACTACTCACCCGTTAGGGTCTCAAGGCGCTGTACGCATACCGCTGCGGAACCCCTCCTGGCTTTTCCCTAATTATTATTCCCACTCTTGGGCAACCCCTGGGTGAAGCCAGGCATCCATGTGCTGTCAGGGCCGTTGTGGAGATTCAGCAAGCTATTGCCCAGAGTTACAGAGTGGGACCCATTAATTAGATTAGGCACCGAGGCAAGAATTATCTGGTCCAAGGAAATTGAGCCAAAGACCGGCAGAGGCGGGAATTGAACCCTTGTCCCAGGCCAGAACTCTGCATTAGGGTCTGCTGCTCTAACCATTGTGCCATACTTCTCCACCATGGTAATTTGTGGATCATAATGTGGTGGGCGTAGTTCTGTTGGCGTAACGGTGTGGGTTTTGCTATAGCCAGTTTATCACTGACCTTTGGTATGGCAGAGTTGTGTCTGTGGCTGTATAGTGATGGATTGGAATGTGTGTGTCATAATATGCTAAGTGGATATTCGCTGCAGCGGCGATATGTTGGCAGCAGTCAGCATGGCGGTAAATGGGATTTACCGCCAACATCATAATGAGGGCATTGGTGTCTTGCAGCGCAAACTCAGAAGTATACAATACACTACTGCCTCTGGGGTCATGTCCTAGGCACATATGGGCCCGCTGTGGTACTACCTTGCTGGAGAGAGAGTAAAGACCTTGATGAAAGAGGGGACTTTTGACTCCTTGAAACTTAGCAAAAAGGTAGTTAGCCCATGAATCAGAGCAAACAAAATGGTACGCACACAGACAAGTAAGGCCGTTCACTGGCTGTCTACTTTTATTCCTACTGTAGAGCCTATATGACACATACTAATGTGTCATGTTTCATCAGATGTGATGTAGTTGAAATTTTAGTGCCGTCCCTCATGTCACAGATATCATCAATACTTGACAATATATGCATCATGTTAACCAAAGTACTAACAGTTTGAATGTAGAAAAATGCAGTGAAAAACCATTCTGACTCTCATTTATTTAAACTAATGTTAGAAACCCTGGTGGTATTGCTCATAAATCAAATGTTTGTATGATTTAATTGATATGATGTTATTATTTAGGTCTCAGAGTAATAGAATGTATTGAAAGGAAATTGAATTTCTAATGATTAATGATTTAAATACGTGTGCAGAAATAAAGAAATGCAGTTCTGAGTTATACCAATTGAAATGCATTGAATCTTTTTGTTTAAACTGAATGTAACATGCATACTATTGAAGCATTATTAATGTTGACCATATACATTTGCATATTAAAAATTTGTTTATTAAACATAATAATTAAATGTATTGCTATAGTTCACTTGCATTAGCCTAAGTGAGGCCTGTTAGTCTTGTATTTCGTGACTGTGCAGGAAATACTGATTCACTTTCATAACATGAGCTTAGAGATTTTCTCCCTAGCCCATGCAGAAGATTCTTGATCGAGCATTGGACATACTGACGCTTTCCCTTTTTACCTATCTTTTGCCCACCTTAGTTAGTACCTTGTTGCCTGAATTTTCCTTTTTCCAAATTCGTTTCGCCCTTTTTTTGTTCTTTTTGTCTTATCCCTGCATGTGTTTCGCCCCAGACATGTTAATTCTTAATTTGGCCATGGTAGGGTTTTCCCTTTGCTCAGCTGAAAACTATAACTTTCACGATTGAAAACTAGCTGACATTTGCTAAGCCTGAGGAACATTTACTTTCTACATTATAATTGATGTTGTTAATGTTTTGTGATTTTCTAATTGAATGCTTAGTTTTATTATAATGTTTTGTGTTTTTCTAATTTAATACTTTGTTTTATTAATGTTAGTTCGCCTGAATCTATTTAGTCGCCTTGGGCAACCTTTTGTTATTCTATATACTTATAATTTTGTCTCGAGAGTTGTGTACATGATTTTGAGCTTGAATTTGTAATAAATCCCTTAACGTTATTCCTGAGTGGAGTTTTCCTTGTATGACCAAATGGGTCATATTGTTTAACTTAATTGTTCTGAAATGAAATTGAGTTGTATGGTTCTATTGCAACTGCTATAGCAGTCAATATTTGGTATTGTACTAACATATCAATAAAAACAAGGTGTCTTGATTTTCGGAAGAAATAAAAAAAGAAATGTGGAACAAAGCCATGCTATATGGGTAAAAACAGCAGTGAACAGAAATGCTCAAAGTGATTAGGACCATGGAAGGACAATAAATACTACCAAAACATGATCCAATGAGCCTACAGAATAAGAAGGGCTTCATATCAAGAGACCCAGATTATTTGAATTCTAAACAGTGAATTCTAAAGTAATCATCTATGCCTTAGGACCTTCATCCCATTTAAAGTAATGAATCACAAAACCAACAGGGGAGACTCACAAGAAGAGAATACACTGATAAATGTACTTAGCTACCTTGGTTCTTGAGGACCGAACTCTCTCATTCATTTAACATGATGTCAATGGTGAAACAGAAAAATATATTGAAAGGCAGTGTACAAGGATACAGCAGCTAATCGAATCATAGATCTTTCATTAAAGATAGGGAAGAATGGGGGGGGAGCAAACTCCTCACATCGATTTGATAGAGGTTTAGTGTACCATTAAAACTGTTTGTTTACAAGACACAGTAAAACATCACAAAAATGACTCTACACCAATTTAGAAAAAAAGGAGTATATTTATCTGAGTAAAACAAGACCAAAATAACAAAACTCCTATAAGTAGAAGTCAAGATATGATTTTTTTAAATTAAATGTGAAAACAGTGCTTTGAAGTTACTAGTGGTGAAAAGGTTACTTGAGGTGACAAGGGACCAATGCAAAAGTTAACTCAGGTCGACCACGAAGGAGGGTAGGCCTGCTAAAGAACCCACACAGGGTCCGCTGAACAGTACCTTTGATGGAGCAATGCGTCGTCAGTGCGCCAGGTGAACTGTGTCGTCTATGGGCTCGATGTAAGTGGATGAAAAGTGTTGTTGTTGGCCCATGCAGTCTGTGATCTGCTGTCATCAGACAGCCACTGCATTGGTGCTGGCATCCTTTTTTCTGCCCCACTCGGGGCAATGCAATGCATTTGAGGTTTGTAGCTGCAAACCCCACTTCTGAGGCCCAGGACTGGAGGAGGCACCTCAGGCAAGGGTGGGACTCATAGGGGCAGAGACCAGCAGCACAAGGAGAGTTGCATGCAGTCTTTGATGTCCCTTAAATTGCAGAAGAACAGGGGACAAACCAGCAAGCCCTTGGAGACTTCTGGGTACAAGGATGAAGAGAGCAAGTCCAATCCTTATCCCTGCAGGACAGAAGCAGTGGGCAGCAGGCCAACACAGCAGAGCAAACAGCAAAGTGTCAGTTCCTCTTACAGCACAGCAAACAGCAAGCAGTAGGCCTACACAACAATGCAGTTGCATAATGGAAATCCCTACTGGCAGAACAGCAGTCCTTCTTCCTGGCAGAATGTTCTTGGGTCCAGTAGATTTCTGATTGCTGAGGCTTGGAGTCCAGTAATTATCCCCCAAAAGGCCTTCGATTTTGGGGAGACTTCAAACAAGTCCGTTGAAGTGTAAAAGGGTCCCTTTCATCCTAGTCCTTTCTGCCAGGCTATCTGTGGGTGCTAATCAGTCCTTTGTATGGAGACAGAACACCACCTATTAAAGTATAAGTGTCAAGCCCCTCCCCCAACCAGGAAGACCCATCAGCATGCAGATGAATGCAGCTGTGGCTGAGTATCCTTTATTTGTGGATGTCTAAAGGGAATTCAATGAGTGTAGCTGGCACCCAACCCAGCCCTGACGAGTATTCAGAGACAGACAGAGGCACAGAATGGTGCTATTTCAGTCTTACAATTTAAAACCTGACTTCACCATAAGTTGTGATTTTATATTGGGAGCCTAGAGACACCAAACCCCACAAAAAAAAGTTCTATCTTTTTCATCTCCAAATTTAAAAAATCTCAAATATCTGCTTTCAAATCCAATGCTAACCCATGGGAGAGATTGTCCTTGCAATAGTGAAAAACAAATTAAAAATAAATACATTCTGGACATGTTAAATTAGAAAGTACATGTCCAACCTTTTAAATACACTGCACCCTGCCCTTGGGGTTAACTAGGACCTACCGTACAGGTGACGTACATGTAATAAAAAAGAAGGTTGAGGTCTGGCAAGTGGGTGCACTTGCCAAGTCGAAGTGTCAGTTTAAATTGCAGACACAGGCTCTGCAGTTGCAGACCTGAGATATGTTGAAAGGCTACTGTAGCGAGTGACACATATCAGTGCCGCAGGCCCAATAGCAGCATTTAATGTACAGGCCCTGGACACATATAGTGCACTTTATGGACATACAGGTAAATTAACTATGCCTATTGTGGAGAAGCCTATGTTACCATATTTTAGAGTACAGAGCACCTGCACTTTAACACTAGTCAGCAGTGGTAAAGTGCCCACAATTCTGAAAGTCAGCAAAAATAAAGTCAGAAAACAGCAGGTCAGAGGGCAAAAAAGTTAGGGGAAACCACGCCAAGGGTGCCAGGTTTAACAGTTATAAACACCAAAAGTCAGACACTTATAAATCAATTGCAAATCAGCATGTTAAGAGGTTTTGGAAGTTAGTGAGTATCGGAGGGTCAAAAACCCAAAAAAGGACAGACCACCTAATTGGTATTCTAATTGGTATTCTAACATATCAAAAGCATAATAAAATATTGTGTGGCCTAATGAGATTCTGATGATCAAAACCCGGGAACCATTTAAAATAATGCTGTTATTTATAGATATAATTATGAACACTTAGGGCCTGATTTAGATCTTGGTTGTAACGGTCTCGCCATCTCTTTTCCATCTGAAAAACCGTCTGCCGCCATGATGGTCCGCCCACCCTATTTACATGTGAGTTGGAGCATAGGCGAAAGACCGATGACAGTCTGCCATCACCGCCATGAATCACCACCCGCATTGACGGTGCCATAGACTACAACGTCTTGGGGGGTGGGGGATGCCAGCCTCTTTTCCTGCAGAGCCAATCGTAATGTACATTCCTGCAGACGCAACTGTGGCAGCTAAACTTCACACCTAAGTTGGCAGAATGTGAAGGATAAAAAGGCAAAAGTCACCTTTTTAATGCTTTCCACATTTCTTGCCACCATGAACCCGTTCATACCAGTCCTGCCATTGCACCTGGGCCAGGGTCAAGATGGAAATCAACCCCGTCATCGCTGGAACAGAAGGTAAGTCACAGTCATACCTGATATCCTCGGAATTGTTGCATCACAGTACTTCACCCATGAACAAAAATGGACAAATTAGGCTGTGGAAAAAAAAGAAAAAAGTAAGTTTGACAAAATTTCCCAATCAGACATTTAACTGTTCCTCTGGAGTCCCATAGAGAGGCTGTACAGGGACAGAACCTCCCTGGCAAGGATCTCCAGCTCCTCCGTGTTGAAGGCAGGGGCTCTGTCACCTGTTTTGCCAAGCTCCCTGGTTCCCAGAGGTCAATAACAGCAGCAAACAAATTAGGAGGTCTTGTTTGCTGCAGTGTTAGAAGGCAAGTGAGCTTTTTTTTAATACGCCACATACAAGTACGCAGCAGACACCGCCATTGGCTTTTGTGCATAGCCATCATACACGTTAGCCTATGCAGGGACCGTCATGGAGGGTACAACTTAGTACGAGGTCCTCTTCTACTGATGGCCATCAGGTAGCCAATGTCCTGACGGCAAGGTCAGGCATCTGACATTTTAGGGTGTGAAGCTGTACATTTTCAATTGCTAGTGCATCACCAGCACTCAAAATGGAGGCTAGTGTATTATAAATGCCAGATATGAACAACACTGTTCTTGGCAAGATATGACACAATAAAATGTGAACCGTGACTGTGTTTGACATCGATAGTGCTGCAGGGGGAAAAATACCTCTATTGACGATACTTAGAAAAAAGTTTAAAAAAATGATGTGCAAATAATACATTTCAATTGTATTATTTGGACATAATTTAAAAGAAAAGAAAATGAAAAATGAGTTTTGAAGTTCTAAACATGTGATAACAATGTGTGTACAAGTATTACACAATGACATTCCTAATGTTACAAAGAATCAACATCTGTGTTGATGTTAAATGGTGTGATCATTTAAGCTGATATTTTATTTTCCATACCTGCACAGGTTTGAACCCAGCCATGTGTAGGAGACCATGGCCACAGGTGTTTCGGCCCTTCCCAGACCTTGCCAACATGGAGGAGAGGGAAGTGATAAAACAAATTGGATAAATAGGAAAACTATCCTGGATTTTTGTCAGCAGTTGGAGCCTGATCTCCTGCCTCACAATAGAAATATAACAGCAATAACACCTATAGTGAAACTCATGGCCATTTAACTTGCTTAAAACACATGTGTATGTAAAGCCCTAGCATGTGAAGCCTTCACATTGGTTAAATCTTCTATTAGTGTTCAGTGGAGGTAGTGGTTCATGTGTCTCCTCATAGTTGATAGAACGTTTTGTTAGCACACCACTGAATGGTGGTTGTGACATTGCACAAGATACTGCCACAGTGTCCAGTAATGGTCATGTGACCTAACATTTTGATACTGCCATGATGTAGACTATTAGTATTATTGATCTAGGATTCCTATTGTGAGGTCAGGATCTATGGTTCCAGCTGAGGTCATACATCAGTGATAGTTTGCCTATTTAATTTAATTCAATCCAATTCAATATTTCCTTTCTTCCATGGTGTCAAGGTTGTGGAGCGTCCACCTCTGAATGGCACAAACTACTGGGGCTATGCATGATTTGTGAAACTAAGCTCTAATTTCCTCAATGACATCTTAGCTGCATGTGTATGTCCCGAATACATTATGAATTGTTTTTGTTTTGTTTGAATGAAAAAAGTAACACATTACCTCTTTGTCATTTCGAATTTTCATTTGCAAATAAATGTTCAAAAGATTTGACAACATGTTGAAATGCCACAATAAATCCAACAAGAGTCTTGTAGTTTGTGTCCATATCATTTATTTGCATGACACAAAAGAACAGAAAGGTGAATAAAAAATATGAGACAATGGACAAAAAAAGCCTATCATGGTGGATGAAAGTATGGTAGTAGAGGAGAAGCCTATGTACAAAACACTACTGTCCTCAGAAAAGGTACATTTGTCCTAGAAATAGTTCACAGAGTGAATGGTAGATTCACATTGGAGGCAATTAGGGTTTGTGTCTCTTGGAGGTAGTAGTGCTGGTCTTGCTATCCTCTCCTGGCGGTCCGATGACTTTCCTTTCCGGAACGTGGAGGGACTCTCAGGTGCAGGAACTAGGGTGGTAGGTGCTTCCTCCTCAGGTGGCCGGGCCTCCCTGTCTGTGGCTGGTAGTGGTGTACTTGTGCCAGATGTAGAGGGAACACAGACTGGGGCAGATGGAATGAGGAAATCCCTGCTCACATGCGGGTAGGTTTCATGAAGCACCCCTGTCAGGGAGCTCATATTTTCTTTGTGTTTGCACATTTCCAACATGAGCTTCCTCTGCAACTCCTTGATTTCCTGGAGCTCAGTTACAACCTGGGCAATCATGTCTTGGGACTGTTGTACTGCTCTCAAGAATTATTCAATAGTGGTCTGGCTGATTATGATGCCTGTGACCTCACTTTGCCGGGCCCCAGATTCCCTCCCACAACCCCTACCTCCACTACCCTGTGCCCTTGAAGCAGTGTGCCCCACTGAGTCCTGGCATAACTGGAGGCAGTGTTGTTGTTGGCTCAACAGAAGCCAGGACTGGGGAGAGGCACAGGATTGTTGTGTATCTCATTAGTACACAGGAAGCAGAGTTGTCCTCATGCTGATATGGTGTTGCAGCTGGCGGGAGGGGTGTAGGTGTGGGCCGAGTGCGACTCACTGGAGCTGTCTGGCCAGACAGACCAGATGGACCAGCTGGGTCCAGATCATCTGTACTTGCAGCAGTGGAGTCCTCACTGACGGCTTGGTCCTGGCCTGGGTTCGAGGTGTCTTGGATGGCAGATGGTGGTCCACTGGCCGGGGGGGCTTGTTGGACCTCAGAATGATGCAGAGAATATGTAATTAATATGTTGTTTTTGCATTTTATGTGTTTCTACCTACAAATGGGTAAAAAAAAGTAGAAACAGCGTGATAGACTGATTAGGCCTTTGTGTGATTTTTATTGTTTTACACATACAGGCAGATTTACACAAATGCAAACTCCAGTGCTGATGTTGTAGCGCTGTCCTGAAATGCAAACATTTTATTTCTGAATTGTACGCTACATGTAGCAGACAATCAACCCATCACAGTGGTGAGTAGATTAGAATACTGGGCCATTTCAAGTCCTAACGGGCTACAAAACATTAGAATCAATATGGTTCAACTTAAAATTGAAACTGTCATTGGCCATCATATGGATAGTGCAAAGTAAATTGTGTATGGCTACTACTCCCATTCAACATGCCACATCACACCGTTGGAAATCTTGGATGCAAGAGACTATGAGTTATGCGATCATTTACATCACTTCAGTGTAGCTATTATAAGGTGTAAACATGGTTGTGAAACACAACAAGTGACATTTTAATCCATAGCATGACATGGTGACTGTCGAATGTGCACGTTTTTTAGATGTGTGCACGTAACATAGTAAAGGAAGATGGAGGAACATTACATTGCACTATTGTTTTACAGATCCAAAAAAAGGCATCATGGTACTTATAGCCATCTGTTGACCCCATAAACAATACTTGCATCAAAAATTAGTTACACATATCTGTTTCAATGTCTATAGTGGAGGTGAACACACATTTACAACATGTACACACATATGTGTATGATGTGAACAGGTGTAAACACCACATACGTATACTATATATTCCTGTGAAAAAGGATGGCGTTTTGCACATTTTTGCAAGAACATCATACATTGATAGAGAGCATGGAACTGAGCAGATGCAAGGAATGATCCATGGAGAACACCACACAATCTACACATATTGCACATTGTTAAAGAGAGGGATACAGCAATGACAATACTAACTGTCAGGAAACAATATATTTTGTGTAATCATGTTTAATTATATCTGTTTTGCTAAGGGGGTTGAACCGTTCTAAATGTCTCACTTAAGGGAAGGGCTCCATTTATGATTGTTGTGACATTGCTAGATTCACTCCATTGCAACAGAGACTTCAGTCAAGCCTTCAGGATGTAGAATCTGCAAGACCTTCTCCTCCCAGGGAAATAATTGTAATGGAGGACTGGGAGAACCATCACCATTTGTCTGGCCTAACAGGGTAAGCTTGGATGCCAGTGAATGGACTCTCCCCTGCAGGTTGTTTCACCTCTTCCTAATCTCCTCCTGTGTGTGCAGATTGTTAGATACAGCATTCCCTCTGTCAACTACTCTAGACCACATTTTCCTTTTCTGAGATATGGTTATATTTTGTACTTGTGCACCAAACAATTGTGGTTCTACTCTTATGATTTCATCCACCATGACAGACAGCTCTCCCTCTGTGAAACGTAGATTTGTCCTTGCTGCCATGGAGAATAATTGTGAACAAACTAGTACCCCAAAAGATGGGGACAAAAGTCACAGAGGGAGATTAACATAGAGAAAAAGCTTGGCTCCTGTGTAGCGATCCCTGCATCCAAATGGTGTTCTGTAGTGTAATGGCAAAGTACCATGATCTGGAATGGAATGTGTGTTATTGTGTGTTTTGCAGGTGTTCACAACTATCCAATATACAACAGTTGTGGGCTGTTAGCATCCAACAAATGGCCACAGCAATAGTACTATACTGAAAGAGTCCAGCGACTTCCGCCATCATGACCCGCAGCTGAAACATCATCAGTACAACTGTGTGATCTAAATAGGCTCTGCCATCAAGACGGCAATAGAGAGCCTAATCCTCACCATTGGAGTCCGCTGCATCTGCTGCAGGATGCAGCTTGCACAATGGAGTAGACTCTGTTGCGGCGTTCTTCAGCTCAGCCGCAATACATCTAATTATGGCGAGCAGAAGACCGTTGACTTGAGAGTCATTTGGGGTCCACAGCTGATACCACTTGGCAGCACGACCCCCAAGATCTAAATCAGGGCGTAAGTCCCTAGAAGCAATGAACCTCAATGATCAGAAACATCTAAATTAGATTACAGCATGGACTATAGCGTCATGTGATACATCTTATAACATTGTAAAATATAATACATTCCAAAAGCCAGGGAAAGGCATCATCTTACAGCCCATTCAGGTGAAAGGGGATGTTGGGGATACTAACAATGATCATTTAATTGCTTTGCTTGATAAGGAAGGTACATTATTTACAAAAAAAACTCTTTTAGACTCTGACCAAACAGATTTAATTATTCTGTTACCTCTGATACAGATGGTTTTCAGATCAGAAATAATTGACTGTTTTGGAACGAATAAATGTAGCAGTTCTATGGTTAACCTTAATGGTTGCACCCCAAGAAGCTAAATGTGCATATTATATTGGTTATTCCACTGTGTTTGGCTTGGTGGACCTGCACTTGGAAAAAACTTGTAACTTACAGCCTGATTTAAAATTTGGCAGAGGGTTCCTCCATCACAATTGTGACAGATATCCCATCGGCCAAAATATAAATCCTATTATATCCTATTCGATTTATATTTCGGCAGATGGGATATCCGTCATTGTTGTGACAGAGTAACCTCTCTGCCAAACTCTAAATCAGGCCCTTAGTGTATAAACATCTATCAAATCAATATGCGTGCACTGAACATGAGTGAGACCTAGCTAGACTAGTACTCTTGACTGAAACATTCTCAAAACACAGGTCCATTTTTGCATCCTTGTTATTTAATCTAATCACAGCCTACTATGTGGTGGGACAGGGTACATCTCATGTTTACTTTTTTACACTTATATAGCTGACTATTTATTTACCCAAGCTATACACATGACGGTATTCATGGGAGGAACTAGTTAGCCTGCACAATTCGCAACCTCCATCATTACAATCACAAGAATTGACCAACTGACACCCAAGAAAATGTCACTGTCTTTAGCCGTGAAAGTACAAAGTTTCATTATTATATGGGGGATAAAGACCTCGAGTAAACAAGTCTACACATATTTGGTCATCACGAATGAATCAAAAATGTATTTAGGACCCTCACCTTGTAATCTGTAAGCAAATTGGCACACTGCTAACAGTAAATCATTTAGAAATGGGTCTACCCTGGTGACTGTTTCAGTGTTCACCTTAAATGATTCAACGTACTACACGGCTGAAACATCTTTGAAGGCATTAACACCCTCATTAAGAGTAGTCCTGCATAATCTCTGTTATTTTTCTCCCTGGAATTATCGTCTACTGACCTTTATGGTGCTGGCACAGTCACTCCTTTAGAAAGGAAGACGATTACAAATTTGAACATTGTAACTCATAATGCTCTCTGTATGCTCCTTTGATTGTGTGACTCGACTTTGCATGTACAAAGTGAATTAAACAAAATTTCATGGCTGGACCAGCTCTTGCAAACCGCAATTTTGTAATGTACTTTTTAGAATATGCATTAAACCTGCCTAACTTTCAATGGACGTCGTTTAAATGGGGATATTACACTTAAAAATACATGCATGGGGCTCCGTCATTTTCACTGATTCACAGACTACTGGAAAAATTACATGTGCACAAGAAAACAGGTGTTTATTGATATTTTAGCCCTGGTTGCTCCGTACAAATGCTGTTTCTTCACCAACTGATTGGTTTGAAAATGATAGTGTAAAATTGAACCAACATTGGCCTAAAATTACCCATCAGCAGTGGTGGCTCCTTTGCAGTGGCGAAGGAGCATCGCCCATCCTGGCTGAGCCAGCAGCATGTGAAAGGAGGGGTGAAGCTGGCCCATGGAAGGAGAGACAGGGGGAGGGGAGGAGGAGAAAGTGCACCTAAGTGCGCATGTGTATTTGGCTGGCAGTCTCAGGCCGGCCACACACACACATGTGCACTTAGGTTTCTCCAGCCCTGGGGTAGACCACCAGGGGACAGGGCATGACGTCGGATCAGGGCTTTCAGGTGGCACAGCTTCCTCTGGCACAGCTTCCTCTGGGCTTGCAAGGACCAATGATCTCCTTGAAAGATGTCAGAAGTGGGAAAAGTCCCTTGTGATGGATTTGCCAAGTCAGTACGCTGTTACCATATGTCCCTTGCTCTGCACAACTTTCGGAGGTACAACATCAAATGGAGGATCTGTCTTTCATTTCTGCTTTTGTTTGATGAGAACCTAGTCACTCTAATTGACCTTGAGCAACATATGTCTTCATCTGATGTATTCGAGCAGTGTCAGTAGCACAAACCTTGTTATCTTGCAGGGTTCCCTCAGAGGTCCACTGTGGTAATTTGATTCTTGTAGCTCTCCCAAACATCAGGGTGTCAGGACTCTCACTAGTGGTAGAGTTAGGAGCCGAGCGATAGGCATGGAGGGCCTGGCACAATGCTAAACTCAGCTCAATGCCCTCCATCAAGGCATGTTGGATCACTCGTTTCAGAGTTCCCATAAATCATTCTATTCTACAATACCGTAGGCTTGGGGCCGCAAGAGTAAGCTCGTCTGATGCTTGGCATTGAGTCTCATCTAAAGCTCCTTTAACTCCTTGCTGTTGAATGGCAGACCATTGTCAGATTTGAGAGAGTCTGGTATGCCCCACAGTGCAAATATGTGGCTATCCTCTCAATAACTGTGTTGTAAGTTATCAAAGATATATCCCCCACCAGAGGAAACTGGGAATTTTCATCAATGTCCACCATGAGATGGTGTCTGTTTGCCAGGGGCCTAAAGAATTCAACAGCTATTCTCTGCCACGCATGTGCAGAAAGATCACACATGGTTAGTGGATGCTGGGCCACGGTCAGAGACAGGCAATTGCATATGGGATACTCTTTTAACTACCTTTTGACTTTCTCATCCAGTCAAGGGGACCACACTTGATCTCTCAAGGCCCTGTTGTTGGCTACAATGCCACAATGTCCTTCATGAGCAAGTTCAATGACTTGGTGTCTCAGATTCCCAAGTATGACTGTCTAGGATGCTCTTAGCAGAATGTCTTTTTTGGTGACAGACAGTTCATCTTGAACATTTTGGTATTTTTGAAATTCAACATTGTTACTTAGTGGTCAAATACTCTATCTTGCTGATTGTGCTGAGATAATGTTTTTAAGGGCCAGCATGCCCTTATCAGCTTTTGTTAATGTAATAATTTGCTCATGGGACAGGGCCACAAGAGTGCTAACATTTACAATGATTTGATGTATTCCTCTCCAGTGTTCGATGTTGAGCTGTGCTGCTGCATAGGGTACTCATGAGAAATAATCTGCAGGGTTTTCATTCATGCCTGGCTTATGCTCAATTGTAAAGCTGTACTATTGTAGACACAACCCCTACCTTTTAATGCGAGGGGGCATCTTGGTCTTCGGATTTCCAAAACTGGTGAGTAGCACCTAGTAGTCTGTGATGATTGAGAAATGCTTTCCATACAGACACCCATGAAAATGTTCACAGACCCATACTACAGCTAGACTTTTTTTTCTGACTGGGACTAGGCACTTACAGTGCCAGACAAGCTTCAACTGGCAGGTGCCACAATGCGTCTCTGAGCATCTGGATGTCCACTGTGCTGAGCAAGGATCGCTCCCAGCCCCACTGGGCTCACATTAACAGTGATCACAGTGTGCAGTTTACGACCAAAGTAAGGGATTTCAGTTTATTTGCAATTGCAAGTTTTATACTCCTGAAACTGTGGTCACATTCAGGGGACCATTGCAACTGAACATTTTGCTTTGCCAGGTCTTACAGCGGGGCACTCACTGTGGAAAAATCATGAATGTACCATGACCAATAGCTGGCCATGCCCAAGAAGGACTGTGCCATGGAGACATCTTGTGGAGGATTGGTGCCAGACAATGCTCAAACTTTCAATATGATAAATTAATACAAAAAGTACACTGTTCCTAACTCTAGGGTGAACAATTAAAGTTTAGAAGCTAGAGCCCTCACACACCCAAAGGGTGTCATGCTTCATCATCGGGAAGCTCCTCGTCAGACCGGCAGGTGCAATGTCTGACGGGCTCCCCTTTCGGGGGCTCTTTGCCGGAGATCTTTTTATGTATGGTGGCTGCCGTTGAATCAAGAAGGTCAGGCACTCAATATGGCAGGAGAGTAGAGAAAATATTAAGATTGATTAGGGACCCCTCAACTGGTCTGTTTACTGGCAATATAAAGGGGTCACGATCAAGATTAAAAACATAGTTAAGTGGACAATGAGAATAATGCTCAACCACTTAAAAAAGCCTGGAGTACTGGGAAATTGTCACCTGACCCCTAGGGTCTGGTCAACATGTTTCGCGTAAATGTGGTCATTAAAGATCCTCTAACGCTTCATCAGGACCTATATCAAATTAGACTTCTCCTGGCTATATATAGATGAACTCACTAACCTATTATGTATGTGAGAAAAATTAGGTATCAGTCACTTACATTTTGAGTAAACTGTCCCGTCAAAAGTCACAAACAAAAAACGGGTCGCCCCGCCCTCTTCGTGTGGGGGGCCCCTTGGGAAGTAGCACGGTCCAGCCTATTATTTTAAATAGGCGTCCTCGATTCGGGAAACCTACCCTCGGCGTGCTCTCCCCGAATGCTCAAACTTTATCAGGACTCATCCCTCCATCAGAAAACACGCGCCCAAAGAATTTGAGTTTTGTTTTATGAAATTCACATTTTTCAGTATTTAATGTGAGACCTGCATCTGTCAGTAATTGGCACATTTGTTTGAGAGCTTTATCATGTGCTTTTTGTGTCACCCCAAACATCAGCGTGTCATCACTGTAATTGAAGACATGTGTAACAGGCTGGATAATACTACAAATCACATTTTAAAACATTTCTGCAGGAAATGGCACTCCAAAACTCAGTTGTTTGTATCTGAACACACCAACATGAATCAAAAAAGTGGTAGCGTACCTGTAGTTTTCTTCCAGGTTGAGTTGATGGTACCCTTTGTGCAAGTCAAGACTGTAGAAGACTTAGCCTGCATTCAGCTGCATGATGATATCTGCAACATGTGCACCAGTATTACTTTCTCTCTCCATTGCCTTGTTGGCCTGGCACATATCCACACAGGTGCACACTGCAGGTCCACTGTCCTTTTTTTGCTACTACCACTATGGGCCACACTCATGTGTGGGACCAGAAGGGCGCTTGATAATTTGTTTCAACAAGGCTTCTAGTTCCTTCTCGACTGCTTATTGTAGATAAAATGCTACCTTGTGGTGCAGCTGTTCAACAGGTCAATGTCTTCAATGATGTGTGTTGGAAATGACCTTTCTGCAGGGTCACCCCCAAACTTTTTGCCTTCCTCCTTCTCTTTTTCTGACCTCATTTTTGCTTGCTTTAGGACTCTGCACACTTTACCACTGCTAACCAGTGCTAAAGTGCACATGCTCTCTCTTTAAAACATGGTGACATTGGCTCATACCGAACTGGCTTAGTTAATTTACTTGTAAGTCCCTAGTTGTTGGAAAATGGGTTATTGGTAGGGCAGGTAGGTACCTACACCTAGCAACAAGCCACAAACCTCCACAAAAGTACAGTTAGGTCTCAGTAAATTAATCCCAGCTCTACCCTTGGTAGCTTGGCATCGAGCGTCAAGGCTTAACTTAGGAGACAAAGTGTAAAGCATTCAAATATCACAAAACAGTAATTAAATAAAACACAGGAAACAGTTTAAAAATCCAAAACCAATTTATAAAAATAGCTTATATTTTTATCTTTAAAATGACACAAAAACGATTAAAATCGGTTCAGGGGAACCGGAGATATGAATTTTTAAAGTATTATTATTTTCTAGCGCATAGAAACAAAAAGCGCCAATCGGGTCATCTGGTTGCACCAGGACCGGGACAAAGTCAAACTTTCAGGCCGACCGCGATGGAGCCCTGCTCGGCTACAGGTCGCGGGAGGCCTCGGTTAAAAAGTTACCTTCTGACTTAGTCTTTATTTTGAAGTTTTTCTTCACCGGGACGAACCTGCCAGTTGGATCCGACCTCCTGGAGCCCTTGTCCGGGTACGCGAAGTCGGTTTCCTCGGTGGTGATTTCTACCTTCGGACTTAGTCGTTTTTTCGAGATGAAAATCCTTCGACCGGGGTAAACCTGGATCTTGATCCGACGTCCGTGGAGCCCTTCTCGGATACGATGGCTGGAAGGTCCCGGTCAACTTTTTACGTTCGGACTTAGTCTCTTTTTCGGATGTTTTTCTTGACCGGGACGAACCACGAAGTCAGGCCGGGTCGCGGTTGAGGCAAGCCGGCTAGAATTTCCGCGTCGAGTCGGTCACTTTATGGAGCTTTTTTCTAAAATTTCTCCAATCTTTTCCAAACTTCTGGGGCTTCACCCAGATGTTCTTTTAATGTTCTTTTGGGGTCCACAGCTCACCCCAAGGGTCCAGAAGTTCTGTGATGGTCCTTGGGAAGTGCGGACTTCAACTCCCAGAGTGCACCTGGCGCAAACTCCTTTTTGGCCACTGGGCAGTGGTCAGCTGGACACTTTTTCAGGAGTTGGTGCAGGGGACTCTGGTTAGCAATTTTTCACCTGTAGCAAACAGGGAGTCCCTCCTTGAACCAGTGGAAGCCAGGCAAAGTCCTTCTTGTGGTGAAGCCCAAGTGTGCAGCTGGTGCAGTCTTTCTGAGTGCAGGGTCCAGGTGCAGGCCAGGGGTCCAGCAGGGCAGTCCTTCTTCTTCTTTAGTTCCTTTCTTGTTGAATTCTGGAGGGGATCTGAGGCGTGGGTGCAGGTCTGCCAGTTTTATCCTTGCTCCTGGGTGAGAAGCAGGGGGGCCCTGGTTCTCCAATCAGGGACAGGGTCGTCCCCCTGTGATGACCACTTCCTGGGAAGTGTGGCAAAAATTCATCCCAGAAGGCAACAGTCTCTAAAAATCCAAAATGGATGAATCTGATTTTTAGAGGAGAGATCTGGCTGAGCCCACCCACTGGTGTGGCTAAAAATCATAAACACACCCCTCTCCTGCCCTCTCCTAATCTAATCAAGGGGGCACCTAGCTGTCTGGGGTTGCAGGATGTGGGGGTGTTGTTGGGTGCTCCAGATGTCCTTCTCTGCCTTTGAAGACCAGTTTGGCAGCCCTCCCCCTTCCTGCCTCACCATCTGCTGAGGGGAGATTCTCTCCCCCAAGCACATTCCTTTGTGTGAAGTCAGGCCACTTCACACCTCATTAAAGTAGCCTGGCAGAAGCTGCTGCAGGCTGGCCAATCAGAGCACAGTAGCAAAAACAATGCAGAGCTGAAATTGGCAACTTTTTAGGTAAAGTCTAAACTTTTTACCTGCACTAGTTATATTAAATCCAACAACTGGAAGTTGTGGGATTTATTATAACAATCAATTTGATACCAAATTCTTGGTATGTAACATTTAAGGAGACTTTAAAATTTTAAATAAAGTCTGCCCATTCTAGCCTATGAAGGCCATTTACTTCAATGAGGGAAAAACGAATTTGGCTGTTTTTACCTCACCAGGGCTTATAAATCTATTTTTATAAAGTCCCTGCTTATAGTTACATGGCACCCAGCCCTAGGGGCACATAGGGCACACCTTAGGGGTGACTTATATGTAAAAATAAGGTAGTTTAAGACTTTGGAAGTACCTTTAATTCCAAAGTCGAATTTGCATATAACTTTAATTTAAAAGCAGCCAGCAAGGCAGGCTTGCTTTTAAAATGACACTGGGCACCTCAGCAATGCACCTAGGTGTGCACCACCTATGCTGTGGCCCCTAAACCTACATGCCCTACCATATACTAGGGACTTATAGGTAGGTTAACTTAGCCAATTATAATTAGCCTAATTTGCATATCCATTTTACACAGAGCACAGGCCCTGGGACTGGTTAGCAGTACCCAGGGCACCATCAGAGTCAGGAAAACACCAGCATAAAGTGGAAAATGGGGGCAAAAAGTTAGGGGGCCTCTGCAATCAGCCCCAGTTTCTCACACAACCCCCCCCCAGCCCACACGCCCAGGAGACTCAGCCCAACCCTGGGAGAGTCTTCCTGGCTTGTTAGGCGAGGAAGACAGTGAAGAAAACTGGCTGTCCCTTTGCAGGGCCTACTCTGCCTTATATCCTCCTGTCAGGGTCACTCCCTCTGGGTAGTGAAGCCATCCCAACAGTAAAAGGACCCAACCCAAACTGAAACTTCCCTCTAGGGGGGTCTTCCTCCTCTCTCTCTGCCAACTTGGGTAGTGAGGTGCCCACCTCCCCTACTCCTAACTTTGCTAGGGCAAGACCTAGCTTACCCAAAGAGGTCACCCAACACTTGAGCAACCCCACCATGACCAACAGGGTCAGGGGGCCTACTTTGCTATTGGCCTTGGGGTCTGCCTCCCAGGCCAAGTACAGTGCTGCCAGGAAGGCTAGCACCCAGCAGAGGCTACTGACAGCTGTCAGTACCCAGAACCACACTCTAAGCTCTCCACTGACAGGTGGCTGAGCTGCTTTAGGGGCATCTTTGGGGTCCTGGCACCCCTCATGCTGTCTAGAGTGGGGGGCTACCACCTCCTGTGGCAGACACCCTCCTTCCACTCTCCCTTCTGTCAGTGCAGGGGCAACACCTTGCATCTGGACAGCTGCCTGACTACTCAGGACTTCCTTGGGGTCAGGTGAGGCCTCACCAGTGCCAACTCTGGGCTCCCCCCCTACTGGGGCAGAAGGCCTTTGGCTCCTTGGAACTCTCTTTAAAAGTGGCCTACCCTTCCTTTTCTTCTTTCCTTTTCTTGGGGACCCCTGTCTCCTAACTGTAGGGACTGACTCCCCAGGACTTTGGGTTGGGGGGGCGCCCTGGGCGACCACCCCATCTGTGACCAGACTCACCTCTGGGAGGTCATTGCCCAGGATACAATCTAGGGGAAGGTCAGCACTGACTACCACCCTAATCCAGTCAAGGATACCCTCCCTCTCTAGGGGCACTATGGCTACAGGTTTGGAGGTGACCTCCCCTGTGGCTATCCTGACTTTCTTTGTCTTTCCTGGGACATACATGTCTGGGGTCACTAACCGGTCACTCACTACAGTGTGACTGGCACAGGTGTCTCTCAGGCCAGTGGTAGGGATCCCATTCACTTGAATGTGGTGGAAGTGCCTGCTCCCACCCTCAGGGATCACCAGCTTACCATCTGGTCCTGTCTCCCAGCACAATGCTAGGAGGACTTCATCATCTGAGGAATCCTCCTCTATGGCTACACTGGACAGCCCAGTGCTAACCACCTTCTTTGGACAGGCTGCATCTCCTCTGAAGTGACCTGTCTGCTGACAGTCAAAGCAAGCCCTACTGTCCAAGAGCTTTTTTAACCCTGGGTCTCCCTGTCTCTGCATGTCAGAGTGGGAGTGGGATTTACTCTCCTCCTTCTTAGGGTTCTGGGGTACAGAGGGAGTCTCTGTGGTGGGCTTACCACCTCCCTCCTTAGGTTTTTGGAGACCTGTCCCCCCCTTCTTGGAGTCTCCCCCCTGGGACTTGACAACCACCCTGGTTCTCAACCACTCATCAGCTGCCTCCCCTAGCTCTCTAGGGTTGGTCTGCTTAGAGTCCACTAGATGCTGGCGTAACCTTTCTTGGATACAATTGGTCAAGATGTGCTCTCTCATGATCAGATTGTATAACCCCTCATAAGTATTTACTTTGTTGCCAATAATCCAGCCCTCTAGTGCCTTTAGTGAGGTGTCCACAAAGTCAACCCAAGACTGGGTACTGACCTTCTGGGTGTCCCTGAACTTCATTCTATATTGCTCTGGGGTCAGACCAAACTTCTTGACTAAGCACCTCTTCATACTAGGGTATGAATCTGCCTCCTCCCCCCTTAAGGTCAGAAGCCTATCCCTCCCTGAGTTGGGGACCAACTCCCACAAAAGGGAACCCCAGTATTGAGGCCTAACCCTTCTCATTTGGAGTGCCCTCTCAAAGGCCCCTAGCCACTTATCTATGTCATCCCCCTCTACATAAGCAGGGACCACCCCCTTGGGTAATCTGGGGCAAACTCCCCCACCCATGGACACCTCAGCTTCTTTATCGCTGCTTCCATCTCTTTTCTCTTTGTATGCCCACTTTTTCTTTTCTAGGGCCAGCTTCTCTGCTTCCAAAGCTATGTAGGCTAGCTGGGCTTCCAGCTCTCTTTCCCTGATGGATGGGTTCTCTCCTCCTGAAAGGACCCTCTTCCTACCACTAGCTTTGGGTCTGCCCCTAGTGACTGTATCCAGTGAGGACCGTTCCTCCTCTTCCTCACTTGGGGTCTGATGCCTTCCCTCCCCTGAGTGGTTAGAGTTAGCATCTTCCTCTTTTTCTTCCTCCTCTGGAGCTTCCTCTGTCTCTACCTCTTGTGCCTCAGCCCATGCTGTCAGGGATGTGATCAGGATTTGCTTCCTGAGATCAGTGGTTGCAGGCAACCCTCTTTCAATACACAACCCCCTAAGCTGGACTACTGTCAGTGTGGGTAGGCTAGCCAGATCAAGCTCCATGGTTCCCTAGTTTTGTGTCAACAAAAACTTTTTGCAAAAATTGGTAACAGGAATTTAGAAAAATTACAAAAATTCAATAATTGAAATTAATCCAAATTAATTTTTTAAAAAAATTAAAATTAAAAATTAAAAACAATTTTTGCACTAGGACAATTTAAAGGATTTTTAATTTGTTTTATCTAAAACTGTAACGTGATATTGAACACAAGTACAGGATCCCGTCGCTGCTTCCAATTATGTTGGAAAATGGGTTATTGGTAGGGCAGGTAGGTACCTACACCTAGCAACAAGCCACAAACCTCCACAAAAGTACAGTTAGGTCTCAGTAAATTAATCCCAGCTCTACCCTTGGTAGCTTGGCATCGAGCGTCAAGGCTTAACTTAGGAGACAAAGTGTAAAGCATTCAAATATCACAAAACAGTAATTAAATAAAACACAGGAAACAGTTTAAAAATCCAAAACCAATTTATAAAAATAGCTTATATTTTTATCTTTAAAATGACACAAAAACGATTAAAATCGGTTCAGGGGAACCGGAGATATGAATTTTTAAAGTATTATTATTTTCTAGCGCATAGAAACAAAAAGCGCCAATCGGGTCATCTGGTTGCACCAGGACCGGGACAAAGTCAAACTTTCAGGCCGACCGCGATGGAGCCCTGCTCGGCTACAGGTCGCGGGAGGCCTCGGTTAAAAAGTTACCTTCTGACTTAGTCTTTATTTTGAAGTTTTTCTTCACCGGGACGAACCTGCCAGTTGGATCCGACCTCCTGGAGCCCTTGTCCGGGTACGCGAAGTCGGTTTCCTCGGTGGTGATTTCTACCTTCGGACTTAGTCGTTTTTTCGAGATGAAAATCCTTCGACCGGGGTAAACCTGGATCTTGATCCGACGTCCGTGGAGCCCTTCTCGGATACGATGGCTGGAAGGTCCCGGTCAACTTTTTACGTTCGGACTTAGTCTCTTTTTCGGATGTTTTTCTTGACCGGGACGAACCACGAAGTCAGGCCGGGTCGCGGTTGGGGCAAGCCGGCTAGAATTTCCGCGTCGAGTCGGTCACTTTATGGAGCTTTTTTCTAAAATTTCTCCAATCTTTTCCAAACTTCTGGGGCTTCACCCAGATGTTCTTTTAAGGTTCTTTTGGGGTCCACAGCTCACCCCAAGGGTCCAGAAGTTCTGTGATGGTCCTTGGGAAGTGCGGACTTCAACTCCCAGAGTGCACCTGGCGCAAACTCCTTTTTGGCCACTGGGCAGTGGTCAGCTGGACACTTTTTCAGGAGTTGGTGCAGGGGACTCTGGTTAGCAATTTTTCACCTGTAGCAAACAGGGAGTCCCTCCTTGAACCAGTGGAAGCCAGGCAAAGTCCTTCTTGTGGTGAAGCCCAAGTGTGCAGCTGGTGCAGTCTTTCTGAGTGCAGGGTCCAGGTGCAGGCCAGGGGTCCAGCAGGGCAGTCCTTCTTCTTCTTTAGTTCCTTTCTTGTTGAATTCTGGAGGGGATCTGAGGCGTGGGTGCAGGTCTGCCAGTTTTATCCTTGCTCCTGGGTGAGAAGCAGGGGGGCCCTGGTTCTCCAATCAGGGACAGGGTCGTCCCCCTGTGATGACCACTTCCTGGGAAGTGTGGCAAAAATTCATCCCAGAAGGCAACAGTCTCTAAAAATCCAAAATGGATGAATCTGATTTTTAGAGGAGAGATCTGGCTGAGCCCACCCACTGGTGTGGCTAAAAATCATAAACACACCCCTCTCCTGCCCTCTCCTAATCTAATCAAGGGGGCACCTAGCTGTCTGGGGTTGCAGGATGTGGGGGTGTTGTTGGGTGCTCCAGATGTCCTTCTCTGCCTTTGAAGACCAGTTTGGCAGCCCTCCCCCTTCCTGCCTCACCATCTGCTGAGGGGAGATTCTCTCCCCCAAGCACATTCCTTTGTGTGAAGTCAGGCCACTTCACACCTCATTAAAGTAGCCTGGCAGAAGCTGCTGCAGGCTGGCCAATCAGAGCACAGTAGCAAAAACAATGCAGAGCTGAAATTGGCAACTTTTTAGGTAAAGTCTAAACTTTTTACCTGCACTAGTTATATTAAATCCAACAACTGGAAGTTGTGGGATTTATTATAACAATCAATTTGATACCAAATTCTTGGTATGTAACATTTAAGGAGACTTTAAAATTTTAAATAAAGTCTGCCCATTCTAGCCTATGAAGGCCATTTACTTCAATGAGGGAAAAACGAATTTGGCTGTTTTTACCTCACCAGGGCTTATAAATCTATTTTTATAAAGTCCCTGCTTATAGTTACATGGCACCCAGCCCTAGGGGCACATAGGGCACACCTTAGGGGTGACTTATATGTAAAAATAAGGTAGTTTAAGACTTTGGAAGTACCTTTAATTCCAAAGTCGAATTTGCATATAACTTTAATTTAAAAGCAGCCAGCAAGGCAGGCTTGCTTTTAAAATGACACTGGGCACCTCAGCAATGCACCTAGGTGTGCACCACCTATGCTGTGGCCCCTAAACCTACATGCCCTACCATATACTAGGGACTTATAGGTAGGTTAACTTAGCCAATTATAATTAGCCTAATTTGCATATCCATTTTACACAGAGCACAGGCCCTGGGACTGGTTAGCAGTACCCAGGGCACCATCAGAGTCAGGAAAACACCAGCATAAAGTGGAAAATGGGGGCAAAAAGTTAGGGGGCCTCTGCAATCAGCCCCAGTTTCTCACACTAGTCAAGTGCACTACATGTGCCCAGGGCCTGTAAATTAAATGCTACTAGTGGGCTGCAGCACTGGTTGTGCCACTCACATAACTAGCCCCTTAACCATTTCTCAGGCCTGCCTCCGCAGTGCCTGTGTGTGCAGTTTCACTGCCACTTCGACTTGGCATTTAAAAGTACTTGCCAAGCCTTAAACTCCCCTTTTTCTACGTATGTCACCCCTAAGGTAAGCCCTAGGTAGCAAATAGGGCAGGGTGCTATGTAGATAAAAAAATGTGCTGGTAGAGTAAAACTCCTACATTTGTTTTACACTGTTGTGAGGCTGCTCCTTTCATAGGATAGCATTAGGGCTACCCTCATATACTGTTTAAGTGGTAGGGCCTGATCTGGAAGGAGTAGCCAGGTCATATTTAGTATGACCAGAATGGTGATACAAAATCTTGCTTAATGGTGAAGTTGGATATTATATTGCTATTTTAGAAATGCTACTTTTAGAAAGTGAGCATTTCTCTACACTAAACTCCTTCTGTGCCTTCCAATCCACGTCTGGCTAGGTTTAGTTGACAGCTCCCTTGTACATTTCACTCAGACAACCCCAAACACAGGATCACATTTGCATACATCTGCATATCGAATGGGTCTTTCTGGGCTGGGAGGGTGGAGGGCCTGACACTTACATGTCAAAGGACAGTAGCCTGCTCTCACACAAAGGACTGCCACACCCTGGGACCCTGACAAACAGGATGGAACTGAAAGGGGATCTTGTGCACTTCTAAGACATTCTTTGAAGTCTCCCCCACTTTAAAGGCACATTTGGGTATTTAAGCAGGGTCTTTGACCCTACCAACTTAGACACTTCTACTTCACAGACACTTCTGAGGTAGACACTCTACTTCAAGACACTTCCTGGAGAAGAGAACCTGAACCAGAACCTGCAAACTGCCAAGAAGAACTGCCTGGCTGCCCAATGGACTCACCTGACTGCTTTTCTGAGAAGGAATGCTGCCTTCCTGTTGCCCTGCTGCCTTGCTGCTCTCTGGCTGTGCTGAGAAATGTCTCCAAGGGCTTGGATAGAGCTTGCCTCCTGTTCCCTGTCTCAGGACCAAAAGACTTCATTCCTGCAAAAGAACTCCCTGTGTGGTGAAAATCGACGCACAGCCTGCAAGAAACGACGCACAGCCTGCATCGTGGTGAGAAAATCACTGCATGCCAAACCGAAACAACGCAGCCCGACTTCACAAGGAGAAGATCGACGCAGCGCCAGCGTATCGACCGGATATTCAACGCACGGCCCACTGGATCAACGCAAAGCTGAGCTTAGAACAACGCAGTCTGACTTCCTGAGAGGAATCGATGTAGCGCCTGCCGTGCAGTAGAAATTTCCACACAACGCCCACCGGATCAAGGCAGCCCCTGTGACTTCAACCTGCAAGTGCTGGATTTCAAGGCATCGTCCCCGAGGCATCCGAAAACCCCGCAACCCGAAGAGGATTCCAGTCTACGCACCGGAAATCGACGCAAAGCCTGCCCTGTGTGAAAATTCAATGACACATCGTCTGTGTGCACCAGAAAAATCAACACACACCTCCCCGTTTTCCACGCATCTCCTCCAATGTGGTCCCTTGTGGAGAATTTGACTGCAAACCAGGTACTTTGCGCTTGCAAGAGACATTTTTTGCTTTTAAAAGACTAAAGACCCTTTATATTATTTTTACAGTGATATTTCAACATATACCTATTGCATCTTAATCGTTTTGACCTGCATCTTACCAGATAAATATTATATATGTTTCTAAACAGTGTGTAGTGTATTTTTGTGGTGTTATACTGTGTCATTGCATGATTTATTGCACAAATACTTTACAGATTTCCTTCTAAGTTAAGCCTGACTGCTCAGTGCCAAGCTACCAGAGGGAGGGAACAGTAGAATTTGGATTGTGTGTGACTTACCCTGACTAGAGTGAGGGTCCTTGCTTGGACGGGGGTAACCTGACTGCCAACCAAAGACCCAATTTCTAACAATGTGGAGTTGCACTTTCATCATCTTGAGTCTTCCTAGGCCATGGAACAGGGATGAGAACTGACGAACAATGTCAGATTGCCTATTCAGGTTCTGATTGATAGATATCGGGTCCCATGTCAGCAGCAGTTGCATAACTAAGTAAGCATTCACTAGATGGAGAACCTTGAAGAATGGGTATTGGGGCCTGCTCAGGCATCTTTTTGTGCCACAAGGTCACTGTGAATGATCCTTGACTTTGTAATAGTTTGGAAGCAGCCCATGTATACACCTTTGTTTTTGAATCTTTAAGACTTAGTACAGGTGTGAAACTGTGAGATTTTGCGACTGTTATGAATTTGATTGATGCACTGCTATCAAATATAAAGGTTATGGAGCAACCATTGACATTGATTTTGATCTTGAGGCAATGTCCATATGAGTTCTTTTGTTTTGTTTACTCACTTGTGGTTTGTATTAGTTTGTCTTCTGTGCAAGCAGCAAGACCCACATTTGCACGCCACTCCTTTTTATTTATCATCATTGCACATTCATCCTCTTCACTGTCACTCAATGGTGATGTTGACGAACTTGTGCAGGGAGATTTTGATGATGATTGACTTTGTTTGTTTTCAACCTGTCGCAGTCGAGGTTGCTTTTTGTCTTTGTGGGCATGGTGAGAATGCTTCTGGAACTTTCTAGAATTTATTTTCTCATCTTACCATGACGCACTTGGTTTCTCCTTCGCTTTGCAAACCGCCAAGAAATTATTATCCTTTATCATGCCTGTGCATGTTTGTCCGATGGCTGGACATTTATCCTCAGGTGAAAATGAAAATCCACAATCAGAAACTCAGTCTTTCTTTCTTTGAAGACATTGGCTTGCGGGCATCTGCTCAGTGCTTGTGTCTACTCTTTATGACCAAGGCCAGTTCATCTTTTGCTGTTCCTGCTTTAATGTCAGTGGCTTGTCGATCTGCAATCTGACCCAATTGGCATATTTAATTTACTTGTAAGTTCCTAGTAAAGTGCGCTACATGTGCCCAGGGCCTGTAAATTAAATTCTACTACTGGGCCTGCAGCAATGATTGTGCCACCCACATAAGTAGTCCCTTAACCATGTCTCAGGCCTGCCATTGCAAGTCCTGTGTGTGCGGTTTCACTGCCACTTCGACTTGGGATTTAAAACTACTTGCCAAGCCCTAAACTCCCCTTTTTCTACATATTTCACCCATAAGGTAGGCCCTAGTTAATCCATAGGGCAGGGTGCTATGTAAGCAAAAGGCAGGACATGTTCTTATGTGTTTTACATTTCCTGGAAGTGAAAAACTCATAAATTCGTTTTCCACTCCTGTGAGGCCTGCCCATCTCATAGACTAGTATTAGAACTGCCCTCATATCCTTTTACGTAGCAGATTCTGTTCTGGAAGAAGTAGCCTTGTCAAATTTTGTATGGCCAGAATGGTAATAGAAAATCCTGCTCGGCTTGGCGAATATTACTCTTTTAGAAATGCCACTTCTAGAAAGTGGGCATTTCTCTGCACTTACTGCCATCTGTGCCTTACAGCCCATCTCCAATCCACGTCTGGTCTGTGCTGGTTGACAGTTCCCCTTCTGGATTTCACTGAGACAGCCACAAATACAGGACACTCCGTCACATCTGCATACATCTGCATACTGAATGGATCTCCCTGGCCAGGAAGGGTGGAGGGGCTCTCCCTTACATTTCAAAGGTCAGTGGCCTGCCCTCCCTCAAAGGACTCATAACCCCCCACAGGGTTTCTGGCAGACAGGTCTGGGCTGAAAGGGGAACTTTTGCACTTCAAAACCACTTTTTGAAGTTTCCCCCACTTCCAAGGCATTTTAGGGTATATAAACTGGATCTCTGATCCACCAAATCAGGCACTTCTAGATCAACACCTGAACTCTGTCAGAAGGACTTCCTGGCTGCCCATAGGCCTTATCTGGACTGCTTTGCTGAGAAGGACCTGCTGTCCTGCTTGTTGCCCTGCTGGCTGCTGGCCCCTGGCTGTGCTGAAAGGACTCTGCTTTCCCCAAAAATGCTCTCCAGGGGCTTTGATTGAGCTTGCTTCCTGTTCTAAAGTCTTAGGAACAGCAAAGACTTCATCTACTAGCTTTTAGCTGTTTTCCGACTTCAGGGATGCCACAAACAACTTCAGTGACGCCAGCACCGACATCACAGCCTGCTCCCGCTCTGTGGACATCGCTGCATGGAACAACTGCAGCCTACAACAGAAGTCTGACATTACCACCACGCCATCTGTGCCTTACAGCCCATCTCCAATCCACGGCTGGTCTGTGCTGGTTGACAGTTCCCCTTCTGGATTTCACTGAGACAGCCACAAATACAGGACACTCAGTCACATCTGCATACATCTGCATACTGAATGGGTTTCCCTGTCCAGGAAGGGTGGAGGGGCTCTCCTTTACATTTCAAAGGTCAGTGGCCTGCCCTCACTCAAAGGACTGATAACCCCCCACAGGGTTTCAGGCAGACAGGTCTGGGCTGAAAGGGGAACTTTTGCACTTCAAAACCACTCTTTGAAGTTTCCCCCACTTCCAAGGCATTTTGGGGTATATAAACTGGATCTCTGGTCCACCAAATCAGACACTTCTAGATCTACACCTGAACTCTGTCAGAAGGACTGCCTGTCTGCCCAAAGGCCTTATCTGGACTACTTTGCTGAGAAGAACCTGTTGTCCTGCTTGTTGCCCTGCTGCCTGCTGGCCCCTGGGTATGCTGGAAGGACTCTGCTTTCCCCAAAATTGCTCTCCAGGGGCTTTGATTGAGCTTGCTTCCTGTTCTGAATTCTTAGGAACAGCAAAGACTTCATCTACTAGCTTTTAGCTGTTTTCTGACTTCAGCGATGCCAGGAACAACTTCAGAGACGCCAGCATCGACATCGCAGCCTGCTCCCGCTCTCTGGACATCGCTGCATGCAACATCTGCAGCCTACAACAGAAGTCCGACATTACCACCACACCGCTGTCATGCAGTGTTATCACAACACTGTGAAGTCGACACATCACGTTTTGACCGACTGGATCTATCGACCCCGCCTGGTCACAAGGAACCAACGCATCACCACTGACACCGCCACAGCTCTCCTGCAACCAGATGGAACCAACTTCTCACCTCCCCCTCCCTCACAGTGCGGAACCGACACCTCATCTCCCCGACGCCCGAAGGGACTGACTCACAGGCCCCAGCAACGCCTCATCTCCCCGACTCCGTGTAGCGTCTTTGCTTCTTCGTTTTCAAAAGATACTGTACCTGGGGTGTCCACGTGACTCCGTGATAGGCGCCTGTGGCGTCAGATTATTGGGAACCACTCCGTCAATAACGCCGTGGTAGCCCCATTTGGAGCTAATGTGTTTCTAAGCACTTTAGTGGGATTTAACCTTTAAAAATGCATAACTTTGCTTGTGTACATTGGATTTTCATTGTTTCATCAGTATTTTATTCAGATAAATAGTCTCAATTGTTGTAAACCTGTGTGGTGGTTTTTTGTGGTGTTTTCACTGTGTTATTTTATGAGTTTGTGCGCAAATACTTTACACATTGCCTTCTAAGTTAAGCCACACTTTTCAGTTCTGAGCTACCGGAGGCTGGGCACAGGATAATTTGGATTGTGTTGTGGCTTACCCTGACTAGGATTGTGGTCAGGAACTACTAAATGAATCCTTCCTATGTAGCTGAAGGCAGTTGACTCAACACAACAGATTCTCATTGTGAGAAAACTGGGTTTATTGCAGAAGCCCTCTAACTTTTTGCCCCCATTTTTGGCTGGTGTTTTCCTGACTCTGATGGTGCCCTGGGTACTGCTAACCAGTCCTAGGGCCTGTGCGCTGTTTAAAATGAGTTTGCAAATTAGGCTAATTATAATTGGCAGTATCAATCTACCTATAAGTTCCTAGTATATGATAGGGCATGTAGGTTTACAGACCCCAGCATAGGTAGTGCCCCCACTGGTGCACTTCTAAGGTGCCCAGCGGCATTTTAAAGGCAGACCTGCCTTGCTGGCTTCTTTTAATTTAAAGTTACATGTAAATTCGACTTTGGCATTAAAAGTACTTTCAAAATCTTAAACAACCTTATTTTTACATTTACGTCACACCTAAGGTGTGTCCCATGTGCCCCCAGAATTGGGTGCAGTGTAACTATTAGCAGGGACCTTATAAAATATGATTCATAAGCCCTGGTGAGGAAAAATAGCCACATTTGTTTTCACTCATTGTAATGAATAGGCTCCATAGGCTGAAATTGGGAGATTTTATTTAAATTAATAAAGTCTCCAAAGGAGCTAGATATGGCAAGTGTGGTCAAACTGATTTTTATAATAAATGCAACAACTTGCCATTGTTGGATTTAATATAACTAGTTTGGGGAAAGAGTTTTAGAACTCTTCCTAAAAGTTATCAGTTTCAGCTCTGTAGTGCCCTTCTCTGATTGGCCAGCCTCTGGCAGCCTGGTCAGGCTGCCTTGATGAGGTGTGAAGTGGCCTGGGCTGAACACAAAGGAAGTGCCTGGGGGAGGAGATCTGTCTCAGCAGATGGTGAAACAGGATGGTGAGAGAGCAGCCAAACTGGTCTTCATCGGGGGGAAGGACATTTGGAGCAGCTTAGGACCTTCCCCATTTCTTGCAAACCCAGACAATCAGATGCCCTCGCAATTAGGTTAGGAGAGGGATGGAGTCTGGTGTGTTAAGGGAACTTAGCCATGCCAGTGGGTGGGCTCAGCCAGACCTAACCTCCAAAATTCAGTTTTTGAAATTTTGGATTTTTAAGGAATGTTGCTCCCTGGGATTGATTTTTTCCGCACTTCCCAGGAAGTGGTCATCCAAGAGGCTGATGGCCTGCCTGTGATTGGGAAGTTGCCCCCTGCTTTTCACCAGGAGCAAGGATACATTTGGCAGAGCTGCACCCACACCTCAGATCCCTACAAAGAACAACAGAAGAAGAAAAACTGCCCTTCTGGACCCCTGACCTGCACCTGGACACTGCACTCTGAAACACTGCACCAGCTGCCCACTTGGGCTTCACCACTAAAAGGACTTTGCCTGTCTTCAAATGGTTCAAGATGGGACTCCCTGCTTGCTACAGGTGAAATATAGCTAACCAGAGTCCCCTGCAACAAAACCTAAAGAAACTGCCCAGCTGACCAGTGGCTAGTGGTCATTTTTGGATTTGCTCTAGGTGCATTCTAGCAGTTGGAGTCCTAACCCTCAAGGAGCAACTCAGACCTTTAGGAACCTTGTGGTGGGCTGTGGACTCCTAAAGGACCTTCAAAGACCTCATGGAAGAAGATCTAGAGGTTTGGAGAAGTTTGGAGAACTTTTGGAAAAAACCTCCATAAAGAGACCGAGAAGCCAGCTTACCTCACTGCGGCCCGGCCTGACATGCAGTTTCGTTCTGCAAAAAAAGCTCCGGAACCGCAGACTTCCATGACTGCACTGGGGGCTCCTGGAAAGGTGATTCGACGACCTTGTATCAAAATTGGCTAGCTGTGGGGGGGTCGACCCCCGTCAGATGGAAAAATCTCCCAAAAAGTGACAAACTCTGAAAGTAAAAAGTTGACCAGGACTTCCCGCGCAGCGTATCCGAAGAGGGATCCAGGGACGACAGATCAAGATTCAGCTTTGGCCCGGACCAAGATTTCCATTCTGAAAAATAGTCCAAAGGTAGAATTCTTCACCTAGGTCTCCGGCGAAGCGTATCCAAAGAGGGCTCCAGGGTGGTCAGATCGGATTAGTGACTTCGTCCCACTGAAGAAAATCTTCAAGAGAAAGACAAAGTCCAAAGGTAAACTTTTGACCGAAGCCTCTGAGTTGCTGTAGCCGATCAAGGCTCTATCACGGTCAGCCTCAAACTTTGACTTTCCACCAGTCTAGTGCGACCAGATGACCAGATTGCCGCTTTTAGTTTTTATGCGCTAGAAAACATTAATCATTTAAAAAATCATATCTCTGGTTCCCCTTATCTGATTTTAATTGTTTTGGTGTTATTTTAAAGATAAAAATATACTCTTTTTATAAATTAGTGTTGCATTTTAATTGGGTTTTCTTTTTTACTTACTTACTTTTTTGTGATTCTTAAATCCTTTACACACTTGTCTCCTAAATGAAGCATTGTTGCTCTTTGCCAAGCTACCAAGGTTTGACCTGGGTTTAATTTATTAAGACCTAACTGGACCTAGTGGGGGTTAGTGGCCTATTACTAAGTGTAGGTACTCACCTGCCCTTACCAGTAATCCACTTTCCAGCACTCATTGGATTAATAAGCTTTTCGGACAGGTAGGGAAATACCTCTTGTTTATGTGGCCAGCCTCACACAAGTCCCCTTGCCTGAGGGACAGTACATGTTTTTATTGTTACCACCACATCTGGGGCTTCATCGGTGGTAGAGAATCTTGCAGTGGTGGCCAGTGACCCTCAACAGTGGAGGGTCATTGAGTGGACTGCCAGTCCAGTGGCAGGCATGGTAAAAAAAATCACAATGTTTTCAGGCTAACATTCCAAAGCTCTTACTCATGGCTCGTTACTATAATTGGCCATGACTGAGAGCTCTGGGATCAAAGTTGAAGGCAATGTGAGTTTCAGTGGGCCAGAAGGAAAAAGAAACATGTACTTACCCATGCTCCTTGTCGCTATGGCACCTCATGGAGCCTCAGCCAGCTCCCCTCTCCAAATCTCAATGCTGCTTTCATACTGGAAATGATCAGTTAGAGAACAGCACCAGGATAGGCTGGAGTGGGCTGCTTCGACACTCCAGCAGGCACCGGGGACCCATGTCTGCTTTCCACCAAGCTCTCTAGGACAGCCAGGTGGAGAGGTTTACACTGCGCATGTGAGGCTGGCTGGCTCAAGACATGTGTAGTGTAAACTGGTGAAGTGAGCACCACACCCCTGCTGCCAGTCAGCAACAATGTCCCACCCCCCAAACACTGCTTGGGCTGGAAGCAGTGGAATATAAAATGGTAATTCATTTTATTACCATTTTATTTTTCATGTTTGCTGCATCTACCAGGTCGTTCAGGTTATGCCACATGGGTGGAACTTTTGAACTGGGGCACCCCTGGAAATAACAAATACAGGATCAGATTTATAAACCCTTATCCATGGTCCACTAGCTACCCTGAAGGGGGGTTCTTGGAAATGTCATGACAAGCCCTGTTCCTATTGTCTCCTTGAATGTCTATTGCCTTAATTCCCAGATTAAAAGCTGTGCTCCTAACAACTGAATTTTCTGATTAATAGTTGGGTACAGATTCTGTGAGTCGGGTATGGGGAGATGTCTGCCGGATTTCACAAGAATTTTTACATTCATTCAAACAAAAACGCACACACGCTCTAATTACGGGGGGCTGCAACTCAGTTCTTTCTTCCACATTAAACTGAACTCAGGTGGAGCCCACGCCCTCATTGTCCCCCTCCACGTTTACTCAAGTTCTGACTGATCGCAATCTAGTTCATATCTCGAGACATCAATGTTCTGAAGCATTAAGTCCATTATAGGGCAACTCTGCCATTACAAACTTTAGTGCCTTTACTAAGCGACTCAGGTGAAAATAGCATTTTATCCCGAACCACACCACTAGTTAAACTAATTACTCATTTGTTATTTGTTACTAGCAGGCAAGCTCTCAATATCGCAGATGTGGGAGGAGCTGACAGTTCCCTCTCTCACTCTGCAGTGCAATAAGGTTTGGGCCATCTTTTCAATGAAAAAGTAATGCACCGTTGCCCATGACAGGGTTTACAAAGTTGATGGAATGTGGCTTCCATTTATTACACACATGAAGTGATCACAGGTCCTGGAGGGGCAACACTGAGGTTATTTCCAAAGTCCTCAGGCTGACAAAAAATTACAACCTGTCTATGCCCCAAAAGGCAAACAATGAATAATAGTCATGAGAACTGAGCCTAGAGACAGTCGGGGCCTCTATCCTCATTGCCCACATGTCACCACAGCTACCAACAGAAGCATTCCATACTAACCCACTACGAGGCAGGCCTGACACTGGTCATGGCCAACGCCGAAAAAGCTGATGAATGTTTGGAACATCGTTTATTTACTCAAACGCTTTTCAAGCATTCCAATAACTATATTTATATTCAGTGACGGCGGGGGTTGGTGGTGGTGGTGGGGGGGGGGGGGGGGTGCAAGGTTACTCCTAACAACTGAATTTTCTGATTAATAGTTGGGTACAGATTCTGTGAGTCGGGTATGGGGAGATGTCTGCCGGATTTCACCAATAATTTTTACATTCATTCAAACAAAAAAGCACACACGCTCTCTCCCTCGGAAAATCTGAAGTTCACATCGCCCCTTACCCCATTTTACTGATCGAGCTACGTCCCTGTTTATATTACAAAATGATAATAAAGTAATTAAGAATGTTCTGCAGTTGAATGACTACTGAAACGGAAGGACATACCTTTTTAAATCAAAAGCAAGGGTAAAGAAGAAATGTTTCAGGGCCAAGCATACACATCAATAAGGAGCTAAGATGCTGTACAATGTCCCTATGTCCAGTTTTAGAAAAATCCCATGAAAGTGTTCCCAGTCATGTCTCCGGGTAAACCTTCTGGTATTTTTTGCAGTTTTTGTTTTTACTTCACAAAGCCAATTCAACAGACAATGTGTTCTCTTACCTAATCATACACAACCCTACCATGTGTGTGTGACTTTCACATATACATTTAGAAATATGGATGTGGCCTAACAGCAAGAGCCTTATCCCATTCTCTGCTGCAGAACGGGTTTCTCAAATTTGCTAATTCGCTGGTATCAACACCAAGATTTTTCAGAAGCCTAGTGATTTTTGTGAACCGATTCCTAAAGCTAGCATCCCACCCTGAAAAGTGTTCCAGGACCAGACTCCAGTGCAGTTCACCATCTGCCACTGTTGTGGGCAGATCAACATATTGGTTGATATTTTAGTCCAATATCAAAAGGCGCGGTCAAGGTTGTGATGGTTACAAACAATTGCTATTACATTTTAAAAAAACACTTCATGTCCATTAAAGCTCAGTGGGGTGTCATAAAAAAAAATGGCTCGCAGTACTAAAATGTTTGTGAAGCACTGGACTAGACTAATTCCTCTCAACCAGCATGAATGTCAAAAAGGCTGCAAAGACTACTGTCCTGTAAATCCACCCATTATGTCCTGGTCCTCTACTAGAGCACTGTGAGGTGATGTAAGCACCCAGACAGGTTTCCGTCAGGATGTGTAGGGATCCAAGACCTACTCCTAGGTTGGATGGCAGGTCTCGATAGGTGAAGGAGAAGTACAGTCGACTGCCCAAATACACTACTCACAGTATCCGGTCTGAATGTGGAGAAAGCTTGCCCTCTTAACATCTGCTCTGAAATACCAATTTCAAATAAAGAGCCGGTGCTAGGAGTCGGAAGAACCTTTTTAGGATGGGAAAACCCACATGCAAATGAAAAGCCAAGGCTTCGACTGGAAGGGGTTAACCACCAGCATTCACTGCTAGACATTCCATAATGTGATGAATACGTTGACTCCCAAAGGCCGCCTACTACCGGAAGGAGGTTCTTGCACCTTTTGTGTATCTCTCACTGGGAGGAGGTGGTGCACTTGACCCTAATATATTCTGCCAATTGATGACTCTACATTTGTCTGTGAGCTTGAATGTGCTAGTTCTGCGAGCTTGGGAAGAGGGGTTAGCAAAAGAAGAGATGACCACGAGTTAATGTTCTTTTAGAAACTGACATATTTATGACGATATCTTTGATATCATTTCCGTTATTCTGTGGACTAATAAACTGTAATTTATTTATTCAACGAGTTAATCTACAGTTTTAGGATGTAATGTTTACATATTGCCGAATATTGTTGAATATGTGCGTATTTTTTGTTATTCTGTCTCTAGTTTTATATAAGTGTACTGAATGTAATTTTTATTAACGCTCTTGCCAATTATACATCCGTTGTAGAGCGTTATATTAATAAGAAAAAGTTATAAAAAGGGACAGATACACACTAGTATTAAGCGTTCAATGTTAGATTCTCCTTTCCAATAAGTAGTTTTCTTGGCCAATCAATATTTTCTTATAGTAAAGAGAATAATTTTGTGCGAAGGGAACTCGTGACTCCTGTAGTAACTTGTAGGGTAGCTGAGCCAAACAGGTCAGTGTTGGGTCCAACAGCAAGTTACATCACAAGGAAAATGACTTTTGCACACAGTGCATTTGACCGTGACCTTTCTGAATTATCAGAACACCGCAGATGTCAGATTCTCATTCTCCAATGGATGTGATAAGGAAATCTAATTTAGCCCACAAACCTGCCATCATGTGAAACGTTTCCCACACGTTCTCGGTGGCCTTCAGGGCATATGTGCATGGATGGATAGACTCTACCACTGCTCTGCCCTAGCAAGGTCTGCTGCCAGACTATGCTCAAGTTACTTAAAATGGCCCTAATTAGCTGCCTTTATCTACTCACGTGTGTAAAGCAAAAAAAGAGACAGCTCCAATATTCTCCAATTCACAGCCAATTTTATTAAGTGGGAATTAGTGAAAAGAAAGCAGCCTACAGAAAAGCCAATTTCTCAGTGTTAAAATGTCCTGTATATTAGCAGAGGAAATCGTAAACACATCCAAACTTTCAGAAGTAGTGAACGCATCATTTTGCAGTCTTTCCAATGAATATGTGAATGTTGTTTAGCTAAACATATGTAAAAATTACACTGTTGAAAAAATAAAAACGTCAGTTTGGAAAGAACTAATCAAAACAAACTAAACCTATATGCTTCTCACCTAAAGGCACTGCGCATGTCATTTTGCCGGCTTTATTGGGACGGCTAGCCTGACATGCGCAGTATAAACCTCTCCACCCAGCTGCCTAAAACAGGCTTGTTGGAGAGCAGGCACAGGCCCCCATTGCCTTCAGAAGTGATGAAGCAGCTTGCTCCAGCCAACAGTGGCGCTGTTGCTCTCATGCTACTAAACATTATTACCAGCCTAAGAGAAGTGTCTGGATTGGTGTGGAGAACGTCATTGCTGCAGTCAGAGCACCGAGGAACTCACGAGGACCGGAGGAGGCAAGCTAGCGTTGGTAAGTGCATTTTTATTTTTCAATTTTATTTAACAATTTTATTTTTTGATCAGCCTCGCACTCAACGCCAGAGCTGTCAGTCATGGTTCCTCAAGCGGCTGGTACCTAAATATCCGGTTGGTTGCCCCACCAAATGTTTAGGGTACCAACCGCTACTGCAAAATGGTCTTCCCCAGGAGCATTATGACACCCAGATGCAGAAGCATTCACAACCCAGAAGCCTTCCAGCAGCCCTGCTGATCACAGAGTATGACAGAAATCGAGTTGCTGTACATTTGAAAGCATTTCACAACGCTGATCACAGTTTGTTGAGATTAGCTGGTATATATACAGGGCCATCATCAGAGGGGTGGAAAGAGAGAGATAACATTGAGATATATGAATTCTACATAATGGTTATTATTCCACATGATCTTCCTCGAGGTCTTTTATACCAAGTACTATGGTGATTCCATGATTTTTCTTTAATTTCTGCCACCTTCAAGAATTTCAGCACTGAATGGGATAATTTAATCAAATATTGAGGTATACGAAATTCTCACCTATGTTACATGTGAAACTGGTTCAAGTCTGGCAGGAGACCTTTTTCTCCTCAAATCAGTCTCCTAGTTGGTATCTCACAACTTTCTTTCAATTGTGAGATGCACTCTTGTTCAGTTTTCACACAATAACCACAACACTTAATTTTGTGTAATTTTCAAGAAATGTTTTAGTTTCTCACAGGCCTTTACATGGCCCTGATTGAAACCGTTTGCCTAGCCTACCTCAAAATTGTTTAATAGAATGACCGACCATCAGGAGCCCCTCATCAGTGGATATGCGGCCTGTAAAGACACCATCAAATTTCTTATATGGATGGTTCTAAGTGCTTCCTAAAATGAGGACAAATAAAAAAAATCCCAGGTATACAAATCTGATAACTCTACGGGGGTCATTACAACCCTGGCGGACGGTGTTAAAGCGGTGGTAAGACTGAAACAGGCCGGCGGAAAAAAAATGGGAATTATGACCGTGGCGGAAACCGCCAACAAAGACAGCCACTTTAACACTCCGACCGCCACGGCGGTACAGACAAACAGCTTGGCGGTCACCGCCAACAGACAGGTGGAAGACAAAGTACCACCCACAGTATCACAACCTACCAATCCGCCACCTTTTCCGGGCCGGATTCACCGTGGATAAAAACACAGCGGAAACAGCCATTTCAAAGGGAAAACGCTCACCTCTACACACTCCACGAGGAAGGAGGACAACATGGAACCGGAACTCCAAATACTCCCTGCAATAGTCTTCCTGCTCCTGTACGACCATCATCAACGCCGGCGTCGAAGACAACGGTGAGTACTGCACCTACGACATAAGGGAGGGGGAGGCAAAAGTCAGGGACACACACACGCAACATCCCCACCCCCACCCCCACCCCGACCCTCACCCACTACAACACACACACCAATGCATATCCAAACATTACAGTAACAACCCGCAAACCCCCCGGAAGAATGCAAAGACAAAAGGAAATGAGTGCAACCATTGTAATATATCAAAATACAGTAACCAAATATATACAGATAAATATACACATTCAACAAAATATACATCACAATTAGTAGTGCAGGTAATGCACCATTCAATGTCCGTGGACCACTGGGCCCAAAATGCAGGGGCGAGGCCCACTTCAGATCCCTGATCAAAATGGAGAGAACACTGCCAGGGCATCAGATAGAAATACAACAGGCACCTCAGGGGGAATGGAAGGGGGGGCACCTCAGCCGGATGAATACACCACGCCAGATCCACGAGGGGGCTCCATACCATTGATGTATCCTGGGGAGTGCAAAGCCACAGTCTCTCAAGTCTCTGCAGTGGGTGGTTTGCCCACTGTACCATCCTGGGGAGTGCAAAGCCACAGTCTCTCAAGTCTCTACAGTGGGTGGTTTGCCCACTATACCATCCCGGGGAGTGCAAAGCCACAGTCTCTCAAGTCTCTACAGTGGGTGGGTTGCCCACTGTACCATCCTGGGGAGAGCAAAGCCACAGTCTCTGAAGTCTCTACAGTGGGTGGGTTGCCCACTGTACCATCCTGGGGAGTGCAAAGCCACAGCCTCTCAAGTGGATAACAGTCTCCACTGGTTCTGGAGGGGGACTGGTGCCCAGAGTGCTTCATCCTGTTAAGGACAGAGGTAGTGGATGCATGTCTCCACTGGTTCTGGAGGGAGACTGGTGCCCAGAGTGCTTCATTTCTGTTAAGGACAGACGGAGTGGATGCTGTTCTCCACTGGTTCTGGAGGGGGACTGGTGCCCAGAGTGCTTCATTCCTGTTAAGGACAGACGGAGTGGATGCTGTTCTCCACTGGTTCTGGAGGGGGACTGGTGCCCAGAGTGCATCACTCTCCCCGTGACGGTCCCAGTTCCGTCACTGCCCCTTCTGCACATGGGCTAGCGGTGCTTGAGTTGGCGGTATTTGCCCTGTTCAGCGGTCTTTGACCTGTTCAGCGGTGCTTGCCCTGTACAGCGGTGCTTGCCATGGCGGTCCTTGCCCTGTTCAGCGGTGCTTGCCCTGTTCAGCGGTGCTTGCCATGGCAGTCTTTGCCCTGTTCAGCTGTGCTTGCCCTGTTCAGCTGTGCTTGACTTTGCAGTTTCTGACCTGTTCAGCGGTGCATGCCATGGCGGTCTTTGCCCTGTTCAGCGGTGCTTGCCATGGCGGTCTTTGCCCTGTTCAGCGGTGCTTGCCCTGTTCAGCGGTGCTTGACTTTGCAGTTTCTGACCTGTTCAGCGGTGCATGCCATGGCGGTCTTTGCCCTGTTCAGCGGTGCTTGCCCTGTTCAGCGGTGCTTGCCATGGTGGTCTTTGCCCTGTTCAGCGGTGCTTGCCCTGTTCAGGGGTGCTTGACTTTGCAGTTTCTGACCTGTTCAGCAGTGCATGCCATGGCGGTCTTTGCCCTGTTGAGTGATGCTTGCCCTGTTCAGCGGTGCTTGCCCTGTTCAGCGGTGCTTGCCATGGCGGTCTTTGCCCTGTTCAGCGGTGCTTGCCCTGTTCAGCGGTGCTTGCCATGGCGGTCTTTGCCCTGTTCAGCGGTGCTTGCCATGTTCATCGGTGCTTGCCCTGTTCAGCGGTGCTTGACTTTGCAGTTTCTGACCTGTTCAGCGGTGCATGCCATGGCGGTCTTTGCCCTGTTGAGTGATGCTTGCCCTGTTCAGCGGTGCTTGCCCTGTTCAGCGGTGCTTGCCATGGCGGTCTTTGCCCTGTTCAGCGGTGCTTGCCCTGTTCAGCGGTGCTTGCCATGGCGGTCTTTGCCCTGTTCAGCGGTGCTTGCCATGTTCATCGGTGCTTGCCCTGTTCAGCGGTGCTTGGCATGTTCAGCGGTGCTTGCCATGGCGGTCCTTCATTGCCCAGCTGGGCTGGGGCTGGCGGTCCTTCATTGCCCAGCGGGGCTGTGGCTGCCGGGGCCCTCCTGGGCACTGACTCTGGCGGTGGCCTCCTGGCCAGTGACGATGGGGCTGCCCTCCTGGGCACTGACTCTGGCGGTGGCCTCCTGGCCAGTGACGATGGTGCTGCCCTCCTGGACACTGACTGTGACGGTGGCCTCCTGGCCAGTGACGATGGGACTGGCAGTGGCCTCCTGGGCAGCGGTGATGATGGCGGTCTTCTCCGCCGTGCTGCTCTTCCTAGACTTTGGCAATTTCTTCTGCCCCTTCCCCACCTTGGGAGGAGTCACAGCTGAGTGGACACTCCCCCGGGACCCTTGTGAGCGGCTTTGCTGGCTGGAGCCTTCCCCCACTCCCGCCGGGCACTGTCCAACTTCTGGTGCTTCACAGGGGGGGGGGGCTGGCTGTGCTGTGGCTCCATGTCACACTGGCTGCCCTGGTGTCCGGTGCACTCCACATACCTCTAACAGGCACCACTGGTACCGGTGATTTTTTGGCTGAGATGCTAGTACAAGACCTATGAATTGAAGGGGGGGTGCTGGGAAAGAGGTCAAGCTTGCTCAGGAAAAGTTTCTTAGGAACACTGGGACGGGTAGCTGGAGGGGTCTGGGAGTGGAAGAAGAGGATGTGGTTGTAGGAGGTGTAACTTTTGTGGCTTTGGGTGCAGGTGCATGCGCTGGAGGCCGTCGTGAGGTGGATGGCTGTTGGGTGGGTGTGTGCCTGCGTTTGTGTACTTTGGGAGGGTGCGTCACAGACACACTGGGGGAGGACACAGGGGACGTGTAAATGGTAGTGGGGGTGGTGAGTGCAGGTGAGCGGGGTGTGGTGGTGGGTGTGCTGGTGCGGGACCTAGTGGCTGTAGTGGTAGTGCATGCAGGTGAGAACGTAGACGAGACTGGGAGGGAGGAGGGAGACGACGAGGAGGGGGACACAGTGGAGGCAGTGGATGTTGCTGTGTCTGTATGTGTGTGATGCTTGCGTGAGTGCCTGTGGGATGTGTGGTGCTTATGTTTGCCTGAGCTTCCCTTGTTTGTTGACGTGTGTGCATGCTGGTCTGTAGGTGTGCTTGGGATAGGCTGAGGTACAGGGGATTGGGTCTGGGTGGAGGAATTTGGAGGGGGGAGGCTAGACACAGGGACAATGGCTGCTATCAGTGCTGATTCCAGAGATTGCAGGGTTCGATGAAGGGCAGCCTGACCAGAATGAATGCCCTCCAGGAATGCATTTGTGTGTTGCAATTCCCTTTCTACACCCTGGATGGCATTCAAAATGGTAGACTGCCCAACAGTGAGTGACCTGAGGAGGTCAATGGCCTCCTCACTGAGGGCAGCAGAGGTGACAGGGGCAGGGGCTGAGGTGCCTGGGGCGAAGGTGATGCCCACCCTCCTTGGGGGGGGCGGGCACAGGCGAAGGCTGAGGGGCTGCTGGGAGGGCGGTGCTGGTAGGGGAGGTGGCAGCTGTACCTGTAGAAGTGGGGGGGCACAGATTTTGCCACCACCACAAGGGAGCTCCCATCGGAGGAGGAGTCCGTGTCGCTGGTTGCTGATCCTGTGACCGCCGTAAAGCTTCCCTCGCCCTCCGTCCCACTGGTGTATTCAGAGTCCGTGGTGTGGCCCTCCATGGCCATGTGGGATGCAGCTCCCTCGTGCTCCAGTGCCACTGTACCTCCACCTGATGATGCTGATGCACACAAGAACAGGGAGAGCACAAAAAGGGGGGGGGGCGACAGAAGAAAGACAGGTTGAGTGCATGGCTTACCGCTACCATTGGCAGACAATACAGACACAGCAGCCCCCTGCACTACGCCGCGCTGTTGGGCTCTACAGATGCAGTTCCTGGGATATGGCCTACATGGCTATGGTGGACATCAGCACACATAGATGACACAGGGGCATGTATAGCTGTACTTGGCACTCTACAGAGGTGGGGTGGAGTGCCACATGGCCTGCATTACGGAGGGGCCTATCCTACGGAACTCGCCCTGGCCTAGAGAAACCCACAGCCCTCCTCCCCCACCCAGACACCTTCATTGTGCGCAAAGTCCGCTGAATTATGTTGTACTCACCCCCTTGTGTCTGCTGTGATGCCCTCAAGCGCCCATCCAACTCAGGGTAGGCCACCGCCAGGACCCGGAACATCAGAGGGTCATGGTGCGACGGGCACCCTGGGAGGCCATCCCCAGCTGCACCTCCGCCGTCTTCTTGCTCCAGCGGCGAATGTCCTCCCATCTTTTACGGCATTGGGTGCTCTGTCTTTGGTGGACCCCCAGGGTCCGGACGTCCGTGGCGATGGCACGCCAAATATCCTTCTTCTGGTGGGCGCTGACCTACATGACATGTACAGGGGAAGAAAAGAAGTCATTACCAACTGCACCGTCAAAGTGAGTGGCCCACATCCCTGCCCTTGCCATGTGGCACATGCATTCACAGTCCTTCATGCACGCATAACTGTGCCCCCTTCCTTCTTACAACCAGCCCTCTCCACACTGGCTTAGCCCATACAACTTGCTCTCTGTGTACTCACCTGTTGGTCTGGAGGACCGTAGAGTAGCGTGTACTGGGGGAGGACCCTGTCCACAAGCTCCTCCAACTCCTGTGCAGTGAAGGCAGGGGCCCTTTCCCCAGACGCACAAGCCATTGTCTCTTCCAGACTGAGGTCACAGCAGCACTTGCAGTGTAGGTCCTCTCCTGTCGAAGATCAGGTATCGAGTGATTCAACAGATAGAAAATGGCGGTCACGTCCGCGGCGGTGACGTCCGCGGCGGTGCGTATCATCACCGCCGGCGCACTTCGTCATTGGCTCCTGGGACCCATAGGGTCCAATGTTAACCAATGGAGCACTGCGCCGCGGTCTTCGGTCGCCTACCGCAACGGTGTACAACGCCAGTACAGTTACCTCACATCCCATTGTCCCAGTTTAGAGGTCAGGCAGCCGCCATTTCAGGGGCCCACATGGCTTCATTTCCAACTGCGTCACACATACCTAGGCATGGACTCAACACACAGACAGACAACTTTTTGGATTATCTTTCGTGTTCTGTGTAGACTGTGGGTACATACCTCTGAGTTGTTTGACTCTGTGGTCGCTGTTGTCCTTCCTAGGCACCGTCAGCTGGGACATGTGAGAAGATGGCAGAATCCTCCGGTGTACCGACCGCTGGTGGACCTGTTGACAATGGAGGAGCGCCATTTAATCATCACCTACAGGTTTGACCGTGCCACAATCCAGGAACTGTGTACCCAGTTGGAGCCTGACCTGATGTCAGCTATCCGCCATCCCACAGGGATCCCCCCTCAAGTGCAGGTGCTATCAGTGCTCCATTTCCTTGCAAGTGGGTCTTTTCAAATAACTGTGGCCATGGCATCAGCGATGTCCCAACCTATGTTTTCCAACGTGTTATCCAGAGTGTTGTCTGCCCTGCTGAAACACATGCGAAGCAACATCGTTTTCCCTCAGGTGGAGGATTTGGCTACAGTGAAAGGTGACTTCTATGCCCTTGGACATATCCCTAACATCATAGGAGCCATTGATGGGACCCATGTAGCTCTGCCCCCCCCCCACAGTAGTGAACAGGTGTACAGGAACCGGAAGAGTTATCATTCGATAAATGTACAGATGGTATGTTTGGCAGACCAGTACATCTCCCAGGTAAATGCTATGTTCCCTGGCTCAGTGCATGACGCCTACATCCTGCGGAATAGCAGCATCCCTTATGTGATGGGTCAACTCCAGAGGCACCGTTTGTGGCTATTAGGGGACTCTGGTTACCCCAACCTGTCATGGCTACTGACCCCAGTGAGGAATCCCAGGACCAGGGCAGAGGAATGCTACAATGAGGCCCATGGGCGGACTAGGAGGGTGATCGAACGCACCTTCGGCCTCCTGAAGGACAGGTTCAGGTGCCTCCATATGACAGGTGGTTCCCTATTCTACTCACCAAGGAAGGTGTGCCAGATCATCATCGCCTGCTGTATGCTTCACAATCTGGCTTTGCGACACCAGGTGCCTTTTCTGCAAAGGATGGTCCAGATGACGGTGTTGTGGCAGCTGTGGAGCCTGTGGACAGTGATGAGGAGGAAGCAGAGGAATAAGACATTGACAACAGGGACTCAGTTATCCAGCAATATTTCCAGTGACACACAGGTGAGAACACCTTCCTGCCTACTATAAGTACTTTCCTACTTCTACCTCTATCCTGTCTGCCAATTTCAACCAGTAAATGGTAACCAAGTTGTACATTTCCATTACGGTTTCACAGGTGTGGTTACCAACGTGTGTCATCTGCTTACATTCCTCATGGACTTGAGATGTGTGACATAGGTATGTTGACATTATATTTGAGAACGGATTTTGTCCTGGATCTCAGGGACCGCTTGCGGGGTGGTTCTCCGTCTGCAGGGGGTGGGGTGCTGGTGTGGTGGTCCTGTGGTGGGGCGTCCTGTCCACTGGCGCCGGCGGAGGTAGTGGGCAGTTCATCGTCCATGCTAGTGTCAGGGGCCCCTTGGAGTGCCACGGTGTCCCTCCTGGTGTTCAGTATCTCCTTCAGCACCCCTACCATGGTGCCCAGGGCGGAGCTGATGGTTCTGAGTTCCTCCCTGAAGCCCAAATACTGTTCCTCCTGCAGGCACTGGTTCTCCTGAAACTTGGCCAGGACCGTAGCCATCGGCTCCTGGGAGTGGTGGTAGGCTCCCATGATGGAGGAGAGGGCCTCGTGGAGAGTGGGTTCCCTCGGCCTGTCCGCCCCCTGTCGCACAGCAGCCCTCCCAGTTCCCCTGTGCTCCTGGCCCTCCGTCCCCTGGACCGTGTGCCCACTACCACTGCCCCCAGGTCCCTGTTGTTGTTGGGGTGGTGGGTTATCCTGGGTTCCCTGTAGTGGTGGACACACAGCTGATTGACGTGTCCTGGGTACGGAGGTATGGGCCCGCTGGGTGGGTGCTGTGCTGGTGTTACCAGAGGGTGGAAGGTCTGTGATGGCCTGTGACTGGGTGTGGGGAACCGACTGTCCCGAGGCCCACGATGGTCCGGGCTGGTCATCTGGATCCAGTTGGCCAGAGCTGCTGTCATCACTGTGGGCCTCTTCTGTGGGTGGGGTAGAGATGTCTGGACCCTCCTGTCTGGTGACGTTGGGTAGTGGTCCTGCAGGGGTGGAAAAGCATGATTATTGCATCTGTGTGTCTCATGGTGTGCAATGGGTGGGTGACCGTGTTCCCCAGTGGTAGCATTCCTATGTGGGGACTTGTGTGATGATGGTTGGGGGGGTGTTATGGGTATGTGCAGTGGGCATGCTTTAGTGAGGGGTGTCCATGCTTTGTTGTGTCATGCAGGGCTTGGTGTTGGGATGGGTGGTTTGTGTTATTAGAACATATGTGAGGAGTTGGAGTGATAGGGGAGGGGGTGAGGGTGGGGGTCTGTGATAGCATGCAGGTAGGGTGGGGGATATGATAGTTAAGATTTGACTTACCAGAGTCCATTCCTCCACTGACTCCTCCGAGGCCCTCAGGATGCATAATGGTCAAGACCTGCTCCTCTCATGTTGTTAGTTGTGGGGGAGGAGGTGGGGGTCCGCCGCCAGTCCGCTGTACCGCGATGTTGTGCCTGGAGACCACGGAACGTACCTTCCCCCGTAGGTCGTTCCACCTCTTCCTGATGTCATCCCGATTTCTTGGGTGCTGTCCCACTGCGTTGACCCTGTCGACTATTCTTCGCCATAGCTCCATCTTCCTAGCTATGGAGGTGTGCTGCACCTGTGATCCAAATAGCTGTGGCTCTACCCGTACGATTTCCTCCACCATGACCCTGAGCTCCTCCTCCGAGAACCTGGGTGTCTTTGCCGTGCCATGGGGTGGTGTAGGTGATGTGTGGGGTGATGTATGTGGTGATGAGTGTGGTGATGTGTAGTGGTGTGTGGTTTTTTATGCGTGGATGTTGTGTGGGTGATGGTGTTGTGTGCCTCTGTGTGGTGGGGTTGTCTATGCTGTGCAGTCTCTCTGACCTTCGTCAAAACATTTTGCCATAGGGGTTTGTGGGTGATGTGGGTGTGTGTTTTATATAGTATTGATTGTGTGGGAGTGGTGTTTGTATGTGTATCAGGTGTGTGTATTTCGAATTGTCCAATGTGGCGGTGTTTTGGAGATGTGTGTGTATTTTGAGCGCAGCGGTGTGTACCGCCAATGGAATACCGCAGTTGAAAGACCGCCGCGTGGATTAGTGGGTTGTGATAGCATGGGCGTGTTTCTGTTGGCGTGACGGTGGAGGATTTGTTTTCGCCAGTTTATCACTGACCTTTGGTGTGGCGGACTTGTGTGGGTGTCTGAATTTCGGCGGATTCCGAGATGTGGGTCATAATAGCTGTGGCGTATTTCCGTTGGCCGCGGCGGTGTATTGGCGGTCTACTGCACGGCGGTAAGTGGCTTTTACCGCCAATGTTATAATGACCCCCTATGTTTCAAGCAACAAAACCCTGCCCATGATGCATACCTCCTCTTTGCTTCACCCCACAAAACATTGACAAGGTCAACTCTCTTTGTTGCTTTGCTCTCTCACATTTCCAGTATGTCTACATTTTCACCCTCTTCCAGCAGTGTCCTTGTTGCTCTTGCACTATGATTAGATGATATACAGAAGCATAAGTATATAGATATTCAAGTGCATATTGCACCTGACAGATCCATCTAGATTTCCCAGCTTAAATCTGACTTCTGTCTTTTTTTAAACTTTGGCCAGATGTGTGAATCATTTTTAAGGTGAACCATTGCCACATGCTCAGCATGCATAGCCAACGGTTATAGCTGTCAGGTCAGTCCCACAAGTGTGTACTGTGCAGGAGGTGCACGCCAGTGGCGTAACAAAACTTGAGCATCCTCCACAAAGAACATGGAAGATCCCCCCTCCAAACTTACAGAGGAGCTCTCAGGCCAGGGTGCTGTGCTGAGGAGTCCCTTGGAGCTCTGCCTTTGTAATGCCACTAGTGCATGCTAGAGCATAGTCTGAGACCTGTTAAGTTGGGCACATGGCACTGCCCAGCCATGATAAGCCATCAACACGTTAAAGTACCACCTCACCACTCATCTACTGGAAGCTATCACAACAGACTGCAAGTAGGCTGAAAGCACAAAAAGGAAAATGCATTAGCCCTTAGAAAAATGTGAAAACTTTGGTAAAAACGGTTTCCTGTTACAAGTCTTCCTGTTCCTGAAAGTCAGAAAGATGGTGATCTTAGTACAACAAATCCTTTGGGTGATGCCATTTTGAGGGAAAATAAACCAAACACTTTCCCGCACACCATGTTTTCCCCAATAAAAAACATAAATGTTACTATATTGTGCCCATGTTGTCACCCACCTCCAGGGGAATCTTCAAACCTTGGGTACCTTTAGTGTCTCTAAGATGTGGGAATATAAGGACACACATTTGGATTGGCTTTTGTGACAGTAATACCAATTAATTATATTCCTAAGCATAAACCACTACCTTTACTATATTATATACACAGTAAGAATATTAACAGTCTTTAAAAGTGATCAGGATACTTTCTGATGCTCATGTAATATCCAAAAAAAAGCAACAGAAAACATGAGTTAGTACTCTTTCAATGTTATCATTGAGCTAGTGCATTAAGCTATTCATGTTTGTTTCTAACACAAGATTAAACTATTTATATTACTTTTCTGTATTCAGCTTAGACTTTAAACAAGCTTCCAAAAAGTAATCAAATAATCTCCAAAGTATTTAACAAGGTATGATAATAAGCTCCTGGCTGCAGCAACAACGTAGTTCAATAGACTAACAAGGATGCTCTGATCTACGTGGAAACCTATACTCAACATCTTGAAAATGGTTACCAAAATTCCCAAACTTTGTGAGAGTTCTGAAGCTTATTGAGGAAATGAAGGCTCAATGTTTGTGATCAGCCACTATGTGCAGTCAATATACGTCGGAACAATGCATGCTGGAATCACGCATGCCTGAACAACACAGTCGGAACAACGACCACGTTGTTACCACTAAACCCTTTACCACGAATGCATTAACAACGATTTTTCATTGTAAAGGCATGCCTGGTAAAGGCATATGTGGAATGGCATGCAAGGTTCCAGCATGTGGCCCCTCCTAACCCCCCACCCCTGCCCCTAAAACTACAGAGAACCCCTGCCACTAAAACCTAAAACTACCCCAACCCCCCACCCCTACCCCTAGAACCTAAACTAGCCCAACCCCCCACCCACACCCCTAAAACAACCCCGAACCCCACCCCACCCCTAAAACCTAAAACTACCCTGACCCCCAAACCCTGCCCCTAAAAACTAAAATTACCCTGACCCCCCACCCTGCCCCTAAAACTAGTCCGAAGACCCCCCAGAACCTAAAACTACCCCAACCCCCCTAAAAACGAAAATTGCCCGCCCGCCCCTAAAACAACCGCAACCCCCCACCCTTAAAACCTAAAATTACAGTGATCCCCTACCCCGCCCCTAAAACCTAAACTACCCCAACCCTCACCCTGCCCCAAAAACTATCCCGACCCACCCACCCCACCCCTAAAACCACCCGACCCCCATCTCTGCCCCTAAAACTACAGCGACCCCACCCCTAAACCCTAAAACTACCCCAACACCCCACCAGCCCCTAAAACATAAACTACCCCAACCCCCCACCCAGCCGCTAAAAAATAAATTACCCCAAACCCCCACCCCTAAAACTACTTTGACCCCCCCACCTGCCCCTAAAAAATTAAATTACCCGACCCCCCACCCCGCCCCTAAAACTACTGCGACCCCACCCCTAAAACCTAAAACTACCCTGACCCCCAACCCGCCCCTTAAACTACCCCAACCCCCTGCCCCTAAAACTACCCAACACCCACCCCTAAAACTACCCCAACCCCCACCCCACACCCCTGCCATTGAAACCTAAAACTACCCCAACCCCCCACACCACCCCTAAAAACTAAAATTACCACAACCACCCCGACCCCACCCCTAAAAAACTAAAACTACCCGACGCCCCCGCCCTTAAAAACGAAAACTACCCCCACCCGCCCCTAAAACAGCCCACAACCCTACCCTTCCCCCACTTACATGACCTCGTCCTCTCCGATCCTGAGTCTGTTTTCCTCTGCCTTACCCACACATGTTCGTTGTTCAGGACATGTGGTTAAGGCAGAAAGAAACAGGGTCGTTATTCACGAAGGCGTTGTTCCGCTTTCGTGGACAACGCACGTTGTTGTTCAGCCATCGTTGTTTAGGCTCCTTCAAACTTGTAAAGCCTGTTGCAAAGCGCTCTCTACATTTCAACTGCAATTCCAGTCTTTTGTTCTCCAAAATGATCAGAATGCTAATGAGTTCAAACTATAACATCCAGTAGGGTGAATAGGTAAGTTAAAAAGACAAATTATGACATTAAGGGACTGTTACTGTCACAGCCATTAATCAGTTTCTTTCCATAGCCAGGTTAAGGAAGCAATGTGGTATTTACCATTCCTCTATGTACTTGATTACACAATTACCAGCTTGACTAGTGCTCACAAAACCACGGGGAGAGCGAAACTGGATTAGGGCGCGAAGACTGCATTAATCACAGCAAGGATACCTGTTGGGATGGTTCTTCACTCTTGGGGCTGGTGGGAAGAGTGGTATCCCTATATGTGGAAAAAACCAAAGCAATCTCTTTTTCCCAGTTCTCCATTAATTAAGAATAACCGTTTTTGTACCCGTTTCTAGCACTGAAAGAAGAACACGTCAACATATTTCTTCTGATAACAAGTCCACACACTGTCATCCTCCTCACAATCGGCGAATCTTTTTCAGTGCACGTTGGTTTCGGCAGTATTCTGTGAATGAGCAGATCATATTTTAAAGTTCCTATATACTGGTTATCAGAATTTTCCAGTCCAGTCTTTCTGTTTCTTTATGCTAAGTAATGTCATCAGTACGAAAATCCAGCACAAGGGTACAGATCCTTAAATATGGTTTAGTTCACCCTGTCTATTATTTCAATTTATGCACTTTGTTCATGCGCTTTTTGCGGGAATCTCAAGTTGTACTAATGTAAGTCTTTTGCAATTTTGAAAGTTCTCTCTCTTTTATGTTGTAGGCGCAGAATAAGAATTCAGCAGCTTGAGGAATCCAACTAGAAAGTCTATAGAAAAGATAAGTCTGATGACATTCAAAGCAGGAGCAGGAAAGTTTTGAGACCTGTTTTGCCACCAGCGTGAAAAGCAAACAAGGGGATGTGTTACCGCACCAAAAATGGCAGCTGTTGGACTTGGCACTTTCTGCAGGGTAATCACCAGACCTTTTGCCTTCTTCCTCCATTTCTTTTACACAATTCATTTTTGTTGGCCTTGGGACTGTGCACTTTACCATGGCTAAGCAGTACTAAAGTGCTTGTGCTCTCCTCTAAACATGGGAGAATTGGCTTACACCCAATTGACACTTTTAATTTATTTATGAGTTCCAAGTATCGTGGTACTACATGTACCTAGGGCCTGTAAATTAAATGCTACTAGTGGGCCAGCAGCACTTGTGGTGCCACCCACCTAAGTAGTCTTGAAAACTTGTCTCAGGCCTGCCAGTGCAGCTTGTGTGTGCAGTTTTTAACTGCCATTGCAACCTGGAAAAATAAAACCTTTTGCCAGGCCCAATGTTTTCTTTTTAAAACGTATAAGTCACCGCTGGGGTAGGCACTGGACAGCCCAGAGGGCAGGGTGCAATGTATTTAAAAAGTAGGACATGTGATTTTAACTTTTTAAATGTCCTGTGAAAAAATCGTAAATTTGTTTTGACTACTGCAAGACCTGCTTCTTCCACTTGATAACATAAGTATTACCTTATTATACTTAAGCAGTAACTTCCAAATGGGAACCGGTAATCAGTTAATTTTTTGCTTGAATCTTTTTATCCAATTCTTTTCATACAGAGCGATGGATATACAAATCTTATTCAACAATCTTAATTGGATGACTAGAGATTACAACGTCCATGGCATAATACTCATGCCAGCCATGTTAGATCACAAGGAAAAGTTGCATCAGTTAACGGGTAAGATGTGCAAGGGGTACCAAGGAAATGACCTGTTAGGACTGTATAATAACCCACGTCTCCAGTTAGCGGGGTTTTGCCAGCTTGGAAGGCATATTGCAAATACACATTTACGCAGCAGGTGGCTGTCGTATAACATACATTGAAGTAAATAATATTCAGCATATTTTGCATATACAACTATATAACAATGCAACTGTAACTTTGTCCGGAATTCAATCACCAGCTGCCCCCCCACCCCTGCCCCACCCTAAGTCAGATCCCTGTCACCAGATCGGGGCGCATCAACACGCGGTCCCAGGCCTCCGCTTGTTTGTTCTGCTAAGCACACCTCCGCTTCCAGTGGAGCGGTGGAAGGCCAAGCCTATTATCCGAAGGGGACTTTATTAAGTTACCACATTCAGCCAACTTGACTCTCTGCCATCAGTGCAGTATCCACATTCGCTGCATCTGCATCAGGCCCCCGCTCTCGTTCCCGTACCTCTAGCAGCATTGCATCCCAGCTAGAGGCCAGGGGAATTTTACGCAATCCCATACTCTCTTCCCTGCACAGCACTACCCCCTCTGCCCATATCATGAGTGATCTTTTCCATGCTTCTATCGGAGGAGGAACTGCAGACTTCCATCTTTTGGTGATGAGACACTTAGCCATCAGGAGGCCTAGGTCCAAGAACCTCGTTGAAGCCTTGTGCTTTTTAGCTCTAGGGAAAAGGTCCAGGATACATGCTTCCCACGTGGTCAGCCGCAGACGTGCTGTGCAGATCGAAAGCTGCTCAGACACCGCCCTCTAGTGAGGACATAATGAGGGACAGGACCCCAGCATGTGTAACTGGTCCGCTGCCTCCAAGGCACAGCGGGGCAAACTGCATCCACACAAAGAAAATACTGATTAATGTTTGCCGGCATGAGATATGCCCTATGGAATATGTAGAACTGGATCAAATGAAACTGTGCATTGCATGGGATATTGGTCTGGTTTCTCAGGGCATCTTCCAATTCCTTATCTGTACAGGGTCTGGCCATGTCACCCTCCCAAGCAGGTTGCAGCGCAGCACAGGTGTGGGCTGTGTGCATTCGCAGGGCCTCCGAAAGCCAACGTATCAGATGTTTACCCTGTCCCATAACATGCTTATACTGCACCAGGAGATGCATTGGTAGTTCGATGGAGATGTCTCCCCTGCACCGGGACAGAGATGCCACAAGGGAGTTATACAATAAGAACTGCTCCCGCTGCAGGCCCGTCTCCTCTGCTAGTGTAGCAAATGGGGTTAACTCACCCTCAGTGTATAAGTCTTCCAATGTATACAACCCTGCGGCATGCCAAGGCTCTAGCGCCATCTAACTTGTGTGCTGTGCGGCTCGTGGTGTGCCCAGGAGAGCCAGAGCCGGCACGTATGGAGTAACTGCACGCCTAATGCACAGGTTCCTCCGTAACAGTAGGGTGCCATCTTTACTAGGAGCGGGTCTGGTGTCTTAAGATGCGCGTTTGGGTGGAACAGATACAACATCACTGATAACATCCAAGGTCGTGCCAATGTTGCGGTGTCTGATAGGTGGAGTCCAGAAAGCCACCTGGACACCCATTGCAACTGGGAGGCCAAATAGTACTGTTCCATGTTTGGTACCGCCAGAACGCACTTTTCCAGTGGTGAGTAAATTTTTGTCAGTCCCACTCTAAAGCAGCCTTTATTCCAGATAAACTTCCTAACCCTGGACACCACCTCCCTGGAGAACCTAGCCGGGACCTGCAGAGGTAAGTTGGAGAAGTAATAAAGCCCCTGGGGGAGGACAACCATCTTCAGTAATGCTACACGCCCCATCACAAATAGCGGCAGCGTTTACCAGAAAGTCATTTGGGTACGGATAGATGTTACCGCCCTTTTAAGGTTTCCATCATATATATCCTTCATTGTGTGATAGACATTAACGCTCAAGTATTGAATTGACATGGGCTGCCAGGGTATTAGGACCCCAATAGAACAAGGCCAGGATCCGTCCAATCGGGGTTAAAAGGGAAGAGGCATGACTTTGTCTAGTTGACCTGTAATCCAGACAGTGCGGCAAAATGTTGCAGTATACCTGCGACCTCTGCAGGGATACTAGAGATGTCTTTAAAATACAGAAGAAGATCATCCGTGTAGAGGGACACAACATGTCCGCCGTCCCCCTGCTGAATACTCCAAGCCTCCCCCAGCTGGCGCAATTCTACTGCCAGAGGCTCTATCACCAGGAAGAAGAGCAATGGTGAGAGAGAACAGCCCTGCCGAGTCCCCCTGCCCACCTCAATCGGTCCCGAGATAGCTGAGCCAGTCTTGACCCTCAACTGTGGATTAGTGTACAGCAGTTTTACTATTCTTTGAAAGCCTACGCCAAATCTCAGCTGGCGCAATACTGCAAATAGAAGGGCCATTCCAGGAAGTTGAAGGCCTTCTCCAAATCTAACTCCAGGCATCCCGCTCCAGACCACCACTGCATGGAAAACTTCATCAAAAAACATCTGATGTTCAGAGAACTGCTGTGTGCCGGCACAAAGCTGTTCACCTTAGCCAGGATTTTGTAATCTGTGTTAAGCATCACCAGGGGCACATACGATCCCCGCTTGGCTAAGTTTTTACCGGGTTTAGGGAGGGATATCAACAATGACTCCCATTGAAATGCCGTCAGTGATGCCGCCGACAGCGCCTCTTCGTACAGCCGTAACAGGCAAGGTGCAATCATAGAGGAGTATGTTTTATAAAACTCTGATGGGAGGCCATCAGGGCCTAGGATTTTGCCGGTATCCAATGCACGCACACTGTCTTGTATTTCTGCTAAGGCTAATGGTTCATCCAGTTCCTCCCACTGGTCTTCTGTGAGACAGGGCAGTGGAAGCGAAGAAAGGAACTCCATAAGAGCCTCAAGACTTGCCTATGTTCTCGGATGGTATAGAGCTGTGTAGTAGTGCGTCAGTTCATCATGTATTTCCCTCTGGGTGTAGAGCATGTTGCCGGTCCCGATCGCAGCTCCATAATAAGAGTGCGCTCCTCATCCTGGCAGATCAGCCAGGCTAATATTCTGCCCGATTTATCAGCTACTACATGTGTGCGCGCTGAATGGGCTGCGTAATTCAGACAGTGCAATCGATCCATCAAGGACAGATGCTCTGCCCTTCTGTTAGCCAGGGTGCGCGCATCTAGTGAATTTTGGATAGCGTTTTTTCGTGCTGCAACAAAGCTTTCTCCATCTGGGTTAAGTCACGTTCTATGGACTTATGCATGGTCCATTGTGTGCTCTGGCTGTGATCTTGTATGTAGGCCTTGAACGCATCCCATTCAGTGAGCCCAGATGAAGCAGTGCCTGCATTTTGGTCAAGGTATTCATCGATGGCTTTGCCAAGTAAAGACCTGAAGGGCGCATCCTCCAGCATTTCCGGACGTAGCCGCCAGGTGGTGACGGCAGGTGCGGATGTGTCTCACCCCATTTGTAGGAGCTGGGGATTGTGGTCAGAGTGAGTTCGTCCAAGGTAATCCATATGCAGCACCGCAGAGCATAGGCTATTTGAGCAAAGTATTCTATCAAGCAGCATGTGTAGCTGGTGCAGGGATGAATAAAACAAATAGATCTTTGCCTCAGCATTGCGATGACGCCATGAGTCCACCAATCGCCAGCGTTGGAGCCAGTCCCTCAGTGAGCGCGCAGACTCCACCGCAGGCGCGGTGGACAATGGTGGGAAGGAAAGATGAAGGTCCGAGTCTAAAACACTGTTAAAATCTCCTCCCACGAGCCATGGAAGGTCCATCCATTGGGAGAGAACTCCAGATAGATCATGGAGGAAGGGGGCCTGTTCTATGTTTGGTGCGTACACCGACCCCAGCAATAACGTGCAGCCATCTAAGCGCCCCTGCACAAACACATATCGACTCCCATTGCCTGCCGCCCATTCCTCTGCCACAAACGGGGCACCCGGTTTAACCCAAACCAGAGCCACTCTGGGGCATGCAGAGTGTTTACTCACAAACAGCTGTCCCCGCCAGCGTCGCTGCAGTCTCATGCCCTCTGCCTGCGTGAGGGGCGTTTCTTGCAAGAACGCTATGTGTATCATGTGTCTCCTAAGGTATGAGTAGATGGAGTACCTGCGCACTGGCGTGTGTATACCCGTCACGTTCCATGTGAGGACGTTAACTGGTTCATAGATGGGTGGCTGAAAGAAAATCTTGAAGTTTGCCTTCTTCTAAGGCGGTGAGTATTACTGGGTAGGTCGTCAAGTTATCAGGAGTGCAGCAGGGATCCGGACTCCAGCCATTAACAAACAAGTGAGGCGTCCAACACACAACAGCCACTAGAACAGAACAGAGGAATACCATCCGAGCAGATCGACAACAGGTATCCACCCAAACCATCTAACTTGGTTGGCGTCGTAATTAATGCGGGAAAGGAATGTACCCACAGCCAAATGGGTAAGTGGGGGGTTTATCTCGACCAGTATGCTCCGCAGCAATGCCCCCAGTACACCACACAAGCAATCGGAGACTAGGCACACAGCGCAGCCTACTTTAGGAAGGTAGCCTCTTTCTAGCCTTGTTACCCCCACTTTTGGCCTGTTTGTGAGTACATGTCAGGGTGTTTTTACTGTCTAACTGGGATCCTGCTAGCCAGAGCCCAGTGCTCACAGTGAAAACCCTATGTTGTCAGTGTGTTTGATATATGTCACTGGGATCCTGCTAGCCAAGACCCCAGTGCTCATAAGTTTGAGGCCTGTATGTGTTCCCTGTGTGGTGCCTAACTGTATCACTGAGGCTCTGCTAACCAGAACCTCAGTGTTTATGATCTCTCTGCTTTTAAAATGGTCACTGCAGGCTAGTGACTAATTTTACCAATTCTCATTGGCACACTGGAACACCCTTATAATTCCCTTGTATATGGTACCCAGGGTATTGGGGTTCCAGGAGATCCATATGGGCTGCAGCATTACTTTTGCCACCCATAGGGAGCTCAGCCAATTCTTACACAGGACTGCCACTGCAGCCTGAGTGAAATAACGTCCACGTTATTTCACAGCCATTTTACACTCCACTTAAGTAACTTATAAGTCACCTATATGTCTAACCCTCACTTAGTGAAGGTTAGGTGCAAAGTTACTTAGTGTGTGGGCACCCTAGCACTATCCAAGGTGCTCCCACATTGTTCAGGGCAGATTCCCCAGAGTTTGTGAGTGCGGGGATACCATTACACGTGTGCACTACATATAGGTCACTACCTATATGTAGCGTGACAATGGTAACTCCGAACATGGCCATGTAACATGTCTAGGATCATGGAATTGTCCCCCCAATACCATTCTGGTATTGGGGGGACAATTCCATGCATCCCCGGGTCTCCAGCACAGTGCCCGGGAACTGACAAACTAACTTTCCGGGGTCTCCACTGCAGCTACTGCTGCTGCCAACCCCTCAGACAGGTTTCTGCTACCCCCTGGGGCCTGGACAGCCTGGTCCCAGGAAGGCAGAACAAAGGATTTGCTCTGAGAGAGGGTGTTACACCCTCTCCCTTTGGAAATAGGTGTGAAGGGCCTAGGAGGAGTAGCCTCTCCTGGCCTCTGGAAATGCTTTGAAGGGCCAGATGGTGCCCTCTGTGCATAAGCCAGTCTACACCGGTTCAGGGATCCCCCCAGCCCTGCTCTGGCGCAAAACTGGACAAAGGAAAGGGGAGTGACCACTCCCCTGACCAGCAACTCCCAGGGGAGGTGGCCAGAGCTCCTCCAGTGTGTCCCAGACCTCTGCCATCTTGGATGCAGAGGTGTGAGGGCACAGTGGACAGCTCTGAGTGGCCAGCGCCAGCAGGTGACATCAGAGACCCCTCCTGATAGGTGCTTACCTTTCTCAGTAGCCAATCCTCCTCTGTGGGCTATTTAGGGTCTCTCCTGTGGGCATCTCACCAGATAACGAATGAAAGAGCTCACCAGAGTTCCTCTGCACTTCCCTCTTCGACTTCTGCCAAGGATCGACCGCTGACTGCTCCAGGATGCTTGCATAACTGCAACAAAGTAGCAAGAAGACTACGAGCAACATTGTAGCGCCTCATCCTGCCGGCTTTCTTGACTGTTTCCTGGTGGTCTGCCTTCACCCTGCACTGGAAGCCAAGAAGAAATCTCCTGTGGGTCGACGGAATCTTCCCCCTGCTAATGCAGGCACCAAACTTCTGCATCACCGGTCCTCTGGGTCCCCTCTCACCCTGACGAGCGTGGTCCCTGGAACACAGGAGCTGGGTCCAAGTGTCTTCTACAGTCCAGTGGCCCTTCTGTCTAAATTTGGTGGAGGTAAGTTCTTCCTTCCCCACGTCAGACAGTAATCCTGTGTACTGCGTGATCTGCAGCTGCCCGGGCTTCTGTGCACTTTTGCAAGACTTCCTTCATGCACAGCCTAGCCCAGGTCCCCAGCACTCTGTCCTGCATTGCCCGACTCGCTGAGTTGGACTCCGACGTCGTGGGACCCTCCTTTGTGACTCTGAGTCGACCGCTGTCCTCAGATCTTCTAAGTGCCTGTTCAGGTACTTCTGCGGGTGCTGCCTGTTTCTGCGTGGGCTCTCTGTGTTGCTGAGCACCCCCTCTGTCTCCTCCTCCAAGGGGTGACCTCCTGGTCCTTCCTGGGCCCTAGCAGCACCCAAAATCCTCAACTGCAACTCTTGCAGCTAGCAAGGCTTGTTTGCAGTCTTTCTGCGTGGAAACAACTCTGCATCCTCCAGCACGCTGTAGGACATCTTCTGACCAAAGGAGAAGTTCCTGGCACCTTCCGTTGTTGCAGAATCTTTGGCTTCTTCCAATCGGAGGCAGCCCTTTTGCACCTTCATCCGGGGTTTATTGGTTTTCCCCCCACCCCCAGACACTTGCGTGACTCTTGGAATTGGTCCCCTTCCTTTACAGGTAGGTCTTCAGGTCCAGGAATCCATCTTCAATGTTTTGCAGTCAGTTGTTGTCCTTGCAGAATCCCCTATCTCGACTTTACTGTCTTTCTGGGGTAGTAGGGTAACTTCACTCCTACTTTTCAGGGTTTTGTGGTGGGGTATCTTGGTCACCCTTAGTGTTTTCTTACACTCCCAGCGACCCTATACTCACTACACTAGGCCTGGGGTCCATTTGTGGTTCGCATTCCACTTTTGGAGTATATGGTTTGTGTTGCCCCTAGGCCTATTTCTCCCTATTGCATTCTATTGTGATTCTACATTGTTTGCACTACTTTTCTAACTGTAATTTACCTGTTTTTGGTTTGTGTGCATATCATTTGTGTATATTACTTACCTACTAAGGGAGTATATCCTCTGAGTTACTTTTGGCATATTGTCACTAAAATAAAGTACCTTTATTTTTAGTAACTCTGATTATTGTGTTTTCTTATGATATAGTGCTATATGATATAAGTGGTATAGTAGGAGCTTTGCATGTCTCCTAGTTCAGCCTAAGCGGCTCTGCTATAGCTACCTCTCTCAGCCTAAGCTGCTAGAACACCTCTAATCTACTGATAAGGGATAACTGGACCTGGCACAAGGTGTAAGTACCACAAGGTACACACTATAAGCCAGGCCAGCCTCCTACACCTAACCACAGTCCATTCAGCACAGCCCGATCAAACAACTTTCAGATGCAAGATGCAATGGCAACATATATCTGGGAAACAAGCACATTACGCCATCACAGGCTCATATCATGTCATCAGACGTCTGTGGCCTCATGCTCGGGAGGGTCATGGAGCCACTGTCTGAAAGATTTCCACCAAAAGAATCGTCTTCAGCATCAGAGTTATTAAGTTCTTTTTCGGTGTCTGAGGTCATCGTTGGCTCTATGATAGCTGCAGCAGTTTGCAGTGTGCGGTGCTGCTCCTGGAGGATCTGCTTCAAGTCCGGAGCAAGGCCTGGCGGCCCGGGGGAGGTGTCATGACGTCATCGGTTCTGACGCCTGCGAGGCCCTGGATTCCATTGTTACTTATTTTTTGGCAGCAGCTCCTGCTGGTTAACCATCCCAGTCGACTCTAGCCATTCCCACGTGGCCGCTAGAGTGTCGAAAAAGCGCTCCTTCTGTTGGGCCATGACTCACAGTTTGACAGGAAAAAGGAGGGAGTACGTCAGTCCAAGTGCTCGCAAAGAACCTCATCGAGTTTATGGCTACTGAAGACCGAGGTTTCCTGTCTCGGAGCCAGCCCCCCTTATAGCCGCCTCCACTTCACACCAGGTGTTTTGCTCCTCACTACGCTCTTACCCTCCTCTGAGACTCCCCAGTGGGGCTGCTCCAAGGTCTCTCACATTTCACCCTCCAATCCTGGGGCTCAACACTGGAGGAACGTCCGATCAGGGGGGAAGGCCAGGTAGGTATTAGCCTCAGGTCGGTAAGACACAGCAGGGAGGGCCAATAAGCACCAGTTTCCGAGGCCCCAACTCTCTGTAGTACGGGGCCTGCCTGCGTACGTTGTGCAAGGGGCCAAGGTCACAGCAGCACGTGCCGCTTCTCCCATCCAGCTATCACTTCCGCAGTCTCTTCCCTGCAGGAGCCCCTTCCTGCAGTCCAGGGCCACTGAAGTATCAGGATCTGATTGCCACTATTGGGGCCTTGCATGCATGGCCCGGCCCACCTCCCCGTGTCTGGGGGCTCGCCCCCAGTTTCTGGATCTAAAGAAGGGGGGAAGCGGGAGCGTGTCTCCACAGAGCCAGTGAATGTGGGGCTAGGGGGACTCCCCAGCCTTCGCTGGCCTCGGTGTCCAAGTCCCCCTGGTCAGCGTCTGCCCCCCTAGGGTACCGCTCACCGTCCTCCGCGCCCTCGGAGGGGCAGCCGCCGAACGCACCTCTTCAGGTGCGTCAAGTTGGTTGTCTTAACCTTGTTGAACTCAAGGGGAATTAAGCAAGTTTTACCGCTTTCCCCAGAACCCCAAGCACTAAGAACACTTCAAGCTCACTGAATTATCAAGTACTTCTTCCTTGGATTTTGACTTTCAGGGAGTATATAAGTCAAGACTTATATTTGGAGGGTGGTGTGGGTTACAGCATCTAGTTCTCTTAGCACATGTATCAATCACAATAAACACATTATCTAGGTAGCGTTACTCCCTTTTCAAAATAAATAAGATAATGGAAAAAAGGTCCTCACAGCAGCCTAGTGTCTAGCTGGACCAGGGGCTCAGGCTGATTTAAAGCAGTGTCTATTTGCACGTCTTTTTCCTTAGCTCTGCTGTAGTTTTCCTGTTCCTCAGGAATCAGCTCCAGCACTGACATTATTCAATCAGTACTTAAAGCCATTAAAACTAACCTTAAAAAAACTAACACATATCCCTACAACAATATACAAACAATAGGTAACTATAGTTAAAGATAACTGAAGATATCACAACTTTATGATGCTACCTATCCCAATTTGAAACATGGAAGTGAGAGAAATCCCTTCTAAATTCACAGAAAATGTCATTCCTTTTTCTTTCAACGTCTCTCAAGAGGAAATGTGATCCCAATCTTTTGAAAATGTTCAATTTGGAGAGTTTTCTCCAACATCAACTGCCAAATCTCTAGGCTTCAATTTGGCCTCAACTCTTACATTAATACCACATACAACAAGGCAACAAAATATGCCAGCTTCACCTTCACACCTTGAAGAAAATCTGACACATCATCTTAAAACAACATTTCATGCATTGGTTCTCTCAAAATTAGGCTATGAAAAATTCCCTTTTAGCCAGAGACTAACAAACATCAATTGCCCTGCTCAAAGTTGTTCTGAAGTTTGCTGCTAGACTAGTTCACTCTGAAGCCAGCTATAACCACATCACTCCATACTTCACACATACTGTGTGGCTTCCTCATACACAGGGCTGTAAATGAAAAAAACCTCCCTACATAGTCCTCAACATTCCTGGAGAGCCAAGGGATCTAGGAAGCCACAAAACTTGCCTACATTTTAAAAATCTATTTTTTGGAAAACATTATTTTCAAGTGGATAATTCCTACACTAAGCTTTATTAAAACGACAACTGACTTCACAAAATGAATGCATTAGATAAATTCTGGGTTCAAAACTGTTAACCCTCCACGGGGAATTAATTTGTGCTCTAGTGTCGAAGAAGCAGCATATAAATCAAGAGGATGCCCACATAAACACACGCAGATATGGCTCAGTGGTGGGACTACTCCAGTATATTGACACTAGGCCACAATGGTAGGAACCCTACTTGAAGGCACAAAGACAAGTGGTACACACAAAGAGATAGCGTTAAAGCATGAGAATATGTAAATCAATTGCCGTCCGGCCTATTATTCTAGTAATCCTTGGGCCTGGGAGTACAAAACACATGGGCATTGCAAATATTGTGGTGGAAATATGTGTATACTACCACGGTTTGAAAATCTTAAATAAAAATATATTTTTTTAAAGTGTTAACCATCTCCCCATTTCAGTGTAATTCTAACATATTAACATTGTAAAGCGTCCACATTCTGGCCTCACACTGATCAGTCCACTTGTTGTTTTTAAATGGGTAAATAAAAATGCATTAAAAAAAATTCCTTCAAGTGAGACATCCATGCTTTCCTGCAGAGAGCTCCTCCCCGTTTAAAAGTGAACCTTTTGAATAATAATGTATTCATGTAGTGCAATGCCTATTCTATCGTATGTCACTGGACTCTTACTCTATTGATTATATATGTAGAACTAAGACCGGCCATCCCTTTGGTGCAATCCTTATGCTATCCTAAGAGTTCCTTTGTGGGTGAGGGCTCTCGTATGGCTGCCTTGTTAACCTTCAGTGGGCATTCTTCTATTCTTCCATTCTGTATTTATCCTTCTCTAGTTTCACAGGCACAACGTGCTTGGATCACTGAAAGGTATGCTAGAGATAGCCCAGTTCATGTTGAAAAATGGTGTATTCCCTATCTCTTACTAGTTACGCATGATTACTATTAAGCTTGATTTGTGTGATTATTGTCTTTTCTTTATAGGTCAGCCCCTTTGGTCATGGCATGTTCATAGAAGGCATTTCCAAAGTCTCGAGGATCAGGTTAGTATCGGGGAGCTGGGGAACTGCCCATGTCCTGATCCTAATTGCCTAGCAAGGCTTCTAGGTGGGGAACCTTTCTAAATTGCTGAAGGTCTTTGCTGTTCTCACTCTTCACAAACTAACAAAAAGAGAAAAAAACTTGACCTCAAGCTCTGTGCAACAAGCTATGGTTAAATGGATAAATCACCAGTCCAGGTTGTGCTCAGATCTTTCTCAAGGGACTACATAGAAGAACAGGTGTTCAGAATGCCATATCCTCCCTGCCTGTGCACAGGTTGCTAATGTGTCCTTTTTTTCCCAATTCCCTGTACCTGTATGTCTGATCTGGTGTCTGAAATGCTGATAGTAAATGATGTGGTGGGGTGTGGAGTGGAAGCTTCGTGATTGGGAATGGTTGAGGGAGCAAGGAGGCCTGACAGGACCTACCTGCTGTTGCTGTAACCTAAGGGCCTAAAATATAATAAAGAACTTACCACCTACCTGAGTCTCTCCAGACTCTTGTTTAACCCCTTCGCTGCCAGGGCTTTTTGCCCTCATGTGCCGAGCCTTTTTTTGGCTATTTGGGGCAGTTCGCGCTTAGGCCCTCATAACGTTTTCTCCACATAAGCTACCCATGCCAAATTTGCGTCCTTTTTTTCAAACATCCTAGGGATTCTAGAGGTGCCCAGACTTTGTGGGTTCCCCTGAAGGAGACCAAGAAACTAGCCAAAATACAGCGAAAAATGTGTTTAAAAAATGGGGAAAAATGGCTGCAGAAGAAGGCTCATTTTTCTTTTTCCCTGAAAATTGCATCAACAAAGGGTTTGCGATGGTAAATCCACCATCTTCCCAGCTTTCAGGAACAGGCAGACTTGAATTAGAAAACCCAATTTTTCAACACAATTTTGACATTTTACTGGGACGTACCCCATTTTTACTATTTTTTGTGCTTTCAGCCTCCTTCCAGTTAGTGACAGAAATGGGTGAGAATCCAATGCTGGATCCCAGAAAGCTAAACATTTCCAAAATGTAGACAAAAGTCTGAATTCAGCAAGGGGTCATTTGTGTAGATCCTATAAGTATTTCTTACAGAAAATTACAGCTGAAATAAAAGAATATTGAAATTGAGGTGAAAAAAACAGCAACTTTTCTCCACGTTTTACTCTGTAACTTTTTCCTGCCATGTGAGATTTTTGAAAGCAATATACCTTTATGTCTGCTAGACTCTTCTGGTTGCGGGTATATATAGGGCTTGTAGGTTCATCAAAAACCCTAGGTACCCAGAGCCAATAAATGAGCTGCACCCTGCAATGGGTTTTCATTCTATACCAGGTATACAGCAATTCATTTGCTGAAATATAAAAAGTGAAAAATAGGTATCAAGAAATCCTTTGTATTTCGAAAACATGGCCACAAGATAAGGTGTTGAGAAGCAGTGGTTATTTGCGCATCTCTGAATTCAGGGGTGCCCATTCTAGCATGTGAATTACAGGGCATTTCTCAAATAGACGTCTTTATTACACATTGTCTCACATTTGGAAGGAAAAAATGTGGAGAAAGACAAGCAGCAATAACACTAGTTTTGCTATTCTGTGTTCCCCCAAGTCTTCCGATAAAAATGGTACCTCACTTGCATGGGTAGGCCTAGCGCCTGTGACAGGAGATGCCCCAAAACACAGCGTGGACACATCACATTTTCACAAAGAAAACAGAGGTGTTTTTTGCAAAGTGCCTAGCTGTGGATTTTGGACTCTATCTTAGCCGGCACCTAGAGAAATCTAGCAAATCTGCGCAGTTTGGAAAACTAGACACCTGGGGGAATCCAAGATGGGGTGACTTGTGGGGCTCTGACCAGGTTCTGTTACCCAGAATCCTATGCAAACCTCAAAATTTGGGCAAAAAAACCCTTTTCCTCTCATTTCGGTGACAGAAAGTTCTCGAATCAGAGAGGAGACACAACTTTCCTTCCACCCAGCGTTCCCCCAAGTATCCTGATAAAAATGGTACCTCTCCTGGGGTAGGCCTAGCGCTCGCGACAGGAAATGCCCCAAAACACAACGTGGACACATCACATTTTCACAAATCAAACAGAGCTGTTTTTTGCAAAGTGCCTAGCTGTGGATTTTGGCCTCTAGCTCATCCGGCACGTAGGGAAACCTAGCAAATCTGGGCAGTTTTGAAAACTAGACACCTCGGGGAATCCAAGGTGTGGTGACTTGTGGGGCTTTGACCAGGTTCTGTTACCCAGAATCCTTTGCAAACCTCACAATTTGGCCAAAAAAACACTTTTTCCTCTCATTTCGGAGACATAAAGTTCTGGAATCAGAGAGGAGCCACAAATTTCCTTCCACCCAGCGTTCCCCCAAGTCTCCCGATAAAAATGGTACCTCACTTGTGGGAGTAGGGCTAGCACCCATGACAGAAAATGCCCCAAAACTCAATGTGGACACATTACATTTTCACAAATCAAACAGAGCTGTTTTTTGCAAAGTGCCTAGCTATGGATTTTGGCCTCTAGCTCAGCCGGCACCTAGAGAAACCTAGCAAACCTGCACAGTTTTGAACACTAAACACATAGGGGAATCCAAGATGGGGTGACTTGTGGGGCTCTGACCAGGTTCTGTTACCCAGAATCCTTTTCAAACCTCACAATTTGGCCAAAAAAACACTTTTTCCTCTCATTTCAGTGACATAAAGTTCTGGAATCAGAGAGGAGCCACAAATGTCCTTCCACCCAGGGTTCCCCCAAGTATCCCGATAAAAATGGTACCTCGCTTGTGGGGGTAGGCCTAGCGCCCGCAACAGAAAATGCCCCAAAACACAACGTGGACACATCACATTTTCACACAAAAAACAGAGCTGTTTTTTGCAAAGTGCCTAGCTGTGGATTTTGGCCTCTAGCTCAGCCGGCACGTAGGGAAACCTAGCAAACCTGCACAGTTTTGAAAACTAGACACCTAGGGGAATCTAGGATGGGGTGACATCCTAGAACAGAAAATGCCCCAAAACACAACGTGGACACATCACATTTTCACAAAGAAAACAGAGCTGTTTTTTTGCAAAGTGCCTAGCTGTGGATTTTGGCCTCTAGCTCAGCCGAATCCTAGCAAACCTAGGGAAACCCAACGTGGACACATCACATTTTCACAAAGAAAACAGAGCTGTTTTTTGCAAAGTGCCTAGCTGTGAATTTTGGCCTCTAGCTCAACCGGCACCTAGAGAAACCCAGCAAACCTGCACAGTTTTGAACACTAAACACATCCAAGATGGGGTGACTTGTGGGGCTCTGACCAGGTTCTGTTACCCAGAATCCTTTTCAAACCCCACAATTTGGCCAAAAAAACACTTTTTCCTCTCATTTCGGTGACATAAAGTTCTGGAATCAGAGAGGAGCCACAAATGTCCTTCCACCCAGGGTTCCCCCAAGTATCCCAATAAAAATGGTACCTCGCTTGTGGGGGTAGGCCTAGCGCCCGAGACAGAAAATGCCCCAAAACACAAGGTGGACACATCACATTTTCACAAAGAAAACAGAGCTGTTTTTGCAAAGTGCCTAGCTGTGGATTTTGGCCTCTAGCTCAGCCGGCACGTAGGGAAACCTAGCAAACCTGCACAGTTTTGAAATCTAGACACCTAGGGGAATCTAAGATGGTATGACTTGTGGGGCTCTGACCAGGTTCTGTTACCCAGAATCCTTTGCAAACCTCATTATTTGGCCAAAAAAACACTTTTTCCTCTCATTTCGGTGACCGAAAGTTCTGGAATCAAAGAGGAGCCACAAATTTCCTTCCACTCAGTGTTCCCCCAAGTCTCCCGATAAAAATGGTACCTCACTTTTGTGGGTAGGCCTACTGCCCACGAAAGGAAATGCCCCAAAACACTATCTGGACACATCAAAATTATCAAATACAAAACTACCTGTTTTTGCGGGGGGCACCTGCGTTTTTGGTCCCGGGCTCAGCAGCCATCTAGGGAAACCTACAAAATGCCGACATTTCTGAAAACTAGACACCCGAGGGAGTCCAGGGAGGTGTGACTTTGCATGGATCCCCCAATGTTTCCTTACCCAGAATCCTCAGCAAACCTCAAATGTAACTAAAAAGTCAAATTTTCCCACATTTCGGTGTGGGATCACGCACTGGGACAAATTTCATACCACCCAACATTCCCCTCAGTCTCCCGGTAAAAATTATACCTCATTTGTGTAGGTGGGCCAAGTGCTTGTGAAAGGGAAGAGCCAAAAACATGTCGATATTGAGGGGGAACCAAAGGGGGACCAAAAGGGCAGTTTGCAAAAAAACATTTTTTAGGCTGACAAGTGCAGCAGAGTTTTTATCGGTATAGATGAGACAATGCTGGGTGGTAGGAATTTTGTGGATTCCTGCAGAATCCGGAAGGTTCCATCACAAAAACGTGGGAAAAATGTGTGATTTCCAGCAAAGTTGGAGGTTTGCAGGGAACTGTGGGTATGAAAATTGGCGGGGTGCATGTGAAACACACCACCCTAGAATCACCCAGATGTTTAGTTTTCAGATGTGTCTAGGTCTTTTGGATTTTTCTACATGGCAGCATCTCAAAGTCCCTAAAGTGCAGCCCTCACCATTCCAAGTGGGACGATTTTGAGAGTTAGCTAAGCTCTCATGGCCCAAATGTAAAACCAAAACCCAAAATAATTAAATGTCTTCTTGCTTGCTGTGGGAAAAGATGTTTTAGAGTGCAGGGGAGAGCTGAAAGACTGTTACCCCTTTCAGTTGGGGTGGGGGCATAACCAGGCCCATACTGGCTGGTAGCCACCACCCCAATATATCTATATAAATGTGTAATTCCCTGGCATCTAGTAGACTTTCTGCCCCCTCCCCCCAGTGTGTGGATCAGGGGTAATTGCCCCATCTGCCCACTGGTGGGCAGAACAACTTTGGCCCCATTTATTTAGGGTGTAGGTATTTTGGAAAAATAAACTTCCCTGGTCTCTGGGGGGCTTTCCGCCCCCCCCCCTTTGGGGGCAGATGGGCCTTCCAAAAATAGGTCAATCTGCCCCCAAGGGGGGAAGATATGGCCAACAGTAATGTGCCCCCATGGGGAGTGACCCTTACCCAACGGGCTGCCCACCTAAAGAAAACACACACATACACACAAACCAATCCCTGGTGCCTAAGTGGTTTCTGCACCCGCCGGGGGCAGATCGGCATACTAGAAATATGCCGATCTGCCCCTAAGGGGAGCAGAAATGGCCTAAAATAAATTTGCCCCCCCGGGGAGCAACCCTTGCCTAAGGGGTTGCTCCCATTGCGTGAAATTGGCGCAATAAAAAAAATCCCTGGTGCCTAGTGGTTTGTGCCCCCCTTGGGGGCAGATTGGCCTAACATAAATCAGCCGATCGGCCCCCAAGGGGGGCAGAAATGGTCTAAATACAATTTGCCACCTAGGGGAATGACCCTTGCCTAAGGTGTTGCTCCCCACCTCTAAAAAAACAAAAACAAAATAAAAAAAAGGGAGGGCAGAAATGGCCTAAAATAAATGTGCCCCCCCTCCCTGGGAGCGACCCTTGCCTAAGGGGGTCCCTCCCCTTCCGTGAATTCAATGCAAAGCATTTCTCTTCCGATTGCGCTGGAAGGGGAAGTGGCCTCTGATGAGGTCAGTGCGTAAATGCGCGCTGATGTCATCAGACGTCACTGGGGGGTCAGGGGGGGTCGGGCGGAAGGGGAAGGGCTTCCCCTTCCATCCCTGCCTTGAAGGGGGTGGGAGGGAAGCCCACAGAGGGAGCGCTAGTGCTCCCTCTGAGCTTAGTCCCGAGGAGGTAATGGTTACGTCCTCGGCACATGAGCACTGTGCCATTGGAAGGAACCATTACGTCCATGGCACAGAAGGGGTTAAAGACCCTGCCTTCCAAATTCTACATCTTGATGATGAAGTATTGAAGACCTGCATGAAAATGCAGCAACAATGTGGTGGTAGTTAAGAGCCATTTCTGGTAGTGAAGGAGGATTGTCATGAGAGGGTAGATGGCCGTTTGACCATGAAGAACCATTACCCAACCTCAAATCCACCATCAAGTGTTGTCAGCACTTGCTGCTGGGCAGATGGAGCTCTGTGAGGGGAGCCCCAGTGTATGCCATACCTGGGAGTAAAACTATATCAATCTAGATCAGTCATATCAGAGGGTAACATAAGGAGCGCCATTTGGGCCCTGAGAACCAGCATGGCTTTTTGGAGCTTGCTCCCGCTCTCAGTAGCTGGGCGGATAGCGGTCATTAAGATGGTGGCACTCCCACGCCTACTGTACTACTTTGTGGTCTTGCTAGTCTGGATTCCTGCGGCGATGTTCACAGAACTAGATACTATGCTTACGGCATTTATCTGGGGAAGAGGAAGATGTAGAGTGGCACTCACTAAGTTAAAGCGACCCCGGGCTGAGCGGGGGCTGGCAGTTCCTGATTTCGAGGCCTATTATTTGGCTGCTCAGCTGCAATGGCTGACCCACTGGGAGGCGGAAAGAGGGGCCGGTGAGGAAAGCAATGACATTACGGCTCCCCCGATGTCGTTGCTGGCGAGTGTGTTCTTTGGCCGCACAACGATGGGCCCCGAGCTCGCACCTGAGATTGAGGTCCTTAGCCAGTGTTGGAGGCGCTACTTCCGACGCAGTGGCTTAATTATGCCATATGCACTGGAGATTTCAATGGCCTGGCTTCAATGGTTGCCCCGTGCAGGGGACTGGAGGGGACTGCCATCCTGGGAGGAGGCTGGGGCCCTACAGATGGGAGACCTGTACCGTGAGGGCAGCCTCCTGTCATTCGAGGACTTCCGGCAAGCACATGATCTTCCACAGGGCCATTTTCTGCTACACCATGAGATCACACATGCCGTCCGAGTGCATTGGAGGGTGGGAAATGGAGAACCTGTTCCTCATCGCCCAAGTACCTATTTATTAACTTCAGACTGGATACGGAAGGCAATCACAAGTTTATACAGAGCAATCAATGTAGGAACACAGGGGCCCCTCGAGGAACTGCAACGTAAATGGGAGACCCAGATATCGGAAGGAGACTGGGGCCAAAAATTAGAGAGGGTGCCGAAGATTTCCAGAAACGCTATGTTTCAGCTCATACAATTTTATATCTTACACAGAGCTTATCTTACTCCGCAGAGACTGTGGGACCATCTTCAGATACTAGATGCGAAATGCCCCCGATGCAGGGCAGAGGCGGCAGATTTCATGCACATGATGTGGTCTTGCCCTCCTCTGAGGGAATATTGGAACACAGTGGCGAAGGAAGTTACGGAAATTATAGAGCGCGATGTTGCATGTACATCTGCCCAATTTTTACTACACTGGTTTCCTCATACCCCCAAGAATAGAGCAATTAGTAGGTTTCAGGATCTTGCATTCATACTAGCTAAAAGAGAGTTAACGAAGAACTGGAAAAGCCCAACTGGCCCTTGTCTTCCCAGTTGGAGAAGAGAGCTGAGGAAATGGTCAGAGAGTGAAAGATTAGTTCTACATACAGAGCTCGGGAAGGGAAGAGGTTCTCCTGAGGTAAAGGAGGCTTGGGAACAGCTTATTATCAGGTTACAGGCTGAGACATTGAACCCATGCACAGAAGGAGTAGAGCCAGTTTCTGCATCCCCCAAACGACAAGATACTTCTCCCAATCGCTCACCAGACAACGAATGCTGGGAATAGAACAGATACCTGAACTCCTCAAGTTGAGGGTTCAGCGAGGTGACCAGGGGCAGCATGTGGGGAAGGACAACGAGGAACTTTACACAGGGTGGCAAGGGGGTGGATGGCGTGGACACGGGGGGAGTTAAGAAGTTTATGCGTTATCTTTCTACAGCATATTTGACAGAGATACCACATTAGTACACTTAGGCCCTCATTACAACCCTGGCGGTCGGAGATAAAGTGGCGGTAATACCGCAAACAGGCTGGCGGACAAAAAATGGGATCACAACCACAGCGGAAACTGCCATCATAGACAGCCACTTTAACACTCCAACCGCCAGGGCGGTAGCAACAAACATCAAAAGCACGGCAGAAACAGTACACTGAAGAGGAACCACTCACCTTTCAACACTCAACGAAGAATCAGGATGCCATGGAGCCCGAATTGCAGGTCCTCCCCATGCTGGCGTATCTACTAATACACCAGGAATTTGAAAGAAGGCAGCGGCAACAGCGACAGTGAGTACTGCACCTACCACACAGGGGAGAGGGGGAAAAAGAGAGTGACCCACACATGCAACATGCAACACCCCCACCCCCCACCCTCACCCACAACACCATACACACTAACAGATCCAACAACATTACAGATACACCCACTGACCCCCTGGAAGAACGCAAGGGCAAAAGGAATGGAGTCAAAGCTGTGATGTTTTGAAAATGCATATAAAGTGAACGATTGAAAACAACACTTGCTACAAATATGTCCAATATGCCAGAGGGCCGTACACTGTCCATTACAAATGTCCGTGGACCAGTGGCCCAAAAAATCATGGGCAAAGCCAACACTTGACTCCTGCCTCAAAACGGAGGGAACACTGCATCAGGTCGTAAAAATACAGGCACCTCAGGGGGGGGTGGGGGACACCTCAGCCGGAAGATGGTACTACGCCACTGCTCCTCGAGGGGGCAACATGCCCACAGCGATGTCCTGGGGAGTGCAAAGCCACAATCTCTCAAGTGGGTGGGTTGTCCACTGCTTGGTCCTGGGGAGTGCAAAGCCACAGTCTCTCAAGTCTCTCAAGTCTCTCAAGTGGGTTGGGTGCCCACTGCTTGCTCCTGTGGAGTGCAATGCCACAGTCTCTCACGTGGGTGGTTTTCCCACTGCTTGCTCGTGGGGAGTGCAAAGCCACAGTCTCTCTAGTGGATGGCTTCACCACTAGTTCTGGAGGAGGCCTTCTGCTCAGTGAGCTTCATCCTGCCAAGGATTGGGTGAGTGGATGCATTTCTCCACTGGTTCTGGAGGGGGCCTTGTGCCCTGTCTGCTTCATCCTGCCAAGGATTGGGTGAGTGGATGCATTTCTCCACTGGTTCTGGTGGGGGCCTTGTGCCCAGTCTGCTTCATCCTGCCAAGGATTGGGTGAGTGGATGCATTTCTCAACTGGTTGTGGAGGGGGCCTTGTGCCCAATGTGCTTCATCCTGCCAAGGATTGGGTGAGTGGATGCAGTTCTCCACTGGTTCTGGAGGGGGCATGGTGCCCAGTGATGTTGCACCTGGGGTGTGGCAGTGCACATTCCCTCACCTGGGTGTCTGAGGCACGAGATGTGCAAGGAACAGGTAGCATGATACTCCATGGAGGCAGAGCCACACTCCATCCTGCGGCGCCTTAGGCTGCAAACTGCTGGTAGTGCCAGTGCTGGTACCTCAAGTGGTGGGTGCAGGGTCCAGGACGTCTCCTGCAGCCTCGGACGGCTGCCCACAGGGGATGCTGCTGCTGTCCAATGTAGTGGCACCAGTTGGGCATGTGGCGGTGCATATGGCGGTGCAGGTGGCAGTGCCTGCGGCGGAGATGCTGCCGGTGCTGCCCGTGGTGCAGGTGCTTGCAGTAGTGGAGGGAGACACCAGGCCGTCTCCAGCAGCCTCAGACGGCTGCCCACTGGGGATGATGCTGGTGACTGTCGTTGTGGCAGCTGCGGGGAAGGGGCGGTGCAGATGTAGGTGCAGGTGGCGGTGCACGTGGCGGTCGTTGCGGCGGTGCTCACTGTGGTACAGGTTGCTGGCCTCTCCGGACAAATGGTGGTCACCACTCCCTCACCTGGAGGCTCCGAGCCCTGAAGTGAATTGCCCTTGCCTTTGTGTCCCTTCCCCACCTTGGTAGACGCTGCTGGGACCTTGGCACTGTCCACTTTTGTTTTGGATGAGGCCTTGCTGGGTGGGTCATGCACCTTGCCCTTGCTGCATGTTGTCCCCTTCTTAACCTTGGCAGGTGGCGGAATAGGGTGGTCTTTAGCATCTGTAGGTGGCACCTTGCCAGCCCTGACGGGTGCCCCCTTCGATCTTCTTGGACTTGTAGGGACCACAGAGGATGCCGACTTGGTGACTGAGGTGCTGGCCTGAGATTTAGACATCCTAGTGAAAGGACGGGGGAGGAAGCGTAGGGAAGAGGTCAATGTTAGCCAGGAAAAGTTTTTTATACACACTGGGACGGGAAGATGGAGGGGATGTGGGAGTGGAGGAAGAGGTAGTGGTTGTTGGAGGTGTACGTCTGCTGAGTTTGTGTGAAGGTGCATGGGCTGGAGGCTGTTGCGAGGTGGATGGCTGTTGAGTGGGTGTGTGCTTGCGTTTGTGTACTTTGGGAGGACGGCAATCAGACACACTGGGAGAGGACACTGGGGACGTGTGCATGGTTGTGGGGGTGGTGATTGCTCATGAGGGATGTGTTGTGATGGGCATGCTGGTGATGGAGGCAGTGGCTGATGATGTAGTGCATGCAGGTGTGAGTGGAGACGCTACTGGGAGGGAGGTGGATGAAGAGGAGGAGGGGGACACAGTGGAGGAAGTGGATGTTGGTATGTCGGCATGGGTATGGTGCTTGTGTGAGTGCCTGTGTGATGATGTGTGGTGCTTATGGTTTCCTGAGCCACTTTTGTGGGTTGATGTGTGTGCATGGTCATCTGAAGGTGTGCTTGGGATAGGCTGAAGTAGAGAGGATTGGGGCTGGGTAGTGGAAGTTGGAGGGGGGAAGCTGGACACAGGGACAGTGGCTGCCATCAGTGCTGAGGCCAGAGATTGAAATGCTCTCTGTTGGGCCACCACGTCAGAATGAATGCCCTCCAGGTATGCATTTGTTTTTTGCAAATGTCTCTCGATTCCCTGGATGGCATTCGGAATGGTTGACTGCCCAACAGTGAGGGATCTCAGGAGGTCAAGAGCCTCCTCACTGAGGGCAGCAGTGCTGACTGGGCCAGGGCCTGAGGTACCTGGGGCGAAGGAGAGGCCCACCCTTCTGGGTGAGCGGGCACGGGAAACACACCGAGGGACTGCTGGGAGGGCGGTGCTGGTAGGGGAGGGTGCGGCTGTACCTGTTGTTGGGGTGGGCACAGAGGTGTCTGCCACCGCCAGGGAGCTTCCATTGGAGTCGCTGTCACTGGTATCCCCTTCTGTTCCCGTCGTGGAGCTCCCCTCGCCCTCCGTCCCACTGGTGCCTTTACTATCAGTGGATTCACCCTAATGGGCCATGTGGGATGCAGCTCCCTCCGTCGCCGGTGGCTCTGGTCCTCCACCAGATGATGCTAATGCACATAAGGACAGGGTGACAAAATAAGAAGGGGGGGTCGATAGACAGAGGATACATCACATGGTCAATGCCAGCAACACCACTACCGTTGGCGTACACAACACACACTGAGCTGCCCTATGCACTATGCACTAGACCATGCCCAACCACTCACTAAGGTAGTCACCAGCCCATGGGGTACAATGCCTAACGCCAGCCTCTGCACACCTGACACCCACAGGACCCTGCCCAGTAGTAGTTGGCCACTTGTACCATTGGGGTAGGGGTGCTTCAGAGCCTGCAAACAAGGGACCCACCCTGCCATGATCACCCTGGCCTAGGGGTATGCACAGCCCACATCCCCTCCCCAGCTAGTTCCTGAAGCATGCAAAGTCAGGAATCAGAATCTGTACTCACCCCCTTGTGGCTGCTGTGATGCCCTCAAGTGCCCATCCAACTCCGTATAGGCCACCGCCAGGATGCAGAATATCAGGGGGGTCATGGTGCGACAGGCACCCCTTCCATGTTGGGAGGCCAGCCCAAGCTGGGCCTCCGCTGTCTTGTTGGTCCAGTGGCGCAGGTCCTCCCATCTCTTGCGGCAATGGGTGCTCCGCCTGTGAGAGACACCCAGGGTCCGCACTTCCTTGGCGATGGCATGCCAAATACCCTTTTTCTGGTGGGCGCTGACCTAGAGGGAAAAGACAGGGAAAAATGGAATTGCTCACCCGTCCAGACCGTAATACTCATTGCCCACCAGTTCCCACCCAGGCCCTGACGCACATACACTGACCACCCCTCATGCAGCATTCAGGGCAGGACGCATTAGCACCCCCCAACACGTGCCTTACATCCACACCACTCCAAACAGGCATTGCCCACACATCATACTCACAGTGTACTCACCTGTTTGTCTGGAGGACCATAGAGTAACGTGTACTGGGGGAGGACCCCATCCACCAGTTTCTCCAACTCCTCTGCAGTGAAGGCAGGGGCCCTTTCCCCAGACAATCTAGCCATTGTCACTTCCAGACTCAGGTCACAGCAGCACTTGTAGTGTAGGTCCTCTCCTGTTGATGGTCAGGTAGCAAGTGAGTGAATAGGTAGAAAATGGTGGTGACGTTCGCGGTGGTGTGTACCGTCACCACCAGCGTACATCGCCATTGGCTCCTGGAAGCCATGGAGCCCAATGATTACCAATGCAGAGTTGTGCAACGGTCATCGACCGCCTACCGCAACACAGCACAACGCCAGCGCAGTTACCTCATTTTCCCTTGTCCCTCCTCACAGGTCAGGCAGCCGCCATTTCATGGGGGCACATGGCATGGCACCTAACTGCGTCACAGCACATATTGGCACATATACTGACTCTCGAATTTAAACACTCCTTCTGTGACATTAATACAAACACAGCTGTGCTATCTATGTGGTAAATGGCCTTCTGCTCACCGTTCTCCTCCATAGGCTACAACCGCTGAGGCAGATGATGAGATGGCGGCATCCTCCGGTGTACAGACCCCTGGTGGACCTGTCGACAATGGAGGACAGACACATTATCATCACATACAGACTTGATCGTGCCACAATCCAAGAACTGTATGCCCAATTGGAGCCAGACCTGATGTCAGCTATCCGCCAGCCCACAGGAATACCCCCTCTAGTGCAGGTTCTGTCAGTGCTCCATTTCCTGGCAAGTGGCTCTTTTAAAAAAACAGTGGCCATGGCATCAGGGATGTCTCAGCCAATGTTCTCCAACGTGTTGACCAGAGTGTTGTCTACCCTGCTGAAACACATGTGCAGCTACATCGTCTTCCCCCAGGTGGACGTTTTGGCCACACTGAAATCTGACTTCTATTCCCTGGGACCTATCCCCAACATCATTGGTGCCATTGATGGTACACATGTGGCATTTGTGCCCCCCGCAGAAATAAACAGGTGTACAGGAATAGAAAAAGCTATTGTTCGATGAATGTGTAAATGGTGTGTTTGTCGGACCAGTACATCTCCCATGTGAATGCTAATATCCAGGATCTGTGCATGATGCCTCTATCCTGAGGAATAGCAGCATCCCTTATGTGATGGGCCAACTCCAGAGACACCCGGTGTGGCTAATAGGTGAGCCCAAGGTCCCCACACAGTATAAGTAGGTATCTGGGCATGGGGTTGGCCATAATGGTTAGTGTGTGCCTAACAGTTGTCCCTCGATATTTGCAGGTGACTCTGGTTACCCCAACCTCTCATGGCTACTGACTCCGGTGAGGAATCCCAGGACAAGGGCAGCGGAATGTTACAATGAGGCACATGGGCGAACAAGGAGGATTATTGAGAGGACCTTCAGCCTCCTGAAGGCCAGGTTCCGGTGCCTCCATCTGAGAGGTGGATCCCTGTACTACTCACCGAAGAAGGTGTGCCAGATCATCTTGGCATGCTGTATGTTACACAACCTGGCCTTGAGACGCCAGGTGCCTTTTCTGCTGGAGGATGAGCCTGGTGATGGTCTTGTGGCAACGGTGGAGCCTGTGGACAGTGAGGAAGAGGAGGCAGATGAAGAAGATGTGGACAACAGAACAAACATTATCCAGCAGTACTTCCAGTGACACACAGGTAAGAGACTGTAACTCTTCACATTTCAGTATACTTTTGGACATTGTACATGACAGCCTCTTACCCTCTGTCTAAGGCCAGTGACTGTTCCCTTTGGATTTCCTTTTTTCAGATCTTTGTACCCCATTCCGGCTCCTGCTATGTATACTGCTGCCCACCAACTGTCATACATTGGTATAATTCAATGAACATAGACGTTGCAATGCTTTGAGAATGTTGTAAGAATACATCTTTCCAATCATTACACTGACTCCAGGATGATTTATATTTAAATGGTGTTTATTTTTTGTGCTATATAGTATAGGGGTACGGGGAAGGGGCTGGGGTGATGGTGGAGGAAGGTCCATGGTAGAGTCCAGTCTCTTGGTATCACAGGTGCATTGTCCAATGGGGCATAGGAAGTAGAGGAATGGCAGTTCAAGGTGGACAGGGTGACACAGTGGGACATAAGGGTGACAATCAGGAAAGTCCTATTTCCTGGCGGGGTCTTGGCAATGTTCTCTGTCTTCTGCCTGGATCGCAGGGACCGTTTACGGGGTGGTTCTCCTTCTGCAGAGGGTGGGGTGCTGGTGGCCTGTTGGTCCTGTGGCGGTGCCTCCTGTCCACTAGCACCGGCGGAGGTGGAAGGCTGTTCCTCGGTTTGGCTAGTGTCAGGGGCCCTTTGTTGTGCCACTGCCTCCCTCATGGTCTTGCCCATGTCAGCCAGCACCCCTGCTATGGTGACCAGGATGGTGTAGATTTTTGTTAGGTCCTCCCTGATCCCCAGGTACTGTCCCTCCTGCAGCCGCTGGGTCTGCTGTAACTTGGCCAGTACCGTGCCCATGGTCTCCTGGGAATGCTGGTATGCTCCTATGATGTTTGGGAGTTCCTCGAGGAGGGTTGGTTCCCTGGGCCTGTCCTCCCCCTGTCACACAGCAGTCCTCCCAGTTTCCCTGTTGTCCTGTGTCTCTGTCCCCTGAACCGTGTGCCCACTGCCACTGACCCTAGGTCCCTGATCATCCTGGGTTTGTGGGGTTGCCTGGGGTCCCTGTAGTGGTGAACACATTGCTGATTGATGTGTCCTGGGGACAGTGGCATGGGCCCGCTGGGTGGGTGCTGTGCTGGTGTTTCCTGAGGGGGAGGCTCTGTGGTGGGTTAGGACTGTTGCAGGGAAACCGACTGTCCAGAGGTCTCTGATGGGCCAGGTTGGTCATCGTGATCCAGGCGTGCTGACCTGCTGTCATCACTGTGGGCCTATTCTGAGGGGGGGACTGGATGTTGGTGGCACCTCCTCTCCGCTGACGTTGGGTAGGGATCCTGTTGGCATGCAAATGCATTGTAATTGTATCTATGTGTGCCATCTTGTGCAATGGGTGTGTTTCACTGTATAATTGTGCTTTCCCTGTCGCCTTGGCCTTGTGTGATTCCTGATTGTGTGGGCTGGGTGAGTCTCTCTACTGGGCATGCTGTGGTGATGGGTGTCCATGCATTGGTGTTACATGCAGGGCTTGGTTTTGGGATGGGTGGGTTGTAATAGTGGGGTATATGTGAAGTGGTGGAGTGATGGGGTTGAAGGTGGGATAGGTATTTGTCATGGCATGCAGGTAGGGTGGGGGATATAATAGTAAAGTTTGACTTACCAGAGTCCAGTCCTCCTGATTCTCCTGCAAGGCCCTCAGGATGCATGATCGCCAAGACGTGCTCCTCCTGTGTTGTTGGTTGTGGGGGAGGAGCTGGGGGTCCACCGCCAGTCCTCTGTACGGCTACCTGGTGTCTGGCAACCACGGAATGCACCTTCCCCCATAGGTCATTCCACCTCTTCCTGATGTCATCCTTTGTTCTTCGATGCTGTCCCACGGCGTTGACCCTGTCCACGATTCTCCGCCATAGCTCCATCTTCCTTGCAATGGAGGTCTGCTGCACCTGTGATCCGAATAGCTGTGGCTCTACCTGGATGATTTCCTCCACCATGAGGGTGCCATTGATGTGGTGTGAGTGATATTTGTGAGGTGATGTGTGGGGTGATGTGTTGTGGTGTATATTGTGATGTGCGTGGATGGTGTATGAATGATGGTGTTCTGTGCCTCGGATTGGTTGTGTGCTGTTTGCTTGTCTCTCTGTGCTTGCTCTTTCTTGTAGTTGTAAAGGGTTATAGGTAATGTGGGTGTGTGTTTTATAGTGTTGTGGGTGTGGTGTGTGTATATGTGTCAGGTGTGTGTATTTTGAATTGTCCAATGTGGTGTAGTTTTGTAAGTGTGTGTGTATTTTGAGCATGACGGTATGTCCCGCCAATGGTTTACCGCGGTTGAAAGACAGCCACGTTGATTCGTGGGTCGTGATACTGTGGGCGTATTTCTGTTGGCGTGACGGTGTTGGTTTTACTATCGCCAGTTTATCACTGACCTTTTGTCTTACGGACTTGTGTGGGTGTCTGTATTGTGACAGTATTCTCAGTGTGGGTCATAATACCCGTGGCGGATTCCCACCGCGGTCATGGTATCTTGGCGGCCGTCGGCACGGCGGTAAGTGGGATTTACCTCCAGGGTTGCAATGAGGGCCTTAGTTTCCTTAGACACCAGAACTTAGACAATCAGACTAGAGAATAGGGTCACAGTATTAGACAATACCGGGCCGCTTCTTATTAATATATTAAGATTACGACAATCATGATGTACGATAACTGCCTAGTGTACGATCTTCGTTTCAACATGTATTGTATAGAATACGGACATATCTACATTCAATCATTCAATGTATCTATATGATTGTAATGAGACACCAATAAAATCTGTTTTAAAAAAAAGAAGGAGCTCTGTGAGGAGTGGGCAAGGTCCGGCAAAGAGCAAGCTGTGAGGAGCTATAAACTGAAATGGTGTGTCCTAGTGGATAGTTCTAAGTGTAAGGTCAATGCTCTGGAGACAGAGTTAGAAGGACAGAACGGTGGATACAGAAATGTCAAGACAGCTGGAAGAGACAGGAAATCTCCTTAATTCTGAAATCAGGCAGTAACATATTCAACAGGTGATAGTGACCTAAGGAGCGGTCTTGGTTCGCGCACACTATCATTTCTCAAATAGGTTGACCACAGCACATACTAGTTTATGTTGCTGGAGCTTTCTGTTTTCCCGGTTGGTGTTCATGTACTGCGACAAAAAAGCTATAGAATGCCTGCTGCTTAATTTAGAATGAGACATGACTATCTCCAAGTGCACTGGAGGTAGAGATTAAACTGTGCTGTTCTAGGGTATGTTGTGTCCGAACATCATGGGAAGTCGAAACATCGCCTGCCTGGCATTTGTCCAATAGAGAAGTTAAAATGCAGCATTCAGGTAATTAATCAATGGGGTTGTTTGGCTTTCACAGAGCTTGTAATGTTAGGTATGTTTATGATGTTTATGTTTAAAAAAATGTGCCTTGTTCCCCACTAATTGTTAGGGTTATTAGGTTGGGGAACTGTTTAATTGGTTATTCTTGTGTATTGACATGTGACACATACATCTAAGAGGTAATGCTTGTGTTGAGTTAGTAAGTTTCTGTTTAAGTTGACATCTGTCATTTGAGAATTGCAGTTTATTTTAATGGTTGTGGTGTGCCTAATGCTTCAGAACAGGTTGGAATGTTAAAATTATCCTTATGTATGGTATTTCGGGAGTACCATATTAGCATTTTACTTTGAACTACAAATGGACTCTAGCCAGCAGTTCAGGTAATTGGGTGCAGTGCTTATCTTTGTGTTGCTGTGTAGATACTCGCTGGTTTTGTTTTTCCTAGTGTCACAGATAGAGAAGATTAGTTCTTTCTACTGAGAGATACAAGTCTAGTGCAGTTGTGTGTGTGAAAAAGTGGAGTACCCTGTTGTATAGGAGAGTACCCTAGTGAGTATGCTAAGTTGCAGAAGAGTAATACCTGTTGTGATAAATTGCATTGGGGATTTCTAGGAAGAATTACCATTTAATAAATGTCCAGGTATTCTGCCTTTTTGATCAGAACATTTCCCACATTACTGCCAAGTTTCCAGGATCTGTGCATGATGCCTATGCATTGAGGAATAGCAGCATCCCACAGATGATGACACAACTACATAGAGAGAGTGTGTGGCTCATAGGTGAGCTTGCGGTTTCACACAATATATGTCACTGTATGCCCCCTGGAGTTTTCCTCTGTGCTTCTGTGCATTAGTCGTGTGTGTCTCTCACTACTTCCAGGTGACTCCGGCTACCCAAACCTATCCTGGCTGTTGATACCAGTGAGGAATCTGAGGACAGGACCAGAGAATCGTTAAAATGAAGCACATGGTCGGACCAGAAGAGTAATCGAAAGGACTTTTGGCCTACTGAAAACCAGGTTCAGGTGCCTTCTTATTTCTGGTGGATCCTTAATCTACGTCCCTGGAAAGGTCTGCCAGTTAGTGGTGGCCTGCTGCACAATTTGGCCCTGGGACGCCAAGTGACATTCCTGCAGGAGTACGGGGTAGGCAATGCACCTGTGGCAGCAGAGGACACTGAAGACAGTGATGAGAATGGGGAAGAGGAGGAAGTGGACAACAGGCACATCTGATACACCAGTACTTCCAATGACACTCAGGTAAGACTGTACTTCTGTTCATACCTCCATTACAACATAGTGCTGAGTGGCTGCTGTGTTGTGCCAAGCACAAATCTGTGCATTATTTGACCCAACACTGTTCCATCTGTAGTCAGTTGTGCCAGTGTCATGGTGATAGTGATCAAGCTTATTTAGCCCATGCAATGTATCAGTAGTTTAGCATCTTCAAATACATGCCCACTGCAAACTGTGTCCTCATTCCATACAGTACTTAGCATTTGTTGCTGGGAATGTAATGTGAGTTACAATGTGCTTACACAACTTCTCTGTGACTTAAATTTCCCTGACAGTGTGGCCCAGACTAGGTGGCCCAGAGGACGGTTTGGCATACTGACAACGTGGCATAGGTAATACTGTGGTATCTTGTGTGAGGGCCTGGGATGAGTTGAGTTGTTTCTCCTCACTTATGGTGTTTGGAGTCAATTGCTGTGCAAATGTCTAAGTTGAAGTGACCAGCTGAATGTAGGGTGTTATGTTACAGGGGCTCATGTTGCTCTACTTCTTTTACTTTTCATTTGAATGTCACTAATGGTTTCCCTTTTTGCAGATATTGGTGTGGTTACTACTGTGAATTCATGTGATGCCTATAGACTGTGTTCAAGCAGTTTGGTGGATGGTGACTTGTGGTATACTCTCACACTGGTTATGTGTACCCCAAACTGACTGTTAATTGGATGCATTCACACTTTATGTTACATATGCACTGTGTAATGCAGGTCAAGACATTGCATATTGTTGTACTTAAAGCACAAAACCTTCAGTTGTGTTAAAGTGTGTTTATTGAATTGACAAAAAGGAAGGGACAGTGCAATAGAGTGGGGTGTTGGTGGACAAAATCTTCAGTGTAGTGGCCCAGTTGGTTTGTAGCACAGGTCCAGTATCCCTGGGGCCATAGGGAAAGGAGCAATGGCAGTCCAAAGTGAACAAGGTGTCTCAGTGGCACACAAGAGAGACATTTAGGAGGGGCTCACTTCCTGGCATGGGTTTTGGTCTTGGCTACAGTCTCTGGTGTCTGTCTGGGTCTCAGGGAACGTTTGTGTGGTGGTTCTTCTGCTGCAGAAGGAGGGATGCTGGTGGCCTGTGAGTCCTGTGCTAGGTCCTCCTGTCCACTAGCTGCAGCAGATGTGGAGGGCTGGTTAGTACACTGGCTAGTGGAAGGGGCCTGCTGGTGTTATGTGTACTCATGCATGATGGTAGCTATTTCACTCAGCACCCCTACCATGGTGGCCATGTTGGTATTTAAAGCCTGCAACTGCTGCATGGCCTCCTGGTAGTGTTCCCCTTGCAGCCTCTGGTTCACCTGCAAGATGGTAAGTACCTTGTCCATCCTGTCCTCTGATTTCTGGTATGCTCCCAGGACATGTGTGAGTGCCTCCTGGGCAGTCGGTTCCCTGGGTTGGCCCACCCCTTGGTGCACAGATATCCTCTCACTGGCCCTGACCCCCAATGCCTGTGTCCCCTGAACTGTGTGCCCACTCCCACTGACATCAGGACCTTCATTGTCTTGCCTGTGTGATGTTGACTCATGTCCCTGTACAGGTGGGCACACTTTTGATTGGCGTGTCTTGGGGACAGAGGTTTGGGGAAGTTGGGTGGCTGCTGTGGCATTGGAGTCCGATGTGGGGTGGCCTGTGGGGGACTGGGTGTTGGCTGTGGTGTCCAACTGACCAGTGGTCCCAGATGGGCCAGGAAGATCATCCAGATCCAGACATCCAGAGTTGCTCTCATCACTGGAGTCTTCTTCTGGAGAACTTGGTTGACGTGGCACATACTGGCCTCTGGCATTGGCTGGGGTACCTGTAGAAATGTATAAGATTTGTTACAATCATTGTCAGTTACTTATTCAGCATTTCTGGCTTTCCCTATGGGATGGGTGTTGTTCTTACAACTTTGGTTTGTGTATGATGATGGGTTGTGGGATTGTAAGTGCTACATACTGCCCATGCATTACTGAGGCATGTTCATTCTGAGCTTGGAGGGGTGTGCATAGAGTGAGTAGGGCATGCAGGGATGGTGGTTCTGTGTTTGAGATGGAGTGGAGTGAAGGGAGTCAGGGTGACAAGGTGACATGGCATGCAGGTGTAGGTGGTGGTGGGGTAGTAATAGTGACTTACCAGTTTCCAGCCCTCCAGTGATTCCAGTGAGGCCCTCTGGATGCAGGATAGCCAAGACTTTCTCCTCCCATGTTGACAACTGTGGGGGAGGAGTTGGGGGTCCACCGCCAGTCTTCATGATGACAATGTGGTGCCTGGATGCCATTGCACACAGTTTCCCCCGAAGGTCGTTCCACCTCTTTCTTATGTCGTCCCTTGTGCGTGGATAAGTTCACACTGAGTTCACCTTGTCCACGGTCCTCCGCCATAGTTCCATCTTCCTGGCAATGGATATCTGCTGGACCTGTGCACTGAACAGCAGTGGCTCAACCCTTCTGATTTCGTCTACCACGACCCGCAACTCCTCATCAGTGAAACTGGGGTTCTTTTGTGGGAACATGCCTATTGTGTAGTTTGTGTATTGTGTGTATTGTGCAGAGGGTGGAATGTGTTGTCGGGATGCAAGGTGTGTGTGATGTGGGATGCTGTGGAGTAATGATTGTGTCCAGTGTTGTTGTGTTTTATGTGTTAAGGCATGGTGTGTGATGTGTGATGGGTGTACAGGTGGTTGTGGTTTGTGTGTGCAGTTCTGTAAATGTTTGGGCTGGTAGCGTGTCGCTAGGTTTTCACGTTTGCAAAGACTTTTGGGTTGTGTGGGGTGTGTTTTATAGTGCTGTTGGTGGGTGTGTACAGTGGGTGTAAATCTGTCAGGTTTGGTTTTTTAAATATGGGCAATGTTGGCTTCTGTTGGTGTGACCAAATCGACCGTGGTGGTCCGCACCGCCAATGGGTAACCGCAGCTCAGTGACTTCCGTGGTGATTCGTGGATCATTATTTGGAGGGCGGTGTGTTGCAGGCGGGGCGGGGAGGGTGGTGGGACTGACTGTTTTTCACCGTCGTTAGGACTGGTGGAATTGCTGTTTTTGCTGCTTTCTGGTGGGTTTGTGTTTGTGTGGCATGATCTGGTGAAAGGATTGCAACCTCCATGGCGGTTTGTTGGCAGCCGTCAACACGGTGGTCTTCTGAAAAGACCGCCAATGTCATAATGAGGGCCAGAGTCTTTTGGGACATGGACCCATCCTTCACTATTGGACGCTGCCGGTATGCTGTCACTATCACTTCTGGAAACAGGCCTGCCAGGCTTTGATGTCCAGCTCTTTCATGCTAAGCTCGTGAGCCAGGATGAGTTTATTTTCCTCCATGGACAATCTCTTTTTTTCATCCTCCTCCATGGCCAACTTCTTTTCCTCAAATGTTTTTTCCTTCTCCAATTTGAGCTTAGCCAGATTCAAATGTTAACTTTCTTTCGTCCTTCCTGTCTTCCAGCTCCTCTGGTGAGAGGCCTGAGTGAGATGTGGCTCCCTGCCCTGGGGGGAACCACGGCTCCTGGCAATAATTTGGCCCCCTGTCCCACAGACAGTGAAAGATTATCCAGTGAATCTTGATCTAGCTCTGCATCATACAGTTTCGCCTTATCCTCCTTCTCTGGGATCACAGCTGCTGCATCATGAGCTTCTATCCAGACCCTCAGTGCCTTTTGCATCTTCAACTTCCTGGTGAAGCCCTCGGTAGAAAGCTAAAACCCCATACAAAAATCTTTGAGCTGGACCACAATATTTCTCTCCGGCTTGGTCAGCTCAAACTGAATTCTTGCAGGTGCAGATACATATACAGGAATCTCCAGTAAGAGACACTATGGCCCTCATTACAACCGTGGCAGTTGGTGATAAAGCTGTGGTAATAACGGCAACAGTCCGGTGGTAAAAAAAATGGAATCACGACCATGGCGGAAACCGCCAACACATACATCCACTTTAACACTCCGAACCCATGGCGGTAGAAACAAACAGCGCGCAAGTAACTGCCAACAGACAGGTGGAAGACAATATACCGCCCACACTATTACAAGGCACCAATCTGCCAGCTTTTCCGGGGCGTTACCAACGCCATCAAAAGCACAGCGGAAACAGTCTTCAGAAGGGAAACCACTCACCTCTCGACACCCAACGAGGAACCAGGTCGCCATGGAGCCCGAGTTACAGGTGTTACCAATGTTGGTTTAACTCCTTATCTACCAGGAACATCAAAGACGGCGATGACGGTGAGTACTGCACCTAGGAAACAGGGGAGGAAAAAGAGAGTGACACACAAACGCAACACCCCCACCCACAACAACATACACACACACACACATCCAATTACATCACAGATACACCCCGTCACCCCCTGGAAGAACGCAAGGACCAAATGAAATGAGTTTAATGAGTGTAATAATCGAACAATCAGGTAGCCCAAGATAACTTTAAATCATTAGTATATTCAAATATTTACAGCAAGTACACAAGTCCGTACACTGTCCCATTAAATGCCCGTGGACCAGTGGTCCCAAAAAGCATGGGCGAAGCCCACACATGACACCTGCCTCAAAACAAAGAGAACACTGCAGGGGCATCAGGTCGAATAAAACACAGGCACCTCAGGGGGAAGGAGAGGGGGGGCACCTCAGCTGGATGATGGGACGACGCCACTGCTCCTCGAGGGGGCTCCATGCACACTGCTTGGTCCTGGGGAGTGCAAAGCCACAGTCTCTCAAATCTCTCAAGTTGGTTCACTGCCACTGCTTGGTCCTGGGGAGTGCAAAGCCACAGTCTCTCAAGTCTCTCAAGTGGGTGGTTTGCCCACTGATTGCTCCTGGGGAGTGCAAAGCCACAGTCTCTCAAGTCTCTCAAGTGGGTGGTTTGCCCACTGCTTGCTCCTGGGGAGTGCAAAGCCACAGTCTCTCAAGTGGGTGGTTTGCCCACTGCTTGGTCCTGGGGAGTGCAAAGCCACAGTCTCTCAAGTGGGTGGTTTGCCCACTGATTGGTCCTGGGGAGTGCAAAGCCACAGTCTCTCAAGTCTCTCAAGTGGGTGGTTTGCCCACTGCTTGGTCCTGGGGAGTGCAAAGCCACAGTCTCTCAAGTCTCTCAAGTGGGTGGTTTGCCCACTGATTGGTCCTGGGGAGTGCAAAGCCACAGTCTCTCAAGTCTCTCAAGTGGGTGGTTTTCCCACTGCTTGGTCCTGGGGAGTGCAAAGCCCCAGACTCTCTAGCGGATGCTGTTCTCCACTGGATCTGGAGGGGGTCTGGTGCCCAGAGTGCTTCATCCTGCCAAGGACTGGGGTAGTGGATGCTGTTCTCCACTGGTTCTGGAGGGGGCCTGGTGCCCAGAGTGCGGCATCCTGCCAAGGACTGGGGTAGTGGAGGCTGTTCTCCACTGGTTCTGGAGGGGGCATGGTGCCAAGTGATGTTGCATCAGCGGTGTGCCAGTTCCCATTCTATCACATGGGTGTCTGAGCCACGAGATTTACTGGTAACAGGTAGCATGATACTCCATGGAGGCAGAGCCACACTCCTCCTTGCGACGACTAAGGCTGGAAACTGCTGGAAGTGGCAGTGGTGGGGGTGGTGCCTCATGTAGTGTGTGCAGGGTCCAGCATGTCTCCTGCAGCCTCAGGCGCTTGCCCACTGGGGATGCTGCTGATGTCCGCTGTTGTGGCACAGGCTGGGCAAGTAGCGGGGCAGGTGGCGGTGGCAGCCGCGGTGTCTGCAGCGGAGATGCTGCCAGTGGTGCAGGTTTCTGCACTTGTGGAGGGAGACACCAGGCCGTCTCCTGCAGCCTCAGAAGGCTGCCCACTGGGGATAATGCTGGTGACTGTAGTTGAGGCAGCTGCCATGCAGGTGTCGGTGCAGATGGCGGTGCAGGTGGCGGTCGTTGCGGCGGTGCCCACCGCGGTACAGGTTGCTGGGCTGCCTTGTGAAAGGGGTGACACCAGTTCCTCACCCGGAGGCTCCGTGCCCTGAGCTGACTTCCCTTTGCTCTTGTGTCCCTTCCCCACCTTGAAAGTCGCTGCTGGGACCTTGGCACTGTCCTCTGGAGGTGGCACACTAGCAGCCCTGATGGGTACCCCCCTTTGATGTTCCCGGACTTGCAGGGACCACAATGGACGAGGATTTGGTTGCTGAGTTGTGGATCAGGGCTCTAGACAACTTGTCCCTAGGGAAATGACGGGGGGAGGTGTAAGGAAGAGGTCAATGCTAGCCAGGAAATGTTTCTTAGACACACTGGGACAGGAAGATGGAGGGGGTTTGGGAGTGGAGGAAGAGGTAGTGGTTGTAGGAGGTGTACGTCTGCTGAGTTTGGGTGAAGGTGCATGGGTTGTGAGGTGGATGGCTGTTGAGTGGATGTGTGCTGGTGTTTGTGTACTTTGGGAGGAGGGCTCACAGACACACTGGGAGAGAACACAGGGGATGTGTGAATGGCAGTGGGGGTGGTGATTGCACGTGAGTGGTGTGTGGTGATGGGCATGCTGGTGATGGAGGTAGGGCTAGAGTCAGGCGTACTCGCCGCATATCGCTACTATACATAAACGAGACTGGAAAGAAGAGATACAGGTTAATAGATTTGCATATTGAATAACAGATGTGGAAAACGAACTGAACAATCGATGTCCTGAGGAATTCTAGGGGCAATCCCCTGACGAAACACGTGTTGACAAGCTAACAGGATTCATGAATCAGTGGAATCATAGAAGCGGATTTGTGATTATTGTTTGAAGAAATATTGAATTACATTCTGAGGATTTAACTTGTGACTTTATTTGGAACATTGACTCTGTTGGAACATTCAAGATGGAATCGTTCCTTATTGAATAAATATTTTTTGATTTATGGAACAAATTTATTCTTTGGATTATATTTGATGTATATTTTTACATTGCAATTTTACATTGTATGTTTTGATTTATACGTGTGCCACTACACATTATTAGAGGATGTAGTGCATGCAGGTGTGAGTGGAGACGAGGCTGGGAAGGAGGTGGAGGACGTGGAGGAGGGAGACACAGTGGAGGCAGTGGATGTTGGTGTGTCTGCATGGGTATGGTGCTTGTGTGAGTGCCTGTGGGATGTGTGGTGCTTATGTTTGCCTGAGCCACTTTTGTGTGTTGATGTGTGTGCATGCTGGTCTGATGGTGTGCTTGGGAAAGGCTGAGGTAGAGGGGATTGGGTCTGGGTAGAGGAGGTTGGAGGGGGAGGCTGGACACAGGGACAATGGCTGCCATCAGTGCTGAGGCCAGAGCCTGAAATGCTCTCTGTTGGGCCGCCACACCAGAATGAATGCCCTCCAGGTATGCATTTGTTTGCTGCAAATGCCTCTCTACACCCTGGATGGCATTCAAAATGGTTGACTGCCCAACAGCGAGGGATCTCAGGAGGTCAATAGCCTCCTCACTGAGGGCAGCAGGGCTGACTGGGGCAGGGCCTGAGGTGCCTGGGGCAAAGGAGATGCCCAGCCTCCTGGGTGAACGGGCACGGAAAACACACTGAGGGGCTGCTGGGAAAGCGGTGCTGGTAGAGGGGGTGGCGGCTATACCTGTTGTTGTGGTGGGCACAGATGTGCCCGCCACCGCAAGGGAGCTCCCATCAGAGGAGGAGTCGCTGGTGTCTCCTCCTGCCCCAGTCGTGGAGCTCCCCTCGCCCTCCATCCCACTGGTGCCTTCAGACTCCGCACATTCACCCTCCTGGGCCATGTGGGTTGCAGCTCCCTCCTGCTCCGGTGCCACTGCTCCTCCACCAGATGATGCTAATGCACACAAGGACAGGGTGACAAAACAAAAAGGGGGGAAAGACAGAGGGGACACATGGTCAGTGCCAGCAGCACCACTACCGTTGGCGGACACAACACACAGGGAACAGCCCTATGCACTAGCCCATGCACTAACAGTTCTTAGGAAAATCACCTGCCCATGGGGGACGATGCCTAACCCCATTTGCTGCACACCTGGAACCCACAGGAGCCTGACTAATTGTAGATGGCCACTACCACTATTGGGGTTGGAGTGGCACAGAGCCTGCCTAACAAGGGACCTACCCTACCAAGCTCGCCCTGGCCTAGGGGAACCCACAGCCCACATCCCCCACCCAGACACCTAGTGAAGCACGCAGAGTCAGCTGAATGAGACTGTACTCACCCCCTTGTGGCTGCTGTGATGCCCTCAAGCACCCATCCAACTCCGGATATGCCACTGCCAGGATCCGGAACTTCAGGGGGGTCATGGTGCAACGGGCACCCCTTCCACGTTGGGAGGCCATCCCCAGCTGGGCCTCCGCTGTCTTCTTGCTCCAGCGGCGCAGGTCCTCCCACCTCTTGCGGCAGTGGGTGCTCCGTCTATGATAGACCCCCAGGGTCCGCACTTCCTTTGCGATGGCATGCCAAAGACCCTTTTTCTGGTGGGCGCTGACCTAGAGGAAAGGTAAAGTAAGAATGGAACGTACTCCCCCATCCGGTTCTCCTTACTCATTGCCCACCAGTTCCCACCCATGCCCTGAAACCCATACACTGACCATCCTCACATGCAGGCCACAGCCCCCCCCCCAACATGTGTCTTCCATCCAGACCACTCCATACATTCATGTTCCATCCATCATGCTCACAGTGTACTCACCTGTTTGTCTGGAGGACCGTACAGTAGAGTGTTCTGGGGGAGGACCCCATCCACCAGTTTGTAGACTCCTCCGCAGTGAAGGCAGGGGCCCTTTCCCCAAACACTGTAGCCATTGTCGCTTCCAGACTCAGGTCACAGCAGCACTTGCAGTGTAGGTCCTCTCCTGTTGAAGGTCAGGTATCACATGAGTGAACAGATAGAAAATGACGGTCACATCCGCGGCTGTGCTTTCCATCACCGCCGGCGTACATCGTCATTGGCTCCTGAAACCCATAGGGCCCAATGATAACCAATGCTGAATTGCGCGGCGGTCTTTGACCGCCTACTGCAACGCTGCACAACCCCAGCGCAGTTACCTCATGTCCCCTTGTCCTTCCTTACAGGTCAGGCAGCTGCCATTTCAGGGGGGCACATGGCAGGGCACCTAACTGCGTCACAGCACATTTGGGCAGGAAAACGGACAGACAGCGCCACACACCGATTAAATCACATTAGTGCAAAACACCCTTGTGCAACCTATGTGGTATGTGTATGCTGTATGTTGCACAACCTGGCTTTGCGACGCCTGGTGCCTTTTCTGCAGGAGGATGAACCTGATGTTGGTCTTGTGGCAGCTGTGAAGCCTGTGGATAGTGAAGAAGAGGAGGTAGAAGAAGAAGATATTGAAAACAGAAACAACATCATCATGCAGTACTTCCAGTGAGACACAGGTAAGAGACTGGCACTGCTCCTCTCATATCAGACTACTGTAGGACATTGTATAACTCTGCCTTTTTACCTCTGTGTATGGACCCTGACAGTTGACTTTGGCTTTCCTTTTCACAGATATGGGTCCCACATTCTGCCCTCTGCTATGTTCACTGCTGCCCGACAACTGTCATACTTTGGTGTGTTCAAATGAACATTAACATTGATATTTGTCAAAGAGGTTGTAATAACACATTTGTGAAAGTACAGACTGACTCCAGATTGTTTTGTGATTCAAGGGTGTTTATTTAAGTGCTAAGTGGAGGGGAATGTGCAATGGGCTGGGGTGAAGGTGAAGGAATATCCATGGTAGAGTCCAGTCTATTTGTACCACAGGTGCATTGTCCAAGGGGGCATAGGAAGTGGAGCAATGACAGTGCAAGGTGGTCAGGGTGACACAGTGGGACAGAAGGGTGACAAGCAGGAGAGTCTTATTTCCTGGTGGGGGTCTTGGCAATGTTCTCTGTCTTGTGCCTGGATCGCAGGGACCGTTTGCGGGGTGCTTCTACTTCTGCAGCAGGTGGGGTGCTGGTGGCCTGTTTGTCCAGTGGCGGGACCTCCTGTCCACTAGCGCCAGCGGACGTGGAAGGCTGTTCATCATTTGGCCTGGTGTCAGTGGCCAAGCGGTATGCCACTGTCTCCCTCAGGGTGTTGATCAAGTCTGCCAGCACCCCTGCTATGGTGACCAGGGTGGTGTTAATGGACTTCAAGTCCTTTCTGATCCCCATGTACAGTTCCTCCTGCAGCCGCTGGGTCTCCTGAAACTTGGCCAGTACAGTGCCCATGGTCTCCTGGGAATGGTGGTATGCTCCCATGATGTTTGAGAGTGCCTCGTGGAGAGTGGGTTCCCTGGGCCTGTCCCCGCCTGTCGCACAGCAGTCCTCCCAGCTTCCCTATTGTCCTGTGCCCCGTTCCCCTGAACTGTGTGCCCACTGACCCCAGGTCCATGATCGTCCTGGGTTAGTGGGTTTGCCTGGGGTCCTTATAGTGGTGGACACACTGCTGATTGACGTGTCCTGGGGGCAGTGGCATGGGCCTGCTGGGTGGGTGCTGTGGTATTGTTTCCTGAGGGGGAGGTTCAGTGGTGGTTTGGGACTGTGGCAGGGGAACCGACTGTCCAGAGGTGCCTGATGGGTCGGGCTGGTCATCTTGATCCAGGCGTGCAGAGCTGCTGTCGTCACTGTGGGCCTCTTCTGTGGGGGGACTGGATATGGCTGGCACCTCCTGTCCGGTGACGTTGGGTAGGGGTCCTGTTGGGGTGTAAATGCATAGTTATTGTATCTGTGTGTGCCATCTTGTGCAATGGGTGAGTTTACCTCTACTCCTGTGCTCGCATTATAGTCTTGGCCCTTGTGTGAGTGGTGATTGTGTGCTCTGGCTGAGTCTCTCTACTAGACATGCTTTGGTGATGGGTGTCCATGCATGTCTGTGATGGGTGTCCATGCATTGTTGTGACATGCAGGGCTTGGTATTGGAATGTGTGGGTTGTGATATGGGGTATCTGTGAGGTGTTGGGGTGATGGTTGTGAGGTTAGGAGTAGGAGTTTGTGATGGCATGCAGGTTGGGTGGGGGATAGAGTAGTAAAGATTTGACTTACCAGAGTCCAGTCCTCCTGCTACTCCTGCGAGGCCCTCAGGATGCATGATCACCAAGACTTGCTCCTCCCATGTTGTTAGTTGTGGGGGAGGAGGTGGGGGTCCACCGCCAGTCCTCTGTACAGCTATTTGGTGTCTTGCTACCACGGAACGCACCTTCCCCCGTAGGTCATTCCACCTCTTCCTGATGTGATCCCTTGTTCTGGGGTGCTGTCCCACAGCGTTGACCCTGTCCACGATTCTCCACCATAGCTCCATCTTCCTGGCAATGGATGTCTGCTGCACCTGTGATCTGAATAACTGTGGTTCTACCTGGATGATTTCCCCCACCAAGACCCTTAGCTCCTCCTCTGAGAACCTGGGGTATCTTTGTGGTGCCATGAGTGTAGTGTGAGTGGTGTGTGAGGTGATGGTTGATGTGATGTGTGGGGTGATGTTTTGGGGTGTGTTTTTTGAGGTGCATGGATGGTGTATGAATATTGGTGTTGTGTGCCTCTGGATGCTGGTGTTGTCTTTGCTATTCTCTCGCTCCACTTCTTCAAAAAATGTCGTTGTAAGGGGTTGTGGGTAATGTGGGTGGGTGTTTTATAGTGGTCTGAGGGTGTGGGTGCGGTGTGTGTATGTGTGTCAGGTGTGTGTATTTTGAATTGTCCAATGGGGTTGTGTTTTGTAAGTGTGTGTGTACCGCCAATGGTTTACCGTGGTTGAAAGACCACTGCGTTGATTCGTGGGTCGTGATAGTGTGGGCGTATTCCTGTTGGCATAACAGTGTGGGTTTTGCTATCACCAGTTTATCACTGATCTTTGGTGTGGCGGACTTGTGTGGGTGTCTGTATTGTGGCGGATTTCTAGATGTGTGTCCCTGATCGTCCTGGGTTAGTGGGTTTCCCTGGGGTCCCTGTAGTGGTGGACACACTGCTGATTGACGTGTCCAGAGGACAGTGGCATGGGCCCGCTGGGTGGGTGCTGTGGTCCCTGCACCCGTGCTGTGGTGTTGTTTCCTAAGGGGGGAGGTTCAGTGGTGGTTTGGGACTGTGGCAAGGGAACCGACTGTCAAGAGGTGCCTGATGGGCTGGGCTGGTCATCTTGATCCAGGCGTGCAGAGCTGCTGTCGTCACTGTCACTGCAGACCCTCTGTGTTCAGTTTAAACTGCCATTTTGATCTGGCCAGTGTACCAGGCCCAACCTTCCTTTTAGTACATATACGTCACCCCTAAGGTAGGCACTAGTTAGCCTCAAGGGCAGGGTGCAGTGTACTTAAAAAAGATGGAAAAGTACTTTTAAGCCTAACATGTCCAGATAGCGAAAAACCCTTAAATTTGTTTTTCATTATTACAAGGGCTATCTCTCCCATAGAACAGCATTAGAATTACCTTAAAGTATCTTTTAAGTATAATTTTCAATTGGGAAGAGATAGTTATGTGGGATTTGGTATCCCTGGACTCACAATTTAAAATCACAACTCATGGTGAAGTTGGATTTTAAATTGTAAGTCTGAAAATGCCACTTTAGAAAGTTGCCATTTTCTTTACCTTTAACATCCTGTGCCTCTGACAGTCTCTGAATACATGCCTGGGGTGGCTGACAGCTGGTCTTTGTGCATTCCCACTAGACAGTCACACACAAAGGGAGCTGGGGGGTGGCATTTGCATACTGATGGCCCATCACCAGGCTGATGGATCTTCTGGGACTAGGTAGGAGGGAGGAGCTGACACTTCCCTCTGAATAGGTCTGTGCCTCTCCTCACACAAAGGGCTACATAACCCCCTGTAGAGTGCCTGAGCCAGGGAGGGCAGGAAAGTGATCATGTGGGCTTTAAAGAAAGACCTAGAAGTTTCTCTAGTCTTCCAGACCTGGGGTAGCACAGAATAAATACTAGACACTTAACCCCACCAGATTAGATCTCTACTGGAACAGAGGGCACTCTGCCGGGAAGGACTACTGTGCTGCCAGGAGGGACTGCCATTCTGCAACTGTGTTGGCCTACTGCTGCTGCGGTAGGAGGGACTGACACTTTGCTGCTTGCCTGCTGTCTGCTACTTCTGTCCTGCAGTGAGAAGTGCTGGACTCACTCCCTACATCCTCAACCCTTAGAGTCTCCAAGGGCTTGTTTGCTTGCCCCCTGTTTTCCCGCAGTCTCAGGAATATCAAAGACTGCCCCATAACGTGACAACCACTGCCGTGACACCACCACTACCTCTGGCCATGAAGAGCACTCTCTGTGATCAGCGTCTGGTGCGGGGTAATTGTCATCTGTGACTGTCCCAATCATGCCGCTCGTAGCTCATCGCGCCATGTGGCCCAATCCCAGCTGACTACAAGCAGCCGTCCTCTCTGCACGAATGCACTTGTTCTTTGCCAGTGAGGACACCATGATGCTGGGGGAAGCTGTTGAGGAAAAACCCCTCCAAGGACAAGCCGTCAGCCCTGTGATGGAGGAAGCCACCCAGCCACGATCCTGCACGCCTGTGCTGGCCAGCCCTGAAATCACTGCCAGTCAAAAAGGAAGGAGCTGCTTCTCTGGACCCAGGCATTTCTGATGGCCTTGTCCCCCGAGGAGCCCCATCAACCACAGACTACTGCTGCCGCATGACGGGCCTATTGCACCACACCACACTCCAGGTACAGTGGCCGGCAGGGATCTGACTGGTTGGGCGGGACAAGTCTCCGGCAACTCCCCATCCCGGATGGCATTACAGGAGATCCTTGCCCCATTGTCATGGCTAATGACGTGTCCCCTATACAGGGAAGAAGTTTTCTTTTCACAGCACCATCAATGAGCGCACAATAGCACTGCTTTCTGAGGGACACTCAGAACTGTATGGTTTGCCTAGATAACTGCACTTCAACCACTCCTGACTGAGGGAGAAGTCCTCTCTAGCACTGATAGCGCGGAACAGTGTCTCACTCTAATTATGTCTGTAACCTCAGGGAGTGACTAATTACTGCTCATGGTGCACGATTAATGATATCATACCTGTTGGATTTTTGTTGTGCTGGTCTTACTTTATGCAGATAAAGATTATCTATTTTTCTGAGGTGATGTTTAGCCTTTTTGTGGTGTTTATAACGTGTTACTGTAATTAGGCCCTCATTACGACCCCGGCGGTCCAATGTCCGCCAGCATAAACACTTTTCGGGGTTTTGACAGTCTGGCAGTGCCGCCCTGGTGATTTCGACCCCCTTCTCTGCCAGCTGACGGAGACGGGTGCAGGGTGCCCATGGGGGCCCTGCACTGCCCATGCACTTGGCATGGGCAGTGCAGGCCCCCCCCTGGCCATCCCCGTCGCAATGTTCACTGTCTTTGTAGACAGAGAACATTGCAATGGGTGCTGCTGCACCCCACGCACTACAGCATTGCCGCTGGCTCTAATATGTGCTGGAGACAATGCTTTAGGCTGTTTCCCACTGGGCCAGCAGGCAGAAACTGTTTTGCCGCCCGCTGACGCAGCGGGAAACTCGTAATGGGCCCGGCAGGAAGGCTACCACACTGGCGGTAACCTACTCAAGGGGACTTTGGCGGACAGGCTTTTCCGTCCCCTGAAGTCATAATAAGCCCCTAAGTACTATACAAATACTTTACACGTTGCCTTCTACGTTAGGCCTGCCTGCTCTGTGCCAAGCTACCAGGGGGTGAGCACAGGTTGATTTAGGTTGTGTAACTGACTTACCCTGAATAGGATTGAGGTCCCTACTTCAACAGGGTACATACCTCTGCCAAATAGAGATCCAATTTCTAGTAGCCTTTCTTTTGTGTGGGAGCAGTACACTGCCTTTTCAGCCCAGGATGACCTATCTACATGCATGTGGCCACTCAGTCACACCTACCTTTTCTTTCTGTGAGATTGTCTAGAGGGGATGCAGGAACCAGCTGTCAGCCCAGCCCAGATGTGTACTGGAGACAGGCTGCAGGCACACAGGGCTAAGAGCTATAAAATGCCTACTTTCTAACAGTAGCATTTTCAAAATTGTGATAATAAATCAGGCAATACCATTAAAGAGGATTTGCCATTATAATTCCATAGGTACTAAACATGACATGCCTACTCCTTCTCAATAAATTATTAGAGTATAATAGGATTTATATTTCAGCAGACAGATATTTGTCACCGTTGTGATGGAGTATCCCCTCTGCCAAGCTGTAAATCAGGCCCTTTGTCTCGTTCCTGCAGGGCTTTATATCCAAAGTTGGCAATTTGTCCTTTTTAGAGCTATATTTAATAATATCTTTAAAATTGAATACCTCTTGTCCTGTTGGTTGGATTTTTGTTGTTTTTGCCTTGGTCTATTTATTAATAACTACTCTATTTTTCAAAACAGGTGTGGTATCCTTTTGTGGTGTGCTTTCACTTTGTTACTGTTTGAAGTGTTGCACAAACATGTCACACATTGCTTCTGAGTTAAGCCTGACTGTTCTGTGCCAACCTACCAGAGGGTTAATTTGTGGTTCCTTGTAACTTCACCTTAAGAAGAATTGTGGTTGCTGCATGAGAAGGGTTTCAGACCCTGAACCATTATCCTAATTGTTTACACTACCTGAGTGACTCGAGGCACTTGCATGAAGATCATTTCTCAGCTGTCTCATGCGCCATCCCAGCTTGAAGTAGGTTGAGTGACTGAGCATGCATACTCGAGAGAACAAGAGGGTCTAATGGATAAGCCCAGAAAGCCACAGCCCGATCAAGGAACTGAGGCAGACAGAGTGACACTTTCTAGCAAGTAGATTCAAGAGTAACTACTCAAAATGAGCTGTAACGTCAATTCAGGTCTCCCTGCCTTATGTAAGGATGTCCTGATTATTGCTAATTTGAATCCACCATGTTTAATATTACTGATTCTGATTTTCATTGCAAACATTTTCACTTTGTCTATAATTAAAATACTTTGTTTTAATGGCTGCAAATTGCTATATTAAATGTTAATATATATATTGACTTCTGAGTCTCTAGCCCTCACCACTTTCCTGGGCAAGCCTTATACCACCTGCCTAGCCACTTTAAGGATCAAGTGATAACAGGTATACTTGCTGATACGTTTGGAGTCCAGCTCTATGGAGGTCCTAGGAGAACAGATCCAAAAAGCCCTAGCTGACACAACTGGAGCCAAGTAACACATTTTTTTCTCTGTGACCCTCCTCCCATGACCAGGTCCCACATGTCTGCTGAACTTGAAGCCATTAAAGAATACCAAAGCCCACAGAACATCCTTCCACCCTAATCACGATGAAGCAGAGTCAAGGCAGGTGTACTTTCTATGTTCTATGTACAACCATTGTTCTGGTCTGAAAGTCTGTTTCTGAGATACCCTAGTTGGTTGTCTGATGGAATATATCTGACACAAATATTGGAAAAAAAATATTGAGTACTAAAATGTGGACTTTATATACTTTGTACTTCTTAAAGTCAAAAGTATACCAAAATGTAACTATTATATTAACTTTAGAATATTAAATTCAGAAATATTATTGAATTAAAAAAATATAAACGTACACATACAAAATTATGACACATAGGCCCTCATTATGACATTGGTGGTAAGTCCCTCTTACCGCCATGCTGACTGTCCCCAGCGTACCGCTGCTGCAGCGGAATACCGCCACCCATATTATGACACACACATAGCAATCCGTCACTATACAGCCACACACATGTCCGCCAGCCCAAAGGTCAGTGATAAACTGGCGGTATCAAAACCCACACCGTTACGCCAACAGAACTACGCCCACAGCATTATGACCCACGAATCACCGCGGCGGACATTCAATGACGCTAAACCATTGGCTGTACATACTGCCGCGCTAAAAATACCCACACACATACAAAACAACACTACATTGGAAAATTCAAACTACACACACCTGACACACATACACACACCACACCCACATATCCACACCACTATAAAACACACACCCACATTACCCACAACCCTTCACGACTACAAACAATTGCCAACTGAGAGAGATAGACCAAGAGCACCCACAGAACCAGAGCAACATAACACCATCACCCATACACCATCCACGCACCTTACAGCACACACCCTCACACACACCACTCACACTACACTCATGGCACCACAAAGACACCCCAGGTTCTCAGAGGAGGAGCTAGGGGTCATGGTGGAGGAAATCATCTGGGTAGAGCCACAGTTATTCGGATCACAGGTGCAGCAGACATCCATTGCCAGGAAGATGGAGCTATCGCAGAGAATCGTGGACTGGGTCAACGCCGTGGGACAGCACCCAGAACAAGGGATGATATCAGGAAGAGGTGGAATGACCTGCGGGGGAAGGTGCGTTCCGTGGTAGCAAAACACCAAATAGCTGTACAGAGGACTGGCGGTGGAACTCCACCACCTCCCCCACAACTAACAACACAGGAGGAACAAGTCTTGGCAATCATGCATCCTGAGGGCATGGCAGGAGTAGGAGAAGGACTGGACTCTGGTAAGTCAACTCTTTCAACTATCACCCGACCTGCATGTAACACCAATGCACGGACCCCCATCACGGACCTGCATGGACACCAATCACTAAAGCATGCACACTAGAGACAATCACCTAGCCCACCAAATAAAGACTCACACAAGGCAAAGCTGCCAGGGCAATAACAACAATAGAGGGCAACACACCCATGCATAAGATGTCACACACAAAAACAATAACACTGCATTTACATCCCCACAGGTTCCCCACCCCACGTCACTGACGAGGAGGTGCCAGCAACCTCCAGTCGCCCCCAGAAGAGGCCCACAGTGATGACAGCAGCTCTGGACGCCTGGATCGGGATGACCAACCTGGCCCACCAGGGACCTCCGGACAGTCGGTTACCCAGGGACAGTCCCACACCACCACAGAGCCTCCCCCCTCAGGAAACACCACCACTGTACCCACCCAGCGGTCCCATACCTCTGTCCCCAGCACATGTCAATCAGCAGTGAGTCCACCACTACGGGGACCCTAGGACACCACACAAACACAGGACAATCAGGGACCTGGGGTCAGTGGCAGTGGGCACACGGTTCAGGGGACAGAGGCATAGGACAACAGGGAAGCTTGGAGGACTGTTGTGCGACAGGAGGAGGACAGGCCCAGAGAACCGACTCTCCAGGAGGCACTTGCAGGGATCCTGGGAGTATACCACCATTTCCAGGAGATGATGGGCCAGATAAAGGACAAGTTGCAGGAGACCCAGCGGCTGCAGGAGGGACAGTACCTCGAGATCAGAGAGGACTTGAAGAACATCAATACCACCCTGGTCACCACTGCAGGGGTGCTGGCAGACATGGCCAACACCATGAAGGAGGCAGTGGCACAGCACTGGGCCCCTACCACTAGCCAAACTGATGAACAACCCTCCGCCTCCGCTGCCGTTAGTGGACAGGAGGCCCCGTCATAGGACCAACAGACTACCAGCATCCCTCCCCCTCCAGAAGGAGAACCACCCTGAAAATGGTCCCTGCAATCCAGGCTGAAGCCAGAGACTATTGCCAAGACCCCCGCCAGGAACTAAGACTTTCCTGATTGTCACCCATGTGTCCCACTCTGTCACCCTGTCTAACTTGAACTGCTATTGCTCCACTTCCTATGCCCCCTTGGACAATGCACCTGTGATACAAATAGACTGGACTCTATCCTAGACTTTCCTCCACCATCACCCCAGCCCATTGCACACCCCTCTACTTATTGGCACTTAAATAAACACCATTTGTGTATTTAAGTATGGAGTCTGGCAAATGATTGAACAATGTATTTGTTTAACAAGCTTTAAACACTGCTGTACAACTGTACAGTAATGTATACATAGGAATGACCTGTAGTTGGCTGAAGTCAACACACCAGGAGCCAGAGTGGGGCACAGGTATCTGAAAATAGAGATGCTAAAGGGTACAGTAAGTGACCATAGAAGTGGGAAAATCAGCCTGCCATGTACAATGTCAAACACAAAACTGTCATTGTAAAGTGAAGTTACAGTGTCTTACCTGTGTGTCACTGGAAGCATTGTCGGATTATTGTACTTCTGTTGTCCTCACCCTCATCCTCATCCTCTGCCTCCTCATCTTCACTGTCTACAGGGTCCACTGCTGCCACATGGCCATCTCCAGTCTCGTCCTCCTGCAGAAAAGGCACATGGCGTCTCAAGGCAATTTTGTGCAACATACAGCATGCCACGATGATCTGGCAGACCTTCTTGGGTGAGTAGTACAGGGATCCACCAGTTAGATAGAGGCAACAAAACCTGGCCTTCAGGAGGCCAAAGGTCCTCTCGATAATCCTTCTTGTTTGCCCATGTGCCTCATTGTAACGTTCCTTTGCCCATGTCATGGGATTCCTCACAGGGGTCAGTAGCCATGATAGGTTGGGGTAACCAGAGTCACCTGCAAATATCGAGGGACAACTGTTAGACACACCCTTAGGGTCCGCACCATACCCACACATCAACACCTACTTGGTAAGAACCAAGGCTCACCTATTAGCCACCCCAGTGCCTCTGGAGATGAGCCATCACATATGGGATGCTGCTATTCCTCAGGATAAAGGCATCATGCATAGACACAGGATACTTTGCATTGACATGGGAGATGTACTGGTCCGCCAGGCACACTATCTGCACATTCATCGACTGAAAGCTCTTTCGATTCCTGAACACCTGTTCATTTCTCTGGGGGTGGGGGGCAAATGCAATATGTGTACCATCAATAGCCCCAATTATGTTGGGGATATGTCCCATTTGCATAGAAATCAGCTTGCACTGTGGCCAAATCCTCCACCTGGGGGAATACGATGTAGCTGTGCATGTGTTTTAGCAGGGCAGACAACACTCTGGTCAGCACTATTGAGAACACTGGCTGTGACATTCCTGCTGCCAAGAACATTGTCACTTGGAAGGAGCCAGTTGCCAAGAAATGGAGCACAAATAGGACTTGCACAAGAGGGGGGATCCCGGTGGGCTGACGGATAGCAGATATCAGGTCAGGCTTCAATTGGGCACACAGCTCTGTGATTGTGGCCCTGTCAAGTCTATAGGTGAGGATGATGTGCCTGTCCTCCCTAGTTGCCAGGTCCACCAGGGGTCTGTACACAGGGAGATGTATCCATCTCCTATTCATCCGCAGCGGTTGCAATCTAGGGGGAAAAAGATAACCAGCTGGTCAGTATTCCATATTTCCAAACACTACACTTCATTGCATGTTGTGACTGTAACAGTATATTGTTATATAGGCCCAAATGGTGCATATGTGTACTGTAACGCAGTTAGGTGCCATGGCCGGCCCACCCCCCCTGAAATGGTGTCCACCTGTCCTGTATGGAGGGACATGTGCAAATGAGGTAATTCCGCTGACGTTGTGCGCCGTTGTGGGAGGCGGTCGAGTACCGCCGTGCAAATCCTCATTGGTTAACATTGGGCCCTATGGGTTACAGTGGCCAATGGTCATTACGCCAGCGGTGACAGTACGCACCGCCGCGGACGTGACTGCCATTTTCTATCTGTTCACTCACTTGCTACCTGAACGTCAACAGGAGAGGACCTGCACTGCAAGTGCTGCTGTGACCTGTGTCTGGAACCGACCATGGCTCGTGTCACTGGGGAAAGGGCCCCTTCCTTCACTGCTGCGGAGTTGGAGAGACTGGTGGATGGGGTCTTACCCCAGTACCAAATGCTGTATGGGCCTCCAGACCAACAGGTGAGTACACTGTGAGGACGATGCATGGGGCATGAATGCATGGAGTGCTGTGTGTGAGGGCCTCGTGTAGAGGGAGGGTTGGTGGAAGGGTCCTGGACAGCGTGCTGCATGTATGGTGGGCAATGTCTGTGCATAAGGGGATGTGAGGGCTATGGTGGGACATGAGTGTAACAGGCAGAACAGTCTGACTGATACCTTTTTCTATGTGTATTTCTCTGCAGGTCAGCGCCCATCAGAAAAAGGGTATATGGCGTACCATCGCCAAGGACGTGCGGACCCTCGGGGTCTATGGCAGGCAGAGCACCCACTGTCAGAAACGGTGAGAGGACCTGAGACGCTGGGCACGGAAGACAGCGGAGGCCCAGCTGGGGATGGCCTCCCGAAGAGGAAGGGAAGCCCATCAAACCCTGACCCCCCGATGGCCTGCATACTGTTGGTGGCCTATCTGGAGCTGGATGGGCGCTTGAGGACGTCACAGCAGCCACAAAGGGGTGAGTACAGTTCCCAAATACACTACTTGCGCGTGGTGGGGTGGTCTCCGGGTGGGGGATGTGGGCCTGTGGGTGCCCCTAGGCCAGGCCGGACATTGCAGGGTAGGTCCCATGTTGGGCAGTGTATGATATAAACCACTTCCAACCAAGCTAGTAGGCATCGATTACTGGGCAGGGGTCTGTGGGTCTCAGGTATGCTGCTATTGGCGTTAGGTATTCCTGTCCATGGGCTGGTGACTAGCATTGTGACTGTTAGTGCATTGCCTAATGCGTAGGGCTGTTCCCTGTGTGTGTGTGTGTCATATACGCCAACTGTGGTGTTGTTGCTGCCATTGACCAAGTGTATCCTTTGTCTCCTCCCCCCTTTTTGTTTTGCCTGTCCTTATGTGCAATAGCATAATCTGGCAGAGGAGCAGAGGCACTGGCGACGGAGGGAGCTGCATCCCACAGGGCCCATGAGGCCGAATCCACCGATGGTGAGGGCACCAGTGAGACAGAGGGTAAGGGGAACACCATGGCGGAGACAGGAGCAGCAGCAGCAGCCCCAGTGGGCAGCCATCTGTCCTGCCATTTGATTAATTTTGTTTGACCAATGACTTTGTGTTTCACCACTGCGCATATTAGTTGCTCAATGTTCACCAGTAGCACATGGTATGTTTTGTTCAGTTTAGCCGCCTATGGGCTTTGACATGGCATTAGCCATTATTTTCTGTATTCAGTTTAGCCGCCTATAGGCTTTGACATTGCATTAGCCATTACATTCTGTATTCTGCCTATTGGCTTTGACATGCTGTATCCAGTCTAGCCGCCTATTGGCTTTGACATTGCATTAGCCATTACATTCTGTATTCTGCCTATTGGCTTTGACATGATGTATTCAGTTTAGCTGCCTATTGGCTTTGACATGCTATTAGATATTCTGCCTATTGGCTTTGACATGATATTAGACATTGCATTTTGTATTCAGCTTAGCTGCCTATTGGCTTTGACATGATATTATACATTGCATTTTATACTCAGCTCAGCTGCCTATTGGCTTTGACATGATATTATACATTGCATTTTATATTCAGCTCAGATGCCTATTGGCTTTGATATGACATTAGACATTGCATTTGATATTTAGGTTAGCTGCCTATTGCCTTTAACATGGAGTTAGACATTGCAGTTGAGAATCCAAGCTGTATTTTTCCAAGCTGTGTTTTTGCACAAGATGAACCAAGATGTTTTCTTCTCACAGTAGATTAGACCTGATAAGAGAGGGTACACTGGGTGTTTTTCTCTCCGCTTGAGCTTGGGAAGAGGAGCAGTCTCGGAGACCTGGCCAGTCTCCAAAGGCTTGCGTAGTTTTCCCGAGTCTGAGAGGAGGGGGCACACCTTTGTAACGAATGTCACAGGCTGCAGAGATTCAGATTCGGATCTGCCTGACTTTGTGCTGGAGCTTGGCACCAGTTGCCAGCATCCCGTGTGGGTAGATAAATCTCTTTCTCGCAGCTGACAGGGAGTCATCAGCTTGCAGACCCTAGAAAGATGAAGCTGTAAATAGTTTCTCACACGGTGAAGTATTTGTTTTGCTTTGCATTTAATATCTTATAAATATAACCTGCTGTGTATATTGCAAACTGATATATTTTGTTTTCATTGACGTGTGCTTGAAATTTACTAATCCGTCATTCACGATATTGCGGCTAGAAAAGAATTAACAACAATAAAAGTCTTCTTTGAACTCAGAAGTGCATTCCTGGTATGTTATGTAAGTGCTAAAAACTAGATAAGAGCAAAAGCACTACACCATCCGAGGCTGCAGGGGAAGGGCTGGAGCCTCCCCCCACCACTGCCAGCAGCGACACCAGCCCAGCCACTGCCACCACTGAGCAGCCGTCACTGCCGGCTGGCAGTGTGTAGTCCTGCCTCCATGGGCTGATGTGCGTCCTGGCCCCTGCAAATCCTGTCGGTCTGACAACCAGGTGAAACACTGTGACCTTGCACTCCCCAAGACCTGCATCACAAGGCACAATGCCCCCTCCAGAACCAGTGGAAGAAGCCATCCACTCACCCCATCCTTCCCAGGATGAAGCACACTGGGCACAAGGTCCCCTCCAGAACCGGTGGAGAAGCCATCCACTCACCCCATCCTTCCCAGGATGAAGCACACTGGGCACAAGGCCCCCTTCAGAACCAGTGGAGGAGCCATCCACTCACCCCATCCTTCCCAGGATGTAGCACATTGGGCACAAGGTCCCCTCCAGAACCAGTGGAGAAGCCATCCACCAGATAGACTGTGGCCTTGCACTCCCCAGGACCAAGCAGTGGGCAAACCACCCATTTGAGACTGTGGCCTTGCACCACCTTAGGACCAAGCAGTAGGCAAGCCACCCACTTGGGAGACTGTGGCCTTGCACTCCCCAGGACCAAGCAGAGGGCAAACCATCCACTTGAGTGACTGCGGCCTTGCACTCCCAAAAACCAAGCAGTGGGCAAACCACCCACTTGAGAGACTGCGGCCTTGCACTTCCCAGGACAAAGCAGTGGGCAAACCACCCACTTGAAAGAATGTGGCCTTGTGCCCCCCCAGGACATCGCACAGGGTATGTAGCCCCCTCCAGGATCAGTGTTGTTGTACCATCTTCCGGCTGAGGTGCCCTCCCGTTCCCGGTCCCCCTGAGGTGCCTGTGTATTTTCGACCTGATGCCCCTGCAGTGTTCTCTCCATGTTGTTGCAGGATTGAGATTGGGCCTTGGCCTATGTGATGTGGCCCTGTGTCCCACGGACATTGAGGACTGGGCAGTGTCCCTACATTTGTAAATATGTTTGTATTTTGCACTTATTTCTCGTATTTTGTAGTATTACACTCACTTTCTTCCAATCATTTTGTCCTTGCATTATTCCTAAGGGGTACGGGGTGGATATGTAATGTTTGTGCATCTGGTTGTGTGTATGGTGTTGGGGGTGGGGGTGGAGGTGTTGCGTGTTGCATGTGTGTGTCACTCTCTTTTTCCTCCCCCTCCCTTGTGTGCTAGGCAGCAGTAATCACCATTGTCATCTTCGCCGGATTTGGTGTTCATAATGCAGGAAAAGGTAGATGAGCTTCGGAAATATATGCAGCTCAGGCTCCATGGTGTCGTGGTTGTTCCCTGAGTCTCCAGAGGTGACTCCTTTGACTTCTGTGTTCTGTTTCCGCCGTGCTCTTGATGTCGTTGGTACCGCCCCGGAAAAGGTGGCAGATAAGCCTGTCGTAATAGTGTGGGCGGTACATTGTCTTCCGTCTGGCTGTTGGCGGTTACCGCCGTGGTGCTTTGTTGATACCGCCATGGCGGTTGGTGTGTTAAAGTGGTTGTCTATCTGAGCGGTTTCCGCCGTGCTCATAATTCCATTTTTGTTACTGCCGGCCTGTTGGCGGTATTACCACCGCTTTATCACCGACCACCAGGGTTGTAATGAGGGCCATAATGTACAAAATATAAATATATATAAAAATATATATACTTTAACACAATTGCAAAAACATACTATTTATTAAATCAATATTTAAACACATAATAATAAATATTCTGATAAAAAATAATTCTCTCGATATACATTTAAAAATGCATAGAATACATGAAAATACATCCAAAATTAATAAAACTGGACATGCACCCTTTCACTTCAGATCACTGCACCAGGTCACTGTAAGTCACCCCCATGGTACACCCTCCTAGCCCAGAGGGCAGATTTCAGGTATCTGTGTGTGAGGGCACCCTTGCATGAGCACAGGTGCCCCCAAGAACTCCAGTTCAATTTTCCTGGAATTCGTGAGTGCGGGATGCCATTTTATGCATGCACTGGACATAGGTCACTAACTATGTCCAGCTACATAATAGTAACTCCGAACCTGGGCATGCTTGGTAGCAAACATGTTGGAATCATACCCCAATACTGTTGCCAGTATTGGAAGTATGACTCCATGCACTCTGGGGGCTCCATAGAGGACCACCAGCATTGCTCCTACCAGCCTTCCGAGGTTTTCTGGGCAGCCCATGTTGCTGCCACCCCTCCGACAGGTTTTTACCATCCTGCTACTTCACCAGCTCAAGCCCAGGAAGGCAGAACAAAGTATTTCCTTTGGGAGGGGGGTAACACCCTCTCCCTTTGGAAATAGGTGTTGCATGGCTTGAGAGGGGTAGCCTCCCCAAGCCACTGGGATGCTTTGAAGGGCACATTTGATGCCCTCCTTGCATAAACCAGTCTGCACCGGTTTAACTACCTCAAGTCCCTGCTCTTACGCGAAACTGGACAATGAAAGGGGAGTAACCACTCTCCTGTCCATCAGCACCCCAGGGGCCACTTGATTCTGTCATCTTGAATCTAAGGTTGGCATAGGCCTTCCAGGGCAATTTAGGGTCTCCCTCTTGGGTGGGTCCTCAAAATCAGTGGGCAAGATTCCAGCCGTATTCCTCTTCATCGCTTACTTTGACTTCTGGCCACTGGAGTTGCAACTGGGCCCTCCAGGAACCGACAATGTGAATCCACGACGAAGCTCTCTGTGTGCTGCTCCTGCGACGTGGGACTTTCCTTCAGGTATGCTGCGTGAGCCTCTCAGCGACTCCTTGCCTGTGGGTCTTCTGTGGGGGCTGCTTCTTCTCTTTTGGATTCTCTGCACTGCTGAGGGTCCCCTGAGACTCCCCTCCATGGGTTGAGTCTTCCTGGACCTTGCTGGTCCCCAGCAGCCCCACTTTTCATCTACCACAACCCTTGCCTTTGCCAAGGCTTGTTGTTGGCTTTTCCATTACACAGACTGAATGCAATCTTCCATCTGGTGTGGGACATCAACTGCATCCTCCAGGAACTTTTCTTCTGCTCCATCGCTGCATTGCTGCCCGTCTTCGTCTCACCATCGACCAACTCCTGCATCCCCAGATGGGTGGGTAATGGCTCCTGCCACGACCAGACACTTTTATGGGAGCTGGACTTAGTCCCAGTAGGAAAGTACCATCTTGCCTGGCATGTTACCCCCATTTTTTACTTGTATGTATGTTTGTTTTTTCCTGAGTCACTGGAATCCTGCTAGCCGGGACCCCAGTGCTCATAAAGTGTGCCCTGTATGTGTTCCCTGTGTGGTGCCTAACTATATCACTGAGGCTCTGCTAACCAGAACCTCAGTGATTATGCTCTCTCTGCTTTTAAAATTGTCACTGCAGGCTAGTGACTAATTTTACCAATTCTGATTGGCACACAGGAACACCCTTATCATTCCCTAGTATATGGTACCTAGGTACCCAGGGTATTGGGGTTCCAGGAGATCCCTATGGGCTGCAGCATTTCTTTTGCAACCCATAGGGAGCTCAGACAATTCTTACACAGGACTGCCACTGCAGCCTGAGTGAAATAACGTCCACGTTATTTCACAGCCATTTTACACTGCACTTAAGTAACTTATAAGTCACCTATATGTCTAACCCTCACTTGGTGAAGGTTAGATGCAAAGTTACTAAGTGTGAGGGCACCTTGGCACTAGCCAAGGTGCCCCCACATTGTTCAGGGCAATTTCCCCGGACTTTGTGAGTGCAGGGACACCATTACACGCGTGAACTACATATAGGTCAATACCTATGTGTAGCTTCACAATGGTAACTCCGAACATGGTCATGTAACATATCTAAGATCATGGAATTGTCCCCCCAATACCAATCTCGTATTCGGGGGGGGCAATCCCATGCATCCACAGGGCTCCACCATGGCCCCCGGGTAATGCCAAACTAGCTCTCTGGGGTTTTCTCTGCAGCTACCGCTTCTGCCATCCCTCAGACAGGTTTCTGCCCCCCTGGGTCCTGGGCAGCCCAGTCCCAGGAAGACAGAACAAAGGATTTCCTCTGAGAGAGGGTGTTACACCCTCTCCCTTTGGACATAGGTGTTAAGGGCCTGAGAGGAGTAGCCTCTCCTGGCCTCTGGAAATGCTTTGAAGGGCACAGATGGTGCCCTCCTTGCATAAACCAGTCTACACCGGTTTGGGGATCCCCCAGCCCCTGCTCTGGCGCAAAACTGGACAAAGGAAAGGGGAGTGACCACTCCCCTGTCCATCACCACCCCCAGGGTGGTGCCCAGAGTTCCTCCAGTGTGTCCCAGACCTCTGCCATCTTGAATGCAGAGGTGTGAGGGCACAATGGAGACCTCTGAATGGCCAGTGCCAGCAAGTGACATCAGAGACCAATCCTGACAGGCTCTTACCTGGTTAGGTAGCCAATCCTCCTTTGAGGGCTATGTAAGGTCTCTCCTTTGGGTTTCTCGTCAGATAACGAATGCAAGAGCTCACCAAACTCCTCTGCACTTCCCTCTTCGACTTCTGCCAAGGACCAACCGCTGGCTGCTCCAGGATTCCTGCAAAACTGCAACAAAGTAGCAAGAAGACTACCAGCAACATTGTAGCGCCTAATCCTGCCGGCTTTCTTGACTGTTTCCTGGTGGTGCATGCTCTGAGGGCTGTCTGCCTTCACCCTGCACTGGAAGCCAAGAAGAAATCTCCCGTGGGTTGACAGAATCTTCCCCCCTGCCAACGCATGCACCAAACCTCTGCATCACCGGTCCTCTGGGTCCCCTCTCATCTCGACGAGCGTGGTCCCTGGAACACAGGAGCTAGATCCAAGTGACCCTGACAGTCCAGTGGTCCTTCTGTCCAAATTTGGTGGAGGTAAGTGCTTGCCTCCCCACGCCAGACAGTAATCCTGTGTACTGCGTGATCTGCAGCTGCTCAGGCTTCTGTGCACCTTTGCAAGACTTTATTCGTACACAGCACAGCCCAGTTCCCCAGCACTCTGTCCTGCATTGCCCAACTCGCTGAGTTGGACTCTGACTTCGTGGGACCCTCTTTTGTTGTGCTCAGATGTTCTGAACGCCTGTTCAGGTGCTTCTGCGGGTGCTACCTGCTTCTACGTGGGCTCTCTCTGTTGCTGAGCGCCCCCTCTGTCTCCTCCTCCAAGGGGCGACCTCCTGGTCCTTCCTGGGCCCTGGCAGCACCCAAAATCTTCAACCGTGACTCTTGCAGCTAGCAAGGCTTGTTTGCGGTCTTTCTACATGGAAACAACTCTGCATCCTCCAGCACGCAGTGGGACATCTTCTGACCAAAGGAGAAGTTCCTGGCACCTTCCGTCATTGCAGAATCTTTGGCTTCTTTCACCCAGAGGCAGCCCTTTTGCACCTTCATGCAGGGTTTAGCTGGCTCCTGCCCCCCCGGACACTTGCGTGACTCTTGGACTTGGTCCCCTTCCTTTGCAGGTCCTCAGGTCCAGGAATCCGTCTTCAGTGCTTTGCAGTCAGTTGTTGTCCTTGCAGAATCCCCTATCTCGACTTTACTGTCTTTCTGAGGTAGTAGGGTAACTTTACTCCTACTTTTCAGGGTCTTGGGGTGGGGTATCTTGGACACCCTTAGTGTTTTCTTACACTCCCAGCAGCCCCCAACACACTACACTAGGCCTGGGGTCCATTTGTGGTTCGCATTCCAATTTTGGAGTATATGGTTTGTATTGCAACTAGGCCTATTGTCTCCTATTGCATTCTATTGTGTTCTACAGTGTTTGCACTACTTTTCTAAGTATTTTACTTAGCAGATTTTGGTTTGTGTGTATATTTTGTGTATATTACTTACCTCCTAAGGGAGTATATCCTCTGAGATACTTTTGGCATATTGTCACTAAAATAAAGTGCCTTTATTTTTAGTAACTCTGAGTATTGTGTTTTCTTGTGATATAGTGCTATATGATATAAGTGGTATAGTAGAAGCTTTGCATGTCTCCTAGTTCAGCCTAAGCTGCTCTGCTATAGCTACCTCTATCAGCCTAAGCTGCTAGAACACTACTAATCTACTAATAAGGGATAACAGGACCTGGCACAAGGTGTAAGTACCACAAGGTACCCACTATAAGCCAGGCCAGCCTCCTACAGTCCCCTCCTTCTACAGGTCTTCCTCTTCGGGAACCTACAGTTGGTTTCTTGCAGTCTTGTCTGGGTGGTGCAATATCCTTCTTTTTAGGCCTTTGGGTGGGTTGGGGAAAAACTAGTAACTTACCTCTTTCCTCCTGGTCACTGGAGGGGCACTCTGATAATTATATTTGGGGTTTCCTAGCTCCCCCAGCTCCCGTCTACCGACTACACTACCTTGAGTGGGGACCCGACATTCGCATTCCATTTTCTTAGTATACGTTTGGTCCTCCAGGCCTACATTATTACCTATTGCTTTTATCTGTTTTCTATTGCTTCTTATGCCTGTATCTAATTGATACTGCACATATATAGTGTGTTTACTTACCTCCTATGGGAGTATTGCCTATCTAGTGTTTTAGCGCTGTGTTACTGTAATAAAGAGCCTTTATTTTCGTAACACTGAGTGTTTTTCTTCATGTGTGTAAGTACTGTGTGACTACAGTGGTATTGCATGAGCTTTGCATGTCTCCTAGATAAGCCTTGGCTGCTCAACCACAGCTACCTCTAGAAAGCCTAGCTTCTAGACACTGCCTGCACTTCACTAAGAGGGGATACCTGGACTTGGTATAAGGTGATACTACCTTAGGTACTCACCACACACCAGGCCAGCTTCCTACACTGTTGCACAGTTTATATGACAAATGATTTCCGGGTTCAGCTTGTAGATGGGCTTATGGGCCCAGCCGGACCCTTGGCTCAATTCTGGCTCAGCTCTCCTTGTTATTTTGTTGGCCCAGCCATCAATCAATCGAGGATTTATAAAGAGCGGCAAGTCACCAGTGAGTGTCTCAAGGCGCTGAAAAAGCAAGGAGAAGACAGGAGCAAGAGCTATGCAGCAGCATTGGGAGAGCTGAGCCTAGGACCTGCTCAATGGGTCGTGTTGCATCCTCCATTAAATAGGTCCTGGGAGGAGGTAGGCTGGAGGGCGGTGGTAAGGCAAGGTGGTAATTTATTTGTGAGCCCCTAGTAAAGTGCACTATATGTGCCAAGGGCCTGTAAATAAATGCTACTAGTGGGCCTACAGCACTGATTGTGTTACCCACTGCAGTAGCCTTTGACTCATGTTTCAGGCCTGCCTCTATAGACCCTCTGTGTTCAGTTTAAACTGCCATTTTGATCTGGCCAGTGTACCAGGCCCAACCTTCCTTTTTACTACATATACGTCACCCCTAAGGTAGGCCCTAGTCAGCCACCAGGGCAGGGTGCAGTGTACTTAAAAAAGATGGAAAAGTACTTTTAAGCCTAACATGTCCAGATAGCGAATAACCCTTAAATTTGTTTTTCACTATTAAAAGGGCTATCTCTCCCATAGAACAGAATTAGAATTACCTTAAAGCATCTTTTAAGTATAATTTTCAATTGGGAAGAGATAGTTATATGGTATCCCTGGACTCACAATTTAAAATCACAACTCATGATGAAGTTGGATTTTAAATTGTAAGTCTGAAAATGCCACTTTTAGAAAGTTGCCATTTTCTTTACTTTTAACATCCTGTGCCTCTGCCAGTCTCTGAATGGATGCCTGGAGTGGCTGACAGCTGGGCTTTGTGCATTCCCACTAGACAGTCACACACAAAGGGAGCTGCAGTGTGACATTTGCATACTGATGGCCCACCACCAGGCTGGTGGGTCTTCCTAGACTGGGTGGGGGGAGGAGCTGACACTTACCTCTGAATAGGGCTGTGCCAATCCTCACACAAAGGGCTGTATAACCCCCTGTAGAGTGGCTGGTGCCAAGGTGGGCAGTAAAGGGACATTGTGGGCTTCAAACTTTCCTGAACCTGGGCATCAAAGTATAAATACTGGACCTCAACCGCACCAGATCAGATCTCTACTGGAATCAAGGACACTTTGCGAGGAGGAAGGACTGCTGAGCTGCCAGGAGGAACTGCCTCTCTGCAACTGCAGTGCTGTGTTAGCCTGTTGCTGCTGCTGTATCAGGGACTACTACTTTGCTGCTTCCTCTGCTGTGCTGACCCGCTGCCTTCTACTTCTGTCCTACAGCCAGAAGTGCTGTACTTACTCTCTACGGCCTCAACCCTAAGAGTCTCCAAGGGCTTGTTGGCTTGCCCCCTTTTTTCCCTCAGTCTCAGGGACATCAAAGACTGCCCGTAACATCACAACCACTGCTGTGACACCATCACTACTTCTGGCCACAAGGAGTGCTCTCAATGATACAGCACCTGCTGCAGGGATATAGCCAGTTGTGACTGCCCCCGGATCACGCCGCCTGCAGCTCATCACCACCGTGTGGCCCAAACCCAGCTGACTACAAGCAGTGTTCGTCGCTGCCCGAGTGCTTCTGTTATTTGCCAATGCAGACACCATAGCACGGGGGCAAGCTGGTAAGAAAGAACCTCTCCCATTGTCAAGGGGATCACAGCGGCCCTGTGATGGAGGAAGCCTCCCCCACCACGTGATCCCGCATGTCTGTGCTGGCCGGGCCTGAAATCGCTGCCAGTGAAGAAGGGAGGAGCCACCGTCCCAGACTCAGGCATTCTCGACAAACACATCCCCGAGGTGCCCCAGCAACCTTGGATTACTGCTGCAGGTTGAAGGGCCTATTGCACTACAATGGACTCCAGGTACGGGGACAGGCAGGTCTGACTGGTTGGGCGGGACAAGTCTCCGGAAACTCCCCATCCCAGAAGGCACAACAGGAGATCCTTGCCCCACTGTCACAGCTAATGACGTGTCTCCCACGCAGGGAAAAAGTTTACTTTTCATATCACCGAAAATGAGCGCACAATAGCACTGTTTTCTGAGGGACACTCAGAACTGTATGGTTTGCCTAGATAACTGCACTTCAATCACACCTGAATGAGGGAGAAGTCCTCTCTTGCACTGCTAGCACGGAACAGTGTCTCACCCTAATTATGATTGCAACCTCAGGGAGTCACTAATTACTGCTCATGGTGCACGATTAATGATATCATACCTGTTGGATTTTTGTTGTGCTGGTCTTGTTTTATGCAGAAAAGATTATCTATTTTTCTGAGGTGATGTTTAGCCTTTTTGTGGTGTTTATATCGTGTTACTGTAATTAGGGCCTCATTACGACCTTGGCGGTCCAATGACCGCCAGCAACTACACTTTTCGGCAACATGACAGACTGGCAGTGCCGCCCTGGGGATTTCAACCCCCTTCTCTGCCAGCTGACGGAGACGGGGTGCAGGGTGCCCACGGGGGCCCTGCACTGCCCATGCACTTGGCATGGGTAGTGCAGGGCCCCCCCCCCAGCCAGCCCCATCGTAATGTTCACTGTCTTTGTAGACAATGAACATTGCAATGGATGCTGCTGCACCCTACACACTACAGCATTGCTGCCGGCTCTATTATGTGCTGGAGAGAATGCTGTAGGCTGTTTCCCACTGGGCCAGCAGGCAGAAACTGTTTTACCGCCCGCTGACCCAGAGGGAAACTCGTAATGGGCCCGGCAGGAAGGCTCCCACACTGGCGGTAACCTACTCAAAAGGGACTTCGGGGAAAGGCTTTTCCATCCGCTGAAGTCATAATAAGCCCCTAAGTATTATACAAATACTTTACACATTGCCTTCTACATTAGGTCTGCCTGCTCTGTGCCAAGCTACTAGGGGGTCAGCACAGGTTAATTTAGGTTGTGTAACTGACTTACCCTGAATAGGATTGAGGTCCCTACTTCAACAGGGTACATACCTCTGCCAAATAGAGATCCAATTTGTAATAGCTTTTCTTTTGTGTGGGAGCAGTGTACTGCCTATTCAGCCCAGGATGACCTGTCTACATGCATATGGCCACTCAGTCACACCTACCTTTTCTTTGTGTGAGGTTGCCTAGAGGGAATGCAGGAAACCAGCTGTCAGCCCAGCCCAGATGTGTATTCGAGACAGGCTGCAGGCACACAGGGCTAAGAGCCATAAAATGCCTACTTTCTAACAGTAGCATTTTCAAAATTGTGATAATAAATCAGGCAATACCATTAAAGAGGATTTGCCATTATAATTCCATAGGCACTAAACATGACATGCCTATTCCTTCTCAATCAGGAATTAATAGAATATAATAGGATTTATATTTCAGCAGACAGATATCCGTCACTGTTTTGCAGGAGTAACCCCTCTGCCAAACTCTAAATCAGGCCCGTAGTCTCGTTCCTGCAGGGCTATATAGCCACAGTTGGCGATTTGTCCTTCTTAGAGCTATGTTTACTAATATCTTTAAAATTGAATACCTCTTGTCCTGTTGGTTGGATTTTTGTTGTTTTTGCCTTGGTCTATTTATTAATAACTACTCTATTTTTCAAAACTGGTGTGGGATCCTTTTGTGGTGTGCTTTCACTTTGTTACTGTTTGAAGTGTTGCACAAAACATGTCACACATTGCTTCTGAGTTAAGCCTGACTGTTCTGTGCCAACCTACCAGAGGGTTAATTTATGGTTGCTTGTAACTTCACCTTAAGAAGAATTGTGGTTGCTGCATGAGAAGGGTTTCGGCCCCTGAACCATTAACCTAATTTTTTACACTACCTTAGTGACTTGAGGCCCTTGTATGAAGATAATTTCTCAGCTGTCTCATGCGCCATCCTAGCTTGAAGTAGGTTGAGTGACTGAGCATGCATACTCAAGAGAACAAGAGGGTCTAATGGATAAGGCCAGAAAGCCACAGCTCGATCAAGGAACTGAGGCAGCCAGAGTGACACTTTCTAGCGAGTAGAATCAAGAGTGACTACTCAAAATGATCTGTAACATCAATTCAGGTCTCCCTGCCTTATGTTAGGATGTCCTGATTATTGCTAATTTGAATCCACCATGTTTAATATTACTGATTCTGATTTTCATTGCAGACATTTTCACTTTGTCTATAATTAAAATACTTTGTTTTAATGGGTGCAAATTGCTATATTAAATGTTATTATATATATTGACTTCTGAGTCTCTAGCCCTCACCACCTTCCTGGGCAAGCCTTAGACCACCTGCCTAGCCACTTTAAGGATCAAGTGATAACAGGTATACTTGCTGATAAGTTTGGAGTCCAGTTCTATGGAAGTCTTAGGAGAACAGATCCAAAAAGCCCTACCTGACACAACTGGAGCCAAGTAACACATTTCTTTCCCTGTTACCCTCTTCCCATGACCAGGTCCCACACATCTGCTGAACTTGCAGCCATTAAAGAATGACAAAGCCCACAGAACAGCCTTCGACCCTAATCATGATGAAGCAGAGTCAAGGCAGGTGTACTTTCTATGTTCTATGTACAACCATTGTTCTGGTCTGAAAGTCTGTTTCTGACATACCCTAGTTGGTTGTCTGATGGAATACATCTGGCATAAATATTGACAAAAAAGTAATGAGTACTAAAATGTCGACTTTACATACTTTGTACTTAAAGTCAAAAACACTGACATCAAAAATATGGAAGTCCTCAATATTGTCAAAATTGGCTAAGTATACCAAAATGTAACTATTATATTAACTTTAGAATATTGAATTCTGAAATATTATTGAATTAAAAAAATATAATTATAAACATACATATAAAAAATTATGACACATAGGCCCTCATTATGACATTGGCGGTAAGTCCCAAAATACCACCATGCTGACTGCCACAGCGGAATACTGCCACCCATATTATGACACACACATAGAAATCCGGCACTATACAGCCACACACACAAGTCCGCCAGCCCAAAGGTCAGTGATAAACTGGCGGTATCAAAACCCACACCGTTACGCCAACAGAACTATGCCCACAGCATTATGACCCACCAATCACTGCGGCGGACATTCAATGGCGCTAAACATTGGCGGTGCATACCGCCGCGTTCAAAATACACACACGCAATCAAAACAAACACTACATTGGAAAATTCAAACTACACACATATGCACACACCACACCCACACCACTATAAAACACACACCCACATTACTACAACCCTTCATGACTACAAACAATTGCCAACTGAGTGGGATAGACCAAGAGCACCCGCAAAACCAGAGCCACATAACACCAGCACCCATACACTATCCACGCACCTTAAAGCACACACCCCAACACATCAGCCCTCACACCCTCACACACACCACTCACACTACACTCATGGCACCACAAAGATACCCCAGGTTCTCAGAGGAGGAGCTAAGGGTCTTGGTGGGGGAAATCATCCAGGTAGCACCACAGTTATTCGGATACCAGGTGCAGCAGACATCCATTGCCAGGAAGATGGAGCTATGGTGGAGAATCGTGGACAGGGTCAACGCCGTGGGACAGCACCCCAGAACAAGGGATGACATCAGGAAGAGGTGGAATGACCTACGGGGGAAGGTGCGTTCTGTGGTAGCAAGACACCAAATAGCTGTACAGAGGACTGGCGGTGGACCCCCACCTCCTCCCCCACAACTAACAACATGGGAGGAGCAAGTCTTGGCAATCATGCATCCCGAGGGCCTAGCAGGAGTAGGAGGAGGACTGGGCTCTGGTAAGTCAACTCTTTACTACTATCACCCCGACCTGCATGCCATCACATACCACCACCCCTACCCTCACCCCACCACCTCCCACATACCCCACCATCACAACCCACCCATCCCAATACCAAGCCCTGCATGTAACACCTGTGCACGGACCCCTATCACAGACCTACATGGACACCAATCACTAAAGCATGCACACTAGGGACAATCACCTAGCCCACCAAATAACTACTCACACAAGGCAAAGCTTCCAGGGCAATGACAACCATAGAGGGCAACACACCCATGCATAAGATGTCACACACAGAAACAATAACACTGCATTTACATCCCACAGGTCCCCCACCCAACGTCACTGGCGAGGAGGTGCCAGCAACATCCAGTCCTCCCCAGAAGAGGCCCACAGTGATGACAGCAGCTCTGGACACCTGGATCTGGATGACCAACCTGGCCCATCATGGATCTCCGGACAGTCAGTTACCCGGGTACAGTCCCATACCACCAAAGAGCCTCCCACCTCAGGAAACACCACCACAGTACCCACCCAGCGGGCCCATACCTCTGTCCCCAGGACACGTCAATCAGCAATGTGTCTACCACTACAGGGACCCCAGGACACCCCACAAACACAGGACAATCAGGGACCTGGGGTCAGAGACAGTGGGCACACGGTTCAGGGGACAGAGGCACAGGACAACAGGGAAGCTGGGAGGACTGCTGTGCAACAAGGGACGGACAGGCCCAGGGAACTGACTCTCCAGGAGGTACTTGCAAGGATCCTGGGAGTATACCACCATTCCCAGGAGACGATGGGCCAGATACTGGACAGGTTGCAGGAGACCCAGAGGCTGCAGGAGGGACAGTACCTCGGGATCAGGGAGGACTTGAAGAACATCGATACCACCCTGGTCACTGCAGGGCTGCTGGCAGACATGGCCAACACCATGAAGGAGAAGGTGGCACACCACCGGGCCCCTACCACTAGCCAAACCGATGAACAGCCCTCTGCTGCCGTTAGTGGACAGGAAGCCCGCCATAGGAACAACAGGCCACCAGCATCCCTCCACCAGAAGGAAAACCACCCCACAAACTGTCCCTGCGATCCAGGCTGAAGCCAGAGACTATTGCCAAGACCCCCGCCAGGAAATAAGACTCTCCTGATTGTTACCCTTGTGTCCCACTCTGTCACCCTGTCCACCTTGAACTGGCATTGTATAGTGAAGTTATAGGTGGTCATTACAAACCTGGCAGTCGGTGTTAAAGCGGCGGTAAGACCACCAACAGGTCGGCGGTAAAAAAAATGGAATTACGACAGTGGCGGAAACCACCAACAAACACAGCCACTTTAATACTCCGACCGCCACGGACAGGCGGAAGACAAAGTACCGCCCACAGTATCACAACCTACCAATCCGCCACTTTTTCCGGGGCGGATTCACCACGGATAAAAACACGGCGGAAACAGCAATTTCGAAGGGAAAACGCTCACCTCTACACACTCCACCCGGAACTCCAAATCATACCTGCGATAGTCTTCCTGGTCCTGTACCAGGAGCACCAACTCCAGCGGCGAAGACCACGGTGAGTACTGCACCTACGACACAGGGGAGGGAGGAGGCAAAAAACAGGGACACACACACACAACACCATCACCCACTACAACACGCACACTAATACATATCTATACATTATAGTAATACCCCCCAAACCCCCCGGAAGAATGCAAAGACAAAAGGAAATGAGTGTAACCATTGTAATATATTATATATATTAAAATGCAGTACGCAAAAATATACATATAAACACTATTAACAAAATATACACCAAGAATAGTAGTCCAGGTATTGCACCATTTATAGTCCATGGACCACTGGGCCCAAAATGCATGGGCGAGGCCCACACACGATACCAGATCAAAACAGAGAGAACACTGCAGGGGCATCAGATAAAAACACAACAGGCACCTCAGGGGGAAGGGAAGGGGGGCACCTCAGCCGGATGAGTGCACAACGCCAGATCCACGAGGGGGCTCCATGCCCAATGCTGTTTCCTGGGGAGTGCAAAGCCACAGTCTCTCAAGTCCATACAGTGGGTGGTTTGCCCACTGTTCAATCCTGGGGAGTGCAAAGCCACAGTCTCTCAAGTCCATACACTGGGTGGTTTGCCCACTGTTCAATCCTGGGGAGTGCAAAGCCACAGTCTCTCAAGTCTCTACAGTGGGTGGTTTGCCCACTGTTCAATCCTGGGGAGTGCAAAGCCACAGTCTCCAAGTCTCTACAGTGGGTGGGTTGCCCACTGCTTTATCCTGGGGAGTGCAAAGCCACAGTCTCTCAGGTGGATGCCTTTCTCCACTGGTTCTGGAGGGGGCCTTGTGCCCAGAGTGCTTCATCCTGTGAAGGACAGACATAGTGGATGGATGTCTCCACTGGTTCTGGAGGGGGACTGGTGCCCAGAGTGCTTCATCCTGTGAAGGACAGAGGTAGTGGATGCATGTCTCCACTGCTTCTGGAGGGGGACTGGTGCCCAGAGTGCTTCATCCTGTGAAGGACAGAGGTAGTGGATGCATGTCTCTACTGGTTCTGAAGGAGGACTGGTGCCCAGAGTGCATCACGCACCCCGTGACGGTCCCAGTTGCGTCGGTGCCCCTGCCGCTCATGGGTTAGCGGTGCTTGAGTTGGCGGTGCCCTGTTCATCGGTGCTTGAGTTGGCGGTGCCCTGTTCAGCGGTGCTTGAGTTGGCGGTGACCTGTTCAGCGGTGCTTGGGTTGGCGGTGCCCTGTTCAGCAGTGCTTGAGTTGGCGGTGCCCTGTTCAGCGGTGCTTGAGTTGGCGGTGCCCTGTTCAGCGGTGCATGAGTTGGTGGTCCTTCATTGCCCAGCTGGGCTGGGGCTGGCGGTCCTTCATTGGGCAGCTGGGCTGTGGCTGGCGGGGCCCTCCTGGGCAGCTGGGCTGTGGCTGGCGGGGCCCTCCTGGGCAGCGAGGATGGGGCTGGTGGTGGCCTCCTGGGCAGCGAGGATGGGGCTGGTGGTGGCCTCCTGTGCAGCGAGGACGGGGCTGGCGGTGGCCTCCTGTGCAGCGAGGATGGGGCTGGCGGTGGCCTCCTGGGCAGCGGGGATGATGACGGTCTTCTCTGCCGTGCTGCTCCTCCCAGACTTGCCGGGTTTCTTGTGGCCCTTCCCCACCTTGGGAGTAGTCACAGCTGAGTCCACACTCCCACCGGGACCCCTGGGAGCGGCTTGGGTGGCTGGAGTCTTCCCCCTCTCCACCCGGGCACTGGCCAACTTCTGGTGCTTCACGGGGGACTGGCTGTGATGTGGCTCCGTGCTACACTGGCTGTCCTGTTGAAGTAAGCCTCAGCAAGGCCTACTAGTGCAAGGGGTTCACCTTTCTCTGCACAAAGTCCTCAGACCATGTAGGAAGAAGTTGGCACAGAAACTGGAATAAAAGACAAAAGTTTATTAACCTCATGAGGTGGTACTACAGTTCAAACAGCACCCTAGGGTAATGTCTGAAGTAGCACACTGAACTGAGAGAGCATGGTCCTTTTATACCCACACAGGGGCTAAAAGGAGATGGTACAATTATGGAAACAAGACTTGTATACATGTAAGGTCATGTGGAAAATGCACAATCGACAGGTAGGAGGAGCTAACAGTTTCCAAGGACTAACAGCTGCAGACCTTACTGAGCATGTGCGAAAGTGAGAGATGCTAAATATAACTTGTCACTAGGCAGATTTCAAGAGCAGTTAACAGAAAGGTAGGACAGAGCACATGGTGAGCACATGGCAGCATGTAGCAGAGAAAATGGCTGCCATGAATACAAAATGGATTCCGCAAAATGTTTACAATAGTTACTAAATACAAGATGTCTTCTGCTAATGCTTAATCTAATCACTGCTAAATTACAACAGTCCTGGTGGCCGGGGCACTCCACATACCTGTGACGACAGGCACCACTGGTCCCGGAGATGTTGTGGCTGAGGTGCAAGTTTAGGACCTATGAGTTGGATGGGGGGGTGGGAAATAGGTCAAGGCTGGATAGGAAAAGTTGTTTGGACACACTGGGACGTGTAGCTGGAGGGGGTTTGGGAGTGGAGGAAGAGGAGGTGGTTGTAGGAGGTGTAGGTTTGGTGGCTTTGGGTGCAGGTGCATGCGCTGGAGGCTGTCGTGAGGTGGATGGCTGTTGGGTGGGTGTGTGCCTGCGTTTGTGTATCTTCGGAGGGGGCGTCACAGACACACTGGGAGAGGACACAGGGGACGTGTGTATGGTAGTGGGGGTGGTGACTGCACGTGAGCGGGGTGTGCTGGTGGGTGTGCTGGTACACCCAGACAAGACAGACACAGAAGCCCCCTGCACTACGTCGCGCTCTTGGGCTCTACAGTGCAATTCCTGTGAAGTGGCCTACAAGGCTATGGACGACATCTGCACACATAGATATCACAGGTGCATGAATAGCTGTACTTGGCACTCTACAGAGGTGGGGTGGGGGGCCACAGGGCCATGCCTTATGGAGGGGCCTAGCCTACGGAACTCGCCCTGGCCTAGGAAAACCCACAGCCCTCCTCCCCCATCCAGACACCTCCACTGTGCGTAAAGTCAGCTGAATGAGAGTGTACTCACCCCCTTGTGTCTGCTGTGATGCCCTCAAGCGCCCATCCAACTCCGGGTAGGCCATCGCCAGGATCCTGAACATCAGGGGGGTCATGGTTCGACGGGCACCCCTCCCACGTTGGGAGGCCATCCCCAGCTGAGCCTCCGCCGTCTTCTTTCTCCAGCAGCGAATGTCCTCCCATCTTTTCCGGCAATGGGGGCTCCGTCTGTGGTGGACCCCCAGGGTCCGGACGTCCTTGGCGATGGCACGCCAAATATCCTTCTTCTGGTGGGTGCTGACCTACATGAAATGTACAGGGGGAAAAGAGAAATCATTACCAACTGCGCCGTGAAAGTGAGTGGCCCCCATCCCTACCCTTGCCATGTGGCACATGCACCCACCGTCTTTCATGCACGCAGAACTCTGCTCCCTTCCTTCTTACAACCAGCCCTCTCCACAGAGGCATAGCCCATACAACATGCTCCTTGTGTATTTACCTGTTGGTCTGGAGGACCGTAGAGTAGCGTGTACTGGGGGAGGACCCCATCGACGAGCTTCTCCAACTCCTCCGATGTGAAGGCAGGGGCACTTTCCCCAGACGCACGAGCCATTGTCTCTTCCAGACCGAGGTCACAGCAGCACTTGCAGTGTAGGTCCTCTCCTGTCGAAGATCAGTATCGAGTGATTATACAGATAGAAAATGGAGGTCACGTCCGCGGCGGTCACGTCCGCGGCGGTGCGTACCATCACCGCCGGCGTACATCGTCATTGGTTCCTGGGACCCATAGGGTCCAATGTTAACTAATGCAGCATTGCGCTGCGGTCTTCGTCCGCCTACCGCGACGGTGTACAACGCCAGCGCAGTTACCTCACATCCCATTGTCCCACTTTCGAGGTCAGGCAGCCGCCATTTCAGGGGCCCACATGGCCTAATTACCAACTGCGTCACACATACCTAGGCCTAGACTCAACACACATACAGAAACCTTTTTGGATTATGTTTCGTGTTCTGTGTAGACTGTGGGTACATACCTCTGAGTTGTTTGACTCTGTGGTTGCTGTTGTCCTGCCTAGGCACCGTCCTCTGGGACATGTGAGGAGATGGCGGAATCCTCCGGTGTACCGACCGCTGGTGGACCTGTTGACAATGGAGGAGCGACATTTAATCATCACCTACAGGTTTGACCGTGCCACAATCCAGGAACTGTGTACCCAGTTGGAGCCTGACCTGATGTCAGCAATCCGCCATCCCACAAAGAACCCCCCTCAAGTGCAGGTGCTACCAGTGCTCCATTTCCTTGCAAGTGGGTCTTTTCAAACAACTGTGGCCATGGCATCAGGGATGTCCCAGCCTATGTTTTCCAACGTATTGTCCAGAGTGTTGTCTGCCCTGCTGAAGCACATGCGGAGCTACATCGTTTTCCCTCAGGAGGAGGACTTGCCTACAGTGAAATGTGACTTCTATGCCCTTGGACATATCCCCAACATCATAGGTGCCATTGATGGGACCCATGTGGCTTTGGTCCTCCCCCCCCCCCAGGAGTGAACAGGTGTACAGGAACCGGAAGAGTTATCATTCCATGAATGTACAGATGGTATGTTTGGCAGACCAGTACATCTCCCATGTGAATGCCATGTTCCCTGGCTCAGTGCATGACGCCTACATCCTGCGGAATAGCAGCATCCCTTATGTGATGGGTCAACTCCAGAGGCACCGTGTGTGGCTATTAGGCGACTCTGGTTACCCCAACCTGTCATGGCTACTGACCCCAGTGAGGAATCCCAGGACAAGGGCAGAGGAACGCTACAATGAGGCCCATGGGCGAACTAGGAGGGTGATCGAGCGGACCTTCGGCCTCCTGAAGGCCAGGTTCAGGTGTCTGCATATGACAGGTGGATCCCTATTCAACTCACCAAAGAAGGTGTGCCAGATCATCGTGGCCTGCTGTATGCTTCACAACTTGGCTTTGCGACAACAGGTGCCTTTCCTGCAGGAGGATGGTCCAGATGGCGGTGTTGTGGCAGCTGTGGAGCCTGTGGACAGTGATGAGGAGGAAGCAGAGGAAGAAGCCTTACAGAACAGGGACTCAGTGATCCAGCAATATTTCCAGTGGAACACAGGTGAGAATACATTCCTGCCTACTACATGTACTTTTACACTTCTACCTCTGTCCTATCTGTCGTTTTCACCCAGTGTATGGTCACTGAGTTGTCACTTTCCCTTACGGTTTCACAGGTGTGGGTCCCAACGTGTGTCATCTGCTTAGATTCCTCATGGACTAGAGCTGTGTGACATAGGTATGTTGACATTACTATTTCAAGAACATTTTGTCACTGTAATTGCAAATACACTACTTCGAAATCACAGACAGACTCCAGATCTTTTGGTGCTTTAGGTGTGTTTATTTAACTGCAAAATATTGGAGGGGGAAGTTAAATGGTGAGGGGTGATGGTGGAGCAGTGTCCATGGCAGAGTCCAGTCTATTAGTCTCACAGGTGCATTGCCCATTTGGGCATAGGAAGTGGAGCTGGGGCAGTTTAATTGTGGACAGGGTGACAAAGAGGGACATTGGGATGACAATCAGGGTGGTCTCATTTCTTGGCGGGGGTCTTGGCATCATGCTCTGTCTTGTTCCTGGATCTCAGGGACCATTTGCGGGGTGGTTCTCCGTCTGCAGAGGGTGGGGTGCTGGTGTGGTGGTCCTGTGTCGGTACCTCCTGTCCACTAGCGCCGGCGGAGGTGGTGGGCAGTTCATCGTCCATGCTAGTGTCAGGGGCCCCTTGTAGTGCCACAGTGTCCCTCCTGGTGTTGAGTACTTCCTTCAGCACCCCTACGATGGTGCCCAGTGTGGAGCTGATGGTTCTGAGTTCCTCCCTGAACCCCAAATACTGTTCCTCCTGCATCCGCTGGGTCTCCTGAAACTTGGACAGTACCGTTGCCATCGTCTCCTGGGAGTGATGGTAGGCTCCCATGATGGAGGAGAGGGCCTCGTGGAGAGTGGGTTCCCTTGGTCTGTCCGCCCCCTGTCGCACAGCAGCCCTCACAGTTCCCCTGTGTTCCTGGGCATCTGTCCCCTGGACCGTGTGCCCACTGCCACTGCCCCAAGGTCCCTGTTGTTGTTGGGGTGGTGGGTTATCCTGGGTTCCCTGTAGTGGTGGACACACAGCTGATTGACGTGTCCTGGGGACGGAGGTATGGGCCCGCTGGGTGGGTGCTGTGCTGGTGTTTCCTGAGGGGGGAGGCTCCTTGGTGGCCTGTGCCTGTGTGAGGGGAACCGACTGTCCTGAGGCCCCCGATGGTCCGGGCTGGTCATCTAGATCCAGGTGGACAGAGGTGCTGTCATCACTGTGGGCCTCTTCTGTGGGTGGAGTGGACATGTCTGGACCCTCCTGTCTGGTGACATTGGGTAGTGGTCCTGCAGGGGTGGATAGGCATGATTATTGCATCTGTGTGTGTCATGGTGTGCAATGGGTGGGTGACCGTGTACCCCAGTGCTTCCATTCCTGTGTGTGAGCTTGTGTGATGATGGTTTAGGGGGGTGTATGGGTATGTGCAGTGGGCATGCTTTAGTGATGGGTGTCCATGCGTTGTTGTTGCATGCAGGGCTTGGTGTTGGGATGTGTGGTTTGTGATATTGGTACATTTGTGAGGAGTTGGAGTGATAGGGGTGAGGGCGAGGGTGGGGGTATGTGATGGCATGCAGGTAGGGTGGGGGATGTAATAGTTAAGATTTGACTTGCCAGAGTCCATTCCTCCACCGACTCCTGCTAGGCCCTCAGGATGCAGAATCGCCAAGACCTGCTCCTCCCATGTTGTTAGTTGTGGGTGGGGAGGTGGGGGTCCGCCGTCAGTCCGCTGAACTGCCTGGTGGTGTCTTGAGACCACGGAACGCACCTTCCCCCGTAGGTCGTTCCACCTCTTCCTGATGTCCTCCCGATTTCTTGGGTCGACTATTCTTCGCCATAGTGGTGCTAACTGTGGTGATATGTAGTGGTGTGTTGTGTGAGGTGCGGGGAAGTTATGTGGGTGATGGTGTTGTGTGCCTGTGGATGCTAGTTTGTTGATGGTGGTGTCTCTCTCTGGCCTTCGGTCGTGATTTGTGGTCGTAGGGGTTTGTGGGTGATGTGGGTGTGTGTTTTATATTGTACTGGATGTGTGGGAGTGGTGTTTGTATGTGTATCAGGTGTGTGTATTTCGAATTGTCCAATGTGGTGGTGTTTTGGAGATGTGTGTGTATTTTGAGCACGGCGGTGTGTACCGCCAATGGAATACCGCGGTTGAAAGACCGCCGCGTGGATTCATGGGTCGTGATAGTGTGGGCGTTTTTCTGTTGGCGTGACGGTGGAGGTTTTGTTTTCACCAGTTTATCACTGACCTTTGGTGTGGCGGAGTTGTGTGGGTGTCTGAATTTTGTCGGATTCCGAGATGTGGGTCATAATTGCTGTGGCGGAATTCCGCGGCCGCAGCGGTGTGTTGGCGGTCTTCTGCACGGCGGTAAGCGGCTTTTACCGCCAATGTTGTAATGACCCCCATAGTGTCTTACCTGTGTGTCACTGAAAATATTGTCGGATTATAGCACTTCTGTTGTCCTCATCCTCATCCTCTGCCTCCTCATCTTCATTGTCCACAGGGTCCACTGCTGCCACATGGCCATCTCCAGCCTCGTCCTCATGCAGAAAAGGCACATGGCGTCTCAAGGCAAGGTTGTGCAACATACAGCATGCCACAATGATCTGGCAGACCTTCTTGGGTTAATAGTACAGGGATCCACCAGTTAGATGGAGGCAACGAAACCTAGCCTTCAGGAGGCCAAAGGTCCTCTCGATAGTCCTTCCTGTTCGGCCATGTGCCTCATTGTAACGTTCCTCTGCCCATGTCCTGAGATTCCTCACAGGGGTCAGTAGCCATGATAGGTTGGGGTAACCAGAGTCACCTGCAAATATCGAGGGACAACTGTTAGACACACACTAACCCTTAGGGCCCACACTTTGGGGCTATTGATGGTACACATATTGAGTTTGACCCCCACCAGAGAAATGAACAAGTGTTCAGGAATCTAAAGAGCTTTCAGTCGATGAATGTGCAGATAGTGTGCCTGGCGGACCAGTACATCTCCCATGTCAATGCAAAGTATCCTGGGTCTGTGCATGATGCCTTTATCCTGAGGAATAGCAGCATCCCATATGTGATGGCTCAACTCCAGAGGCACTGGGGTGGCTAATAGGTGAGCCCTGGTTCCCACCCAGTAGGTGTTGGTGTGTGGGAGTTCCCGGTGGGCTGACGGATAGCACACATCAGGTCAGGCTCCAATTGGGCACACAGCTCTGTGATTGTGGCCCTGTCAAGTCTATAGGTTAGGATGATGTGCCTGACCTCCAAAGTTGCCAAGTCCACCAGGGGTCTGTACACGGGGGGATGTCTCCATCTCCTATTCATTCTCAGCGGTTGCAATCTAGGGGGCAAAAGGGTGACCAGCTGGTCAGTATTCCATATTTCCAAACACTACACTGCATTGCATGTTGTGACTGTAATAATATATTGTTGTATAGGCCCAAATGGTGCATATGTGTCCTGTGACGAAGTTAGGTGCCATGGCCTGCCCCCCCTTTTGAAAGGGCATCCGCCTGTCCTGTATGGAGGGACATGTGGAAATGAGGTAATTCCGCTGACGTTGTGCGCCGTTGCGGGAGGCGGTCGACTACCACCGTGCAACTCCTCATTGGTTCACATTGGGCACTATGGGTTACAGTGGCCAGTGGTGATTACGCCGGCGGTGACGGTACGCACCGCCGCAGACGTGACCGCCATTTTCTATCTGTTCACTCACTTGCTACCTGAAAGTCAACAGGAGAGGACCTACACTGCAAGTGCTGCTGTGACCTGTGTCTGGAACCGACCATGGCTCGTGTCACTGGGAAAATGGCCCCTGCCTTCACCGCTGCGGAATTGGAGAGACTGGTGGGTGGGGTCCTACCTCAGTACCGAATGCTGTATGGGCCTCCAGACCAACGGGTGAGTACACTGTGAGGACGATGCATGGGGCATGAATGCATGGTGGGCTGTGTGTGAGGGCCTCATGTAGAGGGAGGGTTGGTGGAAGGGTCCTGGGCAGTGTGCTGCATGTATGGTGGGCAATGTCTGTGCATAAGGGGATGTGAGGGCTATGGTGGGACATGAGTGTAGCAGGCAGGAGGGTCTGATACCTTTTTCTATGTGTATTTCTCTGCAGGTCAGCGCCCATCAGAAAAAGGGTACATGGCGTGCCACTGCAAAGGACGTGCGGACCCTGGGGATCTATGGCAGGTGGAGCACCCACTGCCGGAAACGGGGGAGGACCTGAGACGCTGGGCACGGAAGACCACAGAGGCCCAGCTGGGGATGGCCTCCCAATGAGGAAGGGATGCCCGTCAAACCTTGACCCCCCTGATGGTCCGCATACTGATGGTGGCCTAACTGGAGCTGGATGGGCGACAGCAGCCACAAGGGGGTGAGTACAGTTTCCAAATATACTACTTGCTCGTGGTGGAGTGGTCTCCGGGTGGGGGATGGTGGCCTGTGGGTGCAGCTAGGCCAGGCCAGACATTGAAGGGTAGGTCCCATGTTGGGCAGGGTATGATGTAAACCACCTCCAACCAAGCTAGTAGGCATCCACTACTTGGCAGGGGTCTGTGGGTCTCAGGTATGCTGCTATTGGCGTTAGGTATTCCTGTCCATGGCCTGGTGACTAGCATTGTGACTGTTAGTGCATTGCCTAATGCGCAGGGCTGTTCCCTGTGTGTGCGTGTGTGTGTCGTGTACGCCACGGTGGTGTTGTTGCTGCCATTGACCAAGTGTATCCTTTGTCTCTTCCCCCCTTTTTGTTTTGCCACCCTGTCCTTACGTGCATTAACATCATCTGGCAGAGGAGCAGGGGCACCGGCGACGGAGGGAGCTGCATCCCACAGGGCCCAGGAGGCCGAATCCACCGATGGGGAGGGCACCAGTGGGACGGAGGGCGAGGGGAGCACCATGGCAGAGACAGGAGGGGAGAGTTCGGACAGTGATACCTCCTCCGATGGAAGCTCCCTGGTGGTGGTGGACACCTCTGTGCCCACCCCAACTACAGGTACAGCTGCCACCCCCGTACCAGCACCGCTGTCCCAGCAGCCCCTCAGCGTGTTTCCCATGCCCGCTCACCTACGAGAGTGGGCATCTCCTTCGCCCCAGGCACCTCAGGCCCTGCCCGTTAGCCGTGCTGCCTTGAGTGAGGAGGTTATTGTCAGAGTCACCAGATCCTCGGGTTCTGTGCACATTCCCAACACATCCACCACTGAACAGCTCCAAGACTCTGATAGATAAATCACAGAGACTGAGAGAGTTCAAGAGGGGAAGAGGGGATTAGGAAGGGAACAACTGGGGAGGAGACCTGTAGTAAGAAAAAGGTTAGAATACCCAATATGAACATTATATCTCCTGAAATCTATACTAGACTATGATTCTAAGCCTAGTCACTCTGAAAACATGAACAATCTAAGAGTTAAGTTTAAAATGACTAAGTTTCAAGATGGCCGGATACCTGTAGGGGAATCAAGATGAATTAAATGAAAACTTTCTTATTCAAGTACTTTCCTTTATATGATGATCAGAAAAACATTCTGACTAAATTTTAAACCAGTCATATAAATCCTGTTTTGAGAATGTATACTAGGACCATACAATATTGCATCTAGAAACTCTGGCCTTCTGTGTACTCTTAAAATGTTTCAACACAAATTGCGCATATTGCAGATATATATATATATATATATATATATATATATATAGTAAACACCATAAAAGGATTGTGCACCATGAATAACACAATATGGATTCAGGAAACAATCACATAACTTGTCAACTCGAATATTACATAATAAATATCTTAGAATAGTGGCATACAATAAACAACATGAAATAAACTCGAGGAGAGAATCGTGCGTCTTGCCGATTCGAGTGTCACCATGTAAAATATCAAGAAATGGTATCACACAATGAATATCAAAGTCAAATCATCATTAATCGAATCGCGCGTCTTGCCGATTCGTAAAACACAATGTAAATGTCAAGAAATATCAGCTCACAATAAATAACAAGATCAAAGTACAATGAAACGAATCGCGCTTCTTTTGCCGATCCTTAAGCCACCATGTAAATGTCAAGAAATGGTAGCGTGCAATGAACAACAAAGTTAAATCCTCATGAAGCGATTTGCGCGTCTTGCCAATTCGTAAAACATCATGTAAATGTCAAGAAATAGTAGCGCGCAATGGACAACAATGTTTAAACACCATAAAACAAATTGCGCGTCTTGCCAATTCTTAAGCCACCATGCCAATGTCAAGAAATGGTAGCACGCAATGAATAACAAAGTCAAACCTTTATGAAACAAATTGCGCGTTCTGCCTATTTGTAAACTACCATATAAATGTCAAGAAATGGTAGCGCGCAAGTAATCTGTTACTCTTTTAAGAATTAAACCAAGAACATGAAAATTCTCAAAAACGGTGTCAGGACAGTCCAACCACCGTCTTACCGCCTGGAACAATGATCACCAATGAAGGATGAAGGGCAGAAGACTGGAAGATCCAAATAGGCCGCCGGGACAGGAGCTCAGGAAGAAGCTGCTGCTCTGCACCAGGACCTCTGAATAGTGAGCACTGGGAGTTGGGCTGGCTCTCTTTTATAGAGGCTTGGCCCAGCCCAGAACCATGCCCAGGCATGTTGCAGGGAAAGTCTCTGGAAGGCCCTGGAAAGGGGCCACACCCTAACACACTCTGAAAACCTCCAGCAATACATTACAAAGGAACAGTATTTGTAAGCATATTAAAAATAAGTTTTCAGGATTGAACTCTGCAATGCAAAAGGTTAAACCACAATATATCAGCACAATGCATAAATTACGTTGTTTTGAGAGTGCTGGGTTTTTGCATTTTTGTCGCCAATAGAGCGCGTGCTGCTTTGGTGTTGACAGTTATTGACATCCTGAGATCCATCTCTGTTGGTTAGTCAACCATTGTGAATGCCATCCAGGGGCTGCCAGCCCATTTGCAACAAACACATGCATTCCTGGAGGGCATTCACTCTGGCATGGCGGCCCAACAGAGATCAATCCAGGCTCTGGCCTCCTCTTTGATGGCAGCCATTGTCCCTGTTTCTGTCCTCCTGCCTCCAACTTCCTCTACCCAGTCCCATTCCCCTCAACCCCAACCTATTCCAAGCACACAGGCAGACCAGCATGCACCCAGGACAAAACACAGGAGTGGTTCAGGCAAACACAAGCACCACACATCATCCCACAGACACTCACACAAACACCATCCAGATGCAGACATACCAACATCCACTGCCTCCACTGTGACCCCCTCCTCCTCGTTGTTCATCTACCTCCCAGTACCGTTTACACTCACACCTGCATGCAATACATCCTCATCCACTACCACCATCACGCCTCTCACTACACGCCCCTCACTGGTAGTCACCACCCCCACATCCATGCACACGTCCTGTGTCCTCTCCCACTGTGTTTGTGCCCCCTCCTCCCAAAGTACACAAACGCAAGCATTCAGACACCCAACAGCCATTCACCTCACAACAGCATCCAGCCCATGCACCTGCACCCAAAGACAGCAGACTGACACCTCCTACAACCACTTCCTCTTCCTCCACTCCCAAACCTTCATCCTCTTGCCACCCCAATGTCCCTAAGAAGCTCTTCCTCTCCACTGTTGACCTCTTCCCTACCACCCCCCCAGTCCTTCACGTCGGGCCAGGATGGTCAGAACCCAGGCGAGCACCTCAGCCACCCAGTCCACGGCCACAGTAGTGTCGACAGCTACTGCTGGTGGGAGAGGATCCCAGGCACCAGCCAGCAGCACTGAAAGTGTGCCTGCACCAGGTGCATCAAGGAAGGGGAAGGAGGCACCAGCAGCTGCGACAGGGAAGGGCACGGAGGCACCACCAGCAGCGTCTAGGAAGGGCAGGGAGGCACCAGCAGCTGCAACAGGGAATGGCAAGGAGACACCACCACCAGCGTCTAGGAAGGGCAAGGAGGCACCACCAGCTGCAACAGGGAAGGGGCCTGCAGGCAGGAAGGACAGGAGGCCTGTGCTGGGACTCATTCGGAGCCCCCACCAGCAACCATGGTAATTCAGCCATCTGAGGCTGCAAGGGTAAGGGCTGGAGTCTCCCCCCACCACTGCCAGCACCACCACCAGCACCACTTCCAGCAGCAGCAGCTCCAGTGGGCAGCCATCCAAGGCTGCAGGGGAAGGGCTGGAGCCTCCCCCACCACTGCCAGCACCGCCACCAGGACAACTGCCAGCAGCAGCAGCCCCAGTGGGCAGCCACCCGAGGCTGCAGGGGAAGGGAAGCGCTGGAGCCTCCCCCCACCACTGCCAGCAGCGACACCAGCCCTGCCACTGCCACCACTGAGGAGCCGTCACCGCCGGCCGGCAGTGTGTAGTCCTGCCTCCCTGGGCTGTTGTGCGTCCTGGCTCCTGCAAATCCTGCAGGTCTGACACCCAGGTGAAAGACTGTGACTTTGCCCTCCCTAAGATCTGCATCACAGGGCACAATGCCCTCTCCAGAACCAGTGGAAGAAACCATCCACTCACCCCATCCTTCCCAGGATGAAGCACACTGGGCACAAGGCCCCCTCCAGAACCGGTGGAGAAGCCATCCACTCACCCCATCCTTCCCAGGATGAAGCACACTGGGCACAAGGCCCCCTCCAGAACCAGTGGAGGAGCCATCCACTCACCCCATCCTTCCCAGGATGTAGCACACTGGTCACAAGGCTCCCTCCAGAACCAGTGGAGAAGGCATCCACTAGATAGACTGTGGCCTTGCACTCCCCAGGACCAGGCAGTGGGCAAACCATCCACTAGAAAGACTGTGGACTTGCACTTCCCAGGATCAAGCACTGGGCAAACCACTCACTTGAGACTGTGGCCTTGCACTCCCCAGGACCAAGCAGTGGGCAAATCACCCACTTGAGAGACTGTGGCCTTGCACTACCCAGGACAAAGCAGTGGGCAAACCACCCACTTGAGAGACTGTGGCCTTGCACTCCCCAGGACATCGCACAGGGTATGTAGCCCCCTCCAGGACCAGTGGTGTTGTACCATCTTCCGGCTGAGGTGCCCTCCCATTCCCCGTCCCCCTGAGGTACCTGTGTATTTTCGACCTGATGCCCCTGCAGTGCTCTCTCCGTGTTGTTGCAGAAGTGAGGTTGGGCCTTGGCCTATGTGATGTGGCCCACGGGCATTGAGGACTGGGCAGTGTCCATACATTTATAAATATGTATATACGTTTGTATTTTGATGCACTTATTTCTCGTATTTTGTCATATTACACTCACTTTCTTCCAATCATTTTGTCCTTGCATTATTCCTGAGGGGTACGGGGTGGATATGTAATGTTTGTGCATCTGGTTGTGTGTATGGTGTTGGGGGTGGGTGTGTTGCGTGTTGCATGTGTGTACCAGTCTCTTTTTCCTCCCCCCACCCTTGTGTGCTAGGCGGCAGTACTTACCATGGTCGTCTTCCCCGGTGTTCATAATGCAGGAAAAGGTAGGCGAGCATCAGAAATATGTGCAGCTCCTGCTCCATGGTGTCGTGGTTGTTCCATGAGTCTCCAGAGTTGAGTCCTTTGACTTCTGTGTTCTGTTTCCGCCGTGCTTTTAAGGTTGTTGGTACCACTCTGGAAAAGGTGGCAGATAAGCCTGTTGTAATAGTGTGGATGGTACATTGTCTTCCGCCTGGCTGTTGGCGGTTACTGCAGTGGTGCTCACAACAACCGCCATGGCGGTTGTTGTGTTAAAGTGGCTTTCTATCTGAGCGGTTTCCGTTGTGGTCATAATTCCATTTTTGTTACTGCCGGCCTGTTGGAGGTATTACCGCCGCTTTATCACCGACCACCAACGTTGTAATGAAGGCCATAATGTACAAAAATAAAATAAAAATATATACTTTAACACAATTGCAAAAACATACTATGTATTAAAAACAATATTTAAACACATAATAATAAATATTCTGATAAATAATAATATCAAACACTAGATATACATTTAAAAATGCATACAATACATGAAAATACATCCAAAATTAAAAAAACTGGACTTTGGAATGGTCAAATTTACTGTTCCCACTCCAATCTGAGTAACAGTAGGAAACGTGTTGGACGTTGGTAGCTCAAATATACTATTTTATCTTCAAAGTAAGAGAAAGCAGCTACAAGTGCTGAGTGGGAAGGTAAGCAAAAGTAGATAAAAGTGCTTTGAAGGGGTCGGATTTATTACTCATACTGCAATCTAAGCAACAGTAGGAAAAGTGTTGGACTTTGGAGGTGTCAGATTTGCTATTCCCACACCTATATTTTCTAAATAAAATTATTAAATTCACACCCAAAAATAAAGCATATTTTTTTAAAATGTATTCATTGTGTGTAAAGCAAATACAACTAAATGTATAAAAATACAATTTTCAGATTGCAATTGAAAAAGCAAAATATTATAAAATATTATAACACTTCAGTCCCTGCTACCTTAATTAGAAACAATAATTAGCATTTTAAAATGCTTCCGACCCCTAACCCAACAATTCACTCCTAAATTAAGAATTTGTAATTAAGATGTAAAAACGTAAATGTCATTAAAAAACTTACAAACTATACTAAAAAATCAAACATAAATATAATAATAACAATAACTTACAATACTAAAAAAACTAAAAAAACGAATATATATCAACCTAATTTAAAAAATATTTTATAGAACTATATTAACTAAAATGATATTGCAACTATATACAAAATATTAAATACTTATGATATCATTAACTCCTATATTCATTCCCACCATATTTTTAACATCACAATATTTTTGACATGATATTTGTGACCCATGATATTTTTTACATGATATTTTGTCAGAATACTACTCAGTTTTTAGGTCTGATATGTAACGGCATTACGTCATTAATTGCAAACATTGTGTAATTTGTACAGCTATGCAAAGTACATTTATACAAAAAAGGAGCAAAGGCCACACCACCTTCAGTTATGGAGGAAATTCTCATTACATAAACATGATTTCTTGGCTCTACTCACCAGAAAGGCTCACTCATAGTGTCACCAATAAGACAATGAAATGTCACACATAAGCAAACTGAAAACGTGGAAGTGTCACACATAGGCAATATGAGAACTTGGCAGCAATGCTATTTTTAGGAAAGTACCCTCTTTTTGGCATGGTTACCCCCGCATTTTCCCTGCTCTCAGTGTGTTTTGACTGTGTTCACTGGGCTCCTGATAACCAAGACCCCTGTGACTGTGTTCTCTCCCTTTGAATTTGGTTGCTTGGACCACACACAACCCACATTTGGTATACTGGTGCCCCCTTATAAGTCCCTAGTATATGGTACCCAGGTACCTAGGGCATTAGGGCACCAGAGGTCTCCCATTGGCTGCCGCATGTATTATGCTACCCAAGGGAGCCTTTGTAAAATGTGTTTGCAGGCCTGCAATTGCAGCCTGCGTGAAAAGGTGCATGCCCCCTTTCACTTCAGATCACTGCACCAGGTCACTGTAAGTCACCCCCATGGTACACAGTCCTAGCCCAGAGGGCAGATTGCAGGTATCTGTGTGTGAGGGCACCCCTGAATGAGCACAGGTGCCCCCAAGATCTCCAGTTCAATTTTCCTGGACTTTGTGAGTGCGGGATGCCATTTTATGCATGCACTGGGCATAGGTCACTAACTATGTCTAGCTACATAATGGTAACTCTGAGCCTGGGCATGCTTGGTATCAAACATGTTGGAATCATACCCCAATACTGTTGCCACTACTGGAAGTATGATTCCATGCACTCTGTGGGCTCCTTAGAGGACCCCCAACATTTCTCCTACCAGCCTTCTGAGGTTTTCTGGGCAGCCCAAGTTGCTGCCACCCCTCAGACAGGTTTCTGCCCTCCTGCTACTTCACCAGCTCAAGCCCAGGAAGGCAGAACAAAGGATTTCCTTTGGGAGGGGGGTAACACCCTCTCCCTTTAGGAATAGGTGTTACATGGCTTGAGAGGGGTAGCCTCCCCAAGCCACTGGGATGCTTTGAATGGCACATTTGATGCCCTCCTTGCATAAATCAGTCTGCACCGGTTCAGGGACCTCCAGTCCCTGCTCTTACGCAAAACTGGACAATGAAAGGGGAGTAACCACTCTCCTGTCCATCAGCACCCCAGGGGTGGTGTCCAGAGCTCCTCCAGAGGGCCTCTTGTTTCTGTCATCTTGAATCTAAGGTGGGCATCGGCCTTCCAGGGCTATTTAGGGTCTCCCTCTTGGGTGGATCCTCAGATTCAGCGGGCAAGATTCCAACCGGATTCCTCTTCATCGCTTACTTCGACTTCTGGCCACTGGAGTTGCAACTGGACCCTCCAGGAACCGACAATGTGCATCCACGACGAAGATCTCTGTGTGCTGCTCCTGCGACGTGGGACTTTCCTTCAGGTATGCTGCATGAGCCTCTCCGCGACTCTTTACCTGTGGGTCTTCCGTGGGGGCTGCCTCTACTCGTTTGGATTTTCTGCACTGCTGAGGGTCCCCTGAGACTACCCTCCATGGGTTGAGTCTTCCTGGACCTTGCTGGTCCCCAGCAGCTCCACTTTTCATCTACCACAACCCTTGCCTTTGCCAAGGCTTGTTGTTGGCTTTTCAATGCCACAGAGTGAATGCAATCTTCCATCTGGCATGGGACGTCGACTGCATCCTCCAGGAACTTTTCCTCTGCTCCAGGGCTGCATTGCTGCCTTTCTTCGTCTCACCGTCAACCAACTCCTGCATCCACAGACGGGTGGGTAATGGCTCCTGCCACGACCAGACACTTTTACGGGAGCTGGACTTAGTCCCCTCCTTCTACAGGTCTTCCTCTTCGGGAACCCACAGCTGGTGTCGTGCAGTCTTGTCTGGGTGGTGCAATATCCTTCTTTTTAGGCCTTTGGGTGGGTTGGGGAAAAACTAGTAACTTACCTCTTTCCTCCTGGTCACTGGGGGGGAACTCTGATACTTACCTTTGGGGTTTTCAAGCTCCCCCAGCTCCTGTCTACCGATTACACTAACTTGAGTGGGGGTCCGACATTCGCATTCCATTTACTTAGTATATGCTTGGTCCCCCCAGGCCTACATTATTTCCCATTGCTTTTCACTGTTTTCTATTCCTTTTTATGCCTATATCTGATTGCTACTGTACATGTATAGTGTGTTTACTTACCTTCTATGGGAGTATTGCCTATCTAGTGTTTTAGCACTGTGTTACTGTAATAAAGAGCCTTTATTTTCGTAACACTGAGTGTTTTTCTTCATGTGTGTAAGTACTGTGTGACTATAGAGGTATTGCATGAGCTTTGTATGTCTCCTAGATAAGCCTTGGCTGCTCATTCACAGCTACCTCTAGAGAGCCTAGCTTCTAGTCACTACCTACACTTCACTAAGAGGGGATACCTGGACCTGGTATAAGGTGATACTACCATAGGTACTCACCACACACCAGGCCAGCTTCCTACACTGTTGCACAGTTTATGTGACAAATGTTTTCCGGGTTCAGCTTGTAGATGGGCTTATGGGCCCAGCTGGACCCTTGGCTCAGTTCTGGCTCAGCTCTCCTTGTTATTTTGTTGTCCCAGCCATCAATCAATCGAGGATTTATAAAGAGCGGCAAGTCACCAGTGAGTGTCTCAAGGCGCTGAAAAAGCAAGGAGAACACAGGAGCAAGAGCTATGCAGCAGCATTGGGAGAGCTGAGCCTGGGACCTGCTCAATGGGGTTGTGTTGCATCCTCCGTTAAATAGGTCCTGGGAGGAGGTAGGCTGGGGGGCGGTGGGTAGGGCAAGGTGGGAAATAACGTGGCATACAGGGGCGGCGATGGAAAAGCAAGGAGAATGCAGTGAAAATGAGAGAAAAGCAAGGGGAAGGCACACAAAAAATAGGGGGACAAGGAAGAAGCAGTGAAAACGAAGAAAAGGCAAGGATAATGCACACAGAAAAGAAGGGAAAACAAGGCAAAAGCAGTGAAAATAAGCAGAAAGCAAGGAAAAGTCACACAAAAACGGAAAAAAGGCAAGGAGAAGGCATACAAAAAACAAGGGCCAAATCAAAGAGAAAGCAGTGAAAACAAGGGAACAGTAATGAGAAAGCACACAAAAAACTGGGGTGAAAGCAAGAAGAAGCTGTGAGAACAAGGGAAAAGCAAGGCAAAGACAATCAAAAATGGAGGGAAGCAAGGCGAAGACAGGAACAAGAGCAATGCAGCAGCATGGGAAGAGCTGGGCCTGGGATCTGCTCAAAAGGGTTGCGCTGTGGCCTCCACTAGATAGGTCCTGGGAGGAGGAAGGAAGGGGTGCCTGGGAGGCAGTGGGCGGAGCTAGGTTTGAAGTGGGAAATGAGAAATGAGAGGCAGCATGTGTAACGCCGCGCCTTGTCGCGGCGTCTCTTTTTCCGACCGCGGTCGGAACGCGCTGCTGATTGTCGGAGCGCCGTTCCCCGCATTTTCTTGCCGTTTTGGCAACGCATACCAGGAAGCGTGTTTTGCGCTCCCAGTCGCGTCGCCCTTACCAACTGTAGGGTATTGTCTTCTCCACTGTCGGTGGTGGTCTTCTTTCTGGTCTTTTTCCTTGCCTTTTTCTTTTCTTTTTCTTGCTTTCTGTGTACTGCATTCTTTAGTGTTCCTGCTGGTGTCCATGTTGTCCTCTTCCTATTTTCATTTCCCAGCATGCTCTTTTTCTTATATACTACATCCTTTTTCCTTTTCTTTTATATGAGCTTTTCCCAATTCAAGATGGTGTCATTTTCATTTCCTGTGATGTCACTTCCTCTTTTCCAGTATGTAAGCCACTCAGTCTTGCTCTACCTTGCGTTGCAAACATTTCCCTTTGGTAGTGCTCTTTGCTCCTGTTCGTCATTCCTGTTTTTGCTTTCGGCGAATTTTTGCCTTGTTTTTCCTGTTTTCAAGTCCTGTTTTTAATTCTTTTTCAGGAGTTCCTGTTAGAGTTTTTTTCCCCAGTTCTTGGGGTTTTTCCTCTGGGACTCCTTCTGGAGGGTACAGTCTGCTTTGGCGTTCTCTGTCAAGCGGCACCGTGGCTACTAGAAAGGGTCGCCACTATCTCGGATTATCCAGAACCTGCAGAAGACCGGGTGTTTTCTCTAATCCTGCATCCAGAGGTGAGAAGTCGAGTGCAGTTCGTGACAGCAGAGGGGAGTGGCACGGGAAAAGCAAAGAGAAGGCACAGAACAAAACATGGGAAAAATCAAGGCAAAGGCACACAAAAAATGAGGGAAAAGCAAGGAGAAGGCACACAAAAAAATGACAGAAAATATAAGGAGAAAGCAGTGAAAACAAGGAGAATGCACGCAAAGACAGGTGAAAAAGCATGGAGAAGGCTGTGATGGGTTCTTTATCCCGGGTTGAAGGGATATTAGATTAAGGCGACAGACGCGTGCTCAAGGGTTTAAGGAGTTTATTTCGGTCCGGGTCTAGGGTGAATTCATCATCTTCACCAAATGACAGGGTTGATATAGTCTTTCAACAAAATTTAATAAGAGTCCCCTTTTTGTTTTATCTTCTCTTTTAGGCTTCTGATAAGGTTCGGGCGGTGTCTGGTCCAGCTTTAAGGAGTTCCGATCTTCCCGTATGTCAGCGGCCCTGGCTCCCCAAAATAAAGAAGAAAAGAATACAGGTAAGTGGAGATTAAATATTTATAAAGGGTTGTTTAGGTTTAGTAGGTTGGTGAGGGTCGGCGGGAGTGTAGGAGTGAGGGGTCTACTTTATTCGTGCCTTCTCTATAGCGAGGTACGCTTGTGAAGTCCCTTTTCCTCTACCTGTCAGCGGTAATTAGGTATGGGGTTCGGTGCTGTTAGAGGTTGTATTATCTCCCGTTTTACACTATTTCCCCTCCCTTAGGGGAAATGAGCCCTTTTCCCTTATTTCCCCAAAGCCCCAAGAACCACCCGGCACCCCTCTCCCATTTACGGGGTGATCGTACCTCGGGAGGCCACGCCCCTCCTGGGACGCGGCCGGCTTCCTGGTAGTCTCCCGACTTTGCTGGATCAGGGGCGGGAGGCTCCCTCAGTGTCTCTCTTCGTCGGCGGGGCTCGCCCGTTTGTTGGGAACGTGCTTCGTTCGGGTACGCGTCTTCCCGTTCGGCTCCTTCCCGTGAGGTGTTCCCCAGGATTCTCTCCGTCGCGTCTCTCGCGCCTCGGTCGGCGTTTCTGTCGGCGTCCCCCTTGGCGTTCGTTTCTCTCTCCCTGTGGGCGGTTTTTCTTCCGGTTTCCTCTCTGACGTACATGACGTTTGACGTCATGACGTCCAGAGATCCTCGGGCGGCCCCGGGGTATTCCTTGTCAGTTTCCGCGTCTTCCTGAAAACCGGCGTCGGGAGACGACCGGTTACACATCCCCTCACTTGAATGGGGCTGGTCGAGTCCCACAGGTCCCGGGAATCGCGATAAATAGTCGGCTTGACCCATAAGATCACCAGGGAGGTGGCAAACCTGAAAGGAGAAAGGTTGAAGCTCGATAAACCATCTCAGAATACGATTGTTGGTGTTTTAATACCTCGAGAGCCAGGTAAGGGGAGCATGATCCGTATACAGTAGGAAGGACCTTCCCAGAAGGTAATATTGTAGGCTCTCGATTGCCCATTTAATGGCAAGACACTCACGCTCGACAATGGGATATCTCTGTTCTCTGGGAAACAATTTACGGCTAATAAAGACCACGGGATGATTTACTTCGGCTTCATCTTTCTGAAAAAGTACGGCCCCCAATCCTACGTCGGAGGCATCCGTTTGAAGATGGAAGGGTTTATTGAACTCAGGACATTTCAAGATTGGTTGAGTAGTGAGGCATCTCTGTAGGGTACGATAACTATGATATTGCCCCGGGGTTAGTCTAGTGATGGTTTTGGGTTGTCCTTTTCTCAGAAGGTCGGTCAGGGGGGCGGCCAAGGTGGAATAATGGGGTATAAACCGTCGGTAGTATCCTACCAGGCCTAAAAAGGAACGGACCTCCTTTTTCGAGGTGGGAGCATTGATGCGTAGAATGGCTTCAATTTTATTCATTTGGGGCCTTAGTACACCTTTCCCTATGTGATAGCCCAGGTAAGAAATATCATTAAAGGCCAGTCGACTCTTAGATGGATTGGCTGTCAGACCAGTCTTTCGTAATACGGTAAAGATTCTACCTATGTGTGTTAAATGGTCTTCCCATGTCTCACTAAATATGACGATGTCATCCAGATATGCGGCAGCATAACTGGTATGAGGTCGTAGAATTGTGTCAATTAGGCGTTGGAAGGTGGCGGGTGCCCCATGCAACCCAAAAGGGAGAACATTAAAATGATACAGTCCGGAGGGGGTAACAAAGGCCGTTTTTTCTCTATCTTCTGGGGCGAGGGGGATCTGCCAGTAGCCTTTTGTTAAATCGAGAGTAGACATGTATTTGGCCTTCCCCAATTTCTCTAAAAGTTCGTCTACTCTTGGAAGCGGATATGTATCAAACTGGGAGATGGAATTGACTTGTCTAAAGTCAATACAAAAACGTATAGACCCATCCGGTTTGGGCACCAATACCACAGGTGAACACCAGGGGCTTTGAGAAGGTTCTATAATATCTAGGTCTAGCATTTTCTTTATTTCACTTTCTACTAGGGTCTTCCTAGCTTCGGGGATACGATAAGGTCGTAACCGCACTATTTTGCCCGGAGGGGTTATGATCTGATGGTGTACCAGCTTGGTTCTTCCGGGTACCAGAGAGAATATCTGTGAATGTTCATAGAGGAGTTTGTTTAACTGCTCATGCTGTTGAACCGAGAGGTCTGTATTGATGACCGGTACCTCGTGCCCGCTAGGGCTGTCAGTCGGACACCACCCTATTTCCAATTCCTTGACGGTGTTGACCAGACATCCTGGGACTGGGTCAGCCACCGGTTCTTCCCATTTTTTTAAAAGATTAATGTGAAAAATCTGTGACCTAGTGGGGCCACCGGTGAGCTGGAGTTTATAGGTCACTGGTGTTATTATTCCTGTCACTCTATATGGCCCCTGCCACTTTGCTAACAGCTTGTTGTCCGAACTGGGGAGAAGTACTAAGACTTTATCCCCTATGGAAAAAGACCTCAACTGGGCATTTCTATCATAATACCTTTTCTGTTTTTCTTGAGCTTCCTCCATGTTTTTTCTCACGTTTTCCCACACCGTGTGTAGGTGGTTTTTTAATTCTTGGGTATATTTCAGAAGGGGTTTTTCCCCATCCTCCTCCTCCCATAACTCCGCCGCCATGTCTAACAAGGTCCGGGGTTGTCGCCCGAATAACAGTTCAAACGGACTGTGGCCCGTAGACGCTTGTTCATGGGTTCTGACCGCGTACAATACTAAGGGGAGTTTCCTGTCCCAGTCCCTCCCTGTCTCAGAGATAGATTTTTTTAGAAGATTTTTCAGTGTTCGGTTGTACCTTTCCACCAGGCCATCAGTCTGTGGATGATAAACCGACGTTCGCAATTGTTTGATCCCCAAAAGTTGACATATTTGGGTCATCAAAGAGGACATGAATTGGGTGCCTTGGTCCGTTAAGATTTCCCGGGGAAACCCGACTCGGGAGAAGAACCCTATCATGGCGTGGGCAACACTCTTGGTGTTAATACTACTAAGAGGGATGGCCTCGGGGTACCTAGTAGCGTAATCTACCAACACTAATATGTAACGGTACCCTCGGGAAGAGGGTAGGAGAGGACCAACAATGTCCATTCCAATTCGTGAGAAGGGAATATCTATGATAGGAAGTGGTTGCAACGGGGCTCTTCTTCTTGTACCAGGATCAATCATTTGGCATTTGGGACATTGTTGACAGAATTTCCTAATTTGAGAAAAGACACCCGGCCAATAGAACCTCCTCAACAGATATTCTTCCGTCTTTTCCCTCCCATAGTGACCACCCCCTGGCTGACTGTGGGCTAAGTGTAGAACTTGTTGTCTATAGGGTTCGGGGACTAATAATTGTCTCTTCTCTTCTCGGTCATTGCTAGTGATTCGATATAATAGGTTTTTGACTATTGTGAACGATGGCGCTTTATCTTGGCGGGTCCGGGGTCTTGCATTTTTCCAGGCATGAGTCAAACTTGGATCCTCTCTTTGGCAATTCCGAAAAGGGGGTAGGTTAGTAAGGGTAAGAACCGGTGAAATTACCTTCCCGGGACTCGTGTTTTCCTTTGCGTATGCCTTTCTGGTTGCTCTTTTTTCGCTTCCGGAGGGTTTGTACCGGTCCAATGGAGAAGGTATAGGTATATCATAGAAGGGAGCACTTTTCCACCAGGTATTACATTTTTCAAAATGTCGGGTACTATCCAGGAGCTCCGAAAATTTTGAGAAATCCGTTCCAATTATAGCTTCTTCCACTAGCTGTTCCACTACCCCCATCCTTATGGGATTTTCCTTTCCTTCCCACGATAGAGTCGTCCATCTTAGAGGATATTCCTTGGTTTCGCCATGAATACAGCAGATGGACACCATAAGACCTGTAGGAAAGGTAAGGTTGTCAAGTAAGTCAGCCCGGATTACGGACTGACTACATCCTGAATCAATGAGGGCTAGGGTGGGCCTTCCATTAATAACAAGTTTCTTTTTATAGGGGGTGTCCCTTCCCCCGGTATAAAAGACTCTTCCCCTAGTAATTCCTATCTCCATTGGTTCGGGTTTATCTGTTTTTAAGGGACAAACCCGGGCTATGTGTCCCCATTCACCACAACTAAAACACTGTGGTTGTTGAACATATGGCTTCTCCAATCCTCGCATCTTCCCCACATCATCGTTGGACCTTCGACCCACCGATAAGGATGAACCGGGACTCGGACGAACGGGGCTAGGCGTTGACCTAGGGGGGGGGGTTTTGAACTCGAGGGAGCGGTGAAAGGCACAGGCTAGCTCGATGGTGGTGTTAGTGTCTGGATTTGGATGTTGTTTGATCCAGTGACGTGTGTGGGGGGGTAGGGCGTCCAGGTATTGTTCCAAAAGGACGACCTCAATGATGTCTTCCCTATTGCTTCCAATGGGACCTAACCATTTGAGGCCCAAATCTTTGATCCGGAAGTATAGGGCTCGGGGGTTCTCGGAAGGCCCCCACTTGGCTTTTCTAAACCGAACTCTGTAATGTTCTGAATCAAACCCCACCCGTTCTAGGATGCTCTTTTTAATGTCCGGATAGGGAGTTATTCCGCCGGGGTTCACGGCTTGATAAGCCGCTTGTAGGGTTCCTGTTAATAATGGGGCAATATATTGACCCCATCGTTCTTGGGGCCAGGTAGCGGAAGTGGCAACTCGCTCGAAATTGGTGAAGAAGGCATCCGGGTCTTCACCTTCCTGGTACCGTTGTAAGACCGAACTGGGCACGTTCGGATGTACCCGGGTAGCAGCAATGGTATCCGTGAGGTTTTTGATGGCAGTCTCATGAACCAATTGATTGTTGGCCATGATAGTGGCCTGACTTTTGAGCGCGCTTTGTAGGGCCTCCCTCTCTACCTTAGCCTCCTTCTGTTGTTCCTCCCACACTATTTGTAGGTGCCTCTGCCCCTCGGCCAGCTGCTGCATCATATCCGATATCGTGGGTTTCTCCTCCATGGTCGTGGACTGTCTGTCGCCTGGTCCAATATCCCACTTCTGACACCACTGTGATGGGTTCTTTATCCCGGGTTGAAGGGATATTGGATTAAGGCGACAGACGCGTGCTCAAGGGTTTAAGGAGTTTATTTCGGTCCGGGTCTAGGGTGAATTCATCATCTTCACCAAATGACAGGGTTGATATAGTCTTTCAACAAAATTTAATAAGAGTCCCCTTTTTGTTTTATCTTCTCTTTTAGGCTTCTGATAAGGTTCGGGCGGTGTCTGGTCCAGCTTTAAGGAGTTCCGATCTTCCCGTATGTCAGCGGCCCAGGCTCCCCAAAATAAAGAAGAAAAGAATACAGGTAAGTGGAGATTAAATATTTATAAAGGGTTGTTTAGGTTTAGTAGGTTGGTGAGGGTCGGCGGGAGTGTAGGAGTGAGGGGTCTACTTTATTCGTGCCTTCTCTATAGCGAGGTACGCTTGTGAAGTCCCTTTTCCTCTACCTGTCAGCGGTAATTAGGTATGGGGTTCGGTGCTGTTAGAGGTTGTATTATCTCCCGTTTTACACTATTTCCCCTCCCTTAGGGGAAATGAGCCCTTTTCCCTTATTTCCCCAAAGCCCCAAGAACCACCCGGCACCCCTCTACCATTTACGGGGTGATCGTACCTCGGGAGGCCACGCCCCTCCTGGGACGCGGCCGGCTTCCTGGTAGTCTCCCGACTTTGCTGGATCAGGGGCGGGAGGCTCCCTCAGTGTCTCTCTTCGTCGGCGGGGCTCGCCCGTTTGTTGGGAACGTGCTTCGTTCGGGTACGCGTCTTCCCGTTCGGCTCCTTCCCGTGAGGTGTTCCCCAGGATTCTCTCCGTCGTGTCTCTCGCGCCTCGGTCGGCGTTTCTGTCGGCGTCCCCCTTGGCGTTCGTTTCTCTCTCCCTGTGGGCGGTTTTTCTTCCGGTTTCCTCTCTGACGTACATGACGTTTGACGTCATGACGTCCAGAGATCCTCGGGCGGCCCCGGGGTATTCCTTGTCAGTTTCCGCGTCTTCCTGAAAACCGGCGTCGGGAGACGACCGGTTACAAAGGCACACAACAAATGAGGGAAAAGCAAGGAGAAGGCACACAAAACAGGCATTTGCAACGCAAAAGGTCTTGCATTTCCTTGAGTTAGAGCTATTGGCGTTGTAAATGCATAATCTGGACTTTTCTTGGCACATAAATTGGTCAACTCTGCTGCATAATTTGGTCCTCTCCGCCATGTAATTCCAGTGGCCCTACATATAACTAAAGCACTTCCATTTGGGAAACATCCTAAACAATGCATTGTGAACAACGCAGATGTTTACCAAGCAAGCATAACAATGGGGAGTTTAGTTTTTAGCTGCAGGGATGGGGGATCAGAGTAGTTTTTTTAGGCTCAGGGCAGGTGGAGTGGTAGGGTAGTTTCGTTTTTAGGGGCAGAGGTGAGGGGGTTGGGATAGTTTTTTTTAGGGCTTATGGTGGATGGGGGGATGTGGTAGTTTAGTTATTAGGGGTTGGGGAAGGTTTTAGGCTCAGGGCAGTTGGGGGGTGTCAGGGAAGTTTAGTTTTTAGGGGCAGGGTAGGGAGGTCGGGGTAGTTTTTTTTTAGGGCTCAGGGCAGATTGGGTAGTTTAGTTTTTAGGGGCGAGGGGCCAGGATAGTTTTTTTTTTTTTTTAGGGCTCAGGGCGTGTGGGGGTTTTGGGGTAATTCAGTTTTTAGGGGCAAGGGTGGGGGCTTGGGTAGTTTTTGTTAGGGCTTAGGGAGGGTGGGGGGTCGGGTAGTTTAGTTATTTTGGGTGGGGGAAAATTTTAGGGCTCAGGGTGGGTGGGGTGTGTCTGGTTAGTTTATTAGGGGTGGGGATAGTTTTGGGGCTCAGGGCGGGTGGGGGGGTTGTAGGACAGAACCACACATGCTGTTTCCACATATGCCTTTACTAAGCATGCTTTTAAAATGAAATTCGTTGTAAAGGCATGCATGGTAAAGGCATGCGTGGAAAAGACACAGTCATTGATCCAACCACATTGTTAAGGCATGCGTTGTTCTGGCATGCGTGGTTCTGTCATACAACCCTTCCATTTACCTTCTTCCTGTATCTACAGCAAAAAATGAAAATATTGCCATTATTTATTTATATTATTATTTTGGGGTCCCCCCAACCTAGTGTGAGGACCCAGAGATGAGCTAGACAGAAAGAGCATGTTGTGTTGACCATTTCGATTGTTGGTCCCATTGCCCTAAGACCACCACAAGGTGAGTTATGGGCAAAAATGTTTTGTAAAAGGAATGCCCCGCAAAATATCATGGGGTGAGTTTCTGAATACAGCAAATATTGCAGCATCTTAACTATAATGCTCAGAACAGCCCCTAGAGGGCATCACAATAAAAATAGCATTTGTAAGAAACATTGGGGGTCATTACAACATTGGCGGTAATAGCCGCTTACCGCCGTGCAGAAGACCGCCAATACACCGCCGCGGCCGCGGAATTCCGCCACAGCTATTATGACACACATCTCGGAATCCGCCGAAATTCAGACACCCACACAAGTCCGCCACACCAAAGGTCAGTGATAAACTGGCGAAAACAAAACCTCCACGCCAACAGAAACACGCCCATGCTATCACGACCCACGAATCCACGCGGCGGTCTTTCAAACGCGGTATTCCATTGACGGTACACACCGCCGCGCTCAAAATACACACACATCTCAAAAACACTGCCACATTGGACAATTCAAAATACACACACCTGATACACATACAAACACCACTCCCACACACCCAACACAATATAAAATCCACATCACCCACAAACTCCTACAACCAGAAATTTTGAGGAAGCCAAGAGACAGAGAGCACAGCAATTGAGAACCCCACCACACAGAGGCACACAACACCATCACCCATACAACATTCCATGCACAAAACACCACACACCACTACACATCACCACACACATCAACACATACACCACCCCACACATCACCCACACCACCCCATGTCACGCCAAAGACACCCCAGGTTTTCCGAGGAGGAGCTCAGGGTCATGGTGGAGGAAATCATCCAGGAAGAGCCACAGCTATTTGGCTCACAGGTGCAGCACACCTCCATAGCCAGGAAGATGGAGCTATGGCGCAGAATCGTGGACAGGGTCAACGCTGTGGGACAGCATCCAAGAAATCGGGAGGACATCAGGAAGAGGTGGAACGACCTACGGGGGAAGGTGCGTTCTGTGGTCTCCAGGCACAACATTGCGGTACAGCGGACCGGCAGCGCACCCCCACCTCCTCCCCCACAACTAACAACATGGGAGGAGCAAGTCTTGACCATCATGCATCCAGAGGGCCTCGGAGGAGTCGGTGGAGGAATGGACACTGGTAAGTCAAATCTTAACTATCATATCCCCCACCCTACCTGCATGCTATCACACACCCCCACCCTCACACCCTCCCCTATCACTCCAGCTCCTCACTAATGTACTAATAACACTAACCACCCATCCCAACACCAAGCCCTGCATGACACAACTAAGCATGGTCACCCCTCACTAAAGCATGCTCACTGCACATACCCATAACAACCCCCTAACCATCATCACACAAACCCCCACACAGGAATGCTTGCACTGGGGTACACGCACACCCACCCATTGCACACCATGACACACACACATGAAATAATCATGCTCTTATACCCCTGCAGGACCACTACGGAACGTCACCACACAGGAGGGTCCAGACATCTCCACTCCACCCACAGAAGAGGCCCACAGTGACGACAGCAGCTCTGGCCAACTGGATTCAGATGACCAGCCCGGACCATCGTGGGCCTCGGGACAGTCGGTTCCCCTCGCACAGCCCAACACTGACCTTCCACCCTCTGGTAACACCAGCACAGCACCCACCCAGTGGGCCCATACCTCCGTCCCCAGGACACGTCAATCAGCGGTGTGTCCACCACTACAGGGAACCCAGGATAACCCACCACCCCAACAACAACAGGGACCTGGGGGCAGTGGTAGTGGGCACACGGTCCAGGGGACGGAGGCCCAGGAACACAGGGGAACTGGGAGGGCTGCTGTGCGACAGGGGGCGGACAGGCCAAGGGAACCCACTCTCCACGAGGCCCTCTCCTCCATCATGGGAGCATACCACCACTCCCAGGAGACAATGACGACGGTCCTGGACAAGTTTCAGGAGACCCAGCGCCTGCAGGAGGAACAGTATTTGGGGTTCAGGGAGGAGCTCAGAACCATCAGCTCCGCCCTGGGCACCATCGTAGGGGTGCTGAAGGACATACAAAAGACCATGAGGGACACCGTGGCACTCCAAGGGGCCCCTGACACTAGCATGGACGATGAACTGCCCACCACCTCCGCCGGCGCTAGTGGACAGGACGCCCCGCCACAGTACCACCACACCAGCACCCCACCCCCTGCAGATGGACAACCACCCCACAAGCGGTCCCTGAGATCCAGGAACAGGTCAGAGCAAGATGGCAAGACCCCCGCCAGGAAATGAGACCACCCTGATTGTCCTCCCACTGTTCCACTTTGTTACCCTGTCCAGATTGGGACTGCCCCAGCTCCACTTCTTATGCCCATATGGGCAAAGCACCTGTGAGACAAATAGACTGGACTCTGCCATGGACATTCCTCCACCATCCCCCATCACCATATTACAACCCCCCTCCATTTTTGAGCACTTAAATAAACACCCCTGAAGCACAAAACAATCTGGAGTCAGTCTGTGATTTGGTAAATTTGTATTATCAATGACAGTGTCAAAATGCAATTTCAATTGTAATGCCAACATACCTAGGTCACACATCACAAGTCCATGAAGGATGCAAGCAGATGACACACGTTGGTAACCACACCTGTGAAACCGTAATGGAAAGGTACAACTCAGTTACCAAATACTACTACTAAATGACAGACAGGATAGAGGTAGAAGTGTGAAAGTGAATGTAATAGTAAAAAAAAAAAAATGTTCTCACCTGTGTGTCACTGGAAATATTGCTGTATGACTGACTCCCTGTTGTCTATGTCTTCTTCCTCAGCTTTCTCCTCATCACTGTCCACAGGATCCACAGGCTCCACAGCTGCCACAACACCGCCATCTGGACCATCCTCCTGCAGAAAAGGCACCTGGCGTCGCAAAGCAAGATTGTGAAGCATCGAGCAGGCGATGATGATCTGGCACACCTTCTTTGGTGAGTAGACTAGGGAACCACCTGTCATATGGAGGCACCTGAACCTGGCCTTCAGGAGGCCGAAGGTGCGTTCAATCACCCTCCTAGTCCGCCCATGGGCCTCATTATAGCATTCATCTGCCCTGGTCCTGGGATTCCTCACTGGGGTCAGTAGCCATGACAGGTTGGGGTAACCAGAGTCCCCTAATAGCCACACCCGGTGCCTCTGGAGTTGACCCATCACATACGGGATGCTGCTATTACGCAGGATGTAGGCGTCATGCACAGAGCCAGGGAACATAGCATTTACCTGGGAGATGTACTGATCTGCCAAACATACCATCTGTACATTCATGGAATGATAACTCTTCCGGTTCCTGTACACCAGAGCTACATGGGTCCCATGAATAGCACCTATGATGTTGGGGATATGTCCAAGGGCATAGAAGTCACCTTTCACTGTAGCCAAATCCTCCACCTGAGGGAAAACGATGTAGCTCCTTACGTGTTTCAGCAGGGCAGACAACACTCTGGACAACACGTTGGAAAACATAGGCTGGGACATCCCTGATGCCATGGCCACTGTTGTCTGAAAATACCCACTTGCAAGGAAATGGAGCACTGAGAGCACCTGCACGTCAGGGGGGATTCCTGTGGGATGGCCGATTGGTGACATCAGGTCTGGCTCCAACTGGGTACACAGTTCCTGGATTGTGGCACGGTCAAACCTGTAGGTGATGATTAAATGTCGCTCCTCCCTTGTCAATAGGTCCTCCAGCGGTCGGTACACCGGAGGATTCCGCCATCTCCTCACATGTCCCAGCTGACGGCCCCTAGGAAGGACAACAGCGACCACAGAGTCAACAAATTCCCAGGTATGTACCCACATCTAAACAGAACACGACACCAAATACAAAACTCTTCCTGTATGTGTGTTGAGTGTAGGCCTAGGTATGTGTGACGCAGTAGTACATGAAGCCATGTGGGCCACTGAAATGGCGTATGCTGACCTCTAAACTGGGACAATGGGATGTGAGCTATCTGCGCTGGCGTTGTACACCGTCGCGGTAGGCGGTCGTAGACCGCGGCGCAATGCTGCATTGGTTAACATTAGACCCTATGGGTCCCAGGACCCAATGATGAAGTGCGCCGGCGGTTATGATACGCACCGCCACCGACGTCACCGCCACAGACGTGACCGCCATTTTCTATCTGTTCAATCACTCGATACCTGATCTTCGACAGGAGAGGACCTACACTGCAAGTGCTGCTGTGACCTCAGTCTGGAAGAGACAATGGCTGCTGCGTATGGGGAAAGGGCCCCTGCCTTCACTGCTCAGGAGTTGGAGAAGCTCGTGGGCGGGGTCCTCCCCCAGTACATGCTACTCTACGGTCCTCCAGACCAACAGGTTAGTACACAGGGAGCACGTTGTATGGGCTATGCCTGGGTGGAGAGGGCTGGGTGTCAGTAGGAAGGGGGCAGAGGTCAGGAAACATGAAGGACTGTGAATGCATGTGCTACATGGCAAGGGTAGGGATGGGGGCCACCCACTTCGACGGTGCTGTTGTTAATGACTTCTCTTCTTCCCATGTGCATGTCATGTAGGTCAGCGCCCACCAGAAGAAGTACATTTGGCGTGCCATCGCCAAGGACGTCCGGACCCTGGGGGTCCACCAGAGACGGGGCACCCACTGCCGGAAAAGATGGGAGGACATTCGCCACTGGAGCAAGAAGACGGCGGAGGCTCAGCTGGGGATGTCCTCCCAACGTGGGAGGGGTGCCCGTCGAACCATGACCCCCCTGATGTTCCGGATCCTGCAGGTGGCCTACCCTGAGTTGGATGGGCACTTGAGGGCATCACAGCAGACACAAGGGGGTGAGTACATTCTCATTCTGCAGACTTTGCGCGCAGTGGAGGGGTCTGGGTGGGGGAGGAGGGTTGTGGGTTTCCCTAGGCCAGGGCGAGTTCCGTAGGCTAGGCCCCTCCGTAACGCAGGCCATGTGGCACTCCACCCCACCTCTGTAGAGTGCCAAGTACAGGTATATATGCCCCTGTGTCATCTATGTGTGCAGATGACCACCATAGCCATATAGGGCAGATCCCAGGAATTGCATCTGTAGAGGCCAAGAGCACGACGTAGTGCAGGGGCCTGCTGTGTCTGTATTGTCCGCCAATGGTAGCTGTAAGCCATGCACTCAACCTGTCTTTCTTCTGTTGCCCCCCCCCCCTTTTTGTGCTCTCCCTGTTCTTGTGTTCATCAGAATCATCAGGCGGAGGTACAGGGGCACCGGAGCACGAGGGAGCTCCATCCCACATGGCCATGGAGGGCCACACCACAGACTCTGAATACACCAGTGGGACGGAGGGCGAGGGGAGCTTCACGTCGGTCACCGGATCACCAAACAGCAACACGGACTCGTCCGCCGATGGAAGCTCCCTTGTGGTGGTGGCACCATCTGTGCCCCCCCCCTTCTACAGGTACAGCCGCCACCTCCCCTACCAGCACCGCCCTCCCATCAGCCCCTCAGCGTTCGCCCCGTGCCCGCTCACCCAGGACGGAGGGCATCACCTTCGCCCCAGGCACCTCAGCCCCTGCCCCTGTCACCCCTGCTGCCCTCAGTGAGGAGGCCATTGACCTCCTCAGGTCACTCACTGTTGGGCAGTCTACCATTGTGAATGCCATCCAGGGTGTAGAAAGGGAGTTGCAACACGATAATGCATTCCTGGAGGGCATTCATTCTGGTCAGGCTGCCCTTCATCGAACCCTGCAATCTCTGGCCTCAGTACTGATGGCAGCCATTGTCCCTGTGTCTAGCCTCCCCCCTCCAACTTCCTCCACCCAGACACAGTCCCCTGTACCCCAGCCTATCCCAAGCACACCATCAGACAAGCATGCATACACCTCAACACACAAAAGTAGCTCAGGCAAACATAAGCACCACACAACCCACAGGCACTCAAACAAGCATCACCCACATACAGACACAACAACATCCACTGCCTCCACTGTGTGCCCCTCCTCGTCGTCTCCCTCCTCCCTCCTAGTGTCGTCTACACTCTCACCTGCATGCACTATATCTACAGGCACTAGGACTCGCACCAGAACACCCAGCACCACACCCCGCTCACCTGCATTCACCACCCCCACTACCATTTACACGTCCCCTGTGTCAACTCCCAGTGTGTCTGTGACGCCCCCTCCCAAAGTACAGAAACGCGGCCACCCACACACCCAACATCCATCCATATCACGACAGCCTCCAGTACCTGCACCTGCACCCAAATCACCTAAAGTTACACCTCCTACAACCACCTCCTCTTCCTCCACTCCCAGACCCCCTCCAGCTACCCATCCCAGTCTTCGTCAGCAACTCTTCCTCAGCAACGTTGACCTCTTTGCCACCACCCCCACCCCTCCAATTCATAGGTCCCGTAGTAGCACCAGTGGTGCGTGTTAAAGATGTGTGGAATGCACCGGCCACCAGGGCAGCCAGTGTGACACGGAGCCAAAGCACTGCCAGTCCACCCCCTGTAAAGCACCTTAAGTTGGAAAGTGGCCGACGGGACAGGGTGAAGACTCCTGGCGGCAAAACTGCTCACAAGGGTCCCAGGGGGAGTGCCGAGTCAGCTGTGACTCCTCCAAAGGTGGTGAAGGGCCAGAAGAAGTCTGCACAGTCTGGGAAGAGCAGCACAGCGGAGAAGGGTGCCATCCTCCCCAGTGTCCGGGACGCCACCACCAGCACTGTCGTCACTGGTCTGGAGACCACCGCCAGAATCATTGCCCAGGAGGGCAGCACAATCGTCACTGGTCCAGAGACCACCGCCAGAGTCAGTGCCCAGGAGGGCAGCACAATCGTCACTGGTCAGGAGGCCACCGCCAGAGTCAGTGCCCAGGAGGGCAGCACAATCGTCACTGGTCAGGATACCACCGCCAGAGTCAGTGCCCTGGAGGGCAGCACTGTAGTCACTGGTCCGGAGAGCACCGCCAGGGTCAGTGCCCTGGAGGGCCCCGGCAGCCACAGCCCTGCTGGGCAATGAGGGACCGTCATGCCACACACCAATGCACAGGTCAGACAGCAAAGGCAAGCACCGCTGAACAGGTCAGAGACCGCCATGGTGAAGACCGCTGAACAGGGCAAAGCACCACTGGACAGGGCAAAGACCGACATGGCAAAGCACCGCTGAACAGGTCAGAGACCACCATGGTGAAGACCGCTGAAAAGGGCAAAGCACCGCTGAACAGGTCAGAAACTGCAAAGTCAAGCACCGCTGAACAGGGCACAGACCGCCATGGCATTGCACCGCTGAACAGGGAAAAGACCGCCATGGTGAAGACCGCTGAACAGGGCAAAGCACCGCTGAACAGGTCAGAAACTGCAAAGTCAAGCACCGCTGAACAGGGCACAGACCGCCTTGGCATTGCACCGCTGAACAGGGAAAAGACCGCCATGGTGAAGACCGCTGAACAGGGCAAAGCACCGCTGAACAGGTCAGAAACTGCAAAGTCAAGCACCGCTGAACAGGGCACAGACCGCCATGGCAATGCACCGCTGAACAGGGAAAAGACCGCCATGGTGAAGACCGCTGAACAGGGCAAAGCACCCCTGAACAGGGCAAAGACCGACATGGCGAAGCACCGCTGGACAGGGATAAGACCGCCAAATCAAGCATTGTTAGTCCATGTGCAGCTGGGACAGTGACGGAACAGGAACCGTCACGGGGAGCCTGATGCAGTCTGGGCACCTGTCCCCCTCCAGAACCAGTGGAGACTGTTATCCACTTGAGAGACTGTGGCTTTGCACTCCCCAGGATGCAGCAGTGGGCAAGCCACCCACTGTAGAGACTTGAGAGACTGTGGCTTTGCACTCCCCAGGATGCAGCAGTGGGCAAGCCACCCACTGTAGAGACTTGAGAGACTGTGGCTTTGCACTCCCCAGGATACATCAATGGGCATGGAGCCCCATTGTGTATCTGGCGTGGTGCTGTAATCCGGCTGAGGTGCCCCCCCCTTCCGTTCCCCCTGAGGTGCCTGTTGTATTTCTATCTGATGCCCCTGCAGTGTTCTCTCAGTTTGTGGACAGGTATCTAGTGTGGGCCTCGCCCATGCATTTTGGGCCCAGTGATGCACGGACATTGATATGTGCATACCTGCATTACTAATCGTAATGTATGAATTCTGGAATGTGTATATATCTGTATATATTTGGTTACAGTGGTTTGATACATTACAATGTTTGAACTGATTTCCTTTTGTCTTTGCATTCTTCTGGGGGGGGTTGTTACTGTGCTGTTTGGACATGCATTGGTGTGTGTTGTAGTGGGTGAGGGTCGGGTGGGGGTGGGGGTGGGAGTGGGGGTGTTGCGTGTGTGTATCCCTGACTTTTGCCTCCCCCATCCCCTATGTCATAGGTGCAGTACTCACCGTTGTCTTCGGCGCCTACGTAGATGGTGATCATAGAAGAGCAGAAAGACAAGCGCAGGGAATATTTGTAGTTCGGGCTCCATGGTGGCCTCCTTCCTCGTGGAGTGTGTTAAGGTGAGCGTTTTCCCATTGCAAAAGCTGTTTCCGCCGTGTTTTTATCCACAGTGAATCCGCCCCGGAAAAGGTGGCGGATTGGCGGGTTGTGATACAGTGGGCGGTACATTGTCTTCCGCCTGTCTGTTGGCGGTGACCGCTGCGCTGCTTGTCTGTACCTCTGTGGCGGTCGGAATGTTAAAGTGGCTGTCTATGTTGGAGGTTTCCGCCACGGTCATAATTCCCTTTTTTTGTCCGCCGGCCTGTTTGCGGTATTACCGCAGCTTTAACACCGTCCGCCAGGGTTGTAATGACCACCATTGTCATGTAACTATGTAGGCAGTCCCTAAGAGCATAACCACATGAAAAAAGAATGGCAAAATGTAATGCAGTGTAAGCATATTTTAGCATAGTGCATGACACATTTTCAAGCCTAGCAGGTGTACTACAATTTTATAAATAATGCCCTTAAAACACAAACTACTCCCAGGTGTAAAACAGAAGTTCCAGCCATGAGAGAACTTAAAAAGACACTGAATGGTGGGACGGGTATTATTTTGGGGTTCTCCCAACCTAGTGTAGTGTGGGGACCCAGAGATGTCCTAGACAAAAAGAGTGTGCTGTGTTGAACATTTTGATGGTGGTCCCATTGTCCTAGGCCCACCACGCTTATGTTATGGTCAAAAATGTTTTGTAAAAGGAATGCCCTGTAAAGCATTATGGGACACTTTTCTGAGTGCAGTGAATATTGTAGTATCTTGACTGCAATGCTCAGAGCAGCCCCTAGAAAGCACCACAATAAAAACAGCATTTTTAAGAAACATGGGTGGTCATTACAACCCTGGCGGTCGGTGTCAAAGCGGCGGTTAAACCGCCAACAGGCCGGCGGTAAAAAAAAATGAATACGCCCGTGGCGGAAACCGCCAACATAGACAGCCACTTTAATACTCCGACCACCACGGCGGTACAAACAAACACCGTGGCGGTAACCGCCAACAGACAGACGGAAGACAATGTACCGCCCACAGTATTACAACAGTCTAATCCGCCACCTTTTCCAGGGCAGATTCACCGCAAACAAAAAAACGGCGGAAACAGGACTTGGAAGGGAAAACACTCACCTCTACACACCCCACGAGGAACCAGGACGCCATGGAACCGGAACTCCAGATACTCCCTGCCTTTGTCTTTCTGCTCCTCTACCAGGAGCATGAACGCCGGCGGTGAAGATCATGGTGAGTACTGCACCTAAGACACAGGGAAGGGGGAAGGGGGGAGGGGGGAGGGAAAAGAGAGTGATACACACACGCAACACCCCACCCCCACCCTCACCCACTACAACACACACACTATTACATCATGATACATTACAGTTACCCCCACCAACCCCCCCAGAAGAATGCAAAGACAAAAGGAAATGATTTGAACGTTTGTAATCGATTAAAATCCAGTACTCAAAAAATATACACACACTATAAACAAATATATTCACCAAGAATACAAGTCAAAAGTATTGCACCATAAAAGTCCGTGGACCACTGGGCCCAAAATGCATGGGCGAGGCCCACACAAGATACCCGATCAAAACGGAAAGAACACTGCAGGGGCATCAGATAGAAATACAACAGGCACCTCAGGGGGAAGGGAAGAGGGGGCACCTCAGCCGGATGAGTGCACGACGCCAGATCCACGAGGGGGCCCCATGCCCACTGCTTTATCCTGGGGAGTGCAAAGCCACAGTCTCACAAGTCACTCCAGTGGGTGGTTTGCCCACTGCTTTATCCTGGAGAGTGCAAAGCCACAGTCTCACAAGTCTCTCCAGTGGGTGGTTTGCCCACTGCTTTATCCTGGGGAGTGCAAAGCCACAGTCACACAAGTCACTCCAGTGGGTGGTTTGCCCACTGCTTTATCCTGGGGAGTGCAAAGCCACAGTCTCACAAGTCACTCCAGTGGGTGGTTTGCCCACTGCTTTATCCTGGGGAGTGCAAAGCCACAGTCGCACAAGTCACTCCAGTGGGTGGTTTGCCCACTGCTTTATCCTGGGGAGTACAAAGCCACAGTCTCACAAGTCTCTCCAGTGGGTGGTTTGCCCACTGCTTTATCCTGGGGAGTGCAAAGCCACAGTCTCACTGGGGAGTGCAAAGCCACAGTCTCACGGCTCGCTCCTTGGCAGCGGTGCTGGTGGCGGTGGTGTCCTGTGAAGCGGTGCTGGTGGCGGCGGTGTCCTTGGCAGCAGTGCTGGTGGCGGCGGTGTCCTGTGAAGCGGTGCTGGTGGCGGTGGTGTCCTTGGAAGCGGTGCTGGTGGCGGCGGTGTCCTGTGAAGCGGTGCTTGTGGCGGCGGTGTCCCTGGTAGCGCTGCCGGTGGCGGTCTTGTCCGCCGTGCAGGTTTTCAGCGACTTGCCTGTCTTTCTGTGCCCCTTCCCCACCTTGGATGGTGGCGCAGCTGTCTTCCCACTCCAACTGTACTCCTGGGAGAGCCTTTGGTGGTAGATGCTTTGCCTTTCTCCCGCCAGGCAGTGGCCAACTTTTTATGCTTCTGAGGTGGGGGACTGCCCGTGGTCTGGCTCCTTGGCACACTGGCTGCCCTGCTGCTTGGCGCACTCCAGAAGCCGGTTTCTGCTGGCACCACTGTTCCCGCTGATGTTGTGGCTGAGGTGCTGGGTTGCGACCTGGAAAGGCAGGCCCTAGGGGACTGAAGGGGTGGGGGAGGTGAGGGGAAGAGGTCACGGTTGGACAGGAAAAGTTTTTGGGACACACTGGGAGGGGTAGATGGAGGGGGTTTGGGAGTGGAGGAAGAGGTAGTGGTTGTAGGAGTTGTACGTTTGCTGACTTTGGGTGAAGGTGCATTGGGCTGGAGGCTGTCGTGAGGTGGATGGCTGTTGGGTGGGTGTGTGACTGCGTTTGTGTACTTTGGGAGGAGGGCTCACAGACACACTGGGAGAGGACACAGGGGATGTGCGAATGGTAGTGGGGGTGGTGAGTGCAAGTGAGCAGTGTGTGGTGATGGGAGTGCTGGTGATGGAGGTAGTGGCTGAAGATGTAGTGCATGCAGGTGTGAGTGGAGACGTGACAGGGAGGGAGGAGGGAGACGAGGAGGAGGGGGACACAGTGGAGGCAGTGGATGTTGGTATGTGTGCATGGGTATGATGCTTGTGTGAGTGCCTGTGGGATGTGTGGTGCTTAAGTTTGCCAGAGCTTCCCTTGTGTGTTGAGGTGGGTGCATGCTGGTCTGATGGTGTGCTTGGGATAGGCTGAGGTACAGGTGTTTGGGTCTGGGTGGGGTAAGTTGGGGGGGGGAGGCTGGACACAGGGACAATGGCTGCCATCAGTGCTGAGGCCAGAGTCTGAAAAGCTCGCTGTTGGGCTGCCTGACCAGAATGAATGCCCTCCAGGTATGCATTGGTCCGTTGCAACTGCCTCTCTCCACCCTGGATGGCATTCAAAATGGTAGACTGCCCAACAGTGAGGGACCTGAGGAGGTCAATGGCCCCCTCACTGAGGGCAGCAGGGCTGACAGGGGCAGGGTATGAGGTGCCTGGGGCGAAGGAGATGCCCACCCTCCTGGGTGAGCGGCCACGGGGCACATGCTGAGGGGCTGCTGGGAGGGCGGTGCTGGTAGGGGGGGGTGGCGGCTGTACCTGTAGATGCAGTGGGCACAGAGGGGCCTGCCAAAGCAAGGGAGCTCCCATCAGAGGAGGAGTCCGTGTCGCTGGTCTCAGCTCCTGTCCCCGCCGTGGAGCTCCCCTCACCCTCCGTCCCACTGGTGGCTTCAGACTCTGTTGTGTCGCCCTCCAGGGCCATGTGGGATGCAGCTCCCTCCTGCTCCAGTGCCACTGCTCATCCGCCTGATGATGCTAATGCACACAAGAACAGGGAGACCACAAAAAGGGGGGTGAAGACAGACGAAAGACATGTTGAGTGCATGCAATACTGCTACCGTTGGCGGACACTACAGACACAGAAGCCCCCTGCACTACGCCGTGTACTTTGAGTTCCCTAATTAATCACAGGGACATGGGTTACAAGGCCTATGCCCGATTGCTGCACACATGGAAGTCACAGGAGCCTGACTAGGTGTAGTTGGCTCTGAACACAGGTGGGGTGGGGTGCCACATGGCCTGCCTTACGAAGGGACCTTGCCTACTAAACTAGCCCTGGCCTAATGGAATCCACAGCCCACCTCCCCCACCCAGACACCTCTAATGCACGCTGAATCAGCTGAATGAGAGTGTACTCACCCCCTTGTGGCTGCTGTGATGCCCTCAAGCGCCCATCCAACTCCGGATAGGCCACCGCCAGGATCCGGAACATCAGGGGGGTCATGGTGCAACGGGCACCCCTCCCACGTTGGAAGGCCATCCCCAGATGGGCCTCTGCCGTCTTCTTGCTCCAGCGGCGAATGTCCTCCCATCTTTTCCTGCAGTGGGTGCTCCATCTGTGGTAGACCCCCCTATGGTCCGGACTTCCTTGGCGATGGCACGCCAAATGTCCTTCTTCTGGTGGGCGCTGACCTACAAGAATTGTACAGGGGAAAAAGAGAAGTAATTACCATCTGCACCGTCACAGTAATTGGCCGGCATCCCTACCCTTGCCATGACGCACGTGCACTCACCATCGTTTCATGCATGCCTCATTCTCACTCCCCCATCTTTCATCCGGCAGTGGGTGCTCTGTCTCTGGTGGACCCCCAGAGTCCGGACTTCCTTGGCGATGGCACGCCAAATATCCTTCTTCTGGTGGGCGCTGACCTACAGGAATAGTACAGGGGAAAAGTAAAAGATATAACCGTCCGCACCATCACTGTTATTGGCCCGCATCCCTACCCTTGCCATGACGCACATTCACTCACCGTCGTTTCATGCACGCCTCATTATCCCCCCCCATCTTCCATCCACACCACTCCACACAGGCATTGCCCATTCGGCATGCTCACAGTGTACTTACCTGTTTGTCTGGAGGACCGTAGAGTGGCGTGTACTGGGGGAGGACCCCATCCACTAGTTTCTCCAACTCTTCCGTGGTGAATGCAGGGGCCCTTTCCCCAGACACATGAGCCATTGTCTCTTCCAGACTGAGGTCACAGCAGCACTTGCATTGTAGGTCCACTCCTGTCGAAGATCAGGTATCAAGTGAGTGAACAGAGAGAAAATGGCGGTCACATCTGCGGCAGTGCGTATCGTCACTGCCGGCGTACATCTTCATTGGCTCCTGGGACCCATAGGGTCCAATGTTAACCAATGCAGGATTGCGCCACGGTCTTTGACCGCCTACCGCGACTGTGTACAACGCCAGCGCAGTTACCTTATATCCTCTTGTCCCACATTACAGGTCAGGCAGCCGCCATTTCAGGGGGCCACATGGCATTCATTTTAAATGCGTCACACATATCTAGGCCTTGCATACACACTAATACAGGCACAGCTATTATGACCCACAGCTCGGAATCCGCCAAAATTCAGACACCCACACAAGTCCGCCACACCAAAGGTCAGTGATAAACTGGGGAAAACAAAACCTCCACCTACACACCAACAGAAATACGCCCATGCTATTACGACCCACGAATCCATGCGGCGGTCTTTCAACCGTGGTATTCCACTGGCGGTACACACCGCCGCGCTCAAAATACACACACTTCTCCAAAACACCGCCACGTTGGACAATTCGAAATACACACATCTGATACACATACACACACCACTCCCACACAATCAATACTATATAAAACACACACCCACATCACCCACAAACCCTTACGAACAAACATTTTGACAAAGGCCAGAGAGACAGCACAGCATAGACAACCCCACCACACAGAGGCACACAACACCATCACCCACACTACATCCACGCACAAAACACCACACACCACTACATATCACCACGCTCATCACCACATACACCACCCCACACATCACCTACACCACCTCATGGCACGGCAAAGACACCCCAGGTTCTCGGAGGAGGAGCTCAGGGTCATGGTGGAGGAAATCGTACGGGTAGAGCCACAGCTGTTTGGATCACAGGTGCAGCACACCTCCATAGCTAGGAAGATGGAGCTATGGCGAAGAATAGTCGACAGGGTAAACGCAGTGGAACAGCACCCAAGAAATCGGGACGACATCAGGAAGAGGTGGAATGACCTACGGGGGAAGGTGCGTTCCGTGGTCTCCAGGCACAACATCGCGGCACAGCGGACTGGCGGTGGACCCCCACCTCCTCCCCCACAACTAACAATGTGGGAGGAGCAGGTCTTGACCATTATGCATCCTGAGGGCCTCGGAGGAGTCGGTGGAGGAATGGACTCTGGTAAGTCAAATCTTAACTATAATATCCCCCACCCTACCTGCATGTTATCAGAGACCCCCACCCTCACTCCCTCCCCTATCACTCCAACTCCTCACATATGTACTACTAACACAAACCACCCTTCCCAACCCCAAGCCCTGCATGACACAACAAAGCATGGTCACCCCTCACTAAAGCATGCCCACTGCACATACCCATAACACCTCCCCCCAACCATCATCACACAAGCCCCCACACAGGAATGCTAGCACTGGGGTACACGCTTACCCACCCATTGCACACCATGACACACACAGATGCAATAATCATGCTTTTCCACCCCTGCAGGACCACTACCCAATGTCACCAGACAGGAGGGTCCAGACATCTCTACCCCACCCACAGAAGAGGCCCACAGTGATGACAGCAGCTCTGTCCAACTGGATCCAGATGACCAGCCCGGACCATCGTGGGCCTTGGGACAGTTAGTTCCCCACACCCAGTCACAGGCCACCACAGAGCTTCCACCCTCTGGTAACACCAGCACAGCACCCACCCAGCGGGCCCATACCTCCGTACCCAGGACACGTCAATCAGCTGTGTGTCCACCACTACAGGGAACCCAGGATAACCCACCACCCCAACAACAACAGGGAACCTGGGGGCAGTGGTAGTGGGCACACGGTCCAGGGGACGAAGGCCCAGGAACACAGGGGAACTGGGAGGGCTGCTGTGCGACAGAGGCGGACAGGCCAAGGGAACCCACTCTACACGAGGCCCTCTCCTCCATCATGGGAGCATACCACCACCCAGGAGACGATGGCAACGGTACTGGCCAAGTTTCAGGAGACCCAGCGCCTGCAGGAGGAACAGTATTTGGGCTTCAGGGAGGAACTCAGAACCATCAGCACCGCCCTGGGCACCATCGTAGGGGTGCTGAAGGAGATACTGAACACCAGGAGGGACACCGTGGCACTCCAAGGGGCCCCTGACACTAGCATGGACGAAGAACTGCCCACCACCTCCACCGGCAATAGTGGTCAGGAGGCACCGCCACAGGACCACCACACCAGCTCCCCACCCCCTGCAGACGGAGAACCACCCCGCAAGCGGTCCCTGAGATCCAGGAATAAGACAGAGCACCATGCCAAGACCCCCGCCAAGAAATGAGACCACCCTGATTGTCATCCCACTGTCCCACTTTGTAACCCTGTCCATATTGGAACTGCCCCAGCTACACTTCCTATGCCCATATGGGCAGTGCACCTGTGAGACTAATAGACTGGACTCTGCCATGGACATTCCTCCACCATCACCCCTCACCATTTTACCACTCCCCTCCAATATTTAGCACTTCAATAAACACCCTTGAAGCACAAAACAATCTGGAGTCAGTCTGTCATTTTGAAAATGTGTATTAGCAATGACAGTGACAATATCCGGTCTCAAATGTAATGTCAACATGCCTATGTCACACATCTCAAGTCCATGAGGAATCTAAGCAGATGACACACGTTGGTAACCACACCTGTGAAACCGTAATGGAAATGTACAACTCAGTTACCATATACTGTTTGAAATCGACAGACAGGATAGAGGTAGAAGTGTGAAAGTACTTGTAGTAGGCAGGAATGTGTTCTCACCTGTGTGTCACTGGAAATATTGCTGGATAACTGAGTCCCTGTTGTCAATGTCTTCTTCCTCTGCTTCCTCCTCATCACTGTCCACAGGCTCCACAGCTGCCACAACACCGTCATCTGGACCATCCTCCTGCAGAAAAGGCACCTGACGTCGCAAAGCCAGATTGTGAAGCATACAGCAGGCGATGATGATCTGGCACACCTTCCTTGGTGAGTAGAATAGGGAACCACCTGTCATATGGAGGCACCTGAACCTGGCCTTCAGGAGGCCGAAGGTGCATTCGATTACCCTCCTAGTCCGCCCATGGGCCTCATTGTAGCGTTCCTCTGCCCTGGGATTCCTCACTGGGGTCAGTAGCCATGACAGGTTGGGGTAACCAGAGTCCCCTAATAGCCACACACGGTGCCTCTGGAGTTGACCCATCACATAAGGGATGCTGCTATTCCGCAGGATGTAGGCGTCATGCAAAGAGCCAGGGAACATATCATTTACCTGGGAGATGTACTGGTCTGCCAAACATACCATGTGTACATTCATGGAATGTTTACTCTTCCGGTTCCTGTACACCTGTTCACTCCTGTGGGGGGGGACCAGAGCTACATGGGTCCCATCAATGGCACCTATGATGCTAGGGATATGTCCAAGGGCATAAAAGTCACCTTTAACTGTAGCCAAATCCTCCACCTGAGGGAAAACGATGTAGCTCCGCATGTGTTTAAGAAGGGCAGACAACACTCTGGACAACACGTTGGAAAACATAGGCTGGGACATCCCTGATGCCATGGCCACTGTTGTTTGAAATGACCCACTTGCAAGGAAATGGAGCACTGGTAGCACCTGCACTTGAGGGGGGTTCTTTGTGGGATGGCGGATTGCTGACATCAGGTCAGGCTCCAACTGGGTACACAGTTCCTGGATTGTGGCACGGTCAAACCTGTAGGTGATGATTAAATGTCGCTCCTCCATTGTCAACAGGTCCACCAGCGGTCGGTACACCGGAGGATTCCGCCATCTCCTCACATGTCCCAGAGGACGGTGCCTAGGCAGGACAACAGCGACCACAGAGTCAAACAACTCAGAGGTATGTACCCACAGTCTACACAGAACACGAAACATAATCCAAAAAGGTTTCTGTATGTGTGTTGAGTCTAGGCCTAGGTATGTGTGACGCAGTTGAAAATGAAGCCATGTGGGCCCCTGAAATGGCGGCTGCCTGACCTCGAAAGTGGGACAATGGGATGTGAGGTAACTGCGCTGGCGTTGTACACCGTCGCGGTAGGCGGACGAAGACCGCAGCGCAATGCTGCATTAGTTAACATTGGACCCTATGGGGCAGCAAGTTGTATGGGCTATGCCTGTGTGGAGAGGGCTGGTTGTAAGAAGGAAGGGGCCACAGTTCTGCGTGCATGAAGGACTGTGAATGCATGTGCTACATGGCAAGGGTAGGGATGTGGGCCACTTACTTTGACGGTGCAGTTGGTAATGATTTCTCTTCTTCCCCTGTACATGTCATGTAGGTCAGCACCCACCAGAAGAAGGATATTTGGCGTGCCATTGCCAAAGACGTCCGGACCCTGGGGGTCCACCACAGAAGGAGCACCCACTGCCGGAAAAGATGGGAGGACATTCGCCGCTGGAGCAAGAAGACGGCGGAGGCTCAGCTGGGGATGGCCTCCCAACGTGGGAGGGGTGCCCGTCGCACCATGACCCCCCTGATGTTCCGGATCCTGGCGGTGGCCTACCCTGAGTTGGATGGGCGCTTAAGGGCATCACAGCAGACACAAGGGGGTGAGTACAACATCAATCTGCAGACTTTGCGTGCAGTGAAGGTGTCTGGGTGGGGGAGGAGGACTGTGGGTTCCCCTAGGCCAGGGCGAGTTCCGTAGGCTAGGCCCCTCCATAATGCAGGCCATGTGGCACTCCACCCACCTTTGTAGAGTGCCGAGTACAGGTATACATGCCCCTGTGTCATCTATGTGTGCTGATGTCCACCATAGCCATGTAGGCCATATGCCAGGAACTGCATTTGTAGAGCCCAACAGCGTGGCGTAGTGCAGGGGGCTGCTGAGTCTGTATTGTCTGCCAACTGTAGCGGTAAGCCATGCACTCAACCTGTCTTTCTTCTGTCGTTCCCCCCCCTTTTTGTGGTCTCCCTGTTCTTGTGTGTATCAGCATCATCAGGTGGAGGTACAGTGGCACCGAAGCACGAGGGAGCTGCATCCCACATGGCCATGGAGGGCCACACCACGGACTCGGAATACACCAGTGGGACGGAGGGCGAGGGGAGCACCACGGCGGTCACAGGATCTGCAACCAGCGACAAGGACTCGTCCTCGGATGGGAGCTCCCTTGTGGTGGCGGCAAAATCTGTGCCCCCCACTTCTACAGGTACAGCCGCCACTCCCCCTACCAGCACTGCCCTCCCAGCAGCCCCTCAGCCTTCGCCCCGTGCCCGCTCACCCAGGAGGGTGGGCATCACCTTCGCCCCAGGCACCTCAGCCCCTGACCCTGTCACCTCTGCTGCCCTCAGTGAGGAGGCCATTGACCTCCTCAGGCCACTCACTGTTGGGCAGTCTACCATTTTGAATGCCATCCAGGGTGTAGAAAGGGAATTGCAACACACAAATGCATTCCTGGAGGGCATTCAATCTGGTCAGGCTGCCCTTCATCGAACCCTGCAAACTCTGGCCTCAGCACTGATGGCAGCCATTGTCCCTGTCTCTAGCCTCCCACCTCCAACTTCCTCCACCCAGATCCAATCCCCTGTACCCCAGCCTATCCCAAACACACCATCAGACCAGCCTGCACACACCTCAACACACAAGGGAAGCTCAGGCAAACATAAGCACCACACATCCCACAGGCACTCACGCAAGCATCACACACATACAGACACACCAACATCCACTGCCTCCACTGTGTCCCCCTCCTCCTCGTCTCCCTCCTCCCTCCCAGTGTCATCTTCACTCTCACCTGCATGCACTACCACTACAGCCACTAGGTCCCGCACCAGCACACCCACCACCACACCCCGCACCGGGCACCAGGGCAGCCAGTGTGACAAGGAGCCACAGCACAGCCAGTCCCCCCCCTGTGAAGCACCAGAAGTTGGACAGTGCCTGGCGGGAGTGGGGGAAAGCTCCAGCCAGCAAAGCCGCTCACAAGGGTCCCGGGGGGAGTGTCCACTCAGCTGTGACTCCTCCCAAGTTGGGGAAGGGGCAGAAGAAATCGCCAAAGTCTGGGAAGAGCAGCACGGCGGAGAAGACCGCCATCATCCCCGCTGCCCAGGAGGCCACCGCCAGCCCCATCGTCACTGGCCAGGAGTCCACCGCCAGAGTCAGTGCCCAGGAGGGCAGCCCCATCATCACTGGCCAGGAGGCCACCGCTAGAGTCAGTGCCCAGGAGGGCAGCCCCATCATCACTGGCCAGGAGGCCACCGCCAGCCACAGCCCAGCTGCCCAGGAGGGACCCGGCAGCCACAGCCCAGCTGCCCAATGAAGGACCGCCAGCCCCAGCCCAGCTGGGCAATGAAGGACCGCCATGGCAAGCACTGCTGAATAGGGCAAGCACCGCTGAACAGGGCAAAGACCGCCATGGCAAGCACCACTGAACAGGTCAGAAACTGCAAAGTCAAGCACTGCTGAACAGGGCAAAGATCGCGATGGCAAGCACCGCTGAACAGGTCAGAAACTGCAAAGTCAAGCACCGCTGAACAGGGCAAAGACCGCCATGGCAAGCACTGCTGAACAGGGCAAGCACCGCTGAACAGGGCAAAGACCGCCATGGCAAGCACCCCTGAACAGGGCAAAGACCGCTGAACAGGGCAAGGACCGCCAACTCAAGCACCGCTAGCCCATGTGCGGCAGGGGCAGTGACGGAACTGGGACCGTCACGGGGAGAGTGATGCACTCTGGGCACCAGTCCCCCTCCAGAACCAGTGGAGACATGCATCCACTCCGTCTGTCCTTACCAGGATGAAGCACTCTGGGCACCAGTCCCCCTCCAGAACCAGTGGAGACTGTGGCTTTGCACTCCCCAGGATGGTACAGTGGGCAAACCACCCACTGTAGAGACTTGAGAGACTGTGGCTTTGCACTCCCCAGGATGTAGCAGTGGGCAAACCACCCACTGTAGAGACTTGAGAGACTGTGGCTTGGCACTCCCCAGGATGGTACAGTGGGCAACCCACCCACTGTAGAGACTTGAGAGACTGTGGCTTTGCACCCCCCAGGATACATCAATGGGCATGGAGCCCCCTTGTGGACCTGGCGTGGTGCACTCATCCGGCTGAGGTGCCCCCCCTTCCCTTCCCCCTGAGGTGCCTGTTGTATTTCTATCTGATCCCCCGGTAGTGTTCTCTCCGTTTTGATCAGGTATCTGATGTGGGCCTCGCCCATGCATTTTGGGCCCAGTGGTCCACGGACAATGAATGGTGCATTTCCTGCAATACTAATCGTGATGTATTTTTTGCTGAATGTGTATATATATCTGTATATATTTGGTTACTGTATTTTGATATATTACAATGGTTGAACTAATTTCCTTTTGTCTTTGCATTCTTCTGGGGGTTTGGGGGTTGTTACTGTAATGTTTGGATATGCATTGGTGTGTGTGTTGCAGTGGGTGAGGGTCGGGTGGGGGTAGGGGTGTTGCGTGTGTGTGTCCCAGACTTTTGCCTCCCCCTCCCTATGTCGTAGGTGCAGTACTCACCGTTGTCTTCGGCGCCTGCGTTGCTGATGGTCGTATAGGAGCAGGAAGACTATCGCAGGAAGAATTTGGGGTTCCGGTTCCATGGTGTCCTCCTCCTCGTGGAGTGTGTAGAGGTGAGCGTTTTCCCTTTGAAATGGCTGTTTCCGCTGTGTTTTTATCCACAGTGAATCCGCCCCGGAAAAGGTGGCGGATTGGTAGGTTGTGATACAGTGGGTGGTACAGTGTCTTCCGCCTGTCTGTTGGCGGTGACCGCCAAGCTGTTTGTATGTACCGTATGTTTGTATGTACCGCCGTGGCGGTCGGAGTGTTAAAGTGGCTGTCTTTGTTGGCGGTTTCCGCCACGGTCATAATTCCCATTTTTTTACCGCCGGCCTGTTTGCGGTCTTACCGCTGCTTTAACACCGTCCGCCAGGGTTGTAATGACCCCCACAGTGCATTACAAATTTTCAGATCTACTGGATTACAAACAAGGCCCTTAAAACACATACTACTCCCAGCTGTAAAACAAACGTTATAGCCATGAGAGCTTAAAAAGACAATGGGGGTCATTACGACCCTGGCAGAAGGCGGAGAACCGGCGGTAAGACCGCCAACATGCTGGCGGTCTTACTTTGTGGAATTAGGACCATGGCGGTTACCGCCATGGTCATCTGCCGGTTCTCCATTCCGCCCGCCAGGGCAGAGACGACCGCTGGGCTGGAGACCTGGGTCTCCAGCCCGGTGGCCGTCACTATACTGCCGGCAGTATTTTGACCCGGCTTACCGCCGTGGATTGCCAGCGGTTTCAACCGCCATGAAATCCATGGCGGTAACCACTATCAGTGCCAGAGAATTTCTTCCCTGGCACTGATATGGGTCTCCCCCACCCCTCACCCCCACCCCGACTCCCTCCCCTACCCCCCCACCACCCCTGCCACCCCCCAAAGGTGGCAGGACCCCCCTCCCCACCCCAACCCACAACATCACTTCACCCATACCCACACGACACGCACGTAGGCACCACCTACATACTTACACGCACACACACAGACATACATGCCAACATCCACACACACAGTCAGACACGCACACCCACATTCAAACATACACGCACACATCCATACAGACATACCCACAGACATACACGCACTCATTCCCATACACACAACACGCCCGCAAGCATACACGCATTCACACACCGCCTCTACATACACAGACGCACACCCCCATGCACCCACACAACACATAACACCCCTCCTCTCACGGACGATCGATTTACCTGGTCCGACGATCCTCCGGGAAGGGACGGGAGCCATGGGGGCAGCTCCGCCGACACCACACCGCCAACAGAACACCGCCACTGCGAATCACAGGATGTGTTCTGTTGGCGTGGCGGTGGAGGTGGAGCAACCTCCACTTCCCTGCCGCCCACCAGTATGGCTGTTGGCGGCTCTCCATCCGTAAAGGGACGGAGAGCTGCCAACGGTCATAATAGGCCGAGCGGCAAACCACCTGCACTGGCGGTCTTCCGTACGGCGGTCCCTCAGCGGTCTTTATAAAAGACCGGCGAGGTCAAAATTACCCCCAATGAATGGTGGGAGAGGTTACTATTTTGGGGTCACCCCAAACCTATTGTGGGGACCCAAAGATGACCTAGACAGAAAGAGCATGTTGTGCTGAAAGGTTTGGTGGTGGTCACAGGCTGAATTATGGGCCAAACTGTTTTGTAAAAGATGCCCTGTAAAGCATTATGGGGCAAGTTTCCCGAATGCAATGAATATTGTAGTATCGGCTCTCCCTCTGTGCTGGGATAGCCGCTTTGAGTATTTCTGTGTTTCTTCTGTTTAAAGTGCCCCTGGTAATCTATTTTTCAACTGCTACACTGGTACCTAAGTGTTACTCATTTAAAGCGCTCCTCCGATCAAGTTAGAGCTACATGAAATTTCACCTACGTAAGTTGTACTCACGTAAAGCGTTCCTTATCGAGTTTGCGCTATATGAAACTTCAAAAAAATAAATGAATAAATACCAAAGAAGCCCCCCACCAACTTGCAGCCTTTGGGCACATACACCACAAAGAAACAGCAGCAGGCCCAAAAACAAGAAAGGAGAAGAAACAACATACGGCCACGGAGCGTGAAGCACAGAAACAAAAGAAAAAGCTAGTCGCCACACTATGGTAAATGGCCAATCGTGCAATAATCCATGTAACAGGGTCCGTCTTTGAGGCAGTGGCAAAGCAGACCCTATGCGGGACAAACATAAAGCATTTACCTACGAAATCAAGGTAATTTTGAAAGGCAACCCAAGGAACAAATAAAAGTGATGCGCGTGAGATGGGCGTGGTGAAAGCCTACAGAAGTAGATTACAACATGTCGAGAGACAACGCATGCGCTCTGCCTACGCTTGACCTAAAAACGGTGAAAGAAGCAAGGAGAAAGCAGTGAAAATGAGGGAAAAGCAAGGAGAATGCACACAAAAACAGGGGGAAAGCAGGGTAAAAGCAGTGAAAATGAAGGGCAAGGAGAAAGAAAAAAAAACAGAGTGCAGCATGGAAAAACAGTGAAAACGAGGGGAAAGCACATAGAAGGCACACAAAAAACAGGAAGGAATCAAGGAGAAGGCACACACAAAACAGGGGAAATGCAAGGAGAAAACAGTGAAAATAAGGAAAAGGCAAGAAGGCAAACAAAAAAGGAGAAAGCAGTGAGAACAAGGGAAAAGCACCCCTGCCAAGTATCTGTCAGGGAGGCCAGATCCTCGGGTCCTGCGCACGTTCCCAACATGTCCACCTCTAGACAGCTCCAAAGCTCCGATAGAAATATTTCAGAGCCTGAGAGAGTCCAAGTGGGGGAAAAGGGGATTAGGTAGGGAACAGCTGAGAAGGAGACCTGTATGAAGCAAAAGATTAAACAACACAATATCAAGATATAATCACATTGACTTTCAATTGACTATGATTCTAAGAGTTCTCATACTGTAACCATGGATAACCTAAGAAGTGACTTTAACTAGGTGTAGGAGGCTGGCCTGGTTTGTAGTGGTACCAAGGGGTACTTACACTCTGCACCAGGTCCAGTTATCCCTTATTAGTGTAGAAGAGGTGTCTAGCAGCTTAGGCTGATAGAAAAGGGTAGCTTAGCACAGCAGCTTAGGCTGAACTAGGAGACGTGTAAAGCTCCTACTATACCACTGGTGTCATATGCACAATATCATAAGAAAACACAATACACAGATATACTAAAAATAAAGGTACTTTATTTTTATGACAATATGCCAAAAGTATCTCAGTGAGTGCCCTCAGTATGAGGATAGCAAATATACACAAGATATATGTACACAATACCAAAAATATGCAGTAATAGCAATAGAAAGCAATGCAAGCAATGTACAGTCACAATAGATTGCAATGAGAGCAAATAGGTTTAGGGGCAACACAAACCATATACTCTAGAAGTGGAATGCGAACCACGAATGGACCCCAAACCTATCTGAGCTTGTAGAGGGTCGCTGGGACTGTAAGAAAACAGTGAGGGTTAGAAAAATAGCCCACCCCAAGACCCTGAAAAGTAGATGTAAAGTGCACCTAAGTTCCCCAGAGAGCACAGAAGTCGTGATAGGGAAATTCTGCAAGGAAGACCAACACCAGCAATGCAACAACAATGGATTTCCGTACAAGAGTACCTGTGGAACAAGGGGACCAAGTCCAAGAGTCACGATCAAGTCGGGAGTGGGCAGATGCCCAGGAAATGCCAGATGTGGATGCAAAGAAGCTGCCACCGGATGGTAGAAGCTGTGGATTCTGCAAGAACGAAGAGGACTAGGAACTTCCCTTTGGAGGATGGATGTCCCACGCCGTGAAGAAGCTTGCAGAAGTGTTCCCACGCAGAAAGACCGCAAACAAGCCTTGCTAGCTGCAAGGGTCGCGGTTAGGGTTTTTGGATGCTGCTGTGGCCCTGGAGGGACCAGGATGTCGCCAATTGCGTGAGGAGACAGAGGGGACGCCCAGCAAGACAAGGAGCCTACTCAGAAGCAAGCAGCACCCGCAGAAGTGCCGGAACAGGCACTACGAAGAAGAGTGAACCGGAGCTCACCCGTAGTCACAAAAGAAGGTCCCACGACGCCGGAGGACAACTCAGGAGGTTGTGCACTGCAGGTTAGAGTGTCGGGGACCTAGGCTTGGCTGTGCACAAAGGAAATCCTGGAAGAGTGCACAGGAGCCGGAGCAGCTGCAAATCACGCGGTACCCAGCAATGCAGTCTAGCGTGGGGAGGCAAGGACTTACCTCCACCAAACTTTGACTGAAGAGTCACTGGACTGTGGGAGTCACTTGGACAGAGTTGCTGAGTTCCAGGGACCACACTTGTCGTGCTGAGAGGGGACCCAGAGGACCGGTGATGCAGTTCTTTTGGTGCCTGCGGTTGCAGGGGGAGGATTTCGTCGTCCCACTGGAGATTTCTTCGGAGCTTCTAGTGCAGAGAGGAGGCAGGCTACCCCCACAGCATGCACCACCAGGAAAACAGTCGAGAAGGCGGCAGGATCAGTGATACAAGGTTGCAGTAGTCGTCTTTGCTACTTTGTTGCGGCTTTGCAGGCTTCCTGAGCAGTCAGCCATCGATTCCGTGGCAGAAGGTGAAGAGAGAGATGCAGAGGAACTCTGATGAGCTCTTGCATTCGTTATCTAAAGAATTCCCCAAAGCAGAGACCCTAAATAGCCAGAAAAGGAGGTTTGGCTACTTAGGAAGGAGGATAGGCTAGCAACACAGGTAAGAGCCTATCAGAAGGAGTCTCTGACGTCACCTGCTGGCACTGGCCACTCAGAGCAGTCCAGTGTGCCAGCAGCACCTCTGTTTCGAAGATGGCAGAGGTCTGGAGCACACCGGAGGAGCTCTGGGCACCTCCCAGGGGAGGTGCAGGTCAGGGGAGTAATCACTCCCCTTTCCTTTGTACAGTTTCGCGCCAGAGCAGGGCTGGGGGATCCCTGAACCGGCGCAGACTGGCTTATGCAGAGATGGGCACCATCTGTGCCCATCAAAGCATTTCCAGAGGCTGGGGGAGGCTACTCCTCCCCAGCCCTGACACCTTTTTCCAAAGGGAGAGGGTGTAACACCCTCTCTCTGAGGAAGTCCTTTGTTCTGCCTTCCTGGGCCAAGCCTGGCTGGACCCCAGGAGGGCAGAAACCTGTCTGAGGGGTTGTCAGCAGCAGCAGCTGCAGTGAAACCCCGGGAAAGGTAGTTTGGCAGTACCCGGGTCTGTGCTAGAGACTGGGGGGATCATGGAATTGTCTCCCCAATGCCAGAATGGCATTGGGGTGACAATTCCATGATCTCAGACTTGTTACATGGCCATGTTCGGAGTTACCATTGTGACGCTATACATAGGTAGTGATCTATGTATAGTGCACGCGTGTAATGGTGTCCCCGCACTCACAAAGTCCGGGGAATTTACGCTGAACGATGTGGGGGCACCTTGGCTAGTGCCAGGGTGCCCACACACTAAGTAACTTAGCACCCAACCTTTACCAGGTAAAGGTTAGACATATAGGTGACTTATAAGTTGCTTAAGTGCAGTGGTAAATGGCTGTGAAATAACGTGGAAGTTATTTCACTCAGGCTGCAGTGGCAGGCCTGTGTAAGAATTGTCAGTGCTCCCTATGGGTGGCAAAAGAAATGCTGCAGCCCATAGGGATCTCCTGGAACCCCAATACCCTGGGTACCTCAGTACCATATACTAGGGAATTATGAGGGTGTTCCAGTATGCCAATGTGAATTGGTGAAATTGGTCACTAGCAAAGAGAGAGCATAACCACTGAGGTTCTGGTTAGCAGAGCCTCAGTGAGACAGTTAGTCATCACACAGGGAACACATACAGGGCACACTTATGAGCACTGGGGCCCTGGCTGGCAGGGACCCAGTGACACATACAACTAAAACAACATATATACAGTGAAATATGGGGGTAACATGCCAGGCAAGATGGTACTTTCCTACACAACCCCCCCCCATACGAAGGACAATAAGACTAGCCATGACCTGATGAGTCTTCATTGTCTAAGTGGAAATATCTGGAGTGTCCATCTGCATTGGAGGGGGTACTCCCAGGTCTATGTTCCACTGTATAGTCCATTCCCTGTAGAGATATGGACCACCTCAACAATTTAGGGTTTTCACCTTTCATTTGTTTTTACCAAAGTAGAGGTTTGTGGTCTGTCTGAACAATGAAGTGAGTGCCAAACAGGTATGGCCTCAACTTCTTCAGTGCCCAGACCACAGCAAAGGCCTCCCTCTCTATGGCAGACCAACGCTTTTCTTTAGGGGTCAACCTCCTGCTGATAAAAGCAACAGGTTGATCCTGGCCCTCAGAATTGAGTTGTGATAAGACTACCCCTACCCCTAATTCAGATGCATCAGTTTGGACAATGAATTTTTTGGAGTAACAGGGGCTTTTTAGGACAGGTGCAGAGCACATGGCCTGCTTCAGCTCCTCAAAAGCTTTTTGACAGTTAGCTGTCCACAATACCTTTTTAGGCATTTTCTTTGAAGTGAGGTCATTAAGAGGGGCTGCTATGGAGCCATGGTTCTTTATGAACCTCCTGTAGTACCCAGTGAGGCCTAAGAAGGCTCTCACCTGAGTCTGAGTTATAGGGGGAACCCAATCTATGATAGTTTGGATTTTCCCCTGAAGTGGTGCAATCTGTTCTCCACCTACCAGGTGTCCCAGGTAAACCACTTTCCCCTGCCCTATCTGGCACTTTGAAACCTTGATAGTGAGGCCTGCCTTTTGCAGGGCCTCCAAAACTTTCCATAGGTGGACCAGGTGATCATCCCAGCTGGAGCTAAAGACAGCTATATTATCTAGATATGCTGCACTAAAAGCCTCCAACCCTTGCAGGACTGTATTCACCAACCTCTGAAAAGTGGCAGGTGCATTTTTCAACCCAAACGGCATTACTGTGAATTGGTAGTGCCCTCCAATGGTTGAAAATGCAGTTTTTGCTTTAGCATCCTCTGATAACTTGATCTGCCAATACCCTGCAGTCAAATCAAAGGTGCTTAGATACTTGGCAGATGCCAGTGTATCTATGAGCCCATCTGCCCTGGGTATAGGGTGAGCATCAGTTTTAGTTACCTGGTTGAGACCTCTGTAATCCACACAAAATCTAATTTCCCTTTCCCCATCTTTGGAATGAGGTTTTGGTACAAGTACCACAGGAGAGCCCCATGGACTTTCAGAGTGCTCAACCACTCCCAGTTCAAGCATTTTCTGAACTTCTTGTTTTATGCAGTCCCTGACATGGTCAGGCTGCCTATAGATCTTACTTTTGACAGGCAAGCTGTCTCCAGTATCTATAGTGTGCTCACACAAAGAAGTGGTGCCTGGCACAGCAGAAAAGAGTTCAGAAAACTGACCCAGGAGATTTATGCAGTGGTCTTTTTTCTCAGCAATAAGACAATCTGCCAAAACTACACCTTCCACTAGAGCATCTTGTTCTGTGGAAGAGAAGAGATCAGGGAGAGGGTCACTCTCTTCTTCCTGTCCTTCGTCTGTTGCCATGAGCAGGGTGAGATCAGCCCTGTCATAGTAGGGTTTCAGGTGATTGACATGGAGCACCCTAAGGGGACTCCTGGCAGTGCCTAAGTCAACCAAGTAGGTGACTTCTCCCTTCTTTTCAACAATAATGTGGGGTCCACTCCATTTGTCTTGGAGTGCTCTTGGGGCCACAGGCTCCAAGACCCACACTTTCTGCCCTGGTTGGTACTGAATCAGAACAGCCTTCTGGTCATGCCATTACTTTTGGAGCTCTTGGCTGGCCTGAAGGTTTTTACTGGCCTTTTTCATATACTCAGCCATTCTGGATCTTAGGCCAAGTACATAGTCCACTATGTCTTGCTTAGGAGCTTTTAAAGGTTGTTCCCAACCCTCCTTTACAAGTGTTAGGGGAAGTTGCTTGTACTTATCCATATTAAGGGGACAAGCAACCAAGGTGGCCAAATCAATGGCACCTTCAGAGACTAATACAGCCTCTGTGGTCTCCCTAACAAGACCAACCCCAACTAAATTACCAAAAGTGAGCCCAGCTACTCCCTTGGATTGGCTATTAGTAGGTTTGCTCCCACCACCACTGCTATTACTAGGGGCACTAGGTGTAGCAGTAGGGGTTGTGGTAGTGGGAGGCTTGGTGTTTTTCTTTGGACAACTGGGATCAGTTGTCCAATGGCCTTTTACTTTACATAAATAGCACCATGGTTTCTTTACTTGATTAGAAGAGGATTTGGACCCACCACCCCCACCAGAGTGTTTTTGTGGGCTTGATGAAGACTCATTTTTAGATTTGTCCCGCCCTTGTCTGAAGGCTTACCATCCTTCTTCTTGCCATCCTTGTCAACCCCTGTATGAACTTTTCTGTTCACTCTTGTTCTGACCCATTTGTCTGCCTTCTTCCCCAATTCTTGGGGAGAGGTCAGATCTGAGTCCACTAGATATTGGTGTAACAAATCAGACACACAGTTACTAAGAATATGCTCTCTCGGGATTAAGTTATACAGGCTTTCATAGTCAGAAACTTTACTGCCATGTAACCACCCCTCCAAGGCCTTCACTGAATGGTCAACAAAGTCTACCCACTCTTGTGAAGACTCCTTTTTGGTTTCTCTGAACTTGATCCTGTACTGTTCAGTGGTTAAGCCATAACCATCTAGGAGTGCATTCTTTAAAACTGTAAAATTATTGGCATCACTTTCCTTCACAGTAAGGAGCCTATCCCTACCCTTTCCACTGAAAGATAGCCATAGGATAGCAGCCCACTGCCTTTGAGGGACCCCCTCTACAACACAGGCCCTCTCAAGTGCAGCAAACCACTTGTTAATGTCATCCCCCTCCTTGTAAGGGGGAACTATCTTGTGAAGATTCTTAGAATCATGCTCTTTTACAGGATTACTATCTGTAATACTGCTGCTGCCACCATGGGGTCCAAACCCCAACCTCTGTCTTTCTTTTTCTAAGTCTAAAGATTCCCTGTCTAGAGCCAGCTGTTGCTTTTAAGCTTCAGCCTGGACTCTTCCACTCTCAATCTATTGAGCTCCCTTTCTAACACTCTGTCATCAGGGTGGGTGGGTTGGGGATGCTTAGACACAGGAGAATGGTGTGAATGAACAGAGGGAGACCTATCCCTAATAGTTGGCACTCTAACAACCTGTCCTGCAGGAGTAACACTTCTACTGTGATGAGAGCTCACATTAGTACCAGGGTTGCTAGGTGGCCTGCTAATGGGCAGGTTGGGGGGAAGGTTCCCATCTAACACTTTTGCTGGGGCTATCCCAGAATCTGAGTGTGAACCATCTGCTAATCTCTCACCTGATGTGCCACCTAAGGCCTTATCATTTTCAATGAGCATATTAACCAACAATTCTCTAGAGGGATTCTTCCCTACCCCTAAACCTCTATCAATGCAGAGACTCCTTGCACCTTTCCAGCTAAGGTGGTCATAAGCAGTGCTGGCCAGATCAAGAGTTTGGCCTGTACCAGACATGATAGAAAAAGGTTTAAGGGACAGAAAAAGAAAGAAAAAGTTTCAGAACTTTTTAAGGAACAGAAAAAAAAACTTTTTCAACTTTTAAGAAACTTTTTGAAGGTTTTAGAGGTACTTTTCAGCACTTAGCAATAGAGTAAGAGAAGAAAAGCAAAACTTTTTGGTTAGGTGTACATACACTGAACTTGTTTTGTATATTTTTCTCTATTGAAAAGTACAAAATGACAAAGTGGTAAGTAGTTGCAAATACTTATCCCACCGCTGCACAACCAATGTAGGAGGCTGGCCTGGTTTGTAGTGGTACCAAGGGGTACTTACACTGTGCACCAGGTCCAGTTATCCCTTATTAGTGTAGAAGAGGTGCCTAGCAGCTTAGGCTGATAGAAAAGGGTAGCTTAGCAGAGCAGCTTAGGCTGAACTAGGAGACGTCTAAAGCTCCTACTATACCACTGGTGTCATATGCACAATATCATAAGAAAACACAATACACAGATATACTAAAAATAAAGGTACTTTATTTTTATGACAATATGCCAAAAGTATCTCAGTGAGTATCCTCAATATGAGGATAGCAAATATACACAAGATATATGTACACAATACCAAAAATATGCAGTAATAGCAATAGAAAGCAATGCAAGCAACGTACAGTCACAATAGATTGCAATGAGAGCACATAGGTATAGGGGCAACACAAACCATATACTCTAGAAGTGGAATGCGAACCACGAATGGACCCCAAACATATGTGAGCTTGTAGAGGGTCGCTGGGACTGTAAGAAAACAGTGAGGGTTAGAAAAATAGCCCACCCCAAGACCCTGAAAAGTAGGTGTAAAGTGCACCTAAGTTCCCCCAGAGAGCACAGAAGTCGTGATAGGGGAATTCTGCAAGGAAGACCAACACCAGCAATGCAACAATGATGGATTTCCGGACGAGAGTACCTGTGGAACAAGAGGACCAAGTCCAAGAGTCACGATCAAGTCGGGAGTGGGCAGATGCCCAGGAAATGCCAGCTGTGGATGCAAAGAAGCTGCCACCGGATGGTAGAAGCTGTGGATTCTGCAAGAACGAAGAGGACTAGGAACTTCCCCTTTGGAGGATGGATGTCCCACGCCGTGAAGAAGCTTGCAGAAGTGTTCCCACGCAGAAAGACCGCAAACAAGCCTTGCTAGCTGCAAGGGTTGCGGTTAGGGTTTTTGGATGCTGCTGTGGCCCAGGAGGGACCAGGATGTCGCCAATTGCGTGAGGAGACAGAGGGGGCGCCCAGCAAGACAAGGAGCCCACTCAGAAGCAAGCAGCACCCGCAGAAGTGCCGGAACAGGCACTATGAAGAAGAGTGAACCGGAGCTCACCCGTAGTCACAAAAGAAGGTCCCACGACGCCGGAGGACAACTCAGGAGGTTGTGCACTGCAGGTTAGAGTGTTGGGGACCCAGGCTTGGCTGTGCATAAAGGAAATCCTGGAAAAGTGCTAAGGAGCCGGAGCAGCTGCAAATCACGCGGTACCCAGCAATGCAGTCTAGCGTGGGGAGGCAAGGACTTACCTCCACCAAACTTGGACTGAAGAGTCACTGGAATGTGGGAGTCACTTGGACAGAGTTGCTGAGTTCCAGGGACCACGCTCGTCGTGCTGAGAGGGGACCCAGAGGACCAGTGATGCAGTTCTTTTGGTGCCTGCGGTTGCAGGGGGAGGATTCCGTCGTCCCACAGGAGATTTCTTCGGAGCTTCTAGTGCAGAGAGGAGGCAGGCTACCCCCACAGCATGCACCACCAGGAAAACAGTCGAGAAGGCGGCAGGATCAGCGATACAAGGTTGCAGTAGTCATCTTTGCTACTTTGTTGCGGTTTTGCAGGCTTCCTGAGCAGTCAGCCGTCGATTCCGTGGCAGAAGGTGAAGAGAGAGATGCAGAGGAACTCTGATGAGCTCTTGCATTCGTTATCTAAAGAATTCCCCAAAGCAGAGACCCTAAATAGCCAGAAAAGGAGGTTTGGCTACTTAGGAAGGAGGATAGGCTAGCAACACAGGTAAGAGCCTATCAGAAGGAGTCTCTGACGTCACCTGCTGGCACTGGCCACTCAGAGCAGTCCAGTGTGCCAGCAGCACCTCTGTTTCCAAGATGGCAGAGGTCTGGAGCACACTGGAGGAGCTCTGGGCACCTCCCAGGGGAGGTGCAGGTCAGGGGAGTGGTCACTCCCCTTTCCTTTGTACAGTTTCGCGCCAGAGCAGGGCTGGGGGATCCCTGAACCGGTGCAGACTGGCTTATGCAGAGATGGGCACCATCTGTGCCCATCATAGCATTTCCAGAGGCTGGGGGAGGCTACTCCTCCCCAGCCATGACACCTTTTTCCAAAGGGAGAGGGTGTAACACCCTCTCTCTGAGGACGTCCTTTGTTCTGCCTTCCTGGGCCAAGCCTGGCTGGACCCCAGGGGGGCAGAAACCTGTCTGATGGGTTGTCAGCAGCTGCAGTGAAACCCCGGGAAAGGTAGTTTGGCAGTACCCGTGTCTGTGCTAGAGACTCGGGGGATCATGGAATTGTCTCCCCAATGCCAGAATGGCATTGGGGTGACAATTCCATGATCTTAGACATGTTACATGGCCATGTTCGGAGTTACCATTGTCACGCTATACATAGGTAGTGACCTATGTAGAGTGCACGCGTGTAATGGTGTCCCCGCACTCACAAAGTCCGGAGAATTTGCCCTGAACGATGTGGGGGCACCTTGGCTAGTGCCAGGGTGCCCACACACTAAGTAACGTAGCACCCAACCTTTACCAGGTAAAGGTTAGACATATAGGTGACTTATAAGTTACTTAAGTGCAGTGGTAAATGGCTGTGAAATAACGTGGACGTTATTTCACTTAGGCTGCAGTGGCAGGCCTGTGTAAGAATTGTCAGAGCTCCCTATGGGTGGCAAAAGAAATGCTGCAGCCCATAGGGATCTCCTGGAACCCCAATACCCTGGGTACCTCAGTACCATATACTAGGGAATTATGAGGGTGTTCCAGTATGCCAATGTGAATTGGTGAAATTGGTCACTAGCCTGTTAGTGACAATTTGGAAAGCAAAGAGAGAGCATAACCACTGAGGTTCTGGTTAGCAGAGCCTCAGTGAGACAGTTAGTCATCACACAGGGAACACATACAGGGCACACTTATGAGCACTGGGGCCCTGGCTGGCAGGGTCCCAGTGACACATACAACTAAAACAACATATATACAGTGAAATATGGGGGTAACATGCCAGGCAAGATGGTACTTTCCTACACTAGGCCTCAGGAAATCTAGGTACTTGGGAAAAATCAAGAATGTGTTAATACAATGTTTCATATGAGCTTTTGATGAAATATCACATACTGTCTAGAAATACAAGAACCTTCTAGAATAATGTTTCAGAATTAACATTGCATTTTTACATGAGGACAAAAGGCTATCTGAAACATTCCCTGGAATACAACAGGAATTGTACTAGGGACTTAATCTGCACAAAGAATGTCACATTTTGAATTTAGCATCTTCACAGAAAATCCCAAAAGCTCGGGAAAAATATGTGCACCTCATCAAACACAACACACCAAAGTTTTAATTGCCATGAAATGATTGCGCACACTGTGCCAATCTGAATGTCAAGTTTTACATGCTGGAAATGAATCATGCACACTGCCGATTCAAACAAGAATATGCAAATGCCATGAAATTATCATGCATGCTGTTGCTGATCTGAACATCCAGTTTTACATGCTGGAAATGAATCGCGCACACTGCCGATTCGAACAAGAATATGCAAATGCCATGAAATGATCGTGTAAGCTGTTGCCGATTTGAACATCGAGTTTTACATGCGGGAAATGAGTCGCGCACACTGCCGATTCGATCAAGAATATGCAAATGCCATGAAATGATCGCACAAACTGTTGCTGATCGGAACATCGAGTTTTACATGTGGGAAATGAATTGCGCACACTGCCGATTCGATCAAGAATATGCAAATGCCATGAAATGATCGCGCAAGCTGTTGCCAATCTGAACATCAAGTTTTACATGCGGGAAATGAATCGCGCACCGTGCCGATTCTAACAAGAATATGCAAATGCCATGAAATGATCATGCACACTGTTGCCGATCTGAATGACAAGGTTTACATGAGAGCAATGAATCGCGAACTCTGAAAGTTTCACAAGTAGGCCCAAAACTCAAGAGTCTTCGAGAACGGGGTCGGGGGGCCAGCCTGACCTCTGCCTTACCGCCCTGCTCAAGGATCACCAATATAATGCGGGGCAGGTCGGGAACATCAAGGTAGGCCTCCAGAACAGGAGCTCAGGAAGTTGCTGCTGCTCTGCACCGTGACCTCTGAAGAGTGAGCACGTGGAGCTGGGCTGGCTCCCTTATATAGAGTCTGGCCCAGCCCACAAACCACACCCAGTCATTCTGGAGGGAAAGCTTCTAGAAAGTCCTAGAAAGGGACCACAACCTAACTCACTCAGTAAGCCTGCAGCAATACCTTGCAAATGAACAGCTATTGCAAACTTCATTAATAGTGTTTTTCAAGGTTAAACTCTGCAATGCAAAAGGTTAACTTACTGCATATAAACACAATGCATGAATTATGCTCTTGCATAAAGGCTGTGTTTTTGCATTTTTGTTGCCTGTAGAGCGCGCACTGTCCTGATGTTGACAGTATCACACATCAAGCGTTATACTAACGCATTTTAAAGTGGTGGTCCGCATCACCACATTAAAATGCATTATCATATATTTTAGCGCCTTGAGCACCTGCACGTGCTGAGCCTTGGGGCCAGATGTAGGAAACGTTTAGCGAGTCGCAAACGGCAAAATTTGCCGTTTGCGACTCGCTAAACGTGTTTCCCAATGCAGAAATGCATATTGCGAGTCGTTACCGACTCGCAATATGCATTTCCGACTCGCAAATAGGAAGGGGTGTTCCCTTCCTATTTGCGAGTCGCAGTGGGATGCAATACCATTTGCGACCGCGTACGCGGTCGCAAATCGTATCGCAGTTACCATCCACTTCAAGTGGATGGTAACCCACTCGCAAATTGGAAGGGGTCCCCATGGGACCCCTTCCAGTTTGTGACTGGACCCAAAAATATTTCTTCAGGGCAGGGAGTGGTCCAAGGGACCACTCCCTGCCCTGAAAAAATACCGAAACTAAAGGTTTCGTTTTTTTTTTAAGTGCAGCTCGTTTTCCTGTACGGAAAACGGGCTACACTTAAAAAAAAAAAAACTGCTTTATTTAAAAGCAGTCACGAACATGGAGGTCTGCTGACGACAGCAGGCCTCCATGTTTGCGAGTGCCTATACTCGCTATGGGGCCGCAATTTGCAACCCACCTCATGAATATTCATGAGGTGGGTCATTGCGACCCCATAGCGAGTCGCAGTCGGTGTCTGAGACACCGTACTGCATACCAAATTGCGAGTTGCAATTTGCGAGTCGGATGGACTCGCAAATTGCAACTCGCAATTTGGTTACTTGCTACATCTGGCCCTCGGTGAACTAAATCAGGTAGTTTACAGGTACCGCAAAAGCTGTGCTTGCGCTGCATTACAGCAGCGGAAAATGACTTTATAGCCCTGAAAACACAGCAGATATGCCTGCTTTGTGACTAGTGTTGCTTATGTTTTAAACAGTAAAGCAAGATCGAAGTTTACTACGAAAGACTATGGGGCATATTTACAAGAAAGTGGTGCATTGGTCCCGATGTGCCACTTCTCTTGTGCCACCCCTTCCCCACCCAACAACACCACGGTTGCACTGTATTTACAAAACTATGGACCATGGCGGTCGTTAGGACAATAGCGTCAAAATGTTTGACACTATAGCCAGATATGTTGACGCTAGTGCAGCAAAGCACAGGGAAATCCACTGATTAAAATGGGTGCATCATTTTAATGCCTGCTCTGAGCAGGCGTTAAAAATGATGGAAAAAATGGCGCAGTGAAATTTTGTAAGTTTCACTGTGCCATTTTTTCAGGCCTCCCTGTGTCCCCTTGCATACACTACGCCTGACGTAGGCATAATGTGGTGCAAAGGGTTCAAAGTGAAGCAATGCAAGCATTGTGCCACTTTGTAAATACAGCAGGGGGCAAAAGCCACCTTTTGTGCCAAAAATAATTATGCTATGACATCACAAGGTGGCGCCAGGGGCTGTAAATATGTCCCTAAGTGAAAGAACTTGTGGAACGAAAAAGCGTCATGTCCTGCCCTCTTGTGGCAACATCTATAATATACTGTCTACTGCACGGAAGTGATTTGGCATACCAGTAATGTTAAAAGGTAATTGTATAGCACACAAGCTACCAAGTACATGCCTATTTTACACTTCTCAATTATAGATTTGACTTGTAACTTGATTGCGTGTGTAGTTTAACCATTATGCAGGATATTTTTTTTCAATTTCCTGCCCGCCCGGGGCCCCAGAAGTTACTGCTGCCACCCGGTGTTAATTAAAATTATAGGAAAACAATGTCGGACCTCCTGACCTCAACACACATGCTGTGCCCTGTCGTGGGGGGTCTCCATGGGCTCTGCCCGGCTTTGGAGTGAGTCTGAGGCTGAATTCCTTGTATGTTCAGGAGTATTCAGGCAACAATAAAAATGTTAAGCTAACTATGATGAATAATGTTCCTGTGGATCGAGATCAGCATTTAGTTTACTGGCAGTTTTCACTCATCATAAAGTAGCACAGAGGGTTAATGTGCCTGCTGCAAATAACAAGAACCACACTTATTCACTAAACTATTTTTTGAGGATAGCTGTGAGTTACTGCTTTTGTCACACAAATCATTTTGTTATTTGTGGAACTTCTGGCATGGCACCTGAACCTAAGCTGAGGGGGTGAAGGATGCTTTGAACAAATAGCACACTTGTTTTACAGTACGATAAGGTTACAAGGGCACTAGGTTATTGCCCTTCCATTTCTGGTGCTTTGCAGCCATTTTAAGATCTTCTTAGAGTTTCTTGTTGCTTAAATGGGTGTCATTTCTGATATTTATATGTTTCGACTGTCTTCATTGCTTGACTTTGCTCGCAAGAAAGTGTCACTCATAGTCGGTGAAATGTCACTCATAATTAGACTGGAATTATGAAAATGTCAAACATAGCAATCTGAAACCTTGGCAACTATGGAAAAGCAAAGAGAAGGCACTCAAAAAAATACTTAAAAAAGCAAGAAGGCAGGAGTAGTAACGATGCAGAAGCACAGGAAGAACTGGGCCTGCAACCTACCTAGCTCTAGTGGAGGCGACTGCCACTTTGAGAGTGCTGGAATTTGGAGATTCTATGAAGATGAAGCAGGTAACAGGAGATTTTATTACAAGACATGGAGGCTCTTATTATGCTTTCTTTTCTTGCCTTTAACCAAATAGCAGCAAAGAAAAAACTACAACTCCCAGCATTTAAAGCTGGAGAACTACAAAACACCATCATAAAGGGAGAACAGCCAATCATAATAAAGAACCACTATAAATGACTTGACTACGAGCAACAAGAACTCTTTTCTTGCTGCTCGCAGTCAAGATAAGTATCACTTTTTCTTCATTTACTTCACAAACTATAGAGTGTTTTAGATTTATTTCGCTATAATTCCTGTTCCTTCTTTGGCTTATGCTTCGTTTGGATTTCCCAAAACTTGTGGTTTCTCACACCAACGCTGTTGGTAGACAGCGTGCGCTCTGTTACCGTTATTCTAGAATAACGGTGTCGACGTCTTGGCAGTTACGGTGCAAGCTTTACCTCTGAGGAGAATGGTATCTCTTCTCTCCACCGCCTTCTTCTTGGTTTTCTTTGGCAAGTCGAACCGGATTTCAGTCGGAACGTAAGCGTATTCATTCCCGACTGTTCCGGCTCTTTGACATGCCCAAGGACCGCCTCCTCCTTTCCTCTCTTCGATTGTTAACCCTTTCCTCTCAGGTTTTTTTCTCAGTTCTTATCCCTTTGGTGCCCTCATTCTCAATTATTGTTAACTAATATTATACTTGGTTACTTTTAAGTATTTTAAAATGGAAATTTTTCCTGAAGAAGAAGAAGCCCAATTATTTAAAGAAACTTTTGATTCTTTTATTAAGGATTCTGTACAAAAAGCTGTTTCAAATTCAATGACTGATTTTTCAAAATCTTTTGAGGCTTCTGTTAAAAAAATATTGGCTATTGACAATTCTGGTACTACTTCTAAAAAGGCCAAAAAACGAGTGGCAGATAATTCAACTGCAAATAATGACTCTCCTTCATTATTTCCTATTTCTGAATCTGGCACTTCCTCTAACCCTATGTTTCCCCTTCATACAACTGAATTGGGTGATACAGATGATGATATGGGTGACTCGGGTTCATAAGGATGATCCAGACACAATGATCTGGTCAGGGCCTGTGGAGAAGAGGAGAAAAACTTATCTTATTGAATTGAGAGAGTCTACAAAGTCTTCACAGTGTAACAATAGTGCAACTGAAACAATTTTAGACTTTCCGGGGCAACCGATCTTTGATCCTGCACTTATCTGTCACCCAAACTCCACTGAGTGGTCCCCATGTCAATATGTTGCTTTATATGTTTCAAGTAAATTAAGACAGCCTTTGGACAACTTAGCTCATAATAGGTTAAGGTCTGAGTGTCCTAGACCGTCTTTGCCTAACGATATTACTGCCACTCCGTCAATTGACCCCAATATGCTCAAGTTATTTTACTAAATTTGGCAAAGATCCCAAAAAAGGGGTCGCTAGGGCCTGGACCAATTGCCAGGACAGATTATTGGATCTTTCTGGTCCTCTTACGAAAATTTTAGACTTAGCCATAGAGGCTAGGATTGAGGGCACCAAAGGGGACCCTATAATTCTATCAAATTGGGTTCAGAGAGCAATCTGTATTTTAGGAAATGCCAATGCTGCTATGGCGCAAGAAAGACACAAAAGTCTTCTTCTGAAGATTGATACCAAGTTAAGTAACTTAGCTTCTGAAGAAATGGGTCAAGAAGCTAAAGGGTTACTTTTTAGTGACTCTTTTATCAAAGGACTTAGCAAATACGTGGCCACTTTTGCATCCAAAGATAAAGCCCAGACTTCGTTCCAAAAATTTTCAACAATTGGGTGTTTGGCTTTGCCGGCCGTTTCGCCTCCAGAGGTGCGGTCAATCAGACCAGAGGCTCCTATGGATCCCAACAAGACTTCAAACAGCAGTTTTATCCACAAAAAAATAGACCGTTCAGACACCGTGGTTACAGAACCAGAGGATTCCAGAATTCAGGTAAGAGATCTATGTTGTGGTCAGTTATTAGTAGGGGGTATCACATCAGACCCATGGGTTTTTCAAACTGTTACTGGTTATTGTATAGATCATTATGCCACCCCAGTGCAAGAGTTCCTTCCCAAACCACTATTGTTCTCCAAAGAACAAGAAATCCTTCTCTCACAAGAAATCCAATCCCTCCGTCACAAACAAGCAATAGAAATATGTTCTACTCATCCTCTAGGTTTTGGAAGTACTTTTTTTTATTTGAAAGAAAAACAAAATGTTTTGTCCGGTGATAAACCTAAAGTCCTTCAACAACTATGCAGTATACCATCATTTCAAGATGGAAACTATTCTACATCTCAGAGATTCGTTGTTACAAAACGATTAGATGGTCTGTTTAGACTTTCAAGACATGTATCTTTCAATCCTGATCCATCATTCTTTCAGGACGTTTCTTCAGTTTCAATGGAAAGACAAGTTTTATCAGTTCAAAAGCCTTCCCTTTGGACTGTCTTCAGCTCGTTGGTGTTTTACCAAGGTTCTGAAACCGGTCACAACTCACATGAGAGCTCAAGGGGTCAGATTGCTGGCTTATCTAGACGACTTCCTGCTTATACATCAAGACAAACTGATCCTCATTGAGCAGCTATCTCGTTTTGTGTCCCTCCTTTAGAGTTTGGGATTTATCATCAACACAGAAAAATCGGATCTCAATCCCTCTCGCCAGATAGAGTTCCTAGGGTTCTTAATAGATTCAGACAATTTGATTCTCCAACTTCCAGGAAACAAAATATCTCACATAAAGAAATTCTCCAAATTTTGAATCATTCACTTAACTCTCAGAATACTAGCGCACATGATCGGTCTACTGGCTTCTTCCATCCAGGCTATTTTTCCCGGTCCTCTTCATTATCAAGCTCTTCAACATTTAAAAATCCAACATCTTCGGAAAGGGTGCGGTTATGGAGATCTTATCAGATTAGATCAGGAATCTCGAGCCGAACTTCAGTGGTGGCTGGATCATCTAGAAGCATGGAACGGGAGAGCATTTTTCTCTACAGCACCAGATCTTGTCTTAGAATCCAATGCAAGTCGGACTGGTTGGGGGGCAAGATGGGGCCAGTTCTCGACTGGAGGCGTATGGTCAAATGAGGAGTTATTGTTGCACATAAACTGTTTAGAGATTCTTGCATGTTCCCTTGCGATCAGAACCTTTGCCAAAGACAAGGTAAGTTGTTCCATACTCCTTCGAATAGACAATCTGTCAGAGATGTGATATATAAATCATTTAGGAGCACAAAGTCCAAACTGCCGGCAAAACTAGCCAAGAGTCTTTGGGAATTTTGCCTTCAAAATCAAATATCTCTTCAAGTGGAATATCTTCCAGAAAACATGAATACAATAGCGGTTGGTGCTATTTGCAATTCCAGCGACTGGCATCTTCATTTGTCAGTTTTCAAAAACCTTTCTTCCAGATTCGGTCCCTTCTCAGTGGACCTTTTTGCTTCACGTTTGAATACCCAAATCCCATTTTTCTACAGTTGGAGACCAGATCCAGGATTGGTCCAGCCAGATAAATTATGCCTTTCCTCCCTCCATCATGATATCTCGTGTTCTATCTCAGATCAGACGTCAATTTACAAAAGTGTTATTGATCACCCCCATTTTGGCAGGGTCAACCTTGGTTCTCGTCAGCACTGGAGTTATCAATAGACTATCCAATACTTCTACCCCAATTTACTTTCCTACTTCGAGATCCCCAAGGTGCCCCTCACGATTTAGTAATCAACCAATCACTTTGGCTGGTGGCTTGGATGGTTTCGGGTCTTCCCACAGAATCCCAGGAATTTCACAAGAAGCTGCAAACTTCATACAACAAGCCTGGGCTTCTGCAACATCTAAGGCATACAAATCAGCATGGAGAGTGTGGGATAGTTGGTGTTTGGGCAGGGGTGCCCATACCTTTTTGGCCGAGGTAATTTTGATTGTCAATTTTCTAGCATCCATGCCTTCATAAGGTAAAGATTAATGAGCAATTGATACATACAGATCGGCGATTTCAGCTGAACACGTTCGTGTCAATGGAAAGCCTGTTGGCGAGCGTCCTCTCATATATTGCCTTTTGAAGGTAGTAAGATTTACTAAACATCCTTTACCAAAATATAATTCTATGTGGGATGTTAATGTAATTTTAAAATTTTCTCTTAACCAACCTTTTAATTCTATTTTATCGTTAAAATTTCATTCTGCAAAGTTAACTGTATTTTTATGCCTGGTATCTTTAAAACGTATTTCAGATGTTAAGGCATTAGATGTTTAATTGGTACAATACACTGCCTCAGGTGTTTTCTTTCAGGTTCGCAGAGGAACAAAAACGAATGTATTGTCGGTATTCTACCCTTACTTCCCAGACCACCCAAAATTATGTGTTGGAACTTGTTTGAAATAATATATTTCAAGGACCAAAGATTTGAGAAAGTCATTGGAGCCTCAACTTCTCATCTCTTTCAAAAACCCTCATAATCCTGTCTCTTCCACTTCTTTGGCCCACTGGGTTAAATGGGTTATGAATTTGGTGGAAATTGATATTACTGTTTTTGGGGCCTATTCTACTAGAGGGGCTATGGCATCCAAAGCCTTCTGGGCAGGATTGAGCTTACTTGACATTCTCAAATCAGCTGATTGGTCAAATGTTTCAACGTTTAGAACTTTTTATTGTAAACCTGTGTCTCAGGTAGCTAAATCATTAGTTAATATGCTTTAAACTAGCATAAGAGCCTCCGTGCCCTGTAATTAAATGGAGACTTTCTTAGCTTTCAGTGAAGGAAATTCTTGATTTTATTAAAGACACAGAGGCGAGTGTTAACCCTCCACATCTGTTAACCTTCCCTTTATTTCGTTTGAAGGCACAGCTGTTACTTCTAACCAGTCAATTTAGTAGGGACTTTCAACATCCTGGACCTGTTTCTCCTACTGACCTTGTCAGGTGTATCAAGACGCACAAGAACAGTTTAACTTTCCGGTGTTCCAGCTTTAAGACTTAAAAGTTATTGACTAATTTTAAAGTTTTTTCAATATTCTTTTGCCTTTTTCTATTGTTATTCTTATTTTTCCTTTGTCCAGAACTTATTAGCTGCTCATGCAAGAAAAGAGGTCTTGTCGCTCGCAGTCAATTCATTTATAGTGGTTCTTTATTATGACTGGCTGTTCTCCCTTTATGATGATGGTTTGTAGTTCTCCAGCTTTAAATGCTGGGATTTGTAGTTTTTTGTCTTGGCTGCTATTTGATTAAATGCAAGAAAAGAAAGAATAACACTTGCCTCCTGTCTTTAATAAAATCAAGATTGTCCTTCACTGAAAGCTAAGAAAATCTCCATTCCCAGCCCTGCCAAGTGCCACACCTCTCGTGTTAAAATAACTCATTTTCGGTCATTTTCCAGCATTACCACAATCCCTTAAAATAACTGAGTCCTGAAATGTGATAAAACCGTGGTTTGTTTCTCACTTTGTTAGCTAAGCTCCGAGTACTGTTTATCAAAGGCCACAAGGTGGCGCTGGTGTACAACGAGAGGTACGGATTCTCGATATATTGCAAGCAACATGTATTACTATCACAGAAACTCATATCCCTAGCCAAGCAAACCACAAAGATTTCAAGACTAAAACACAAAACCACACACCGGACTAACTAGCGTACAAAAGCACCCCCTACTCAATCCAGGGTATCAAAGGGGGCATTGCTTTCAGTGGGCAGTAGTAAATGCTATGTACCGCCTGCCATAAGGACCGCAGATAAGAAGCAGAGCAAGGTGCGCCTGCCAGCCCCAACATTTTCTAGTTGCTCAAATGGGTGTAATTTCTGATATTTATATGTTTCCCTCGTCTTCAGTGCTTGATTTTGCAAGAGAGAAAGTGCCACTCATAGTCGTTGAAGTGTCACTCATAATTACACTGACATTATGAAAATGTATTATTAAGCAATCTGAAACCTGGGCAGTTATGCCGTCCCAAGCACAGCGTGTCTTGGATTTATATATAGGCGCCTTGCAATAAGAACCTTCTTCTCGCCTCCGTCAAGTATTTGGTATTTCCTAGCCATTAGCCAAAACATTGAAAGTAATGCTGCCAAATTTCTGAGTTGACGTATCGGTAGTCATAGCATAGCATGGCTTTTCTATGCATTGTCCAATACGGCGACGAACTAGTACCATTTCCTAGCGGAAGTTAACCATCATTACGTCCTTCTACTACTAGCTTGAAGATCACCAACACGCAGGCGCGTTAAGCCTCCAGGTGACACGAACGCCATGGAAACGCTGCCGCTCTAGCCGCTCTCGCCTCTATGGGCACGGCTGACAGTAGTGGGCAGGGCCAAAGTTTCAACGTCACAAGGAAGATGGCGACGTCCTTGGTAGTGGTGCGGACTAGAGCACTGCGATGTTGGCTGAATGCTGCGGGGAGTGCCGAGCGTCAGGTAATTTGTGGTACCTCCGGAATTGCGTGAGCTTTCAATGGGAGACCCCCACATGTAGAATCATAGACTTCGAAAGGTCTTTACCGTGGGCTTTAACCTTTCACTACTTATGTCATTGCGGGATGGCTTTCTAATAACTCCCCACTGAGTGGATTCTGACCCCCTCCAGGTCTCTGATTTTTATATTTTAAAACGCCCTAAAAGTTTATTTCGTCGAAGCAGTTATGCCCATTTTCTTTCAGTGGGGCTTACAGGTTAACTAGTGTCTCAGTCAATTGGCCACAGTTACACGTTTTCCAAACCGCTCGTGAGAAATATGTATTACTCAAGACAACACAGAAAGCGACATTACTCGATCCGTGGACCGCTTATACCTCATAAAGAGATGTGACGTAACCTTTTAAAGCATTACAGGTTTGTACTCCATGAGAAGTAATAATCCAGTAAGTAAAATGAATTCTACATGTCATCAACCCACCCTTAGCACCTTCTCTATTCCTTTCACCCCTGTTTCGAACTTGCATTTCAACTTCCTTGCCACAGATTGTTTTATTTCCTCATCCAACATCTATCTACCAGCAGTTTCTTTCTGCCTCACCCTGAACCGCCTACTTTATCTCCCCTCCTTCTCTTTCTCCCCTCGGCCATTCATCTCATTTACTCTCTACTCCTCATCTCTTTTCTACATTTCCCTCCACCACACAACCTAGTTCTCTTCTCGCTATCTCTTCGTGCTACTAGCTCTCTACCTTGTACTCTCTCTTTAAACTTTGTTCTATGTAGTCCTCCCCCCCCCCTTCTTCACCCACCTCACTTTTTATTCCTCCTCATTATGCTACTTTTAACCCGTCGTCTCTGTATATTCTTAAACCAGTAAATCCTCCCCTCGTTCTCATCTCATCCATCCCTGCCTTTTTCTTTTTAGTTTTCATTTGTTGGACTTTTTGCCCATACAAATGTTTCCGATGTAAAATAATATAAACGACATTTTCGATAATTCATTGAAATACCATTTCTTAAATCATATGATAATTGTCATTAAAATAGACGACAGCCAACACAGTTCTCTCTGAATGTAAAGATAAAAGATAGTCAAGTGCCGAACATACTGTCTGCTGGCCAGCGTCATTCATCACTGGTATAAAGCATTCTGTTTTTTTCTCACTCAGTACTTAGGGGCTTGTTAACAGTAAATGTGGAAATTATGCCTTGCTCGATTTTGACTTTAGCAATAATACAAACTAAACCTTCTAAGTTATAATGATTATTATCAAACACACTCGGTGTCAGTAAGAGTTGGCACATGTTTATTAATTATAAAGTTCAGAGCAGCCCAACTGGGGCTTCCTACTGCTGCTGTCCGAAAATAAAGCCACTTCTAGGCCCACCTACACTTAAGGGATAAGTACGTTTTTAGCTGTTTCTTAAAAGTAATCTCACTAGGACTGTGGCAGATTTGTTGCATAAGAGCATTCTACAGTTTCGCAGCCAGATATTTGAACAAGCATCTGGCCTTTCTTGATATGCTAAATCTAGGCAGAATGGCTAAGTCAGAACTAGCTTAACTCAAGGATCTGGAAGGGTGGTACGGCTGAATCAAGTTCCTGAGATAGATTGGGCCAGATCCAGAGAATGCATGAAATGCAATATTATATGTTTCTTTTCAGAGGTAACCAATGTAGGGCTGCAGGCTAAGAGGAGATGGACTGGCTTTTGGGGATGTGTAAAAGCAGCCGGTCTGTGGGGTTCTGGATCATCAGAAGACGTCTAATGGTGTAAAGTGAGTCACTTAGAAGCGTAGCATTCCTGTAGTTCAGACACAAGATAATAATTGCCTGGCCAACAGTTTTTTACATAGAGGCAAAGTGGAGAGGAACTTTCTGAGACTGGCATACAGCCAGTTCCTTGGCCTGAACATCCATCAAGAGATTGGCGTCCATCCAGATTCCAAGATTCCAAGATTCTTCAGCTCTGGCTTGGTTGTAGGAAATGGGCCATGGTCATCTTCCCACCAATCAGGTGACCATAGCTGAAGTTGGTTTTCTGTCTCCAGGACATAGATTTTACCTCCATTGCACTGCTGGCAGTTTTGCATCACCCATTTGGATACAGCTGAAAGGCAGCTTCTAAGATGTCCAGGATCTTAGCTAGATCAGGTTTAAGGAGAAAACCACCTGAGTGCCATCGGCATAGGATGGCATAGGATAGCAAAGTGAATCCAAAAGATTACACCATTTCAACTAATGGGCATAAGTAAATGTTAAAAAATTGTTGCTCACAGGGACAAACCCTTGGGGACTCTGCAGTTGATCGAAACAAGCTCTGAAAAGAAGAGTTCATCAAAGACCTGGAAAATATGCCCCTCTAGAAAGGAGATAAACCAGGCCAATGCCATACCTCCAATTTCAGCTTTGCAAGCTTCTCAGAAGCAAGGCAATCTAAACTGTATGAGATGCTGCACTGAGATATAGTAGGCTAACTGCTGCAGCGTCATCCTGATCAAGAGTCCACTTCAGCTGCTTGAAAACTGAAACAGCCTTGTTGGCATTTAGGGCCTGATTTAGATATTGGCGAACAGGTTACTCCATCACAATAGTGACAGCTATCCCGTCCTCCAAAATCTAAATCCCATAGGGGTTTAGATTTCAGTGAACGGGATATCCGTCACCGTTGTGATAGAGTAATCCACCCACCTATTTCTAAATAGGCCTGTTGATTGGTTAGCCACACTAAGTAAATAATCAGCAATTCAGAATTTAAGCTTCACTTTATAAAAATGACTGAGACAATGTTTGGATTTAATATACCATTTATCCGATTGTAATGATTAATCCTTGACCTGTTTCTTTCTGTTTAGTTTTTTTCTCATGAATGATTACTTAATTAAGAGTGAATGTATTATAACAAATATTATCCATATAATAGCTCTTTAGTAGCAATTTAATTGCTATTCTCATTTTATATGCACAGGCCCTCGGGCTTGCAAAAAATTATTTGGGCACCGTGTCGCTAAACTAACATTTCCCTCTTTAACCAAATGTTAAAAATTAATTAATGAAGCTGCACTTGTATAATTGAAAGAGCTCAACCCTAATTCAAGGCTTCTAGCCTCAATCCCACCACATGATGGTAATCCAGAATGTTAGTGAAGTAGCTGACCGTCCAACTCAGCAACATTAAAACCATCCCCTAGAATTTAGCCAGGCTTTCAACAGTTGCCACTTTGAAGGTAGGTAAAACAACGTTAACCCACCCGAGACATTTCGGCAAGGGTATACTGTGCACACTCTTGGGATCTTAATGTAATGTTAAACATCACTCACAATTATTTGTAAGAGTCAACAACCTAGAGTTTTGTGTTACTTATGGCCTTGGTAAATGACTTGTTCTCCCCGATCTGCAGAACATGTATGCTATTGATTGTGAGGTTAATCAGTGAAGGGTTTAGGAGCATTGACCCTTGTGCCAACATGCACACTTGACGTTATTGTTTCCTTCTAGGAGATTCCTTCTTTCTTCTCCCACTAGCCTTTCCTCTTCCTTGTCTCTCTCCTGTAGCTATTCTTATTAATTTTAGTTGTCATTTCCTCTTCCCCACAGCTCCTTATTCCACTTCTTACATCAATGTCTTGTTCCCTTCCTCTTATTCCTTTATTTATCCTCTTTATCCACAACATACTCATCCACGCCCCTCACTCTTCCACCCAGTAATTTCCCATTCATTCCCCTCTATTGTATTCTTTCTATAGTTCTTTCCCCTTTCCTTTTCCTTAGTCTTTCTCTGCATCTGTACTTCTCGTCTCAGCCTTAGATCATCCTTCACTTGATCTCAGCTTTTTCTTCCCCTCTTTTCTGGCACCCAGTCCTTTTTTAGGTCGAGCCTAGAGACATGCTGTATGTACCTTATTGACTTACAGCCGCCCATTGTTTTTCATTTGTTTGTTTCAGTGCCCTTTAAAAATACTTGCTTTCAAGTTGGTATTTCCACCAATTTGTCCCTCACTTTTGTTGTATGTTTCCCCCTACATGGAGCAGGACCCCAGGACTTATAACCTTCTTGTGTGCATTTAGGCTTCTTCCTGCACACAATGTTTAAAAAAAAAAATTGTTTGTGGACGCAAAGCCTTTCTGGTCGCACAGCTGCTCCCCCTGCGTTGCCATTTGAGTGCGATTGAAAACAGGCCTGTAAATCTTGTCATGGCTCCGCTTTCATGTTTCACTATCGCACAACAACAAAGCTATCTTCTGCACTGAGAGTAAGCTGCAGGTCACTTAAAGCTGGATTTGCATTGCTTGATCTTAAGCGACTTACAGGAGCCTTTTTTCCTCCTGTATGTCCCTTGTAGAATTCAACAGAGCCTCAGAAGGTCTGGCAGTAAGTTATTTTTATTTGTGAGAGTGTACAGTCCCTGCTCTGTCCATGCCCCATGCTTGTACTGTGCAATCCTACAGCTGTGTGCTCGCTCTCTAAATGTTCATCTTCTATAGTATACCAACCGCGTAAAGCATAGGATTGGCTATATTAGGACCCTGCCCCGTGGGGCTCGCCTTCTGGTGTGCTGCACATCTCTGCTCTTTGTGTGCTAGTCTGTGCAGTCGTGCCTACGGCTATCAGTCACAGTGCAGTATTCTGCCCTCCCACAAGAAAGCGCCTGCAGGGTGTGCTAGGCATTGTGCAATCCCCTCAGCTGGGCCCTCTCTTCCAGGACATGCAATCCAAACATCTGCTTGTTGTTTCCTAGCCCCATCTCAAAGGCAAAGCAACACATTACGCTCCTCCAGGGTGTGCCTCACCCAGCGATATCGCATGTGCTACCTTCACCCCTTGTGCTGTCCACATTCTGCCCCACTGCTGAGTATATACCCCCACGCAATAGAGGCACGTTTTCTCTCCCCCTAGCGCGTTATATTCCACCAGAAAGAGAGTTAAAGTTTGGCCTCCAATTAGTGTATTCTGTGAGTGCACCCTATTGCCAAGTATAAATTGGTCTTTGTCCATCAGTTCAGAACATAGACTCTGCCTACTCAGCCTAGTGAAGACTGTTAATTTAGACCCTCTCCACCTCCTGTGCCTGTAGAGACACACCTAGTTTATCCCCTCAGTACAGACATACTATGTCCTACCCAGGCAGACAGACTGTGTTTTGGTCCCTCGTCCCCTTCAGAGCAATGGGCATCCACTGCCCCCCCCCCCTTCACCCACCACCCCCTGGCATACTGCTTGCTTGGCGCTATGCCCCTTCACTAATCCTTGCTCCCTCTTTTTCAGTCTGCTGCAGCTTCCCTCTTCGTGCCTCTACCACCTGACATGCCAGCATCACTATGCAACTTACTTGCCATGTACCGCAGTGACTGAGCTAGGGGAAGTGGCAGTTTTATGGTGGCGTAGCGCCCAGCACTGACTTGCTTGGCGTATGTCTAACCATGTTCCTGAAAAAGAAGTGGGGCACTCTTCTGAAACCATCTGCCACTGAAGAGACCCCTCGGTCCACTCAAAGAAGACTCAGGGAAAGGAACAAGGCCCTCGAACCCAATCATATGTTGTTACATAAATATCACTCAAAAACAATGAGGGTCTTCCAAGCACACTGAAGGAAGACTGTGTATGCCAGCATAGCCCCCAGCGGCGTTTCTATACTTCGTAGACACCACAGGGTGCTTGCTGTTCATCCCTTTACCATAAATAGTAAAAATAATACCAATACCAAGAATAATAATTTGTATTTATACAGTGCTTGTGCCATTTCTTAGTTAGTATTAAACACAGCATTTCTGATTCCCTGTGTGGTATTGTAGGTCACTGCTGCTGCTCTCTTGTAACTCTTGTGTCTTTGGTGGGTGCCTGTGTCTAAATCTTGGTATATCTTCTTTACCCTTTCTTGCACCAACCTGCAGACGTGCTTTTAGTGTGTCTGGAGCTTAGAGGGAGGGAGGGAGTGAGTGTGTGCCTGGATTGGGACAACAAGAACATGTCTGATGGTGGGGTGCGGTGTGCTGGGAAAGGAAAAGGAATGCTACAAGAAAGAAAATAAATGTCGCCTCCCCTGTGTCGGTGAGGCGAGAGAGAGGCTTCCCCCCCCTTTTTCTGGTGGCATTCGATGATAAGCCTCTCAATGAGTAACTCTGGCCCCTGCGGCTCTTCTTTGTGGGGGAGGTGCCTTAGCCCTGTGTCCCCTTCCCCCCCCCCCGCCAACCTTCAAGCTGTCCGATTCAGACTAAGGCTACTAAATATCTGTGCCATTATTTTGGGTTATGTCACAGTAACCCTCTGCCAGGGGCAGCTTTTGGCATGGGCGAGCTGGGCCCAGGCTGCCAATCTTAAAGGGGATCTCAGAGCACTTTCCCTGCTTTAAGATCCTGCGCACAGCATTGTCCCTCTACCTCAGCGATTTAGTTTAAAGTTGTTCTAATAATTTGTAACTGTCACGGTGGCTGTGTTGAACACCCTGTCAGCTCCCTTGTATATCCATCTACCTTTCACTCCCTGCTACCCTAAACCAACACCCCCTCCCAATCCAACAAACAACTTGGCACAAGCCTGATTGATGATTCAGGTGAGCCAGGGGGAGGTGCAAGATGTTTGAAATCAGAGGCAAATCATTCCTTTGATGCAACCAGCCAAGGACTAACCTGTGAAGATCAGCCCCCTGCTGCCCCATTTTACACCAACAGCAGCAAGGGTGCATTCCCAGCAAGGGACAACCCTGCCCTCTGCACTCCTCCAGCCATGGTGGTCGTCATATTAATTCCTCTGACCCATGGGGGAAGCTGTACCTGCAAGCATGGATTCATAATGCATTGTAATTAGGTTTTCAACCGGATTTGAGACAGTCAGACTGGCCTTAAGGGCAACCAGGCAGTGCCATAAAGGCTGGTCTCACAGACAATTGTGCGGGCCTAGTTCAAAGTGGGCTGGATCTTACTGTTGATTTCACTTACATCACCACAAACATTGCCTGCAGCAGGCACACGGATATGGAGTCCCCCACACTTTCAGCGTCTTTGCAATGCCAGTTTTCTGTCCGAGTCAGAACCTCATGTGAGATTTTGAAACCAGGGCCTCTCACTTTGTAGCAGTAACTGGTATAGCTATAGCTTGAATAGTGGAAATCCATATTTTGAGTATCTGGCCTTGTCTTGAGCTTTAGCCAAGTCTAGACCCCCCAGAGCTAGCAACACTCTGTTGGAATCAAGATTACCTCCTTGACTCATCCTGTTTTGCATATATAGCAGTTTATACATTGACGGGCTTCTGAAGCGTTGGGTACCTCACAGAGTGCATTGTTGAAAAGATCCTTGAACACAGTGCTGCGTGTAATGTATATGGCTTTGAGACATCATCTAAATGTGGTACAGCAGTGGAGCTGCACATAAGCATGACATTTTCATGAATAATGCAATAATACATGTATATGTACATGCACAATTATAATTACCCTTTTATTTAGTAGTTAACTTTCCTAATATTTATGTCTGCGAGAAGAGTTGGGTTTTGATGCTATCCAGAATCTGGGATTTTTAATTATTCTTGGTCTAGGAGAGATTTAATTCAATATCTTTCAATTGAGAAGGAGTTTTTACAAGGTCAAGATTGTTTGTATTAAGGTGTGGGCAAAAGGGGAGTCAACCTAGATCAAAGTGCTCTTGATGTTGCTAAGTGCAGAGGATGCAAGGAGGTAAAAGTCCTGAACCAGGAGCACAGATGAAAGGATTATTTATCATCAGTAAGAAGATACAGCCACAAATCCCCCAACAGATAACAGCCTCTTGTTATTCTACACTCAGACATCCACATTCTACACTCTGGATTCTATTACATCAACATTGGAGCTCCAATGTATATGTATATAGTGTATATGGCCATGAAACTCATACTTATACTGGAGAATGCTGCGTAAGCAACCACCCATACCATGATGTAATGTGTCGTACAAAAAGAACTGACCACATCTGATGCACGGAGTCCTGCTTCAATAAGTCTCTTAGTTCACCTGGTGCACACCGTAACTTAATTTAGATCTTGATCCTCTACATTTCGAGGGATCCAAGAGACTACATGGAATATAGACAGTAAGTCTCAGTCCCTGCTCCTCTGCATTGCCCCTGGGACTTTGTATAAACATTGACCCTGAAGGGAGACAAGCTGCCGCCCTGCAGAGAGCATGAACAAAGGGAGAGTGACTGTCAAGTACTTCTCATTATCCATCAGAAACCCATCTATCTGACACCCATCAGACCCCCACCTCCATCTCCACCCTCTCTTATCAAGATGCAAACATCAAAACAGGGCCAATTTTTCTGCAAACTACTGGCTGGGAGTTTTATAATCTGCAGACAGAGCTCTGCTTTGATGGCACCTAGATACATGCACCCATTGCCCATGCAGCAAAGGCCCGAGTTCAGCCTGAGGCTTCACTGAGGTGTAGTCAGGTAACGTGATTGAAATGGCAGTGAGAGCTACCAAGTCTGACCTTTCCCACAGTGACCGCCTCTGGAATTGGACCCTTTAAATATCCTCACCACTTCTGAAAGGCTTCACTTCTAATGTTCCATCTCTTTCTGGCTACAGTAATCACATCATCCTCCTTAGTGGTAGAACGGAAATACGTCAGCGTACCACACTTTCTTTGTTTCTGGATTTCAGTTATGATGGCCACTGAATAAATCACAAGCATATTCTTTGATAGATAGCCAACCGAATCTGAACACATATCTGAATACAATCTCTCTTTCTCTTTCTCTTTCTCTTTCTCTTTCTCTTTCTCTTTCTCTTTCTCTTTCTCTTTCTCTTTCTCTCTCTTTCTCTCTCTCTCGTTCACCCCGCTTCCCCATGTGAATGACAAATACACACATCAGATGTTCCACTGTGATTCTATGTCAGAACCGAGGCTTTGGATTATGCTATCTGAAGGAGGTGCTCCCTCCACACTTGATATCTGGGCCTGGAGAGACTGTGTCTCTGTGTTTAAATAGGAGGTTTTCTCAATTTTCTGCCTGCTAGAGTTGTTTCCCACCCTCCCCCTTAGAACTCCTTCTTCTCTCTGATAATATGGCGTATTTCGCAGACAAGGATGAATATTTTCAGGAAGAGGCAGAGGTGCCCTTCGAACATCAGATGGAGGACAGATTGGTACAGGCCCTTGGCCATTATGTACAGGACTCAGTAAATCAGGCCCTGTTTAAGGCCTTAAAACCTTTTGCACAGCCTTTAGTCTGATATGGGCAGAGAGAGTTAATGGAACGTTCGTCCTCTGAGTCACTGGATAAAAAATTTCTAACTGACGATAGGGGCCTTAGAGCTCCTTTGAGATCTTATTCCTCTGATGTTATTTTCCCAGATGGCAACTGCAGTGCTTCAAGACCACGAATATGGGCATGGGCCAGCGATAGAGGGTAAATCTTTTCCAATTCCGTCTGTACCTCTCACAGAGGAGTCCCAGTCATCTGCTACACTTTCGGAGTCCGATCACGCTCTAGTAGAGCCCAAACTATCGGGCAAGCGCAGGACCCACCACGCCGCCAGGGAGGCAGTAACGCTAAATAATTTGTTTTTTTAACCCGAAAACATTATTCATCCCAGATCTACTGAGTGGGTTCCATGTGTTGAAGTAGCACATTATGTCCAAGAAAGATTGCGCAAAGGATTTGATAAAGACGTGCGCAGTACTCTGCGTTCTGAATGTCCTCAGCCCTCATTATTGGGTAAAGTGGCCAATACCCCGTAATTAGACCCCAGTGTGGCTACATTTCTAAAAATAAATTGCGAAAGACCCCAAGAAGCGCCTGGATCGAGCCTGGAAAGGTTGCCAGGACAAACTACTTTACCTTTTGGGTTCCATTATGAAAATCTTGGACCATGCAGTTCAGGTGAAGGAAGCCAGCCAACACAGTTCTCTCTGAATGTAAAGATAAAAGATAGTCAAGTGCCGAACATACTGTCTGCTGGCCAGCGTCATTCATCACTGGTATAAAGCATTCTGTTTTTTTCTCACTCAGTACTTAGGGGCTTGTTAACAGTAAATGTGGAAATTATGCCTTGCTCGATTTTGACTTTAGCAATAATACAAACTAAACCTTCTAAGTTATAATGATTATTATCAAACACACTCGGTGTCAGTAAGAGTTGGCACATGTTTATTAATTATAAAGTTCAGAGCAGCCCAACTGGGGCTTCCTACTGCTGCTGTCCGAAAATAAAGCCACTTCTAGGCCCACCTACACTTAAGGGATAAGTACGTTTTTAGCTGTTTCTTAAAAGTAATCTCACTAGGACTGTGGCAGATTTGTTGCATAAGAGCATTCTACAGTTTCGCAGCCAGATATTTGAACAAGCATCTGGCCTTTCTTGATATGCTAAATCTAGGCAGAATGGCTAAGTCAGAACTAGCTTAACTCAAGGATCTGGAAGGGTGGTACGGCTGAATCAAGTTCCTGAGATAGATTGGGCCAGATCCAGAGAATGCATGAAATGCAATATTATATGTTTCTTTTCAGAGGTAACCAATGTAGGGCTGCAGGCTAAGAGGAGATGGACTGGCTTTTGGGGATGTGTAAAAGCAGCCGGTCTGTGGGGTTCTGGATCATCAGAAGACGTCTAATGGTGTAAAGTGAGTCACTTAGAAGCGTAGCATTCCTGTAGTTCAGACACAAGATAATATTTGCCTGGCCAACAGTTTTTTACATAGAGGCAAAGTGGAGAGGAACTTTCTGAGACTGGCATACAGCCAGTTCCTTGGCCTGAACATCCATCAAGAGATTGGCGTCCATCCAGATTCCAAGATTCCAAGATTCTTCAGCTCTGGCTTGGTTGTAGGAAATGGGCCATGGTCATCTTCCCACCAATCAGGTGACCATAGCTGAAGTTGGTTTTCTGTCTCCAGGACATAGATTTTACCTCCATTGCACTGCTGGCAGTTTTGCATCACCCATTTGGATACAGCTGAAAGGCAGCTTCTAAGATGTCCAGGATCTTAGCTAGATCAGGTTTAAGGAGAAAACCACCTGAGTGCCATCGGCATAGGATGGCATAGGATAGCAAAGTGAATCCAAAAGATTACACCATTTCAACTAATGGGCATAAGTAAATGTTAAAAAATTGTTGCTCACAGGGACAAACCCTTGGGGACTCTGCAGTTGATCGAAACAAGCTCTGAAAAGAAGAGTTCATCAAAGACCTGGAAAATATGCCCCTCTAGAAAGGAGATAAACCAGGCCAATGCCATACCTCCAATTTCAGCTTTGCAAGCTTCTCAGAAGCAAGGCAATCTAAACTGTATGAGATGCTGCACTGAGATATAGTAGGCTAACTGCTGCAGCGTCATCCTGATCAAGAGTCCACTTCAGCTGCTTGAAAACTGAAACAGCCTTGTTGGCATTTAGGGCCTGATTTAGATATTGGCGAACAGGTTACTCCATCACAATAGTGACAGCTATCCCGTCCTCCAAAATCTAAATCCCATAGGGGTTTAGATTTCAGTGAACGGGATATCCGTCACCGTTGTGATAGAGTAATCCACCCACCTATTTCTAAATAGGCCTGTTGATTGGTTAGCCACACTAAGTAAATAATCAGCAATTCAGAATTTAAGCTTCACTTTATAAAAATGACTGAGACAATGTTTGGATTTAATATACCATTTATCCGATTGTAATGATTAATCCTTGACCTGTTTCTTTCTGTTTAGTTTTTTTCTCATGAATGATTACTTAATTAAGAGTGAATGTATTATAACAAATATTATCCATATAATAGCTCTTTAGTAGCAATTTAATTGCTATTCTCATTTTATATGCACAGGCCCTCGGGCTTGCAAAAAATTATTTGGGCACCGTGTCGCTAAACTAACATTTCCCTCTTTAACCAAATGTTAAAAATTAATTAATGAAGCTGCACTTGTATAATTGAAAGAGCTCAACCCTAATTCAAGGCTTCTAGCCTCAATCCCACCACATGATGGTAATCCAGAATGTTAGTGAAGTAGCTGACCGTCCAACTCAGCAACATTAAAACCATCCCCTAGAATTTAGCCAGGCTTTCAACAGTTGCCACTTTGAAGGTAGGTAAAACAACGTTAACCCACCCGAGACATTTCGGCAAGGGTATACTGTGCACACTCTTGGGATCTTAATGTAATGTTAAACATCACTCACAATTATTTGTAAGAGTCAACAACCTAGAGTTTTGTGTTACTTATGGCCTTGGTAAATGACTTGTTCTCCCCGATCTGCAGAACATGTATGCTATTGATTGTGAGGTTAATCAGTGAAGGGTTTAGGAGCATTGACCCTTGTGCCAACATGCACACTTGACGTTATTGTTTCCTTCTAGGAGATTCCTTCTTTCTTCTCCCACTAGCCTTTCCTCTTCCTTGTCTCTCTCCTGTAGCTATTCTTATTAATTTTAGTTGTCATTTCCTCTTCCCCACAGCTCCTTATTCCACTTCTTACATCAATGTCTTGTTCCCTTCCTCTTATTCCTTTATTTATCCTCTTTATCCTCAACATACTCATCCACGCCCCTCACTCTTCCACCCAGTAATTTCCCATTCATTCCCCTCTATTGTATTCTTTCTATAGTTCTTTCCCCTTTCCTTTTCCTTAGTCTTTCTCTGCATCTGTACTTCTCGTCTCAGCCTTAGATCATCCTTCACTTGATCTCAGCTTTTTCTTCCCCTCTTTTCTGGCACCCAGTCCTTTTTTAGGTCGAGCCTAGAGACATGCTGTATGTACCTTATTGACTTACAGCCGCCCATTGTTTTTCATTTGTTTGTTTCAGTGCCCTTTAAAAATACTTGCTTTCAAGTTGGTATTTCCACCAATTTGTCCCTCACTTTTGTTGTATGTTTCCCCCTACATGGAGCAGGACCCCAGGACTTATAACCTTCTTGTGTGCATTTAGGCTTCTTCCTGCACACAATGTTTAAAAAAAAAAATTGTTTGTGGACGCAAAGCCTTTCTGGTCGCACAGCTGCTCCCCCTGCGTTGCCATTTGAGTGCGATTGAAAACAGGCCTGTAAATCTTGTCATGGCTCCGCTTTCATGTTTCACTATCGCACAACAACAAAGCTATCTTCTGCACTGAGAGTAAGCTGCAGGTCACTTAAAGCTGGATTTGCATTGCTTGATCTTAAGCGACTTACAGGAGCCTTTTTTCCTCCTGTATGTCCCTTGTAGAATTCAACAGAGCCTCAGAAGGTCTGGCAGTAAGTTATTTTTATTTGTGAGAGTGTACAGTCCCTGCTCTGTCCATGCCCCATGCTTGTACTGTGCAATCCTACAGCTGTGTGCTCGCTCTCTAAATGTTCATCTTCTATAGTATACCAACCGCGTAAAGCATAGGATTGGCTATATTAGGACCCTGCCCCGTGGGGCTCGCCTTCTGGTGTGCTGCACATCTCTGCTCTTTGTGTGCTAGTCTGTGCAGTCGTGCCTACGGCTATCAGTCACAGTGCAGTATTCTGCCCTCCCACAAGAAAGCGCCTGCAGGGTGTGCTAGGCATTGTGCAATCCCCTCAGCTGGGCCCTCTCTTCCAGGACATGCAATCCAAACATCTGCTTGTTGTTTCCTAGCCCCATCTCAAAGGCAAAGCAACACATTACGCTCCTCCAGGGTGTGCCTCACCCAGCGATATCGCATGTGCTACCTTCACCCCTTGTGCTGTCCACATTCTGCCCCACTGCTGAGTATATACCCCCACGCAATAGAGGCACGTTTTCTCTCCCCCTAGCGCGTTATATTCCACCAGAAAGAGAGTTAAAGTTTGGCCTCCAATTAGTGTATTCTGTGAGTGCACCCTATTGCCAAGTATAAATTGGTCTTTGTCCATCAGTTCAGAACATAGACTCTGCCTACTCAGCCTAGTGAAGACTGTTAATTTAGACCCTCTCCACCTCCTGTGCCTGTAGAGACACACCTAGTTTATCCCCTCAGTACAGACATACTATGTCCTACCCAGGCAGACAGACTGTGTTTTGGTCCCTCGTCCCCTTCAGAGCAATGGGCATCCACTGCCCCCCCCCCTTCACCCACCACCCCCTGGCATACTGCTTGCTTGGCGCTATGCCCCTTCACTAATCCTTGCTCCCTCTTTTTCAGTCTGCTGCAGCTTCCCTCTTCGTGCCTCTACCACCTGACATGCCAGCATCACTATGCAACTTACTTGCCATGTACCGCAGTGACTGAGCTAGGGGAAGTGGCAGTTTTATGGTGGCGTAGCGCCCAGCACTGACTTGCTTGGCGTATGTCTAACCATGTTCCTGAAAAAGAAGTGGGGCACTCTTCTGAAACCATCTGCCACTGAAGAGACCCCTCGGTCCACTCAAAGAAGACTCAGGGAAAGGAACAAGGCCCTCGAACCCAATCATATGTTGTTACATAAATATCACTCAAAAACAATGAGGGTCTTCCAAGCACACTGAAGGAAGACTGTGTATGCCAGCATAGCCCCCAGCGGCGTTTCTATACTTCGTAGACACCACAGGGTGCTTGCTGTTCATCCCTTTACCATAAATAGTAAAAATAATACCAATACCAAGAATAATAATTTGTATTTATACAGTGCTTGTGCCATTTCTTAGTTAGTATTAAACACAGCATTTCTGATTCCCTGTGTGGTATTGTAGGTCACTGCTGCTGCTCTCTTGTAACTCTTGTGTCTTTGGTGGGTGCCTGTGTCTAAATCTTGGTATATCTTCTTTACCCTTTCTTGCACCAACCTGCAGACGTGCTTTTAGTGTGTCTGGAGCTTAGAGGGAGGGAGGGAGTGAGTGTGTGCCTGGATTGGGACAACAAGAACATGTCTGATGGTGGGGTGCGGTGTGCTGGGAAAGGAAAAGGAATGCTACAAGAAAGAAAATAAATGTCGCCTCCCCTGTGTCGGTGAGGCGAGAGAGAGGCTTCCCCCCCCTTTTTCTGGTGGCATTCGATGATAAGCCTCTCAATGAGTAACTCTGGCCCCTGCGGCTCTTCTTTGTGGGGGAGGTGCCTTAGCCCTGTGTCCCCTTCCCCCCCCCCCCCGCCAACCTTCAAGCTGTCCGATTCAGACTAAGGCTACTAAATATCTGTGCCATTATTTTGGGTTATGTCACAGTAACCCTCTGCCAGGGGCAGCTTTTGGCATGGGCGAGCTGGGCCCAGGCTGCCAATCTTAAAGGGGATCTCAGAGCACTTTCCCTGCTTTAAGATCCTGCGCACAGCATTGTCCCTCTACCTCAGCGATTTAGTTTAAAGTTGTTCTAATAATTTGTAACTGTCACGGTGGCTGTGTTGAACACCCTGTCAGCTCCCTTGTATATCCATCTACCTTTCACTCCCTGCTACCCTAAACCAACACCCCCTCCCAATCCAACAAACAACTTGGCACAAGCCTGATTGATGATTCAGGTGAGCCAGGGGGAGGTGCAAGATGTTTGAAATCAGAGGCAAATCATTCCTTTGATGCAACCAGCCAAGGACTAACCTGTGAAGATCAGCCCCCTGCTGCCCCATTTTACACCAACAGCAGCAAGGGTGCATTCCCAGCAAGGGACAACCCTGCCCTCTGCACTCCTCCAGCCATGGTGGTCGTCATATTAATTCCTCTGACCCATGGGGGAAGCTGTACCTGCAAGCATGGATTCATAATGCATTGTAATTAGGTTTTCAACCGGATTTGAGACAGTCAGACTGGCCTTAAGGGCAACCAGGCAGTGCCATAAAGGCTGGTCTCACAGACAATTGTGCGGGCCTAGTTCAAAGTGGGCTGGATCTTACTGTTGATTTCACTTACATCACCACAAACATTGCCTGCAGCAGGCACACGGATATGGAGTCCCCCACACTTTCAGCGTCTTTGCAATGCCAGTTTTCTGTCCGAGTCAGAACCTCATGTGAGATTTTGAAACCAGGGCCTCTCACTTTGTAGCAGTAACTGGTATAGCTATAGCTTGAATAGTGGAAATCCATATTTTGAGTATCTGGCCTTGTCTTGAGCTTTAGCCAAGTCTAGACCCCCCAGAGCTAGCAACACTCTGTTGGAATCAAGATTACCTCCTTGACTCATCCTGTTTTGCATATATAGCAGTTTATACATTGACGGGCTTCTGAAGCGTTGGGTACCTCACAGAGTGCATTGTTGAAAAGATCCTTGAACACAGTGCTGCGTGTAATGTATATGGCTTTGAGACATCATCTAAATGTGGTACAGCAGTGGAGCTGCACATAAGCATGACATTTTCATGAATAATGCAATAATACATGTATATGTACATGCACAATTATAATTACCCTTTTATTTAGTAGTTAACTTTCCTAATATTTATGTCTGCGAGAAGAGTTGGGTTTTGATGCTATCCAGAATCTGGGATTTTTAATTATTCTTGGTCTAGGAGAGATTTAATTCAATATCTTTCAATTGAGAAGGAGTTTTTACAAGGTCAAGATTGTTTGTATTAAGGTGTGGGCAAAAGGGGAGTCAACCTAGATCAAAGTGCTCTTGATGTTGCTAAGTGCAGAGGATGCAAGGAGGTAAAAGTCCTGAACCAGGAGCACAGATGAAAGGATTATTTATCATCAGTAAGAAGATACAGCCACAAATCCCCCAACAGATAACAGCCTCTTGTTATTCTACACTCAGACATCCACATTCTACACTCTGGATTCTATTACATCAACATTGGAGCTCCAATGTATATGTATATAGTGTATATGGCCATGAAACTCATACTTATACTGGAGAATGCTGCGTAAGCAACCACCCATACCATGATGTAATGTGTCGTACAAAAAGAACTGACCACATCTGATGCACGGAGTCCTGCTTCAATAAGTCTCTTAGTTCACCTGGTGCACACCGTAACTTAATTTAGATCTTGATCCTCTACATTTCGAGGGATCCAAGAGACTACATGGAATATAGACAGTAAGTCTCAGTCCCTGCTCCTCTGCATTGCCCCTGGGACTTTGTATAAACATTGACCCTGAAGGGAGACAAGCTGCCGCCCTGCAGAGAGCATGAACAAAGGGAGAGTGACTGTCAAGTACTTCTCATTATCCATCAGAAACCCATCTATCTGACACCCATCAGACCCCCACCTCCATCTCCACCCTCTCTTATCAAGATGCAAACATCAAAACAGGGCCAATTTTTCTGCAAACTACTGGCTGGGAGTTTTATAATCTGCAGACAGAGCTCTGCTTTGATGGCACCTAGATACATGCACCCATTGCCCATGCAGCAAAGGCCCGAGTTCAGCCTGAGGCTTCACTGAGGTGTAGTCAGGTAACGTGATTGAAATGGCAGTGAGAGCTACCAAGTCTGACCTTTCCCACAGTGACCGCCTCTGGAATTGGACCCTTTAAATATCCTCACCACTTCTGAAAGGCTTCACTTCTAATGTTCCATCTCTTTCTGGCTACAGTAATCACATCATCCTCCTTAGTGGTAGAACGGAAATACGTCAGCGTACCACACTTTCTTTGTTTCTGGATTTCAGTTATGATGGCCACTGAATAAATCACAAGCATATTCTTTGATAGATAGCCAACCGAATCTGAACACATATCTGAATACAATCTCTCTTTCTCTTTCTCTTTCTCTTTCTCTTTCTCTTTCTCTTTCTCTTTCTCTTTCTCTTTCTCTTTCTCTTTCTCTTTCTCTTTCTCTCTCTTTCTCTCTCTCTCGTTCACCCCGCTTCCCCATGTGAATGACAAATACACACATCAGATGTTCCACTGTGATTCTATGTCAGAACCGAGGCTTTGGATTATGCTATCTGAAGGAGGTGCTCCCTCCACACTTGATATCTGGGCCTGGAGAGACTGTGTCTCTGTGTTTAAATAGGAGGTTTTCTCAATTTTCTGCCTGCTAGAGTTGTTTCCCACCCTCCCCCTTAGAACTCCTTCTTCTCTCTGATAATATGGCGTATTTCGCAGACAAGGATGAATATTTTCAGGAAGAGGCAGAGGTGCCCTTCGAACATCAGATGGAGGACAGATTGGTACAGGCCCTTGGCCATTATGTACAGGACTCAGTAAATCAGGCCCTGTTTAAGGCCTTAAAACCTTTTGCACAGCCTTTAGTCTGATATGGGCAGAGAGAGTTAATGGAACGTTCGTCCTCTGAGTCACTGGATAAAAAATTTCTAACTGACGATAGGGGCCTTAGAGCTCCTTTGAGATCTTATTCCTCTGATGTTATTTTCCCAGATGGCAACTGCAGTGCTTCAAGACCACGAATATGGGCATGGGCCAGCGATAGAGGGTAAATCTTTTCCAATTCCGTCTGTACCTCTCACAGAGGAGTCCCAGTCATCTGCTACACTTTCGGAGTCCGATCACGCTCTAGTAGAGCCCAAACTATCGGGCAAGCGCAGGACCCACCACGCCGCCAGGGAGGCAGTAACGCTAAATAATTTGTTTTTTTAACCCGAAAACATTATTCATCCCAGATCTACTGAGTGGGTTCCATGTGTTGAAGTAGCACATTATGTCCAAGAAAGATTGCGCAAAGGATTTGATAAAGACGTGCGCAGTACTCTGCGTTCTGAATGTCCTCAGCCCTCATTATTGGGTAAAGTGGCCAATACCCCGTAATTAGACCCCAGTGTGGCTACATTTCTAAAAATAAATTGCGAAAGACCCCAAGAAGCGCCTGGATCGAGCCTGGAAAGGTTGCCAGGACAAACTACTTTACCTTTTGGGTTCCATTATGAAAATCTTGGACCATGCAGTTCAGGCGAAGGAAGCCAGCATGACTATGGACCTGGAGGCCATTTTTGAATGGGCTCAGAGAGCTATTTGCCTTTTAGGGAACGCTAACTGTGCTATGTCCACAGAACAGAGGAAGTCTATTTTGATGCGTATAGACCCTACACTGGCTGAACTCTCCCCTACAGAACCGGGATCTTTGGCTAATGGTCTGCTTTTTGGGGACAAGTTTGTTAAGGACCTGGGTAAATATGTATCCACTTTATCAGCATTGGATAAAGCCCGAACCTCGATGAGAATGTTTAGCGGTAACCTTTTTACAAGGGTCATCAAGGGCTATCAAGGTCAGGTGTCAGGCAGAGGATTTCATCAGCCCTCTGCCTGCTACAGCCAGAGAGACAGAGGTTCCTAACAAGCCATCTCGGGATTCTATCCATCCAGAGCCAGAAGAGGTCGTGGTCGTAGCTACAGAGGTGGAGGACGAGGTGCTGACAACACCTCTGACGCCTCAGCTTCAGTTAAGGATAATCCATTTTGCAGATGTAGTCCTTGGGGGAAGATTGAAGTACCATTTTCATGCTTTGGCGTGCTTAACTCAAGATCCTTGGGTGCTGCAAACAGAACAGGGTTACAGACTAGAGTTTTACTTCTCTCCCAAACAGTCTTCCCCCCTCTTTCTCTCCATTTTTCCCAAACAGAGAGCTCTTTTATAGATGCGGAAATACTAACGCTTCTGCGCAAGCAAGCGATAATCGAGTCCCAGCCACATCTGACAGGTTTTATCAGTACAATATTCTTGGTGCAGAAAAAAGGTGGAGGTTTTCGCCTCGTACTGAATCTAAAAGACTTCAGTTCATGGATAGTATACCGTCACTTCAAGATGGAGTGTATCCATCTATTATGAGACCTCTTGCTCAGAGATTGGTTATTGTGTCTGGACCTCAAAGACGCCTACTTAACGGTGCCAATTTTTTCTCCACATCGATGATTTCTTCAGTTTGTTCGGACAGACCAATGGTACGAATTCAAGATCCTTCCATTCGGTCTCTCTTCGGCCCCTTGGTGTTTCACAAAATTGCTACGCCCTATATCTCAATTTCTTCGAGAACGAGGCTTTCGCCTCATTATTTATCTCAATGACATTGTAATCATGGCCCAGTTGAGAGATTTGGTTCTGAATCATCGAGGTTGGGCGATCCAAATTCTACAAGATCTCGGTTTCTTAATCAACAGTGAAAAGGCTATAACTACCCCCTCACAATGTATAGAGTTCTTAGGCTTTCAGGTGGATTCCATTCAGGCTCCGCTGAAGTTATCTCTGACAAAACGTATCTCGATCAAGAGAGAGTTACGGAGAGCCCTTGCCTCTCAGACTATATCATGAGGACTTTACCTCGCCTAGTAGGACTTCTTGCTTCCTCTACCCAGGCAATCTTTTCGGGACCTTTGCATTACCGAACCCTCCTATGTCTGAAAATTATGCACCTCCGCAAGGGTCTGACTTATTCAGAACGGATTGTTTTGTCAGTGGAGGCCAAATCGGAGATCTCTTGGTGACTGGACCACATGGATGTGTGGAACGCAGGGCGTTTCTGCATCCTTACCGGAAGTAGTGATAGAGTCGGATGCCAGTCAGTGGGGCTGAGGAGCTCGTTGTAGGACAGTGGAGACAGGACGACGTTGGTCTTCAGAAGAGCGGAATCTTCACATCAACTATTTAGAGCTTCTAGTGGGAGCTTTTGCGATTCACTCCCTTTCCATGCTCAAGGCCAGCTGTTGTATTCTGTCGCGGATGGACATTTCAGCGGTAAGATATATATATATCGCCTGGGCGGGACCAGGTCTTGCCTTCTGGCGGAGATCGCCGAGGAATTTTTTAGCATTTTTGTCTCCATCATCAAATCTCAGTGATAGCGAAGTATATTCGAGGTCGCTCCAATGTGGTAGCGGATTGGAACTCTCGGTTTATGAAGGATGGCAGCGATTGGAAGCTGCATCAGTCAGTTTTTCACAGTCTGATCAATTGGTGGGGCTCATGCTCGATAGATCTGTTTGCATCCCGACCCAATACCCAAATTCCATGTCTTTTCAATTGGAGACTGGATCCTTTAGCAGTGAGCTCAGATACTTTTCTTCAGGAATGGCCTGAAGGCCTCCTTTTATGTTTTCCCTCTGTTTTCTATGATTCAGAGGGTACTCGCACAAGTCAAGAGGCAGGTTGCGGAGATCATTTTAGTGACCCCTCTCTGGAAAGCTCAGTCGTGGTTTCCAGTAGCGATGTCACTGTCATGTGCTCCACCGGTTCGAATTCTATTGTTACCTTTATTACTCCTGGACCTGTCGGGTCTCCCTCATCACCTAGTAGTTGAGGGGCTGTGTAGGAAGTTGGCTCTGTATGTGCTATTTCAAAGTAAGGAATAGCATGCACAGAGTCCAAGGGTTCCCCTTAGAGGTAAGATAGTGGCAAAAAGAGATAATACTAATGCTCTATTTTGTGGTAGTGTGGTCGAGCAGTAGGCTTATCAAAGGAATAGTGTTAAGCATTTGTTGTACATACACCCAGGCAATAAATGTGGAACACACACTCAGAGACAATTCCAAGCCAATAGGTTTTTGTATAGAAAAATATCTTTTCTTAGTTTATTTTAAGAACCACAGGTTCAAATTCTACATGTAATATCTCATTTGAAAGGTATTGCAGGTAAGTACTCTAGGAATCACAATAGCATATATACCTTTTACATAAAACATATTTAGCTGTTTTAAAAGTGGACACAGTGCAATTTTCACAGTTCCTGGGAGAGGTAAAGTAATGTTAGTTCTTGCAGGTAAGTAAACCACCTACGGGGTTCAAATTGGGGTCCAAGGTAGCCCACCGTCGGGGGTTCAGAGCAACCCCAAAGTTACCACACCAGCAGCTCAGGGCCGGTCAGGTGCAGAGTTCAAAGTGGTGCCCAAAACGCATAGGCTTCAATGGAGAGAAGGGGGTGCCCCGGTTCCGGTCTGCCAGCAGGTAAGTACCCGCGTCTTCGGAGGGCAGACCAGGGGGGTTTTGTAGGGCACCGGGGGGGGACACAAGCTCACACAAAAAGTACACCCTCAGCGGCACTGGGGCGGCCGGGTGCAGTGTGCGAACACGCGTCGGGTTTTCAATAGGTTTCAATGAGAGACCAAGGGGTCTCTTCAGCGGTGCAGGCAGGCAAGGGGGGGCCTCCTCGGGGTAGCCACCACCTGGGCAAGGGAGAGGGCCTCCTGGGGGTCAAACCTGCACTGGAGTTCCGATTCTTCAGGTGCTGGGGGCTGCGTGTGCAGGGCCTTTTCCAGCCGTCAGGATTTTAGAGTCAGGCAGTCGCGGTCAGGGGGAGCCTCGGGATTCCCTCTGCAGACGTCGCTGTCGGGGCTCAGGGGGGACAACTTTGGTTACTCACAGTCTCGGAGTCGCCGGAGGGTCCTCCCTGAGGTGTTGGTTGCCGGGTGCAGTGTTGCAAGTCTCACGCTTCTTGCGGGGATTGCAGGGGTCTTTAAATCTGCTCCTCTGGATACAAAGTTGCAGTCTTTGTTGAACAGGACCGCTGTTCTCTGGAGTTTCGTGGTCTCTTAGAAGCAGGGCAGTCCTCTGAGGATTCAGGGGTTGCTGGTCCTGGGGAAAGCGACGCTGGAGCAGTTTTCTTCTGAAGGCAGGAGACAGGCCGGTAGGACTGGGGCCAAAGCAGTTGGTGTCGTCTTTCTTCTTCTGCAGGGGTTTTTCAGCTCAGCAGTCCTCTTCTTCTGTAAGTTGCAGGAATCTAAATTCTTAGGTTCAGGGAAGCCCTTAAATACTAAATTTAAGGGCGTGTTTAGGTCTGGGGAGTTAGTAGCCAATGGCTACTAGCCCTGAGGGTGGGTACACCCTCTTTGTGCCTCCTCCCAAGGGAAGGGGGTCACAGTCCTATCCCTATTGGGGGAATCCTCCATCTGCAAGATGGAGGATTTCTAAAAGTTAGAGTCACTTCAGCTCAGGACACCTTAGGGGCTGTCCTGACTGGCCAGTGACTCCTCCTTGTTTTTCTCATTAATTCCTCCGGCCTTGCCGCCAAAAGTGGGGCCGTGGCCAGAGGGGGCGGGCAACTCGACTAGCTGGAGTTCCCTGTGGTACTGGAACAAAGGGGGTGAGCCTTTGAGGCTCACCGCCAGGTGTTACAGCTCCTGCCTGGGGGAGGTGATAGCATCTCCACCCAGTGCAGGCTTTGTTACTGGCCACAGAGTGACAAAGGCACTCTCCCCATGTGGCCAGCAACATGTCTCGGTTGTGGCAGGCTGCTGGAACCAGTCAGCCTACACAGGTAGTTGGTTAAGTTTTCAGGGGGCACCTCTAAGGTGCCCTCTGGGGTGTATTTTACAATAAAATGTACACTGTCATCAGTGTGCATTTATTGTGCTGAGAAGTTTGATACCAAACTTCCCAGTTTTCAGTGTAGCCATTATGGTGCTGTGGAGTTTGTGTTTGACAGACTCCCAGACCATATACTCTTATGGCTACCCTGCACTTACAATGTCTAAGGTTTGGCTTAGACATTGTAGGGGCCCAGTGCTCATGCACTGGGGCCCTCACCTATGGTATAGTGCACCCTGCCTTAAGGCTGTAAGGCCTGCTACAGGGGTGACTTATCTATACTGCATATGTAGTGTGAGGTTGGCATGGCACCCTGAGGGGAGTGCCATGTCGACTTACTCGTTTTGTCCTCACCAGCACACACAAGCTGGCAAGCAGTGTGTCTGTGCTGAGTGAGGGGTCCCCAGGGTGGCATAAGATATGCTGCAGCCCTTAGAGACCTTCCCTGGCATCAGGGCCTTTGGTACCAGGGGTACCAGTTACAAGGGACTTACCTGGATGCCAGGGTGTGCCAATTGTGGATACAAAAGTACAGGTTAGGGAAATAACACTAGTGCTGGGGCCTGGTTAGCAGGCCTCAGCACACTTTTCAAAACATAGCATCAGCAAAGGCATAAAGTCAGGGGGTAACCATGCCAAGGAGACATTTCCTTACAGGCTGTTATTTCTCATGGCATGGAGACTTTCCGGAAACGTTGGCAAATGCCGGGAGTTTCGAAAGACGCTATGTTATTCCTTTTCCAATCATGGGCTCCCTTCACCCATAAACGATATGAGACTTCCTGGAAGCAATGGGTGGGTTGGTGCAGTGAACGAAGTTTTGATCCCATGTGGACACAAATTACCATGATTGCAAATTTTTGGTCGGAATTGCCATCTCAAGGTCTAGCATACAGAACCAATAAATTTAGATCAGCCATTTTGGCGGGACACCCTCATTTCAAGGGCAGACCAGTTGATGAACATCCATTTGATATCTAAAATCTAGCGGGTATTAGGATGGCCAAACCCCCCCAACCTAGATATTCCACTTTGAGACGTAGATATTGTTTTGCGTTTTCTCAGATCCTGGCCATGTGATGATGATCTTTCTCATAGACAACTATCGGCCAAGCTTACGGTACTTCTATATCTCCTATCCTGTAGATGCGTTTCTGATGTGCGAGCTCTGGATTTGACAGGTAGAGTATTTACTCCGACTGGAGTTTCATTCACGGTTTCTAGACGTACTAAAACCTCAACTAGATGTATTTCCTGTCCGTCCTTTTCCCCACAATCAAAAATTATGTGTGGTACAATGTTTGAAAGCTTATGAAAGCTGTACTCTCTAATCGCAGAGATGTGGGAGTACAGTTGTTAATTTAATTGCAAAAACCATTCAATCTAGTGTCATCAGCTACTTTGGCTAGATGGGTTAAATGGTTATTAGGGGAAGCTGGCATTGACACTACCATATTTGGAGCACATTCAGTTCGAGGTGCCATGGCATCCAAGTCGTTTGGTGTTGGCTCTCGTTAGGAAGATATCATGGCAGCCACAGATTGCTTTCTGATAATACGTTTAAAGTGTTTTAGCATATGCCTATTGTTGATGTAGCATCTACTGTGGTAGATCGGCTTTGAACTAGCATAATCCGAAGCCTCTGGTCCTGACATAGATTAAATAAATTTTCTAACTAACGCATCAAGAATTTTCAGTTCTATTAAGGACACGGAGGCGAGGATTATCCCACCCTTACGGTTATCTGTGTGATTTTTATATGACAATTTGTTGTGTAATGATTTGTTAAGAGAGATTCTTACATGTGATGAAATACTTAATTTTGACTGTCATGTTAATGATTGGTCCCTCCCTTGGTTTTTACATGTCCATTTCAAATTAGTATTATTGGACTTTTCTTTCATTCATAGGTTCCATTAATAAGAACCTTTGAACAACCGCTGTTATCATTGAACCTGATGTTCATCGCAGTTTGGCCGCTGTTGGCAGTTTAGTTCTCCATTGAGAAGTTGCCAGATCCAGTGTGTGAAGATCAAGTTGGTGCAAAGAAAGAGGAAAGACTTTAGTGTCAATGACATTTATAGAGAATGCATGCCTGGGATTGGGCATGCTAGGACTACTAGTGCTGATGGAATATGTAGTTTTTTGATTTCTTAAAGTTTATTGTTCTGCTGTAGAAAATTCAGTAAAGAAAGAGCAGCATAATCCTCGCCTCCGTGTCCTTAATAGAACTGAAAATTCTTGATTGGTTAGCTAGAAATGTTTTTATTCAGTGCGCACTGTGGGAACTTAACTGTTTAACCTTTCTTTGACCCTTTCTTTCGTACCACGAGGGGGAATTTATTGGCACTGCCAAACCACTACGGCATAGGGACATAATAATTTATTTCTTTACTCCTACTGTAGAAGAAGAAAATTTCAACAACTGTCCGTGCATGTTCGGCTGTAGTTCATGGACGTGCCTTTTAATTATAGAATAAATGTTTACCTTATTATAGAGGCATGTCTAAATTGCAAGTCGGCATTAGGTCATGTTTAATAATACAGCTTTGCTAAAATAATGGTTTGGAAAGTCAGGACTTGAGGTTGTCTGGCAAGTGCTCATTGGTATTTCCTGCAGTACACCGTACCGCTTAAGGTAATATGTTTATGCCATAGTATTTTGTATAGCTAATTTTCACCATTAGTGAGACCTCAAACGCTTTCTGGGTGGGCCCAAAAGCTTCCACTCTCTTTTTAGGTGATTGGTAAAGGGTGTGTTTCATATTGTGGGTGTTGTGGAAAGAAATGTTATCGCCTGTGAAGTTAGGAGTTGCGTTCTATTCAACTATTTTGTGGCAGAATTATGACGGTGCTTCTATATGGCAGGAAGATGTGGGAGACAGTTGAAATCTCATGTACCATCATTATTTCTTATCTTGACTACTATATTGTAACGTTAATATCCCTATTCGGAGCGATAATGTGCTTGCCTGGAAAGTACTCACTTTATTCAGCGTGTTGGTTCGGTGTGGTCATTTTAGCCTACTCCTCGTGAAGTAAATGTAGATGTTGCAGCCCCAGGATACTCTGCTGCATGGCTAAACACTTATAAGGTCCTAAAGGCACTTCCGAGTGGCTATTACAATGCTTGCCAGTCTTTATTTCTCTTCAGATGTTCCACTTGGCTCTGATATTTGGCTCTAACCTACTGTGCTAATGTGTAAGCCCCTCCAGTTCAACATTCTGATGCTAATTGAGTAACCTTTTTAGGAAGATAATCACCCTTCTCCCTTTAGACCTTTTCTCTTCTACTTTACTCAAGAATTGCTCTTTTTTTGTGTGGCAGTTCTATATAACATGAATTCACTCCGAAGGCTTTAGAGTGCTTTACCTGAGCACCAGCTACATTACACAATGTCACATTCATTGTTTATTGGACAGGTAGATTAAGTGATTTGCCCAGAATCGCATGGTGTTCAGCAAGCGCCAAGAATCGAACCTGGTTGCCCAGTTTCAAAGTGGACAGTTCTGGCCATGTCACCACCTCCTCTTCCCCTTGTTGTTCTTACTCCGGTACTTCAACGTTTTCCCAACCAGCGCCTCTTTCTTTTACCCCCGTCTTTCTAGCTTCAGTCCTTCTCCCCTCTTCTTCATTTACCTCCTCCCTCTCAGCCCTTAGATTTCTTCTTCTTCCCATGCTCACAACGTTGCCCACCAATTCCTCCCATTCAGCCCTTGCCCTTTATCTTTTTTCCCCCCGTTTTCTTCCACTTTTGTTGCTTTACCCTTTCTTATTCTTTCTTTCTTTCTTTCTTTGTTTAGCTCTTTCCCTCTTTTTGCTCATTCCAGCCCCTCACTTTCGTTTTCCTTCTCCCTGTATAAATTTTCTCTCTTCAGTTTTCTGCGCCTCACCATTTCTCCAAAGTCCATGGTCTTCCAGTGATAGTAATTTATGTTGCAGGATGGCAGTGCAATATTGATTTTTCTCCTTTCTCTGTCACCCTTCATAGATTGCCCACCAGACATCTCCATCACGGTGCAGTGCTAATTTTCCCCCACTCAGTCTGAAATCAGAGGACAGACCTAAACCATCCTGCCACCTTGTTAGCACGCACACAGTTCGTTGCATGTTGCAGCTTGTGTTTTTACTCGGCAGGCCTAATTGGAAATCCCATTGCTGGTCTGTTAGTGCTGTAGCCATTATCACCACAGTTGCACACAAGATGCACTCTTCAACTTGGAATGTTAATGTTTCCTTGTAAATATGGTCTCCATTCATGACACATGGGCACTTGGCAGCTGTAAGAATTTATATGTAACGGGTGTCCTGCCTTTCTATCCACATTTGTGTTCCTTGAAGCTCTTAAATGTGTGTTGGTTTCATCCTTTATGTCTTCAGGCATCAACGGAAGACTCGCGCCCTGCCTCCTTCTGCCTATTTAGTGTGATGTTTTCCCCTGTGACCTCTTTAGTCGATGAAAAGCTACCCCGTGCCAACTATGCATATAACTCTCGGTGCTTTCTGTATTAACTAATGTATGCTGCAACCTTTGACCCTCGGCACTCCAGATGTTCTATGTGTCGAGGGCAATTTCAGTAGTGTTGTAATGGGAGACGAACACAATACATATCACAAGAGGAGCAGAGGCGAGGACAAATAAGCACTCAGCTGCCTTGTTACTTTTTTTCCCCTTCATCTGTGTGCTTACTACATCTGTTTGACCCATTTAAAAGAGACCACACTTCTCCGAGCGAAAACCTACCCCTCCCTTATAAAACCAACAAAAATTCCAACATACATTTTCTTGTGCCGCAAGCAGTGTACAATGTTGTGCCACAGATTCTCTGGCTCTAGAGGATGCAATTGAACCTAATCGTGGGTCATACTAATACCCCTGTCCACATACACAAGTTCCACAGCTGTCTTCCCCTGTCGAGGAAGATGTATCGCTAGTCGGTGTGCTGAATTGCAGGTTATGGTCCAAGTTATGAGATACCTGTAAGTTCCCCAGCTATCCATGCTTAAGTCTTAAATTCCCCTCCCTTGTCTGAATCAAACAGTTCTTTTGATCGATAAAGTTAGTGCCTTGGCATAGTATCTTTGTATTCAAACTTCTTGAAGACTAAAGTATAACACAGAACGATGGTAGCATCTTGTGCAAAAGTGTTTACTTCACTTACATGATGGCTAGTGGATGATGTTCAAACAGTATCCAAATGTTCTCTCTCCTTAACGAATCTGGGAGTCCTAGCACCCCTTTGATGTCTTTTCTGATTATTCCTCATATTTCTGGTGTCTTCAGTTTGCTTGGAGTCTACATGTGCCAAGGCTGGTAGCGGATGAGTTAAGTCGTGCCAGGTACTGGTTATATCGCAAGGGTAGTCGCTAGGTGTGAAGCAGCGCATTTGTGTCAATCAGTAGAGTTTCTCTACGTTGTTTGGCTGCAATCCTCTTTTCCTTTTTGAAGGTGCACATGATTCGCACCTTTTTATCATTGGCATGCAGCTTTTCTAGGCTGAAGCGTCTACAGAGGATACCAAGACACTTGGCCTATATCTCAAAATATCATCTTTGAAACGGAGAACTGTTGTTTTAATTTTCTTGGGATTTGGGAGGATGCAGAATCTTCTCTATTTTATGTATTAAGGCTTCTACAGAGATGGGGCCAGCAGTTCGACTTTTCTATACTAGGTGTATTGTCAAAGATGATTGGGTAGCATTGATCAGTAAATTAAGACTTAGCCTTTCCTATGGTATAGTGCTCATATACATTCATTATGGATTTTACAATCTCTTCCTTCCCTGATGTTTAACACATATGGCCTAGATTTTCTCTCTAGAGCTCTAAGAGAAAATTTTAGTTTCGGACTTCAAAGATACGAGGAACAAGCTGAGCCTTTGGCAAAAAACTCTGCTCCACTACCCCACGGCCCTAGGCTTATGCAAAAATCTGCAATAGGGCTACACATAACAAAAGGACTACTGTAAGCAAATCATAGAGGGGAAAACATAAAAGCTTACCCGTGTTACTGTTTACACCCTAATAGATTTGAAGAGTTTACTTTCAAAACACTTACGTATCCTGAACATAGGAGTGGCTAACTTTGATAAACCACTGCTCGCCTTCAAGAGGGATAGCCTGCTCAGGGTCCATCTAGTAGTATATGCAATGATTAAACAATAAGATCTACTTCATTCTGTTCCTTCCCAAGGGTAACGGGCCATCACTCGTTTGGTAACTGCGAAACTGTAGATTTACAAAAAACAGCAACAAACTACATTTGGCCTCCCGAAACACTAAACACAACTAAACTACACTAAATGCAATAAATAAGTGGTTTATATGATTTACCTGTCCCGTGGGCTAAGTAAGGTATGTGAGAATGGCAGCCTAAAAAAGTCAGATTGGAATTACAACACCTTAGCAATATCTGAATTGGAATGCTGACTACTAAATTGATTACACACTATAAACAGGTTTATGTCACAAAGATTGTCGTGTTAAGTGGACTGTTTTGTAAAAAACTACAGCCAGGGAAGAAAACAATCTTAGATTACACCAAACGGAACAGAGATGGCTATTTCATTTGTCCTTACACATAATGGTATTAAATAATGACATTGACTGAGACCAAATGTAATGATAATACACCTTCCATCTCTGTGCACTTATGTTCCCATCTGTATCAATTATTACTTTCTTGGGAATGAGCCTCTCAAACCAAAATGAAATAAACATTGTGGCAGGGTCTTTTACAAAAGTGATCGGGCCACTTTTTCCAGCTGTCCCGTTTTACTGCCACAAATAATATGCAACTGAATTAAGCATATATTTATGCTAATATGATAAAGTACGCAAAATTTAAAAAAAAAAAAAAAACGCACACACATAGTAGCTGTCACTTCAAACATCCCACCAGACCAGTAAGGGTGCATACATCTCTTTAAAAGAAAGAACAAATATAAATGTTTTATTAAGTGGTATTTACATGTGCTTCTTTATGCATATCTAAATAAGAAACAACAGAATGAGACTACACCAGGGTGAATGAGTAGACTGCCGCCCTGGCTCAAATGATATTCAAAGCATGTTTACCATACAACCCTGTATCCCGTCCTAACGGCAAGCACTGGCCTTCAAACATGAATCTCGTTCAGAGTCAGCGATTTCAGCTGACCAACTCATTAAGCGGTGCTAGCAACCTAAAAAGAATAGGATGAAATTCTACCAAGCTTATCAGAAAAAGGTGACACTCGCCTGAAAGGGCCCATACAGGCCGTTGTTATTGAGAAACTTCCCTCCGATTGTGTAATTAGGGTTGCAGTTATGCTAGGTGACCAGTACATTGAGGGACATTCAGAAAACACGCTGAAGCACACCAGTGTGTTCTGGATGTTGGCACAATAATCACAATGCAAGCATTGACTGTATGCCAGCAGAGTAATACAATACTGCATCAGTATGTTGTTGTTGCTGTGCATATGCTGAAAGATGGATTTAAGGAAGAGATGGATGACACCTCATTGTGATATATGTTCTCCTTTCTGTCTTCAACAGCTCTACCTCACTAGCTGAACACCAACATTATTAAAAGGCATTATCTTTTCTTTCCCTACTATCTAATAGCAATAGTATTCTAGTTTGGGTGATAGTATAATAGGGACTGGGACCTGTCCTGCTGAATGGCCCAGACCTATGTTATACCTTAGTGAGTACGGAAATATGTTGGCTTACTGAAAGACTACCATGTTTAAAACTGCATTTTTAAACAACTTTCCATTACTTGTCACTAAGAAAGAATCACAAACAAATTAACCCTCTGAAGTTCTCCCAAGGATGCAGTATTGGAGAAATATTATTCCTGCCTGTCTTTCAGGTATAATCTCTCCGATACAGAGATTAGACCTTGATAGCACACTGATCTCTTTGGGATCCCTAATACGTTTTGTGAAATACATAAGACAGAAGCCCATTTCTTGCTCTACCAGATCATTTGACTGCAAACTACACTTGCTCTTGAAGAAAGGTTTTAATTTTCTCTTTTCCCTGGTGGCAAGAGTAGGGTCTGCGTGTGAACCCTTGCTATACTAGGCTTTGTTGGGTGTTGTTAGGTCATTGTGAATTATCTTAAAAGCAACTAGGATTTGCCAGGTCTCTGGTTGTGATAATGATGTTATTAGAGGATGTGTTTCCATAACCTGGTGGGTAAAGGCCAGAATAATGGCACGTAGGCACTAAACTAGGAAGATGGCTTGGTGAGTTAACTCTGAAGTAAATTTAGGCAAGACAGACTCATGCCTTCCTCCTTACATAGTTGGTAAATTGAATAGCATTACATTGGGTATTTGCAGTTACAAACCCACAAATATGTTATGAAGGGCTATATTAGAAAAATGTAATTTATTTCTTCAAACGTGCCTGCAACCATATACCCTAGTGTCACCAGGGCTCACATTTGCTTTTTTAACCAATTGACTCTGTCCTGCTCTGTGAAGGTAGCAGGAATGGAATGGTGAGAAGTATAATCAGTTGGCTTGTCAACCCCAAGTCACTTGACCATGAATAGTGTGAATTCTTAAACTGCATTCTTTGCTGTGTGTGGTGCAGAGTGTTTGAGATGCTGCTAATAAAGGAACCTGTGTTTTTTGTCGTGTAGCTACTGTGAATAAATAGAGGTAAATGCAGAAGCAACAGGAGCCACATAGTATTGAAAAAACGTCCTGGTTTGCCTGTGATCTTTCTCTAGTATAATTTTATGGTAGCAATGTCTGGCTAGCTTGGGTTGCTGATAAAGAGGAGTTCTTGTTATCAGCTTACAGCCTGGCCTCCTCACAAGGATCACTTTAGGCCGTGCTGGTTATCAACTAGCAATGCAACTTTGATGCCAATGAAAAATCTGATCTTGCCAATCGACCCCGGAATGTTCACTGCAGTGGCTCAGTTTCAGAGGCCAGGTTGACTAGGGAGTGTCCACAGTAAATATAAGGGCTACGCAACCCTTACTCAACTTAAATAGTCATAAAGCACAAAACAGGATACAAAAATTTCATATAAAATAAAAAAAAAGACATCAATAAGGTATCAGTTAATTTTTACACTAACTACAAGATCCCCAACCCGTCTAGCAGAAGGCAGCTATTCGCGGTAAAGCTTCCTTATGGAAAGGTGCCCTCTTATAAAGATTACAACAGTTTGGCAATCTTCAGGGGAGTAGAGAGACATAATAGCAACCTAAAACCTTCTCGGTGCGAGCTGAAGCAATGCAACCTCAAGAGGGGGAGTAAAAAGATTGATCTTATTGTTCTATAAAGTGCACAAAAAAGTAGAAAGTGCAATGTGTATTGTCTGGAAGTGTTATTGCAAGTGCATGAGGGAAGATTCTCCAGCCATCCACCTTGGACTGGGAATGCACCTAAAAATTGAGAAGTGCCAAAGCGGAGCTTAGTTAAATAAAATCTGTATTGGGGATTTAATATAAAAGATAAATACAATTTCATCTCGTGGCTAGGAGAGACAACGTCATAACTATTCAGGAAGGTTAGCTTGAGGGATTGTCGCTCACGATTGATCTGTGCCCTTTCAAAGTACACTGTCTTTATTTGGGCTGTGGCTGAGGGCGTGATGTGGACTGGATCGTCAGAAAATCCAGTAAAACCCAAATCGCCAAGAGTGCACTTTACTTGTCCCTGCCAAGGAATATTTTCAGGATTGGCCATAGTCTTGACAGTCCTGGAGAATATTGTTATAGAATTCGTGTTGAGGTGTCTGCCATATTTTTACCCGCTATAACAGAGAGGCCAAGCCGAGACAGTCCCCTATATAGTTCATTCCCACCTCTGTATGACAAAAGGAGGTTGAGGATCCCCAAGGGATCATCAGAAGCCTCCGAAGGAAACTAAGTTGCAATGCCCCTCTACTCCTGCCCCGTAAGTGGCAATTGAAAGACACTTGGATTGTAGAGGACTATAATTCAGGTTTATGGCCTAGCTTTGCTGCAAAGCGGAAAAGTGCTTTGATCGCTCTGTTTGTTTGTTGCGTCCCACTTTAAGTGTGTGTTAAAAAGAATTCCCAGGTAGCAAAAACTCAATATTTTGTCAACAAGGTTTTCCTGAATATATAAAAGGTTTTGGGCCTCGTTTTTTTCGCACCTTAGACCAGCTCATATTTCCAAATATAGTCTCCCAAAATGTTTCTATTTCAAACTTTTCTTTCACATTTCCAAAACTAAACTATGACTGACTCCTTATTTTAATGCCTCCTTTCATACCGTGAAACAGCTCAGTTCGTAGCATGCATGTCACAACTAACCAATTTAAGATTAGTAGCTTAGTTCCCAATATCATTGCAATAAATATAATGCAGAAATGCTTTATCGGCATGTTATTTCAATAGTAGATTCATTAGACACAAGTGACTCAACTAGAACATTGTAAATCATCCAGATTTACACTACCAAATATGCTTCATTTTGAGTGGATCCTCTCTGGCCGATGTCTACCGAAGGGACTCATAGCTAACCTGAGACCAGCATCATTTCAGTCTAAAGCTGCACACCACTACACCGACCTGTCATAACGCCTGCTTTTAAACACCAAAGAGTTCCAACAAAGAACTAGAATGTTTACTTAGCACAAAGAGTGTACCTGCACTGGGAGACATGCTGCTGGAGAGAACAGCTTTAGAATCGTTCACCTTTCTGAGCAGAAGAGTGAATGTTTACGTGAATGTGTTTTTTATTTTAATCTCTGCTGCTAGACCATCCTGGAATCAACGAGTCTCAAACTTTCCTTTCCATCTCTATATATTGCGTATTAAAATTGTTCCAAGTCTGTGAAAATGGTGTAATGCATGACAGTCTTCATTGCTTTAAAACCGAATCCTCATTTTCTGCCCGATTACAGTTTAACTTATTTTAAAATATTTTAATTAACCTTGACTCTACAAAATTATAATTTTAAATTAATGTTATAATCGCCTTATACTTCGCAGTCAATATTATTTTGAGCTAGTGCATGTTCATGCAATAGATGCAACTACTGAAAAAGCAAGTGGTAAAAAGCAGATATGTAAATCTCTAAACAACAACCATTGGCGCACACATATATTATTATTTTTTAAATGAGATCTGTATGTAAATAGTTTCCGGTGCCACTAAAAAAAAATCTACTCACATTTATTTGAATGGAGTAGTCTGGAGTCTGTCAGTATGTTACTGTGTTAAAAGTCTAAATCCATTACCTGACAGAGAAATGGGTAGCCATAAATAGTAAATAGATGTGGAAGGGGAGACTGTACTTATGTAGGGATTTCCTTCTCTAACCATTTTAGCCCCTTTAAAGTCAAATGATGCCTCAAATGATTACAAATACCCATTTCCTCCTACATTTATTTTAAGCAGCTGGGTTCATATCTGCATGAAGGCCGCAATGGTCTTCCCGTCATATTTTTAGCCCTGTGGATTCATGTCTTCTTTAACATCACAATGCTGATTTACTTCAGACTCCTCTGCAGGAAAGCCTGTAAATTCAACAGCTTCCATTCCATGAAAATGGTGTTCATGAGTGCCGTGCTTTTGTGTTCAATAGAGAATGTTAGCACTCTCAACACTGAGGAGTCAACAGACCGCTGGTGTTTGAAGTGCATGTTCCACTGTACATGCCAGACTTTTTTTCTCACATGGATGAGGCGAAATTTGAGAATTTATAGAAAATGTGTCCTCATTTTAGCTATCTAGAGCACTTACCATAATTTCCATGGCAAGTTGAAACCCCACATTTTTCTCGTTTACTGTAGTCTCCTCTGTAGTAAATGCTTTCAGTTCTACAGCTCTGATGTCAACAACATGGCGTTCAGGCATGTTTCACATTTGTCAAAATTTAGAATGTTAGCAGTCTAATTGTTTGTTAGAACTTTCTGTTGGAACTGCGGTAAAATACTAGGGCATCAAGGGATAGACTGCTGCTGCTGCTTTTGGAAGTACACGTTATACTCCAAAAGCATGACATTTTTCTCTCTTGGCTGAGAAAGATATTTGTTACCCTTTGAAACACATTCCAAACTGTCTATCAAAAAATAACAGAAAAGCATGTTTTTTCTCATACGTAATTAATCATTAACAGCAAAGGACCAAAATTGTTCACAGGTTAAAAACACCATAAAATTTACCACCTAAATTAGTAGTTCTTAAATGTGTATGATACCACCAAATCATTTATGTTGTGCCTAAAATCTGCTGTCATACATTCTAAATGTTCCCTTTTGTGCTATCAGATCAGTGCATTTCACTGGCACAATTGCAGAACCTCATCACTACAAAATCCAACAGGTATGCTTCTGGTTAGCTTCCCCCCCAAATAATCTCATGAAAAACACAAAATATACCAATAATTTTGTAAATTTCACTGAAGATTGTAAATGTTTGATTTATGATTTACAGTAGCACTATTATCCAAGGGGAGTGGGCTCCAGGTAGTTATTGACCTGGGTGGAGCAGAGCCTAATGCGAACTCCTCAACACATAGTAACTAGCTGGCAGTGACATCCTCTTTCTTGGATAATGTTGCATAAGTATCTTTTATTGCTTTGGATGGTGTGGTCAAGCCGGCTACCAAGATGGCCACACAGCATTCCCCTCTCCCCCCCCCTTGTATGGACAAACCCTAAATGGGTCAAATACTTGCTGAGCGCCCCTGCGGCCTCATGCGTCTCCCCGAAGCCCCGTGGCGACAGGGACTGATGGCAGGCTTAGAAATGGGGCCACGTCGTTGCTGTCCCCATCTGCCTGCTGCTGCCAGAGCCCCTGGGGGTGTGGAGTGAGCGGTTGATGCAGAAATAGCTTGCTGGTTGCATGCAGCGGCCTCCGGCTTGACGATACCAGATTGCCTGACTTGGGTGGTCACTGAAGCAAGGCTACTCCCACGCCGTGCTCCCTTAGGACCTTTGAAATGGGCTGCTGCCACCCACTCCTTCCATTACTCACCAGAAACTGAGTTGCTGCCTCTCCTTTCCTTGGCAAAGCCTAGTGTGAGCTGCTGTTGTACCCTGGGCTCTGCTAGCGGAAGTGGTGGCCAGGAGCCTGCTGTTGTGGTGGTCTCCCTACAGGCCCTGGATGCAGCTTTGAGACCGGAGCCTCTTGCTCGGATCTAACATACTGTGAGCCCCCAAAGCATTATACACTCCGCTGCTACAACAGTGAGTCCAGCTGCTTCTGCAGTGTCGTGTGGGCACCCCATAACTAGGCCCGTGCGGACTTGCATGGCCCGCAGCTACCAGGCTGGGATATGGTGGAACCTACAGAAACATTGTACAACTGAGCTGGGGGGAAGCGTAACTTTCAGTCCTTCATTTGCTATGTTCCTGGTGTGGCAGCCTCAGTGCCTGCTAATTCGCGGTCCTGTCTGCAACTTTTAGGAGCCCACTGTCTGAACTTCCTCCTGCCTGGGAGTAGAGACCAGCGTGCACATACACTCTTTGCCTGGGGAAAATGAACGACACTACTGCAGCCGACACTCCCCCTGCAGTGCCAGTTACCTGATCCACCTTTGGATATTAATTTTCCCTACAAACATGCACTATGGAGCGCAGGAACCCCAAACAGTGTAAGCTGACCTTTGATTCTGCCCTGACCCCCACACAATAGCACTTGAAAAGTAGAGGACCCACCCAACACCTCCCAACCCTATGTCGACAGAAGGTGCATCGGCCATCATGGAGGAGCTTGGAGCAGGCTCCCAGGCGATTGATACTGGCTTCGAACCCCTTGGCGCCCGTCTCGACCAGATGGATGAGAGACTGGATTGCCACGTGACTCGCCAGGATGGCGCAGAGCGCTGGCTAGCCGAGGTGGAAGACAGCTCAGCCAATGCTCTGAAAAGAGCAGAGAGTAGAGCGGCTACGGAAGGCGGTGGTGGATAAAAATGAAGACTTTGGAGCTCATTCACGTGGGAACAATATCCGCATCTCTGGGGTTGCTGAAACCACCAAACTGGAAAGATCCAATACTTTCGTAGAGAAGATCCTCACTGATCTCTTTGGGCGCGTGGCCTTCATGGACACCTTTGTTGTTGAGCGGGCACACAGATCTCTGGGTCCATGCCCCCCATAGGAGTCCCCTCACATCGAATCGTCGTGCGCCTCCTCAATTAGCACGACCAGGACACTGCTCTTTGACCAGCCAGGGAGCAGGCCCCCTCCACTACTAAGCATCTGTGATCTCCATTTCCCCTACTTCACCATCAAGAGGCCAGGCGCAAGTTTGCAGATGCTAAGGCTGCCCTTCGCAAACATGGCTTGAAGTCTGCAATGCTTTACCCAGCACATCTTCTTATGGAAGTGGATGGCCGGCACCACATTTTCACCAACCCAGCCGAAGTGATTAAGCTATGGAAAGACCCTTTCTACCCCAGCAACATACTTATCTCTTGATCTAATATGTACCCCCTTTCTTTTTTTTTTTTTTTTTTTTTTTTGTGACTCTTCACACTTGCAACCGCAGATATAATTTCTGACTCGCACTCTTCAAAGAGCTTGCCCTTTTTGAAGCATTGACATTGCCCCCAGGTGATTACCTAATGTTTACCTCATGTTTATGTTCTTTGATTTTGGGATTCACCAGTAATGGGTTACTGGTGTGGATGGGGGGTGGGATTTGAAGTTCGTTATTGAATCTGTTCTTGTTTGTCTTTGCCGCACTGACCTCTTTAAACCTAAACTTCCTCCTGCATTGCATCCACATGCCCTCAACTCATTCTGGTAATGTAGGGCATCCATATACCCCCGTATAGCCACTAGGGAATTAGAGCTCGCTGCCTTACATGGACCATTCAGAGACTTAATAACCTCCGTAAAGGGAAACAAGTTCTGGCATACCCTGACCTGCACCGTATAACGTTAGCATTAGTACGGGAAATGCACCTTTGACCCCATGACTGTCAGTTTGCTCGCTCTTGTGGCCTGAATCATTTATTTTCCTTTTATATTACTTATTCCCGAGGGGTCTGCATACTGGTCCACAAATCACTGCCCGTTATCTACCATGGGCATATTGCTGACGGGTATGGCAGATATATCCTCGCCTCCGGCATCCTATTGGGCAGGGCAATCCTGTCGAAAAATGTTTACGCCCCAAATGTTGATGCACCCCAGTTCTACCTTAAACTCACAACTTTGATATCCCGTATGCAAGTGGACCTCCTTCTTGGTGGGGATTGTAATATTACACGTCACCATCCATTTGACTGCACTGAGACATCGGTTAGCACACTCCCTGTGGACATTATAGGATTTATTAGATCTATACCACCTCTCTGATGCGTGGCACACACAATAGCCACACACTAAAGGATACACTTTTTACTCTGCCCCCATGATTCATGGTCGCACCTCGATTACTGGTTCACTTTCCCCAATCTCTTACTTTGGTATCGAGATGTGACATATATGCCCTGCACACTCTCCAACCACATGCCTGCACTTCTCACACTTGTGATGCTGCACTCTAACTTTACACCCAAGCAGTGGCGGTTTCCGGAACTCGCACTCCAAAATGCTATGTTCCGATCAGGACTTCTTGTAGCTATTACCACATTTTTTTCTCTGAACTCGGGCTCCAACTTTCAACAGGCTGTTCTATGGGAGGGCTTAAAGATTATATTAGAGGGGTATGTATTTCCACTCACTCAGGAGTTTTAAAAAGCATACGCAATGACTTGGCTCAAGTGGAAGAACGGCAGTCTGTTGACTCTGCCACTTCTGAGGGTCACTCCTCTTACAGGAATTCTGAGACTTGGTGGATCGGGAGGTGACCTCTCTTGGTAAGTACGTCCGCGCCCAACATTAAGGCAAGGGAGACCAATTGGATCTTACCCTGGTCCGAATGTTGTAGCGTAACTACCAAGCCACATACATTACGAGCCTGCAAGCTGAATATGGCACTATGATCTAAGGCGACAATAATATTGCCCGCACACTCCGTGACTACTACCGAACCTTAAACATCTCGGGACATGTGGAAACTGCTGGGGATATCTCTTCCTACCTGTCTGAGGTTGCTAACGTCTGACTTTTGGCTGGCCAGTGGTAATACCTCGCAGCTCCCATAAAGCAGGAAGAAATGTCCCAGGACATCAATGCTCTTGGTGTTTCTAAAGCCACCAGACTTGATAGCTTTACAGGACACTTTTACTAAGCTTTTAAATCAGTCTTAGTCCCACATCCTTCCGATTATGCAGAGGCCCTTGAGGATGGTGTTCTCCCACTTACTCTGTGAGAAGCCTCCGCACCTGTGCACCTCATAGAGACCCTTGTCACCACTCAACTATGATAATAACATTCTGACAAAGGTGATAGCAACGCGACTAGGGTGCCTCATGAAACACATCATCTCTCCCCTTTAGACGGGGTTTGTACTGCCACAATCCACCACCGCCAACCTCCGTACAATATTCCCATTAATTAATCAGATTAACCCTAAACTCCCCATGGCAGTTGCCCTCCTCGACGCAGCAAAGGCATTCAACTCCCTCGAGTGGCCATTCCTGTGGGCAGCGCTCAATAAGTTGGGTATTCCCTGGGGCTTCCGGAACCTGATCTTGCTCCTCTATGCCAACCCAGTGGCCCGCCTGAGAGTAAATGGACATCTCACGGACGTCTTCCCCATATTCCGAGGCACCTGGCAGGAGTGCCCCCTGTCCTCCCTTTTCATTATCGCCCTTGACCCACTAATTTGATACTTTCAGGAGCACCTTGGGGGACTATGCTTTCAGAAAGGCCCCATCTTTGCCAACATTTACGCAGATGATATACTGCTTTTTGTTAAGGAATCTGCTACGCACCTCTCCCCAATCATCTGGGAGATTATCCCTTTTGGTACCGTAGCTAGCATCTTGATAAATTGGTATCATTCTGAATTATTCCCTCACTGAGACTAGAGTTCCATGCCCCCTCGAGTTCACTCTAAAATAGTGTGATGACTCTCCTAAATAACTGGGTGTTTTTCTCCACTGACAAAAGGATGAAGTGATCCGTCGCAACTACGGGCCTGCCATGGCACTCTTTCCTCCCAAATAGACAGGTGGATTCGACTCCCACTATCCATCATGGGTCACAGTTATTATCAAAATGTGGGTGCTTCCCTGGTTTCTTTACCTGTTCCTCAACATCCCGCTGAATATTTTTTTGTTTCTCTACACTGCAAACCCTCATAACACACTTAATATGGGTGGGCCGCTGCTTCAGAATTAAATGTGAAACCCTTACCCTCCCTTATTCCAAAAGCGGCTTTGGAGTACCGCACCTCTACCTTTATTATTTGGTGGTACAATGCCACTTTTCCTACTACTGGTACGACCAAAATGCCAGGCTCCCATACCTAAAACCAGAAAGAAATCAGGCAGGCCACTTTCCCTTGTTCCTCCTTTCTCGAAGGGGATTGCCCCAAGAACCCTGAGACCTTCACACCCTCTCCACGACATGCTGGGCAATGTCCAATCTCCGACAGTCCCTAGGGTTTGGCATCTTTTATACCCCAGACATCCCTCTCGAAAACAATCCATGGCCTCCCAGTGACACAAGAAACATTAGTGCAATGCACACCATCCACACACCAGATCCGTACAGTGGGTGACCTCTTCAATAATGGTACACTGGACATCCGGTCCTTCTTCGAGGTTGGCAACATACCATCCACAATTTGTCAGTCTTCGGCCGCACAGCACCCTTCAGGAGGCATTACCCACTTTCTCGGAAGAACCACCAGATTCCCCCCTCCTTACTATGATTAGATAGAGAGTGGCAAGCAGTAGGCTGGTCTCTCGCCTCTCCCACTCCCATCTTGAACTGCCGCCTTTTCGCCATATTGCATCATGAGTGGCCTGGAAGTGGGATTTGAACCCCCTCCAGTTCCTGACAGTGTGGAAGTTTTGTTGCCTACAAACTAAGCTGGTCTGAATCGATAGTCAACACAGACTCTTGAACTATAGGTTTCTATACTGAGCGCACACCACTCCCCAGGCCCTCGCTAAATTTGATCCCACACGTTCACACAAATGCCCTAAATGTACAGCAGACAATGCTGACTTTGCTCGTCTCACCTGGATAGTTATACAGAACTATTGGCAAGCTAAATCCTCACTTCTTTCTGACATGTTAGACCATGCTGTAGACTCTGACCCTCTCCTAGCACTCCTAGGATATGTTAAACCTCTTGCACCGCAGCAGATATGTTTCGCAGCTATGGCACTCCTACTAGCTAAGCAGCACATTGCCATGATGTGGGGCAGCAGTAGGAGACCTACAACTAATGACTGTCAATGTGACCTCATTTATTGGGATACCACAAGTGAACTCTACGCCTTACTGCTTTCCCTGCGTCCCAACCCAAGGACATTTGTGGCCCTCTCCACTTATACTTACTGACCCATCTATTGTGTCTGATTCATAACCTTTTCAATGGCTCTATGCTCTCTGCCATGCACCATTTTTAGGGATTGTGCATTTTGAATGGATACAGTGCTTCTTCCTCAGCTCTCATTAAGTGATGTACTACAGATTGTGGCTGTGTATGGTGGGTGTGTGTGTGTGTGTGTGTGTGTGTGCGCGCTTCTGAGGCACACACCTCCCAAGAGAAATCCTCAATTAAATATAACAGAATTGTAAGTCTGTCAATAAAGAGCAATATCTAATAAATGTTCCACATAAAAAATACAAGTAATTCAAGAAAATGTGATTAAAAAAAAAAAAAAAAAGCACACAACAGCTTGACACAGAGGTAGGCGGAAACTCATAATTGGATTGATCAGAACATTGAAGTTATGAAGGTGTGTAGTAGAGCAAAACTTCTATGGCTATAGACACAGCCGACATGTTTTGTCAAAGATAACTTTTTTCAAGTGTTAACTGAGTTCTCTTTGTCAGGGTGTTTATGACGTGACAAAAATAGTGAAGGAGTGTCTTCCTCGCTGATTAAATATTTGAATCACAAATAGACTTTTCAAAGATTGAGTAGTAAGAAAGGAATCGTAAGTGAAAGCCTGGATGAAAAATTATTTAGAGGTGTTTTATTCCACACCACACTGTATGCTGCGGTCATGAATATGCTCTGTTTTAATCATTTATGTTTTTAATGTGGAACCTTTATTAAATATTGCTCTTTATTCACATACTTATAATTTTGCTGTATTTCATTTACGTCCTCTCTGTAGAGGTGTACTTCAGATACTTTAACGTATCTATTGAGTGTGGTTTCTTACACACACTGTTATCATCTAGAAGGAAGCATGAATGCAATCTGTCAGCACCCCTGTTCTAAGAAACTGTCTTATAAAGTTAATTCTGTTGACTGTTACACAGAGCCTACATATTGTTCTGTGATGTGCGATTGGCCGATCCACTGCCAACAGTTGTAAAATAATCCCACATGCTCTAAGGCAACGTTTTACCATACTGTTTTATTTACCCTACCAGCTCAGTATTTGTTGATCACACAGTGTGTACACTTTGCCTTGCAGATCTTTTATTCCTATTGGCGAATAATTGATGAATCCAGTGTTAGTCTCTGTCCGCCTCCATCCATAAGCTTCTGTTGGTGTCTAACGACTCCTAGTCATGTGTGTAGGAGAAAATTTGGAGGAGGGTAAGACATGGACAGATTTGGGATGTTTGTACCAACCAACTCCAAATTGCAAGTCGCCTCAGTTCCGTCATCTACATGCTCCTCTAAACCTGCATGCATGTGAAAAATCATTGGGCTTCAACATCAAATAATTGAAAAGGAAAAGAAAACCTTGCAAAAGAGTTAATTTGCAAGTACACCTCGTGACACTAAGAAGCAGTAGCAGGACGCGGAAGGGGCGGGGCAGGGAGGCGCAGGAGGGGGTTTGGGGGGAGGGAATAAACAGTAAATTTAAGTTAAAAAAAATAAATAAAATAATAACTCGCCTCCTCTGCCGCTCCTTGTCCCTCGACGCGCCTCTGCAGGCACAGGCTCCAAGGCTGCCCTGCGCCAATTCTGACGCTCCCAGCCAGGGCACTCCCAAGCAGACTGGGAGCCTGTTCAGGCTCTCTCCAGCCCAGCAACATGTGTGGAAGCAGACACAGCATAGATCCAATAGCACAAGTCATCTCAAACTCTCTTGAAGCAGTGGAATAATATCCCTCTCTAATTGATTGGTTATTGTAATGTAATTAAAATAATCATTCACCCATGGTTTCTTTCTCTAACTAGGCCACCACCTATTGAGGTTCCTGTTGAATTTTTTTGGGTATCTTCTCCTTTACCAGGGCTATGAAAAAACCCTGACATGCTTTTAGCTTGCGAAAATTCCCACTTGGTACTGATAGCCAGGATCTCCTCAAACTTAAATGTAATTATTGGGTCGCAGTGTGGAGGGGAATGCTTCAGTTGATGAGTGGAACACGTGTAGAATTGTCCATTTACAATATTTTCCAGCTAGTTGATAGGACAGAATATTGAATGAAGTTTGTAAAACCAAGCTATTTGAAACAAATTACATTTAGGGTCATTCAGGATGGCTGCATCAATTGGTGAAACGTGCACAGAGAGTTCACAGTGCCTTCATCCAATGAGTATATCCTCAGTGTAAAAATGGCGTCTCTAGTTGGCAGGGGTTTGCACCCTGGCCAAGTAGGGAGCCTCACTCTAGTCAGTGTAAGGGAGTCACACAGCTAAAATAACCCATGCTCACCCCCTTAGTGGCTATGCACGAGCAGTCCGGCTTATGTCAGAGGCAATGTGTAAAGTATTTGTGTACACACACACACAGACACACACACAGACACACACACAGACACAGACACACACACAGACACACACACAGACACACACACACTCTCAGACACACAGACACACACACAGACACACACACAGACTCTCAGACACACACAGACTCTCAGACACACACAGACTCTCAGACACACACAGACTCTCAGACACACACAGACTCTCAGACACACACAGACTCTCAGACACACACAGACTCTCAGACTCTCAGACACACACAGACTCTCAGACTCTCAGACACACACAGACACACACAGACACACACAGACACACACAGACACACACACAGACACACACACAGACACACACACAGACACACACACAGACACACACACAGACACACACACAGACACACACACAGACACACACAGACACACACAGACTCTCAGACTCTCAGACTCTCTCTGACACACAGACACACACACTCTCTCTGACACACACACTCTCTCTGACACACAGACACACACACTCTCTCTGACACACAGACACACACACTCTCTCTGACACACAGACACACACACTCTCTCTGACACACAGACACACACACTCTCTCTGACACACAGACACACACACACTCTCTCTGACACACAGACACACACACTCTCTCTGACACACAGACACACACACACTCTCTCTGACACACACACTCTCTCTGACACACACACTCTCTCTGACACACACACTCTCTCTGACACACACACTCTCTCTGACACACACACTCTCTGACACACAGACACACACACACTCTCTCTGACACACACACAGACACACTCTCTCTGACACACACTCTCTCTGACACACAGACACACACACTCTCTGACACAGACACACACTCTCTGACACAGACACACACACACTCTGACACAGACACACACTCTCTGACACAGACACACACACACTCTCTGACACACACACAGACACACTCTCTCTGACACACACTCTCTCTGACACACAGACACACACACTCTCTGACACACAGACACACACACTCTCTCTGACACACACACAGACACACTCTCTCTGACACACACTCTCTCTGACACACAGACACACACACTCTCTCTGACACACACACAGACACACACACTCTCTCTGACACACACACAGACACACACACTCTCTCTGACACACAGACACACACACTCTCTCTGACACAGACACACACACTCTCTCTGACACACAGACACACACACTCTCTCTGACACACAGACACACACACTCTCTCTGACACACAGACACACACACTCTCTCTGACACACAGACACACACACTCTCTCTGACACACAGACACACACACTCTCTCTGACACACAGACACACACACTGTGACACACAGACACACACACTGTGACACACAGACACACACTCTCTCTCAGACACACAGACACACACACTCTCTCAGACACACAGACACACACACTCTCTCAGACACACAGACACACACACTCTCTCTGACACACAGACACACACACTCTCTCTGACACACAGACACACACACTCTCTCTGACACACAGACACACACACTCTCTGACACACAGACACACACACTCTCTGACACACAGACACACACACTCTCTCTGACACACAGACACACACACTCTCTCTGACACACAGACACACACACTCTCTCTGACACACAGACACACACACTCTCTCTGACACACAGACACACTCTCTCAGACACACACACTCTCTCTCAGACACACTCTCTCTCTCTCAGACACACTCTCTCTCTCTCAGACACACTCTCTCTCTCTCAGACACACTCTCTCTCTCTCTCAGACACACTCTCTCTCTCTCAGACACACACTCACACACTCTCTCTCTCTCAGACACACACTCACACTCTCTCTCAGACACACACTCACACTCTCTCTCTCTCTCAGACACACACTCTCTCTCACTCTCTCTCTCTCAGACACACACTCTCTCTCACTCTCTCTCTCTCAGACACACACTCTCTCTCACTCTCTCTCTCTCAGACACACACTCTCTCTCTCTCAGACACACACTCTCTCTCTCAGACACACACTCTCTCTCTCTCAGACACACACTCTCTCTCTCTCAGACACACACTCTCTCTCTCTCAGACACACACTCTCTCTCTCTCAGACACACACTCTCTCTCTCTCAGACACACACTCTCTCTCTCTCAGACACACACTCTCTCTCTCTCAGACACACACTCTCTCTCTCTCAGACACACACTCTCTCTCTCTCAGACACACTCTCTCTCTCTCAGACACACACTCTCTCTCTCTCAGACACACTCTCTCTCTCTGACACACTCTCTCTCTCTCTGACACACACTCTCTCTCTCTCAGACACACACTCTCTCTCTCTCAGACACACACTCTCTCTCTCTCAGACACACACCTCTCTCTCTCTCAGACACACACTCTCTCTCTCTCAGACACACACTCTCTCTCTCTCAGACACACACTCTCTCCTCTCTCAGACACACACTCTCTCTCTCTCAGACACACACTCTCTCTCCTCTCAGACACTACACACTCTCTCTCTCTCTCAGACACACACTCTCTCTCTCTCAGACACACCACTCTCTCTCTCTCAGACACAACACTCTCTCTCTCTCAGACACACACTCTCTCTCTCTCAGACACACACTCTCTCTCTCTCAGACACACACTCTCTCTCTCTCAGACACACACTCTCTCTCTCTCAGACACACACTCTCTCTCTCTCAGACACACACTCTCTCTCTCTCAGACACACACTCTCTCTCTCTGACACACACTCTCTCTCTCTGACACACACTCTCTCTCTCTCAGACACACACTCTCTCTCTCTCAGACACACTCTCAGACACACACTCTCTCTCTCTAGCCACACACTCTCTCTCTCTCAGACACACACTCTCTCTCTCTCAGACACACACTCCTCTCTCTCTCAGACACACACTCTCTCTCTCTCAGACACACACTCTCTCTCTCTCTCTCAGACACACTCTCTCTCTCTCTCTGACAACACTCTCTCTCTCTCTCTGACACACTCTCTCTCTCTCTCTCTGACACACTCTCTCTCTCTCTCTCTGACACACTCTCTCTCTCTCTCTGACACACTCTCTCTCTCTCCTCTCTGACACACACTCTCTCTCTCTCTCTCTCTCTCTGACACACTCTCTCTCTCTCTCTCTCTGACACACTCTCTCTCTCTCTCTCTCTCTCTCTGACACACTCTCTCTCTCTCTCTCTGACACCTGACACACTCTCTCTCTCTCTCTCTCTCTCTGACACACTCTCTCTCTCTCTCTCTGACACACTCTCTCTCTCTCTCTCTGACACACTCTCTCTCTCTCTCTCTGACACACTCTCTCTCTCTCTCTCTCTCTCCTCTCCTCTCTGACACAACTCACTCTCTCTCTCTCTCTCTGACACACTCTCTCTCTCTCTCTCTCTGCTGACACACTCTCCTCTCTCTCTCTCTCTCTCTCTCTGACACACTCTCTCTCTCTCTCTCTCTCTCTGACCACACTCTCTCTCTCCTCTCTCTCTCTCTGACACACTCTCTCTCTCTCTCTCTCTCTCTCTGACACACTCTCTCTCTCTCTCTCTCTCTCTCTCTCTCTCTCTGACACCAACACTCTCTCTCTCTCTCTCTCTCGACACACTCTCTCTCTCTCTCTCTGACACACTCACTCTCTCTCTCTCTCTCTCTCTCTCTCTGACACACTCACTCTCTCTCTCACACTCACTCTTTCTCTCTCTGACACACTCACTCTCTCTCTCTCTCTCTGACACACTCACTCTCTCTCTCTCTCTCTGACACACTCACTCTCTCTCTCTCCTCTCTCTCTCTGACACACTCCTCTCTCTCTCTCTCTCTCTGACACACTCTCTCTCTCTCTCTCTCTCTGACACTCTCTCTCTCTCTCTCTCTGACAACTCTCTCTCTCTCCTCTCTCTCTCTCTCTCTCTGACACACTCTCTCTCTCTCTCTCTCTCTCTGACACACACCTCTCTCTCTCTCTCTCTCTCTCTGACACACTCTACTCTCTCTCTCTCTCTCTCTCTCTCTGACACACTCTCTCTCTCTCTCTCTCTCTCTCTGACACACTCTCTCTCTCTCTCTCTGACACACTCTCTCTCTCTCTCTCTCTCTGACACACTCACTCTCTCTCTCTCTCTGACACTCTCTCTCTCTCTCTCTCTGACACACTCACTCTCTCTCTCTCTCTGACACACTCACTCTCTCTCTCTCACACTCACTCCTCTCTCTCTCTGACAACACTCACTCTCTCTCTCTCACACTCACTCTCTCTGACACACTCACTCTCTCTCTCTCTCTGACACACTCACTCTCTCTCTCTCTCTCTCTGACACACTCTCTCTCTCTCTCTCTCTCTCACACACTCTCTCTCTCTCTCTCTCTCTCTCTGACACACTCACTCTCTCTCTCTGACACACTCACTCTCTCTCTCTCTCTCTCTGACACACTCACTCTCTCTCTCTCTCTCTGACACACTCACTCTCTCTCTCTCTCTGACACACTCACTCTCTCTCTCTCTCTCTCTCTGACACACTCACTCTCTCTCTCTCTCTCTCTCTCTGACACACTCTCTCTCTCTCTCTCTGACACACACTCTCTCTCTCTCTCTCTCTCTGACACACACTCTCCCTCTCTCTCTGACACACTCTCTCTCTCTCTCTCTCTGACACACTCTCTCTCTCACACACACACATAGACACACACAGACACACACACAGACACACAATAACACAGTGAAAACACCCAAAAAGTACTGCACACCAATTTAGAAAAATAGCTCATATTTATCTGAGTAAAACAAGACCAAAACGACAAAGTCAACATACCCAAGCAAAGATTCAGATTTTTCAAGATTAATCCTCAGTAAGGTGCTTAGAAACACAATAGCTCCAACTAGGGCTATCGCAACGCCCTGGAGTCATTCCCAACATTCCAACTCCACTCACAAGGGAGTGCGGCCTGGTCACTGAGTTGTATGGACCCGAGGCACAGTATCTTTGAAAACGATGAGGAAACAAAGACATTGCACAGAGGAGGTGAGGCGTTGCTGGAGGCGGTACGGTGTCAGTTCCTTACTGCTACCAGATAGGTAAGGTGTTGGTTCCTTACTGCAAGGTAGGGGAGGTGAGGTATCGGTTCCTTGCAGTTGCAGGGGAGGTAATGCGGCATCGATGGTGAGACATCGGTTCCTTATGATCCGGCAGGGTCGATGAATCCAGAAGGTCAAGATGTGAGGCGTTGATTTTGCAGTCTTATGATCACACCATTGGGCCACAAGTGCTGCTGCTGAGTCAGTCGGGTGTCACAGACGTCAGTGACACTGCACTCGGGACTCATGCTGTGGCGGGATTTCGGAGACACTGGAGTGACATCGGGCCTGCAGCATCCATCGCAGTTGTTGCACTCAGCGGGGACCACTGCACAGGCAGCAGTGCGGAGTCGGGCAGCGCCGCTAGTCCCAAGTCGCTCAGAATTCAGTGTACTTGGTTTCTTCATGGTTACACCAGAACTCATTTCCAAGGGCCCAGGAACTGGATTTGTCACCACTTGGCAAGTCAGGACTCTCAGCAAAAGAGCCCGGGTGCCGGCAGATGATGTTTTTCATTTCCCTGAGACTTCTTAACAGGAGGCAAGCTCACTTCAAGCCCTTGGAGAATCGTTGGAAGCAGGATGTAGAAAGCAAAGTCAAGTCCTTTTCACTCCAGGACAGAAGCAACAAGCAGCAGGCCAGGTGAGCAAAGCAACAAGCATAGTGGCAGCCCCTCCTTCAGTATCTAGCTTTTCTGAATGCCCAGAAGGATTCTAAAGTTGTGGTTTCAGAGGTTCAGTACTTATACTAGTTTCTGCCTTTGAAGTAGGCAAACTTCAAAGGAAAGTCTTTATAGTGCACAAGACCCTACCCTGCCCTTCCAGCCCTGGCCCTAGACATAGTCCTGGGGGTTGGCAACTGCTTTGTGTTAAGGAGAGGCACAGCCCTTTTCAGGTGCAAGTGTTAGCTCCTCCCACTACTCTAGCCCAGGAAGACCCATCAGGATATGCAGGGCACACCTCCGCTCCCTTTGTGTGACTGTCTAGAGTGAATTCACAAGCAGTCCAACTGTCACCCTGACCCAGACCTATATTCCACAGACAGGCCGCGGCACAGAATGTTTAAGCAAAAAAGTGGCATTTTCAAACTTACAATTTAAAAACCAACTTCACCAAGAGATGTATTTTTAAATTGTGAGTTCAGAGACCTTAAAAGCCATATCTCTATCTGGTCCCAATGGGAAATTACACTTAAAAGATATATTTCAAGGCAATCCCCATGTTACCTTATGGGATAGAGAGCCCTTGCAATAGTGAAGCCGAATTTAGCAGTATTTCACTATTGGGAAATGCATGTAAAACACACCCGTGCAAGTCCTTCCTTCTAAATACATTGCAACCTGCCCATGGAACTACCCGGGGCCTACTTTAGGGGTGACATATAGTAAAAAGGGAAAGTTTGGGACTGGCAAGTTGGTGTACTTGCCATGTCGAAATGGCAGTTTTAAAACTGCACACACAGACACTGCACTGGCAGGTTTGAGACTTGTTTACAAGGTTACTCAGGTGGGTGGTACAATCAGTGCTGTAGGCCCACAAGTAGCATTTGATTTACATGCCCTGGGCACACCTGATGCTCCATATTAGGACTTACTAGTAACTCAAATGTGCCAATCATGGATAACCCAATTGCCAATACAATTTGGACAGTGAGCAGTTGCATTTTAGCACTGGTCAGCAGTGGTAAAGTGCCCAGAATCCTAAAGCCAGCAAAAACAAAATTCAGCACAGGCTCAAAAACAGGAGGGCAGAAGCCAAACGTTAGGGTATGATCCTGCAAAAAGGGCCATTTCCAACATTCGGCCAAAATTCCAGTCTTTCTGTTAGATATTGTGATGTTTAGTGCTGGAGCTGAGATGATACCTTATGATTGGACAGTCATTTTAGTATGGAACAGTCACATTTTTACAAGATTACTGCAGGAAATTTAGATTTTCTCTTGCAGCTTTTTCAAATATCTTCAGATTTGTGATTTCTTGCTTCCCCAGTTAGGGTGGTGCGCTGCTAGGCGCTAACTTATCCAAATAATAGAAAAGCCACACTTATCAGTCACTAAGGGCCTAATTTATTTAGATATTGGCAGACACGTTACTCCATCAAAACGGTGACGGATATCCCGTCCACTGAATTCTTAATCCAGTGATGTTCTATGGGATCTAGATGGTATCTAAATTTTGGAGGACGGGATATCCGGCAGGCTTGTGAAGGAGTAACCTGTCAGCCAATATCTAAATCAGGCCCTAAGTTGTATTCCTTTCTCTCTCGCTTCATTTTGTATGCTAGGGCCTTACCTGCATTGATGTGTCTCGCTCAGTTTGACAGATGTAGAAATGTCTGTATAGGTTTATGAAAAGGCAAGTGCTGTCTACTAAATTAGGAACTACAGAACAATATTCATCCTTCATTAATTCCCTTATAAAGCTGGCTTAGTGGGGGGCCCACCTGTGCTGTAAAGAATAAATACAATTATATTAAAAAAATATTGCATAATTGGAGGAGGACTACGCTACAAGGTCATATTGTACTTACAAGACACTTCTGGATGATGTTCTCAGCACTGTAGTTCTCTTGAACTGAAAAAGCACTTCTGGGAGACACGCGTGCTACTTGGGATCACAAAAGTGATCCCCACGCAGATCGTAAGTAGAAGTAATGCAGAGAAAACAGCATGGGGATATCCGGTGGAACCTGGCATAATTTATGGAGGAAGAATGCTGTGTAATTACTGAGAGACGCAAACTTGGGTGTGGAAAGCACCAAAATCTGTGTTTTATTTTCAATTATTAAAGGGAACCTCCTAATTCGAGATGTTTATTTTAACCTATAACTAACGAATCTGAGGGAATTCCAATTTATCAAATGGAATCAATATTGCATCACACACTAGGCACTCAAAACAAGGGCCTTAGTGGCTTGATGGTGTGTCCTTCGTGCGAACCTCCAACTGAAGCCTTGATATCCAAGCCCTCCTTTCAACATTCATTGCTGACGTTTTAGACCTTTTTAAATTCACAGAATTGTTTCTATTTAGCAAGGGGTTCTCAATTAATCAAGTTCTGCAAAATACACAGCAATTACAAAATAGTGTACACTTTTTAATGTGCTCCACTTTAGCATATTTCAGCTGAAAGTGTTAATCATTGTGTTAGCATTTGGTTTTATTTTTTCCTCAGTGGTTTCTCTCTATTTTTAATTGACTTATTGCAGCTTTGTATGCAGTGTATAAGAGAATCAGAGCTACGAATGTGCAGCTACAGTTTGTTTTGACACTTGGACCTGGTGTACTTTAAATGCTAATAAGCAAGATGCATTTATGTTTGCTTGATATTTCCTGATGGAGCTAGCAGTTCTTAACCATGTTTCTACAGTTATTTATTTAACATAAAAGTATTTGTATGTTGTTTCCTGCTCTGTATCCTCTAGTGCTACTTACCTTTTCCTGTATTCCACATCCCACGCCTCTCTCTGCTCCGCTTACCATCCCCTCTGCACCTCCCAAGACTTAATGGTGGCTGCATTGTGCATGCACCGCTGGTGGGCCAAAAGCACACCAAAAGTAAGCCTATTTGCTGCTACACCGTGGCCAGCACCAGAACCAGGTTCTCTCACCGCTACCCTGCTGTGTTCCTCTGTGCCCTCAACGCCGACAGTTACTTGCCACACTGCTACTGCTGCTGCACTGCACCTCACAATCCTACACTCACAGCACCTCCACTGGGTCACACTCACACAGCCCAGCTACCACCCACCCAGTGCACTACAATAGCTTGCATGCTCCTCAACACTAGCTTGTTGACAAAACAAACCACAGGGATAGGGATCTGTTACACGATTGCACCTCAGACCTTGCTTCTTCACAAAAACATGGTTAAACACAGCCATTGCATCGGGCATCGCTACAATCATCCCCACTAGCCACAAGATCTCCAGGCAGGACCATTGGCACAAACGCGGATGCAGAGTCGGAATCAGACCACTCCACCAGCAGCATTTAACACCTTGGGTTCAAACAGTGCATCCACCCAACTCCTCCCCTGTGTTGAACTGTTGTCTACAGGCAACCAGGACCCTGCACCAACATTGCCATGGAGTTCATCGCACCCCTCATCGACTCCAGCATCTTCACCCTCCTCTGAAACCTGAACTTTAACCTGGTAGGCTGTACCAAACCAATTTCCTTGGCCCTGCTAGAAAGCCTCGGCCTCACAGAGCACTTTATTGAACCCTGGGATGGGACACTTACCGGACATGACACCCTACCCCTGACACCCTACTCCCCTGACCTCATCACCCACCATCAGCAAAATACTAACAGCTATCTTCAACACCATCATTGACTCTGCCACATTCTCAGACACCTAGAAACCTGCCACTGTCACTCCCCTGCTTAAGAAACCATCCACCAACCCAGCCACGCTTGCCAACTAGAGACCCTATTTGCCAGGCCAAGGTATTGGAGAAACTTCTCAGCCGACGCCTCACTGACCAGCCCCTCCACATGATGCATTGTGGGCTTCAGGCTCAACCACAGAACAGAAACTGTGCTCATCACTGCCACAGACAACATCAGCACGATCCTATACTGAGGAGAAATGGCAGCCCTCATCCTCCTGGACCTCTGCTACTTTTTTGGCACAGTCTCTCGCCCCATCCTCATTAGACGCCTGTACGAGATTGGCATCCAAGGGCCTGCCCTTCGTTCCATCTGCTCCTTAACGGACACAGCTTGACACCTTCTTGGAAACCCACACGCTCATATGTGGAGTACCTCAATGCTCATCCCTCAGTCCCACCCTCTTCAACGCTTACATGATCCATCTGGCCAATGTCATCCGTGCACACATCAACGTTCTCTTCTACGTCAATGACACAACTAATACTCTCCTTCTCGGGTAAGATCCCAGACATAAGGAACAAATTCATAGAGTGTATGACTGAAGTCTCTAACTAGATTAAAGCAAATTGTCTCAAGCTCGACAAGGACAAGACAGAAGTTGTGAACTTCAACACAAATACCTCACCATGGGACTCCAGCTGGTGGCTGGCTGAACCTTGTCACACACTCAAGCCCAGCACTCACACCATGAACCTCCGAATTATCACTGATAGCAAACTAGACAGATCAGCACAAGTCAACACTTTTACTGCATCCTGTTTCCTTACCTTGAAGATGATGAGAAAAAATGTAAAATGGGTCACAAGCCGCTACAGAAAAACCATCACTGACACCCTTGTCAGTAGAAGGTTAGACTAGAAGAACATCCTCCATGCCTGTATCACCAGGCAACTCATCAGGAAACTACAAACCATCCAGAACCTGACATCCAGACTAGTACTATACTTTTCACGCATAACTCTTATCAGCATGAACCTCAGGGAGCTCCACAGGCTCCCAATATACGAGCTTTCCCAGTTCAGACTCCTTACTTAAACATTCAAGGCACTATACAATCTACCTAAACAATCACATCTCCTTCCAACAACCTTCCAGACACCTCTGCTCCGCAGGACTCTACTCGCACACGTTGAGCATGCATACAACCAGAGCCGAAGGATGGGCCTTCTCTTACATCGCTCAGAACACACAGAACGACCTCCCACTTCACATCAGTGCTGCCTTCTATCTTCTTTAATTCAGCAAGTAGCTGAAGACCTGTTTATTCAGTCTGCCACCCTGCCCTAGGCAAGGCTAAGTACTCACCCCTGCTTAGGTCTAGAATACCCTTGCAGGTGATTGTACACTATCTAAGTACATGTAATATAACATACATGTCTTCAAGTCTGAAACACTTTTGTTGCATTGCCAATTCAGGAGAAGACTTTTGTTTTGTTTTAGTTGAGTCCTGAAATACAAAAAAGTAAAATCCAATAATCCGTGCTGTCCCACTCCTTTACAAATAAGGGATGGATGTTGACTGGAGTGGGGCGTTCTGGGGGGAGGGAGAGGGAGATTCACCCCACCCAAAACCTTCTCCCTGTCCCAAACAAAAATTTCACCTGCTAATAACCTACAATGACAACTGTGTACTTTTTATGTGTGTTTTTTGTTTATTTTTTGTTTTGTTTAGTTAGGTGGCGTGTAATTTTTGGTTGGATTGCTTTCACCGGTAAACTGAGCTTCTGCTGAACTGTGTTACTAAAAAAAGTAGTTTGCTAGAAGGACAGATTGTAACAATTTGGTTAAAAACAACTTGTTAATGTAAAATTGTCCACCTGAAACTATTGGCTGTACAATCATTTTGGTGGTAAGAATACGATAACTGCCCATTGATGCATTCAGCATATTTCAACTGTTGCCATTTGACTTTGGTGTGGTGGTGGAAAGTATCTTTAGGTACTCTATTAGGGTGTCTGGATCCTTTTGATGGTCAGTCTTATGTCATTTGGGCACTCTACTTTAGTGAGAGCATTGCCAGGAGTGGGTATTTTTATATAGCCTAGATTTCAGCATCCAACAGGTCTGTATTGTGTATGTTGTCTGCAAAAGGAGAATTCTGCAACTTATGACAGCCCACAGGCCGTGTCAAGCAGCAGTCAGCAGCTTACCTATGTTATATTGAAGTGGTGGTGCTTGATAGGAAATGTGATTTTTGCAAGTTTCTGGAAGATACACAGCTTAGCTTGCATTTTCATGAAATGTGCCCGCTGTGCCTGCATTTGATTTGTATGCAGTAATATATAGTGGTTATCTAATGCAAATGTGCCAAAAATAAGGAAACAAAACAGGTGTATCTCGGTCGTTTTCAATATGACCTAAACCCTAGTCCTGTGATTGTGTAATCTTGACAATGTTGCACCAGGGAAAACTAATTGATTAAAAGTAAAATTTAAAAACAGACAATGACCTTTTCTCTAAAGAACACAACTTAGGTGCTCCGTACAACTTCCACCACATTCCTTAGGCTGACTTGACATTTCTAATTAACAGTAGTTTCGGGCCATGAATATTTTAATTTTTCAGTACTGTGCGCCAACTCGTCCAAATAAGCTATCCAGCCCTGTCTGTGAAATCAGTTGGATACACCAAACCCTTCCTGAGTGCCAGACACCCCCCAGTTACCCATTTGTCCTTTGTTATCCTTCCTGTAAACTGGCAATGAGGGCCTGAGGGCATATAGTAGGGCCCAGTGGTTGTCTGTGATTTAAAAATTGTTCTCCTACGTTTCTTTAACTGTGATGTTGTTTTTCCACATTTGTTCTTTCAATGTGTGGTCCATATGTGTTCTTCCTCGGGCTATCTCAGGAGGCTTGTGCATTTCAGTGGGATTTGAATAATGTATATATTAACAAGGTAAAGTGTGCCTCGTGTATCTTACTACTTTGTTTTGTTTTTCTTTGTAGTACCATGCTTGTCCTTCTGCCTCAGGCTGCATGCGGCTTTCTCCAGTCAAGAGATCCCTTCAGACATCACCCTTCACATATAGGCAGAGGCAACCCAAGCTGCTGTTCCTTACTGTTGGACGATACCAGAGCACAACAGCAGCCTCTCAGGTGGGAACTGGGGGGAGCTTCTTTAAGGTTGTGTTATGTCTTGTAATGTCTCTAACGCAATATGATACAACAGAATCTTTGCTTTTTCCCATTAACCAATAAAAAGACATATGAGAAAAAACGTATCTGATTTTAAATAAAGTCTGCCCACTTACCTAATATACACAAATTGGGTACAGCACCAGCAGTAAGATTCTAGTATACAAGCAGCTAATGGAACAAGGCAGTAGCCATGTACGTTCGGCATAGTTGCATTACTAACAGTAGTACATGCCCCTCACTCACTTTCTTTCTAGGTATTCTCTTACTTGGTTTTTTTGTCTCTCTCGCTTGCGCTCTTTCTCGCTCTCTTTTTTGGCTAATTTAACTTGACTAGAAGTCCCTCATATGTGGTAAAAAGTGTACCCTGGGCCTGCAAGTTAAATGTCTCTAGTGGGCTACAGCACCTATTGTGCCATCCCTTACAGTGACAGCACAGACAGGACTGCAGACATACCATTTGTAGTCTGGCTGTTGCAGTTTTACACTGCCAATTTGACCAGACAAAAAAAACCTTTTGAAAGGTCAAAATTGTCTTTTTAAATATTTACAAGACTCCTCTGTATAGGCTTTATTGCCCGTAAGGCAGGGTGCATGGCATTTAAAAGTAGGGCAAGTGAAAGTTTAATGGTAAACATGTCCTTACTGTGAAAAAGCCCCCAAAACTATATTCACTGTAGCAAGGCTGGCCTTTCCATAGGAAGCAATGCACTAGGGTACATTATTACATTTCATAATGCTAATTTCTGTTAGGAAATAGCTAGAAACACAATTCAAAGTCTCTTTTTGATTGTTATTCAAAATCCCATTTACTGGTAAAATCATATTTTTAATAACCTATTTGGGTAAAGATGGTTTTAGAAAGTTTCCTTTCCATGCCTAAAACCTCTGGGGGCCTATTTGCTTGAGCTCCAGCTGTTACCTGGCAGATGAATAACCCTGGGTGTGGATAAGTGATATCGTTCCCTTGACAGGTTGGCCAGTGGGCTATGCTCAGCAACTTGGCTAACTTCAAAGAGGCCTACCTTATCACAGACAAATTTTAGAGGACACCTCGGCAGTCCCTTTCTTTGTTCCCTCAGTCAGTCCCTTTCTTTGTTCCCTCAGTCAGTCCCTTTCTTTGTTCCCTCAGTCAGTCCCTTCCTTTGTTCCCTCAGTCAGTCCCTTCCTTTGTTCCCTCAGTCAGACAGGTCCAATCCCAGTGGGAGAGGAACTGCTCCCAGAGTGACCACAGCTCGAGGGGCCGCTCATTTCCAAGGCCACACCTCTGGAGTGGGTAAACAACCTCCGTATGGGAGAAGAATGATTCTGTCATATTCGTTTTAGGTAGAAAGGGTTACTGTTAGATTGCTTGCAGTGGGGCAAACGGGAAATACTGCAGACTAGGCTAAATTTATCTTTTTGCACTTTTACCCTATTGGTTAGGGAGGAGCCAGGAGTCACCCACAAGCTAACGTTGGGTATTAATGTAGTATCCCCATTACCGCTCTCAGAACACTGCTGGACCTGAGGAAGAACAGAAGAGGTCCGTGACCAAAGAAGAGACCTGAAGTAATGGACCTGCTCCTTCTTGCACCCACGACAAATAATGGCCCTCCAATGACCTCTTGATCAAGCTAAGGGGGACCAACAAACTACATGAGGCCTTTCCTGCAAATAACCAGTTGCAGCTTGGCCTACTCCGGACCATGCTGTTGGCCTCTGCTGGAGTGAGTTTCAACTCCCATGTGCTGTTCCTGAGGTCCAGGAACCCGGGCTATGCCAAAGTGTACTCAATCTAACATTCTGAAAAACTTTGGACCTAGACCTTTGCCTCTAAAGAACTTTGGAGGCCCAGGAGAACCCTGCTAAGTTGATCCAACAAAGGTGCATTGTTGCTGAGTAGAAGATTCAGGTTTCCTCAGCTGAGAGCTTTCCCACAGCAGCAAATCCGAATCTGCAGAACCTAGTAGAGAAGGTATCCGGCCTCGTGGAGCCCTCTTCAGCCTGCTGGAGAAATCTGCTCTCCAAAAAAAGTGACTACGTTCAAAATCTTCACCACGTGAAGGCACCTAAGGTATCCAGCTGGCGAGGGACCTTTTTAGTCACAAAATTCAGTCAAGTTTTTCCTGCTCTGACCTTACCCGCCAAAAGTCAGCAGCTTCACTGGGATTTCATCCAATAGCTATCCGACGTTGTGGAGCCTTCTTTGGCCACTTCCTGCTACGTTGCCCTGCTGAGAATTTTGACTTCCATTTCCAAGACTAAGTTCAAAGTTAAAACTTCCCACTGGATCGAACCTGGTTTCTCTATCTGACCTGCGCTTCATCGCAGTCAGACTTAAATCGTCCCATAGTACCAGTCAAACTCAACCAGATGGCTGCGGTTGTCACTTCGGTGACATTTTAGCAATAAAAAATATTCTCTTTTTCTAAATGAGTTTGTGATTTTTCTTTTATTGTATTTTGACTTTACTACTGTTTTGGTGCTATCTAAGTATTTTACACAGTGCCTTTAAGTTAAGCCTGTCTACTCTTTGCCCTAGCTACAAAGGGGTTGAGTTCAGGTTTATTTAGTGACTCTAGTCGTTCACACTTGCAAGGGTTGTGATTATTAGTTTAGGTGGGTACTTACCCCATTCAACTAATACTTAACATTTCTCACAAACCTCAAATATAAGGCTATAGATGAGTCTAGCCGTGGTAAGATACTGGCTTGGACTATTAGTTTCTGACAATGTACTGCTAGGGCAAGAAAAACCTTCAAAAGTAGTTTAATGTAAAAACAAGTATATATAAGAAAAATGGTGCATACCCTGTAAGCGTCAGTTTGTTTCATGCAGTCTTTTAGATTCACATACTTTGCTTACCCCTGCCATCTAGTGTTGGGCTCAGACATTACAACTTTTCTTTGAAGACTCTTCAAGTCACAGGATGTTGTGTGACTCCTTAGTCCACAAAGAGCATTGTCACCGACTGCACCCTAAGTGGTTTTACACTCAGTGGGTAAAGGTGAAAGTATAGTGTGCCTAATATGATATGCCCGCTTTGCTATCGGGTCTATCAAATTCTTGAAAAACATGTCAACATACAACTCCTCTTTTCTTGAGGCAAATAATATCCTTCATCTCTCACAAATGGGATTCAGGACACAACATAGTACTGAAACAGCTTTGCTCACGGAAGTTGAGGTACTTAAATCTCTGATGAACCATGGAGGTTCAGCAGCTCTGATCCTATTGGATCTGAGAACTGTCTTTGTCATTGTGGACCACTTTATTATTCACAGAATCACTGAGGCTGGGGACACGAGCTCTGCCTTAAAGTGTCTATCCACTGTAGGAAAGTGCCCCTTTTGGCATGGTTACCCCCCACTTTTTGCATTGACTTAGAATGCGCTGGGATCCTGCTAATCAGGCCCTAGCACCAGGGTTCGGTCCCAAAACTTTGCCATTGTTCCCACAATTGGCACACCCCTGGCACACAGTTAAGTCCCTTGTAAAAGGTACCCATGGTACCAAGGGCTTTGTGGCCAGGGAAGGTCCCCAAGGGCTGCAGCATGTATTATGCCACCGAGGGCGACCCCTCATTAAGCACATGCACACTGCCTTTGCAGCTTGTGTGTGCTGGTGGGGAGAAAAAGACAAAGTCGACATGGCACCCTCTCATGGTGCCATGCCCAGAAACCACTGTCTGTGGCATAGGTAAGTCACCCCTCTAGAAGGCTTTACTGCCTTAATGTAGGGTGAACTATACCACAGGTGAGAGCATGGCTGCATGAGCAATATGCCCCTTCAGTGTCTAAGTCCATTCTTAGACATTGTAAGTGCAGTGTGGTCATATAAAGTATGTGGGCTGGGAGTTTGTCATTATGAACTCCACAGCTCCTTAATGACTTCACTGAAGTCAGGGAAGTTTGTTATCAAACCTCCCATCATAATAAACCCACACTGATGCCAGTATTGAATTTATTGAACAATTCACCCAGAGGGCATCTTAGAGATGCCCCCTGTATTTTAGCCAAACCTCTAGTGCAGGACAGACTAGTCTGTGCCAGCCTGCCACTTCCAGATGAGTTTCTGACCACATGGGGTGAAAGTCTTTGTGCGCTCTGTGGCCAGAAACAAAGCCTGCACTGGGTGGAAGTGCTTCACATCTCTCCCTTACAGGAACTGTAGCACCTGGCGGTGAGCCTTAAAGGGCACTCCAGCTATTGGAGATGCCCACCCTCTCTCCCCAGACAAAGCCCCAACTTTGGCGGCATGTCTGTCAGGAAAATTAGGGAAAACAAGGAGTGACCACTTCAGCTGGGACCCCACCCCCCTAAGGTGTCCAGACCTTAAAGTGACCTCTCCTTGCAAAATCCTCCATTGTGTTGTGGAGGCCAGGGACCAATAGGGTCTGTGTCCACCTCCCCAAAGGAAGTGGACACCAGAAGGGTGTAGTCACCCTCGGGACAGTAGCCATTGGCTACTGCCCTCTGACCCTTGTAACGCCCTTAAATCCAGGATCTAAGGGCTCCCCTGAACCTAGCTCGTCAGATTTCTGGCAACCTCAAGAAGAAGAAAGAAGAAAAGAAGGACTGCTAAGCCAAACCCCAGCAGAGAAACCTGAAGACACCAACTGACTTGACACAGCCCTACTGGTCTGTCTCCAGCGTCTGAAGCCCTGCGACGAAAAGGCGACGCATCCTGCAGGTCCAGCGACCTCTTAAAAGCCTCAAGAGAACTGGCTGTATCCCAGAGGACCAAGAACTCATGTGGACATCGGCCCTATCCAGAAAGAAACACAAACAAAGACTCCAGAACTGCCCCGTATCTGTGAGTCCTGCCCACTCTGCACCTGAAGCCCACGGCCTGTGTCCAGGTGGCTCAACCGACTAGAGCTGATCCCCAGGCGATTCTGCCCACCCTGGGCTAACCTTTCCTGTACAACATGACAACGCCTGCAGCCTAAATCTAAAAGATCCCCCCCTGACTGCGACAGAACCTGACTAAGATGCCTGACTCCAAAATGTACCCCTGCACCCACAGCCCCCTGGTCTTCTGGAATCTGACGTTTGGTGCAGCAAGGTCAAGCAGGCAGCCCTCCTCCTTGTCCAGCCTTTGGTTTCCCGTAACAACCCCCTGGGCTTAGCCTGCAGCATCTTTTGTGACCCCTGGGATCCCCCTCCTGGAAAGCATTGGAAGCCCGTCGCTGTGTTTGCACCCTGCACCCGTCTGCCCCTGTGCCGCTGAGGGTGTTTGGTGCTGACCAGTGTGCAGGCCTGATTCCGAATGCCCCCCCAGTCTCCATAGGAGCTTATGTCAAATCAACCTCAACTTTGACATCAGCACGCTGCCTGCCCATGTTGCTGGTGGTGGGTGTTTGGAGTTAACTTGAACCCCAACCTGTTGACCTCCAGACCCCCAGAGATTGGGATTGTAAGTCTTGTGCTTACCTCAAGACTGTGCTAACATTTCTTCCCCCTCTAGAACTGTCTTTGAAAATTTCACTGAGTTGTGAAACAGGTAATTGCTATTTATTCGAAAACCGTATAACCTGCCAATTTGAAACAAAGTGGCATTGATACATATGTCAGATAATTACTTGCAGTTGTACTTGCCTGCAACGTGAATCTTGCGGTTCTAGAACTAAAGTAACAAAATATATTTTTGCTGTATAAAAACCCTTGGCCTGGAGTTAGTCATTGAGTGTGTGCTTCCGTAATTGCCTGTGTGTGTACAAAAAATTATTTGCACTACCCTCTGATAAGCCTAACTGCTTGACCACACTACCACAAAAAGAGCATTAGTATTATCTACGTTAGACTCTGCTAAGCCTCTGGGGAACCCCTGGACTCTGTGCACACTATATCTTATTTTGATATAGTATATACAGAGCCAGCTTCCTACATCCACCTTTTTGGAAAATTGAACCTTTCAAGTTCCTGCAACTCTGACAGTCTTCCTTTAAGTTGTGGGATGCCGCAGGGTTCTTCCTTCAGCCTCACTCTCTTCAATCTATATGTGCTACCATTAGCTGCAATTGTGCACTCATTTGGACTCTTCCTAGTTTCTTAGGCTGATGACACTCAGTTGGTGATGCCCATCTCACCTGATTCTCATTCCGGTCATCTTAATCTGGTGGCTTGTTTACAAGCAGTGTATAACTGAACGGCCTCAAGCAAGTTTAAGCTGAATGAGTATAAAACTGAGGTTATGATGTTAGGTAATCTCCTCATCAAAGGGATTACAACCACCCCTTCAGCTTGTCTAAAAGGCTTGCCGAGCCCTAAGGTGATGGTAAAAAGCCTCGGAATATGGCTGGATTGTCACATCACCATGGAGTACCAAACTAATAGGCTAGCCGCCTACTGTTTTGGAATACTGAGACTTCTGAGAAAGGTCCTTTTTATTCTTCCTTTTTTAGCAAGGAGAATGATCATACAGGCCCTTATCCATTTACAACTGGACTAAGGCAACGTCTTACATCTTGGTTCGCCAGGATATGTGCTTAACGCAATCTGGTCAACAAAAGCTTGCTGATGAGTGTTTATGTCCACACAGTAGTGCTTTTTAAATATATGTGGTGTTGATCAGGTAGCTGCTTTGCCGATATCAGATAATGGGATGTAACCTGGGAAAACCATGAAGCTCCTTTTTCTTATGTGTAGCTTGTGTCCTGAGGGCACAGGGAGTAAATGTTTAGCTTTGTCACACAAAGTTAGTATGCATTTCACAATCCACCTTGCAGTGCCTGCCCTAGCTATAGGGTTGTATGGATTAGCAAAAAAGTCCTGTCCGTATAATATATGAGCGCCGCTTAATGTCTAAGGTGTGCAACTCTTTCCACTACTAAATCAGGTTGAGGAATGGATATGGACATCTTAATTGATTTGTTAATGTAGAAAGGTGAGACTACCTTAAGTAAGAACTTTGAATTGGTTCCCTGTTCTTCTGTACCTGAAAGAATGGTGAGAGCTTGTAACTCTCTGATGCGCTTGAGCAATGTTACAGCTACAAGAAAAGCTACCTTCCATATGAGTAACTGTAGAGATGTGAGTGTTTCCTATTCTGCATTTACGCAGCGACAGCAGCTAAATGGAGATCTATAGGGGTATATGCAAGACCTGCCTTCGGAAGTTGTAAAAGGTAACGTATGATATCTTGAAACTTGATCTTGAATTAATCTAATTACTTAAAGTTGCAGTAGTGCACAAATAATTTCCACTTAGCCACATAACATGCACGTCTAGTGGGCTTATTTGTCTTCTGTATTATTGTCAAACACTCCTCTGGGAGGTTTAGGTAGCCACATTCTTAAGACCTCAGGTGCAAGACCACTAGGTTGAGCTGCTTGGGATCTTGGTGTCTAACTTGACCCTGTTGCAGTAACAAGATTTCTGGCCCTTCCTTGTGGATGCTGATAGACCTCTCCAGGAACATTTAGTACCAGGGCTGTCTGACCCAAGGTGGGTTCCACAAGGATGAGGGCCATAGACACCTGCCTCATCTTCCTCACCACATAGGGTAGGTAAATATCACTGACCAGTTCATCCATAGTGTGTTCACGTGGACTGTGGTTTTGGGTACTGGAGGCAAAGTGTGAGTATTTTTACATTTTCTGATGAGGCTGAGAGGTCGATGGCTGGGGTTGCCCACCACTGGCGGTACCTGGAGTTGAGTTCCTACTCGTGGACTTGATGATGTTTCCTGCTTCACAAGTCCACAACGTTGTTGTTCGCCCTGGAAAGTGTTCTGCCAGAAGATGGATCTTGTGGCTGATTGCCCAGTGCCAGATCGCATCCGCTAGTGCAGACAGCAGGTGGGGTGGGTACCCCCATTTGACAATGTAGTACATAGCTGTCATGATGTCCATCCTTACAAGGTCCACCTTACTGTGGACAAGAGAGTTGAAGGTTTTCATGGATAGGCAAATGGCCTAGGTAATTGATATGACACCCCTAATTAAGGTGGTGTCCAGCTGCCTGAAACAGTCATGTTAGCATGCGCATTTCACTCAAAAAAGGATGTATCGGTGGTAATGGGCTCCTGTAATAGCGGATTTAAGAAAGTCCTCTCGAGTAACAGGTGGTTGCTGTACCACCATTTCAGAGAGCTCTGAGTGCTGTACTTTATCAACACAAGATCTTCCCAATAACCACCTGTTTGGTATCATTGTATCAAAGGCACATACAACACAATTGCTATGCAAGATGCCATCATACCCAAGAGCTTCATTACAGTTCTTACAGTCAAGCGACGAGTGGACTCAAAAAAAGCTTAGCAGTTGTTCAAACGTCATCACCCTCTACTGGTTGAGATATTGTTTTCCTGTGACAGCATTTAACATAGAGCCCAGGAAGGGCTTGATTTTTTTGGGGTTGGAGGTGAGACTTATTTAGGTTTACAGTGAAAGCTAAGCTATGGAGCACAGTTGGAACTGTTTGAGTGTATGATAGGCATTGTTGTCTGCTGCTCTTGATCAACCAGTCATAAAGGTATGGGAGCATGAGAATATGCACTCTATGTAGATAAGTAGAAACCAGCATCAGTCACTTGATAAAGATCCTTGGAGCCACAGTGATCGCGAATGATAGTGCTGTGAATTGATAATGTTGTCCACTTATCACAAACTGAAGATACTGGTGATGGGCGGGATGGCCAAGGATGTGGAAGTAGGCCTCCTTGAGAACGAACAGTGGTATGAAGTCTCCCTGGCTGAGCAGCAAGTTGACGGTCTGCCAGGTTGCATATGAAAGTGCTCCAACAGTATGAATCTATTGAGCTGCTTCAGGTATAAGATGGGCAAAAGGAAGCCATATTTCTTTAGAATGAGGGAGTACAGTGAATAGATTCCCTGGCCCTGTTGATGTGGGGGCAGTGGCTGTATTGCACCCTTTTCAAAGAGCGCTGTGACCTTTTCTTACAAGAGGTTGAGGTGGGCTTGAGTGAGGGTGTGTCTGCATGGTGATACATTGGGTGGGGTAGCATTATCCATGTAAACAACTTACGGTACTTACTGCTCTGCGGTGATTTCTTCCCAGCAAGAGTAGTTATCCTTTAATACTACTGACAGTTGTTGTGTGATCAGGAGGTAGCATGGATGCCTGCGACTCAGGAAAGGCCTATTGGCCCGTGTATGAGGGCTTACTCCTGCCCCTAGTTTGCTATCTGCAGAAAGTGCCCGTCTGGCTGACAGTCTGCAGGTCACCCATGTGCATCACAATCTTGGTGTGCTTCTTGACTTTCTCTAACATTTCATCCACCTGAGGACCAAAGAGATTTTTCTCAGCTGAATGGCATGTTAAGGAGTTGTTGTTGGACCTCTGAACCCTGAGATACAAAGCCATGCATAGCAGCAGAGCAATATTGTGGTGTTTGCAGTACAAAAAGCAGTATCTGGAGGGTCCAGTACGGCATGGATATTCACATTGAAATCTTTTGTTCCACAGCCAGCTTTTCTCTCCTCTTTTGGTATGTCTCAAAGAGCTGTCACACTAGGTCCTCCATCTACTACCACTGATAATCTGTTGTACTTCGAAAGCCGACCAACTCAATTGGCAATTTTCCATTGAATTATTGCACCAACCACCAAACATTTGCTTGCTGCATCAAGGCACTTACTTTCCTTAGTTGGGGTGGTCGGGAGGGCGGCCTCTCCAGTTGCCTGGGCGGAGGCCCACTTTCATGCCAGTTGGACCACTAGATTGTCAGGGGGACCTCCCCGCCTATGATGAAAAGGAAATAATTTGGAGAAATGTTGAACTTTCTCTTGGTGTATAATCTCCTTGGCTATAACTGGGTCCTTAAAGTTGTCAGGTGCTGTCTTGAGCATACCCTTGAGTATGGGCACGAAGTGAACATTGTGCTCAGTCTTAGAGATTGTCTTCACCACAGCGTCATCCACGTTCTGTAGGACATGCTTATCAACCTTATGGTGGTGGGCTGATTTCTAAATAACGGTATGATACGCTGTGGTATTACCTGATAGAGACAGTTTGGCTGGGTAAGGCTCTAGGTCTGGATTGCCTGCAGGTTTGATGATGTTGACGTCCCAAGGGTCACCCCCGTCTTCTGCCCAGCGGGTTGGTCATAAGGGTCTCCTTTTCCATATGGACTACTGCATCAGAAAAGGAATAGACTGACATCTGAGGAGATTCTGGTAGAGGGGGTGGCGATTATGACCATAGTGGGGTTGTAGTAGGAGGAGGTGGTGGTGGTGGTGATGATGGTGAATGCCTCGGTGTCATAGGCTGCGGTGGAGAACTTGTAGCCTTGTCCTTATGCCTCTTGAGCACCAGGTTCTATGGTATGTCAAAGGCTACCTCCTCCATGAAAGTTTGTCTCTGTTTCCTGGGAATCGGGATCACCCTGGTCAGTGGTTTCGCAAAAGGGGGTCTGAGCAGAAGTCTTGCTAGCTTCCATGTGTCTGAATAGCTGCTTTTGTCTGGTGTTGAGTTTTTGAGCCAATTCCTCGAGAATGGGTGCTTTGGATTCCTCTGATCTCAATGTCAACTTGATGCTTGGTATTGGAGGCACCCTCTGTGTTGATTTTGACTCTGAAGTGCGAGGCGCTAAGGCCTCCGGAAGAAAGGGTGTTGAAGAGTGTTGTGCCTCAAAACCCTTATAATGTGGCTCCGTGCCAGGGTAGAACTAGCAACCTTTTGGTCTCCTCTTTGTGTGTGGCCCTGTTGGTGTCCGTGCCAAAGAAGCCCTGTCTTGATCTTGCTCCTCTGAGTGGCTCGAGGACAGTGCCTCTGGGCTGGGTTTTAGTTAGAACGCTAGGCTTCTGGAGAGGCCCACCACGTCCTCCTCAATGCCAAGTAGGTCCTATTTGCAGTAGTTATCAGGCATCTCAGTCCATGACTGTTGCTGCATTTTTCAGTGCACCCAACGCGTTTCCCTTCAGTATCTCGGAGTGTTTTTACACCGGAAGGTGAGACTGAACTCAGGATAACTCGTAATGATTAGTAGAGAGTGACAGAGTTTGCTAGCACCATGCTTGCCCACCCACTGATATTTAGCATTACACCTTGGATAAAATTGAAAGGTGTGCACCGCTGAAATCAAAGAAAACTCAACCAAATCTGCAGCCATGGGACTGGGTACCTGGGCATCAAAATGACTGAAGAATAGGGTCTCCCTTTGTGGGCCACCAACTAGTGGATGACTGGTTATGCATAGATCCTGAAGGTGGAGCAAATGGATCTAATTAGTAGAGCTGGTGAAGCAACATAGATATTGAATAATGTTGAGCTTATTGATTATCCCTATTGTATGCGTTGCTTCACTGTGAAGAGAAAATTCAATGGGGCCGCTTTACTTGTGGCCATTAAATAAGATGTAAGCTACGAAAGTGCTTTGTCGCAGATACTTGCTTCATGGTACCTAATTAACATAATGTCATGAAATGGCATAGAAGATGACTGAGAAACGTAATAGTCAATGCAGGTTTTCTATCAGTGTCAGACATCCATCTGTTATTGTAATGGACAGGTGCACCTGTATAAAGGGCTAAGGCTAAAGTATGCTGGATCCAGGAGTTCATTTTCAACCATGAAGTCTGAAATGAGACCGCTCACATGTTTTGCCAAGGACTTTTAAGGGAGCTGGAAGTTTCAAGATTAGGCGGCAGTTGCTCAAGACTCTAGAATCTATGATTTCTTTAACAAAGGTGTAATCCATGCCTTCTTCCATTCATGTGGAATGACCATTGACACAATTGAGGAAATACCTTGGAGTCAGAGTGAGATATTTTTGCAATCAGGCTTAACCAAATCAATTTTGAACCGTTTTTAGAGGAACTCGAGGTATTCTGTTATTTTAAATTCAAAGTAAGCTGCTTTGGCTTGCTAAAATTGCAGTTTATATTGGCAGAACATAGCAGAAAATGTATTTTGCCGATTGCACTAAACTGTTTTATAGGTGTGCTTGCCTTGAGCTAAGCATTTGAAAGACAGAACGTAGAGGGTATTTTTGTCAGAGAGGAAGTCATTTTAATTGTGGCTGCTGTGTTTAAATATTCAGCCACCCAGGTGATATATAATTTAGTTGCATATATCCATGCTACTGTTGAAAGCTGGCATCCTAATTAAACGGTGTTTAAGATTATGTGCCGTGATCTTAGTCCATTCTCTATCCATAAAATATGTAACTGAGTGTTTAGTTCAAGTTTACCTTAAATATCCTAATCAAAGATAGCCTTGTGGTCAGACCACATCATGTGTAAAGACTCTATACAATGAATATTATTAGAGGAGATAACTAGGTCTCATTTATGATCACCTTCATGAGAGGGAGAATTAATTAAATATGTGAGCCCCAGTGAGAGACAGTTCTACATTAGACTGGCTCCCTTTGATCTATGGGGCAATCAGCATAGATTTTAAAATACCCTAACTTGACAAAGTTGTTTAAACAGAGGAAATAAGAAGAATGGAAATCAAATAACTCAAAGCTAAACGAAGAATCAGACCCAGGGGGGCGATAAAAAAGAAGGCCTGAGTAGGTAATTGAAGGAGAGAGGACCAGTTTGAAGCCTATATTTTCTACTTTATGGTGGGTTTCCAGAAATGTCATGCTGGATGTGTGCTGGTGAGAAGGAGATTTTTATAAACCACAGCCTGCTCCTGCACCGTCTTTTGAGTGAACGATGCACACAAATGATCTTAAAGCCCACAATATAATCATGTTGTAGTTCAGACTAAAACTGTGTAATAGGTTTATGCTTTGTCAATGAAGGCTTATTAGGTTATGTAGTGTGAATTGAGCAAACATCATTCTGGGTGAGAAATGTCCCATGTGCCATGTTAGTCTTTCCCATAATCAAGTTGTTAAAGGACCTTCAGCCTGTATGAGCAAGCTCGAATAGCTTGTGTAAGGGGTAGAAAACACAAACACTTTCTTTGTTCCCATCAAACAGGCAGCATTTTTGATGGGGGGGCACCAGTCAAACGCAGCTGGGCATGCTTTTGGTAATTGTACAATGTAATATTATAAATCCCACTCCTTCAGCATTGAGACTGTTCTAAAATTGCACTTCTACTTTTAGATCAACACTGACTGGACATGCCCAGTTTTAATAACTCCACAGTGATCTGTTGGTTAAATGTAAACACATTCTGAAGTGTGGCTGCTTGTTGGCACCCTTATGTTTCCATTTGTGTCTGTCTCAGACTGGTTACACAGCAAAAAAAGGCTCATGGGTGAAAATGGTCTCACTGCAGTGCTCCAATACATGCTGATGTACTGTTGTACTCTCAGTTGCACCCCACTTGAGCTGCAGCAGCAGTTGAAAACATTGTGGCCCAATCGGGGTAACCCATTGATAAATATCATTTAGTAGCAATATGTTATTTTATAAAAGCAAGACTGTGAAGTTTATTTCCTATCTTATTTCTAGTACTCAACAGTAGAGACCCTGCGTATGTGAAGGTTGCGGACTAATGTATTTTGCTGTGGAAACGTATAAAACATACATCAGCTGGTAGGAGCCTCTGAAAGTTAATTTCCGGAAAGATGCAGAAGTATGTTTGAAGATAAATATAAGATCACCTTTTTGTGAGTGTAAGAGTAACCCTACCTTACAAGCACCTTATGTCCTGAAGAAGCAGTAACAAGAAACATCTGCTCTTACTGTTTGACGAAGATACCAATCTTTCATTTATATCTTGAAGTTCTTTCGTGTTGACTACATTTAGCATGCTCTCATGTAACATGACACTTTGTAGCAATCTGAATTTGTGAGGTTGCATGTAAGTAAGTGAAAGGTTTGTCATGTTGATATGATGCAAGAACCAAAAGTCAACACTTTTGCACAGTCAGGGTGGGTGAATATATTTTTTTTGTGGTATGTTCTACTTTTCGTTGCACGAGTTCAATGCTCAGCCTTGATGTTGCAGCAGTTTTAACTTTATATGATATGATATATATAAATATATATGAAAGTATCAATCCATAAAGGAATCCGTTTATACAGGTCGTAGGATGAGAAAATTCAATAGGGATATATTTTATTAAACTATTGAAAAATCTCTCTCCAGGTTCCTGCCGTGGCAGAAGCGCTGGTGCCCCCAGACCCTCCACCTTCACCCCTCGCCACTTCCTGGCCCGTTGATGGTGCTGCACCAACAGTGACTGATGTTTTGGCACCAACAAGTGAACTCACATTGGCTGAGCTAGGCTTGGGTAACGGCACTCCTGTTGGGATTGTACAGAACTTTCTGGAATTCCTCCACCTAGAAGTCGGGCTTCCCTGGTGGGGGGCAATTGTGGCAGGTAATAATTGTAGAGGGAAGATCCTCAACAAAACTTTAAATGACAATATACATTACAAGCCTTTAATTATAATAGATGCCTTTGCTGCGCTCTTAATTGTTTGTTTATTCCTATCCAGCAAGGAAGAGTGTATCTGAACCTTCTGATGCCGGTGCTCTCTCCCACTCTCCACAATGTCCTTGTTTCTCTGCTCTTTAATTTTCTATCTACCGCACAAAAATATGATGCCGAGACTTGCTCTGTAATTATTTGTGCATGTTAAGTGTGTGTTTATGTGCAGTAAATTGTACTAGTCTAAGTGGGGTGCGTTTTGAATGGCCCCTGGCCTAGCAAGGCACAGGATCGAGGGTGAATGCAGCTTCCCTTAGAGAGTGCATTGTATTGACTGCATTCCTGTGGCTAGAGGGTGGAGTCCCTAAAACTGAAGTGAAGGAGGAAGGAGACCTCGTTCCTCATAGACATTCAGTGAGGACCATTTTAAACCAAAGAATCCTTATTATTTCTTCTTGAGCACTGCCAGTTGATGGATAGTAGATGAGAGATTTGGGACTGCAGTTTCTGTTACAGGTGAGGAGGTTTATAGGCAGCCCCTGTGTTTTGTCTGTCCTGAACTAATACTTCGAAAAGGCTGATGACAGTCTGTGCTGGAGGCTCAAACAGAAAATAACATTTGGAAAAATACCACACCAAACTTGTGTTGGGATACAAAGCACTCCACTTTGTTCCAGTTCCAAGTTCTTCATAACAAAGGAAAGGAGTGATCTGCAGAGTGCTGGAGAGAGTGCTATGTCACTAAGGCTGGTTCTACATGAAACCCAGTCGCTCACTCATGAGGGGACGTCACCGGAAGTCTGCACTTTCTACGTGAGGGCCTCAGGGGCTGTCTAGAAGCCTGTCTGCCAGCTGAGAAAGGGAATGAGTGCGCTTGGCCCTGAAGGAGGGGACACTGCAGAAGGAGAAGCCCATCAAGTTCCCAACATTGTGAATAGCCAGAGAAAGCAAGAGCCTGCAAGGCTGCGAAGCCCAGAGCATCCTTGTGTGCAAGTTTTTTTATTTTATTTATTTGTTTCCCCCCTACCCCCCCCCATCTTCTTGAGTGGAGATGGTTGTGAACTGCTTCAAACCATCTACAAATATCAAGCATTGTGTGCGGTCGGCCATCTGCCAAGACTGAAAGAGGGTGCTGCCACTGCCAAAGTTGGGAAACTCTGATAATGCAGAGCGGGGTCACTGAATAATCTAGTGGCCACAACTGCCATACCAATGTCCCCTCTGCACGTGGCCCAGGAGGCATTAACGGATGAAGATAAGAGCAGCTGCAGGAGCTGATGTGCTGAGTTAACCAAGTGATCAAGATCCAAGCACCAAAGGCAAAGAGCTGCTGCTGCAGGAACAGCACCACTGCACACATCCCACAAAACACCAAACTGCAGGTATAGCACACAGTAGCCGTGGAGTTTGCAGCTCTGCCTTTTGACCTGTCACAATGCTCACACAGATGTCTGCAGAATGAACTGAAGATTTTAAGTGAATAGTTACCAAAAAGGAAACGGAGTGCATCTATGCCTTGGAGGTTATTTGGGAATACTGCACTTGTACTTAATCTGTGCCTTGTTCCATATTATCCAATAAGGATTAGCGATGCTAAAGGCACTCCGGCAGAGGGGAAGTGTACCATGGGGTGTAGCTTCTCAGTGAAGATCACAGACAAAATTGAAGCCCTATGTCTGATTTTCCCCTTGACCTCTGCTTTTCAGTGTCTCTGCACCAAGGCTGCTCCAGCTTGGCATCTGATTCGTTCTCTCCCTTCCTAATCACATAGTCTCTCTCTCCTTATTTATCCTTTCTGGGATGCACTTGAAAAATAATTTGGTTTGTTGCATGCACATCGTTTTAAATATAAAGATTCTATCAAAATGGGTAACATGTAAAAAAAAAAATCCACATTTTTTATAGACACTTGTGCCATAAAACGAGTCAAGTATTCAAATCTGTATTTTCTACCTGTCATTGTTGAAAGGCAGCCAAAATATCCACACACAATTCTCATTTCTACAATTTTTCTCCAACCCTCAGAACTACCTAATAGATTGTAAAATCTCATTGAGCTCTGCCTTCTCTGACACATCTGGATACTATATATATATATTTTTTTGTGAAGTTTTCAGAGAAGTAGAAGGTTCAGACAGCTTCTGAGCACTATACATATATATGTATGTGTGTGTTATTTGTATATCTCAAGCTCAACCAAAAGGCAGCAGAGTGCTGTACAGGATCAAAAGCAGAGTTTCAGTAAGACCCTGAATATAGGCAGGTATTATTGGGTCCGAGATGGGCTGTGAACTATTTACTTTGTCACAATGTAGTCTTTTTAAGTATGTGTGACTTCAGCTCTTTGCTGAATTGAAGGGGTGATCCTGATGGATTTGAAGGAATCATTCCAGGCCCTGGGGACATCTATAGAGAAGGACTCTTGACTAGATATTTTGCTTCTCGCACTTTTTCGTCTCCAGTCCAAAGGTCTCCTGGCTGCGGTTGTGACCACAGCCATAACAGATGGCAAGGTTGTCAACCTGAAAGGAAAGGGTGCCAGTCTTGATGACTTTGTAAATGATTCTGCTTAGTGTTTAAAATGATGTAGTCCAGAAAGGGGAGCTAATCGAGTTCCATTGGGTAAGAGTTATGTGATCATGTTTCTTCAGGTCCTTCATGAGGCATACTGCAGCATCTAGATTGTGCTTATGAGTGGTCAGTGTCAATTCTGGGAGGCCGCGGAGCAGGACATCTGAAATCACCTACTGGGAGGAACTGTTTCACTGTTGCTAGTAGAGAGAGCTGAGACCAAGCCATCTTGGTTTTCTTGGTGATGTGTTCCTTGAGGATGAGGTCCCGGGTAAATCCAACTGACATTGTATTGGTCGAAAATTAATCTTTGGGTGCATACAATAGCTGTATGTAATGCGATTGGGTAATTTCAGGGATTGCATAAATTGTAGGTGGAGGATATTGCAAGAGAAGTGTATATATACATCTGTGCATCATTCAATGTCACGTAGCCTACACAGAGATACTGTCATTGGGACTATAGATCGGCTTGTGCATCTGAATGAACTCAAGCAGTGGTAGTGTTGGCATTCTCACACTTGGTAAAAATAGCTTTGGGTGATACAAGGGTGCACATAGTCGTTAAATATGGAAAATTAAGAGAGAAGTGGCACATAGAGAGTTAATAAACCCAATGAATAATATACAGGGAAGTTAGTGTAAGAACTAGTACAAAATTGACAAAAGGTTACGACAGGTCTGAAAGTGTTTGTTCTCACTTACTTTTATTTGAATTTGAGCAATTCTGATACCAGAGTGAATGAGTACTATGACAAATAGCAAACAATACTATACTGCTATGAACAATAAAAACACCCTCTATGGGTCCAATATCTGATTGCCATAGTAGTCAGTGTAGTCGATGGAATATAAGAGAGCAGGGAGAAAAAGAGAATTAGTCCCATAAATCCAGAATGTAGCTCTTTAACATTTTCAGTGACAGAATGTTTAAGATGTAGAAAAACATCCAAATAAAAGGTAAATGTAAGAAATGTAACCGATGAGGTAAATTGGTAATTCAGCATGATGTGCATAACTATCAAGAGCCAACCATATAGTCATGCCATATAACAAAAAGCAGATTTGAGGGATAGTTGTCAGTGTCGAGACTAGAGATAGGATACAATCAAAACCTCATCCTCAAATGAAAAGAAAAGTAATGTGTACGCCACTACAGCCTACACTGCCAGATCTAATGAATAACTGATGAATGTTCCCCAAATGGTTTTGGAGAGGCATTGCTGGTCTAACATAACCTATTTGTGAGTGGCTGCTTTAGCTAAATGGATAAGCCAGTCATTGTTAGGATGGGGGTTCTGAAATTCCCATTGTTGCAGTATATAAATCTTGGCAATGGCTAAGTCAATGTCGATCCAGGTCTTCCAATGCTTGCTGTGTCAAGGGAATTCGGTAGTCTCATGTATTAACACCAGCAATTGAAAAAAGGTTAAAGCCGTATGGCTTGTATTTTTTTTTTTTTTTTTTTTTTTTTTTGTGGCCGCTGTTTTCTGCCAGAATGTTCGCAGAGTAAAACACGACCAAATGTGCATCATATTCTGATTTGGATTTCTGCATCACTAATAGTTGGAGGTGAGACTCTGATTATCTCCCCACAGTTTGTATGGAGATAAGTGGGAGTCATGTAGCAATTTAAAGAAGTTGAACTTAACTTTGTCTCTTGGAGGCCGCTGTCATGTTATTTCTAGCAAAGACCACCAGTCATCATTTGAATAATCTCTAGAAAGTTTTTTTTGCCATTTTTCGTTGAATAGTTTTTGTGCCATCTTGAAGTGTACTATTTCTATCAGTGTGTCCAGAAAGGACCACATATGACCTCTTTGAATTTACTCCATCTCTTAAGAAGTATAGGGGTGTTAAGCAAAGCACCACTTTAGATACGCAGTTTAGACTGAAGGCTATATTTCAGGGGTACATATCTCAATCTTTTATCTGGGTCTAAGTGAAACTCAGTCTGCAAACTTTAGAAGGGCTGGAGTACCCCATCCATCAGTATTTGACCAGTCATGAGATTATTTTTTTCTGACTACTCCCTCCAGTGAATTGTGTGACCGTCAGTCAGATTCACTCATTATCCCATTTAGGAGCCTGGGAGTGTAGAAAGGCATGAATTCTTAACCGTTTATTAGTAAAGGTCCATACCAGATTGGTTTCTTGTAGGATTGGATTCAGTGGATTATGTGAAAATTTAGCACTGCTGTGTATTATTGCTGGTCTAGATAGAATACCTTTCAAGTGTCTCTCAATGAGCACCCATTGTAGTATCTTCAGGTCTGATGAAAAATGATAGGTTAGGTGTGCTGAGTGGTGTGCTTTGTAGTACAGACCTTTGTGTGCAAGACAAAGGATTCCTAAAGTTGTGGCTGCATCTAGTTTGATAATTTTAAGTCATGAGCTATGTACCCTTTAACGGTTTTGTCAAAATGCAGTTGCTAAGATTTGAGGAGTTGGAAGATACCCATTTTGAAACAGTTCTCCCTGTCTCCCTCTTATACTAATCTTGCCCAATTACACCCTTTAGCATCCAGTGTTTTCAGTATGATAAGAGTTTGCTTTTTTCCATGTTTAATGTTTTTGCAGCTTAACGTTTAGCCTGTCACAAATTTTCTCATCAAAACTTTGACTACCCTCTTCGCACCCATTCTCTTTTGCTTTCCTCTACCTTTCCTTCAGCATCGCACATAAAACCCAACCTCACCCTTCCATGATTCTTGCTCAGCATAACCATCCAGAATTCGTTGTGTTAGGATTCCCTCCATTCGTTATTTAAAATTGCACTCACCTTGCTGCTCCATGGTGATCTAGTCTGTGCTCTTTATCTAACTCCTTCTTGCTCATCCTTCCATGTCTCATCCCATTCCGTACACACCCCTTCATAGGTCAGTTCAGTCTCTTTGCTAACCTGTTGAGGATGCAGGATAGCTGGGCAATACATTTCTGTCTGATCCATTTAATTTACAAGAACTCTTCCATCTCGTGAAAGACCATCTGGACTCAATTGTCTGTTAAGAGAGCTGTAGGAAAACCTTCTCTATCAAACACTTCTGTCAAAAACATGATGGCACTTCTTTCCATGTACTACGCTGTGTAGGGGATTAGTAATGAAGCTGAGGCTAGCCATTTAAGCCTCTAAGTAGTTCATAACATACAGACCAACTTGTCCCATGGTGTCCGGGTTACTTATTTTTCTTTTTTTCAAAATAAACCCATTTGAGATTCTGTCTTTGAAAACCAAAGAAAATGCCTACCAGGCCGAAATGCTAGCATGGGTTTTGCAGAAATTCTCCATTGGAAAAAGGGCAAATTACTAAATTTGATGGACCAGTTACCATTGTACTGGCCTGCATTGTTAACAGGCTCCAGGAACAAGATCAAGCTGACCGAGGCCGTACACTCACTAGCACTCTTGCTAGGCGTGTGTAAATAATAGGGCTTTTTCATGTATACTTTACTGTGACAGTCTTTTGTATTAATTTCACATCATCCATTCTACTTTTTCCTTTAATGTTACCACCCATCCACCAAAGCTTTTATATACCACAGTGTAGGTGTATATACAGTGTTTCTGTTTGGAATGTGTTTTTGCTGACATTAAAAACAAAGAATTTCTGGCTAATGCTCCCCAGGTGCACCAAAAATGTAATATTGCTTTGTATTCTTCCTGCACTTTTCCCCCTTTTTGGTCTTAACATTCCCATTGGGCTACCGGCAAACATTATTTAAATGTATGATGCTTTTATAATATAATCATAGTGGATTCTGGTCTATCTCTCATGGGAACATACTTGAAGGAACTGTGGGGGACTGCAAAGCATCATAACTGATTGTGTGCTGTAGAAATGATCGTATCATTGAGTGATGATATGACAATTTCTATAGCACTCGATTAGCCAGGATCTGTGTTTTCCGGCATATAGGTTGGAAAAGACTAGCCCAGATTAAGATAATGGAGTTGCATCAGAGCTTGGTATCATTGCTTATCTATGTTCTCTTTTCTATTCCAGGAACAATCGTAGCTCGCTGCCTCATTTTCCCAGTCATCGTGAAGGGCCAGCGGGAGGCAGCAAAACTGAATAACCACATGCCTGAGATCAGTCGCTTAACCACACTCATGAATGAGGCCAAGCAAAGCGGGAACAAGTTTGAGTGTGAGTAAGGCTGCAAGTGAAGTATTGAGTAATTCCTCATGGAGAGAGATTGGGTGTTGCTACAGTACCGTATGCAAGAGGCGCTTTTTCAGTAGTACCTACATTTAGGGAGCTGGGAGATTTTAGCTCTGTTTTTACAGCTGCGCCTTCTTGAAGACTCTCTAAAGTGCATTATATTTTGGGTAAAGACAATAGAGAATCATCTTTACATTATAATAATATCTGCTGTTCAAAGTTGAGAGTTCTTGTAAAATGACAAAAAGAATCATCTGCTGATTTCACAATGACAACTTACTATCTGGACCTGAAAGTGCGGTTATAATAGTATAGTTCGGTGGGGGAATGTTGGGTGCTGCTCCTACATTAATAACTGGCAAAATCAGAGTGCTATTTATTTGTCTTTCTATTTTGTGTTCTGTCTTCAGTTTCAAAGGCTTACTCTGAGCTCTCACTTTACCAAAAGAAACATGACGTCAACCCACTGCGCGGCTTCCTAGTTCCCCTTGTCCAGGTAAGATATCTCTAGGCACCCCCTGCAGCCTGTAGTTCATAAGTATTTCCATGCAGCTTCCCACAACATTTCCTAAAACTTAAAGCCAATGCTCCTAAAACATTATCCCTGGAGCTTCATTGGAATTCGCTCTTAAGATATTGCCTACAGCATTTTCCACGGATCCTACCCCTGCCAACCAGTAATACTACACCATTATAATGTCAGGCACTCACACAGCATTTTTGGCAGCTCCTCTCTTGATGTCTCCCCAGTTTCTAGCACAGGATACTGCATATGTGCCCTACTGTCCTAGATACTTGGCATTATGTATGCAAAGCTGAGTTAAGGGTCTTTAGCTTCCCAGACTCTCCAGCTCTGTATGAGTTGCTTTGATGGTCACAACCAAATACATCACAACAGTAGTGTTAACTATAATTGTGAAAATCCATTTAAAGGTATTTCCTTTTACAAAGGAACATATTTTTTACACACTTAAACTCTAATACATTTAGGCACTGAGAAGAAACATGCAGTCAATGTAAGCCATGGCAGTGATGTAATGTACTTAAGAGCCATCATTGGTCCTGAAATCCCATATGCTTTCCAGAGGGCTCAGGCCCCCATAGTTTCATTGTTCTTATATTTATGTACCCCTTAACTTTAGTGGCATTAGCTCTTTTATGAGATAAATGCTTAACCAGGCTTTATTTTTCTCCGGATATTCACAGTCCAGTTCTTAGTAGTCTCCTGGCCTCTCTTGGAGCAGACCGCTCCCAATTTGCAGTAGGAACCAGAGAGGTGAGGGGGTGGGTGAGATAAGGAATGTGCTTTTTGTTGTTGTAGTTTGCCTCGCAGGAGGCACCTTCTGATTGGACACATTGTGCCTAGTCACAGGGAGTGAGAGCACTACAGGGTAACACCCCTTAAACTCTGCGATAGGGGCAGTGGTGCTAGCTCTTCACTGGGTACTGTGAGTTGGAAAGACTTTTGAGGCTGCTTGCCTATTCTGACCCACTAAGCACAAGCTTCTGGACATATAATACAACCTGGATTGCTTCTGCAAAGTAGGGTTGCCGTCAGTGGTAGCAGCTTAGCTTTTAATCAGAGTATGGGAAGTTAACCAGACTATCTCTACCTGTGGACTCATCTTTGGTTATAAGGGTTGTTCGTGCAAACCCTGATTCAATCTCCATTGTTTGGATGGATCTCCCTTCTGGGAGTCCTCTCCAGGAATACTCGACAGCTGTTCAGAACTTCAATAGACTGTCTTTGTCTGGTCAGTAATTCTTTTATCAGATTATCCAGACTTTATATGGCTAGGCGGGCAAAATCAAGTTTCAGGGTTCAAGTTGAGGTTTGATGTGCTTAAACCTCACATGGTAAGAAGTTGGAATATCTTAAGGCCACACTTTCAGCACCCCAGGATGATGAAAGTACTAGCTAGAAAAGGGCCAGTACTGCTATAGATGTCTGACGTTTGATGGAATCATAAGATTCAGTCGTTCAAATTTGAACTATTTGATTATTGATAGAATTGCAGCCCTTTTTTTATTTATTTTTAAGGTCGATCGCGTGAGTGCTCTCACCTGTTGTAATCTATCTGTGGGCTTTTAACCATGCCCCCTGCACGTCCATCACTATCCCTCGTTCATGGGCTTTCCTTTCACAAATCCTTTATCATTGGTACATGCTTTACATTTGTTCCTCCTTGGGGAGGTTTGGTTATCCGCCTTGGACATCGTCCCTGTTACATAAATAATTGAACGTCTGCTGATATGTTTGACTGCAGGTGAACTTTTTTCCTTTTGTGTCTCTTCAGCACGCTCATGGCGGCCGTGGCACTTTGAATGGGCTTTTTATGTCAACTGTTTTACTTTTCGTTTTCAATTTAAGTGGCAAGAAAAGCCAGTTAGGAATTTACAACGTAACAACTCTAACTCGAGCAAATGCAAGACCCATTGCATTGCAAATGTTTATTTTCTGTTCCGATCAAAATAAAGATAGCTGACACATCAGGGAAAGATTGCATTCTTTCCTCTTTGTGTTCTGAGAAAACCTAACAAGGCTGACTTCATGGGCATTTTTTCTGTTTGATTACCTAGGAAAGTTCAAAAGAAACAAAAAAACTCAGTTTCCAACAATTTTACTGGTATCGGCCTATGGCTTTAGTCTTGCTAGAAGTGAGCTACACCATTAGTCAGTCATTCCTTCTTGATGTTATTACAGTCACCATTTATCGTCCCAACTCGCTCACTTTTGTTATTTGGGTCACATAGTGAAAGGCTCCTGGAACTTTTAAAATGTGTACAGCTTTTGTATCGGATCTAGGTACAGCTATCCGGCTGTACCCCAGAGAAGAATTAGTAGACTGTCACCAACCAGTCTCCCCACAACAAGTTAGAGCAGCTTACCTGCCTTGCTTCTCACCCCACCACCCCCCTGCAACCTACCACCATCCCCACCCGATCAGCAGAAGCTAAAGCCTGCTGCTTGGGCACATCACTGAATTGCCAGTCTGGGGGGTGAGTCAACAAGGTTTAGTTTGAAAAAAGGGAAATCTATAAAAATGGCGGATAGCTGGAAGGTACATGCAGCTTAAAACTTTAGTTCTTATAATCCTTACAGCGTCCTCAACAGCCTAACTCCTACACCTTTCCTTTGGTCCCTTTCCCTCAAAGCCAGTGCTTCTACTGCATTCTATGGTACCCCTGAACCAGTGCTACTACACAAGTCATAACTCCCCTACACCACTCCCATAGATTCACTTTTAGCGTTTACAACATCATCATTATATGTCACTTGTTGCACATGTTCGCGACAGACCTTGGATCGAACATTGGCATCCTTGCCCATCTCTGCATTTGCGCTAGCTTTAACACTGGTGTCATTGTCCCTGCCATGACTCTGGTCTGTCCCTCAAAAAATTTATTCTAATGGAGTTTTGTTCCCTCAGGCACCAGTCTTCATTTCTTTCTTTGTGGCTCTGCGGAAAATGGCATACTTGCCAGTGCCAAGCCTGCAAACTGGCGGTCTCTGGTGGTTCCTTGACTTGACAGCTGCTGACCCGTTGTACATCCTGCCGATTTGTGTAACCTGTAGTATGTGGGCCATCCTAGAGGTAAGTTTCCTCTGTCAGGCTCTTTATCTCTTTTCCAAGCTCTCTTTTCTATATACTGTCCATCTCCATGCCCCAGACTTTCTCCCTTTTTAATTCACCTGGCTCTTCACTTCATGGCATTAGTCTTTCATGGGCCCTCATTTACTCCCTCTGCATATCACAGGCTCTGAACTCTCCCGATTTCCCCAGACTCTTTCCTTCTGTATAGAGCCTGCCCTCTCCATGCCTCCAAATCCTGTCTGTTCTCCATTTTCCCTCTGCTGCCTCCCTCTGTCCTTTCACTGTCAACACTTTCATTTTTTTTATTGGTCTCCAGTCATATAATGCATGTTTACCATTCCCCAGATGTTACTCTTACGCTTTGTTGCCTCTCTGCTTGCAGTAGTCCCAGCTTTCCATTTAGTGCTTTTTGGTCCACTTTTCAAACATCCCTGTGCCCACCTCCTCTTCATGCTTCCTTTCCCTCTATTCTGCACTAATTATTTTACTCTCTGTGCTGTTTTTTTTCAGTCTCAGTATTACATCCAGACTTTCCAGCCTATCCGTCCATGTTGCTCTAGAGACTGTTCCTTAGTAGGCTGACTGTTCCTTTACTTTTCTCCTCTGTTCACTTCTTTTGTGCATTGCCTATATCGCCTGGCCTCTTTCTTCAATATTTCCCTTTTATATACTTCCTGTTTCTATACTTTGCCTGCTATGAATTTCCTCTTTATTGTGACTTGTTTCTGCCCTCTCACACATGTCTTTCATTATATGCCTCTTTTTTGACGTTTGCCCTGTACTCTATGTGGCTTGTTTTTTTCAGTAACTCCTGGACTTTCAGGCAATACAAGTTTGCTGTCTTCCCTATTTCCCTCTGTATTCTGTTGATTTCTCCACTCCTCTTCATCTTTCCCTTCAGGCTCTGACACACTTTCATTGTATAGCTTCTCTTACAGTGTTTTATCTAGGCTGTGTCCATCCCTTGACCAATTTCCATAAATATGTTTTTCTTTCCTTAATGTTTGCATCATTTTGTTTGCTATTTAAAAGCGTTCACCATTGTTCCTGCCAGTGCTGCTTCCAGTAATGTGAAAGTGAAGTAATGGGAGTGGAGCACATTGAAATGTTTCTGTCACATTCTGTGACACTCCCCCATATACCCATTACCACATTCTACTCCACTAAAAAGTTTCCTTCATTTCTCTTTTGTCTCTGCTTTAGCTGGGAGCAGAGTCTGGTGTTGATAATCCTAACCTCCGAATGATGAAGACAGTTTTCAGGGTGATGCCTTTGATTATCCTGCCACTTACCATCAATTTCCCCACCGTGAGTAACACCGTTATTGAACAACACACTTGTAAAGACAACTGCATGGCCTGTTACCACTTATGAGCACACAGTGGGAGTGGTCATGCAGCACACCTGCACGCACTGTTTGGCTTTTTACTTTTTAACATTTTAACTGTGAGGCATTTATCAGTGGCACTTGCCTACACTCTACAGTAACACTGACACCATGGAGGATTCTGCATTGTGAAAGGTTCAGCAAAATGTGCACAAGTCTGTCCTAGCATTGTTACTCTCTGCACCTTAAGAGGGTCCGTTAGTCATGGATGGTGAACTTCAAACTAGTGAAGAATAAATCCTTTCTTAAAATTGCTGCAAGTGAAGCATCAATCCAACACCTTCCCATGTAAGGCTCAGGATAGTTACCCCCTGAAAAAAGTTTCTAATTTTAATCTATAGATTTTACAGGCCAATTGTAAAGTGGCACTTGTGAAATATTAATTACTTTATGGACTGCTAAATTAATCTGACCCTTCCTAAGGGTGCTTGGGTAATGGCCACCCATTGAGCTATTTAAACAGTGGGACTGTGTAGTCAAAATGAGCCCAATCTATACAAGCGTATGCAGTCGTATCATTGTACACGCAAACCTCCCCACTTCAACCCATCCCATACAAATAGATCAATACCAGCCTCAATATTTGTTCCATTTTCTCTGAACATTTGCAAATGTCTCATTACTTCCTCGATTAGCATACACTTGTCTTTCTGTCAGCATGCACCAGTCCATAATAGTAGACCAGGCCTCAAATTACGTTGGGAGTCTACCTCCCAATGCTATGGCAATATGTTGTCTGTCGGCCATCAAAGCTGGCATATCTCCCAGGAGTCATTTTACCTTCCATTGGCCCAGGACCTTTATAATCTCTCATAAAAGCTTATTAACTTTGTCCCAAAAAGTAAAGGGTCATTGCCAAATAAATAAATAGAAGGATAATAGGAGTTGCAAACTGTCCGGGCTTTCCTAAACTTGATTGTGTGAGAGTATAGTAAATCCGATGGAGGATCTTCATTTGTACCAATCCAATACTAACCTCTCGGAAATATGCAGCTCTCAGCGCACTCATATCCAGCTGTCCCAGGTCAATATACAATTTATCCCTCAACTGTCTCGGGTACTCAGGGGCATTGTTAAGTAATCATGCATGTGATAGATTTCTAGCTGCAAATTCTTTACATTAGAATTACGCCAGACATCAGAGTGGATCTGGAAGAATTTTCTAGAGCAGTAGCCCTGCACACCGGTGGGTGGCATCGATGGGCTCCACCTGCGATGTCGTGCCAGAAGTGACGTCCGCGTTACTTATATGGGTGCCACCCAGACACGCTGATGTCTGTTCTTTTCTTTCGACGTCAGCCAGCGCATATCCAGGAAGAGCTACCCCGTCAGTCACTTTTTGATAGACTTTTTTTAGCATGTTATTAACTCTTTTTCGAAGTTTTCACCCCCTGGTGTGGCAATGGTGGCATCCAAGAAGGCTGGCTTCAAGCCCTGTGGTGCCAGTCACCGATCGATGTTGGTGACAGATCTGCACCTTGTTTGCCTGTGGTGGCTCCAGCGCGACTACGACATGAAGCTGGCTCCGACTGCTGCGGCGTGTATTCCAAGGCTTTGAGGGAGCGCTCACTCAAGCTGATGGCGGCCTGTCATGTGACTGCGCCATTCAAGGTCTCGGTCAAGAGAAACGTCCCATGATAGGTCACAGAGTCTGAGGTCAGCTTCACATTCAAAATCTTCGGGACATTGAGGTAAGTCCAAGTACAAGATGATGTTGAAGCGTGCTTAGACTTCTCCACATCCGTTTGCCTACAAGATGCTGGAGCCTCCACATTCTAGGCCACGCTCTGCAGGGATCCACATCTGGACCGATACCAGTCATGCCACCTCAACATCCCCCAATGCCGACACCATCTGCGACGCCATCTCCATTTTAATCCCTAACTCCAATATGGAGCAGGAGGGAGCACATCCAGCACCACTAGGAGCCTTCCTTCAAGATCGAATCCTGAGCCATTTTCTTATGGGCTAGGTCTTGGGCAGGATTGAAAGGGGTCACTGGACCCTGAAGAAGTCTTGCGTCACATGCAAGCTATCGACTGGATACTTCACCAGATGCTGGCATGCTTTCCCACAGCCTACCATGTCTATGGAGCAGGGAGCGTCTTTTGTAATGGTTGTGTAGAGGGCTGCTTAGGTCCTTGACCTTAATTTGCCCTTGTTGGTTGTCAAGACCAATGTCTGAAAGAAGTACTTCAGCTGGGAGTCTCCCCATCTGAACCGCTCCTCCCTTTTAATGAGGCCCTCACAGATGTCCTTTTGAGTACTTGGTCCAACCCCAACACAGGGGCTCCCAGTGAACAGGTCTTTTGCTACTTCCCTACCCACCCAAGCTTTCTCACGCAACACCCCTCCCCTGGGAGTTTGGTGGTCCAGGCTTCCACCTCACGTCAACCCTGGCACGTTCCCTACTGCTCCCCTGGATAGGGAATCCAAGAGACTGGAGATGCAACTGTTCAAAACATTGTCTGCTATCTACATCATTTACAGATGCCTTGCCTAGCGTACACTTCAATACGCCTACATGTAGCTGCAATAACTGCATATCTGCAAAACAGACATTTATCATTGTTCAAAATACTAGTTATTAAGGCATTCATGGAAGGCCTGAAAAGAGTAATTCCACCCATCAACAGTTACTAACCAGATGTGTTTCTTGCAGTGGACTTTATCAGGTTTTTCTCTGGATAGCAGGTGGATCACAATATCTCTTCTTATCTTGCTTCCTTGGTCATTTACATCCCAAGTAAGAATGTTTAGACCATCTTTCCCCTGTACCATTTCAAAAAAGAAAAAGCAAGAGACACAAGACCGTGACAGGAACCTGACCTCTAATACTTATATAGGGTGTAGGAAAGTGCCCTCTTTCTTGGCATGGTTACCCCCATTTTCTGCCTGTTGTCAGTGTATTTGACTGTGTTCACTGGGATCTAGCTAACCAGGAACCCAATGGTTATACTCTCACCAGTAAACTTTGGTAACTATAACTTTTTCTTCCCACAATTGGCACACTGGTCCCCCCTCCCCCATGTAAGTCCCTAGTATATGGTACCCAGGTACCCAAGGAATTGGGGTACCAGGGGATCACTATGGGCTGAAGCAGGAATTTGCCTTTGCCAAGCCTTGTTGGTGGAATTCCTGCACAGACACCCGTCTGCAATCTTCACTCCGTGGGATATCTTCTGCATCCATCAGGAACTCTTCTCCGGGCCCCAGGGCTGCAGTGATTACCTGTTCTTCCTCACCGTCGACCAACTCCTGCAAATACAGCTGGGTGGGTAGTAGCTCTTACTCCTGGGCTCCACGAACACTTTTGAACTTGGTCCCCTCTATTCACAGGTCTTCTTCTCCAGGAATCCAACAGTGATTTCTTGCAGTCTTGCCTGGGTGTTTTCTTTTCCTTCCTTTTGGGTGGTTTGGGGAAATTCCAGTGATTTACTCCTGCCTTCCTGGTCGCTGGGGGGGGGGGGGGGGGAGGCAGGGTGGGGGTGGTACTGTGTTACTCACCTCTGTGGTTTTCTAGTACTCCCAGCTCCCCTCTACACATTTCACTTTTGTAGGTGGGGGGGGGGGGACCAGTGTTCGCTTTCCATTTTTTTAGTATATGGTCTGGGCTCCCCCTAGGGTCACTATTGCTTATTGGTATTTGCACTGTTTTCTAACATTTTCTATGCCTATTACTGTTTACTACTGTATATAGTTAGTGTATTACTTACCTCCTATTGGAGGGCTGCCCTACTAGTATTTTGTGGTATTGTGCTCCAAAAATAAAGTACCTTAATTTGTGTACAACTAAGTGTTTTCTTTCAAGTGTGTAAGCGCTGTGCGACTACAGTGGTATTGCATGAGCTTTGCATGTCTCCTAGATAAGCCTTGGCTGCTCGTACACAGCTACCTGTAGAGAGCCTGGCTTTTAGACACTGCCTACACTTCACTAAGAGGGGATACCTAGACCTGGTATAAGGTGTAAGTACCTTAGGTACCCACCACACACCAGGCCAGCTTCCTACATGGGGCCACTAATACATTATTGAACATGATACCGCATCCTCACCCTCAATTACTCCTCCAAACCCTCACTTCCTGCCCTACAACCTGGTGCATCGGGTATAGCATTACCTACAGACTATATGCACAAGTAGCTTCATAAAACCTAATTCAAAGCACTACTGTACTCCATCCTCATTGTTTTTCCTAAAATGGGTATGTAGATTTAGATCACGTATTCTAGGTTCCACAATCTGCCCCAGTAAGTTCACACCATTAAACTCAGTTCATTATTTTTGGCCTCAAGGGGGTGTGTTCCACAGGATCAGATCTTCTTCACAGACATGTGCAGCTGGACAACCTATCATTACCAGCCAGTACAGAAAAATTAAAGTACAGAGACGCCTCCACCATCTCACCTGATATGTTACTTTATTTTCTTATTCATTTGTAGAGAGCCCACACGCAAGTGCTTCTTGACTCTTGGGGGAAAACGATAACCATCATAAAGGAGGAATGATGTGATGAAGCATTTTCAGCAGGGTTCTCCAACAACTAATGTGCTACTCACCTAGCTGTAGTATTTGTCTTAGAAGCTGTAGTCGCCACCTCTCCAACCGATTAGCTTGCAGATTTTCTTTGTCTATACATGGATGTGGGTCACTGTTGTCTATCTTCTCACCCCCGGTCTGTGGATCATGATCTTGTGCATGGTCCCTAGTTTAAATGGCACCAGGAGCTCATGTCCCCCTCAAGCCATTACAAGACAGCATTGAAGGAATGGAAGATCCAGTTGTTCTCATCCTCCACAACCCTCAAGTGAGCTGAGAAAACTATTATACACCTTAAGATTCCTCCTATGGAGTTCCTTTTTGATCACTTCGAAAGCGCACTGCTTTTGAATGACCTGGATAAAATCAGGAAAAAACAAGTATTTTTAAAGCATAGTTTCCTGGCTCCGGACCTGCTTGGAGAAATTGCATTCCTGTCATGATCGTTGAAGATCTTTGTGATAATTACTTTCAGAGACTCTTAGTGGGAAAAGTTAAAAGGACGAAGGATCCCCAGGGTGGAGCTTTTCAGTGTTCAACAAACAGTTTAATATTTTGCTCCTCTGCCTTCCCAAATACTCCAATATGCATGTCCACCCCCACCTTTTCTGAAATTGTGTTGAATTCCTCCCTTAGTTGATTACGGTCTATTGCATCTCGGTCTTTTCCTGCTCCAGAGTAGCTGGGTTCTCGCATAGCAGCCAATATGTCCCTCATCGTAGGCTCTTCTGTAGACACTTGGTAAAGGTTGCACAGATGCACCTCCTTTGGGAACCTGATTAACATCCAGATGTATGAATGCATGCTTGTCATATCTGTCCTTTAGTTAATAGCGTGAGTATTGCTTCGACATTCAATCCAGCAGACTCGCGTTCCAGGGTAAAAATTGGGTCTTACATTGACACTCAATCCAAAGACCCATGAGGTCGGCTTTCTATCTACCAGGGATTTTCCAGCCTGTCCACCTTTGACTGAGTACCAGTCGCTAATGTGATGCAGCATGGCTGTGAGTTCAGTTCTGTAGGAAATCCGTATTCTACTTCACTGTGAGACAAGAAGATAGATATCCCTTTTGAGGGCACAGAGACTGAAAAGTGCCCCATTCTCCACCAGTGACATCTGTCTCCAGTTTTGGAAAGTAAGCTAAGAGGGTCCCACAAGCTCTCAGTGCAGAGCAAGGAAGGCACCCGGTAAGGCACACCAAAAGACACTGTTTGCCACTTGCCCCTTCACTACATGGGGCCTGCTGTCCCACACATAATAGGTAGACCCACTGGAGATCCATAGCACAGGCTGGTGACTATATGACCTTACCTACCACAAGCCCCCAAGGCCAGTGGATTTGGAAGAGCCATAGTAGAGTTGTCCTCAATGTGTGCAGGTCGCTTTTCGATATGTAGTTGGCCCTATATATGATAGCCGCTGGCTGTACTTCCCTAGGTGTACTCAGGATGTTTTCACCACCCCAGCAAATTCAGCAGAAGGGCGTTATCTTCTGTTCACATCTCAGCTGCAGCTCCCTCCTCCGGGTGCCTGGGACCTTTGCCAGTCCCAGCAGTCTACAGCACTGGCCTGCTCCAGTTAAGTCATGGCCCCAGATAACCTGGAGCAGGAGCATACCTACAATCTCCTTGTCAGTCAGGTGAAGCACTGACACGTCCCCAAGTCACTGTTCAACATTTCTTCAAGCCTTACGGTTGCTTTATGGAAGTTGTGCAGGATTCACCGACAGTGGAACTGGGAGTCTCTGCAGTACGTGGCATCTTGGTCACTACCAGGCCACGCCCTTTACAGTATTATTTTTGTAATTTGAAAGAATGTACTTGGATGGAGACGGGTTGGATAATTAAAGGGTTACACAAGTCACACAATATCTGTTTTTAGACAGCTGAGCTATTCCTTGCATTCGACAGACCTTGCAGTTAATAGTACATACGTGCCCCGTTATCAAATCTGGCATAAGGCAACAGAGTAATAAATATGGAATCAAATACCCCTTGCTGTACATTATATGGATTTAACGAGTTGCCCAGGAGTTCAGAGTAAGGCTGAATTCCTTTACAAGGTCGTGGAACTCGGGGATTGCAGACTCCATGCATTATATAGCAATAATAATGCTGTTATAAGCTAATACAATATATCATGAAATATTTAAACAGGAGTCCTAAAGTAACGAGCACCAATAAAGTTATGCCATAACAAAAGCAAAATAGATCTGTGACTCATGAATTATCTCCATACCTCCATGCCCATGTGCTGCATCACATGCTATGTATCACTACCATGTGCCAGGTATGGCCAGCCCTGTGTCTGGGATAGAAGTGGGATACAAACCAGGTGCTGGTGAGGACTGCCATAGATTAGGGATGATGTCCGTTTACCAAAAAACACCTCTCAGATATTACGGAAATTAAATTGGCACAAACGAGAAATTCTGTCCTGCACAGACACACACAATCAGTTGCTTGTGTGGACACATACGTTCTTAAGAAAATGGTACACACTCACAAGCCAACAAAATACACGCACACATGCCCACACATGTATCCTAAAACAGTGACCCAACCTTGACTGTATGCTCTGCTACTTTGTCCTGCTTCATTATTGTACAGTAATAGTCACCCATTGTCTAGACCTGGCCTGGGTATCTGCAGTTTCCGCTTAATGTGTATTGCACCACATCGAACTTCAGGAGTGTTGCACAATTGTGGTTACTCTGGCATTGCCAGATGAAAAGGAAAAAACAGTGCTGTCGGTAGATCACAACACCAGCACTTGGCCTAGAAAACAGACAGACATGTATTCCTGTCGTCGTTACCATGGCTGCCAGATTAATCCCTATAGGGGTCCTAAAAAATGTTTGGCCCAGGGGCTCGAAAATATATGCACAGTGCATTTCTTTTGCTCTAGGGCAGTCGTTCCCAACTTGTGGTCCTTGGGGTCTGCGAAGCTTCCTCAGGGGGTCCGCGACTGCTTAGAAAATTAAATAATATTAACCGATTACATCTACAGGTTTCAGTAATGACTCAGTGGGGGTCCCCATATTCCAATAATGATTCAGTGGGGTTCCCTGGGTTCCAGTAATGATAAAGTGGGGGTCCACAGAAGTCAAAAGGTTGGGAACCACTGCTTGAGGGTCCATTTATCAATATAATTGCATGCAATCCAAGGAGAGGATTGAGGCAATATAGGGAATTTCTGATGGATACACCTACCTGTGGATTCCTCACCTAAAGAATTCTCCCCACGCGCCAGCTTTGGAAATTTTTCTCCCAGCTCTGCACGTCAACAATGACGTCACAATTGTCCGACTCCACGTGACGCAATATGATGTCATCCAGGCAATAAGAAGCCCTCGTCGACGTGCAGACGTCAGTTCCCTTTTTTTCCCCGTGCCTTCAAGTATCGTTTTTTCTTCGAGGCTACCAGGGAGCTACAGTTTCACTTCGGTGTAACTATGTCCCAGCCGAGGAAATCTGGTTTGAAACCCTGTAACCAGTGTGGGGGTCGAATGTCAGTCACGGACCCCCATGAAAATTGTTTATGGTGCCTTAGTTCCGACCATGAGGTCGAGTCATGCAGCTCATGCCAACGCACAAATCCTAAGGCCCTTAAAGAACGAGAGGCAAAATTGTTTCTTGCCCGTTCGAAGAAGAGGAAGGAGCGGCATCATCGGAGAGAGTCTTCTTCCCGATCTTCGAAGACTCATCGACGCCATGGGGACTAGCATCACGAATCACGGCGCCGATCGAGCAGGGACAGATCCCGATCCGGATCTCCGTCAGCTCGGCGCTGGCTGACGTGGGAGATTAGCCCGACTGTCACGCTTCCACCTCCGACGACTCTGGCTTCTCCGACGTCTCCATTGTCGGTGTTTGAAGTCGAGCCGAGGGCTTCTCCGGAGCAGGAGATGCCTGGTCCATCATCGGCTTCTCTTCCAGCGCCAGTTCCTCAGACTTATCTGGCTTTCCCGGCGCTGGGTACGGATCCCGCTGCATTTTTAAATGCAATGTTTAATATCTTCGCCACCATGGCGCCTAGTGGATGGCATGCTGGTGCGTCAGGTCCTTTGACCTTTAACTTGGGTGCTCTGGCTCCTTACAAGCCGATACCCTTTATGCCCTTTCTTCCTTCTGGAACTGCTTCGGCACTGATGCCCTTGGCGTCGCCCAGAAGACCTGTGACGCCGCCGACGTCTGCTGTTCCGGCGCCAATGGATTTGCCACGGATCCAGTCGACTGTTAAGTTGCCTGTGGCGCCGGAGGGTCCGGCGTTGGATGGATCCGAGGAGCGGTGCCGTTGAAGCCTTATCGACGCCGTGGCTCGAATCCAGACTCCGATCCAGGAGATTGGCTTTACGGCTCCTGGAGAAAGAGGAGTATAGCAGGCAGCATTTAGAGGAAGGTGAGATCATGGAGCCTTCGGGAGACCTACAAGGCTTAGATACAGCAAGTGGCCTGGACACTTCCCCTGAATGGGATCTGGCTTCCCCAGGGGAGTATAAGGAGGAGGCTGCTTCATTTCATGCTGTGGTGAGGAAGTCTGCGGGCTTTTTGGACCTTCCACTTCCTGCTGTGGAGGTGAAGACAAACCTCCTGACTAAAGTGCTGCATCCAGCGTCGGCGGTGGCGGAGCCTCTTTTGCCCTTCAATGAGGCTCTTTTGGACCCCATTAAAGACATCTGGAAAAAAGCCAGTGACTTCGGCAGCCGTCAACAGGGCGGTAGCGAGACGCTATTGTGTGGCCCCAGGTGATCCGGACTTTCTCACCAAGCATCCAACTCGGGAGAGTTTGGTTGTTCAGGCATCGTGCTCTTCTCGTTCAGCTCCTGGTTCGTTCCCCGGGGCCCCTGCGTACAGGGAGTCTAAGAAAATGGACCAGGCAGCAAAAAAGGCCTTTTCTTTTTGCAGCATGGCATTAAAGTCTACCAATGCGACTTGCATTTTGGGGCATTATGTTCATGCCTTATGGATGAGGCTAAGGGTCACCCTGGTTTGCCACAGGAGGTATTGGACCTATTGACGGATGCTCAGGAGGCGGCGACCCAGGTGATTCAATCTGGGCTAGACACCTCGGATTCAGTGGCAAGGGCTATGGGCAGATCCATAGCGACGAGGAGGCAGGCCTGGCTGCGTTCATCAGGTTTCTCCCCGGATGTACAGACTCCTGGACCTGCCATTTGACGGAGATAAACTTTTTGGGGCAAAAGCCGATTCTGCTTTAGAACGTTTTAAAGAGTAGAGCCACGGCGAGGTCATTGGGACTTCAGGCAACCACTTCCTGTACTTTTAGATCTTTTAGGAAGTTTAGAGGTTTTGGTCGTGGCGCTTCCTTTTTGCAGGCTCCAGGCGGCAGGACAACAATCTGCAGGAATTCTACCTTACAGATCCTTCAGGGGGAGGGGTAGAGTACGCACTAGAGGTGCCACCCAGCAGCACTCTGCCTCTTTCTCTTCCTCAGGAGGGGTGCAGCAGGGAAAGCAGCCTTAGTCCTTTACCACTCCCTGCTCACATGTCTCCGGTAGGAGGGAGACTTGCCCACTTTCTTCCCATGTGTGAGTCCATAACATCAGACTCCTGTGTCATCGGCATTGTGAAGAAGGGGTATTCTCTTCCTTTCGGGAATTTCCTCCTCCCTTCCCTCCCCGTCCCTCCTTCTGTTCGGGCGACCATCTTCTGTTATTGCAACAGGAGGTGATGTCCTTTTTGTCGAAAGGCGCAGTGGAGTTGGTTCCAGAGCAGGAGAGGGGTCAGGGCTGCTATTCAAGGTACTTCCTGATCCCCAAAAAGGATGGTCCGTTACGACCAATCCTGGACCTGAGGATTTTGAATTGGTTCCTCAAGCAGGAAAAGTTCAAGATGCTGACCCTGTCACAGGTTCTTTTGGCGCTGAACGAAGGAGATTGGATGGTGTCTGTCGATTTGCAGGATGCGTACTTCCATATTCCGATCCTCAAGCCGCACAGGAAGTATCTCCGGTTTGTGGTGGGGTCGCAGCACTATCAGTTTGCGGTCCTTCCGTTTGGTCTTACTTCGGCACCTCGAGTCTTTAAGAAGGTGATGGCGGTGGTAGCAGCGGAGCGCAGAAGAAAGGGAATAGCAGTATTTCCTTATCTGGACGATTGGTTGATCAAAGCCAAGTCTCCGGAGCTCTTGCAGTGTCACCTGCAGTCGACAACTTAGTAGTTGTTCGACCTGGGATTCTCAGTGAATGTGCCCAAATCTCACCTGGAGCCCTCTCAACGCCTCCTGTTCATAGGGGCAGTTCTGGACAAAACATTGAATCGGGCCTTTCCTCCGCCGCAGCGGATACAGGACATTCAGGCGTTGATTCCAATGTTTCAAGATGGAGCAGTCGTCCCAGTCCTCAAGGTCCTTCGTCTGCTCGGTTTGTTCGCTTCTTGCATTCTGCTGGTAATGCATGCACGCTGGCACATGAGGGCTCTTCAGTGGTGTGTCCGCAGGCAGTGGTTTCAACACAAGGAGATCTCGAGGATTCGATCAGGATCTCCAGAGACACTGAAGCAGATCTTCAGTGGTGGGCTGCGGTCGGCAACCTGTTGCAAGGAAGGCGGTTCTCGCTGCCTCCGCCAGTGGTCACAGTTGTAACGGATGCTTCCACTCTAGGGTGGGGAGCTCATCTGGAGGACCTGGAGATCAAAGGCCTTTGGTCTCCAGTGGATCAGAGGTTTCACATCAATCTGTTGGACTTGCGGGTGATACGTCTGGCTCTCAAGGCCTTCCTCCCATCCCTTTGGGGTCAATCAGTTCAGGTCCTTGACGGACAACACTACTGCGGTGTGGTATATAAACAAGCAGGGAGGAGTGGGGTTGTATCTTCTCTGCAGAGAAGCTCTTCGACTCTGGTCCTGAAGCTTCAGGACCACAAGATTTGCTTGGTAGCAAATCATTTGGCCGGAGTTCTGAACGTGCGTGCAGACGTTCTCAGTCGGCTCATCTCGACCGATCATGAGTGGCGTCTTTTTCTGGATCTGGTTCTTTACATCTTCCAGATGTGGGGATATCCGCAGATAGATCTGTTTGCCACTCAGGAGAACACGCACTGCCCGTCGTTTTGCAGCCTCCAGTATCCGGTGCAAGGAGCTTTGGGGGACGCGTTTCAGATGTCCTGGAAGGGTCAGTTACTTTACGCATTTCCCCCCATACCTTTGATTCCTCGGGTTCTGAGGAAGATCTGCCAAGACCGGGCCCAAGTCATCTTAATAGCCCCGGATTGGCCAAGAAGGGTGTGGTATTCAGACCTTCTCCAACTCTCTCTCTGCCCTCCGCTCCGTCTCCCTTACAGGGCAGACCTCCTCTCACAGTCGCAGGGGCAGGTTCTACACCCCCACCTCCAGAGCCTGCACCTTCATGCCTGGAGATTGAACGGGGCAATTTGATTTGCTTTTCTCTTCCGTCGGAGGTGGTTGATGTTATTTTATCGGCCAGGCGACACTCCACCAAATCGATCTATGCAAGCAGGTGGGCCAGATTTGTCAGATGGTGTGGAGAGAATCAAATTGATCCCTTGAAGGCTCATTTGTCCGACTTATTATTTGCTCTATCCTTGGCACAGAAGGGTTGTGCAGTTGCCACAGTTAAGGGCTATTTATCAGCGCTGTCGGCTTTTCTGTGCCTCCCAGACCAACCCTCTCTGTTTAGGTCACCTTTGGTATTGAGGTTCATTAAGGGTCTCACTAATAAGTTTCCGCCCACTCCATTTGTTATGCCACAGTGGGGTCTTAATTTAGTATTGACATTTCTAATGGGATCGTCATTTGAGCCGATGCACTCTTGTTCCTTACGATTCCTAGTTTTAAAGACTGTGTTTCTAGTGGCCATTACATCGGCCAGAAGAGTGAGTGAACTCCAGGCTCTTAGTGTAGAGTCCCCATATCTTTCCTTTTTTAGAGACAAAGTGGTGTTAAGGACCAAGGCAGCTTTCCTCCCAAAGGTTGTTAAACCCTTTCATTTGGGGCAGTCCATTACTCTCTTCCTTTTACCCTCCGCCTCATCCATCCAAGGAGGAAGAGAGGCTTCACCGGTTGGATCCATGAAGAGCATTGAGCTTCTTTGTCGACAGGACGAGGGAGTTCAGGCAAGATGATCAGCTCTTCGTTGGATACGTGGGGAAGAGGAGAGGCAGAGCAGTCCACAAGAGAACGCTGTCCAGGTGGGTCATTCTCTGTATCAAACTTTGCTAAGGAATAACAAAGAAAGAACCACCTGTAGGGCTCCGAGCTCATTCCACCAGAGCTAAGGCTGCTTCATCGGCTTTGGCTAGGGGTGGTCCTGTGGTTGACCTCTGCAAGGCAGCAACTTGGGCGTCCCTCAATACTTTTGCCAAACATTATTGTTTGGACTCTGAGGTCAGGAGGGATGGCCATTTTGCCCGCTCAGTGCTGCAGGATTTCTTGGTTTGACCATTCAGGCACCCACCTGCGAGGTGGTACTGCTTTGGGACTCTATTCTTTAGGTGAGGAATCCACAGGTAGGTGTATCCATCAGAAGAACAAGTTACTTACCTTCGGTAACGCCTTTTCTGGTGGATACATTAGCTACCTGTGGATTCCTCACGGTCCCACCTGCCTCCCCGTTTCCTGATTGGTCTTACAACAAATTCCTTGGGTGAGCACCGGTTTATTGTATATTTGTATATAATAATGAGATGTGTATATATATTTCTTTCTATATATGGTATTTTGCAAAGGAAACAGGTTTGGATAGGTATATATATTTGTTTCCATATGAGGGTGTTATTTCCATTAGTATCATTTTATATTATTGCAATAAATGTTGGTATATAATTTTACTTGATGTAATTATATTTCTCTGCAAAGGCAATGTTCACCTGTTCGCCTCAAAGGCACGTAAAAAATGGTGATAACTGATGTCTGCACGTCGACGAGGGCTTCTTATTGCCTGGATGACGTCATACAGCGTTGCGTGGAGTCGGGCAATTGTAGCGTCATCGTCGACATGCAGAGCTGGGAGAAAAATTTCAGTCGAAGCTGGCGTGTGGGGAGAATTCTTTAGGTGAGGAATCCACAGGTAGCTAATGTATCCATCAGAAAAGGCGTTACCGAAGGTAAGTAACTTGTTCTTTTGGCAGTAGAGCCTCAGTATAGACCAAGCACCACTGAGTTTAGCACTGAGACGCCTACTGCCATCTAGTGTTGGGCTCGGAGTGTTACAAGTTGTTTTTCTTCGAAGAAGTATTTTCGAGTCACGGGACCGAGTGACTCCTCCCCTTCGGCTCCATTGCACATGGGTATTGACTCCATCTTAGATTGTTTTCCCGCAGAGGGTAAGGTAGGAGTGGTAGAGTGAAAATAGTAAAGATGTCCATGCAATGGAATAGATATGTATGTACAAAGTTTGAGGGAATTAAATGTTTATTTACATATGTACAATTTCTAATTGCAACTTAAACGGCTACAGGCTCCCGGGGAGGTGGGAGGGCCCATGTGAATCTGCAGCGGAACATGCCACGAACAGATGTACACTGGGTAAGTGACATGTTCCGTTCGGTGGCATGTGTAGCTGCAGATACACATGCTGTGCATAGACTACAAAGCAGTAATCCTCCCCAAAGCGGTGGTCAGCCTGTAGGAGTTTAAGTTGTTTGAAATAATGTTCTTAGTACAAGCTGTCCTACTGTGGCTTGTTGTATTGCTAACACATCTATACAGTAATGTTTGGTAAAAGTATGAGGTGTGGACCAAGTGGCTGCCTTACAAATCTCTGTCATTGGTATGTTACCTAGAAAGGCCACTATTGCTCCTTTCTTTCTGGTGGAGTGTGCCTTTGGTGTAATGAGTACTTCTCTTTTAGCTTTTAGGTAACAAGTTTGTATACATCTAACTATCCATCTGGCTATGCCTTGTTTGGATATAGGGTTACCAGCATGGGGTTTCTGGAATGCGACAAACAATTGTTTAGTTTTACAAAATGGTTTTGTTCTGTCTATATAGTACATTAGAGCTCTTTTTATATCTAATGTTTGCAGTGCTCTTTCAGCCACTGAGTCTAGCTGTGGGAAGAAGACTGGGAGTTCCACTGTTTGGTTTAAATGAAACTGTGAAATTACTTTTGGTAGAAATTTTGGATTTGTGCGGAGAACAACTTTGTGTTTGTGTACTTGTATAAAGGGTTCCTCAATAGTGAAGGCCTGTATTTCACTAACTCTTCGTAATGAAGCGATAGCTACTAGAAATGCCACTTTCCAAGTTAAGAATTGGATCTGACAAGAATGCATGGGTTCAAAAGGTGGACCCATGAGTTGTGTAAGTACAATATTAAGATTCCACGAGGGTACTGGTGGAGTTCTTGGAGGTATTATCCGCTTTAGTGCTTCCATGAAGGCTTTAATAACTGGTATTCTAAATAGGGATTTTGTGTGTTTAATTTGTAAATAAACTGAAATTGCAGTGAGGTGTATTTTGACGGATGAAAAGGCAAGATTTGCTTTTTGTAGGTGTAGCAAATAACCTATGATGTCCTGTATGGACGCATCCAACGGTGTGATGTGTTTTGCTTGGCAGTAGAAAACAAATCTTTTCCATTTGTTAGCATAACAATGCCTGGTGGTAGGTTTTCTTGCCTCTTTAATGACTTCCATGCACTCGTTTGGAAGATTTAGATAGATTGCTAGATTGAGCATTGCTGGATTGGGGTGTCTGATCTGTTGTTTGTGTTGCGTTAACAGGTCTGGTCTGTTTGGAAGTTTGATGTGAGGTACTACTGAGAGGTCCAACAGTGTGGTGTACCACGGTTGGCGTGCCCACGTTGATGCTATAAGTATTAGTCTGAGTTTGTTTTGATGCAGTTTCTTGACTAGAAAAGGAATGAGTGGGAGAGGGGGGAAAGCGTAAGCAAATATCCCTGACCAATTGATCCATAGAGCATTGCCCTTAGACTGACGCGTCAACCGGACGCGAAGTCTTGGCATTTTGCGTTTTGGTTTGTGGTGAACAGATCTATGTCTGGTGTCCCCCACTGGCGAAAGTATTTTTGTAGTACCTGGGGATGTATTTCCCACTCGTGAGTTTGCTGGTGATCCCGACTGAGATTGTCCGCTAATTGATTGTGAATGCCTGTGATGTATTGCGCTATTAGGCTAATATTGTTGTGAATTGCCCAATGCCAAATTTTTGCGCTAGGAGGCAAAGTTGTGATGAGTGTGTTCCCCCCTGTTTGTTTAAGTAGTACATTGTTGTCATATTGTCTGTTTTGACAAGAATGTGTTTGTGTGCTAGAAGAGGTTGAAAAGCTTTTTGTGCTAGAAACACTGCTAGCAGCTCTAAGTGATTTACGTGTAGCTGTTTTTGCTCATTGTCCCACTGTCCTTGTATATTGTAATTGTTGAGATGTGCTCCCCACCCAATCATTGATGCATCTGTTGTGAGAATGGCGTGAAGCATAAGGTCTTGAAAAGGCCGCCCTTTGTTTAAATTTATGGGGTTTATAGTGTGTTTGGTGGTCTATCAACACTAGATCTTGGAGGTGACCCTGTGCCTGCGACCATTGCTTTGCAAGGCACTGCTGTAAGGGCCGCATGTGTAACTGTGCATTTGGGACAATGGCGATGCATGATCCCTAGGAGTTTCATCACAAATCGGACTGTGTAATGCTGATTTGGTTGTATTTTTGGTACCATGGTGTGGAATGATTGTACCCTTTGTGGGCTTGGACTTGTAATCGCTTTTTGAGTGTTGAGTGTAGCTCCCAAGTATTGCTGAATTTGTGATGGTTGCAAGTGTGATTTTTGGTAATTTATAGAAAACCCTAGTGTGTGTAGGGTATCTATTACGTAACGTGTGATTTTGACACTGCTGGTGAGTGTTGGCCTTTATTAGCCAATCGTCGAGATATGGGAATTACATGCATGTGTTGTCTCCTTATGTATGCCGCTACCACGGCAAGGCAATTTGTAAATACTCTGGGGCTGTTGTTATCCCGAAGGGTAATACCCTGAATTGGTAAGTTTTTCCTTGTATAACAAACCTGAGGTATTTTCTGTGAGATGGATGGATGGGTATATGAAAATACGCATCTTTTAAATCCAGTGTTGACATGTATTCTCCCTGTTTTAGAAATGGGACTACATCTTGTAGTGTCACCATGTGAAAGTGTACTGATTTGATGTATAGGTTAAGAGTCCTGAGATCTAATATTGGTCTTAGTGTTTTGTCCTTTTTGGGAATAAGGAAGTACAGGGAATAGACCGCTGTTCCTTTTAGTTGATGAGGTACTAGTTCTATGGCCTGTTTTGTCAATAGTGCCTGCACCTCTGTTTGTAACAGTGTTAAATGTTGCAACAATAGTTTGTGCGCTCTTGGGGGAATATCTGGAGGAAAATGTGTGAATTCTATGCAGTAACCATGTTGGATAATTGATAGAACCCATGTGTCCGTTGTTATGTTTGACCATTAATTGTGGAACATTTCTAGTCTTCCTCCCACAGGGGATGTGTGTTGGGGAAAGGTGATGGCAAACTCACTGCTTGGTGTTAGTGCCTTGCTTTGTAGGCTGGAATCTTCCCCTGGATCTTGGAAATTGCCCTCTGAAGGACCCTCAAAACCACTCTCTCTGATACTGTGATTGGTATGAGGGCTTTGTCTGTGAGGTGGATGGTTCTGATGGCTGTGGCCTGAACCCCTCCCCCCCCCCCCCCCCCCGATACTGCGGTTTTCTAAATGTCCCTCTTTATTGGGATGAGTAAAGTGCTCCCATCGCTTTGGCTGTATCAGTATACTTCATCTTTTCAGTGGCTGTGTCCCCTTGTGTGCCAAATAGCTGTTGCTGGTTGAATGGCATGTTGAGGACCGCCTGCTGAATCTCCGGTTTGAAACCTGACTATATAAGCCATGCATGGTGTCTAATTGTCACTGCAGTGTTTACTGTTCTTGCAGCAGTATCGGCTGAATCCAATGCAGACCTGATTTGATAGTTATTGCTTGTCCCTCCTCTACCACTTGCTGAGCTCTTTTTTTGGTATTCTTTGGGGAGATGTTGAATGATGTCGCTCATCTCGTCCCAATGAGCTCTGTCATATCTTGTGAGGAGGGCCTGGGAGTTCGCTATGCGCCACTGATTGGCTGCTTGTGCCGCTACTCTCTTTCCTGCCGCGTCAAACTTTTTACTCTCCTTATCTGGAGGGGGTGCATCTCCAGATGACTGGGAGTTGGCCCGTTTTCTCGCTGCGCTGACCACTACCGAGTCAGGGGGCAGCTGCTGGGTGATAAATCACGAGTTTGATGGTGGTGCTTTATATTTTTTCTCCACCCTTGGCGTTATGGGCCTTCCCTTAAAAGGCTCCTGAAAAATTTGTTGGGCATGTTTAAGCATGCCTGGGAGCATGGGTAACCTTTGATACTATGTATGCGTAGAGGACAAGGTATTAAAAAGAAAGTCGTCCTCCATTGGTTCGGTGTGCATACTCACATTGTGTTAAACAGCAGCCCTAGCCAAGACCTCTGTGTAGGAGGTGCTATCTTTGGGTGGAGAGGGTTTAGAAGGATAGCACTCCGGGCTATTGTCCGACACAGGGTCATCATAAAGGTCCCATGGGTCTGCATCTTGATGCGACTGCACAGTGTGTGTGGGTGACTGTGCTGTGGGTGTGGCAATAGGAGAACCAGTTCCTTGAGGAAAATGCGGAGGAGAAGGTGCTGGGGAAAACTGGCGTTGCAGAGATTGCTCTCTGGGCACCTTAGCCTTTGGCTGCTCAGTGTCCGAACGTCCTTGGAAAGCCAGTTTCCTTTTAAATTTTGAGAGGAGTTGCAGTTTGGATTTTCCCAGTATCCTTGTTGATCTGTATCCTTGTTTGTGTCTCATCAAACTCCTCCATTTGCTGAAGTTCTTCCTCGAATCTGTGTCTTTCTTTCATCTTTTTTGAAAGTCCATGTTCCTCAGTAAATGATGCTTTTTTTCGGCTCCGAAGACGTTTATTTCGATACCGAAATGCCCATGCTGATAGTAGGCCTCTGTTCTGAAAGACACTTTCGAGGTTTCGACTCAACAACTCGATGTCAAACTTTTTCGGAGACGGTGTCTTTGCTCGAGTCCGAGGACCTCAACGCGGATGTGGCCTTTTTCGGTGCCGAAGGTGTTTCTTGGTCACCGCTTGATCTTTTGTGGGTAGAGCAATGGCCTTCCAGCAGTGGCATCCCCGAGGCCTTTTGTTTAGTTTTGGACTGACTCTGGGCTTGGGTCGGGGCAGGCGTACTCACGTGCTGGCCTGCTGTGGGTGGTTGGTCTGCGTCGGAGTCGTCCGAATAGGAACCTTGGATGGAGATGGCCATCTCCTCTTCCTCGACGTCGAGGTGCTCTGTACTGCCATTTGCAGTTGTCTCGCCCTTCGATCCCCCAAGGTCTTCTTGGAATGGAAGGACCTGCAGGCCTTGCAAGTATCCTCTCGGTGGTCTGGCGACACACAGATTACAGACCCGATGTTGATCCGTGTAGGGATACTTTGCTTGGCACCGAGGGCAGAATCTGAACAGGGTTCGGTCCATGAGGCTTCGACGCTTCCTGCGGTCGGGCCGACAAGGCCCTGGATGGGCGCGAGAGCCCCGAAGGGCAACCGAAGGTGTGTTTCGCCGTTGTCGAGGTGTTAATGCAAGATGTTTCGCAATCAAACAATACCGACGATTTTTGGGGGAACGTAGTCTTTTTCTGAATCGAATAACCGGAGCGAAGAGGAACACGTCCGAACCCGATGGCGGAAAGAAAACAATCTAAGATGGAGTCGATGCCCATGCGCGGTGGAGCCGAAAGGGAGGAGTCACTCGGTCCCGTGACTCGAAAAGACGACTTCGAAGAAAAACAACTTGTAACACTCCGAGCCCAACACTAGATGGCAGGAACAGTGCACAGCATGTGTATCTGCAGCTACACATGCCACCGAACATATATATCTATATATACACGCACCACTAACATTTATACTATTACTACCTTCTACAATAATGTCTTAGCCATGAGAAGTGTTTCAGTCATTTACACACAGGCACACACAGCTTCCCTCTACATACTTGCACTAACTTTCACCAGTAAATCCTGTGCATGCACTGTTCCTGCATCTCTTAGTAAATGTGTTAACATCCATCCCTCCTCTCGCCTCTGTCGTCTGTACCATATGCTTTTCAGAATTGTGTGCAGACAGATATCTCACCCTTTTTCTCCCTGGTTGATGCAGGCTATCTTCACCTATTGGACGACCTCCAACCTGTTCTCATTGGCCCAGGTTGGCTTCCTGCGTATCCCTGCTGTGCGCACAAAGCTCCGCATTCCTGAAAAAATTAAGCACGATCCATCAGTGCTTCCACAGCAGGAGGGCTTCTTAAAGAGCCTCAAAAAAGGTAGGATCATTTTGGGGGGAGGAGGGCTAGGGGGCTATAACTGCAACCTTTGAACAGGAAAGGGCACTCTTTCCTTAATGAAATATGCTTCAGTGTGCCAAAACTACATTTGACTTTGCCATAGGTCATCAGTCGTACTCTTTGAAAAAATATTTTCAGTTCTATAATTGTGGGGTCTTAAAGTGAGGTGCACATACAGTTAATTAATCTTTACTGAGGACTCAAATTGGGTGATTGTGCTGTCTTCTATGTGAAAAGGGCCAGCAACTCTATTAAAGTGCTCGTTGTTGATTTAAAAAAAAAATATAGAAAATTAAGATAAGGTTTAACTTGGTTCTATCAAGAGGATTCTGTAGCGGTGGGTGGGAGTCAAAATTATGAAGTTGTAATTAGGATTAACAGCAGTGGGCCAGCAACTCTATTAAAGTGCTCGTTGTTGATTTAAAAAAAAAAAATAGAAAATTAAGATAAGGTTTAACTTGGTTCTATCAAGAGGATTCTGTAGCGGTGGGTGGGAGTCAAAATTATGAAGTTGTAATTAGGATTAACAGCAGTGCCCTTTAGCAGAAGGGTGGTGAGCCAGTTGTTGTCCAGTGCCGAGGTTGCAGAGGTCTGGATAAAAAGGACTACAAGCGCTACACCCTTCTAGGAAAAGTCTTGTGTTTTCTACCACTTTTTCCATACCTAGTTGCAGCAAGTCATTTATGGCAGCTTTTAGCTGGTTTAATTTCTTTACCTTTACACACAACCTTTCCTGCATAGTTCTACAATAAAATATATTATTCAACCTTATTTTGCTGCTAAACTAACCAGAAAAGGTTGTTATAAATATCAGAATTTATTACGTGGCATGCCATCACGTTCAAGCAACTTCATAGCAAAAATATAAAAGTGCTGTGCAGCACATGTCCGCTCTATGGCATGTTTTTTTTTTTTTTTTTTTTTTTTTTTTTTTGTAATCAAAATATATGCGCAACGTTTTTGTATGCCTTTCCTTCCACGCCGCAACCACCACAATCTCATTGCATTTTTGGAAGATGCTGATTTCAAGCAGCCACTTAATATGTATTTAAATTTTACCCTGAACACATAATAGAAAGGTTGCCCACTGGCAGAAGATACTTGAGGACTCTGAGCACTAGCAAGGACAATGTGGATGGCTCAAGAAAAGATGCTGATGTTTGAGAGTCTAGGGTCAGATGTACGAACACTGGATTCACTAGAAGTGATTGCAATTTGCGCACTGATTTTTAGCGAATCCAGTGGTATTTTGCAAACCAACCTATGCGCCAATAGGTCAGTTACAAAATATGAAAGAATTGCCCAATCCCTCTTTTTTTTAATTTTATTTAATTTTTTTTAACTTTTTTTGAGTGATTTTTTTATTTTTATTTTTTTTATTAAATTAATTAAAGGTATTGGCCGCTGAGGTTTTAGGAGAATTGTTTGATTCTGTGAAAGCCATTGGCTCTTGTTGCAGTTTTTCACACTTTAGTGTACCTCCTGCTAATAAAGTTCCGCCTAGGAGTCTTCTTTTATTGAGACAACTAAACCCCAGGCTGCAGCTTCAAACACTGTAGTGTCTGTTCGACTGAAACACTATGGGATATATTTGTGTTGTATTATAATTAAATTTCTACTGCGCTTACTACCCCTGACGGAGTGTTCAAGCACTTTACGCTGGGCAGTATGCTGCTCTGGATTCCAGAGTTAGTGGTTAGTCCTGTGTTCGTGGTGTTTTTGGTTATTTGGGTGGTCAGGCAGGCCATTACATACATTTACTCCAGTTTCTTTGTGGTATATTAAATTAATGGGAGTTAGGTGTGACGATTGGGGGGGGAAGCGGTACTGCGAGTACATGCAGATGGATTGGTGGCATTAATAGGTGACTTAGAGGGGGATAGGTATTGCAGAGATATGACATTCAAGGGAGAGGTTGTGATCTATCAAATGAATTATGGGTTGTTTGCATATATACATTAATAGAGATAAAAGCAAAGATGTATGTTACTTTGAAAAGGTGCTCAGAGAGGCATGCAAAGAATGGAAGGTAGACGATATTTCAAAGAAAAAAGGAGAGGTGACAATCAGAAGTTTTAAGTAAAGGACAGTTTGTCATTTCGAATTTAGGACTACAAAGGCTGCTTTTTGAGATGGCGTCCAATTTTAGAATGCAAGATTGTATAAAACATTATTTGCACATGAAGATAGCGCTATACTAGGTACGTTTGATAGGAACAACAGTCAGATAGAATGTTCTCACTTCTAAGCTGCCATTAGACCACTGCTCCAGCAAAGACAGCTTACCAGCTGGGATTGGAAGCATAAAGTAATGGCTGGACACATGTACAGGGAAATATCTAGAGTTTGAGTCTACATTCAAAGAAAACATTAATCTGAAGATCAAAACAAGGTGAGAACATATGGGGAGTAATGCAAACATTGAATAGGAGATTCTGCATGTGCTGCAGTAGATGTCTTCTGAAGGTCATCCTCAAGTTTGGCTCACAGTATTATTTACAAACAAAGTGGAATCCATTTTGGATGCCCCCGTCCTACCATGGCAACAGAAGGAGGATGAGCACGACTTCCTCAGGCAGTTGAGATTTACAACATGCATTCCTGTGGCTAGAGGGTGGACACCCAGACAAAGAGATGAGGAAGATGGTGACAGGGCACCCTTCAAAAATTCAGTGAAGACTTTGTTAGCACTGGTTGGCTGATTAGACTTTCCATACCCTAGGTACATGGCAAGGGTGTGGGGTGGAACTGCAGATAATGAACCAGATTAAAGAGCCCTTTCGGTGAGGCCCAACAATTGTCTTCCTTGATTACATTTTCAGTTAAGCTGATGACTGCCACATGCAGACTCCTCACACTTTTTTGTGCCTCTATTGTGGGTGCTCCAGGCTGAATACATCCTTGTTGTGAGGGGCATTACTAAAAAAAAAAATAGGCTGTGTGGATAGCAGTCTGTAAAGGATTTTTGAAAGGAGAGCCCTCCCAAAACGGTTCTTCAGAATATGACATTGGATGCAGTCTACAATTAATCTGCTTCAGGCAAAAAAAAAAAATCTTAAGGGCTTTGTCCCATGTCATTCCAAAACACACACTGTAATTGTTTTTCAAAGTTGACATTGGGCGGAGCTGACGTTCCCATGGCATCCTTTGAGATGACAGGCAAGATCAACGCTACTCAGATAATGCACTCACACAACAAACCATAGAAAAGTGAGCCCAGTCTTCCCCCTCCTCCCATCGCCTCCAGTAAATAAACAGTTGTGCCAAGTGTAATCTGATGGGGGATATATGAGCTGTCTTCCAGCTGAGCCTAAAAGTGCCAATTCTTGGGAGTGTGTTAAAGTCAAAAGGTATGGATGCAAAGATGCTTACTTACTACTGCACCATAGCACTATTGTGCTGTCATAGCACAAGCTTCTAACTTGAGCTCCAAGATCTGAGGGTTATTCTAGAGACCGGTTTTCCCAAACAAACAATCTAGAGGTAAATGGGAGGTTTACGTGCCTCTGCCCACACTCGTAAGATGCTTACCAAATGCTGGCTTCCTTAAATCACGCAGCTTTTTGCCCCAAGGTCAGAGTTAGGTCCCAGACGCAGCAGGAGAGCTGCAGGGGTGTGCTTCAGGACCGGCTGACTTTCACCAGGCTCCTGCAGAAGGATGCGCCAAGACTGAGGAAACTCCTGGAACCTGAAACAGCGGCACCTGTGCACTGCAGGGTCACAGAAGAGCATGGGCACCTTACATTCTGAACATAGACACAAGAGCCCCCCGGTCTGTCCACTTCCTTTCCCAGTCCCTCTCAGCTCATCAGTATCTTTTTATTCCGCTGCTGCTTGATGCAGTCTGCTAGTCCTCATCAAGTCCAAAGGGCCCAATACCTGATAGTGTCATCCTTCTCATCTTTTCTTAAGTGTCCAAGAACACCAATAAAAGAACACAAAGGTTCTCACATGGCGAGGGCAGGTGTGTTATCCTGTGTATCTGATGGGACTGGTAATGTAAGTTTCTAGCACCGTCTCAAGTAAGGGCTTCTCATGATGAAGACCTTAGTGGCTGGAATTAGGTGATTCCTTTAAAAAAGCTAGTAAAACAGCTTTCATTTAAAGGGAGCACCACAGTGGTTATCTTTGACACAAATGAAAAGTGCCTTTGTGTTTGACATGTACTGGTAAGATTATCAATGCTGAAAGTGATATACTTGTTTGTGGGTTAGATTCCTGTAACCAGAAAAGGAAGAATGATCAACCTAAAATAGCTTCCCTATTTAAAAACCTGAAATCCGAACTTATGCAATGGCCTGTGGAGATCTTTGAACTTTAGGTAGATGAGTACACATGTGTCCTCACAATTTAGCATTGATGCAAGGGTAGATTATTATTTATTAGGACATTGGAATGGTGAGTGCTCCATTGAAGACAATGGAGCAGCGCTTTGCTTCTAGTGGTTGGTGTAAGCCCGGAGCTCCAGCATTCCAATGCTTGTCTTTCACAGCCGTTGCTGTGAATGAAGGCCTCATGGAGCCAGGGTGGATTTCGCCCCCTCGGATTGTGTGAGGCCTTTGTTTGACTAATTAGAATATTCTGCCCTGATTGGCCGGCGTTATGTTCTAATAGCTTCATAGCCTGCCATAGCGGGCTGTACCGGCCATTAAAGTCCTGCACCCTTGTTAAAGGCCCTTGCCTTCAGTTCAGGCCTTTAACGCTGGAGGGGGCCTTTAATGGCCAATATAGCCTGCTGTAGCAGGCTATAAAGATATAATAACGCCTTTTTTATCAGCAAAAAGTATAGCAACACTTCATAACAGATTTTTGGACCATGTGGCATTAAGAAAGTTCTTTAAGGCACTTAAATAAACTGCTATATAATGACCATGATTATGTAAGAGATCGATAATTTCTAAAAGGAAACCTTTTTAATGAAATGGGCAACAGCAGAGAGCCTTGTATGCGATTCCTTTTAATGCAACCTTAAGATGTAAAATGATTCGAAATCTATAATACTAAATAAGGACAGAAGGGATACAATCAGCAAAATAGAAGAAAACCTAAAGAATATACAACAACAATATTTTCTGAAGACCAGAACTGAAAGTGATTGGAAAAATTGGGTAGCAGCTTGATGGGATTACATGTTTAATTACTGACAGGCACACCTGAATTTAGGAAGTCCTAGATCAAAAATGTTACAAAGGAGGTGAGTATACAGGGAAAATGTTGGCATAGTCTTCTAAAGGTAAAAATAATGAGAATAGAATTAATGTCATACCAAATCCTCATACTACTAAGGTTGCCAACGAAGACTTTGCAAATATTCTGTAAACACTGCAAAAATAAATCTACACTCGAGATCAAAAAATAGAGAGACTTGCAATAGCTCTCCCAGGACTTGCTGAGATGGAAGCAAGTAATATCATAGCTTGGCTTACTGTAAAAGAGATAGAAGAGGTAATTAATCGATTACCTAGTCCTAAGGCAAATGGGTAGGATGGGATTCCCTCACAATAAGACATTTTAAGAATCATTGACCCCATATTAGCCTCGATGCTGATGGTACAATTGAAGGTGCAGCGCCTCCTCCATCTTTTTATAAAGGGAAAATTATTAGTTTTTTTTAAACCAGGTACAAAAGCAGAAGATACTAATTCATATTGACCAGTCACATTATTAAATGACAATTATAAGATTATCACAAAAGTGGTAGTTATGGGAATGGCTAAAACAGTGACAGTATTAATAAAGATAGACTAGAATACCTTCTTTCCGGGGAGAGAGAGCTATATTTGAATACCAATTTTTTGTGGAGATTGTAGAAATTGTTAGCAGAAAACCAGACTATCCCAGCAGTAGTACTTTTGTGAGACACTAAAAAGCCTTTTGACTTGTTAAACTGGGATACCTGGTTTGCTGTTTTGTAAACATTTATCAGGCCATCCCAGCTCATCAGGTTTATTAATGGTCTTTATAATGAAGCTGAGGCTACCATAATGATAAATGGTTCTCCAGCAAGGTTTATTAATATTTCAGAGGGGCACGACATGGGTGTTGCATGCCCTAGATCCTGTTTGCTTTATTCATTGAGCCACTAGCTAGTGCAGTCTGTTCAAGCCCAACAGTTTGTCCACCAATAAATCCAATCCCCAAAATAAAATTATATGCAGATGATGATGTATGTTTTTTATGGCAGAGAAGAACACTATTGTCAACGCTTTCGGCCAAATAGAGAAATTTTCGACTATCAGTGGTTATAAAATGAATCACCAAAAAAACAACCAAACCTTTATTTAATTGCTCAACCAATATTGCTCCCAGGGCAAATAAAGCTGGATGGTCGATGAGCCAGAAAATATATCTAAAGATTTTTGTTATAAAGGTTTCAGTGTAATATACGATTTAAATTATAAACGTCTGATGAAAAAGGTGTATTTGTTGTTAAATAGATGCAGCTTTCTATTTCAAACTATAATGTGCCGAGTGACCTTGGTGAAAATGTCACTTTTAACGTTATCCGTGCTCTTCCTTGCCAGTTTGCTCATTAAGCTTAATACTACTTTTTTTTTCTTTTTTAATTAAAATGAATTCAAAAGCAGTTTTATCACAAACGGTAATCCTCCATGGTGGGGTGAGCTTGCTGTACCAAACTAAGGCTATATTATACATCTGTTTCCATTAGCTGCCGCAATAGATGGTACCTGTCCCCAGAGAGCCGTGTGCATGACAGCTCGGTGTATAGTATGATGTCTTCTGAAATAGTCCTGGATATGCTATGCCCCTTAATAACTGAATAGCTGAAACAAATTAGATATAAGACCGACATCTTTTAAATGTTTTTACTAGAAGTGCTCACTTTTTCAGACCTTTTGAAATTTCACCTTTCACCTGTTCATCTATCAACCAACTGATCTACAGAGTGTCGTTGTTCCCTTCTCTCGCTCTAAATGAAATTTAAAGATGGGAAAACAGTAGATTTGTTCAAAATTTGTGTGTTTTTTTGGGGGGGGAGGGGAGCTGATTAAACAATGGAAACTAGAAGAGTGTTTTTTTTTTTTTTAGAACAAGTAGTAGGACTGCATGGCTGGTTCTGGGCAGCATTAGCAAAACTGAAAAGTTTTTTGACATGACAGTAATAGCCAAGCCGGATAAATCTGCGAATATTCAGAGCTACTATCAGGCCTTGAAGGAGGCGAATTGGAATTTGATATAGATGTTTATAGAACAGGCTCCGATGCAACGAGTTTCATAAATTGCTTATAAATTCCCTAAAGGGACAGGGATAAAATTAACAGAAAAGAATACAGAAAAAATTAAACATTAAATGTTTGCTTCTTAAGGGGGATCAATTAGAACCAGAAATAAATCCACTTTTCCCAGATTTAAGAACAAGTCCAAGGGAGAGTGTACACAAATTATATCATCATGTCCGAATTTATAGGTATATTGGAGGAATATTTAAAAAACTTTTAATATATGTAGCTATAACGGTGGCCAGATAAAAAATAACAGCTAACTGGAAAGTCCACCCCTGTATGCAAAATGGGTAAAAATGGCTAAAATAGAAGAATTAGAAAATATCTATGCTCCTTGTATGGGGACACTGACATTTAAAAGAAGCTAGAAGTTCTAGGACTCGAAATCAGAAGACAGATAGTTAGGCATATTTGTTTATCATTAATATTAATTCAGTTTTTACACTTGACTGTATGTATTAAAGTGTTGTTTGAAATGCATTTAAATGACTTTAATAAGGTTAAATATGCAGTAATTATATGTGTATTATCAACATCCTTTACAGAAAAATAAAAATTAGAAATAACGTTAATTAAGTCACTAAGACAGCTTTGGAATCAAGCAGCAGTTCTTGCTAACCATGATTTCAATTCTATTGGTCTTCACATAGTGCAATGGGGTGAATATGCCTAATAAGTGCCTGATAACATAAGATTATTTCTGATCATTCCTTCTTTCCGAAGATTTGTCATCGGTTGCATATCCCCTGGAGACAGATTGGATTTGGAATCTTTCAGTAACTGGCCTTCACTGTTGGGGGGGGTACGCTGTCTTCATCACAGCACCAGAAGCAATACCTGCTTTACGTCACTGGAGCCATACATCACACACACCGGCACAATAACGTTCGTTTTTTTTTTTACCCGCTCTTTTCGGTGACGATTCACAACTTTTCTCCTCTTTTTCCTAACTTTGTGAATTTCTTTGCAGATTTTCTCTCGTATTCCTTACCTGTAAAGTGCTTAGGCAATGTCACCAAACTTTTTATGGCCCACGCGATGTATCTGGCTTGGTGCAAGTCACCCTCCAGGTCTAGGTCCCAGCATTTGTCGAAGTCCTCTAGAGAGAAATGGAAGAAATGCTAGAAGACGAGGAAACATAAAGAAGGGTTGCCTCCACGTCATTCGAAGTCAAGCTGTAAGTCCCATCCACCTCCTCTGGATTGAAATTGGTAGAAATTGCTGACCCCTGAGTCTCTGATGCAGTTTATGGCACCAGTTCTGGCAGATCCAGCCCTTTTACTCCATGCACTGATGGAGATGTTGCCCGATGTGTCGTTTAGGGACTCATCTTGGGATTCCACTGGCAGGTCATCCATTGACACCATATGCTCCCTCTGTTCTGGAGTTAACACTCACAGCGTCAACTGTCCCAGCGCCTAGACACCAATAAACCCATCACCGGCACAGAGACCTATGCTGACACTTGGTCAACTATAGCCACTGCCTCCGACAGCGTGACTCATACCGAAATCTGGAGCTATCCTGATGAGACCTTGAAGAAAAACCAGAGGATAGTGTAAGAGGAAAGCTTTAGAGAGAAACAGAGAAACTTCTCCTCATGTTAACAGTGCTGGCAAATGATGTGATCAGAAAATAAACGTGTTCCTGGAGGAATTATTTATATTCTAATCAGCAAAACAATATATTGGTCAGTATAATGATCCAACAGCAAACCATCAGGGAATATTCAAATAATCAATCAACAGCGTATTGTTATTAGCAAAAATATATATATTTCTATATATAAATAAATCAATATAATATCCCAAGCATAGACAAGGCACTATATAAAGCAAATGCAAAAAGAACAGTTGATGGACGGAATGCAGAACGAATCATTCACCCTCAGTCACAGATCTGGGTTCGATACATCGTTTTTTTTTTTTGTTTTTTTGCTAGCCATGCCATTTCAGTTTGGATCCTGCCATGTGCAAATAAGTCTTGACCCTGCTCCCCATGGAACAACCCAGTTCGAACTGCCAGGCCAGGTCCTCCCTGGACCGGAAACGAGCATCCTGGGACCGGTTTCCGGCTATCACCCCTCATCAGCTAGGGTAGCCTGAATCTGGTGGTATGGTGAGCACGGGACTCACATCTGGGCATACCCTTCCCACTTAGGACGACAGATGCCAGTGACTGAGGTTAATTCGAGGATTCCATCCATCACCTTGTTGCTTTTGCATATTATTTTGTGTATAAAGCAATACATCAATATAACTACTCTGGCGCCACCCCACAATCCCTGTACATTTTGTAGTGTATATTAAATCCAGGGATCAGAGGAAGCATAAAATCCTCTTAACCATTCAGGTTTACAAATCTGCAGTCCTTTATAATTTTCATCCTTGCATTTCAAATGTTCAGAGAGGAGCGAAGCACCATATGTCATAATCAATGCTGTTAAATAGGACACATTATTGACATTTCAGTCTCAATTGGCCCAAAAAGTCTATGAAACCATCATCAGGACCCACTGTTGGAAAGGAACAAAACCTGAACTGGCTTGCCAAATAATTAATCATGCACTAGGCTCCAAAATATCATATGCATCAATTTTAATTAAAGTAGAAGACTTTTTAATGAGCAGAAGAACTGTTGCTCCAATTGGAAAAAACGCATGAATAAATCAGCAATTTCACAAATGATCAGAGGGGGTACCGCATGATACAGAAGATTGTAGTGAATCAGCCAGTATGCTGCCACCCCCTTATTCTAATACATCAGAATGCTTGGCACTGCAGAACCCAAGTGGATCGGACATTTTCCCTGACAAACAAATGTGTTATTCAAAGTCGGCCCCACAGAAGTGACTTCTCTTCATGTTGTCCACAGGAAGGCAGCTGACTTGTTAGAATTGCCTGTACATCATCTGGAGTCTAGGGCATAGGTTATTAGCCTGTGGTACCAGGATCCCTGAGGATCCGCAAAGCCTTTTCATGAGGACCACAACTAAAAACTAATAACTAGAAAATGAAAATACCATTAACAGGTTAATAATGTGTATATAAATTAGGAAGCAAAATTGAAAATTTTAAAACGTTTTTGTTTTGCAAGTGAGTCAAAGAGAATATAGTGTACATGATGGCTTGCCTTAACTGAATTTAGAAAAGTTTGAACGTTACCATTAAGTTTAAATTTGTAATTTTTATATATATATGTCTTCATGAATTAAATCAAATAATTCAGTGTTTGTGTGGTCCAAATCATTGAAATTGCTTAGAACAGGGTCCCTGGATTCCAATAATTATTCAGTTGGGGTCTTCGGATGCCAGATGACACTGATAATTAAGAGGCGGGGTCCACAGAAGTCAAAAGATTAAGAATGACTGGCTTACGGTGATTATTCTTAGTTCCTACTACCTTCTGTACCTTCGGTACTTACACCTTATAGCAGGTCCAGCTATCCCTTATTAGTGAAATGTAGTAGTGTTCTAGCACCTTAGGCTGATAGAGGTAGCTATAGCAGAGCAGCTTAGGCTGAGCTAGGAGACATCCAAAGCTCATGCAATACCACTTATAGTTTTACAGTACTTATACACAAGTAAAGGCAATAATCAGTGTTACCAAAAATAAAGATATTTATTTGGGTGACACAGTGCTAAAAATATCTTGGAGACAATACTCCTTCTGGAGGTAAGTATTATACACAATATATACACTAGACACCAAAATTAGACAAGTAAATAGTCATAGAACAATGCAAACAGTAGCAAATCCTATAGAATGCAATGCGAGAAAATAGGTCTAGGAGCGAGACAAACCATATACTATGAAAGTGGAATGTGAATCACAAATTCCCCCTCTAGACAAGTGTAGTGTGTGCAGAATCGCTGGTGCCAGTAAGAATTATGTAAAGGTAAGTGAATTACCCCACCCCAGAGCCCAGAAAATCAGGAGTAAAGTACTGCAAGTTTCCTTAGGACACAATACACCTCGTTTTTGGGATTGTGCAGCAGCCAATCACGTCCAAGCAAAAAACAACTGCTGGATTATTGGACCTGAAGACCTGCAAAGGAAGGGGACCAAGTCCAGAAGTCAAAAGAAGTTCCAGGATGGACAGGAGCCCCTGCCAACCCAGAAGAGGGTGCAAATAAGAGTCGCCGGTTAGTCGAAGACTGCAGGAATGCACCCTAGGAAGATGCCAGCGGGTTCCCGCGTGATGCAATAGATGTCCCACGGCGTGAAGATCGTTGCAGACGAGATTTCGTGTTGGAAGTCGCCAAGAAGCCGTGGCTACGACAAAAGTGCGTTTTGCATCAAAATTGCGCTGGATGGACCCAGGAGGGACCTGGGGGCCTCAACTCTGTGTGAGGAGGAAGAGGGGGGCTCTCAGCACTTCAGAGAGGCCTCAGGATGCCAACCAGCACCCCCGGGAGTAGCAGGATCTGGGTTCAAAGGAGGTGCAAAACACGGTTGATGCAGCACAACAAAAGAAGGTCCCACGCCTCCGGAGAACAACTTAGCGAGATGAGCGTCACAGGATGGAGTGCTGGGGACCTGGGCCAGGCTGTGCACAAAGGAATTTTGCAAAGAGTGCACAGAGGCCTCAGGAGGCGAAGAAGACTCAGTACACAGGGGTACCGTCACTCTCTGGGAAGGCAAGGTCTTACCTCCTCCAAATTGGGTCAGCAGGACCCAAGAACAGTCTGTCGATGATGTCCACCCTCTGTGTCTTTAGGAGCCCACTCGTTGTTGAGAGGAGTTCCAGGGTACCGGTCGTCGTCTTGGAAGGTGCCTGCGTGGAGCAGGAGAGTGACTCCGTCACTCCACAGGAGATTTCTTTGGTTCTTCTGGTGCAGGATGAAGACAGGGAGTCTCCAGAGCGTGCACACAGTGGAAACTGTTGCAGTTGTTGACTTGGAGCAGAGGTTTCTGAAGAAAAGTCTCTCTTGTAGACACTTCGTTGCAGTTAGTGGTTCTTGGAGCAGGCTGCGGTTGATCAGAGGTCAGAAGAGTCAGAAGTTGTTGCAGAGGATTCCTGAAGGAAATTTGCAAGCAGAATCTGAATAAAACCCACAGAAGAGACCCTAAATAGCCCTGAGAAGGGGATTGGCTACCTTATTAGGTATGGATCTTTCAGGAGGGGTCTCTGTCTTCACCTGCTGGCACTGGCCACTCGGAGCCCTCCAGAGTGCCCCCACACCTTGCAAGGCAAGATGGCTGAAGCCTGGGACACACTGGAGGAGCTCTGGGCACCACCCCTGGGGTTGGTGATGGACTGGGCAGTGGTCACTCCCCTTTCCTTTGTCCAGTTTCCCGCCAGAGCTGGGGAGAATGGGTCCCTGAACCAGTGTAGACTGGTTTATGAAAGGAGGGCACCATCTGTGCCCTTCAAAGCATTTCCAGAGGCTGGGGGAGGCTACCCAACCCAGCCTGTAACACCTATTTCCAAAGGGAGAGGGTGTAACACCCTGCTCTCAGAGGAAATGCTTTGTTCTGCCTTCCTGAGACTGGGCTGCCTAGACCACAGGAGGGCAGAACCCTGTCTGTGAGGTGGCAGCAGCTGTAGCTGCAGTGCAAGCCTCAGAGAGCTGGTTTGGCAGTACTGGGGGTCCATGGTGGAGCACCCAGGATCCATGGAATTGGCTCCCCAATACCAGATTTGGAATGGGGGGACAATTCCATGATCTTAGACATGTTACATGGCCATATTCGGAGTTACCATTGTGAAGCTACATATAGGTATTGACCTATATGTACTGCACGCGTGTAATGGTGTCCCCGCACTCACACAGTCCGGGAAAATGGCCCTGAACTATGTGGGGGCACCTTTGCTAGTGCAAGGGTGCCCTCACACTTAGTAACTTTGCACTTAACCTTCAGCTAGTGAAGGTTAGACATATAGGTGACTTATAAGTTACTTAAGTGCAGTGAAAATGGCTTTGGAATAGTGTGTGCATTATTTCACGCAGGCTGCAATGGCAGTCCTGTGTAAGGGTTTGTCTGAGCTCCCTATGGGTGGCAAAAGAAATGCTGCAGCCCATATGGATCTCCTGGAACCCCAATACCCTGGGTACCTAGGTACCATATACTAGGGACTTATAAGGGGGGACCAGTATGCGAATAGAAATTGATAAATGGTAAATGAAGTCACTGGCCTACAGTGACAAATTTAAAAGCAGAGAGACCATAAGCACTGAGGTTCTGATTAGCAGAGCCTCAGTGACACAGTTAGGCACTACACAGGCATACACATTAGGCCACAAACTGAGCACTGGGGTCCTGGCTAGCAGGATCCCAGTGAGACAGGCAAAACACACTGACATATAGGTTTTTATCTATGAGCATTGGGGTTCTGGCTAGCAGGATCCCAGTGACACAGTAAAAACACACGTACACACACTCACAAACAGGCCAAAAGTTGGGGGTAACCATGCTAGAAAGAGGCTACTTTCTCACACCTTTTACATCTTCGGCTGAGCAACTGTTGCCCTTCAGTGAGGCACTCTTCGAACCTGTGAAAGACATTTGAAAAACATCAGCTCCTGAGATATGTTGGTGATGCACATGGGTGTTGGCTCTATCGTCCGATTGCTTTTTCTCCACTGTAGAGTTCAGACCTTTCTCACCGAGTTCTTGGTCAATCCCTTGTGATGTTGCCACCAGGCCATTCACATCATCTAGATGCATCAGTAGAGAACAATCATTGCGTCTCTTTTGTGTCTCCCATTCGACACCCAACAATGTTCCATCTGGGATGGAAAGAACTCCATTCACGTACTGCCTGAAGTGTTGCATCAAGTATCCAAGGGCAGTTCTCCAACAGGTGTGCAACCTTTGTCTGTTCCCAGAGCACAACGAGGCCTCCTGCTCTGCATGCCTCCCCTTCTGGAGTAAAAAGAGTCTGCATTACCGTCTGGATCAGTGCATCTGTTCCGCTTCCATGGCTGACCAACAGGGCAACGATACTCTAGATTTTTTTTCGGAGGCAAGTATGTTGAAGCCAAACCGCTGCCAGAGACTTTCACTGTATAAGGTCAAGTCCTTGCCTTGGAGGAGAGTTCTGCCTCTGGCGCCAAGGCAGATGAACCAATGCCTCAATCTTATATATCAAAGACGGCTGCAGTAAGTAAACTGTTACCGCTTCTCACACAGATGAGATACCAGGCAGAAGCTAAGCATCTCGCCCGAGGTGACGGGAGGGGGGTCTAGCTTAATCTGAACCAAGTCCAACAGAGGGCTGCCGGACCAACACTACCAGAAGGTCTTGTTCGTATCCAGGAAACTGCTTTGGACCTGGTGCCTTCCCAGCTATCTGCTCTGAAGTCCATGCAAAAGCCACACCTCCCACTTCAACTACCCCTTCGGCGTCAAAAACACCCTAAAAGCCAACTTGGGACTCAAAAAAATCAGAGCAGAAATCCATCTTGGTGTCATCAGGCCAGTGCCCATCTTTGGCCCGAAACGCCCCGGCATCCAGGGCACAGTCTTATTCCACCCCCAAGGATCAAGACCAGCCAGTCCTTCAACGCCTTCAGGCAGAGCTTGGCGCACATTAGCAGTGCATCCTAATACCACACCTAGAAACTGTTTGGATCCTGGCTCAGCCAAGGACTCGCACAAAAAGCTCACCTTCAAGGAAGCCCTCAACCCAATACTGGAGCTAGCACACAAGATGCCTCAACGCCTTGATAGAGGCAGTACTTCACCTCATCCTGTCCCTCAACTTCCTCCTCCACATCTTCCCCCTTTATTTGCCTTCCTCTCCACCAGTGCCCTTTCACCACTACCACTTGCAGACCCCTAACCTCACTCTCCACAGCCCTCCCCTCACTTTGGGTTTGGTGGAGACGGTCCTGGGGCCCAGAGTGAACTGTATGACATGCCTTTACATTCACAGGATGAGCCATGGGATGACTACAGCACCGATCCACTTGGGAAAACCAGCCCTGACTTGTACAATGCAAAGTGCTCCCCACCATACAGCACTCCTTCATACCAGAGAGCAGCCATCTACCATAAGGAAGAAATGCATAAACAGCCAGAGGATGACTATTTCCTGCCGGAGACACTCTCTTCCACCCAGTGTTCCATACGTTTCCATACTTAAGGGAATGCTTAAGTCCGCTCCTGTTATCTTTAAGGAGCTGGCAAAGGCTTGAGTCATCACCCCAAGGGTCAGAAAAAAGGCATCTCCTTCTGAACCTGTATACGTTAGGAGCCAGCTACCACCTGTCTCCCTCATAGTTCACACTGCCTGCAAACATGCCAATGCCCAGGACATGGGAGATGGAGTGCCTCCCAACAGGGAAAACGTGGCAGGGAGCAGGTTGCTGCCCAATCTGCTACGCATTGGCATATCACCAATTCTGTGGGATTACTTTCCAAATACGATAGGGCACACTTGGATGAAGTGGAAGAGCTTCTTCAGCACCTCCCAGACCAGTCCAGAAAACGGGGGCAAGACCTTCTGCACAGGGCATAATAATCTTGAATACTAATATTCAGTGTGCCCTCAATGAGGCTGTCAGCGCCGCCTGTAGAAATAATTCCAGTGTCCTCCAACGACACACCTGGCTGCGTATTTCCGGCTTCAGGCCGGCAGTACAGCAGCATCTACTCAACTTGCCCTTCGATGGGGAGCATCTCTTTGGGCCACAGGTTGACCAGATGCTGGTAAAAAAAGAAAGACATGGATACCACATGGCTCCTTTTTCTGGTATTAGTTCCATGAGGTGCTAAAAGTTCCACGTGCATTTGGAGGGCGGCGGAGGCGGCACCATTTGTTTCCTGAAGGGCAGGAGCCCTTTAAAACCACCTCAGCGCTCCTGCCTCGCGGGACGCGCATTTGGAGTGCGGCGGAGGCGGCACCATTTGTTTTCTGAAGGGCAGGAGCCCTTTAAAACTACCTCAGCGGGACGCACGCGGGCGGCGCCTGGGCCAAGGGCGGGCCCGTCACGCACCAGTCGGCGACCGGAGGAGGCTGGGCTGGGCCACACCATTTTCATCTTGATACTGAGGTCGGTGACTAGCGGTCGAACACACTGTAATCGTCAGGACATCATACCGCCATAGGTGAGCAGCATTTGTGCCCTTCTGTCGTTCTAGCTTCTCCAACAAGGCCCCAGTGGGGCGGAAACAGGGTGGGAACAGGGGAGGAAAAGCACCTATAGGAAAAGACTGACAAAAAATACCGGCTGGATAAAAAGAGTCCAAATAGTCAAGATGGGTAGACGGAAGGGGGGGTACTCTTGGAAAAGGCCGGTAACAACAAGACCCTAGATGGATTTCTCTAAAAAGCGGTTGGGGCATTAGAAAAGGAAATCGAAATGGTGGAGTGCCGTCTAACTGCCCCCCCACTGACGGGAGTTAATTGCCTATCCCTATCCCCCCGCAAATTCCAGTACAATCCCTCCATCCACCCGATTTACAGCCTGCCTCGGCTATCTCACCTCTAACTACCCAAGAGTCTGCTGTGGAGACCCAGGAAAATGTTACACAGACTCCAGAACTTACACAGCCTCTCTTAGATAGGTCTGTACCCAACCCAGAGCACAACACAAAGGGTAAAAGAAAACGAGGTGAGGCAAACATAAGGAACAAACGGGCCCGCATCTTGAATTCCCCCAATCATGTCGCACCAACTCGGAACAAGGACTATATATTAGCCCAAGCATCTATCAATGACCGCCCAGAAATTGATTATATAATTGAACATATAAAAGACGAGCTCTCCAAAAGGCTACACCCTTAACAACTCGCCTACAAGCCATTGAGGAGAAACTAGAAGGTTTTATTAAGTCCAAGCAGATGAAAATCCCTCCCTCACCCGACTTGCAGTATTCCTGCCGAATTCTTCCCCCGAGCCTTCTAGGCAATAGTGCCAGTAGCCTTCCCCTACCATTGGGCATGGATCATAATCCTCCAATGATCTGCCCTGATCCTTTATACCAACCAGTGAGGGCTCCAACTGTTAGGTTGGTCAATGCCTCAAAAGTCAAGTGTTCTAAGACTGCCTCTCCCTTTCCGAGGGGGAATGACGGAGCTGCTTCTTCCATTAATATGGGTACAAAATCCTACAAAGATACCCCTGATCAGAACTACCCATCAACAGATCGGATGTATAGGGTTCAAGGAACTAATCCGAGAACTTTACATCTACTGCCGGAAGCCTGCCCATACGTTCTTGTTATCACGAGTGTTCCCAAACTTAAAACCAGCATTCCCGAAACATTTACAGAACTGGAAAATAGGGTCATTCATTGGCTACACAGTAACGCTAGATTTGCATTCCATATGGTACCCTCAATATTAATGGTGAGGAGAGTGGGTTGGGTGGGTCCACTCAAGAAACCCGGCATGGGGGATTGTATTGTTATCAATTTTGATTCACCCACCCTTGTCCAGCAGCTGTCTTTGAATGTGTGCAAATCCAACCCTCTAGGGGGAGAAGTATCTCTGTGTAGACTCCAGGCTTTCTACCCTCATAAAGTTTTACCAGCTATTAAGGGGGCGCCAATGCCACCCAGAGGTGCTACTAGTTCGCAGATGCAGCTTGACCCCCAGTTGGGACGTATCTCCCTTTCACCATCTCTTTCTGAAATTGATTGACTAAAAATCAGCCCTGCGCATGGCCCATCTAAGCCTCAAGGAACTAGAAATTGGGATAAGAATTATCCTATAGCCGGAAATACTGAAACACAAGGAATAGGATTAGGCAATCCTGAGGCTGATCAGATTCTTACCGTAGACATCAGAGACTCCACGCTAACCCTCACACTAGCCCAGATAGAACCCCCTAGGATGGAAAACAGTCCCCCTCTTTCCCTCTGTGATCAGAGGTTGGAGATCTGTATTTGGGGAGCTAGTAAGGAGGGTAAGGCGCATGAGATCAACCCAGCTCCGGATATAATAGGTCCCAGTAACTATGGGTCCTCTCCACCTGTCCGGGCATTCGAATCGACTATGCCAGGCCCGATCCAAATGGGGCAAGTAATATCTTGGGTGATAACGTAGCGGAAAACCCAACCGAGGCCAGTCTAGCTATGATTGAAAGGGGTACTAAACCTCCCCATGGCACTTCATTTGCAAGAGGGCACTCTACGGCTAAAGCTCCCCTAGATAAAATAGACGGTTTAGACACAGTTCTTAGCTGGAACATTGCAGGGTTGGAGAATAAAATGAGTATCCCTGAATGGGGCAAATTTATACAGGGAGTGCAGAATTATTAGGCAAGTTGTATTTTTGAGGATTAATTTTATTATTGAACAACAACCATGTTCTCAATGAACCCAAAAAACTCATTAATATCAAAGCTGAATATTTTTGGAAGTAGTTTTTAGTTTGTTTTTAGTTTTAGCTATGTTAGGGGGATATCTGTGTGTGCAGGTGACTATTACTGTGCATAATTATTAGGCAACTTAACAAAAAAAATATATATACCCATTTCAATTATTTATTATTACCAGTGAAACCAATATAACATCTCAACATTCACAAATATACATTTCTGACATTCAAAAACAAAACAAAAACAAATCAGTGACCAATATAGCCACCTTTCTTTGCAAGGACACTCAAAAGCCTGCCATCCATGGATTCTGTCAGTGTTTTGATCTGTTCACCATCAACATTGCGTGCAGCAGCAACCACAGCCTCCCAGACACTGTTCAGAGAGGTGTACTGTTTTCCCTCCTTGTAAATCTCACATTTGATGATGGACCACAGGTTCTCAATGGGGTTCAGATCAGGTGAACAAGGAGGCCATGTCATTAGATTTCCTTCTTTTATACCCTTTCTTGCCAGCCACGCTGTGGAGTACTTGGACGCGTGTGATGGAGCATTGTCCTGCATGAAAATCATGTTTTTCTTGAAGGATGCAGACTTCTTCCTGTACCACTGCTTGAAGAAGGTGTCTTCCAGGAACTGGCAGTAGGACTGGGAGTTGAGCTTGACTCCATCCTCAACCCGAAAAGGCCCCACAAGCTCATCTTTGATGATACCAGCCCAAACCAGTACTCAACCTCCACCTTGCTGGCGTCTGAGTCGGACTGGAGCTCTCTGCCCTTTACCAATCCAGCCACAGTCCCATCCATCTGGCCCATCAAGACTCACTCTCATTTCATCAGTCCATAAAACCTTAGAAAAATCAGTCTTGAGATATTTCTTGGCCCAGTCTTGACGTTTCAGCTTGTGTGTCTTGTTCAGTGGTGGTCGTCTTTCAGCCTTTCTTACCTTGGCCATGTCTCTGAGTATTGCACACCTTGTGCTTTTGGGCACTCCAGTGATGTTGCAGCTCTGAAATATGGCCAAACTGGTGGCAAGTGGCATCGTGGCAGCTGCACGCTTGACTTTTCTCAGTTCATGGGCAGTTATTTTGCGCCTTGGTTTTTCCACACGCTTCTTGCGACCCTGTTGACTATTTTGAATGAAACGCTTGATTGTTCGATGATCACGCTTCAGAAGCTTTGCAATTTTAAGAGTGCTGCATCCCTCTGCAAGATATCTCACTATTTTTGACTTTTCGGAGCCTGTCAAGTCCTTCTTTTGACCCATTTTGCCAAAGGAAAGGAAGTTGCCTAATAATTATGCACACCTGATATAGGGTGTTGATGTCATTAGACCACACCCCTTCTCATTACAGAGATGCACATCACCTAATATGCTTAATTGGTAGTAGGCTTTCGAGCCTATACAGCTTGGAGTAAGACAACATGCATAAAGAGGATGATGTGGTCAAAATACTCATTTGCCTAATAATTCTGCACTCCCTGTAGATGAACACAAAATATGCCTTTTTCAAGAAACGTGGGCACTGGAGCCCAAATATAGAATTGGTTTCAAAAGATATTGGGTCCCAGCAAGTAAGGCGAACTCCGGGAGGCCCTCAGGCGGGCTGCTTATATGGCTTAGCTGCTCCCTCAAATGCCGGATTGAAATAGTAGATATGGGCTGTCCCGATCTGATGGGTTTATCAATACCATCCCTTAAGGAGAAACCGCTCCTAATAATTAACATCTATAACAGGAGCTTGGGTAGTAAATATGAGTCAGATGCATTGACTATTTTGGATAGTTTCCTTTCCTGCAAATCCTCCTCCCATTTTATTCTTATCGCAGAGGATTTTAATGTTACTTTTGAACCCTATTCGTTGGCCCAGGAACTATACAAAGAAGAGGACGCTCATTGGGGCATTCCCCAACTGGTGTCAAGCAAAAGACCGAGAATGAACAGATTAACACATCAAGTTGTGGACATTACACTGGCACATGGCCTTCGGGCCTGTAACGGTTGTTCCCGCTCGGACCTTGACCTTCATCCTACATTTAGGGGTGGAACCCAGAAGAGCCAGATAGACTATATTTTGCTTGATATTCGGCTGTGGGGTCATATGGTTGACATGAACTTTGTAGAACTCGAGGAAAGTGATCATGAGCCACTGATTCTATCGCTTAGGAGTCTATTACCTCTACTTGAAGCCCCTTGCCCCAAGATTTACGAGCAGCAGCTTGCATTGACAAATAATAGACGAAACGTCAAATGGGAATTTGTGAGCACTGACACAGGTATAATGACATCTGTGTATAGCCAGTTGGCTGATCATATGGAGCGTATACCCCTGCTTTTAGAAGATAGTGAAGGGCTTATAGCAGCCCACACGCAACTGTTTAATTCTTTAAAACACCTTTTCACCAAAGAGATTGTCAATAAAGCAAAAAAGAAGTGTAATGCAAGGTGGTTCAGTGCCGCATGCAGGGAAGCACAGCACAAACTATTGAGAGCTTTAGGAGGGGGCCAGACAGAGCATATAAGGGAAGCAAGGAAAGATTACAAACAGGAACTAAGTAGAGCCCGCAGGAGATGGGATGAACTCAGATGGGCCTCCCTCCTGGAGTCTGCAAAAGCAAATGATACCTCGAGATTCTGGAAACTGGTGGCAGATGCTAGTGAAGAAGCTAACCGTTCGCCTGGTGCCTCAATACTCCCTGTAGAGTGGACAGATCACTTTGGCCGATTATACTCTCCCTCACATTCACCACACAGTAGTCTTTGTTCGTACAGACAACACAACTTCCATATTTTACTCACAGTAACAGAGGAGCACTCACTCTCTACTGTTGTCTGCTCTAGCACAGGGCATTTGGCGGTGGACAATCCATCACAGGGTACACTGACTGATCGAATACTCGAATGCCTGGGGGGGGGGGGGGGGGGAGGGGGGGGATGTGGTTAGTGGACAACAAATTTGTAGACCTTTTAAGCAGGATTCACCAACACTAATAGGAGTGGGAACTCCACCTACAATTTCTCTTCTCATACTTCTTTTTTCAGGTGTTTCCCCACATAGACCTCTTCACCACTGCTGAAAGCACAAAATGCCCGAGTAGGCACGCTCAGGCATCCTAACCTCAAGCAGCTCAATCTTGCGATTTGGCTCCTAGAGTTTGGCTACCTCATCCTGCCTTCATAATGTATAACCATCCTTAAGGAGGCACGCAGGCCTACCATCAACCCTTGCTGTGCAGCGAAACGGGAAAGGCTTGTGCACTACTGTCTTCTTAGACAATTGACCCTCTCTAGGCACCTGTCCAAGATATTATCTGTTATCTTCACTTGCAGAAGTCCGGGTTCGTTTATACTTCAATCAGACTTCCCTTGGCTTCTCTCACTGCTTATAGGAAGCAGGATTCTGGTTGTAGTACCCCTCTCCACTTTTTGCCTGCTGTCAGTGGGGTTAGACTATAGTACACGGGAATCCTGCTAATCTGGACCTCAGTGTCTGTGCTCTCTCCTCTAAATTTGGTTGCTGGTAAACTTGTGCGCCCCACAATTGGTATACTGGTGCACCCATGTAAGTCTCTAATATATCTTACTTAGGCACCCAGGACATTGGTACACCAGGGGCCTCCCATGGGCTGAAGCATGTGTTGTGCCACCCATGGGAGCCCATGCAAACTGTGTCTGCAGGCCTGCATTGCAGCCTGGGTGAAATGGTGGATACACCTTTCACTTCAGATATAAGGCTTGCCTTATATTGTGGTCACAGCACTTGGTCACTGTAAGTCACCCTCTGGTAGGCCCTTTAGCACAAGGGCAGGGTGCATGTCCCTAAGTGTAAGAGTAGTCCTGCATGAGCAGGGTACCACTACAAACCCCAGACTCCATTCCCTGGGCATCGTAAGTGCGGAGAAGCCATCTTAAGGTATGTAGTGGACAATGGTCAACATGAGTGGTCAACTACATAATGGCTTCTCCGAACCTAGGCATGTTTAGTAACAAACATGTTGGAATCGTGCAACTACACTGATTCCAGTGGTAGTTGCATGATCTCATGTTCACTTTGGGTTCCTTAGAGCAGTGGTTCCTAATCTTTTGACTTCTGTGGTCCCCCACTTTATCAGTACTGGAACCCGGAGACCCACACTAAATGATTATTGGAACCTGGGGACCCTCTAATGAGTCATTACTGAAAAATGGGGACCTAATCCGTTAATATTAAAATTTCTAAGCTGTCGGGGACCACCTGAGGAGTCTTCGCGGACCCCCATGGGTACCCGGGCCACAGTTTGGGAACGACTGCCTTAAAGGATCCCCCAATTCTGCCTGTACAGCCTTACGGGGTCTGGCTGCTAGCCCATGCTGTTGCCATCAGACACTGTTCTGCCCTCCTGCAGATGAACCCAACTCAAGCAGGGGAAGGCAGAACAAAGGATTTCCGGCAAGAGAGAGGTGTGACAACGTCTCCCTTTGCTATAGGTGTCACTGGGCAGGGATGGGTGTCCTGTGAGCACTACCAGACTGCTTTTGAAGGGCACATTTGGTGCTCTTCTTTTATAATCCAATTTGAACCAGTTCAGGAACTCCCAGTTCCTACTCTGGCGCAAAACTACACAAAGGACAGGGTACTGACCACCCTCCTGTCCAGCTCCCTCCACTAGGGAGGTGCATAGAACTCTGGTAGGTGGCCAGTTGAATCTGCCATCTTGGAAACAAGGTAGACAGAGGCCCTTGGGAGCAACTGACTCGTTAGGCCAGGTAGATGAACTTCCTGACCCCCTCTGATAGGTGGGTCACCACAGAGAGTGACCAACCCCCTTTTTAGGGCTACTTAGGGGCTCCCCCGAGGGTGGGTCCTCAGATTCGTCAAGCAAGACTCTGCAAGGAACTCTCTGCAAGACATCTGCTCCTGACCCCAGAGCTGCTGCTGGTCTGCTTTTGGAACTGAAACAAGACTGTATCCAGTTGGGAGGGCTCCCACTGCAACATTGATTCTCCAGCAAAGATTTCTGCAACATCTGTGGCTGTGCATCCTCCAGGGTCACAAGGACTCTGTTTGCATCCAAGAAGCAAGAAGGAATCTCCCTTGGAGTGAAGGAGTCAACCCCCCTGCATCCGCAGGCACCTCCAGACGGCGACCAGCTTGTGGACCATGCTGTCTCATGGAGAACGAAAAGGTTCTGCTCACAGGTGGTGGTTCTGTGGTCCTCTCTGGGTTCCCCTTGTCTTCTGTCCAACTTGGGAGACAGTGGGCCCTTGCTGCAGCCACTGAAATGGAACCCCTGTGCACCATGACTATTGCACTTGCCAAGGCTTGTTGGCTCTTCCTCCAGGAGATCATCAGGCTCCAGCAATCTGCCACTCAAAGATCAGTTTCCACTCTGCATCTCCTGTTTTGTTGTACTGCGGTGGCCTCCCTCCGACTCCGTGTGCCTGCTGCCAGTGGGTCACTTGTGGGGGCGTCTCCAACTCCAGTTAGCTTTCCTCCCTGCTGAAGGCCTGCCCCGACTCTCATCTAAGGGTCCAGTGACTAGACCGCGAAAGCAGCTGGACAACTGAGGCTTCCATTGACTCCAACAAGGGTTTCTGATGCCAATTCACCCCTATGCACCTGGGCTCCCTGGTGTAGGTACTCTGGTCTTCTGGGTATCCACAGCTGGGGGCACTCTCTAACCTTCTTTGTGCCAACTGGTTTCCTCAGGGTCCACTGGACAGGTCCTGAATCAATAAAAATCCAACTGCAACAGACTGTGTTAGCCTATGGGACACCCTGCTCAATGCCAACTCTGCACCTGGGCGCCTGTGGGATTTCTGGTATTTACCTCTGGTGTGATTTCTTACTTCCCTTGCCTCTGGGATTCTAACACACTTACCTCAGTCGAGCATCCCCATTCTTGTACCACTTTCTTAGTATATGGTTTTCCCCCCTCCCCCCCTTCCCCCTCATAGGGCTCCATATATGTTTATGCTTTTCCTACTTGTTACTAAGTGTATATTTTGTGTGTAGATATCGCCAAATGGAGATTATACCAACGTTAGAGTATTCTTAGTGTTGTAATAAATAATACTTTATTCATGCAATACCTGGTGGTGTTCTTTCTTGTGTACAGTTACTGACTGAATATTGTTGTATTGCAAGTGCTTTACATTGCTCCTGGATAAGCTTTAGCTGCTCACCACAGCTACCCCTAGAGAGCTTTTGCTATCTGGACACCTAAACACCATCACTAAGGGTTGCATGGACACATTATAGGGTGCCACACTATATAGGTGTACACCATAAACTGAGACAGCCTCCTACATCGCTCACCTGCAAAATAGTAACATACTTCACTATTTAGGGTTCATGTTATCAAAGTATTTATGTAGGGGCTCAAAAGTCATTCTGCTGTGAGTGCCACCTGCCTCTGTATGGAAACTGAACATTGCTTTAACAAGACTTATGGGCCTTCTATTTTTAGCCACTCTACTGTTACGTTTTGCAGTTTTTTCCTGGAAGGTAGTATTACTAGTAGCTATCACCTCCCTTGGGCATGTGAGTGAGCTTCAGGCTCTCACTCTGCAGGAACCTTTCTTCCAAGCCCACAATGATAGGGTAGGCCTTAGGACACACCCTTAGTTCCTTTCTAAGGTAATCTCTAGGTTCCACCTTAACCTAGCCATTAAACTTAGAGTCTTCTTCCCACATCCAGAATCATTTGCAGAAACGGCTTTTCACAAGCTAATGGTCAAAAGAGACCCTATTTCTTATGTTGATTGAACAAAATCTTTGCATAAGACACAACAGTTCCTTGTCGCCTTTTCCAGCTCATACAACTGATGTGCTGTCTCTAAAGCAGGAATAACATGCTGGTTAGTCAGATGTATTCACCCATCATGCCAAAGCCAAATGATTGTTGCCTATAACTCTTAACCCACAGAAAAGGAGCCTGTATGGCCTTTTTGGGTAACATTTGTAAAGGAACTACCTGGTCTTCCCCACACACCTTTACCTAGCACTACTGTGTGGATGTTTTATATCGCCAACAAGCCAATGTTGGTCAAGCTGTCCTACATATCCTTTTTCATTCTTCTTCAACATCCTGTGGCTAGCACTGCTTTACAGTCTATGCACAGCATGTGCATCTACGTCTACTCATGCTACAAAGAGAAAATGTTACTTATCCTGTAAGCTTCTGTTCATGGCATGTAGTGCTGTAGATTCAGATGCACTCACCCTCTTCCCTGGAAGCCTTTCGATGTTGCAGACACTTCATTTCTTCTTTTTTTGCATGGTCCTCTTCTGTATCTCTATGCTCCACCTACATACTCACCATCTGTGCGGAAAAACCACAATGTGACGATGGAGCCAGTGCCCATGAGTGTGTCCAACAATAGGTGGAGTCACTATACCTCGTGACTTGAAGACTTCTTTGAAGAAAAACAACTTGCACATTTCACAAGACTACATGCCATAAACCTATCCTTACAGAGTAAGTAAAATTCTCCCCCTAGCACATTTGCCTTTTACTGTTGATTGTCTTCAGTTTTGCGAACAGCAGAAATCAAATTTGAAGTGGCCCTTTAGTATAAGGGTTACAGTTAACCGCTAAGCATTCAGATTAGATGGAATAAAATACTCACTGCTGGAATACTAGTTCCTCATAATAGGACAAACATCAAGGCAATTGTTGATGTAATGAGTGAGTTCCTTGATATTATCAAGTGGCTATGCTTCACAGGGCCCAAACCATTCAAACAGGCTGTGCACAGGTGCTGCACACTTACACTAGTCCTTTCTGAATTGATTCTTCTGCCCAAAGATTCTTCATCTTTGAATATCCCAGTCACCACTCACTGGTAAGGGACACTGGCTCCAACTCCGCACCAGAAATGGGGTTAAGGTTACCGTCACTGGAGCCATATAGCACCCACCCTGGAACCCTGACGTAATTTCAGTTTTTTGTCTTCAGCTTTTGACAAGGGTCTGAAGCTTTTCTCCTTAAATATAAGTTGAAGAGATTTTGGTCTCTAAATTGTTTTGCGTTAGTGCTAGGGTCATGGCCCCACCAAAGAAGTCGGAGTTCAAGCCATGCCTCAGTTGTGATGAGCAAATGTCCATCACAGACCCACACAAAGACTGTGGCGTTTCGGCTCCACACACGACTCCTTGTAATGTGACCTTTGGCTCCACATAAACCCCTAGGCCATCAAAAAGCCTGATGTTACGTTTTGTATGGCCCACGCCAGATATGACCATAGAGGTCGCTGATGGTCAAGAGCTAGAACAAGATCTAGATCACTTTCTCGTTCTTCCCCTTCTTATTACTCTGCAAGGAAAAAGAAGCGCCAGGAATAAAACAGCAGTGCTCCACTACTCATATAAGATAACTCCTCCAACTTCACCACCAGCATTTTCCTCTCTAGAGTTAGTGATATCTCCTTAGACTTAGTTAGCGCCGCCTGGCCTGGTGCAGACGCTGCCGCCTCCTCCTCCTGTGCAGAGATTGAAGGCGGATTACCAGGAGTTCCTAGCATGGGGTACCAACTTGTCCTTCTGTATTCAGTCCATGTTCAACATATTCTGGAAGATTGAATGGAATGCTTCAATACTCCAGTTGCAAACCAGCCTTTAGTGCTCCGCGGTTTTTTTCATGGCACCACCTAAATTCGGCCCTCTACCAGGCCCCTTGTTAGAGCTGCGCACTCCAGATCCAGTGCGGACACTGGACCACCTCCAGCACTACCTTTGTGTCCATCTACAGTACTAATATCACCATCTGTGGTACTTCTGTAGCCCTCTCACCACATGAGCATTTGGTGAAGAGGATGAGATCTCACAGAGGCTTAGTGCCAGGTCTGGGTAGAAGGAGCTAGGGCCCAAAGACACTATACATGATCTCTTTTTATCATACTCCGAGCAACAGTACCCATATGGTCAAGGAGATGCAAATTGCATTGACCCCTTGTCTTTCTCTGATGCTTTGGATCTGTTGGCTCTTCGGTGAACTGGATACATTGCCTGGCATATAGATTAACCCAGTCCCTGGTCTGGCACCTCTGGAGACATCTAGTTTTCATGTAGTTCCTAAGAAGGGGGCTGAAGTATTAGAACTCCCCCCTTCCTTCAGTGGCATGTCGGACAAACATCTTGACGTCTTACGAGTCATCTGCCACTGTGGTGGAGCCCCTGTTGCCTATCAATGAGGCCCTTATTGAGGCGGTTAAAGAAGCAAACTACATGTCCAGTGGTTGACCAAATAGTAGCACAATGTTTCAGACCTACCCTTGGCGACCCGGCTTTCATATACCTGCATCTGTTGCCAAAGATTTTGGAGGTTGAGCCTTTCCAACTAAAAAATGTACTCCCAGAGCTTTTCCTACTCCCTCCTCTAACAGGGAAACATACAAATTTGAAACTGTGGGAAACACGTTTTTTTTTCTGCAGACAGTTTATCATTGCGTTCACTGGATGCTGCTTGTCTTTTAGGATACAACACCTACACCTTTTCGATCTTGGCTGCATTGTGTCATACCTACCGGAATAGCCTTGTGGGCACTTTACAAAAGTAGTTTGTGATGGGCAGGATGTGTCCTGTCACATTATCAATGCAGGCACAGACACTGTGAATTGTTTTAAAAGAAGGCAGGGAGACAGGGAGATCTCTGGGACTGAAGTTGAGCAAAAAGAAATTTTGCTCAGTTCGCAGAACCAAATCCTTTGGTAGGAGCTTTCGGTAATTTTTCCCGGCTGTACAACACCAAGAAAACCCCACTCCTATCAGACGTCTTCCTCGTCATCTTCTTTCCCCGCTGCACAAGGGAAGCCTCCATAGGTCCTCTGTGAAAGAACACATGATGCTGGTGGGAGAACAGGTGTCCTGTTTACTATGAGCCTGGCAGGCCATTACTAAAACCAGTTCTAGAGGGCTTACACACTCAGGAACCCATGGTTAATACCCTAGTTCTGTGTCTGGGATTTGATTCAGATGGGTATTAAACACTCATTTAAGGGTTGGGCCAACATACATTGCAGTGAGTGTATGAACCCTTAATTTATATGGCAAAATGTATTTGTGCGCATTCTGATAAAATATAGTCTCTTCAGTATGGAATCTGGATATATTTTTCTTTTTTATTCCTCAAGTATATGTTGAAAAACTTAGGTTATAGTCCTAAATAGACTATTGATTTTTTTTTTTTTTTTAAACGTGCATCATGTTATTAACTCCTTTTGCAGCCAACATGTGTTTCGTCCCTTTAAAATGGCATGCAAGACTGGGGCTTTATCAAGGATGAAATAACACAAAATAAGCAGAAAGAAAAAGCAAAGCATATCATCATCCTATTGTCATTTAAATTAAAAAATATTTCGAAAATGGCCATGCTTTGAGAAAACACCGTCAATGTGTCAGAAAACTTGACCATGTGCTCCTTAGTCTTATCGTACATAGTTACGTTATAAGTAAGAGATAGGTAAGAGTGGACATAGAAAATAAATTATGATAAGCTGTTAGAATAAGGAGAATGCATTTTAAATGATAAATATAAATTTTATTTGGATTTGAAGACCATCATAGTAAATGCAGTGTCATAAGACAGAAGATACAATTTTTCCCCTGAAATGTAAATATTTAGAAGTAATGTCTCTGTATTCCAGTTGATACAACTGGAACAAGAGAAAGGGAGGAAAAATCAATGCTCAGAAAGATGCTCAATAGTAATAAATACAGTCTGCCTTGCTGTAAAAGTAAGTACCACAATAGGTCAACTTATAGAAGAACATTTTTAAACCAGTCAATGAAGCGGACTTTCTTCAGGAAACAAGGGTCCATGGATAAACAGACAAAGTTAGGAAAGGAAAAAAAAGTTAAATAGAGGAATACATGAGTGTTTTGCATGGAGCTTACCAGTCACAGGCGCAAATTCCCCTCACGATCTGAGTGTCTCTGCGGTCCTATATAATAACATAATGTCATTGTGGTCTTTCACAAATGTAGCTGTCTGAGTGTGGCGTCATTTCTAAAAGAGCCTAAACGAGTCCTATGTCACTGTCCAAAACCGATGTTTATGAAAAAGATTGCAATTAGGCGCTATCTTGAGCTTACTCAGGACCATTGGATCCATATAGAGATTCCGTATTTAAAGGTCAAATGAGTATTCTGAGAATCTACAGATATTTTTAAGAAGAAAGAAACAAAGGGGCAAATATGGTAAGGATGAAGCAAAAGTACTTTGTTATTATTCCAGACCAATAAGCAAGATTATTTAGCAGGCGCCGTCTTTGGTGTGTTATAAGCCACGATGAATGCTAGTTGTGAACGTCATCCTATGAGTGAAGAAAAGCGTATAGACATGAATGAAGAACAAAGACACAAGAACGTTATGTTGGGCAAGCGCCATATTAACTACCTGCTTGTTTAAAGTTTGTCAAACTAGGTCCATTTAGGTATCGACCCTTATATCAGTTAAAAAAAAAAAAGTTAAATAAAACAAAAAGAAAGGATAGGAGTGCGAAAGCGCAAAGAAACTACGGTGCAATTAGTAGATGAAGAATTTAACCTACTTGAGCATGTAACTGGAAATTAAAAATACAAATTATTAACTTCTATATTTCTACAAATACAATTCAGGAAGTTTGAGAAGAAAAATGTGTACTCACTCAAAATATAACATAGCTGTCAAAAACATATCGAAATGGGATAATCATAATCATAATCACAAAACAAAATAATACGTTATTTAGCAATGTGGTATATCCTCTTCATAGTAACCGGTTATGCAGTTCTCTGTCCTTGTTAAGCTCATGTCTAACAGTTTCCAGTCTCCATATCAGTTTACTGTCTCTTTTACGAAGGCCACTTTGCGATGCCCTCCTTGTGGATTCATTTTAAGTTGCTCAATCTCATAAAGGGAAAAGGTGCGTTGATTTATGTGATGCTGTTCATAATGCTCCACCAAAGGTAATACTTTCTGTTTTTTTAATGTTCTCGGGTCCTTGTTTTAGTGGGCGGGTTGTGCTCCCTATATAAGATTGACTGCAGGGGCATGTGATCACATAAATAGCTTATGTACTTTCACAGTTAATGTAGTCTTTAATGTAGTACTTGTGTCCATTAATGGTTGTTACCAATGTTTTGATTTTTTCCCAATTTACAGATCAAACAGTTGGCACAACTATAAAAACCTTTTGGTTTATCCAAGAATGTGCCTCCTTTTTTCCTTTTGTCCAGAAAGAGAGATTGGCATAATTTTTTTACACTGGTTGGATGCTCTCCAGAAGCTAATCCAGGGATGGGTTTGTAAGCTGCTTTATAGTGATGAGTTGTTTCTTAATAGTGATCAGTGTTGGCGTAATATTTTTCTGGTATAATAATGACAGTTGTCAATCTAGTGAATCTTATCTGGTGTGTTAATAGTTTTGCTTATATCGTCTTGCAAAAGGTCACTTCTATTCATCCATTCAAATTCTTTCATGGTCTGAGAAAAAGTGGCTGGGTTGAAACCCCTGTTTGTTAACATAATGCTGATCTATGTAGCTTGCTGTAGATAGTCAGCCTGTTTGCTGCAGTTTCTATGGGCACAGTGGAACTCGCCTTCACAGATATTAGAGATAGTGGTCATTCGGGTGATAGCTAGTGGCATGTAGGATTGACTTGGATGCCATAGACTTACATTGTATATCACTATGTAGTTGGTTGTTTTCCACAAAAAGAATTCAATCTATGTATTCAATTTCCCTTTTGGAGATAGAGGATGTCACGGTGATGCTCCATTTGTTATCAGATAAAGCATTGGTGTAATCGAATAAGGGGAAGATGGAGCATTGCCAAATTAGCAGTATGTCATTCAACTAACAATCCCAGAAAATGGGGGTCTCTCATTCTGCTGCCAATATTTTTCGACTCCCCTGTCCTCCCCATTACTGGGCAGGGGTAGGGTGGTGAAAAATGTTCTCCCATCGCCGTTTATTGTCGTTGTAGGCAGAACAGTTGCCGATTATGAAAATGTTATTTATTAGGTAGAATTCAAGCATCTCAACAGTCATCTGGTATCTTTCCAAGAGGTGAACTGAGCTTTGCAACAAGATCCCTTTTTGCCAACTATAAATGTCAGTTTATATACTTCCATTAAGCACTAAGATGGGCTAGAAGCAATAACAAAAGCATTAGCAACACGATCAGTACACATCTTGGAAAGAAAACAGATGATTGTTGATATGCTGGAAATCTGCCTAACAAATAACTTTTTCATATGTAACAACAGTATCTACCTACTATGACAAGGGATGGGTATCTGGGCCACCGTATGCCTGCCTAGTATTGGGGAAAGTTAAAACATAGTAGCTGTGGAACGAACGATTTGAGAATCTAAGGGCTAACATTTTCTGGGGTCATTACATTGATTAGCATCAATATGTTATTTGGCAAGGCTCAATCTCCCCCCTTAAAGGAATTGATCCTTTATTTGATAACAAATAGGGCATCACTGTGACATCCTCTATTTCCAAAAGGGAAACTGAATACCTAGGTTTAACTCCTTATGTGGAAAACAACCAACAACATAGTAAAATACGTCAGAAATCTACAGCATCCGGTTACAATGATATGTTTTTGACAGCTATGTTCTATTTTGTTAAAATGGTAAATCAATGTAAATTTGCTGTTATTGCTGTTGAGCTCGTTATGAGTTGTAATCACCATTCTGTTTTTTCCTTCTCAAACCTACTTCTTAATTGTGTTATGTTTAGAAATTTAGACCTTTATAGTTTTTACTTTTAGCTTTTAGTTATTTGATCGAATAGGTACATTTTTAATCTACTAATTGTATTATAGTTTATTTGTGCTTTCACACTCTTATCCTTCCTTTTGCTTTATTTAATGTTTTCAATTTAAGGGTCTGGACCCTGATGCTCCAGTTTTGACAAACTTAAAGCAAGTAGGTAGTTAATAAGGCGCTTGACCAACATAACGTTCTCGCGTTTTTGTCTTTTGTTTATTTGTATACCTTCCCCATCACTCTTAGGATGATGATAATGTTGGACCTGGCCCTTTTTGCAGGGCTATCCCCAAACATTTGCCTTCTTCATCCTATTTTTTTCTTACCTTTTTTTGTTGGCTTTAGGATTCTGGGCACTTTACCACTGCTAACCAGTGCTAAAATGCATATGCTGTCTGTCTAAAATGTATTGGTGATTAGTTTCTCTAGTGTAGTGCGCCAGGTGTGCCCAGGGTCTTTAAATCAAATGCTACTGGTAGACCAGCAGCAATGATTGTGCCACCCACATGAGTAGGCCTGAAAGCATGTCTCAGGCCTGCCATTGCATTGTCTGTGTGTGCAGTTGTAAACTGCCACGTCCCCCTGGCAAGTGCATACACTTGCCAGGCCCAAACCTTCTCTCTTATTACCTAAAGTGGGCCCAAGGTAGCCCCATGTGAAGGGTGCAGTGTATTTAAAAGGTAGGACATGTACTGGTGTGTTTTACGTGTCCTGATAGTGAAATACTGCTAATTTCAGTGTTCACTGTTGCAAGGCGTATCTCTCCCATAGGGTAACATGGGGATTCCCTTGAAATAACTTTTAAGTGTAGTTTCCATTGGGAGAAGATAGAGGTACGGAGTTTGAGGTCTCTGAACTCACAATTTAAAAATACATCTTCTGGTGAAGTTGGCTTTTGAATTAGAAGTTTGAATATGCTACTTTTAGAAAGTGGCCATGTTCTTGCTTAACATTCTGCACCTCTGCCTGTCTGTGGAATATACGTCTGGGTCAGGATGACAGTTGGACTGTTTGTGCATTCACTCTAGACAGTCACGCACAGGGAGCTGAGAGGTGCCCTGCATGTCCTAATGGCCCATCACCAAGGTGATGGGGTCTTCCTGAGCTAGAGAGGTGGGAGGGGCTGACACAGCATCTGAATAGAGCTGTGCCTGTCCACACACAAAGCAGTCTACAACTCTCTGGAGTGTGTCTGGGGCCAGGGCAGGGAAAGGTAGAGTCTTGTGCACTACAAAGACTTCTCTTTGACGTTTGCTTACTTAGAAGTCCAGTTCTATACCCATTTGTGTCTTTGGACACAACATTGTTAGAACACTTCTGGACTAAGGACTTTCTGCCAGGAAGAAGAGCAGGATGCTGTGGGAGGGACTGCCACTCTGTTGATTTGTTGTGCTGGCCTGCTGCTTCTGTACTGGGAGTGAAAGGACTTGACTTTGCTGTCTACATTCAGATTTCTAAGGTTCTCCCAGGGCTTGAACTGAGTTTGCCTCCTGTTAAGAAGTCTCAGGGACATCAAAGACTTCATCTGCCAGTGCCTGGGTTCTTCTGCTGACAGTCCTGACTTGCCAAGTGGTGCCAGCTCCAGGTCCTGGACCCTTGAAAGTTTAAGCTGGTGACCTGAAGGAGAAAATCCACACACTGACACACCATGGCTGAAAAATCAATACAGCGCCTATCCCGCAGTTGGGTAATTGATGCAGCATCAGTCTTACAGCTGCAAAATCCACGCAGCGCCTGTTTCACCGCGGCTCCATCAACACAGTGTGTCTGCATTTTCCACGCATTGTCTTTGGATGTACATTTTTCATTGACTCCCACGCTGCAGTAAGGAACCGAGGATGCATATCCGGAAATTGACACTTCACCTTTCCTGCGAGGAAAGAATCAACGCATTACCTCTCCTGCCAATAGTAAACCGACACATGGCCTCTCCTGTGAGGCAACAATCAACTCATCACCTCCCCTGCGCAGTAGGGAACCGACGCATTGTTTTGCTTTCGGAACCTCACCTCCCCTGTGGCACGCATTGTCTTTATTTTTTACGCTTCCCAGGTACTTTGTGATAGAAAGATATAATCATTGATTCCTATGGATTAAGACTCATTAAAACATTTAAAACGTGATATCTTTACTTGTATATGTTGTTGTTTTTTGTCATTTTGGTCTTGTTTTACTCCGATAAATATTGGCTATTTTTCTAAACTGGTGTAGTGGGGAGTGTGTGTGTTTGTGTGTGTGTACACAAAAGCTTTACACATTGCCTCTGAGATAAGCCTGACTGCACGTGCCAAGCTACCAAGGGGGTGAGCCAGGGTTAGCTTAACTGTGTGACTCCCTTACCCTGACTACAGTGAGAGTCTCTACTTGGACACAGTGACCCCATTTCTAACAGTTACCAGCCAACATTTATCATGACTTATAATACACCTAAGATGGTGCCCACTAAACAATGTTGCCTATTGGTCTACAATAGCATAGGGCTTTTGTTTCGTCCTTATTTCTAATTATTAGTGTTTACCATATTTGTCACTGTTTCCTTTTTCTTTGGAATAATTGTACATGCTCAGAATATTCATTTGACCTTTAAATACGGGACCGCTACATAAATCCTATGGTAATGTGTAAACTCAAAATGGCGGCTGATTGCAATCTTTTTCAAAAACATTGGTCTTGGACAGTGACATAGAACTCATGTTTTTACACTGTTTTAAAAATTGTGCCAGACTTTGACGCTGACAAATACAATTTGAAAAAGACTGCAGGCATGTTTTGTTATTGTATAGAAGCGCAGCAACACTACGATTATGAGGCTAATTTGTGCCTGTAACTGGTAAGCTCCATGCAGCTCATGTGTTCCTTTATTTTAATTTGCCTTCCTTTCCTACATTTGACTGTTTATCCATGGACTCTTATTTCCTGATGTAAGTCTGTTTCTTTGTTTGGTTTAAACATGTTCTTCTGTAAATCGACCTAGTATGGTATTTACTTTTAACTCAAAGCGGGCTGTATTTATTACATATAACTTCTAAATATTTACATATCCGCGAAAAGGTATCTTCTGTCTTGTGTCAGTGCATTTATTATGATGGTCTTCGAACCCTAAATTAAAATTGTTTTACATTTAGAGCGTATTCTTTTCATCCTAATTGCTTATCGTAATCACAAGCAGGAATTTGGGCAGGGGTGCTACTCTTGATACTGCTTGGTGCCCAAGAAGGATGGCAGTCTTCGTCCAAACTTCGACCACAGGATACTGAATTGGTACCTGTACAAGGATAGGTTCAGTATGCTGTCCCTGACTCCGATTTTGATAACTTTAGATGTAGAAGATTGGATGGTGCTCCTTGACCTACAAGATGCATACTTTCATATATCGATCCTGAAGTCACACAAGAAGTGTGCATTTTGAGGTGGGTTCTACTCATTACCTGTTTGCACTCCTTCCTTTCAAATTGACTTTAGCACCTTGAGTCTTCACCAAGGTGGGAGTTGTGCCATATCTTGGGAAGTTTGGGATCGCAGTGTTCCGATAATTGGAAGACCACCTGCTTAAACCAGTTTGCAGGTAGTTTCGTACCATCTGCAATCGGCAGCTTCAGTGCTGTTCTATTTGGGGTTTTCGATCCAGATCCGCTCCACCTCTTCTGGAGGCACTCCCAGCACCTTCTGTTCATAGGATCAGTACTGGGTTTGGCCACTGAGCTTTCTCTCCTCCTCAGAGGATCCGGTACATTCGGGATATGACGCCGATGTTTCGGCTGCATGCTTTTGTTCTAGTTCTGACAGTTTTGAATATGCGCAGTCTGTTGGCTTCTTGCATCATCCTGTCACTCACAAATGCTGTCACATGAGGGATCTTCAGTGGTACCTCTGCTTGCAGTGGTTACATCCTCGGGGAGATCTGGCAAAATTTGTGATCTTCTGGGACCCCACGGTAGATTTAAATGAGTGGGGATCGCAGGAGAACCCGTCTAAAGGGAGGTCTTTCTGTCACCCATCTAGAGTGGTGGTAAAGGGCACATCCACTTTCGGGGGAGGGGGGTGCACACCTGTGATAGCTGGACATCAGCGCTTCTGGTCACCAGAGGAACACAGATTACACATCAGTCATGTAGAACTTAGGTGAATCTAGCTGTTGCTCAAGGCCTTTGTTTCATCCCTTCACAGACAGGCTATTAAGATTGTGATAGACACCCAGGGGCCTTACATTCTGTCAAGAGGTGTTGAGGCTCTGGTCTTGGGTGTACCAATAAGGCTTGTCATTGGGGGCAAGCATCTGGCGGGTTCACTCAACAACAGAGTCAACTGCATCAGTCAGTGTCATCTTGCCGACCACGAGTAGTGCCTCAATCAAGAGGTGGTGCAAGACATATTTGCCATGTGGGGCATGCCTCAGGTGGATCTGTTTGCCACACATTACCTAGCCCATTGCCTAACGTTCTGTGGCTTCCAGCATCAATTGTAGGAATCCTTGAATGATGTAATTGAATCGAAGTGAAGGTTCCCAATCCTTCAAACATTTTCCCCATACCATTGATTCCTCTGGTTCTGTAGAAGATTCACAGGACTGGGCGGATGCTATTCTCAGCGCCCGGCACTGTCCGCGAAAGGCGTGTTACACACACCTCCTGCACAGTTTCCTGTGTGCTCCCGTTCGTCTCCTGCTCAGAGTGGATCTTCCCTCTGTCAGAGGGCCAAGTCTGATTTACAGGATTTCCTTGCGTAATTCTTTTTTCTTCAGACACACATCATACGGGGAATATTGCTTGTGATTCAATGCAAAGGTGAGGAATCTGCAGGCCTAAGTATCAGAAGAAACAGTTGGTTACCTTTGGTATCGGTCTTTTGGATGAATACACTCTCTTCCTGGAGATTCCTCCCCAGACTCGCATCCTTCCCCTTTCTGATGGAAATGTAAAAGCCTTATAAAAAGGATACCAGATTAGTTTGTTGCACTGCACCTGTTTTCGCTCTGGACATTCTTCAGTGGCTGAGGTCATTGTCCAATGTTGTAACTTGTGGTTGGCTGAAGCAAAACGTGAATGACATTTGAACAAACCAATGAATTAAAAGGTCAAACAAAACGTCCTTTATTGTATGTGTATATGTATTCATTTTTTAAATTTATTAATTGTTAGGATTACATGAGACCAGGGAGAGACCGCTCAAGCTGTCTCTGAAGCAGACCTAAAGAGCTTGAGCAGCAGCGTTCTATCACCATTGACTTATCCTAATCATCTGACAAACAAAAAAGAAGAAAGGAGTTAAATCTGAAGTGTAATTTATACTAGAATAAATGCGTGCAGCCTACCAAAGAGTGTGTCTGTATTAAAATACAAGCATGTGTGAAAGGTCAGGATGATTCAGCCAGTCACCCCCCACAAGATGTGATACATTTTAAAATCATGCTAACACCAACCATAAACTAGAGTGATGAAGGCCTTTATAACTTTCAGTGCTTATATGTGCTCATTGGCCAAGGTCATCATGTATTCGAACCTGAGTGCAAAACTTTTTTCTGAAGACTGTTCTGTAATCAAACGTGGAAAACCAAACGTAGGCCAATCAGGTGCAGTTGAGTGATTCGTAGTAAACAGGTACTCATTTGGGGCAAAATGATAGGCTGTACGTTGGCAAAAAAACCCTCCCCCCCGTAGACTGATCTTACCCGCTCTAAAGAGGTTTTTTATGTGCACGTATAACAAAGCAACAAGCAAAGAGACTGAGAACTTCTTCCAGTAGACCTTTTTACAATAAGGCATATTATCAAAGCTTCACATCCATATTCCCTTGAGGGGTCACTTGGGCAGTGTTCTTTACATCTGCCTGCACAGGCCAGCTGTGTACAAGTTCCACCCACCTTGCCACCACCACACCGGCATGTAGAATGAAGCAGGCAACTTTGGGCCAACATGATTTAGGAGAAGTTCATCAATAAGTGGCGTTCACTGCTTGTCATGTCAAACGTGATCCGTCTAGTCAAGCATTTTAGCAAGACAGCAGTGACTGCAGATGTCTCAGGGGTTATACATTTTGCTGTCATGTAAAGCTACTAAAGCTTTCTACCTTTGTTCAGTAGGGACTACGATGATTGTCAAAGTGGGGCGAGGGTGCTTGAGGGCCCTATTACACAGGATTGCTTACCCAGCTGCCTTGGGCTATACTAAGTACTATTATGTGTCGCACGTGAAAATCTGAAGACTTACTCATTCTGCAGGTTTAGTTATGTTGTGTGCCACAGGGGGGTTTACAGTGTGGTATCTCTACAGATACATAGGCTGCACTCAATCTCCACAGGAGGTCAATGTGGACAGCTAGGAATGAGATGATCTCTTGCAGTGGCAACGTAAAGTACTTTGATAATGTTGTCAAATCTTACTTTATTCTTCTCCATTTTTCCAGTCCGGATATGAACTCTATGGCCAGCCAATTGTTTTTCAGAACCTTTTTAGACTGGTCTACGTTTATTCTTGTATTTATTGAATATGAAAGGAATGTGGTGCAGCCACAGATGAAGTGCTGCAAAATCAGTGTTGCAGGTATTCAGCGTACGCTTCCCGCGTCCTTACAGGAGTTTTCGCTCACGAATGAGTGACTTCACTGGAGCAGGCTTGGTACAGGCTGCCTGTAAAGGTAAATCTAGGAGTAGTACTTCCCACTCCTTCCTTTACGGATTATACACTGGGATACTCCGTAGCTCAGTCACATTCCTTGGTAAATGGTGAGTTTCTCTCCTTTTCTTATTTCTCACAACAGCATCAATCATTGACGTGTGCTCTTGGATCTTAGTCACCTTGCACTACACTGGTGATGTCTTTTAAGGGTACAGCCCACACCTAAGATGAGTCTGACTGGCTTTGTCATTGTGCAGTTTGTGGGCACATTGTTGGTGTAAACTCTTCAGCTCACTTTTCAGGTTTTCTTTAATCTTCACACTGCCGCTTGTTTCAGGTTGGAGGAATGCCCAGACTGCTCAGCGACTGGAGGAGAGAGAGCGAAGCATCAAACAGCACTTGGACAGGGCAGCCAAAGGTCAGTCCATACTATTCCCAAATCCTGATGGGATATGACTTCTTCAATCCAATGGTCTAGAACAGCAGTAATCTTGGTAGCATTGCACTTAGGTCTTTACAGAGCTGGAAGGACAATCTTAGTCATGAGACATGCCCACCTGCTTTGATGTTAGGTACTACTGGGTTCTGATGTCCTTTCTCTGATCTAGAACGCCCATAATCCTTATGCCCTGCTCCTTGGCTTGAGTCATTCTGAATCCTTGCATTCCACCACACCTCTCTCCCCTAACTCCAGCTCTGATGCCAAAACCTCCTGAGTGCTTATGCCTATTCATACTCTTGCCTGCCCCTGTGGGTCATCATATGCAGCTCGATACTTTTTTACCAACAACTCTTGAGTTCTCATTTTCCATGCCCTTCGCCTCTTGGATCATCCTATCATGCTCTCTGCACTGTTACTAGGGCAACTTGGATCCCTATACCCTGATTTTGCTCTGTTGCCAGGACCCTTGGGGGCTTTATTTCATGCCTTCTACACTGGTGCATGATCCCTTAGAACCTCATAACTAATGACTCTGAGAACAGAGTTCCTGGATCTCAACATATGCATTCTTCGCTGCTTGTGCAAGGACAATGACTCTCTTTTTAAATGACAGGTTTTTTTTTTATTTGTTTTTCCATTTAAACTGAAAATTAAGTTTATTTGCCAGATCTTTTTCATTGCCCTGCTTTTTCTCCTCCATTTATAGGTCCTCTGCGGCAGACCTTTGCACAGAATCCTTTACAGCAACGAGAAGGTGCTTCGGTTGAACCCAGCAAACAGAAACCAAAACAACCTTGGCGAGACACGATTGGCTAAAATGGCTTTGAAATGGCTAAGATACATGCTACAGCCTGATACACCATGGCCTCCTTGAACCAGGCAGAGTCCATGTTACGTGGACTTGCGGTATTACGAGATCGTAGGACTGTTGCTGTTTTTGCCTTCAGCGCCGTAAGCCAGACAGATAAAGGAGGAAACGACGGACAGACAGAGCCTTTGTCCACTTGTAAATTTTGCCACGGATGTCTAAAATAAAATACTTTGTTCTGATTTCTTTTTATAAATGCGGAAGCCCTAGATCTGTTCCCAAACAATAGCTTGGGTGTGTTTACTTCATGTGTGCTCTCCAAGGTGGGAATCCTTATTCCACTCCTGCTGTTAGGCGGTGCCTTTATCCCACCGCAGGCACTAAAATGATGTCTCATTACCTTAGGCAGGCCTTTTACCAGGTTAGACAAGTTGCTTGTCTTTTTGCTGCCACAAAGTTGATCCTATATCTCACAGCTGCAACCAGGTTGGTCCCACATCTTACATCTGCCACTAGGCTGGTCCCTTTTCTTCCCAGTACCAACATCGTAGGTTCTCACCCCGCAGTTGCCACTTGGCTAGGCCCTCTTTCTCTAGCTGCCATGGGGCTGTGCCCTCTGTGCCATCCTGCCACTGGCTTTGCTCTTGCAATCTACCACAAGATGCACCCTCCGTCCTAATTCACTCACAGGTTATACTTTTAATCTAATTTCTGCCCCCAAATTGCCAAATCCAAATGTTGCTCTTAGACTGCACCTTCAGGCCATCTGAACCATTATCCCAAATGCTCTCAGAGGCATATCCCTCATCCCATCAGACTTGGTCATTGCATCACTTGTGCCACCAAACTAGCCCTTATGAATGCTCTACTTGATGGCATTGGTGTAGTCGCGCCCTAAATTAGTAGCAACCGTAAGACACAAATCTGGCAAGGTGACAGGAGTTGGAATGTGGAGCTATTCTATTGTGAGCTGTGTCTTCCTTTCACAGGCAGAGCCTCGTCTTTCTACTGTAATCAAGATGGGCTCCATCCCAGTAGCTGCAGCTATTGTGTGCCCCATAGCTGTTGGAAGGTTGAAACTTCACCATGCAGCTGTTGACAGCTTTGAGCACATTGAGCCCTTGCCACCATAGCTGACACCACACTAATGATGTGCTGTGTAGTCGCTGTCGGGTTTAGTGGGTCACCCACTACTGCTGTCTGATTGGTACTTTAGGTTCACTAGGCTAATCCCAATTCACATTGCTGCTCATAAGCGAGGACATGATTCCCCCAACCCTAATCTTCATTTTAATTCTAATAGCATGGCTCATGTGCCACAGGTACAGCTCGGCTTGGTTGTTGTCCCACAGCTGACACATGCTGCCCTTCATTACCAGTCTAATCTTTTGTCCTGTGGCTGACCCCCAAAGTGGGCCTTTGTCACACAGTTGCAGCCAGTGTGACCCCTCGTTCCACAGCTGCTCCCCGGCTTGATACTGGCCCCAAACTGGGCCAACGACTTACTGCTGACAATAACCTGTGCCCACGTCCCACTGCAGTCCACAAACTGGGCCCTCATTCTACCAATTTTGGCCTTTACCTCAATGCTGCGAACAAGGCTCTAAATCTTTCCTCTGTTACTTCCAGGCTGAGATGTCTTTCTACGAATCTGTGCACTGTACCTGCTGTTGACACCAGAGAGGGCCACTGTTTTTTTCAGGACTGTAGTGACTGGTAATCACAGGCTGTTCCCTCAAACCAATGTGTGCCTACCTTAGGATCTCAATCTCAGTTCGCCCTACAGGCAGCTGTCACACTCCGACTTTAATCTATGTTCTATCGCCTTTCTCAGCCCCCCACCCCCCAAATGGGTCCTCAATTTACAGCTTCCACCAGAGTGGTTTAAACAGACTCGACTCTTCTCCCACTCCTGCTGACAGGCTGGTTCCGTTATCCCTTTGGGCTTGTACTCAGGCTTGGTGCTCATCCCACAACGGCTTTGCCTGGTGGTATTGGCAACGTGAGGGCTCGGCCTAGTGGTGTATGAGGAATAAGAGCCTCTCCTCCTGAAGACAAGCAGTTGGGTTTATATCTTGATATTGTGTGATCTGATATATAATTCCTGTATGCTCAGTCCTGACCTCACTCCCACAACCCTGCTGTCTACAGCGTGTGGCCCTCGTCCGCAGCTGCCTCCAGCCTACGTTTACCTCTAGGCTGGGCCGTGGGCCTCATCTCACTGCTGTCACCTATGCAGTGTATCTTCAATCAAATTATGTCACTGTGAGAGGAGGCCTGATTGCATAGAGTTGGGCTCCCCTTCCTCTGCTGCTACAAGTTCCTCATAGACTTAGGATTCCACTTGATTGCATTGATTGAAGGAGGGTCTGCCCTAAGGCAGTGGGAGGACAAGGGTCAGGCCTTTTGGCGCCAGTTGGAATTAAAGATAGGCTTGATGGGAGCTATAGCGATGGTCCCTTTGTCCCTCAGTTGGCACCCGGCTGGATCCTCATCTCTTGGCTGTTAACTACTCCCACAGCTGACATATGGATGAGCGGTTGCTCCACAGTGATGGGCTCCCAGACCCACTGCTGCCATAACGGTGGGTTCCCAGACCCACTCCCACCACCTCGCTGAGCTTCCAGCCTCACTTAGCCATTTTGCGGAAGGTAAATTTCCACTTCTGCCACTTTACTGAATCTTAACTACCTCTTGTGCCAACATTCTAGATTCAAATGCCACTATCATGCTGGACGTATATTGCCGTTGCTGCCACCATACTTGGAATCTTTTGTCACTGTTGCACCTTGCTGGGTTCCCCATTCCCACTGTTTCCACCAAGCTTGGGCCATCCCACAAATTCTAGGCTGCTTGTGGTTTTTGGCCTCAGTGCCACTGCTGCCACTAAAAACTGCTGGAAGGTGAGCCCACATCCAGCAGCTACTACGAGAACAGCTGTCCTTCTCACAACTGACATCCAACTGGGCACATCAGATGGGCTCATTTTAATAGCAGCAGTTTTACAAAGACGGGTTCAGGTGATTGCATGGTCTGTTATCTAAAACCGTAGCTCACACATGCAACAAAGTGGGCTGTTTCACAACGACCTTGAGGCTGGCCTTCCTCCCAATGGTGTCACCTGGTGGGCCCTCGTTCAACTGCTGAAACCTCACCAGATGCTTCTACAGGCCAGATCCCAACGCATTGCTACCACTAAGCTGAGCTGCAATTGTACCTCTGCATGAGGCTGACACTAGTCTCACTGCTCTGAACAGAAGCCTTCGATCCCTATTATTCCTCCAGACTGAAACCACATTCTATAAGGAAAGGCCCAGGACTCCCTGCTGCTGCCTTACTAGAACCTGAGATCACTGCCGCCACCAGACTGAACCCTTCAGCCACCTATCTTGGCCCCCATATTACTGCTGCCTCATGTGCAGGCAATCCTGATTTTACTAAGAGGTTTTTACTTGTTCATTTGAAACTTAAATACCTATAGTGACTGGTTTACCAAAAAAAGTAGCAACTATGCACCCATAAAAGTATGCCTTGAATGGATGCAAATTCACACTTTTTTTTTTCTTTACAATTCACAATCATTGGTGGTAGTAGGCTTGGAAAGTTGCACCGGTCTATGGTTTCCAATCACACATACCCAAAAGTTGATGGGACAAATACTTGCAAATAGTCTAACACCTGGCAAACCCTTGGGGTAGCATTCCAAACCATTATTTTTCACCCACTGTGCCCCCCTGCACAGAGGGCCTGATTTAGGGTTTGGTAGACAGTGTAAAGGCAGACTGAATGGAGCGGTCTTTACATCCCACTCTGCTTTAATCCGCCTACTAAGGTTAGAGATACACTGGCAGGAATCTCTATAATGGGGGGGCTCCTGTCAACGTAGGGAAAGTTTGATGGACGGCGCCATCAAACTGACAGCTGGACATCAAATTTTTACAAAGTTTTTAAAAATCAAACAGTGGAATCATATGTTTTTGAAAACTAAAAACTAAAAAACAAAACAAAAACACAAATGACCTCCACACCATGGGCATTTCCCCCCATAGTGTGTGGTCATTTTTATTTTTTTTCCATCCCTCACTGTCAGGGGATGCCTGACGGTGATTGTAAAAACATCCAGTTGACCCTCTATTCTAAATAGGGCAAACTGTCTGATGGCTTACCTCCAACTGCACCTGTCCATCAGGACATGGGAGGACGTTTTACACGGACAGCATATATTATACACCATCGGTAATACATCAAAATGCTAGGGTTAGCAGAAGTGACCTCACATGCATGTTGTCTACTAAGATGGCATCACAGGAAGTGATCTCATAACCTTTGACCCTGGTGACAGCACAGGAAGTCACATCAAGTGATCTTTGAACCTGTTGACTTTACAAGAAGTGATGCCACTGAAGTTTAAAAACCTGCAATATGTGATAATGGTACTAAGGTAGCTGAAAGTGCATTTTAGATTCTATTGATAGACTCTCTAGGGTGCTGTTGTGACATGCCAGAGATGTACCCACAAAAGCCATCACAGCCATCATAGACAAAGAGAAGATACGTTATAGGCCAGCTTCAATCATTTTAACCTTAAACATAGCTTCAAATACCCACGTGCAGCCTTGAGTGCTCAGTCACACCCATCATTTGGTAACTGCAACCATGAAATTCCTAGATAAAAGAATAATATTCTTAGGAAAAAGACTCAAATGCCCCAGTAGAATCTCTACATGCAAAGGCAAATCTAATATATGCTCAGGCATAACCTCATATGCTCTGTGATGTCTCATAGGGAAATAACCATTAAATGGAGGGTAGCCATTGGTGGAACACAAGTACTGCCCCTCCTATCACTACAAGTCTATACACAGTCTCCACAGACTCAGTCCCAGGCACACGTCTCACCAAAAATGCACATACTCATCTCACACACAATTCACCGTTTTTTAGGTTCTTCCACCAAAACTCCCTGCGTGCACAGGAAATCTGGATGCCGTGGATAGAGTGTTTATTTTAATAACAGACTTGTGTAGTCAGCATAGGCCCAGGAGTTTTAGTCTGTCAGATTTTTCAGAGTAACAAGTAGGTTGCATTTAGATAATTCAATGTAAATATATTTTACGTGGCTATCATAAAAATGTGGTATGGATCCAGTTATAATTATGTGAGCCATATATGCAGCACTGAATCACGTCTCGCTTGTGTGAATCTCCTTCACACCTAACTCACTCTCACTTGTGTGTGCATGGACACCCCTCCCTGGGGTGCCTATAGTTTGCACTATGTTTACTAAGCCATATCGCACTTGTGTACATGTGCTGCCCTTATGTGTGTGCCCCAGGTCATTCTCTCACCTGTGTGTACACAGTTACATATCACCTATATGCACCTAGCTCTGTCTGATCTGTGTACACCATGCAATTCCTCATATCACCTACATCCAACAAACACTGCTCACCTCTGTGTACATATAAATCCCTCACCCATAAGCACCTTGCCTTCACCCAAGCAAGCTTTTTATAGTTTCAATAACTATGAGAAAGAATACTAAACATATCAAACCATGTACATGTTCTTTTCTCAAATGTATTACATTATTAGGCCTAACAAGTTAAGGTGTTTTTTTTGACTGAATTAACCCATATATCTAGTCAAAATGAGTGATAAGCTAGCCAAAATGAATTGTTTTTGTCATGTAATCTTAACAGTGACAGAGGAGGAAGAAATTAGGTGAGAGAGAAGGACTCACTTAAGGAACGGTGGGAGAATAAAAGTGAGACCATGACTGGGAGGGAGGGACAATGAAAAACGAGAGAATCGAGACAGACAGATAAGAGAGGGTTGACGAATAAGCCTAGAAGAGTGAGATACAAGGAGAAGACAGATTTGAGGAAAGAGGAAAAAACAAAGGACATGGAGAAACAAAGGGAAGACAGTAGGCTGACTGAAAAGTTTGAAGAGAAAAATGAAGGTAGAAGAGAAATAAAACAAAGGGTCTGATTTAGATTTTGACAGACGGTACGCAGTCATCAGGTTCTCAGAGGACAGTACTTCTGCCGCCCTACTATCCACTAAATTTAGAAGTGACAGCTGGCACACTGGTCATTTCTGTACATTGAAAGGAACCGCTATCGCTGCTGTTCGCTGCATTGTACAAAGTTTTGTTGGACAGCTATCAGTTTTGATGGCCAGCCACCAAACCTTTAACATTTTTTTTTTTTTTTTTTTTTTTAGCAGGAGTTCATTTCTGAAAAACAAAACATGAACTGTCATGGCGGTGATGAAAATTTAAGGTCCGTCCATCTCTGCCAGACTCTAAATAGGGCCCCAAATATGGAGGACTGTGAGTGAGGGAAGGAAATGTAAAAGCAGGGCATAGGGGAAGAATTGGGATAACAGAAAAAAGGAAAGGATGGAGAAGAAAGACCAAAGGGATGTGGAGAAACGCAGCGGCATTAGGAGGAAAAGAAGAAAGAGAAGCCAGAGGCGGGAGGAAAGAAAGCTAGTGAAACCGGTGCTGAGAGGAAGGAAGGAGAAAAGTGGTTGAAGAAATACTGGAAAGAAAAGATGGTGGCAAGAGGAAAGATGGAATGGATGAAGAGATGGAGAGAATGAAAAACAGGATGAAATGAAGGTGGGGAAGTGAAATTTGGAGAAAAAGGACAAAGGAAGCAAGAGATGTGTATGGCAAAATGAAGGATGTAAAGGCAAAAGATGGGATACTTTAATCGCTAACAAGACTGGGCGTATGGCTAGGACCTCGCATGCATTATTTTGTTAATGTACTTTTACAGTTTTATACAGTGCTGAAATATCACATTGGTCACCTCTGAGGACTTTCCAAGTTCTCTTGGAGTCCAGCAGCCTGGATCTGGTTTGTAGTTGGGTGGTAGTGGAAAACGCTCAGGCTTCTGGTGAAGGTAATGGTGTGAGGTACGAGGATCTACTGGTCAAAATTGTAATCACCTTAGGTGTACTGTGTTGGGCAAGGGTGACATTAGGGGGTTTGAGTCTCCTCCTTTTTTGCCACTTCCTCCAGGGGTGAGAGTTTATCCATGGTGGCTCATCTCCTAAATCAAGCCCAAATCCTGCCCTGTGCAAGAAGTATAACAGGCCTACTAACTCTTCTGGCTCGCCTTTAAAAGTGTGTGGTATTTAAGGTGTTCACAACACGAGGTCACTGGGGCACGCGTCTATGGGGAAGGATGCTCACCTACAAATGTCAGCGGATGTGCATGTTTATTATGGACAGGATATGACTGAGACCTTACTGGTCCAAGGTTTTCTATCAACAGAGGGCCCAGAGGCACACAATGGGGAGACCTGTGAAATACCAAGCTGCCAGGTGCCCCGTGTCATGTTTTGAAAGTAATAGTAGCCTTGCATAAGTACATTTAGGGCTGTTTTAAGGTCATTTCTAGACAATAACTGTCCATAGAAGAGGCAATTTGTGCTATCTATCTACCATTTAATTTTAAAGAACTGAAAAGTCGCACATAAATTCAGTGAAAATGTGAATGTTACGTGTAAGTGAACTAAAAACTTTCAGCTGAGTTATTTGATGTCCATTCTCTACCTGCGTCGGTGAAGGTCTCTCTTTATTGGTTTGGGGAAAACCAGGTTTGACCTATTTTATGAATTCAAATGATATTGAAAATGTCACTTACCCAGTGTACATCTGTTCGTGGCATCAGTCGCAGTAGATTCGCATGTTCTGCAATAGCTCGCCATCTGGTGTTGGGCCGGAGTGTTACAAGTTGTTTTTCTTCGAAGAAGTCTTTCGAGTCACGGGACCGAGTGACTCCTCCTTTTGTCTCCATTGCGCATGGGCGTCGACTCCATCTTCGATTGTTTTTCCCCGCAGAGGGTGAGGTAGGAGTTGAATTGTAGTAATAGTGCCCATGCAATGGAGTGACTAAGTATGCACCTATTTAAGGTTGAGATGACACATATATAAATAATTGAAGGTAACTTCCAAACTGCTACAGGCTCCCGGGGAGGCGGGTGGGCACATGCGAATCTACTGCGACTGATGCCACGAACAGATGTACACTGGGTAAGTGACATTTTCAGTTCGATGGCATCTGTCGCTGTAGATACGCATGTTCTGCATAGACTAGTAAGCAGTTATTTCCCCAAAAGCGGTGGATCAGCCTGTAGGAGTGGAAGTAGTCTGAAATAATGTTCTTAATACAGCTTGACCTACTGTGGCTTGTTGTGCGGATAACACGTCTACACAGTAGTGCTTGGTGAATGTGTGAGGCGTAGACCATGTGGCTGCCTTACATATTTCTTGCATTGGGATGTTTCCTAGAAAGGCCATGGTAGCACCTTTCTTTCTGGTTGAGTGTGCCCTTGGTGTAATGGGCAGCTGTCGTTTAGCTTTAAGGTAGCAGATTTGGATGCATTTAACTATCCATCTGGCTATACCTTGTTTTGAAATTGGGTTTCCTGCATGAGGTTTTTGAAATGCAATAAAGAGTTGTTTAGTCTTTCTGATGTTCTTTGTTCTGTCAATGTAATACATCAATGCTCTTTTGACATCTAATGTATGTAGTGCCCTTTCAGCTACGGTATCTGGCTGTGGAAAAAACACTGGAAGTTCCACTGTTTGATTTAGATGGAACGGTGAAATAACCTTTGGCAAAAATTTAGGATTGGTCCTTAGGACGACTTTATTTTTGTGTAGTTGTATAAAAGGTTCCTGTATAGTAAACGCCTGAATCTCGCTTACTCTTCTCAGGGAAGTAATGGCGATGAGAAATGCCACCTTCCAGGTTAGGAACTGTATGTCGCAGGAGTGCATGGGTTCAAAAGGTGGACCCATAAGTCTAGTTAGGACAACATTTAGGTTCCATGAAGGAACAGGTAGTGTTCTTGGTGGTATAATTCTCCTAAGGCCCTCCATGAATGCTTTAATGACTGGTATTTTATATAGGGAAGTTGAATAGGTAGTCTGCAGGTATGCAGATATTGCTGCAAGGTGAATCTTAATGGAAGAGAAAGCTAGGTTAGATTTTTGTAAGTGAAGCAAGTAACCCACTACATGTTCTGGAGTTGTGTGTAATGGTTGTATTTGATTAATATGGCAGTAGCAAACAAACCTCTTCCATTTACTTGCATAGCAGTGCCTGGTGGATGGCCTTCTTGCTTGTTTTATGACTTCCATACATTCTTGGGTAAGTTGTAAGTGCCCGAATTCTAGGATTTCAGGAGCCAGATTGCTAGATTCAGCGATGCTGGATCTGGGTGTCTGATCTTTTGGTTGTGCTGTGTCAACAGATCTGGCCTGTTGGGCAATTTGATGCAGGGTACCACTGATAGGTCTAGCAGCGTTGTGTACCAGGGTTGCCTTGCCCAAGTTGGTGCTATCAATATGAGTTTGAGTTTGCTTTGACTGAGTTTGTTTACCAGGTAAGGAAGGAGAGGGAGAGGAGGAAAAGCGTAAGCAAATATCCCTGACCAGTTCATCCATAGGGCATTGCCTTGGGATTGTTTGTGTGGGTATCTGGATGCGAAGTTTTGGCATTTTGCGTTCTCCCTTGTCGCAAACAAGTCTATCTGAGGTGTTCCCCAGAGTTTGAAATAAGTGTTCAGAATTTGGGGGTGAATTTCCCATTCGTGGACCTGTTGGTGATCTCGAGAGAGATTGTCTGCGAGTTGATTTTGTATCCCTGGTATAAACTGTGCAATTAGGCGAATTTGGTTGTGAATTGCCCAATGCCAAATTTTTTGTGCTAGCAGGCTTAACTGCGTGGAGTGCGTCCCCCCCTGCTTGTTTAGATAATACATAGTTGTCATGTTGTCTGTTTTGACGAGAATGTATTTGTGAACTATTATTGGTTGGAAAGCTTTTAGTGCTTGAAAAACTGCTAGAAGTTCTAGGTGATTGATATGCAGTTTTGTTTGATGTACGTTCCATTGTCCTTGTATGCTGTGTTGATCGAGGTGTGCTCCCCACCCTGTCATGGAAGCATCTGTTGTTATTACGTATTGTGGCACTGGGTCTTGGAAAGGCCGCCCCTTGTTTAAATTTATGTTGTTCCACCACAGAAGCGAGAGGTAAGTTTGGCGGTCTATTAACACCAGATCTAGAAGGTGACCCTGTGCTTGAGACCACTGTGATGCTAGGCATTGTTGTAAGGGCCTCATGTGCAGTCTTGCGTTTGGGACAATGGCTATGCATGATGACATCATGCCTAGGAGTTGTAATACCATCTTTGCCTGTATCTTTTGTGTTGGATACATGCGTTGTATGATGGTGTTGAAATTTTGAATTCTTTGTGGACTTGGAGTGGCTACTCCTTTTGATGTGTCTATTATGGCTCCCAGGTATTGTTGTACCTTGCGTGGCAGAATTTTGGATTTTGTGAAATTGACGGTGAACCCTAGTTTGAAGAGGGTTTGTATGATATGATTTGTGTGATTTGAGCACTCTATTAACGAGTGGGCCTTGATTAGCCAGTCGTCTAGATATGGGAACACATGTATTTGCTGCCTTCTTATGTGTGCTGCGACTACCGCTAGACATTTGGTAAAGACTCTTGGTGCGGTTGTTAATCCGAAAGGCAGTACCTTGAATTGGTAATGTATTCCTTTGAATACAAACCTTAGGTATTTCCTGTGCGATGGGTGTATTGGTATATGGAAATAAGCATCCTTGAGGTCTAAAGTTGCCATGTAGTCGTGCAGTTTTAGCAATGGCAATACTTCTTGTAGTGTGACCATGTGGAAGTGGTCTGATTTGATGAAAGTGTTCACTACTCTGAGGTCTAGGATTGGTCTCAGTGTTTTGTCCTTCTTTGGTATCAGAAAGTACAGTGAGTAAACTCCTGTGTTTATTTGTGTGTTTGGCACTAATTCGATTGCATTCTTTTGCAATAGTGCCTGCACTTCTATCTCCAGGAGATTGGAATGGTGTGTTGTTAAATTTTGTGCTTTTGGTGGTATGTTTGGAGGGAATTGTAGAAATTCTATGCAATAACCATGTTGGATAATTGCTAGAACCCAAGTGTCTGTAGTGATTTCCTCCCATGCATTGTAATAATGACCTATTCTTCCCCCCACTGGTGTTGTGTGGAGGGGGTGAGTGACCTGTGAGTCACTGTTTAGTAGTAGGGGCTTTGGGGCTTTGAAATCTTCCTCTATTTCTAGGGAATTGCCCTCCTCTATATTGTCCCCGAAAACCTCCTCTATACTGTCCCTGGTAACTGGACGGTGTGGCTTGTGAGGTGCTGGCTTGTGTGCTTTGACCTCGAAACCCCCCTCGAAAGGGCGTTTTACGGAATGTGCTGTAATTCCCTCTGCTCTGCGGGGAGTAGAGTGCGCCCATGGCTTTGGCAGTGTCCGTATCTTTTTTGAGTTTCTCAATCGCTGTGTCCACTTCTGGACCGAACAGTTCTTTTTCATTAAAAGGCATATTGAGAACTGCTTGTTGAATCTCTGGTTTAAATCCAGACGTTCGGAGCCATGCATGCCTTCTGATAGTTACGGATGTATTAATTGTCCGTGCAGCTGTATCTGCAGCGTCCATGGAGGAGCGGATCTGGTTGTTGGAAATGGTCTGTCCCTCCTCAACCACTTGTTTTGCCCTATTTTGTAAGTCCTTGGGCAGATGATCAATGAGATGTTGCATCTCGTCCCAGTGGGCTCTGTCATAGCGCGCAAGTAGTGCCTGTGAGTTCGCGATGCGCCACTGGTTTGCAGCTTGTGCTGCGACTCTTTTACCAGCTGCATCGAACTTGCGGCTTTCTTTATCTGGGGGTGGTGCATCTCCAGATGTGTGAGAGTTGGCCCTTTTCCTAGCTGCTCCTACAACGACAGAGTCTGGTGGCAGCTGTGTAGTGATGAAAGCCGGGTCTGTAGGAGGCGCCTTATACTTTTTTTCCACCCTTGGTGTGATTGCCCTACTTTTGACCGGCTCCTTAAAGATGTCTTTTGCGTGCCGGAGCATACCAGGGAGCATAGGCAGGCTTTGGTAGGAGCTGTGGGTGGAGGAGAGTGTGTTAAATAAGAAATCATCCTCGACTTGTTCTGAGTGGAGGCTTACGTTGTGAAATTGTGCTGCTCTAGCCACCACTTGAGAATACGCGGTGCTGTCTTCTGGTGGAGATGGCTTTGTAGGGTATGCCTCCGGACTGTTATCTGACACTGGGGCGTCGTATAGGTCCCATGCGTCCTGATCTTGGTCACCCTGGCTCATGGTGGTGTGAGCTGGGGAGTGTGATGGAGTTTGTGCTGGTGAGACGTTAATCACAGGCGGAGGAGAGGGTGGTGGGGTAACTCTTTTCACCACTTTTGGTTGTGGTGTTTGTTCCGTCTGGAACTCCAACCTTCTCTTTCTCCTAATGGGGGGAAGGGTGCTTATTTTTCCTGTCCCCTGCTGTATGAAGATACGCTTTTGCGTATGGTCCACATCAGTTGCTTGCAGCTCTTCCTCAAACCTATGCTTCTGCATTTGGGAGGTTAGCGAGTGCTCTTCTGTATAAGAGCCTGAAGCTGGGTCGCTTGCAGTTTGTTTCGGCATCGAAACCCTGTCTGCGTGTTTTTTCGGCTCCGAGGTGACTCTTTTCTTTTTCGGGGCCGAAACCTCTCGGCGTCGATCTGTTTCGGTGCCGCTGTCTCAGCGTCGAGCCGTGTCGGCACCGGCATCTCGGTGTCGAGGCTTGTCTCCAGCACTTTCTCGGTCCCGAGAAGGCTGCGTGCCGGTGTCTCGACCGGAGTCGGACGATCTCGGCACTGTGTGGGCCTTTTTCGGTGCCGACGGGCGGTCACCGAATTTATGGGTGGAGCCATGGCCTGGTGGCAGTGGCGTCCCCTGGGCCTTGTAAATGTTCTTCTGAGTGGATTTCGACGTCTTACTCACGGTTTGTGTATCGTCGAATCCTTCGGAGTCCGAGTCTTGGATCGAGAAGGTACCTTCTTCTTCCTGTTCCTCGAACTCCCGTTGGGCTGTCGGTGCAGACGCCATCTGAAGTCTTCTGGCTCGACGGTCTCGGAGTGTTTTTCGGGACTGGAACGCACGACAGGCCTCGCAGGTGTCTTCGCTGTGCTCAGGTGACAGGCACAGGTTGCAGACCAAGTGTTGGTCTGTGTAAGGGTACTTATTGTGGCATTTGGGGCAGAAACGGAACGGGGTCCGTTCCATCGGCGTTCTTCAGCACGCGGTCGGGCCGACCAGGCCCCGACGGAGGATCGAAAAACTACCCCGAAGGGCACCGGAGCTCTTCGATCTTCGATGCGGTGTGGAATCTAAGTACGCCGATCCCGAACGCAACAATACCGACGAAAATCTTCCGAAATTAGCTAATTTTCCGTTCCGAAACTCGGAGCGACAGGAACACGTCCGAACCCGATGGCGGAAAAAAAACAATCGAAGATGGAGTCGACGCCCATGCGCAATGGAGACAAAAAGAGGAGTCACTCGGTCCCGTGACTCGAAAGACTTCTTCGAAGAAAAACAACTTGTAACACTCCGGCCCAACACCAGATGGCGAGCTATTGCAGAACATGCGTATCTACAGCGACAGATGCCATCGAACATAATATTTCATGTCTGACTGGAGGGAATTTCATATTGTGCCAGTTGTACAGAGACAGGTGTTCCACCTTCAAGTTTATTCTTGTAGAGTGGCTTGATCAGCTGAGGTATTGGTCTGTAAGCACTCACTAAAAATAGTAGTGGGACAGCAGTGCCTGGTGCAAGTCAGTAGAAATGCATTGGTAGAGCCCTGTGGAAGTCTCACTGGGGTAGCAATGCAGGGCACAAGTGAGGGTAAATATGGACTGCAAGAGGGAGCTCTGTGGAAGTCATACCGGTATAGCAACCCAGGGTGCAAGTAAAGGGATGGTAAAGCTGCACTGCGGGGGTGCTTTATGGCCTTACTTGGACAGCAGTGGGTAGTGCAGGTCGGGGCAGAGATGCACTGGAAGAGCTCTGTGGAAATCTTACTAGGATGGCAGTGCTTGGTGCAAGCGAGGGTTGCAATTCTCTGTGAGAACCATGTAGAAAACTTATTAGAATAGATTTTGGTGGTTAATGGCAGAGTAGAGTTGAACTGAAGGACTCCCTGGAAATCACACTGGGGTAGCAATACATTATACAAGTGAGAGTAGAAATGCATTGCGAGAGCTTTGTTGGAGTCTTAATAGGGTAGTCCGGGCCAAAGTACAGCTCCATCGCAAGACCTCTGTGGAATTCGAAAAGGGATAGTGCACCTGCGGGCAAAGATGCATTGTGAGATCTCTGAGGAGGACTTAGTACTGGGATAACACTGCATGGAACAAGAGAAAACAGATACATTATGACAGCTCCGTGGAAATATTTGTCCTGCAAAAGCATTGTAGTGTACAAGTGAGGCTAGAGATGCGTTGTGAAAGCTTCACAGAAGTATTAATCATGGGATGGCAGTGTGGGGTTTCAAGTGAGAAGTGAGGGGGGAGATGCATTGTGAGAGCACTGTGGATTCTTTAGGCCTGGAAGCCTCTCAATCCATGGATTCTGGAATATCCCCATGCACACACTGCTGTAGAAACTCTACAATTCAGCCAACTCTCGTAAAATTATTTTAATATTATTACATCATCATCACAAGGGTCTGTGAGTCGGGGCCATTCAGACGAAGAAGCTGCTCTATGACCCTGCTCCAGTAACCGAGGAGAGTGGAAGCACACCTTTGACGGTATTCCTGCTGTGACCATGCTCTCCCGGCATCCATCATCTGTATCCCCAGAAACGTCCATCGAGTTTCATTTTCTTTTCCAGCAGTGGGCTCCTTTCGGTAGCCGTGTTAGCTGCCCTTTGATGGCCTGTGCATTCAGTTGTGTGGGTATCTGGCACTGGACTGCGTCACAAAGCTTGTGGCATGGGCCTTTTGGAGCAATGTGGATCCTGTCTGGAAGCTTGAAAAAAAATCCAAGGCATAACTTGTAGGCCTCAGTCCCTACAAAATGGGACTCCTTCATGGTGATCGGAATGAACTACAGTTTGTGGATTGTTGTCAGAGGAATAAAGACAGCATGATCACCCTCAAAGGAAGAGATCAGAATGGAGAAGTGTTGTCCCCGCTCTTCTTGCTCTGGAGTGTGCACTGTTCCCACCAGCAATTTCGGGGAATACAATTTTATACGCCTACCATCATCAGAAAAACACCTCTTGGCCGTAAACAAATAACTTTACATGTCTCATTTGCCCTCCGCTGGCAACGGCCAAGGCTATACATCCAAAATGGTCACCAGTTTCCTTGGTTGCCTACAGTGAAAAAGACTGATTTCTATTGGCTAGACATGTGCCTTATTTGGACTTGGAGCCTCTTCTTTTGGCTTCTTCCACCTCATCGTCCAGGTCCATCTCTGTGATCACAGAATAGCAGAGTATCTGAATGTAGCGGGTTGTGCAAGCTAAAGAGAAGGAGACAAAGATTAATTTAGATCCACTTTCAGGAGGCATACATATAATTTTTAAATAAAAATGTCTGTGACCTTTAGCCTCAGAAAATTACCGCCTCTTTATGACTGTTTCATGTTGGGGAAGTTTGTGGTGTGGGGAGTTGGAGTGGATATGTGGGCCCCTAAGGAAGCGATGGGGGTATGCGATAATGGAGAAGTCCCCAAATAAATCAGCAAAAAAACTGCATTATTCCCCCTCAAGATGACAGGTACCTCCGTGGTATTTGATGGTAGGATTACCTTCATTTCTTCGCCCTACTTCCCAAAAGCTAGAAACATCAACAGTACTCTTCAAGGATTTTCCACTTACCCAAGGCATTCCGTATCCACATGGGTTTTCTGCTGACTGGCATGTAGACGGCCAGGAAGTAGACGGGCACTCCCGAAAGTGCAATGCCAATCCCAATGAGGGAATTGATGGTGTCACTGTACAGGGGCACAGCTACCAGGAACAGAGTACAAAGGCAAAAGATGACTGGGAACACCAGGCTGAGCTGTGAGGAGAGAGATGAGAAGCTGTGAATGTAGTGCCCCTCTTTCCCTAAATCACTAATGCGTGTCTCTGGAAATGAACAGAGCCACGGCCCCCACTCTTTGGCTGTAGGTAGGGCACAAGTCCTAAAAAAGAAGTGGGGACTAACCAAGTTAGACAGTATACAAGTGACATCATGGCGCTTGAAATTACAGCAGGTGACATCATGATGCGTGACATCACAAGTGGCATTACAACCCATAACATCACAGGAAGTGACATCACAAGGAGTGACATCTGATCTTAAGACTTCACACACACGTTTAGCAGGTCTACAAGAAGTACATTTGACTGAAGTACCAGATTTAACAAATGACATTTTGCATTTGGGGTTGTGCCAAAAAAGTGACACAATCCTGACACAAAATCTTGGCCACAATTTCAATATTTATTATTTAAAATCTCTGCCACAAAGATATTGACACAAGGAGAAACTTGACAACAAATCTGTACTGATTAATTAGTTGCAAAGACTGCATTTTTAAAAATCTTAAGGGGTTAAGACACCTGCTGCAGAGAGCTTAGCTTGCCCCATAAATCTCAGGGAATAATAATGGTAAGCTAACTCTGGTGGTTAACACATTGGCTGAAAAGATGTGTGTCGTGTCTAGTTCCAGTTTTGAATCAAAGTAGCACAGAGGGTTAACGTGTCTCCTGCAAAGCACATCATTACAGATTTTTTATTTTATGTAGATAACTACGTGGGCTACTGCTTTTAACATGGAGATCCTTTTGTTATTTGTAGTTCATAAATTGTAATACTATGAAGGAAATGTGACTCCTGCACCTTGTAACCCTCTTAACCTATGTAACACATACCATATATAGATTTACACTTTGATGATTTATTGTAAATGTAGAATGTGAACAAATGGTGTAAAGAGCTCTGACATCTTGCAGTGGGGTAAGTAGTGCTATAAAAGAAATACAACAAAATGATATTTTAATTGCTATTTGTGTGAATAAAGGAACAGGCCACCATATCTGACATTCATACTGTGCATTCATATCTCTTATATCCAGGAACTGAACAAAGTCAAAATCATACCCCATTTAAGTACCTGTGAAGTCACGACAAGCCACGTGTCTTTGTTAACCCTCCATTGCATTTGCAGGTAAGTGTGAAGCTCCAGATAGCTCCAGTCAGAACATAAGAGGCCTGATGACCACTTAACTTTGGCCTTTGTTTTGGCCACAGCTCGAATATATATATATATTTTTTTTAACGCCCCCTCCTTGCTGCCTGCACTTTGCTGCACAGAAGAAAAGCAGTCAACGTGCGGACGGGCACTGCTGAATGCGTTGTGGTGTTTAAACATTACACCTGAAAGAGTTCAGCATATTATAGTGTAGCACAACTACTTGGCAGTGTGGACAGCGTCCACCTTGTGAAAATAGTGGGTGGGCGCAGTCTACCCACGTGTACCCTTGACTTGTGCTGTGGCTGGAGGTAACCTCAATCACACAGCTACTGCACACCAAGAGATATTAGGCATCACTGTGTATTTTTCCATAAAAATACCTTTGTGCTTGGCATGGACTCCTCATTGAGGCTAGATGTTCTCCCAAAACTGCCAGTACTTTGGAATGGGGACAATTCAGCCACAAAACTGGAAAAATAATGGTTGTTTTGTTTAAAATGCAGGAAACTGTCCCATGTCAAGTCGTGAGATGGCCAATTGGGCTCTAATTCCTACGTATCTCCAATTATTGTCAACCAGATTTTGGTTGCTGGTATTCTTAGGCGCCACTAGAATCAAGAACCTCACAATGTCTTCATTCCCTGTTTCCAGCAAGGTACGACCTCTTTAAACTAGACTTTTAATAACAGGAGAGACTTTTTGATGTTATCCAGCAACCATCAAGACTTGGAATAGAAAATTGAGTCTTGTAGGTTCTAGCTAACATCTTGCAATTAAAATCTAAATTGAAGGAGGCGTAAAAACATAAATTTCTAGGTACACTAAGGATTTTTACTGCACCGTCTGTGCCCTGCATGTGTTTGGTCCTATCCACCTCCTACACTCGTACTCAGTACATTTTGCTACATGTCTAATTCCCTGCTTTTCAAATTATTTCATTACTGTGGTTTGACTCAGCCAGGCTTTAGAGAGAAAGAATAGTGAGAACTCCAGAGGCCACCGGGTGCTACTTGCAGGCATGACGTAAAACTACCACAACAATACTGTCACAAACACTGCTCTGCTCAGAAGCCCGCAGAGGATACAGTAAAATGTCTGCCTGTGAAATATCAGGCTGCGTAGCCTTAAAACCACCTCATGCCTCTTTAACCCCCAACCAAACACTTCCTGTCCCTTTATCTTAACCTGCAGGCTCTTGCTTTGCCTTTGTGATTTTTTTTTTTTCTCTTTCCGATTTGTGCTTCTTTCTATCTCTTATTCTTTGTTAATGTGTGATGTGGAAAAATAGGCGCTGGTCCCGAAAAATAAGTACAGAAGGCCCCCACCAGCTCAAATTAAGCACTGCTCGAAAGTCGCCGTAATACATAGTACCCTCCATGTCTTAGTCTTTCGCTTGTTATTTGGATCCAGTGGGGAGACCTGGGGTGGTGGCTGATGGAAAAGTGTTGGGTCCTTTTCACATAAAAATTAGTGTAAATGACCAGTCCTCCTCGGGAGGGCCGGACAGGATTTATTCAAATTAGTGACCCTCTTTGGTATCCAAAACCAGCATTTTAGTCACTGAAATGCACTGACATTATGGCATAATTTTGAGGCTGACCACTGGAAAGCAGTCAAGTACTGATTAAAAGTTACAGCAAGATGTTTCATCTGGTCAGTGGTTCATTTTCGTCCTAGGGCCTTCCAAATCACCCTGAGTCCAATGCATTTCAATGGTATTTTGAAAGTCCAACCCTTGTCAGGTGCCAGGGCCCTCATTAAAGAGTGATCCAGACTAGAGAAAACAATCATTTGAAATGGTATGGGTCTCGCGTTTTTCGAGTTAAAGCTATTAGTGTTGTAAACTCCTAACCTGACTTTTCTTGCCACATGAACTGAAAAGTAAAATACTTCCACATAAGCGATCTTGCAGTGAAACATATCGGCAAAAGTGCAAATATCCATGTCACAGGGTCGATGTCATGCAAAGCAGTTGACTCAGCAAGATCGAGCTGCCTATGAAATAGAGAAAAAGTAGTCCAGAAACAATACTGAAAACATGGAGCCTCGTATGTTTCCAGTAGTTGGCCAGCGCCCTCAAGGCGGACTAAACCCCAGAAAAAGCATAGCGTATGCATGCCTTTCACTAATTAAATCAACCGAGTTTTAAAAGGCAAGCCCACGAACCCACCTAACCGATGGGCGTGACAACCTGGTTAAAAGCCCGGAAAGAGATAACCGGGACAGAGCGCTTTGCGTTCGACCCTAAAAATTACTCTTCAAGCAGTCCTGCAGCGTTGTTTAGAGCGCTGCTCCCTCGTAATAAAATATAACAGGCCTGGCCTATTTCTTATTAACGCGGCAAGACCACTAGGTGGCGCCAACTACTGTGATCTCTCTTTTACCATGCTTAAGTCTTATTCATTATGAACTCCTCTTTCAGTGACAACCTTAGAGAAGCCCTGCAATAGTTTTGGCCCCCGACCCCTCAAAAACGTCTCACATGCCTGGGTAGATTGTTGGCGTAAAGCAATGCCACTTGGGATGGATTCTCTAGTAGCATCTCAGAGACGAGTGTACCTCGCCAAATGTACAGCGGATGGCCTTGATTAAGGATGCCGTATTCAGATCAGATAAGTAACACGGATGTGCTCATTTGTGTTTGTCATCTTTCCTCCTATTTAAAACACCTTTGCCTATAATGGTAAATAAAGAAAAGCTGGTCTTAGCAGGGAAGTCAACCAACTCATTTCGTGTATCGGAGAACTATGTTTGTAGAAATTATACACGGGTTTGCGTTTTATGTTACGGATTTTCCTCTAACCCAAGAATGTTCACGTTGTTATCCCTTGGGAGAGTCCTTTAGCTTTTTTTTTGTTATAGTTTCTTAATGCAAGTAAATATTTTGCTGAAAGTTGTAACAAATTCTCAATAGTTGGAGGTGTGCTCAAGTGTCACCTGTTTTTTGGCCTATATAAGATATGAGCGACTCTGTTTTGTTTTAATGCATACAATATCCACACGATGGCAATATTGGATAAGAAACATTCTGTTTAAATATGAGGCGTAAGTATACGTTTTCTCATTTTAGTTGTGCCAAATAATGGGGGTATACTATAGAAGAAAAATAACTGCGGTCCCTTAAAAATCTGTAGCTCATCTGCTGTGCTCGACAGCTCCTAAAGATGGTCCCACAATTATAAATTCCTTCAATTTCTCCAACCCTGCTCCAACAGAGTTGCCCGAGATTCTTTATGGCCTCACACACTGAAAAGCTTCTCGAAATTATGTAGCAAGTCCATCCACCCTCACCAGCTCCAGCATTCCAAGACCTTGGCTCCACGTCTAGAAGCTCTGAAAAATCTATAAACCCACCTGCCGTGTTCAGCAGTTCTCAGATTTTCTTAAATTTCTTTCCATGCTCGCTGCTTCCATAGGTTCTCTATCGCCTCTTCACACAATCAACATGGTGAGATTCTCTCAGTACTCTTTACATGCTCACACAAGCTTGCTGGGACTCTGCAGCTCACACGATGAGCTCAGAAGCTCCCTGAGACAGCCACGGATTTCGCAGATTTTTAGTAACGTGTGTGGATTAATAGAAAAACGAAAACTGAGAAACCACACAGGAGAAAACCAAATTATGGAAAACCGTTTTAAGGAAATATATTTTTAAGGGAATACAAATAAATCAAAAATTAAAGGGAACATTTTAAAGGAAAGAAAATTGTAAGGAAAAATAAAAAAATATTATAAACTTAGGTAGAGCTTGGAGTAATGAGGGGTTTTGGTGCTCAAGGATAGGAAATGTTTAAGGGATATTGAGGGATTTTTAGGGACCTGGGCTTGGTGGATTCAGGCACAGAAAGGGTTTTTATGGGTTCAGGAAGGCGTGGTGTTTAGGTGTTCTGAGGTCTTAGGAGTCAGGGAAATGTGGAGTTTTAGGGCAGAAAGGTTTATGGTTCAGGAATGGGTGGAGTTTAAGGTGGTGAGGTGTTTACAGGGTTTGAGGATGGGTGGAGTTTAGGTGTAGTGAGGGCTTTCAAGGGTATAGGGATGGGCAGGGTTTAGGTGCAGAATGTTTTTAGGGTTCAGGAATGGGTGGGGTTAGGTTAGGGGCAGGATAAAACATTTTCAAGCTTACGCGTTAAGAATTTTCAATTCTATTAAGGACACGGAGGCGAGGATTATGTCCTGATTGTGCCGGTTCGCCTCAGTTATACTCCCTGACGCCCTAGGTTCACGTTGTGACCAGGGTTGTATAATTGGATTAGGCGCTGCCTAGAGTGCTGCAGGCTGGCTCCCTCCATGCTCTAAGTCATTTTAGCAGTTTGGGCATTTTTCTACTTCTTTCAGCCTGCCGGGGTGTGCACTCCCCCTGACTGTAGTCTTGGACTATACTTGATGAAAGGAGCCCCGAATAGTAGCCCCTGGGCCACCGGACCCGCTTCTGAGGTGGTGAGTTCAGTAAGCTGAGGATCAATTCGCATCAGGATAGAACGTCTCCTCTCTGTTGATAAAGCCACGTTGGCATTACCCAAGTGGCAAATGGCACGTTGAGCCCACCCTACCAAGATGTCAGGATCGATAGGGGACTGAGACTCCTTGGCCACGTAAGCCATCTCTAAGATCTTGGCTAGAGGACCCGAGAGGTCAAGTAGCTTGTCTTGGCAAGAGCGCCAAGCTCGGTCGAGGCCCTTTTTGGGGTCTTTCGCCCATTTCTTTAAAAAGGTGACCATAGTCGGGTCCACGTCCGGTGTATCTGTAACCTTACCCTCCAACTCAGGGCGAGGACACTCCGCACGAAGCCGGGCCCTCACATCCTTATCAAAACTAGCCCTGATATGTTTTTGGAGGTATTCAGCCACCTCTGGTGGAGGAACCCAGCTAGAAGAGCGGGGGTGTACAATCTCTTCTGGGCTGAACGTCAGTACCTTAGGTGTCTTGGTAGGAGGGGCTTTGGTAGACTCCGACTTTTTGCGCTTGCCCGCGCCTGGCCTGGTACCGAGATCCTCCTCAGAATCCGACCCGGAAGATGATTTGGAGGATGACTGGTCCGAATCCGAACCATAAGCGTCTTGAGCTTGGGAGGAGCTATAACCATGTTCCTTTTGGATGGAAGAGGCCAATTTTCTGAAAATATCGGAGTGGGCCCAAGATTTGGTCTTAGCCTTACCCTTAGAGGTAGAGGGCTGGTCCGAAAGCGCTTCCTCCGAAGACGCAATGGTGGGAAACCAACCTTTCTGGAGCGCAAAACTCTCGAAATGAAGAGTGAGGGGTCCCAGAGCCCTCTCCAGTGCCTTATTTATAGAGAGCTGCACAGTATTGTCCAACGCGCCAGCCAGAGTCTCATCAAAAAAGGGAGGCTCATCCCCAAAGTATTCTTTGTCCTCATAAGAATATGAGTGGGCCATCTTATTACAGTCATGCTAGGCAACGTGGATTCTGCGAATTTCTGTCACGTAAAAACGTGAATTATGGGTAGTCCAAGACTAAAGTCAGGGGGAGTGCACACCCCAGCAGGCTGAAAGCAGTAGAAAAATGCCAAAACTGCTAAAATGACTTAGAGCGTGGAGGGAGCCAGCCTGCAGCACTCTAGGCAGCGCCTAATCCAATTATACAACCCTGGTCACAACGTGAATCTAGGGCGTCAGGGAGTATAACTGAGGCGAACCAGCACAATCAGGACATAATCTGAGCCTCCGGTCCTGACATAGAATTGGCTTTCAGTGTTTAGGGATGGGTGGAGTTTAGGTGTAGTGAGGGCTTCTTAGGGTTTGGGGATAGATTGAGTTGAGGGGTCAGCAATGGCTAGAATGTAGGCATGGTGAGGGGTTTTAAAGGGCAGGGATGGATGGTGTTTAGGGGTTGTGAGGAAGTCAGTGTTGCCTAGTGTTTAGAGGTGGTGAGGGTCAACACATTAAAAGCATCTGAAGTTATTGTTTAACAATGTAACAGAAATAAAACCAAAATAATGTTGCCTGAAGTAATGCAGTGAAATAAGTGCCTCAGACAAAAACATTTCTGAAAGTGAGAACTGCAACCATACAATAAGCATGCTAAACACATTTAAAAAAATACAATCTGTGAACTGGTCTCCATGAAAAGGTAAATGCCATCCTTCCTGTAAGTTTCCATTGAACCGTTTAGGTGAAATTGTTTCTCAGTCATGGTATTCCATTAAATCATTTTTTAATGAAATCACATACAGCCTATTTTTATGTATTGCCTCTCTGATGATTTAAAAAAAAGGCAAATTGTGGGCTTACCAAGAACTTACATTAGGCTTTTAATTTAGCTTTTAGCATTCCTTTCCATTGGTTGGCTTTATAGTTACGCTGATGTTTGCTTCTTATTCAATCGCTTTTCTTTTCTATCTTGTGTTTGTTCCTCCCTTTGAGGATATTCTCTGTACCAATCGTTTGCTTTGCTGACTTGTTTTCTTTCACCACTCAACTTTAGGGAATTGCTTTTTTCTTTCTTGTTTGAGCACCAGGACAGCATGTGTTCTTTAGCTCTCTCCTTCATGCCATTTTTACCTAACTCTATTCCGCCACCCCAGTATGTTGCTGTCTCCCTAGTGTGCTTTTACCTTCACTGCCACCACACACACACACCCCCCCAGCACTTCATATTGGTCTGTTTGTGTGGTTCTCCCTAAAAGTCTCATGTTGGTACCTCTCTTACATGATGTAAGTCGCGCAGCTTATTTTTTAATTTGCAGCTCCCCTGGCCCACTCCCCTTTGTTCCACCCACCTGTGGTTCTTTTTATTATTATTATATTTAATTTTTTTTTTTTTTTTTTTAAAGACCAGGCAGCGAATTGCTGCCAGCCCTCCATAGAAGTGCTTCTGTGTGCATATTTTTTGTATTGGCTGACTTAAGTGGCACACACTATCTTAGATCAATCAATCAATCAAAAAGAAAAATGTTGCCTGCTTTATTCTGTAAGGATCTGCATGCCTACAGAATGACGTTACCACGAACAGCAGCTGCACTGTCACACTTTTTTTCCCAATGCTAAATAGCATTAAAAAAAGCATTGTGCTGTTCAGCATCGCAAATAAGAATTGGCAAAGGCGAGGCCTATTGCCTTTGCCTATGCTTGTGATTTGTTTTCCAAATTACAAATCATAAGTTGAAAAGAAAATGTTATTTACCCAAAACATATGTTTATGGCATGTAGTGCTGTAGATTCACATGCTTTGCATAATCCTGCCATCTATTGTTAGGTTTGGAGTGCTGCAACTGGTTTTTCTTTGAGAAGCATTTTCGAGTCATGGGATTGAGTGGTTTCTCCTTCTCTGTGATACTGCGCATGGGTATCGAGTCCTTTGTTAGATTGTTTTCCCGCAGGCAGGTAAGGGATAGAGTATAAGAGAGGTATAGAAAAGAAGATGTCCATGGAAGTGTAAGTACCTATGTACAACTATATACAAGTATAAAGTAAATTAAATGGCCACATGCTTCTGGGGAGGGTGCATGTGAGTCTACAGCACTACATGTCAAGTAAAATTTTCTGTTCAATGGCACGTGTGACTGTAGATACACATGCTTTGCATAAGGAAGTCCCTCCTAGAAACGCTGTGGCTAGCTTGTGGGAGTTGCAGTTGTTTGAAAAATCTTTCTTAGTACAGCTTGTCCTACATGAGCTTGTTGACACGCTTGTACATCTACACAATAATGTTTTGTGAATATATGCGGTGTAGACCATGTAGCTGCTTTGTAAACTTCCACTAAAGGAATGTTTCCTAAAATGCAATAGTGGCACCTTTTTTCCTAGTAAAACTTACTCTAGGAGTAAGTGGCAATTGTCTTTTTGTTTTAGCTTAACAGATCTGTATACATTTTACAATCCACCTAGCTATGCTATTCTTTGAAATAGCATTCCCTTTATGTGGTACTGAAAAGGCCACAAAAAGCTGTTTAAGTTTTCCTAAATTCCTTAGTTCTCTCAATGTAGCACGAGCACTATTTTAACATCTAAGGTGTGGCGCACTCTTTCTGCCACCGAGTCAGGTTGTGGAAAGAAAACCGGTAACTCAATGGTTTGATTAATGTGGAACTGTGAGACCACCTTTGGTAGGAACTTTCGGTTTGTACGAAGGGCTACCTAGTCTTTGTGTACTTGAAAGAAGGGTTCTTCTAATGTTAAAGCCAGGAGCTCACTAGCACATCTAAGTGATGTAATAGCGACTAAAAAAGCCCCTTTCCAAGGAAGGAACTGAACTGGACAGGAGTGAAGCTGCTCAAAAGGAGGGCCCATGAGCCGAGTGAGCACAATATTAATATTCCAGGATGGTACAGGGGGAAACCTTGGTGGGATTACTCTTTTAAGGCCTTCTGTAAAGGCTTTAATAGCAGGGATTTTAAACAATGAAATATGCTGTCTGTTTTGTAAACATGCAGCAAAGGCTGCAAGGTGCAATCGGATTTACGTGTAAGCCAGGTTCGCTTTTTGCAGAGAAAGTAAATAGCAACTTCTTGTACAGACTGTATTACGGGATCCATTTGTTTGGATTGATAGTAGCAGATAAAACCTTCCATTTTGTCGCATAACAGGCCCTAGTTGTAAGTCTATGAGCTTGTTTTAAAATGTCCATACATTCGGAAGGTAATTGTAGCTAACCAAACTCTTATATCGCAAGGTTAAGTGATTTGGGGTCTGGATGTCTGATCCGACCAAGATTTAGTTGGGAAAATCCGGCCTATTGGGGAGCTTCTCGTGAGGTACCATGGAGAGTTCTAGTAGTGTTGTGAACCATGGTTGGCAAGCCCAGGTGGGTGAATCAAGGATCAATCTGAGAGAAGTTTGTCTGAGTTTGCGCACCAGAAATGTAATGAGGGGGAGAGGCGGAAAAGCGTAGGCAAATATCCCAGACCAGTCGATCCATAGGGCATTGCCCTTGGAGAGAGGGTGTGGGTACCTGGAGGTGAAGCTTGGGCATTTTTGAGTTTTCTGCAGTGGCAAACGGGTCTATTCGAGGGGTTCCCACTTTTGGAAGTACTTTTGGAGGACCATTGGGTGGAGTTCTCATTTGTGTACTTGTTGGTGCATTCTGCTGAGCAGGTCTGCAAAATCGTTGTTGGTTCCTGGGAGATACTCTGCCAGTAGATGAATGTGGTGATGGCGAGCCCATTTCCATTTTGCTTGTGCAAGATGACAGTTGGAGTGATCGTGTCCCCCCTCTGTTTTTGCAGATAATACATTGCTGTCATGTTGTCTGTACAGACAAAGACGGTCTTGTGCAATAGGTAATGGAGAAAAGCTTTCAGGGCTAGAAAGACTGCCTAACTCGCCAGAATGTTGATTTGTATGAATTGGTGACTGGGGTCCTTGACTGTGAAATTCTGGAGATGTGCACCCCAAACTGTCAGTGATGCATCTGAGGTCAGAATCATTTGAGGAACAGGATCTTGAAAAGGCTCCCCTTTTAATCGGTTGGTGGAATTCCACCATATAGGGATGTAAGTCAAGCGGTCTACCAACACTAGATCTTGAAGGTGACCCTGTGACTGAGACCACTGGCGAGAGAAACATTGCAGTAGAAGACTTATGTGTAGCCTGGCATGAGGCACGATGGCAATACAGAATGCCATCATACCTAAGAGGCGCATAATTGTCCTGACTGTGTAAGGGTGATTCTCCTGAAACTGAGAGATTGTATGCTAGAAGTTGTGAATATGGGCAGACTTGGGGTAAACTAACCCCAATTCTGCATTGAGAATAGCCCCCAGGTCTGGTTGAACTTGGAAAGATTGTAGGTGTGATCTGAGGATATTGACTATCAATCCTAACTCGTGGAAAAGGTTTACTGTTGTTTGAGTGTGAGATTGACATTGGTGTAAAGTACTGGCTTTGATGAGCCAGTCGTCTAGATAAGGGAACACATGTATCTTTTGTCTTCTGAAATGTGCTGCTACAACAGCTAGACACTTAGTGAACACTCCTGGAGTGACTGGGACCCCGAAAGGCAGAACCTTGAATTGATAATGTTGTCCAGCGGAAAAAAAACACAACTGGGAGTACGGGGTTCTTGTAATGGGGGTGAATCAATAGTATATCACTTATAACACTATGCCTCTCGTGATCCTTGTAGGAAAGTAACCTCTTGCCTGCCATGTTACCCCCATATTTCACTGTATATATGTTGTTTTAGTTGTATGTGTCACTGGGACCCTGCCAGCCAGGGCCCCAGTGCTCATAAGTGTGCCCTGTATGTGTTACCTGTGTTATGACTAACTGTCTCACTGAGGCTCTGCTAATCAGAACCTCAGTGGTTATGCTCTCTCATTTCTTTCCAAATTGTCACTAACAGGCTAGTGACCAATTTTACCAATTTACATTGGCTTACTGGAACACCCTTATAATTCCCTAGTATATGGTACTGAGGTACCCAGGGTATTGGGGTTCCAGGAGATCCCTATGGGCTGCAGCATTTCTTTTGCCACCCATAGGGAGCTCTGACAATTCTTACACAGGCCTGCCACTGCAGCCTGAGTGAAATAACGTCCACGTTATTTCACAGCCATTTTACACTGCACTTAAGTAACTTATAAGTCACCTATATGTCTAACCTTTACCTGGTAAAGGTTGGGTGCTAAGTTACTTAGTGTGTGGGCACCCTGGCACTAGCCAAGGTGCCCCCACATTGTTCAGGGCCAATTCCCCGGACTTTGTGAGCGCGGGGACACCATTACACGCGTGCACTATACATAGGTCACTACCTATGTATAGCTTCACAATGGTAACTCCGAATATGGCCATGTAACATGTCTAAGATCATGGAATTGCCCCACCAATGCCATCCTGGTATTGGGGAGACAATCCCATGATTCACCGGGTCTCTAGCACAGACCCGGGTACTGCCAAACTGCCTTTCCTGGGGTTTCACTGCAGCTGCTGCTGCTGCCAACCCCTCAGACAGGTTTCTGCCCTCCTGGGGTCCAGCCAGGCTTGGCCCAGGAAGGCAGAACAAAGGACTTCCTTTGGAATAAGGTGTCAGGGCTGGGGAGGAGTAGCCTCCCCCAGCCTCTGGAAATGCTTTGATGGGCACAGATGGTGCCCATCTCTGCATAAGCCAGTCTACACCGGTTCAGGGATCCCTCAGCCCTGCTCTGGCGCGAAACTGGACAAAGGAAAGGGGAGTGACCACTCCCCTGACCTGCACCTCCCCTGGAAGGTGCCCAGAGCTCCTCCAGTGTGCTCCAGACCTCTGCCATCTTGGAAACAGAGGTGCTGCTGGCACACTGGACTGCTCTGAGTGGCCAGGGCCAGCAGGTGATGTCAGAGACTCCTTCTGATAGGCTCCTTCAGGTGTTGCTAGCCTATCCTCTCTCCTAGGTAGCCAAACCTCCTTTTCTGGCTATTTAGGGTCTCTGCTTTGGGGAATTCCTGAGATAACAAATGCAAGAGCTCATCAGAGTTCCTCTGCATCTCTCTCTTCACCTTCTGCCAAGGAATCGACTGCTGACCGCGCTGGAAGCCTGCAAACTGCAACAAAGTAGCTAAGACGACTACTGCGACATTGTAACGCTGATCCTGCCGCCTTCTCTACTGTTTTCCTGGTGGTGCATGCTGTGGGGGTAGTCTGCCTCCTCTCTGCACTAGAAGCTCCGAAGAAATCTCCTGTGAGTCGACGGAATCTTCACCCTGCAACTGCAGGCACCAAAGAACTGCATCACCAGACCTCTGGGTCTCCTCTCAGCACGACGAGCGAGCTCCCTTGAACTCAGCAACTCTGTCCAAGTGACTCCCACAGTCCAGTGACTCTTCAGTCCAAGTTTGGTGGAGGTAAGTCCTTGCCTCCCCACACTAGACTGCATTGCTGGGAACCGCATGTTTTGCAGCTACTCCGGCTCCTGTGCACTCACCAAGGATTTCCTTCGTGCACAGCCAAGCCTGGGTCCCCAACACTCTAACCTGCATTGCACGACCTCTTGAGTTGTCCTCCGGCGGCGTGGGACTCTCTTGTGCAACTTCGGGTGAGCACTAATTCACTCCACTTCGTAGTGCCTGTTCCTGCACTTCTGCGGGTGCTGCTTGCTTCTGAGTGGGCTCCTTCTCTTGCTGGACGCCCCCTCTGTCCCCTCACGCAATTGATGACATCCTGGTCCCTCCTGGGCCACAGCAGCATCAAAAAACCCTAACCGCGACCCTTGCAGCTAGCAAGGCTTGTTTGCGGTCTTTCTACGGGGAAAACACTTCTGCACGACTCTTCACGACGTGGGACATCCATCCTCCAAAGGGGAAGTTTCTAGCCCTTGTCGTTCGTGCAGAATCCTCAGCTTCTACCATCCAGTGGCAGCTTCTTTGCATCCACAGCTGGCATTTCCTGGGCATCTGCCCACTCCCGACTTGATCGTGACTTTTGGACTTGGTCCCCTTGTTCTACAGGTACTCTCGTCTGGAAATCCATTGTTGTTGCATTGCTGGTGTTGGTCTTTCCTGCAGAATTCCCCTATCACGACTTCTGTGCTCTTTGGGGAACTTGGGTGCACTTGGCACCCACTTTTCAGGGTCTTGGGGTGGGCTATTTTTCTAACCCTCACTGTTTCCTTACAGTCCCAGCGACCCTCTACGAGGTCACATAGGTTTGGGGTCCATTCGTGGTTCGCATTCCACTTCTAGAGTATATGGTTTGTGTTGCCCCTATCCCTATGTGCCCCCATTGCATTCTATTGTGACTATACATTGTTTGCACTGTTTTCTATTGCTATTACTGCATATTTTGGTATTGTGTACATATATCTTGTGTATATTTGCTATCCTCATACTGAGGGTACTCACTGAGATACTTTTGGCATATTGTCATAAAAGGAAAATGTCACTTACCCAGTGTACATCTGTTCGTGGCATTAGTCGCTGCAGATTCACATGTTGTGCATAGTCCGCCGTCTGGTGTTGGGTCGGAGTGTTACAAGTTGTTTTTCTTCGAAGAAGTCTTTTCGAGTCACGAGACCGAGGGACACCTCCTCCTTTGTTCCATTGCGCATGGGCGTCGACTCCATGTTAGATTGTTTTCCCCGCAGAGGGTGAGGTAGGAGTTGTGTATGTTAGTAATAGTGCCCATGCAATGGATTGAATAAGTATGTACCAAATAAGGTTTAAGTAATATATTGACAAATGTACAAATGTTGAAGATAACTTCCAAACGGCTACAGGCTCCCGGGGAGGCGGGTGGGCACATGTGAATCTGCAGCGACTAATGCCACGAACAGATGTACACTGGGTAAGTGACATTTTCCGTTCGGTGGCATGTGTAGCTGCAGATACACATGTTGTGCATAGACTAGTAAGCAGTTATCTCCCCAAAAGCGGTGGCTCAGCCTGTAGGAGTGGAAGTAGTCTGAAATAAAGTTCTTAGTACGGCTTGACCTACTGTGGCTTGTTGTGCGGATAGCACGTCTACACAGTAGTGCTTAGTAAATGTGTGAGGCGTAGACCATGTGGCTGCCTTACTTATCTCGTTCATTGGAATGTTTCCTAGGAAGGCCATGGTAGCGCCTTTCTTTCTGGTTGAATGTGCCCTTGGTGTAATGGGCAGCTCTCTCTTTGCTTTGAGGTAGCAGGTTTGGATGCACTTAACTATCCATCTGGCTATACCTTGTTTTGATATTGGGTTTCCTGTATGAGGTTTTTGAAATGCAATAAACAGTTGTTTTGTTTTCCTAATTTCTTTTGTTCTGTCAATGTAGTACATTAATGCTCTTCTGTTGTCTAATGTATGTAGTGCCCTTTCAGCTACTGAGTCTGGCTGTGGGAAGAACACTGGTAGTTCAACCGTTTGATTTAAGTGGAACAGTGAAATAACTTTTGGTAAAAATTTAGGATTGGTTCTTAGGACTACCTTATTTTTGTGTATTTGAATAAAAGGTTCTTGTATAGTAAACGCCTGAATTTCACTTACTCTTCTTAGAGATGTGATGGCAATGAGAAATGCAACCTTCCACGTTAAGAATTGCATTTCGCAAGAGTGCATGGGTTCAAAAGGTGGGCCCATGAGTCTTGTTAAGACGATGTTGAGGTTCCATGAAGGAACAGGTGGTGTTCTTGGTGGAATAATTCTTTTTAGGCCTTCCATAAACTCTTTAATGACAGGTATCCTAAATAGTGAAGTTGAATGGGTAATCTGCAGGTATGCAGATTTTGCTGCGAGGTGTATTTTTATGGAGGAGAAGGCTAGATTTGATTTCTGTAAATGTAGTAAGTATCCCACTACATCCTTTGGAGATATATGTAATGGTTGAACTTGCTTATTATGGCAGTAGCAAACAAATCTTTTCCATTTGCTTGCGTAGCAGTGTCTAGTGGATGGTCTTCTAGCTTGTTTTATGACTTCCATACATTCTTGGGTGAGGTTTAAATGTCCGAATTTTAGGAACTCAGGAGCCAGATTGCTAGATTCAGCGATGCTGGGTTTGGATGCCTGATCTGTTGTTTGTGTTGTGTTAACAGATCTGGCCTGTTGGGTAACTTGACATGGGGTACTACTGACAGGTCTAGTAGTGTTGTGTACCAAGGTTGTCTTGCCCATGTTGGTGCTACTAGTATGAGTTTGAGTTTGTTTTGACTCAATTTGTTTACTAGATATGGAAGGAGAGGGAGAGGGGGAAAAGCGTACGCAAATATCCCTGACCAGTTCATCCATAGAGCATTGCCTTGAGACTGCCTGTGTGGGTACCTGGATGCGAAGTTTTGGCATTTTGCGTTCTCTTTTGTTGCAAATAGGTCTATTTAAGGTGTTCCCCAAATCTTGAAGTAAGTGTTTAGAATTTGGGGGTGAATCTCCCATTCGTGGACCTGTTGGTGATCTCGAGAGAGATTGTCTGCTAGTTGATTTTGGATCCCTGGAATAAATTGTGCTATTAGGCGAATGTGGTTGTGAATTGCCCATTGCCATATCTTTTGTGCCAGGAGGCACAGCTGTGTCGAGTGTGTTCCCCTTGTTTGTTTAGATAATACATTGTTGTCATGTTGTCTGTTTTGACAAGAATGTATTTGTGGGTTATGATGGGTTGAAATGCTTTCAACGCTAGGAATACTGCTAACAATTCGAGGTGATTTATATGCAGCTTTGTTTGATGTACGTCCCATTGTCCTTGGATGGTGTGTTGACTGAGGTGTGCTCCCCACCCTGTCATGGAAGCATCTGTTGTTATCACGTATTGTGGCACTGGGTCTTGGAAAGGCCGCCCCTTGTTTAAATTTATACTGTTCCACCATAGAACCGAGATGTATGTTTGGCGGTCTATCAACACCAGATCTAGAAGGTGACCCTGTGCATGTGACCATTGTGATGCTAGGCACTGTTGTAAGGGCCTCATGTGCAGTCTTGCGTTTGGGACAATGGCTATGCATGAGGACATCATGCCTAGGAGTTTTAATACCATCTTTGCCTGTATCTTTTGTGTTGGATACATGGCTTGTATAACCTTGTGAAAATTTTGAACCCTTTGTGGACTTGGAGTGGCTATTCCCTTTGTTGTGTTGATTGTTGCTCCTAAGTATTGCTGTGTTTTGCACGGCAGAATGTGAGATTTTGTATAGTTGATGGAGAAACCGAGTTTGTAGAGGGTTTGTATGACATAATCCGTGTGGTGTGAACACTTTGTTAGGGAGTTGGTCTTGATTAGCCAATCGTCTAGGTACGGGAATACGTGTATTTGCTGCCTTCTGATGTGTGCAGCTACTACTGCCAGGCATTTTGTAAATACTCTTGGTGCTGTTGTTATACCGAACGGCAACACTTTGAATTGGTAATGTATTCCTTTGAATACGAACCTAAGGTATTTCCTGTGCGAGGGATGTATCGGTATGTGGAAATACGCGTCCTTTACATCTAAGGTTGATATGTAGTCTTGTTGCTTTAGCAGTGGTAACATGTCTTGTAGCGTGACCATGTGAAAGTGGTCTGATTTGATGTAGGTGTTTAGTGTTCTGAGATCTAGGATTGGTCTCAGTGTTTTGTCCTTTTTTGGTATTAGAAAGTACAGTGAGTAAACTCCTGTGTTTTTTTGTGTACATGGTACCAATTCTATTGCGTCCTTTTGCAGTAATGCTTGAACTTCTAGTTCTAGAAGGTCTAGATGTTGTTTTGACATATTCTGTGTTTTTGGTGGGACATCTGGAGGGAGTTGGAGAAATTCTATGCAATAACCATGTTGGATAATTGCTAAGACCCAAGTGTCTGTTGTTATCTCCTCCCAAGATTTGTAAAACTGACTTAGTCTTCCCCCCACTGGTGTTGTGTGAAGGGGTTGAGTGACTTGTGAGTCACTGTTTGGTTGGAGGGGTTTTTGGACTTTGAAATTTTCCCCGGTTTCTAGGGAATTGTCCTCCTCTGTACTGGCCCCGAAAGCCTCCCCTTTGGTACTGTCCCTGGTATGTAGACGGTGTTGATTGTGAGGTGCTGGCTTGTGTGGCTTGACCCCGAAACCCCCCTCTGAAGGTTGTTTTGCGGAAGGTGCCGAAAGTGCCTCTGCCCTGCGGGGAATATAGTGCGCCCATGGCCTTGGCTGTGTCAGTGTCCTTTTTCAATTTCTCAATTGCCGTGTCGACTTCGGGTCCAAACAATTGTTGTTCATTGAACGGCATATTGAGCACCGCTTGCTGTATTTCCGGTTTAAAGCCAGATGTGCGCAACCATGCGTGCCTTCTTATGGTTACTGCGGAATTTATTGTTCTTGCAGCTGTGTCCGCTGCGTCCATAGAGGAGCGTATTTGGTTATTGGAGATGTTTTGTCCCTCCTCAACCACTTGTTTTGCCCGTTTTTGAAATTCCTTGGGTAGATGCTCGATGAGATGCTGCATCTCGTCCCAATGGGCTCTATCATATCGCGCTAGGAGCGCCTGAGAGTTGGCGATGCGCCACTGGTTTGCAGCTTGTACTGCAACCCTTTTCCCAGCTGCGTCGAACTTGCGGCTCTCCTTATCCGGAGGTGGTGCCTCGCCTGATGTGTGCGAGTTGGCTCTCTTGCGAGCTGCCCCTACCACGACTGAATCTGGTGGCAGCTGTGAGGTGATAAAAGTAGGGTCCGTGGGCGGTGCTTTATATTTTTTCTCCACCCTTGCAGTTATCGCTCTACTCTTGACAGGTTCTTTGAAGATCTGCTTTGCGTGCCTTAGCATTCCTGGAAGCATAGGCAGGCTTTGGTAGGTGCTATGGGTGGAAGAGAGGGTGTTGAAAAGGAAGTCATCCTCGACAGGTTCTGCGTGTAACGACACGTTATGGAACTCTGCTGCCCTAGCTACCACCTGTGCATATGCTGTGCTGTCCTCAGGTGGTGAGGGCTTGGTAGGGTACGACTCAGGACTATTGTCTGATACTGGGGCGTCGTATAGGTCCCAAGCGTCTTGGTCATCTTGGCTCATGGTGGTATGAGCCGGTGAATGTGACGGAGTCTGTGCCGGTGATATATGAGTTACAGGTGGAGGAGAGGGTGGCGGGGTTACCTTTTTAACCACTTTTGTTTGTGGTGTTTGTTCCTGTGTTTGGAACTCGAGTCTCCTTTTTCTCCTGATTGGGGGAAGGGTGCTGATTTTCCCTGTCCCACTTTGTATGAAGATCCGCTTTTGTGTGTGGTCCACGTCAGTGGTCTGCAACTCTTCCTCAAATCTGTGTTTGCGCATTTGAGAGGACAGTGATTGTTCCTCTGAATACGAGCTGGCAGTCGGTTCGGTTGCCGGTCGTTTTGGCACCGAAACTGTGTCTTTGCTTGTTTTCGGCTCCGAGGAGAATTTCCTCTTTTTCGGAGTCGAGCCTTCTCGGCGTCGATCATCCTCGGTGCCGCTGTCTCTGCGTCGAGCAGCTTCGGTTCCGCTGTCTCGGCGTCGATCTTTTTCGGCAGCACTGTCTCGGTCCCGAGATTGCTGCGTGCCTGTGTCTCGACCCGAGTCGGACGATCTCGGCACCGGTTCGGCCTTTATCGGTGCCGATGGACGGTCACCTACTTTATGAGTTGAGCCATGGCCTGTTGGCAGTGGCGTCCCCTGGGCCTTGTCTGTTTTCTTGTGTGGTGCTTGCTTCGACGTCTTACTCACGGTTTCTTCGACGTCGAATTCTTCCAAGTCCGATTCATGAATGGAGAAGGCTTCCTCTTCTTCTCCTTGTTCCTCGAACCCTCGTTGTCCTGTTGGCGTGGCCGCCATCTGCAATCTTCTGGCTCGCCGGTCACGGAGCGTTTTTCGGGACCGAAACGCACGACAGGCCTCACACGTCTCTTCCCTGTGCTCGGGCGACAGGCACAAGTTACAGACCAAATGTTGGTCTGTATATGGATATTTATTGTGGCATTTAGGACAGAATCGGAACGGGGTCCGTTCCATCAGTGTCGATGTTACACGCGGTCGGGCTGACCAGGCCCCGACGGGGGATCGAAATTACCCCGAAGGGCTACCGGAGCTCTTCACGATTCAGTGTCGATTCTATTCTAACCCGATACCGAACGAAACAATACCGACGTAGTTTTCCGAAGTTATGACTATCTTTCCGTCCCGAAACCCGGAGCGAAAAGGAACACGTCCGAACCCGATGGCGGAAAAAAAACAATCTAACATGGAGTCGACGCCCATGCGCAATGGAACAAAGGAGGAGGAGTCCCTCGGTCTCGTGACTCAAAAAGACTTCTTCGAAGAAAAACAACTTGTAACACTCCGACCCAACACCAGACGGCGGACTATGCACAACATGTGTATCTGCAGCTACACATGCCACCGAACAGAAAGTACCTTTATTTTTAGTATATCTGTGTATTGTGTTTTCTTATGATATTGTGCATATGACACTAGTGGTACTGTAGGAGCTTCACTCGTCTCCTAGTTCAGCCTAAGCTGCTCTGCTAAATACCTTTTCTATCAGCCTAAGCTGCTAGACACCCCTATACACTAAGGGATACCTGGGCCTGGTGCAAGGTGTAAGTACCCCTTGGTACTCACTACAAGCCAGTCCAGCCTCCTACAATCCTCAACTAGAGGCAAGACACGGGAGGACTGTGGTGTGTGGTCTGAGAGGGGAATTTCCTTTACGGACTAGGTGGTCTCACACACTCTATGGTGTCATGCTTCATCATATGACCACCTAGCCCCACCCAGGTAGGACAATGCCACCTGGGCGGACTCAACCTCTCTGTTATAGGAACAGGAGGTAGTGTGTAAATAAATTCTGACTCTGGAAAGGGGATCCAGCTAGACTAAGAAATAAAAATACCTAAACAGATACCCATGTGAGTTTTTTAATAGGGGGTTCTGTTTGGTGTGATTAAAAAGGGGACTGAGACACCAATGTGAGAGCAATGACTCACTGGGTCGCCTATCTAAAAGGAAGAAGCCGACATGTTTCTGCCGTAAAAAAATGAGCTAAGGAAGCTCTCGGGGCATTCATCAGGGCGAAGGATCCCTGTTATTCATGCTCAGTGAGCACTGAATAATTAAATCACAATAGTGTAGGAAATAAAAAGTGAGTGATGCCCAAATGGGCAGGGGGGTCCTACCTTGCCAAGGAAATACCTGGAGAGGACCCTATCACAAGAGGCTACTGGCCTCCGATGTCCAGGAGAGGGAGCGTCCCCTCATAGTCAGACTTGCATCAAAGGCGGGCGCTCTCTATGCGCCTAAACCGACCTCTCTCAGGACCGCTTGGATCATCCAGGGGATCCAGGGATCCTTCGCCCTGATGAATGCCCCGAGACCTTCCTTAGCTCATTTTTTTAGGATCAGGTGAGATAAGAGGATTCGAATTGTAAGAGTTCCAGGGGTCTAGGTCCTGTGGTATATCCCATAAGTTCCCCCCCAGCATACGGAGGTGAACCCTGTGGAGTGTAGTTTTCTGTAGTAGGAGAGGCAGGAGAATGAGGAGAAGAGCGAGGTGGAGGCTGCAAGAGTGGCAACTTTATCCTTGTGAGGTATCTTAGGAGGAGGTGAGGTGTCTAAGGCCTCCTGGAAAGTGAGTCTCTTCTTCAAGGTTGTGGATATCCTGAGAAGCTACAATGTGTCATGTGCCACTTTCTATATGAAGCCAGTGCTGCTTAGTGTCCATGGTTTCAATGATGGGTTGAATAGGAGATGTAGTGCTGGAGGTTTGGGTAGATTTCATATATTCTGAAGAAGTTGTGGTGTGGCTTTCAATACTCAAGCTTTGGGGCGATGGACTTTTTTTGGTGCTAGAGCGGTTGATATGTTACTCCCACTCTGTGCTGAAGTCATCAGTGCTGAAGACTTAGTTGTCATCATTTGGACTGAGCTAAAGGAGGTCCAGATGAAAGACACACTCAAAGTCTTGCCAGCTTTCGGGGCCGAGCCGGACCATGGCCCGAGAGCAGTGGTGGTGGTCCGGCGACCTTTTTTGGGGCTTTTTTGAGAGGGAGGAGCGATATTAGTACTCACGGGCTGTGCCGGAGTGATGTCCTGGCTCTCAAAAGTCCTGAATAGAGAATACCTCCTCCTGCTCATGTTCATCCCCAAAAATATCAGGGGTCTGCTCTTGGGATGAATGCGGCATTTGCATCCTGCGAGCTTGTAGGTCCCGAAGGGTCTTCTTGGATCAAAATAATTTGCATATGTCACAGGTGGCCTTGTAGTGATCCAGTGAGAGGCAGAGATTACACACTTAGGGCCTGATTCTAACTTTGGAGGACGGTGTTAAACCGTCCCAAAAGTGGCGGATATACCACCTACCGTATTACGAGTTCCATAGGATATAATGGACTCGTAATACGGTAGGTGGTATATCCGCCACTTTTGGGACGGTTTAACACCGTCCTCCAAAGTTAGAATCAGGCCCGTAGTGATGATCAGTGTGTGGAAACTTGGCATGGCACCAAGGGCAGAATCGAAATGGCATTTGTTCCATCAGAGTATCATGTCTTTCTATGCCACGTGGAGGTAGACCCGAGGCCAGGCGAAGCCCGCCCTGAAGGGCGCACGGTTGAAGTTCGATCTGGATGGACCAAGAAAACAGAGTGTAGACTCTGAAAACGACAGTTGGGAATACAATACTGTTGATGTAGGGAAAAGATGGAAAGAGAATCTCGAACCGGAGCGAGTGAGATAAGGAGTGACTAAATCATGTCCGAACCCGACGATGAAGAGAAAACAATCTAACAAGGGACTCAAGGCCCATGCACAGTATCATTTTGAATAAAGTACATCAGCTTTTTAAACTTTGAGCACAATGTGAATCCTTTCAACTTTAATTTGTCAGACTGAATCACCTGTTCTCTAAAAATAAGAGTACAGGGTCACAGGTTGAGACACTTTTGGTCTGAGGCCTTTTGAGGATCAATTTAGCCTCTTCCCTTCATCTTTGTTCTTGGATTTTTGCATAAATATTCAAAAAATTGCCATTTATGCAGCCCATTATCCAGCAGGATGACTCAGTGAGTTGAACACTGTGGTTTGTCGGGTCACAAGCTTGAGCCCTACAAGGCCAAGTGAGCCTTATTTCCATATGATGTTACAAAACTGGATTTCATTACATTAAAAATAGAACGTCTTCTTATTTACAGCACTTAGAAACGGAAGTATGAAGTGCTATAAGTTGCTAACATGCAATTTGATTATTTTGGTATGTGATAGTAGATGCAAACAGCTGCCAAACTCAATGGTACACTTTTTATCAACCTCAAAGCAATGAACATTTGATAACGCACTGCAAAGATTCAAAAGCGTGTCTGTCGGCCACATAATGCATTATAGGAACATTTAACTTGCAGGTTACACAAGGATCCCTTCAAAAAGCTGAAACCTGCTGCCCTATATCAATAGGCCACGAATATGGGACCTAGAGGTTTAATACAGTGCTTTACAGCAGGTGTATTAGCCCTTTAAGATACTGTATGATTACTCAAACCTGTAACCAGCAGATTACACACTCATCTTGCTAGCAACTGCTACACAACCTTAGTTGCCAGTATTATGCAAAAAGCTGCTGGACCTGCACAAATCTCTGCAGCATGTGCCTGGCTGCCTAAGCTCCTCTTATCTGTGGATACATTTTGTAGGGAAAATAAGCTAGTTAAATACTTTGGTGGTCAAATTTCCAGGTGAGGTAACCTAAAGGTTACAGATTTAAGATTTTTTGTTGTTAACTTAGGTGTTGATTTTTCTAGGGTGAATAAAATAAACATCACCTGGGTAACATAAACAGTCCTGTATCCCACCCATCATTATGCCAGCACTGCAAGTTAGTACCAATGCCAGAGCTTTCAACTGACCCCATGTCAGGAATGAGTAGATTATCAGTCCTTGATTTTGCTTTGCATCCTGGTACTCATTTTGCATTTGAAATGGGAGAAGCAAGTACCAGAGTGGAAAGCAAAATTAGAAATGGATAAACTACACATCTGAAACAGGGCAACATGTGGTTACCTCACCTGAAAGATAAGACAACATTACAGTGCACAGGCCCACCCAGTTATGCCTGAGAAAGCTTAAATAGAGCTCTGTGCCCCTTAACTGTGTACCGAAATCCTAAACATTTTCACATTTGTGCATGAAATGTAGACCTCTAAAAGCCATTCATCTCCTAAATCTGCATAAAGAGTGAACCATGCCGCTTTTAGCCTGAATTTCAAGTCCAGAACAGCCCTTGTCTCTTATGATTGTCTGTCAAATAGGAGCTCCTCTCCTTTCTCATTTCCAATCTGGGTTGGAAAATCTAATCTCCCATGTCTCCACATTAGTGTTTTTTTTCCTGGTGCTGCTTACTAGAGCCTTGCATTTTAGTACCACTGTTAACCAACTCACTGATACTTATTTTATAAACCCTATTTTGGATACAAGACTGCAGGCCATAGTTTTTGATATTAGTGGACAGGTTAGTCCGTCACAATGGTGACCGGTATCTTGTCCACCGAAATCTAAATACCATTATTTATTTCTCATTTATTATTTATTTATTTATTGTCTAAATCCCATTATTTCCCATTATAATTATTTCCCATTATATATAAATCCCATTATTTCCTAGGTTACTGTTGTGACAGAGAAACCTGTTGCCAGTATCTAAATCAGAACCTGAGGTAGCCACAATAAGATTCAACCTGTTGCATCTCGACTGCCAGATGCACAGTATTAAATCAAAGAGCTATTTAACAATCTATATATGCTGGCCACGTGCATCCACTGTTGAGATAGTGTGAGGGTTTAAGTGCCTGCTAGAGAGATTTGTATGCATTTAGCATATCTCATTTTCTAATATTAGTAACATTCCTAAGGTGGATAATATACTTGCAGTGAAAACCTGTGTGTAATGTACTCGTCAAATGTCGAATCTTCGTGAAGTAGTTATAGAAAGGCTGCACCTGCCACAGATCCTCTTCATGTAACTTGCAGGTTGACGGTTCAAATCTTAGTGAAATAGCTCAATGTGGTCATGTATTTGCTACAGTAATTCTGACATAACATGCAGTTAACAAGGGGATTAAATGCCCATTGCAAATATCTGCAAGTAGCATACGAGTCCTAAGTTTTAATCTTTAAAGCACTAATTGAAACTTCCATTCTTTTGAGGTCAATAAAATGAGTACCATTAAAAAGCACAATAATCACAGATTTCATTAAGTGGTAGAAACAGATTAAATTTGCATTGTGTGCTATATAAATGGCCATTATTACTATACTTATAGGCCCACGCCTACATACATTTATCACATATAATATGATTTGAATAGACCTATTGATTTGCTTGCCTGTTTCGACAACAACTTGTGCAGCAATTTCTGCTCTCCTTCATAGGTTTTTTTGTTTTTTTCATAACCATATATTTTGAAAATATTTATCTTCTGTCAGAAAGCTTGCGATGATTGAACAATTTCATATTTGACATATGTTTTAGCCAGCTTATTAAATGGTGCTGCAAGTGGGTATTTCTTTCCTCTGACATGCCAAGGCCTGGTGCTATTTGTGAGCATTCAGCTGTACTTCATTACACTTCTCAGTCACACCTACGTCCAGCCAAAACACAACAACTCTGGCAATACAGGGCAGCATCTTCTCCTACTGCCATTATATAGAAGGTTAGCCACACTCCTTCTTCTTTTGCTAATATGCTCAAATTATAGATGATCTCCAAAGTCTGAGTGAAAGCGACACTAAGTACTGAAAACCAAATGACTGAAATTAGCCAAGAAAATACAGTCCCTAGAGTCAATATTCCAACTCCAGAATTTCTGCAGTATCCTGAAATTCTCTCGCTTCTCCTCACATTCAGCAGCTTGTGGATCTCCTCTAACTCCATCCCATGCTCAGCATCTCTTAACCCACACCTCGTTTGCCAAGTAACTCTCCTGTTCTTTGAAAGGAGCCTACGCTCAGCTGCTCCCAGAGAGCCTCCTAGGCTTCCAATGCAAATCAGCTCTCAAATGTTAAGTAGCCATGACCCATGCTTAGCAGCTCCCTAAGATGTTATAACCCTCCATCCTCACAGTTCATCACTCCGCTCCACTCTCTTCAAAGCATCCAAGATCCCTCTGGCCAAAGCCATCCGTAAACACAACATCAACATCCTCTCCTACACTAATGACACAGAACTCATACTCTCCTTCACAGACGAGACCCTCAACACAAGAAACAAGTTCACCGCCTGCTTGACTGAAGTCGCTAACTGGATGACAGCCAATTGCCTCAAGCTCAACACTGACAAGACAGAAGTAGTGATCTTCAGCAACAACACCCAACCATGGGACTCCAACTGTTGGCGGTCAAACTCTGACTCACACCCAGAACTCACGTCAACAGCAAATGAGACGAGACTGCACATGTCAACACTGTCACTGCATCCTGCTTTCACACCCTGAAAATGTTGAGGATCTTCAAATCGCTCCCAAGCAACGTTAGAAAAAATGTCAATCGTACCCTCAACCTCCAACAAAGAACTTACATCCCGCCACACCTTAGGGAACTACACTGGCTCCTGATACATAAAAGCAGTCAATTCAAACTTGTCACACAAGCATTGAAGGCAATACACAACTCTGGCCCCACCAACCTCAAATGCTGCATCTCCTGTCACCATCCACCCAGAACTCCCCTGCTCTTCAGGACTCCTACTCACACACATCCTTAGTATACACAGAACCAGATCAAGAGGACATATATTCTCTTACATTGCTTCTAAAATGTGAAACGTCCTTCTACTCCCCATCAGAGCCTACTCCTCTCTCCAGGAATTCCACAAAAAGCTGCAGACCTGGCTTTTCAACTAAACAACCTACCATAGGCACGGCTAGGCACACACACCTACTTAGCACCAGGATACCCTCACAAGGGATAGTGTGCTTTACAAATACACATAACATCATGCTCAGCAGCCTCTTAAAGTGTTCCCGTCTTTTTTTTTTTTATAATACAGCCCCCAGAGATACCTAGTTTTGCCTCATACTTTAGGCTCTGATGATTTCCACCCTCAGCTCCCATAACCTGTACCTTGAGCGGTCGTGGTCGGTTGGGCTCCTTCCACCGTAGGTACAGCTGCCCAGCAATTGACAGGCCCACGAAGAACCAGTAGCTAAAACTGTAGTAGTTTATGAGCTGGAAGATGTCCTCCACGCACAGGTAGATGAGTGCCATTGCGCCCTGGAGGACAACAAAGGAAATGTCTATTGAACAAATTTACAGGAGAAGTACACAGAAATCAAAAAGTACTGCTGTTCCAAACAAAAAGGTTCCATTTCGATATTCATTCTAGGCATCTTAACTATTGATTTATGAGCCATTCTCCAAATACTTTCCAATCGTGTGCAAACAATTAAATATGATCTCTCCAAACATTAAATCAGTGGTAGCCAGATGTTATAATTTATTTTGAATGTTTTACTGGTCTAGAGTGCCCAATATGGTAACATGGTACTTTCCAATAACAAACATAATCATTGTAGATTACATGTATAAAATGATTGAAATTAATGATATTGTTTCTAATGGGTGCAAAGATATGGCTCAAAATACCCTCCAAGAGTGTTTCAAGAAGGGCCAACTTTAAAAGATTGCATGGGTGCAATTTTAATTACAACAGTGTAACTGCCGTAATTTTACTAATTTCTCATAGCAAAATAACACCAAATTACCGAGATTACACGATTAAGCCACATGGCGTATTTTCGGGGAGAAACTTTAAAGTTCAATGTTACATTCAGGTAATTTTTTTTAATGTGAGCAGCATTTCGGGTAGATTTTTTTTCTATGAATGGACTGTTCAAGTAATTGTTGAGAGCAAAAGTACATTTCAAAATGCGAGTAACACTATTTTGCACGCAAGTTGCAGTTCCTTAAGGTGTGGGCAGCCAAACAACATTTCAGGTAGATTTTTATCCAAGGGGCTGTTTGGGTATTTTTTTGAGCGTAGAACTACAAATTCATACATGAGCGGCAATTTTTCAAAAGCAGGCAACTGGAAATCAACTGTAAGTAAGATTTTTTAGTTGAATTTTACCCCAATGGACTGTTCAGGTAAATGAGTGCAAGATGCATTTTGCATAATTAGCATAATTTTGTGGTGATTTCACATAATTACACTACAGCAAATTACACAAGTTTCATACACCCCTACTTAAAAGCTGGGCGTTTCTATACTGAGAGAAAACTCTACATCTCTGTCAATGTTTATCCTTTGAACTGTCATTTCAGATACTCATTCAATGCATGTGCCATTTCTACTATATACACTGTGTGCAACCGCCTAATAGGGACAATGGAACCACTGAATGCTCAGTGGGATTCCTAGGGTGCTCAAATGTATTTAGAACTTGCAGGGGCTGAATGTAAATGAACCAGCCCTACAAAAAACTTTGTGTATTGTGAGGTCTAAAAGAAGTGTGCCTTTTTATTTGTGATAGACTTTATTTTGTGTTACTTTAAATTAGAATGTAAAAGCAAAATAAAGCAAAGTCGATGCTGATGCAAATTGCAAGCCAAGAAAACTTCACTGCAGTTGCCCTTAAAATTAGTTTTCTACATTCAGGCTATTCTAGATTACCATTCTGTGCACTGCCTTGTCTTCAAGTGCCTGGCTCGGAATAGCATCTTGTTTAATGGCATTTAATGCTTGTGTGTCGACCGCAAGGTATGGTCAGAGTGACTGATGCTATTTTTTATCCCAACTCCAACAAAGCTGTACAGTGTGGGCACCATCTTCTGCCATTTGGTTCAGAAACAGAAGTGCCATGGAGAATGAAAGATTTCAAGACGTGGATCATTGGAGACTGAAGTTTCCACATTGTCATTGGTTTTGGACCTTGAAGTGTAGTGGCATGTTATATGAGAATGGCTCCAAAGTGTGACTTATTTTTGGCATCTTTCATCTTCTGGACGTTGGGATTGGACACTGTTAAAGTTTTACCAAATGTTTCCCTGTTGATATTTGTAGATGGACAGCAACAAGGTGTTGTAATTGAGTCTCCGAAAGGACAGCGGCGCGTATGTATCAGGGTTGTAAATAGTTCTTTGCTAAAATGACCCTGAAAACAGAAGTGAAAAGGCTGCTTGAACAGCACAATGATGTCTTGACTGGGGTTAACCTGTAGTCAAGATTTCTAAAATCATGGCGGTGGCTCATTTTTTGTTTCTTGGATCCCCATATTACCTCACACTGTAACGTCCCCAAAACGAGCCTGTCCCTGGCCTACTTGTCAAGTTGGATATTATGCTAAAGCCTAGTGGCATAAGTGTGAACAAAGAGTGGTGGCTTTCTAGAATCATAGCAACCCCGCACTGCCAAGAATGTGGGTGTCGACAGATCAGTATGGGGGAGCACAGCAGGACAGAGTTTGATGGATGTGAGGAATGCCTTGCACAGGGTAAAAGGCAACTAGGCTACAGATGGTGTGGGCAGATGAAGACAATGCCCTGCAAGCCGATACAGGTGTGGGTGAAGGTGAGCCAAACTGAAACTAAGTTATTCTGCAGAACAAGGGATGAGGACAAATTACTGCAGTGCAAGGCCATAATGATCCATTCCTTGTAGGGTGGGTCAATTGGGGAGAAGGGCCTTCAATATGGTGCAAAGTGTAGTGGATATGCTTGGTATGGTAAAGCAGGGCAGTAGGTTATCAACGTAGGGTAAGATAGGAGAAATACTGCACGGCGAGGGAGGTGATGCCCTACAAAAGAAGGAGTCTAAGGACAAATCCCTGTGGTCGCAGCAGACGTGGCTAATATACTTCAGGGTAGGGCAGACACTAGCTATTGCTTGAATAGGAAATCCAGGCACTTACATTGAAAAGTAAAGATGGCACTGGAGTGAAACGCTTCACATGGATCATACAGATGGCATCAGGGAGGTGCCCCTCGCGAGAGCCTACAAAGAAAAGTCTGAAAAACACAAGAGGACTGTGAGTAAATGTTACTAGGCTTTAAAGGCATACAAGTCCCTCTGAGGTTGTAACACCATCAACATTTCTGCCCCATGGTCACAAAAAAGCTGTCAGGCACTAATGTCCTCTTAAAACTCTTTTGGTACTAATGCCCACATGAGACCCTATGGCCATTACTGCCCCCCACAATACCCTCCCAGCAAGTGCTAACTCCCATCTACACCATTGCAGTGCACTAATGCTAGCTCCGTCATCCACTTAACACCATAAAAAGGTCATCTGGTCACTCAGCCCTATGTAACACCGCCCAAGACACTATTGACATACTTCTCACTGATCTTTCGATAATGCAATGTAGGCTATAGTAATTGACAGGGTTGCTGCAGGTAAGGATTGATGTACAACATTACACAAGGTTTAGTGATGTCTGCTGTACCTTGATGCTGCCAGAATTGATGCGTTGAGGCCACCAAAACAAGACAAAGCCACTGCCAGAGGGATCGTCCAATTGAAGACCCCGAAAATCTGATCCGCAAAGGTCTAGGTAAAAAACAGACAGATGTCACAGAGGATCACATTGTTATATCCAACTCTATCCCTCATGGACCCATTGTCAAGACGGCTTAAGGAAGACATGAACGTACCACTGCCACAGCGTCGCTGGCCAGGATGGACCTCATGTCGAGGACGGTGTAGTAGGCAACATTGGTCAGGATGTAGATAATGGTCACAATGGGCATGGAGATCCCGATGGCCAGTGGTAAGTTCCTGCAGTAAAATATGAAAGGATTAAACCTGCACCCATCAAGCTCCAAACAAAATAGATCGTTTAAAGAAAAGACAAGACAGGAACAGTTTACTAGAATGTTCATTTGTTTTTGCTACAAGTTTATTTCGGCACAGAGACTACAAAAACATACATATTTCACAATAATATTAACTATTCACAGTCATTCACGTCAGAGGACTACAGCAAGCCCCCGCAGTGTGGGGGGCAATGCTCCAAGGCCCCCCCAACCCTTTGATAGGGGCCCCTAATCACCGAAGGCCAATGTATGTCTCAAGATGTACGATACACAGGGGCTCCTCCTCACATTCTGCAGGGGGCATCAATTTGTGTTACTCCACTAATTTACAGAAAATGAAATCTAGTAACTAGTTATTGCAAACAGCAGCGTTGCTACCTTTAACTGTAAGAGCATGCATTATTTTCATTTAGTTTGTGCTTCGTCCATTACAGTTCAGAAATATATAGAGCTGATCTCAACCTTACTACTTCTTTTACGAATAGCCTCACACCATGACAAATTACCATACTATTCGGCATTGTTAGCTGCATGGATGCTGGTCTGCATTGCGTAATCCCCCGTAAATTCAATAGTGCTTTAAAATATTTTCGCCTCTCTATATCATATATTTTAGAGAGAAATGAAAATTGCATGCTAGTTTGCTTCAATTTACATTACACAAGCAGAAATTCATTATTTCTATGTTAGATCGGCCCATAGGTGAAGCTTATAACTAATCAAACCTTGGATAATAATTTGCTTCTTTATACATTAGTGACCCAAAGAGGATAGTTTCCTGCCTCTCACAGAGGCTTTGTCCAGCTTCCTTGCTCCCCTTTCAGTTGCTTTTAGTTTAGCAAGGTCCAGGAAGCTATCCCATTTGCTTGCAGGTCAATCGCCTTGACAAGGTAAAATAAATCTCAAAACAGGACAGATGTTATCCATTCTCTAGCAGTACCAGGCCCAAATGTAAGGGTGTTGGCACTGCTCTAATACCACTACTGATAGATTTTCTACATATGGGCACTTTCACCAGGGCTGGACTGGCCTCATGGGACACAAGAAAGACCTCCCTGTAGACTGAGGGCTAAGGGGAAGCTGTTAGGCGTGGATGAATGGAGAGATCACCAGCTAACCAGGCTAACAGCCCTATCATCCCCCACCCTTAAATTCGCACGGAGATGGTTAGACTCACTCACTCCATTGACACGTGGTACACTACAGGGCTGCTGTGAACACATTTTCCGGGGCTGCTTTTACGTCTCGGTCCAACACTGCTGAGCACAGTTTCCCATTCTTTTCTATTAATCGTTTACAGTCCTGCCCGCCTTCTCCCCAAATACCCATTTCGCAAACAATTGTAAAGAGGGCCTGATGGCCAGTGCCACACAGCCACAGCGAAATCTCCTGAAGAGATCCAGTACAAAGACAATGATGTACAAAGCTGCCATGAGCCCTAGGGGAAGAAAAAAAAAGGGGCCTCCTTCACCTAAGGTCTACAATACATCCATCCATAATTGAGGACCCCTCACACCTTTGGGCCTGGGTGTCACTACACAAGCAGCACTATGACTAGCTACAGTTCTTCAAGTTCCTCATTCTACCCACCTTTCCTCTCTCTCTCCTCCTTACATTTCTCTCTCATTTCAATCCTTTAACACTCTCTCCTCCCTCCCCCTCTGTTGTTTCTCTCCCCATCCTGTCTTTCACACTCTGACCTCACACCCCTTTTAAATCCCCTTCTTTTGCTTCCTCTCTCTCCAGTTCTCCTGTAGCTCTGTCTGCGTCCTACATATCTTCAATCCACCAGTTCTCTCTGTCTCCTTCCTCCCTATTAATCACATCTACATCTGTGTTTGTGTTTTTCTGTTTCATTATTCTCCTTGCTCCTGTTCTTTCCCTATCATCTTTATTCCGCACCATTTTCTCTTTCCCTGTCACATTTTTCTCATCCTTTTGTTCTTTTTCTTTTTTATCACCTCTTTGCCCTTCTATCTTTTATCCTTACTTTTTCATTATTTTTCCCTCTTTTCTCCATTTCTCTCTTAAACTTTCCTCCCTAGTACCTCATGCCTACCATACTTTTGAAAGAGTAAACACAGAGCAGGCTACTAGCAGGCGCGCTGTTTAAATCATTTAGAAGGGGTAACCAGTAACCTCAACTTCAGACTATACCGGCAGGCTACTGTTTGGCTGTTGGAGGAAGAATTCTGTCAACGGACCAAATGGGAGCTCTGAAATACTAAAGAGGCGCCCACTTGTAGAGGTGGGTGGACCAATAGTATCGCTGGCAGGGTACGTCATTGCTTTTGCAACAGAGTAGCCTCTCCGCCAAACTCTAAATCAGACCCTTAGTGTATTTTTGCTGTGGAGCATTGTTGTCTCCCATGATTTTTGGCTTGCTTTTTATGTGGCTTAGTGTGTCACGCTTTATGGCTTTATAGAGGAAGCATGCTGAATTGAGGAAGCAGTGAGCTTCCTGAGGGAACCATCTGCAAGATTTTAGTCCTGCTGTTCTGGTAATTGTTTGGTGTCCGAGTCACTGCATCTTTGACAACTCCCAGTGAAGCAAAGAGGATCACCGAAAGGTCAGTGAGAAGGGAGTTCTTGTAACCTAGTCAGGAGATGACCAGTGCATGCAGAACTTGCTTGTGCCCTACCTTCAGGATGCAGCGATGCATGATATGTTTTGGAGTACTCTTTACGCTCTTTGTACCTCTATCAAATCGATGCGCTATTGCCTCCATGTATGCTGGTGCACTCGCTGTCCTCTGTGTTTACTGGTGCACTCTTACCCCTGTACATTTGCTCACTCTTTCCTTGCGGTATGTCTGCACACTCTTACCTCTGTACATTTGTGCCCTCTGTCCTCGCGGCATGTTTGCACACTTACCTCTGTACTTTTGTTCTCTTTCCTCATGGTGTGTTTTCGTACTCATACCACGCCATAAGTTTGCACCGTCTTACTTCTATTCTTTCACATACTCTCACCTTGCTGTATATTGGTGCCCTCTAATTTTATGGAACCGTTTTATATCAACCTTGCTAACAACCCAAATGCATTCTCTATTAGAAGAGCCTACCAATTTGTCCAATTTTGATGTTCATCCACACAGAGTATTGTCAATATTTAGGTTGCAGATGTTAACTCTGTCATCCCACTGATAAGTAAGCAGTTGAAACACAAGATTTCTTTCTACATTCTTGCATCCTCAAACTACATGCTGTCACAGAAAATCAACTACATTGCTTAAATCCAACATTAAAACTGCCCGTAGATTAAAACTTATGTCACAACGAAACCAAAAGCACACTGCAATAGTATGTCCAAGGTCAGACACGTTTCCGTTCATTTGAAGTGTTGGTTTATTCACAGGCGTCACAATATATTGACAATTCTTCACAAGAACGGCAGCATACACGTGTGTTGTTAGAGGGCAACCATACCTTTCCACCCACTGTTTCTTTTCCTTGGTTGAACCCATGCATCAGAACAATGTGTTGTGTGTTTAAGGGACACGTTTTGGAGAGGTGTGTCAATTTTAAGACTAACTCCTCAATTATTTTTTAACAGTGAAAGGTGTATGGGGGAAAATATTGTATGTGCTTCTAACAATCTATATTTGTCCTACCTTCTCTCATGTTCCTTTAGGATGCTCCAACTATTTTTCTCTCTTTAGGATGTCCACAGCTACAAAGGTGTAAGCACTGGAAATTAGTTTTTTTTCTCCACATCCCATGGTTAAGAACAAGTGCATTTAACCTGCAAGCTTAATACTGTTGGTAGTTATGTCGACTAGTTCTAGCACTTACAAAGATTTAGGGCCCATATGTATACTTTTTGAGGCAAACGCAGTTTTGCCTAAAAAAGTATAGTGCCGGCTTGCGTCATTCCAGAGCGCCAGCCGGGTGCCAAATTATGGAATCCCGCATGCTGGCGCAAAGGGTGGGCTAGCGTCTGGGGAAAATTACATTAGCCGGGTGGGGGTGGCAATATGGCGGGAAGAGGGTTCTGCACCAAAAAATGATGCTAGGCTGGTTAGAGGCAAAACAAATGCCTTTAACCAGCCTAGCATTATTTCCTGATGCAAAACCATCCATACAACAACTCCTATCTTATAAAAGACAGGAGTCATGCCCACCACCCCAATGGCCAGCACAGGGGACAAGGGTCCCCTGGGCATGGCCATCTCACCCAGTGCCATGTATGGGGGCCCATTTCAGGGCCCCCAATGGCACTTTAATTTCTTTTTTTAAATACTTACCTCTGCTTACCCTACTTACCTGCGATGGGGTCCCCCATCCTCCGGTGTCCCTCTGGTGTGGGTGTTCCTGGGGCTTGGGGTGGGCACCTGTGCGTTCTTTCCATGGTGTTTAACCATTGAAATGGGTCTACAGGTCCCCTACCGCCTGCCCTGACCCAAGCATTAAATAATGGCGCTAAGAAGGCTTAGCACCATTATTTAGGCCCGCCTCCGCCGTGCACCTTTTTGCATGGGAGGAGAAATAAGGCACTAGGGGCTTTGAGTAATTTTTTGGACTGGAACGCCTACTTTGCATCTCATTGAAGCAAGGAGGTTTCACACATCCAACAAAATGACTTTCACTCCAATATTTTGATGCTAGATGGGTCTAGCGTCCAAATATAAATATGGAGTTAAGTTTGCACTGAATTTGCATTAAAAAAGTGGCGCTAATTCAGCGCAAAGAGAGTATAAATATGCCCCTAAGTGCTTTCATCAGGACAAGAGGGACCAGTGCATAAGGTCACTAATTACTTATTGATAATCAACTTGTGTCTCCACATCATTGGCTAGAAAAGGACACACAATGACCTTCTGGCTCGGAGGTTTCTTTCATATTTCAGGCAGTTGGCTTCCAGGGCAAATACATGATTTCTGCAGAGACCGCTATTTACAATTCTACAGCGGGACCAGGCGGATACTACATTCTTGACCAAACAACAATAGCAATCCGTTCAAAAACCAAGAATTTGGTTGATGTGCTAAGGCTGCTTGGCTGTCTGTGTTGCAGCATAGGACACAACAGGATGGTGTGCCATAGGCTTTGGCCTTTCGTGCATGGGTAATTCCTACTGCTTAGTGCGAGGACTCAAAAATGTCCTCCCACTAAGCCAGCTCACGTCTACCTGGCAGGAGCAATGTCTCACTTCCTTGATGTAAGCATATGGAAAACACTGCGAACTGACGAGCACAAGTGTCCTTCTAAGGAGGTGACTGTGAGCTGCAATGTATGCTGCATTCCAGGTGCACAAGCGCCTAGACCAAGAATGAGTGCCACAAAGCACTGTAAAGAAGAGCAACAGAATTTCTCCTTTCCAGATTAAGGGTTCTGAATCCATACAGAATCTTGATTCAAAACCTTTGGCTTCATCGTGAGCAGCAGTGCCTGCTGTTTACCTTGCATACAGTAGACCCACTTTGGTTGGGAACCGTTTGGGACCATGGCTCCAAAAACGGTGAGCACTGTTTTGTCCCAGTTTTATCCCCTAGCAAATATTTTTAGCTGAATGTCATTTCCCACTAATTCTTCAGAAGTAAGTTGCTCAGGCTACACATTCTTTATTGTATTGATTACTGTGTTGATGTACAGTTAAACCCGAAGGGCAGCCAGCTGAGCAAGGCAGCAAGAACACCTCCATTTATTCTAGATGTGAATATAGCCATCTTTGTCCATCTACTTAAAGTAAAGAAAACCATGCATTGTGTGCCTTCAAATCTGCACCACAGCAGCATCAGGTCCAGTGAAAACGTCAGCCTGGACCATGCGTACAATGCATCTGGGTTTGGATAAGGACCGCCCTTCGTTGCTCCCACTTGCCCACATTGGAGGCGTTCAGATTGTTAGGAGCTACACCTGGAGGTCTGCGTCAAATTTGTCTATTGATACCTAGTGTAGAAAAGTCTTACAGGAACAGTCTTTGTCTATCCGATCGAGAATAGAATGAGAGATGTACCAAGCAGGACAGTCCACTGTGTTGGTCTGCTGACCTTGCTTGTGTCATTCCCTATCTGTCTCACTACTACCACTACCATCTGGCTTGCCACATTGGCCACCCAGGGTCTGGAATCACTGCATTACTGCTTTTCACCTCAGTCTCTCTCAGGCTCACTTTAAGGTTACTCACTTGTTTAATCGCTCATTACTTTTTATTATTATTACTTTTCAAGTTGATTTCTAAAGCACACTGTTCAGGCTCAAGGTTTTTATTAGAGATTTAGGCCCTCATTACAACTTTGGCGGGCGGCGGAGGCCGCCCGCCAAAGTTGCGTGTCGTGAATACCGCACCGCGGTCGGAAGACCGCGGCGGGTATTCAGAGTTTTCCCCTGGGCTGGCGGGCGGCCGCCGAAAGGCCGCCCGCCAGCCCAGGGGAAAACGACCTTCCCACCATGAAGCCGGCTCGTAATCGAGCCGGCGGAGTGGGAAGGTGCGACGGGTGCTACTGCACCCGTCGCGTATTTCACTGTCTGCTATGCAGACAGTGAAATACATTTTAGGGCCCTCTTACGGGGGCCCCTGCAGTGCCCATGCCGTTGGCATGGGCACTGCAGGGGCCCGCAGGGGCCCCGCGACTCCCCCTCCCGCCATCCGGTTCCCGGCGGGAGAACCGCCAGGAACTGGATGGCGGGAGGGGGAGTCGGAATCCCCAAGCCGGCTTGGAGGATTCCTTGGGGGCAGAGGGAAACCGGCGGGAGACCGGCGGTTTCCCTTCTCTGACCGCGGCTAAGCCGCCGCGGTCAGAATGCCCCGCGGGGCACCGCCGGCCTGTCGGCGGTGCCACCGCGTCCCGCGGCCCTGGCGGTTCTATACCGCCAGGGTCGTAATGAGGGCCTTAGAGCTTACAATTACATCTACAATATATGAAATACAATAATTAATACAGCTTTAAAAAGGAGCTATACATTTTTTAAAAAATTGCAACACATTAATTAATTGACAGGGCAATTTATCAACTCCGTGGCAGTTTTAGCTGTTGTAATTCCATATTTTTTAAAAAGTGGTTTTAAAAATCTCTGTTGGTAGACTCTTGAAATGGGACAGACAAATATAACATGCTCGATAGTCTATTCATCATTATATCATAAGGTGCAAATTCTTTCCTACTAAACTACATTCTGCCATGCATCCATCAAAGTTGTTAGTGGTAAACATTTCAACCTACATAAAATTATACACCTTTGCACCATATGTTCCAGGTTAAAATTCAAATAGACTTGGGGAACTGTTGCCTGGCATGATTGAATGTCACAATGGAAATGGGGCTTTGCACTACATATATCCATATCATTCTCCATTGAGGAATTTATCATGTTATGCTTAAAAAACCTTTGTAAGGTGAACATAGCTTATATTCTGAATGTCTGATCTAGTCAAAGAAACAAGCTGTAGTACAGATAAAATGTTAGTTAAAAATGCCCCTGCCTTTGTAGAAGGAAAGAGACTCTCTGTGGCCATAAGACTCCTTAAAGCCTTTTCTTTGGTGTGTAAAATACAATGAAACCATCGTAGAAATGCAGCTAGTCCTCTTATATAAGTGCTCACCAATCCTAATTCTAGCCTTAACGCTTCAATTGAAACTTTGGATTTGAATGTGCAAATAGTATGAGGAATCCCTCGCCTCTATCTTATGCACAGAGAGCATCAATTAATATTTATTGTCTCTATAGCATATAAAAGGATCAACTGAATCTTCATTTTGCATAATGTTAATAGATGATTAAAGTGCCTATAACCTGTTACTCCATTAAGTGATTTTACTGCGTTTCCATGAGCATACAGTATGCCTTATCTGATTTATATGCAATATGTTCATTGACGGCCAAATTTGAGGATATAATTCTTCCAAGGTAAGGGTTCGACTTTACTACTTCTATGGTAGAATTATTGTAGAACCACTTATACTTTGTATTGGTCAGACACCCCTTTGGACAAAACCTCAAGACTTTGGTCTTATTTATATTAATGTTCAGGAACTGAATGTAAGATGACAAAATATCGAGATGCATCTGGAGGCCTTTGGAAGTCAGGTCTAGCAAAACAATATTACCTGCATAAAGAAGTGTCCCTAAAGTATAAGAGCGTACTTTTGGGGCATCACCAACAACCTTGCTGAACACATTGGCAGATCTGCCATATACGGAGAAAGATGCAGTTGCACCAGCAGGCATCATTGCTTCAAGCCACTTATGGTCGAACTTTATCCACCTCAGATGACACTGAGAAGGATAACAGATCATTGCAAGGTAACTGGACACAAAAACTAAAATCACGCAAGTCTCCCTCAACGTCTCCTCATTAGTGTGCCAAGATCAGTTAGGGGGTTATCTGCTGCACTGCTCCTGCTGGCTAAACGAGGCTTCTGTTTTAGGCACCAAGCTTGGCAGATGCTGTCTTCTGCAAGAGACTGAAAGCCTGCTTCTCACATTGGCCTGCTATAATTTGTCCTCGAGAGACCTGTGTCTATTGAATATGGACTACCCTACTATCCACCCAATCACCTAAACATTAGGCCGTGTATACTTCTGTTCTAGATAAAAAATACTATCATAACAAACTAGTGAGTGTCACATTCACTTATGGAGATTCTCAATGTAATCGTATTATATGTGTTGTAGGAACGAGATATAGGTGTGTAGGTTGCATTGTCTACAAGGTGTATATGGCAAGAAAAACCTGTGATATGTTTATGCTCTTGTAATCTAACACACTAGTTTCCGTACTACTTTGATGTTATGGAAAATGGTAAAACTAGAGTGTTCCTAATGTTGTCAAGGTCACCCTTTGTGCAGTCACCAATGTCTATTTAAGGACGCCTGACCAGTTGCAGTTCACAAGGAGCCATTTAAGGGCTAAACTGCTATGTTTAGCTCATAGGTGGACAAAAGATTAGTGGTTCAGCTCCCACTAAATGTATTTTTAAACCCAACAGATAGGGGCAACCACAGGAGGATAATGTGAAACCATTAGTCATTCGTTATTGTTCATAATCCTGTTAAGTTGAATCATGGTTTTATCGAACAACATCTCTGTAACCATAATGGCTCGAACAATGGGCCAAACGGTTTCAGAATCAGGACAACCTACTCCAGCCTATGAAACTAGAATTTAACTGTGTTCCTCTGAAGCTGAAGTGAAGTGAGTAGAGGCTTTATAGGAAGGGTCAGGGACAATTTAGTCTCTCTGTTCTGTGTTTTAAACAAATATTTTAATTAAATTTAATGCAAACAACAACAGCATGACAGATAGTATAACACAATGGAACTCGAAAACATCATGCGCAAGTGTCCGAAACTCCATCACCTTTGGGAGGTTCACTAGCACCTCCTTATGCCCCTCCACCGCCAAAACCATTGGCCGTCCCTCAGATAGCATTGCGCTCAGTAGTAGCATTGGAGGCACACATGCACCCCTCGATATTTGTTCCACTTCCCTCATATTCTGGACCACTGTGCAGGGATGCCTCTACCCTCATAGACAACCTTCTCTGTCAACATGCACCAATCCATGTTGTGTTCCCGTTTCCTATGCTGAGGCACCTGATCCTCCCGTCATCGTCTTACAATATTACCCTTGGCCAGCATTAACCCCAGTGTCACCCAAATATGGTCCATGTGGCCTAGATCAGTAGGGTCCCAAATATTTAAAAGACACAGTTTCAAGGAATGGATCGCAGATCCCATTAATACAGGACATTTCAGCTCTCCAATAACTCTGAACATCATTGCAACTCCAAATCATGTGAAAGAACGGGAGTGCAGACAGAGTGTAGACAGCGCTGTACCCATCTTAGCCATGGCAGTGCATGCATAGTAACTCCTGTGCAGGATGTGTAATGAGGCTAGATGGAATCAGAATCTAATTGCTACCTACCTGGGATGCTACGGCTTCAGGCCATTCATCATCTTCCATACCCTCAAGGGGGCTCTCCCATTGCGCCCGGAGCTTGGTAAGGGCACCAGGGGAATTAAGTAGTTTTTGATGAGTGAGGGAAATTGCCTTATTCATCAGAGATTTGGCCCTCCAGAAGCGACGAATAGGGAAGCTCTTCTCCCCTAGGCAGCACCTTCATCAGGGCATGGCGGACTTGCAAGCAACAGTAGGTTTCAGTACTCGCCAGCTGATAGTCCCTTTGGAGGTCAGAGAATGGGATTATGCACACATGGGACCACAGATCTCCTACCTTTGAGAGTCCAATTAGTTCCCATTTTTCGAAGCCCACTTGTGTGCCCAGCTGTGCAGAGTCCCCCAGAGGGTTGGCCTGTGTGATTTTGTCTCACCAGCCTAGCGCAGAAAGTGTTGTGTTCCAAAGGATAATAGTAACTGCTGTTGGACTCAGGAAGGGGCAGGTCGCCGATCGCCATATAGAGCCCTGAGATATCGTCCTAGGTGCATATTTTGCCTATCCATTCTATATGCAGGCTCATCTGGAGGAAGATGGACCCAGTGGTTAATGACAGTGAGTTGTGCTGCCCAGTAATATTTTTGCATGACAGGCAAAGCAATACCACCATCACACCAGCCTCTAGAAAGCTTTCTAAAGGGAATATGCGTAGGGTCAACATTCCAGACGACAGTGCAAATTGTACTTTCTATTGTCCGGAAATAACCAGCACAGACCGGATAGGGAGCATTATGAAGTGCACATAGAAAGCAAGGCAGTGCCATCATATTGAACTGTGCAGCCTTGCCGAGGAGTGGCAAGGGGAGGATCCTCCAGTGCTGTACATCTCACCTCAGCCACGTCAGAGGAGGTTTCAGGTTAGAGCTGTAAACTATACCCAGGTACACATGATGTAAATTTCCAAGTAGCGAAAGCCATCTGTCGCAATACAAGCTGTACACCCCTGGAGCAATCGCAGTGCTGCTCCATTGAGAATATATATGAGTGACTTGTCCCAGTTGATGGTGTAACCAGATTAGTGACGGAACTCGTCAAGTATCTGCATTAGTCTATCTAGTGTATGGGTCGATCTGACATACAGAGCAAGTTATGATCAGCATAAGGGGAAATCCTATCTTCCTATTCAGCCATCCATCGCAGGCCACGCACTAGGGAATCTTGCCTGATCCAGGCCACCAGCGGCTCCAGGACCAGGGCAAATATTAAAGGGTACAGCGGGCAACCTTGTCTAGTACCCCATCGGAGCTGGAACTCTCTAGGCGTACCCCCATTCACTGTCACTTGAGCCAAGGTCAGTGTAGAGGAGACACAGCCACACCCCAAAACGCAGACCAAACCCAAACTTGGTTAGAATTGCAAACCTTAACAGCCACTCGACCTTATCAAACACTATGCACGCATCCAGGGACAGCACCAGGGTATCTTCACAGAGCCTTCCTGCACGTCCAAGAACACCAGGCAGGCGTCTTAGATTGAGATAAAGCCCGACTGATCTGGGTGAATTAATGACATTGTAACCTAGTCTCTCCATTCTTGATCTGTGAAGGTGATGGAGGAGCTGCTCAACCCAGATGTCCTTCATACCTCAATAATGGCTGGCAGCACCTTGTGTCACATAGGTCTTTTCAGTCAGATGGCCCTTGTGTCGATCTTTCAGGGGTCTCAGGTTTCGTCTCCTGGCAGGCCCTATCCAGCTCCTCCTCAACCAGGTCAGTCTTCCTTCCCTTCCCAGTTTGAACCTCCAGGACAACTCCGCAGGGTTTCGCATTCATAGACCCAGACTCGATCTCATAGAGATCCCAGGTCTGTGCTGCAGTCTTCTCTCTTACCTAGGTATACAGGCTTCTCAGCAATGATGACTAAAGTACTGGTCGAGGGCTCTCCTATACCGCTCTGGTGGGTTAGACTGGCTTCCAGAACCAGAGGGTGTGCCACATTCAAAGGTTGGAGGTCTTCTCAAAAACAGTTGGAGAACCTTGTATTGCTGCTGGTCATATTTTGTGGGCTCTCTGCACTGTTTTCACTTTGCGACCAGTCCTGATTGCTTGAGGTGTGCAGTGTATTAGCCTCCATCAAGTGGCCTGATCTTCTTCTGTTGCCGTGAGATGGGCACAAAACAAGATGCAGGCAATGAGTGAGTTTCAGCCAGGCTTAGAGAACATACATTTTGGACAACAGGAATGGTCTGGTTGGTGGGCTTCCCACCCACCAAATAAAAATGTTATGGGGAGAGGACAGGGAGAGTGTATAAGCTGGTAACCACACCCAAGGTGGACATCACCAGCTTGACAAAAAGGAGAGAACAATTTTGTGTAACACACACATGTGAGGTCCACTGGACCCTTGATCTCCCCAGTTCATTCCTCAATTACACATTCCTAAACACATTCTCAAACATAATGCATCTTTGGTATATGTTCAGACAAGATGAGAAAATGATTACAACGCCTCCAAGGGAAAGATCACAAAAGGTGAACAGCTTTGAGCATGTATATTTGCTCTTTGACAACAGTTTCCTGTGGTGGAGATCCAACACATGCTGGCACACAAGAATGTAGGAGTTTAAGCCTAAGGCAATTCTTGCCACAGATCAACCTGCAAAATCTGAAGCACAGGTGCAGGTTTGTAAACAAGATGCAATTATCTGGTCACAAACTAAAATTTACCCAGTATAGATCCAGCAGTCCATTTAATGCACATAAAAAAAACAATCTCCATGCATTCCAGAGAAGTACAACTACTTCCTGGGATGAGACAGGCTCTCTACTGTAAACATACCTAAAATAAGCCAATCCAATATCCCCCATGAATCTGCTAGATTGAATTTAATAAAAGTCACTCATGAAGGAATGTGCCATCCGCATGCAGGAGTGTCTGCAACATTATGCATTATACAAGAACATTACTGGTGGCCAAATCTAACTAAACAATACACATTACAATGTGAAATTTGCAAGAATATAAAACATTCTACACTTGTTAGACCCAAACTAGTTCCATTCGAGAAACCTGTACATCCTTTCTAAACTGTACATCTTGATCATATTAATCCTATCCAATTGGTAGAGTAGTAGTGGTAGGCTCAGGCACTCAATTTAAGAGGGTATCACCACTAAGCCAAGCTACAGCTCCCACAGTTGTAAAATACTCTTTCGGCTTAGTAGCAATAGGTGGAGTTCATAAACCATTCTTTACCTCTAAGACATTAGCTTCATAAGATGGTGATAAGCCTCCAATTCTCATACTGCTTTAACCTCACGTGAAACAGAGTCATGGAGAGATCTAATAGTACGTTAAAGTATGCCTTAACTGCAAGAGTCCTAGACAATGGAGGTCTGTGGCTCCAAAACCCTTTAAGTGCATAGGGAGCAATAAATAATATGCCAAGGTGTGTATTGTCAATCCGATCTCCTTATGGGTTGCTTTTCAGAATTAAGATGTATGTACAGAAACTTCTAGGGTGGGAGAATCTGCTTGATCAACCATGTCTCACTCTGTTGCAGGATTAGCAGCATACATGGGACGGTCAGAGTTAGACTACATCTTCAAACCACAGATCAACAAGTGGTAAGCACTGAATGAATTAACAATAATGTGACATTTCCAATAGCATGACATTTGCATACAGAAAATGGACTGATTGTAAAACTGGTTCAGTGATAGTTTTAAAAAATAGGTACATAACTATCAGAACGTGAGACAATTCTTTTAAAGGGTTTGATGATTGAAAACATGTCACAAAAAAGAAACAGATGAAAAATGACCTTTGCAAAATAAATTAATTTGAATTTCTACATGAATATATTGAAAAATGTTGTCCAACTTGGAATATATTCATTCCAGTACTATCATATGAGGAGCAGAAAGTTGACATATTCAAGGGTCAGAAACATTGCTACAAGCATGTTACTTTCCACAATATTTAATATTGTTCAATGATACATTTCTGCAAATAATGTGTGCAGGTTTCACTAATGTAAATGAGTTAATATGACCATTGATACTTAAGGAGGACTGTTCTAATTTCTCAAATAGAAAATTGGAAGAGCACTGAATGATAATAAAATGCAAGAAATTATTAATATTGGTACTTTCAAAAATGTATGTTGAAAATCAAAGAGAACGTGAGTGGAATTCACAAACAATTCAATGTTATGAGCAATTTGCTAAAGGAGTATCAGGTCCATTAGTTAATGAGCAATCTTAAATTGTGCCTAAAGTGGGTAAATTATTGAAAACTATAAGTCAACACATTTCTATTTTGTGGAAAAATATGAATGTTCATATTTTTCTTAAAGTTCAAATAAATAAAGCAAAGTGAAGAGAGGTTTGATTGCCTTAAGAGCTATGGATATAATACACAAAATCGCTGAGGAAGTTATACACAAACTTAGAGAAATGGATGCAGAAAACTTGCAAGGAACAGTCAATATAATAGTGTTTTAAAGATAATGGTAAATAAAATATATTCAATATCAGAAATGACATAGGGGGTCATTACGGCATTGGCGGGCGGCGGTAACCGCCGTGCGGCTGCCAATGCGGCCGCACTCCCGCCGCCCCCATCATGACATCCCCGCTGGGCCGGCGGGGATGAGGCCGCAACATAGGAGCCGGCTCCTAATGGAGCCGGCGGTGCTGCGGCCGTGCGACGGGTGCAATTGCACCCGTCGTGCTTTTCACTGTCTGCTATGCAGACAGTGAAAAGCTGGCCGGGGCCCTGTTAGGGGGCCCCTGCACTGCCCATGCCAGTGGCATGGGCAGTGTAGGGGCCCCAGGACACCCCTTACCGCCAGCCTCTTCCTGGCGGTGCAAACCGCCAGAAACAGGCTGGCGGTAGGGATGTCATAATCCCCAGGGCAGCGCTGCTTGCAGCGCTGCCCTGGCGGATTACATCCGCCGGGGCCATTGTGGTGGTAAACCGCCGGCCCCGGCGGTGCGACCGCGGTGCTACTGCCGCGGTCAAAATACGCCGGGAGGCACCGCCAGCCTGTTGGCGGTGCTCCCGTCGTTTTGGCCCTGCGGTTATAATACTGCCAGGGTCATAATGACCACCATAATGTCCTATTGATGCAGTAGAAACACATTAGGAAATTATAGGTTTGAAAAAGAACCATGGAAACCTGTATTCACTTTACAATCTTCTTTACATGAACTGCGATCGCATAGGAATCTCATTAACGAAATTAGAATATTTTATGGATATAATTTAAGTGATCATCAAAAAAAACGTGAGCAAACAAGACTTGGTGTACAGTTTGTTTCAGTAAAAGACTTTTGATCGCTGTCATATACACCTTATGAATAATCTGGTACATGATTAATACGTGGATATGTGACTATACACATTATCGCACTGTAATTAGAAGCCCAGATTATTAAGAAAGATGTTAGTTGATACATACAATTGGGGAAATGGATCTTAAAGTATACATGTAAAATGTAGTTATCGGTGCATTGCTTTTTGAAGAACAACCTGTGTTTTTAAATGCAAACAACTGTTTGAATCTATTAGAAACCTCATGTATATGTAAACAAATTGTTTCATAATTAATGAAAGACCAATACAACTGAAAATATTTGTTATTTGAGAGTGCCACTGCAAACAGGCATTTCAAAGGTTTTAGAAACAATTAAATATGGTTCTCGTATTGTGAGATTTAAAGATTGATGTTCACTTCCAAAATGAATCACTTAGTGACTGTAATATAAGCTGTAATGTGTGTGTGTGTGTATATATATATATATATACACACACACACACATAAATATACATATGCACACACCCTTGATTTAATATTGTTTTTTCTGGATCCTTGCCCCAAAACTCTATAGGTTTGTAGTGAGCTGGAAGAAGCTACATCTGAATGTTGGCAATCCAAACTACTGTGAACCCTCCAAAATGTGAGGCACACCTGGAAAAATGTCCTTAGCCCCAAGGGGCGTGGTTAGCTTACAGTGCCCCCTCTTCGGAGGAAAGGAAAGCAGGCAGGTGTCTCTCACTTTTCTCTAGAACGCACTAGGCTCATCTTGAATTGTGAATCAGACAGCCCTATCAGACAATACCCAAGCTTAGAGTGCTGCAAAGGAAATCCTGGAACTGGTACGTGTCTAGCACAAAGTTCTAGTGTTAATCAACCAGCATGTTCCACAAAAGTGAACCTCCCTGGCTGCACAGACTACATACCTTGCATTACTTCAGACCCTTCCAAGCACTGCCTAATTTGGTTCATCCAATGACGAGATCGAGCTGGCCATGCGGATTGTTACCTTACCTCTAACACAGACATTCGACTGGTCTTCACAGTCTTATTACACTTGCTGCACCTGCCCTAGAGTGAGAGCCTACCAGAGGATCCCAAGTGACATGCTGGTGTAGGAAACAGTGACCACAAGGGAAAGGGTTGAGTTTCACCCCAGAAGTTTAGTTCTAGGGCTGAGACATGAGACATTGGCCAGCTTATCACAGAGTATCCATTGGGGACTGGTCTAATGCATATCAAGAGAGATTTTCTGAGTGAGAGGGAATTCCAGGATGAACATTGGATTTAAAGAAGGGCTACCCATTCAGTTGGATGATGAATGTGGTTTTGGTGTTCTGCTGTCTAGAGACTTGATTTACTAAAAAGAACAAGAAGAAATCTAATGTTTCAGAACTTGAGATATTTTCCAAGGAAGGATTGGCCCTTGAGATACAGTTAAAAGGCCTGTTTCTCTGTGTCTCTGATCAGCTGCCACATATGGACACGGATGCCACAGATTGGTATGAGGAGGCAGTAGACAACCTCAACTGCATCTGGGGTACACTCTCCTGTCAAATGTAATCGAAAAGCTCATCCATCAAAGATTGTTGATCCACTATTAAGAACACAGGGCAGTAGGTTCTCCTTCTGCCATCGATACCCATATTGCTGAGTTGCAAAGATGATCTAGCAAAGGAAACCTTAGGACTAACATGCAGTTCCTTTTTTGCAAAACACCTTTTAACACTAATTTTTAGGCTAATGCATATTAACACTATACACTAGTGCACTCTTACCCCGCTGCAAACTGGTGTGATAACCCCTCTGCACATCACTACATGTTTACCTCTATGTGCATTAGTGTACCTTTACTGTATTTGACACACTCTTACCACTATAGACTAAATGGAAGTTGTACACTCTTCACTCATGGCACACATTTATCTTAGTGCGTTTACTTTTGTTGGTGCACTACTAACCTTCTGTAAGATGGTATAATCTTATCTTTATGCACGTCTGCACTCCAAACTCTCTGTATGTTGGTATTGTCCTCTATAACATTTATATAGCAGCACTGTTCTCTCACTATGTTGGAGCAACATAATACCACTCTCCATCTCTTAGTATTCTCTTACCTCTCCGGGTTCTTGATCTCCTCTGTGACGAAGTTCAGGGTGTCCCATCCGGAGTAAGAGAAGAGGGCAGAGTAGAGCGCTAAGGCAATGTCGCCTGGATTGTAGGATGAACCTTCAAAGGAGTTCTCAAAGTGCTCAGTTTTTCCTGGAACAGGTGAAGAAACATCAGTTAACTTATTCATCTATCTTGGATATGAGCACTTGAAACTCTATACTCATCCAGCTTGGACAGAACTATCCTGACTTTCTCGCTATTACAACTGAGGCACAAGAAACGTTATCTGACTCATCTCTGAGTTGCATTATTTGTGGATTCCCTCATTCAGGTCTGTTGTTTTATTTCTACAGTCATCCAAGTTTGTGATCTTGATTCATGACTTCCTCCTTCATCTCAGCTGTGTTGACTCATCACTAGTTCTTAATTGTGCTATGTTTGCGTTTGCAGGTAATGGGATTTATTTTCATCAGCAGATTTTGACATAGAGAGAGAAAAACAAAAAGGGAGAAGAAGAAAAAGAAAGACAGAAACTAGTGACACTGGGAAAATACAGTGATGAAAAAGCACTGCAAGAGTCCAATAAGGAAACATGAAGTGTAGAGTATGGAAGAAAGAGGCTTGATGAAGAATCAAGAGACTGCAGCCTTGTTAATCAGCTAGCCGAGTATTCAGTAGGGTCAGCCATTATCTCCTTGACTTATTTTATATATATTTTTTGTTTACAAATTAAGCACTGCTCCTCACTTATCATGTGTTAATGTCTACCACACTCAAACAGCTTGTCTGAATTGACACTTGATGCGGTCTTCCAGCTCATTCACTCATCCAGCTCAGTGTGTTTATCCCTAACACGCTTATCCAGCTTGATTGTGTTAACTGCTGACACACTAACCCAGATCAATCACGTTGATTCTTAAGGCACTCATCTTTCTCACTTGTGTGGAGCCTTGACAGACTCGTTCAGTACATTTGAATTTACTATTTGGTTTGGTTGTGCGGTTTCCTAACTCAAAAATCAGCTGAGATGGGCACACTCACCCTGGCAGATTTTCACAATGCCTGCAATGATGACAGCGATAAGTGCCAGCACCTTCGCGTAGGTGAACAAGTCTTGCACTCTTGTGCCCCATTTCACATAGGCACAGTTCACGAAGGTGAGCAGACCTAGGGAATAGAAAGGAGAAAGTTATAAGCATGAGCTGATTCCTAAACTTGCCAACCTGTAAGCATGTTACTGTACACTCGTCTTCATTACCGGCAGGGTTCATCACTTGATGACATTTATGGTTTTCTTATTGTATTGCAACATTTATATAGCACTTTCTGCCTGTTGGTTGGTTTCTGACGTGCTTGCCCATACAGGTATCATGCTACACCATGTAGGATGTGTGGTTGGAGCAGTGCTGTCTTTGTTATGAGCCTATGAGGGAAGTGTTTCCATGATGTGGGGTTATCATGTTAAGGGACGCAATGCTTAACAGTGCGAGCATTGAGGAATATTGAGAAATACAGCATAATTTGATATTTTCATTATTCGGGTAGTAACACAGCTTTATATGTCCCTTTAAGGTGTTCACTGCTATTCGTCACAATCCCAGTTCAACTGTGTGTATTTGTTGCAGCACAACAACTCATCTGAGTAATGTATGGTGCTGGCTGGTGAGAGGGTCAGAAATTGGTGCTGTGATAAATGGGTAGAACCTTCAGCGCTGGACTAGGTTCTGATGGCTAGAACTGTTTAGCAGATTTTTTCAAAGTATGTCTGTATCTTCAGAGTACACCTTTCTAGATGCTGCACAGTGATTAATTGCAATGGTCATAGATAACTTCTGAAATGGTTCTGTCTTATGTGAATTTAACAGGGCCACTAGGGTGTATGTACTTAGCCTAGCTGTTTGAGGGGTAGGTTTTTGGATTTTACATTCTCTGGTGTGTTACTGTTATTCTAAGCCCAGTCTTTTTAGGAGCAACACCTTTTTGCCCACCAGTTAGAAAAGAAGTACTAAAAAACAAAAGATGGATCCCGCGTCTCCTCGTTTTTGTTTTTCCCACATTTAAAACCTTTTTTTTAAATCCCCAATGTTGGCCTGAACAAACCCCATAGTAATGTTAACAGCATCCAGCATTTGGCGCTGAAGAGATATAAAAGCTATAATAATGTTCAGGGCTGTAGCTCAGCCGTAAAAGGACGTTGGTAAGTTCTGTTTTTTAGGTCGCAGCCTATCAGACAGTGCAGCTGTCTGGTATGCGAAAGACATCTTGTGGAATTTCAGAAAGTTAACCTGGGAATGCATTCTGCCCATTGCTTGCCTTTGGCTTTGTGCTTGCAACTCATATATTCTTGCTGCCTATTTGCTGACTTAGGCTCTCCAGACTCACTTAGTCTCTACTGATGTCAAAACCGTATCCTTTTCAGAGCTTCCTTTCTGTAAACAGGCCTGTAAATCTTGTTCTTATCTCGTCAAATATGCTGTGCATTCAAAGATCGAGGTCCCATGTCATGCGTTGCCTTCTGAGGGTGCTTGCTTACTTTCCTTTTGCTGACTTCAAAGTGAGAGGAATTATGTGACAATCATTCTGGATACTTGGGATAGAAAAGAGTTTTTTTCTAGCACACAACAACATTTAAGTGAACTGTGTAAATATTTCAGAATATATCAAAAATATGAACGCACAATTGAAGCACATTTTTTGTTATTTCTGAAGTGTATTGGAAACAAATACTTTAATATGATCAAAACAAATCAAACTAGCTGATGCAATTTCCACACATTTTCGTCTGTGCACTGTATAGTTTATTAGTAAAACTGTATGCCTGTGCAAATGTAAAGGTCATTTCAACTGAAACTGTGTTGACTGTAATGGCAATGTGCTGCCACACCATGAATGCACCACTCCACACCACTGCACTCCATTCTGCACCACTACAAATTACACCACACCACACCATTGCACTCTGTGCCACTCTACTGTACGCCACTGCACTCTGTGCCACTTTACGCTACGCCTCTCTACTCCACCCTGTACCACTCTACTCTATGCCAAATCATTCTTATCCCCTTTACACAACTGCACTTTTCACCACTGCACTCTACACCACTACAGTCTGCAACACTGCACTCTATGCCACTCCACTCTATGTCAATATACTCTACGCCAGTGGTCTCCAAACCTTTTAATGCCTTGCACCGGTTGAAAAATAAAAATCATTGGCCTCCCTCAGAATTTTTCACAATTATTTTATAAAGATGGCAATGTTTAAATATGTCTAGACCTATTTAAACATTGCAGGTAAGTACTGTTACCTTTTTAAAAATGCAATAGTATGCTTCTGCTTAAAACAAAGGCCTGTTATCCGTATAACGCTTCTTTTAGCCAGAGTCAGGGCCCCCCCTGGGATCACTAGAGGCCCCCAAAAGGGGGCCCACTCCCCAGTTTTTGAAGTCCTCTGATCTACGCCAATGCACTTTACACTGTCCCATTCAACTCTATGCCCCTGCACTCTATGCCTCTCTAATCTACTCTGCAACAGTGCACTCTACACCACTCTACTTTACACCATTACACCCTATGCCACTCTACGCAACTGAACTCTACCCTGCACCACTCCGCTGTAGTCCACTATGCTCTACTCTGAAACAATCTACTCTATGCCACTGCGCTCTACATCACTCTACTCCACTCTGCACCACTCCACGCCACTCTAATCTTAACCACTCCACTCTACACCAATGCACTCTCCAAACCTGCCCTCTATTCCACTGCCCTTTACGCCACTGCACTCTACTCTGCATTGCTGTACTCTGCACCACTGCTCTCCACGCCACTCTATCCATTGCACTCTAACACTCTACTCTGCAACACTGCACTTTCCACCACTGACCTCTACGTCATTCTACTCTTCACTAGACCACTCTAAGCTACTCTACTCTGTGCACTGCACTGCACTGTACAGCACTAATCTGCTCTGCGCCACTCTATGCTACTTTACTCTGCACCACTCTATGCCACTGCACTCTATGCCACTCAACTGTACTACGCACTCTATGCCACTCATCTCTACTTTGTGCCACCGCCCTCTGCATCACTCAACTCTACACCACTCCACTCGGCACCACTCTACTCTATGCCACTGCACTCTACGTCACCGCACCCTATGTCACTCTGCTCCACTTTTTTATGTGCCACTCTGTGCCACTCCACTCTGTGCCACTCTGCTCTGTGCCACTCTGATCTGTGCCACTCCACTCTGCTCTGCACCACTGCACTGTACTATGCACCACTCTAATATATGACACTGCATTCTACAACGCTGCATTGTACACAGCTGAATTCAATGCCACTGCACTCAATGCCATTGTACTCTACACTACTATACTCTGCAACACTCTAAGCCATGGTCGTCCAACTGGGGGTGCCCCCGCCTGGGGGGGCTAAAATTATCCTGGGGGAGGGAGGCTCTGGCCAACAGAAGCATTATGCTGAAAACATGACTTTGTTTTAAGCTGAAAAAAGAGCAGCAGTAAGTGCTCCATAATGGGCAATCACTAGCATGTTTTGTACATTTGCATCCATGCTGGGAGTATGTGTCAAAAGAGAAGGGACTCCAAATACTCTTCAAAAACTCCCACCCCCCACTTCTAATAATCATCTTATGGTACTTTGACATGTTAGTAAGACCTGCCTGTCCAGAATAGTATGTTTGGCATCATGTATTTGATTCCATTTTTAAATCAGTACCAGAACTTAACTGCAATGTTTAAATAAGTCTAGACATATTCAAACATTTGCAATTTAATAGAATAATTGTGAACATTTCGGAGAGCGGATGTGATTTTTTTTTTCACTTTGGGGTCTAGCATTAAAATGTTTGAGGACCACTGCTCTATGCCAATACAATCTACACCAGACCCCTCTTCTCCATGCTACTCCAGTGTATGCCACTCTACGCGACTCCACATAATGCCACTCCAATGAACAACTCTGCCACTCTACTCTACTCTTTGCCATTCCACTCTATGACACACCACACCACTCTTCTCACTGCCAATAACTTTTAGACATGATGAACAGCAGCCATGAGGATGTACAACATGGCTAGAACACATTGGCAAATCCAATAGCTTTTGCATAGGCAAGACCTATTGACCTTGCCAATTTCATCTTAGATGTAAGTGTTGTATTTTACCTATCTATCAATAATAATAATGTCATAATGCAATGGAAATATCAAAGAATGCGACCTACTTGATACCTTTCATCAGATTTCAGGGCAGCTTCAGTATAGAAACAGACATCCTCAACGTCACTTAGGACATTTTTAGGATTCTGGTCAAAGGGGACCCCTGCCTACTCATTCTACTTGACCTCTCAACAGCATTCAAACTGGTCAACCATGGTGCTCTCAAAAACATCCTAAAATAACACAGTTGTATCAGAAACACAGTCTTGAAATGGTTCTCCTCTTTCCTAAACATTACTCACAACTAATCAAACTAAAAGAATCTCGCTCAAACCCATCTCCAACCAACCACTGGGCTACATCATATCCTCACTCCCTTCAAGCTCTGCATGGGGCCCCTGATTTTGATCCTCCAACAAACCAACCTAGCATACCAGCTTTACGCAGATGGCACACTCAACTTGACATAAAAATCTCCTCTCTCGATGTTGTACACCTAAACCAAATTCTAGAGAAAGTACATTGCTGGCTACCCCTAAACCACTTTAAGCTCAAACCAGAGAACACAGAACCCCTACTAATCTCTCCACTGTGCAACAATGCTGCACCAATCCAAGACCAAGACTGGTTTATACACTTAGATGCCCTCAACTGCCCCCCCAAAATAACTGACGGCACTAAGGGCCACATGTAAGTATGTAAGATATCGTGATTTCCTAATCCCATGTGAATCACAATTAGGAAATCGCAATTCCAAATGTACAAAACTTCAATGAGTTTCTCTTGCGATTCCCAGTGTGTCCCAAATAGACCTATCTCATGAATATTGATGAGGTAGGTCGCAATTTGTGTCCCATTGGGAATCGCAAAAATCACAGGGATTGTGGCTTACTGGGGTCAGCAGACCACCATGCCTGTGATTGCTTTTCAATAAAGCAATCTTTTTTTTTAATGCAGCCGGTTTTCCTTAATGGAAAATTGAATGTGTTTAGAAAGAAAAAATGAAATGTTTAAGTTTCATTTTTCTAAGAGTAGTCAGTGGTCTGTGGGACCGCTCCCTGCTCTTAAAAAGTATTTCCCAAATATTCACAAAGGAGAAGGGGTCCCTAGGGGCCCGTTCCCATTTGCAAATGGGTTACCACCAATTTTTCATTGGCGGTAAATTGCAAATGTTTTGCAACTACATTTTGGTTGCAAAATATTTGCACATACGTTTCAGATTTGGTATTAGAAAGGGAATCCCTCAAACACACCCCTTCCTAATACCGAATCACAGACCTAAATTGTGATTTGTTAACAAGTTATCGATCACAGTTTGGGCTGTGTACATCTCAAATTGCTTTTTTCCAGTCACAAATGGGCTGATTTGCAGAATCGGCCCATTTGCAACTGGAAAAAGCTTTGTACTTGTGACCCTAATTCTCAGGGAATAGCACTGAACAAAAGACTGATCATGACAGTCCACATCAACCCTATGTCCGGAAGCAGCATGCATAACCGACGACTCATCAAAATGGTCAAACTCTTGATCCCCAAATGTGATCTCAAAAATATGGTGTCATAGCCAAACTCAGACTCAACTAAACTATGGGAATGCTAAAAAACTAAAAAACTCACCTGGCTGCCATGAAGGCCACATTCAGTAAAGCAGCCAGACTCATTCTCCTCCCTGTCCCACCACCTACCAGTTTTGCTGAGGGGTCCCCTTGGAGCACCGCCCGCACCACGGGGATATAGGGGCTTTTGTTTTGCCACTGACAAGAGGTTGATAATGTTACTTCCACACTCACAATGCTAAAGTAGCTTCCAATTAAAGCACAATGCATCTTCAAAACTGTATACATTATCCCCATAGCACAGCACTTGGGTTCTCCAGTGTGCCTGGCTCTAAAACTTACCAGATTGGTAGCTCAGGACTCCCTACACAGCTATGAATCACTGCTACTAGAACCACCCAGGTTCAAGAAGAAAAGAAAAGATCTTATGCATGCTCTTTTGCAAAAATGCTCCCAGAATCCGGAACTCCCTTATGCCAGAAATACGATCAAACACCTCCACTGCTTCCTTAAAGAGAAGCCTCAAAGCACTACAGCTTGCAAAACACCTACTGCCCCAATCAATGCCTACAATGCTAGCTCATCCTTGAACTGAATCGGCAAGCCCTGTCTGTATGACTTAAGACATATACTATGCCAATCCTACTGAAATCAACATAGATATGGCAGAGGTGAAGTGGCCTAGCTAACCCATCCCCTGAAGAACTGACTAATTTTGCACATTATGTAATTAATACACAATGGGATTTAACCTTATGTTCCTTGCCCTGGCTACTGGGAGTGAGGCAAGTGCATAGAGGTAGTAACCTGGCTATCTAATACGAAGGCACCAATATTGTGGCCCTTATACACCAGTGGGAAACAACAGTACCACATATGATGTTGACCAGTGACTGACACGAGACCCTAAGAAATGGATTAAACATAGGCATTCTGGTTTTCAATTGTTTATTTTACCAGGTCTAACTTTCTAATTGTATAATTTGAATACAGTTAAGCTATTTGCCATTATTAGTTGTGATAATGTACGTGACACTCTGGCTTAGCTTTGCAAGCAGTTGTATCCAGTATCCTGGGCTACAGTAGTGGTCCCATTTCTGTCACATCCCACTGCTTCCACAGACTCCGGGATCAGTAGAAAGAGCAGACAGCCCAGGAAGGACCCATAGAAGCTGGGCAGAGCAGCACCCTTCGGAAGATAATGTGGGACCTACACAGATATTACTGTTGGTCTTGTAAAAGGACTACCTCAATGTTTCCGTTTGAATAAGGAGAGGTATTTGTGGTACCATTCCAAATGAGTGTGCATTTTTCCTCGCCATACTCACTGTTATTTAGAATTTGGTGGACTTTGATACCAGGGGCAAGGACGTAGCAAGGCACCCGCCATAACAACTTCACGGTAGAGAGGTGCCATGGATAGATTAAACAGTTATTAGTGACCCTTCTTAACTTTAATCTATGACTTGCAGTTCCCAAGATAGAAAGAAAAGCTAAAGAAAAAATAAGATTGACCGAAAAAAGATATTGCAACAAAGTTGTGACGCGGAAGCCAAAGAGTGGCAACGGAACCAAACTGGGTGAAAGAAAGAGAAAACATAGAAAATGCAAAGATAAAAATAATGTAAAGGCAAGAGGCATGAGAATTCAAAAATAGAAGGGAAGAGGAATGAAAATATTGATGGCTAGGGGAAAAAAAGGAAGAAGGGAAGAATAGGGGCAACAATTCCTGGAGCCTATCCTTAAAAGGGTCGGGATCACATGTTTCACTCACTTGTATATTGGTATATGATGCAAGGTGGAGGTATTTTATTTTTCTGGCTACTCCCTTGACCAGGGGTTCCAGAGTTCCAGGCTATTGCCTTTTAATGAAAGAGAGTGGCTATAAAGTTTCTCCTATCGTTCCATACATACATTTATTCACCTACACTACGCAGCTTCTTTGTATGTCAGAACGCCAGGTGATTGAGACGTTCAGGCTGCTGTGAATATTAAAATTTATTTCAGATACCTTAAAATGTAGTCTGGAATACTGAGGAGAGAATCCTGTTATTCCGTAATGCCATAGCCAAAACAATGAGGACATAAATATCGAAATGTAAGTATATATAGGGAAGTATAGCTTTATTAGTGTTAACCAGGGGTGGCCTCTCTGTTAGAGGGGAGGAGCATCTCCCCGCTGGGAAAAATGCCACCAGGGACTGCCCAGAGATGAAAAATAAAATGATGATAAAGTTAATTTATCACCAATTTATTTTTCATCCTCTGTCCTGAACCGAGTGTCAGGATGGGGTGAGGCAACCTAAGTCCTGCAGCAGGGAGGAGGGTGGGCTGCCTGTGCACTTGTTTAAAGTGTGCATATCCCTTTGGCCAGCCGTCTTGCGATGGCCAGCCAGACATGCGCACTTTAAACTTCTCCATCCCAGCTGTCATAAGACAGCTGGGTTAGAGAAAGCCCAGGCATCTAGTGCCCTAGGGAGTGCCGAGAGAGGCCCCTCCCTCCAATCCTGGTGATGCTTTCATGCTGGTTACCAGCATGAAAGCAGTGCCCCAGGATTGGTTAAGAGAGTTGGATGGGGCCCGAGTAGGGTGACCACCCATCCGTAATTTTCACGGAATGCCCGTAATTTTACCCTACAGTCCGTTGTTGGTGATGAAAGGCTTAACAGACAGTATTTGTCCGTAATTTTAGCCTTTCACCTAAAGGAGAAAATGTAATTAGGACAGATCAGTTTCCCCAGCTGGATTGAAAGGCAGGGAGTCTCCTGTGCTCTGAGGGAGGGAGGGGCAGACAGATAAGAAAAGGCCTTCTTGCCAGGGTGTCTCCTTCCCTAAAGAAATGTAAATGTGCACAACTGGTAAATCTGCAAATGTAAAGGGGCTTGGAAACCTACATTGACTTTAATCAAAGGAGTCACTTGAAGCTTTCTGATAACAAAGATATTTTCATTTAGAAAGGTACTGTGTTCCAAGGTAGGCTGTGGAGTGTGTGGTTTTATTGGACTGTTATAAAAAAAATAGTACTAGGTATAAACTGTAAATTATTCAAGTCTGTATTTTAGAAGGACTTTTTTTTTATTTAACCGAAATGTATTTGCGCATTTTGAAGCAGCATGTATTATGATGTGTGTAATGCATGTTTAAAACAAGGACTTAAACATTCACAGCTCTTTCATGGACCTCTGTACATCAAAGTACTAACAAACATTGGCAAAGCCAATAGGTCTTGTCTATGCAAGAGTTATTGGCTTTGCCAATGTGTTTTTGACATGTTATACACCAGAGTGGCTGCTGTTCAGCATGGCTAAAAGTTAGTGGCATAGTGTTGTAGAGTGGAGTACAGTGGCATAGGAGCAGTTGCGTAGAGCACAATGGTGCAGAGTAGAGTGCAGTGGAGTACAGTGCAGTTGTTTAGAGTGCATTGGCATAGACTGCAGTGGTTTAGAGTAGAGAGGCGTGGGGCAGAGTAGAGCGGCATTCAGTGCAGTAGGGTAGAGTGGCATATAATATAGTGGCCAAGAGTGCAGTAGTGTAGAGTGGTGCGGTGTCAGAGTGCAGAGTAGACACGTGTGGCATAGAGTGCAGTGGTGTAGAGTGGTGCTGTGTAGAGTATAGTGCTGTAGAGCGCAGTGGCATAGAGTGAAGTGATGCAGAGTAGAGCGGCATAGAGTGCAGTGGCGCAGAATGCAATAGTACAGATTAGAGTGGTGTAGAGTACAGTGGCGGAGAGTGCAATGTTGCAGAGTAGAGTGTCAGTGCAGTGGTATAGAGTGGGAAAGAAAGCAGTGGAGTAGAGTACAGTGGTGCAGAGTAGAGGGAAGTGGAGTGCAGTGCAGTTTAGAGTGCATTGGCGTAGAGTGCAGTGGCATGGGGCAGAGTAGAGTGGCATAGAGTGCAGTAGTGTAGAGTGGTGCAGTGGCATACAGTGCAGAGTAGACTTGAGTGGCGTAGAGCGCAGTAGCATAGAGTGGTGCTGAGTGGAGTAGTGTAGCATGGTGCAGAGCAGAGTCTAGTGCTGTAAAGTGCAGTGACAGAGAGTGGAGTTATGCAGAGTAATAGTGGTATAGAGTGCAGTTGAATAGAGTGTATTGGTGCAGAATGCAGTAGTACAGAGTAGAGTGGTGTAGAGTATAGTGGTGGCCTTTGCATTGTTGCAGAGTAGAGTGTCAGAGTGCAGTGGTATATAGTGCAGTTGTTTAGATTGCATTGGCATAGAGCACACTGAAGTAGAGTGCAGTGGTTTGGAGTGCAGTGGGGCGGAGTGGCGTAGAGTGCAGTGGCATAGAATAGATTGTTTCAGAGTAGAATGCAGTGGCATAGAGTGGAGAGGTGTAGGGTAGAGTGTAGTGGCATAGAATGCAGTGGCACAGAGTGCAGTGGCGTAAAGTAGATTGTTTTGCAGTAAAGTGAAGTTGCGTAGAGCGGAGAGGTGCAGGGTACAGTGGAGTTGCATAGAGTGGCATAGACTGTAATGGCACAGAGTAAATTGGTGTAGAGTGCCGTGGCATAGAGTAGATTAGAGTGACGTACAGTTTATTGATGGAGAGTGCAAGGGCATAGAGTTGAGTGTTACAGAGTAAAGTGCACTAGCATAGGGTGTATTAGCATAGAGTGCAGTGGCGTACAGTGCAGTGCTGCAGAGTGGCATAGAGCAGAGTTGTGCGGACTAGATTGGTGTTGCCTAGACTGGAGTGGTATAGCGTGCAGAGTAGGCTGCAGTGGTGTGGAGTGGTGCACAGTGGAGTGGAGTTTGCATGGTGTGGTAACACATTGCTGTTACAGACAACACGTTGTTGATTGAAATGACCATTACATTGCACAGACATACAGTTTTTCAAATAAAACTATACAGTGCACAGACGATGATGTGTGGAAATTGCATCACCTAATGCAATGATTTATTTTAATCATATAAAGGTATTTGTTCCCAGCACAGTTCAGAATTAACAAAAATGTGCTACATTTGTACTCCTAATTCTGATATATTCTGAAGTTTATTTAAATGTTGTCATGTGATAGAAAAAAAATCTTTCTTAACCCCAGTATCCAGCAAGATTGTATCATAAATCCTCTCAATTTGAAGTCAGAGAAAGAAAAGTAAACACTAAGTTCCCACCAAAGATAAAGCCTGACATTTGACCTTGTTCTTTGAATGCACAGAAAATGTGATGAGATAAGAACAAGATTTGGCCTGTTTACAGAAAAGGTGCGCTCCGAAGGATACTGTAAATAGGGTTTGGGCAAGGGAAGGGATGAACTCAAGCTACATAGCCTAAAACAAATCAAGCCAGCAAATTGAAAGCAACGAAATGTGAGTTACAAACCACAAAGCCAATGGCAAGCAACGGGTGGAATGCATTACCTTGGAAGCTCTATGTATGTACTTAAAGTGACAGCCGTGGAATACTTTGTGAAAAAAGTCCAGTATTTTAGTCCAATCCGTATCTTGCAGAGGTTTTTCCGCATCAATCACCCAGGTAGTATGACAAGAAGACTTAGAGTGGTCTCAATGTTGCAGTAAAGGACTGTACACCCATTTTATCAGTTTGCCACCAGTTCCTTTGTTGTAGAGCTTCTGGCACACCTCATGTAGGGTTAGTGCTAGGTGGCAGACAAGAAATAGGGCATTTCATGATTATTTAAGGTGGTTGTAAGTAAGAAGACGGTAGTCTACCACACGGGTTTGGAAATTTAGTAGCTCGCCGTCCAGAAACAAATCCCCCAATTTTAAGACACCTGAACATGCCACTGATGGAGCTGCTCTGAGCACAGCCGTTCTGTGCGAGTGGAAAGGCTTAGCAAAGATAGTGCATGAGAGCACAGAGTTTCTTCATGTCAATGAGTTTACAGGTTCTAACAAAGAGAGCATGAGAAAGTTGTGCATGATAGCCCCGGTTGGTGATACGTAGAATGGTCAGTAGGAAACAATGAGCAGTGCAATAAGCCTTCCTTAAAAGTTTTTACAGATAAACCCCATCTCATGCAGGGAGCTGGGCAGAAAGCCGGCGAGCCACCCACTGGAACTGTGCAGCTGAATAATAGCATTCTAAGTCCAGAAGACCTAATCCACCCGCAGCCATGGATAGCTTTACAGTGGAAAGAGCTACCTAACGCCGCTGAAGTGACCGAATCAGATGTGTGGCATGTCTGAAGAAGAAATGAAGGACGAGCAGGAGAAGGTTTGCAAAATAATACTATCACTGGGGTAGCACACCATCTTCACCAATGCCACGGGGCCCACTACAGAAAGTAGAAGTGAAGACCAAAAAGCAAACTGGGTTTGGAGGGACCTTGACGTTCTGCCGAGATTTCCATCCTGCAAATCAGTGAGACAATGGTAGATATTATTCACTAGGTATCAAAAGAAAACTACTTCCTAGTTCAATCTGAGATCTAATTGTATATAAAGGGGAAAACAGTGCCATATGTTAAAGAAACACTAATTATATGTTAACATGTTTACTTTTTGTCTGTGCAATTTACATCCCAAATATTTTGAAGATTCTGTATGTAATTGACACTTAGGGATAACCCAGATCACTAATTTGGCTTTTGCTCAATTTCAAAACCATTTAAAGGCATGGACAAAGCGGGCAATTGCCTTGCACAACCTTGCAAGGGGTCTGGCCCTTGCTCACCCTTCACAAGGACGAACAGCGGACCAATGCACCAGAACAGTTTGCCAAGGTGGATGGGTGTTGCTTGTTCAACCACTTGACAGTGCCTCTTCTGTTTCTCTTGTGTGTATAGAGACAACGCCCTAGGTACCCAATACCTTACGATAGTCTTGGTGGACCCATCTTGTCTGATTTTAGGAATTGTCCTACCTTGTTCTTCTCTTCCTTATTTATCCAGTTCTTAGTAACAACCCTTTGAATCACTTGCCGTGGATCTCCCATTTGATCTTGATTTCATCCTCCTCTTTTATTATCTTTGATTGGTAATCCGGGCTCCCATTTCTGAGATAAATGTAGAGTCCCAGACATACACTCTAGTGCTGTGAGACTACAGACAAGTTTTGGGTACCTCACATCCTGACATTAGGTGTGAGACTGTCGCCCACACCATCTGCCCTGCCTCATTACATTTTTTTTAGGTTCAAAGTCCATGGGCGGTTGGGGTGAGCCAGCTATTTTTGTTTAATTTGTTTAAAGTAGCATAAGGTTAATTACCTTAGTGTTTCCCAAACTGTTTGCAGGGGTTTTAAAATGTTCAGAAACATAATCAAAATTATGCTATTTCTTTCTCTTCAAGAAAGATCGGGTAGATTTGGGTAGGGGTGATGGCCGTGACACAGTGCTTAAGGGCATTCATTTACTACTGAGCAAGGACATATTGTGACACCTGAATGTAGCATACCAGGAGGCAATCACAAAAAGACCACAATCAATAAATAGTGCTATGTCAAAAAAGAGTAAATAAATGCACTGACAACATAGTGAGACATGGCCTCCCTTGGGTGTATCTGTAAAACTGACGTTTGTTCTTGAATTTTTGTCCTGAATTTTTGTCCTGAACTTTGACCCTTTGTCCTGAATTTTTTTACAGTCCTGTCCAGAATTTGCCTCAATGCCAGGTGGTCACCCTAGTTATTGTGGAAGTAAGTGCAGGTGTTTGAAACTCAAGTCTTTCCTTTGCACTCCTCTTTCCCTCCTCCCCGATTCTGCAAAGATGACTATAGGGGTCTAGCTATGCCTTTGCATGTCCTTTAACTTTCATCTTCCGCCACTGCTTCCTTCCTCTCTCATTTGTGTCCCCGTCCAAAAAAAAAAAAAAACTGTTTTGGGCGCTGTTATGTCGGTGTTTGCCCTTTAGGTCACGTGTCCCTCACTCTAAACGATGTTATGTCTCCATTCTCAATCCTAGTAGGGCCTTTAGGAAGTATGTGCGTGAACCAACCTCCCATATGCCCAAAGTTGTTCTGGGGGCTCCATGTCAAGTCGGTAACATGCAACTCACACAAAAGAAGATGGGGGCCTGATTCTCCCCCGCAGGCCCTCGACGTTATCCCGACCCCGATAAAGCATGCCAAGGGTTACTCGCACCTCCTCCTCGAGCTCCTATCTCTCTGGTTTTGTCCTTGCATGAGCTGCATCTGCTGATGTTTTGACTTCCTGCAGTTCCTGTAAATAGCATTATACAGCCAGAAGTTAAGACAGCGCCTGCGGGGGAGGGGCGAGGGCGAAACCCTGAATCTTCCTCGTGTGAACCGAGAAGACTGCAGGGGCAGGAGAAGGAGGGGCGCACTTTACGGAAGAATCGGGTGAGATAAAACAGTTTTATTCTGGGTAGAAGGTTATCCTATGTGAAAATGCAATGATTTCCATGGCCCCGTCCCATACATAAATCTAGCGTAAAGAAATTGGATTTTTGCCCACGGTCGCCCCACGTGGCAAGAAGCCAAGTTAGAACTTAGGTCAATAGACAAGCACGTCACAAGGCCTGGGTTGTACTGTGTAGATTTGTATTTAGTTAGTAGTTTTATAATGCTTAGTTGAACTCCTTAAATTACGTTCCTGTAATTAAAGGCTTGAGTCGTGCCTCAAAAGAAGTAAACAGATGAATCTTTGAAGCTCCTCTTTTCTTAGAATTCTGTATTCCGTAGACCAGGCCAGCACATAGCACATATAGGGGGTCATTCCGACCCTGGCGGTCAGAGACCGCCAGGGCCGCGAATGACGGAAGCACCGCCAACAGGCTGGCGGTGCTTCCATGCCCATTCTGACCGCGGCGGTAAAGCCGCGGTCAGAAAAGGGGATCCGGCGGTTTCCCGCCGGATTTCCCCTGTCTGGACTGAATCTCCATGGCGGCGCTGCAAGCAGCGCCGCCATGGAGATTCCGACCCCCTTCCCGCCACCCTGTTTCTGGCGGTGTTTACCGCCAGGAACAGGATGGCGGGAACGGGTGTCGTGGGGCCCCTGGGGGCCCCTGCACTGCCCATGCCACTGGCATGGGCAGTGCAGAGGCCCCCTAACAGGGCCCCAGCATGATTTTCACTGTCTGCATAGCAGACATTGAAAATCGCGACGGGTGCAACTGCACCCGTCGCACCCCTGCAACACCGTGAAGGGCCTTTCCCGCTGGGCCGGCGGGCGCCCGCCGGCCCAGCGGGAAAGCCAGAATGGCCTCCGCGGTCTTTTGACCGCGGAGCGGCCAAATGGCAGTGACCGCATGGCGGGCGGCTACCGCTGCCCGCCGCGGTCAGAATGACCGCCATAGTGTTATGTCAACAGACGGGGAAACAGCCGTGGGATTCTAGCAGAAGGTCCTGCCTCCCATCAAATGACTGAGCAAATTATTGGCTTTGATGGAACTACGGACCATAGATTTGGCAGAGAAGCACAGGGGAACTGAACTCCCTCTTGCGGGAAGTTCGAGGTGTTTCCTCATTAATTCATTTGTAATGATGTTGACGCATGTTGCATGTAAACACAAATGTACTTGTCCACAGCACGGATGTCCAGTGTTGGCCCACAACAGCTGGAACCATGCCAGATTTTTAGGGTATCCACTGATAACTGATGCAAATGTAGATTACCTCGATCTGCATGTATGGCATGTGGATAGCCTGAAAATCTGCCTTAGCTCTTTGGACACCAAGAGTCTAGGCTGTTGTGGATGGCACGTAGAACGGAGCCACTTACAGGTATTTTCTGTAATAAGGTCCAGGCCCCAGTGAGATGATCTTCTACGAGTCTGAGTACGGAAGCATGGTCTAAACCCCTGGAATAAGTTATATGTTACTAGGGGTAAATTAAGGATGAGCGCAGATGTATCCTGTTGGGGGTTCTTGTCTGAGGGGGTTCCTGAGTGTGATTATGTTGTTCCCGGGCTCAGCCCCTACTTACAGCTGAGACTGCTGGATCGAGGGGTGTTCTCTGCCACTGTCCAATGATCAGCCATTTTTATTTCCTGGTACTGGGCAGTAGACCCTTAGCGAGGGTGGCCAAGAGCTCACCGTGCAGGAACACAGTTCTGAGGACGGAAGCAAGCTGGCATTCTCTGGATCATTCTGGCTGGGATACCACCAGAGGTCGTATGTCCCCCACCCTTTCTTCGCCCTGTACTGGAACCCGTCAAACAAATTTCTGTGACCGAAAGATTTAGCCAGAAGCAAGTGGGTGTAAGTATGGACACCTTCATTGTTTTGCACTCCAAAATACAGCACATTTGCCTGTTGGCTTCTAAGCCACAAGAGATAAAGAGTGCCACTTGTGTACCACTGTTGGATGGAAGGAACCCTGGCCACCTCCACAGAAGCAGAAATGAGTGACAGTGTAGCCACCACACTGGGGAAACATATCAGGTCTTCCAGGTTTCCGTGGCGTAGAAGGATGTACCTTTCAAGAGACATTCGCTGGTGTTGAGGCAGGGTTCCCCAGCAGAATAACCTCTGCCTACTGAGGGAAGACATGCAGTGAGGTCCACACTGTCCAAGCTTCCACTGCCTATAATGGCTGGAACGGGGCATTCCGAGAGCCGTGCAGTATAAGGTATAAGAAGGTGCTTCCCACAGGAACCTTTTTAATGCCTGGTCTGACACTCTGGAGACGTTGAGTGGGGCAAGTAGAGTGATCACAGTCCATTCTCTCTCCTGCCATTTAATTCTAACCACTCTTTTAGAAGATGCTACACGTGATGGGAGGTTAGAGGTTGGGTCAGAGGCACAGATCCAGTCGGAATCATGGGTGATGCCGAGTGAAGAGGCAGAAGGCAGGTTTAGTGACCTATTACAGGCATCCCAGTAAAAGAGCTTGTCTACCCAAAGTGAACAATAACCATTAAAAGCTTCCCAAAAAAAGTTGTAAAGAATCAGGTTTTACAAGCCAGTCGGGAAACCTAGACCATATGCCACTGCACTAGCCACCCCCTTCACATACACACGACTCAAAATAGAGGACACTCTTTTTCTTGCCTTGCACCTTACTACCGGAACAAGTTGCCCTTAAATATTCATTCCTGTCACAGTTTTACTTCCCTCAAAAAGTTGTTAAAAACTTGGCGACTTTAGCCATTTGTCCATCCCCTGTTCTGCTTTGCCTGCTACTCGCCTTTGGGGAGGGTTGGGGTGTTACACCCCCCTAAAAATCTATGCTGTAACAAATAGTTGGGTACAAGTGCCTTCAGTCAGGTAAATGTGAAGTGTGTGTCGGATTTCACCAATGATTTTTACATGTACACACTGACAGAAATACACTCAATCTCTCGCCTCTATGTTTTGAAGGCCTTAAAAAATTTTGATTCGTTTGAAAAATATTGCTTTAAGTTAATCACTATCATTCCACACTTTCTCTTTCCTCTGCCCCTCAAGCTGGGTTCATGTCCAGTTTCTCAAATAATGTTTTGACAAAATGTCACAGCGTGATTGATGGGAAATCTGAAGCTCAACTCCCCCCCCCCCCCAATCATACTGACCAAGCTACGTCCCTAAATAGCGGAAGTCTAGTTACAGTCTACAAGATGGGTGCAAGGATATCCAGTGCTCCAGGATAAAGGATTTTACCAGCTGCATAACTTCAAGTACACCAAAACGTTCATGGTCTGGCCTTCTTAAAATAATTTAGCACCACCACTAGCTAGCAGCAGGCAGCTGCTGCTCCATCTGGCTGCTATCCTTGCAACTGTGTAGGGGGATCGCTCAAAATACCCTGCCCAAAATGTTATTTACCTTGTGAACTGGTAGGGCCGGACTGAAACGAAAACCAGCCCTGAAAAAAATGTTTGCATGGGGGTGCCACTAGAAAGGGGCCATGAGAGTACGGTTGAGTCACTGTGGCCCATCCTTCTCTGGAAGCAGCCTCTCATCTGCAGCCTGCCGAGGAAGTGGCAGAGTACCAGAATTGCCACTTTGGGTGGCCCTGTGGATTAAGGGAGCTTTGTCCATCCCTTCCATTTTGAGAACTAGACTTCTGACCACTCAATAAAACACCCACATCCCCTTCTTTTTGCTGTTGGTCTTTGGTGTCATTGTCCACCATTGTGAGATCTGTGCCCTCCCCAGTTTGACTCTAATATGCAGCCTTACCATGGACTGGACTGAGCAGCCATCCTAACACTGCAAGGCAACTTGTGAAAAAAGAATGAAAATCAAAGATGTATTTCCTCAGGATTTGGGGACGTTTTGAACGTTAGACAAGCTTGGCTTTGGTTTCCACGTGGAGGAATTTTGCGGTTGACTGACTTCCTTAATGGCTGGAATCTCTCCGTACATGATGAATGACCCTTATGGCTGTGACTTAAGAGGAGGGTGAGACACCCCGAGGGATGAGACACAAGCATCTGAGTGGAGCGCGCTTAAAGTCCAAGCTGGGACTAGAGTCACCTGCATGGATTGTGAAGCTGCTATTCGACTTGGAGTTTAGCTGTACTTCTGGGGAAGAGGCTATTGCCCTTTACCTGGCTAAGTGGAATTCACAGTGGTGGCAGTAGGCAAGCTAGTCAGGGGCACGACTTTTACCTGTACCTTGTGAGGTGGGGGAGACTACATTCCAGCTCACCCCCACACAAGGCTTTATTCAGTCCCCCATACCTGGGGTCCTTATTTTAATCACAACTAGGACATGGATGAAGTGTGCCGACGTCTATGTGGCATGTGCGCCGTTTCAGGCGAGACTTAAAAATGCTCAGACTAGCCCCCAGTCCCGTCCCCCCCCCCTCCCGCCTTCATCTTCTCACGCTATCACTCGCTTTCCATCCATTCATCCTTCTCTCTCCTCTTTCTCTGGTCGCTTTCTCTCACTCTCTCTCGCAGCCTCTCTGTGCTGCTGCCATTAACCTCGGAAGGCCGAGAAAGAGGCAGAGGCATCAAGAGCGGCCCTGGGCTTTCAAAGCCCGTCAAAGGCCTGCCCGGCCTGTCATGCAGTTTGTTGTTCGTGTCTCTAACAGAAACAATGGATCAGCAGCGAGCAGGGATAAATGGCGACAGACTGGTGCCCCCTTTCTCCACGGGAAGTGAGTGACAGCTGTAGTGGGCGTGGCCTGTAGAGTCGTGCTCACCTCCAGTACCTCAGTGAAGGCTGCTGTCACGAGTTGGGGGCGCATCAGATATGGCAGGGGCGCGTTACATCCCTGCTGGGTCCAGTGGTAGCCTGACTAGCGCCCCTTCACCTCCCGCTGCTCTTTCGGTTCCAGAGTGGGCCACGGGGACTCCCCCATGAACATGTCGGACAGCATTAGTACCCCGAGGAGGACTCAGTGGCATGATGATAGTACCTTTCAGCATTTTAAGCACTCTTACCTTTGACTCTGGGTCCCTAGCATGGGTTGGGGGCAACTGTGTCTGGATAATGCCTTCTAAAAATTAATGTTACAATAATGACCATGTGTCGTGATTCAGGCCGATTAATAATTATTGTGTGATATGCCTCATAGCGCTACGTCTGTACTTGAAGAGAAGTGAATGTATGATGGACTGATTTGGAGGGACTTGGATAACATCCCTGGAACCTCAACGGTAAACCCGTTGCTTAATGTGAAACTCGCCACGTCCACTGTGCATTTCTGCACAAATATTGCACTCAAGTGAAGTTAGTCTGAGTTTACTGCCTGTGTGATGCTTCCTCATCTTTAACACAAAGTGCGTGCGCTGGATGGAATTCAATGAGTTATTAATAAATTCCTCGATTGTGTATGAGTTCAGAGTCGCAGTTCATCTGTGCCATGCTGGTTACATCCTCAAATGTTAAGGGAGGGGACGAAGACGAGGGACTAAGTGGTAATGTCCAGATTTCCTGCCAGTAATCTTCATTGGACTAAGTCCAAAATCTCCCTTATCTCAGTCCTATACCTACCCCCCCTGCTTGGTTGTGGTGGCATAGGTTATCTGTAGCTTGTTTTTTTTAATAGGATTTCATACTGGGGGAGGGAACACGGACACCATATGAGATTAGTGACTGCTAAGTGTTTTATGTATATTTCTGTAGAAAAAGAAATTAGAGCTTTGAAACAGTCCCTCCTCTGGGTTGGGGCACCTGAAATGCAAAAGAAATGCAGGAGGGAACAGACGAAGTGGTAATGCATGTTTATTATTCCCCACTCCGCCGCAGGGTGTCTACATATACACCATAATGAAGGCCACATAATTACAGATTTGTCGCATTTGCCACATAATCCATTATCTCCCGCATACTCCAGATTTTAGCAAAAATTGTTTCTATCTCAAACAGTTCAAAAGTTACTAAAAATGCAGTGACACATGTTGTGTGGTAAAAGGCCCTTTCAAAACTGGACTGGTCACCTTTTTGTTGCTTATTGCTATATTTGGTATTGCATTGTACTTACGGGGTGCAACCAATGACCAGACAGTGTTACGGAGTTTTAAAATTATGAAATAATGATGTAATACTATTACACAGTGTGCCACATTATGCCGCATAATTTCCCTTTTCTTGCCACATAATTTACTAAACCCTGGCGCATAATTTGGCCTTCTCCTGCCGCATAATTCCAGTGGCCCTGACCACAACACAGACAACGTCCTCGGGCTCTGTGAGCCCTCTTCTGTTTACGGAGGCAGGCTGGAACAGCTGGATCCTTTTTAGTAGGATAGGGAAATACGCCTTTCCCTAGGGCTATCACTGTATATAATACATGTGTTTAGTTTCACTTAACAGTGGCTGGACACGAGTTGCCACCTCGCGCCCTTTTGTCAGACAGCCGTATTTCCAGTCTTGGCCTTTCAGTTGACAGCCTAATGTGTTTTGGAGCCGCTTCTGTTGAGTAGGATGCAAGGGCACTCCTATACACATCACTACGGTGTCCTTAACAACATGAAGATAGATGGCAACCCTTGCCCCAGGAGGCACCCTGGACCACACTTAAAAACAGGTCTGCTAATCTATATTAGTTACTGATGGCCGTGCTTGATAGTCTACGGGGCTCCTAATGACAGCGCGCAGCCCACGTGGGGTGATGGCCCGGGGGAGCTCGAGGGAAGGCATAAACAGGGCTGTAAACCTGTAGCAGGTGACTGCTCCTCCCTGCTCAGGAATGTGTTTTTCACTCACTGTCGGTGCTTCCCGTGAGACACAGTAAATGATACCCTGGGGCTGGTTAACTGTTAATGAACGGGCTTTATTTGCACGGCAGAGGTGCAGAAAAGTAGTGACTGGTTGGGGGCGAGACCATGATATCCCTCCAGAGCTCTCTGTCTCTTTCTTCTTCCCCTTCGCATCGAAGCACGGTTTCTAAGATTGATGAAAGATTTTCTTTCTGTGTCTTTTCTGGCGGACCCTGGAATCGTCGTAAGCCCCGTGCTTTGAGAGCCGAGTCACCTGTCTTGTCACAAAGCACAGAGTAACCTGTTGTCATCTCGTTTACGTTACAGTCACTCCATCACTGCCTTCAACTTTCTTCAGTGCCCCCAAAGTACTTGTAAGGGCCATTTGGGCAGCACCAGCTCTATGCCAAAGAATAAATGAACTGAAGGGGAATCCGAAGCTTTTATATAAAAACAAGTAGAGTGTCACTCTGTGCGCATGCGTGCAAGTCTTTTCATCTGGGCACATCATGTGCGGAACGTCGCTCCAGAGAAGCATGTGCTATTCTTTAACTAGGGGAAACGGGGGCACGGGGAAACGGCACCACCTGGGCACCCTGTTACGAGAAATGTTACTGATCATGTTCACGCGGCTTCCAGTCACCTGTGCGCGGTGCGCATGTAGCTGCCGACGCTCGTGGAGAGGCTGCCCGTTCGCCTGAAGTCCTTGCTCATCAAATGCAAAAATACAATTCGGACTTTAACCAGCTATTCATTATCGACAAGAGAAGAGACAGAGATCTATAACAGCATGATTACTTGTACCAGTTAAACGACCTTTGCACGTTAAGTGGGCTGCGTAAACAAGATGTTCAGACAGCCCCGGATCTCACTTTAAGAGCCCTGTGTATCGGCCTGTGACCTTCAAAGGGTGCGCTCCTTGGGGGAGCGCTCCTTTCATCGCCCTAATGTAAGAAGCCAACACTGGGATGCGCAGAATTACATTCAGTGGGGCTCACTTCACCAGCTCTCTCCGTGCCCTCTTTATACAGGCCTAGGATGTGCAAACAGTACACTTGACTCAGATACCCCACAAGCAGTGCCCTACATGGGCAGGTGCTGCCCGGTACTGAGTACTTGCACTGCTACAGTACATTTAATGGGAACACCAGCACTTGTCAGGTGAAACAGGTAGACTGGATAGTGAGTAGCAGGACTTCTCTATTTCCATTTAAAAGAGTGCTAGCAAGAGAGCCGCGTGCCTGTTTGTTACAGGAAACAGGGAAATACATCTTTAATAATGCGGTCTCAAGACCGGCCTCATTTCCCCTTTTTGCCTTCAAACTCTCAGGCTCGAGAACAGCAAGGCTGGTGCACCTCACTGGCCTCAGGATCAGTGCGCAGGGTGAAGCTGAAAGCATCAAACACACAAAAAGTTATGGAAGAAATACTTTCAACAAGTCTAACAACTGGCAATCACTCAGTGTACCACCTCAGATTAGACCCAGCCGTATGCAAATCAGACTTGGTCCCACTTCAATGGGAACAATCCAGCCCAAGCTGCCAAGCCAGGTGGTCTCTAAACCGGAAAATAAGCAACCCAGGACTGCTTTCACCCTGATTTGGGGTCCTCAGTCGGGTGTAACTTGGTTCTCGTGGCACAGTGAGCAAGATCTCCATGCCTGGGCATGCCCTTAACTTCTTAGGGCATTACATTTAACAAACAAAAGGTTATGGAAATGCTGCATAAGGTCTAACCACTGGCAATCGATCAAGGCAGCATTTCAACCCATCATTCTTTTGCTCACACTGACACCTCAGATTTAATCCAGTCATATTGAAGTCAATTTTGGCACCGCTCCAATAGGAACAATCCAGCCTGAACTGCCAAGCTCCGTCGCCTCTAAATGAGAACACAAGCAACCTAAGACAGGTTTCACCCTCATTGCGACTCTTTAGCTGGGTGCAGCATTCCTCCCATCTCCATTTGTGTGTTTGATATACCATCCTAAGTGGCACTAATCAGGGCAAAACCAGTCTCGGGTTGTTTGTATTCTGATGCAGGGAGGGCTTTGCCTGGCAGCTCGGGCTGGACTGTTCCTTTGCCCAGGGTTGACTCTGATTGGCCTACAACTGGGTACAAACTGAAGTGGTATGGCAAGCAAAAACAACAATGGGTAGCAATGCGACCTGAGCGTTTGCCAGTGGTTAGACAAATTCCAAGCATTCCTCCCATCAATTTTTGTGTGTATGAAGCAAAATTCTTGCCTGCTAACCCTAGATAGAGGAGGAAAGAGGGGTTGAGTGCAAGCAGGGAGAATAGGCAATGATACACATGGCAAAATCATAAATTTAGACTGCGCTATAAAGTGCAAAGAAAAGTATCACCACCAGGGGTAGACTCACCATTAACTCAGTCTGGCGTGCATGATGGTTCTGGTGTCCTGCTGGTTTGGGCACTACGTGTCTTGATGGAATGAAGGAAAATGTCCTGGTAAGACCTCATTGGGCAGTAAAATACAGCCATAATTGAGATGCAAGTGCCCCCTCATGCCACTGTGCCTGCTGCAACGTTGATTGGTTTGTGCAATTTTTGATTGCGTGAACAGGGCCAAAGGGCATTAAGGTGCTTTACAAAGCAGCACAAAAATTAGTTATTTATAATAAATAATACACAAAGTCAATTAACAATTGCAATGCAATGGGTCTCGCATTTGCTTGAATTAGAGCTATTAGCGTTGTAAACTCCTCACCGGACTTTTCTTGCTACATAAATTGAAAATGGAAAGTAAAACAGTTTCACATAAGCGAGCCGACTGCCGCCATGAGCGTGAAGGAGAAGCACAAAAGGAAAAAGAAGTTCGCTTGCAGTCAAACGTATCGGCAGAGTTGCAATTAGCCATGTAACAGTGTAAATGTCCAAGGAGGTATCCAAATCGCCCCAAGAAGGGACAAATGTAACACATTTACTAAGGATAACAAAGGATTTTTGAAGGGCAAGCCCATGAACGAACGATATTGATGGGCTTGCAGTGGGTGAGGTTAAAATCCCAGATACATACCAACAAGTCTGAAAAGCAGTGCTTGCGCGCTGCTATGCTCAACCTAAACAACCACAGCCAGCGATCGGCGGCAGAAAAAGTAGACACAAAACTAGAGATATCACCGGAAAAGTAAGCAAATGTGAAAGAAAACCAGGACAATGTGAAGAACTGGAAGAGTCAAAAAGTGAAACCACGAAAGCACCCAGAACGGATATACAGAGAGGAGGGAACATTAGGAGGACTGTAAGAAGTTTGGTACAGGAAGATGAGCTGGTGACAGACGTGGCATGTCTGCAGAATTAGGCCACAGGGCTCATGTGTTAGAAGAGTAGCTCATGTTTTTAGTTTCATTTAAAGTGTCTTTCGAACAAGAGGATTGGAAGCTTCGTTTTAAAAATTACAAGACTGGGAGTGGTCACCAGTACTAGTGGAAGTGAATTCCTAATACTCGTGGCACTGCCAGAGATGACTGCTTCATACACCGCTGTTGTTTGAGTGTAGGGGGCTCACGGAGAAGCGATTCTCGATGCCACTTGACTGCCAGAGATTTTTAATTTCTCAGCCAAATAGATGGTAGTAGATGTGTGTGATGCTTCGAGAATGATGCCGGCCACCTTAAACTACCCTCTTTCTTCAGTGGGAAGCCACTGTAGTGCTATAATGACAGCAGTAATATGGTCAAGATTGCTGCATCCATAAACGAAGTGAAGCATGTACCACAGCTCAAATGGGGACTAGATTAATTTTTGGTCAGCCAGTGAGAAGATAATACTCTTAATCCAGTCTGGAAAGTACACACACCTGAGCTAAGATTTTAAATTTTTGATCAGAAATAACCTGCTTAATACCTAATGCAACATTCGTTGGTAACATGCACACTTGGCCAAAGAAGTTTAACTTTGTTGTCTTGAAGGAAACACAAGAACTTGGTGTTATAGTCGACAGCTGGTTTGCAATTCAGAATACAGGAGTAAATGAGAGTACATGAGTAAATCCATGATTAAACAGGTATGTTGGATTTTTTCGTTGCAATTAGCAGAAACTCTGTTTTTGATACGTCAGCTTTTAGTTGATGATTAAAAACATCCATCTCTGGATATTTTTTTTGTAAAGAATTAATATTCAGAGATGAAATCTTAAGCTACATATGTATGTTAATGATAAAGTATCCCAGCGTTCTTGATGATAGAACCAAGTGATTTCATATATAGAATAAACAGTGTCAGAAACCACATAGAGCCTTGAGGAGACCCGTGTTGCATACGGATATTGCTAGATACAGAGTTGCCTGTTTAAACTTTTTGGATTTGGTTTGTCAAACGGGTTGTGAACCACTCCTGGACTACACTTTTGATGCATTTTCATAGTTCTTAGATTTTGATCAGAGAAATATAACTGACCATATGAAAGGTATTTTCTAGGTCTAGAAGAACAAATAAGCCTGAATTTCCCAAGTCAAGAAAGCAGATTGTGCCGTGTACTACCTTCTAGAAGAGCAGCTTTGTGCTGCAGCCCTGTCTGAACCCTGATTGAGACTTGCCTAGGGGATTGTTGTGCACCTGCTTAGTCCGGTACTGATTCATGACAACTTTGCCATAAGTTTTCACATGCCTCCATCCTGGCCGTCAGAGGCACCTCTGCACATCTCATATCCAAAATGTGCAGGGCTGCATTACAGTGCATCACAGCTAAACCCTACTCAAGTTTCCTGAAACTATTCCATAATCTGACCCAGATTTACTTATATCTTTTGATAGATTTGCATCATAAAACCCAGCACAAAATGTTGTGATGGGACTTACTTTGTAAAGCTTATGATGATTTGTTTTGGAAAGTTGCCTAAAGTAACACAAAGTAGCACTATACACTAGTCTGCATCAAGGGGGTCTACCACGAGTGGTATATAGGCATGTCCATGCAACTACCTGTGAGGTATGATGCAAATCCCTGTCTACTAACATCTGTACATAGCAATTTGCACTGATTAATTACACCTTCTCAAGGAAAGCATAACGGTGTAACAAATTTCCACATTCTAAACATTTTTCGAGCTTTGCATTTGATGTTTTCAGACCGTAAAAGCTTGTGTGGTCGTTTGAGGGGATTAGCAATCAGCAAAGTAAGCTCTAGCCAATGGGACAAAAACTCAATTCAAGGGCATGAAGGTCTTGAACCTTCAGGTCTCTGGGACTAAGAAGTGTAAATATAAGGCCTCTTGGTATGAGGAGGATCTGGTAGTGCAGTCTCACCACTTAAGTTGCTGTGTCATGACCCAGGTTATTCTTGCCTGTGGTAAAATCTCCCTCCTGGGCCAGCAGGAATTTCATGACTCCTGAACGGTCTGAGTTGATTCAGTTGTCCCCATGCAACAATTCATTTAGCTGGGCCTTGTGGAGACCTACTAGCATTCAAAGCAGCTCCTGTCCATTCAGCTTCTCTTCTACCTCAGGTGCAAGTAACTCTATCAGCCCTTGCTTGTCCCAGCATAAGTAGGAAGACAGCTTACATGCAGACATCATTTCACAGGTAATGTGGCTGAACTGGGCTTTGTACAGAGTCTCTTCATAGACTAAACAAAGTAAAAGTTATTGGCTCAAAGGCTACATCATTTTTAGGTCGAAGCCTACTGTCTGGTTTGCTATCGACATCTTGGGGACATTCAGAAAGCTTCACTGTGAATAGAGTACATCCATTGCTTACCATTAGATTTGTGGTTTATAACTGAAATGTGCTTGTTTTCCATTTGCTGGCATTATTTGTTTTAGGCTGTCTTGGTTGAGTTCGTCCCTCCCGTGAGCATGGCCTATTTACTGGATTCTTCCATGGGTGCTCACTTTCTGTTAATTGTCCTTTATATATCTTGTTCTTATTTTGTCACGTTTGCTGTGCATTCAAAGACAGAGGTCAAATGTGAGTCTATGTCTTCCGAGATAGCTTGGTGTTTTATTTTTCTTTCTCTAACTTCAAAGTAGAGGGTTTTTGTGACAATCTTGCTGTGAGAGGGAAAGGTATTTTTCTAGCACACAACAAAATGAAGATGTCTGTAAATGAACTGTGCAGATATTTCAGAATGTATCAGAATTAGAAAGCAGAAATGAACCGCTTTTTTGTAACTTTGAAGTGTGGTGGAAAAAACAATTTTAATCCAATCAATCAATCAATACACTAAGTGATGACATTTCCAAACATTATCCCTTGTTTACATTTATCAGTAAAACTATATGTCTGTGCAAATGAAATGGTAATTTCAATTGAAAATGTGTTGACTGTAATGGTAGTGCACTACTACACCTTGCATACTCCATACTACGCTATTTCACTCTATAACACTCTACTCTATGACATGCCACTCTATTCTATGCCACTCCACTCTAAGACAGTCTGCGTCCTCCATTCCACTCTACGGCATTCCACTCTACAACACTATTCCACTCAATGCCACTCCACTGTACTCAACAGCACTTCACTCAGTGACACTCCACTTCACTCTATGCCACTCCACTCTACAATAATGTATTCCACTATATGCCACTCCACTCTACTCAACGACACTCCACTTGTCGAAAATTCACTCCACTCTACGACTCTCTACAACACTCTATTTTACTCCTCTCTCTGACAATCTGCTCCACTGTACTCTACTCGACTCTGTGCCACTCCAAGACAATCTATGCCTCTCCACGCCACTCTACTCCATTCTATGACACTCCACAGCACTCTACTCTACGACACTCCACTCTCCTCCACTAACCTTTAGCCATGCTGAATGGCAACCACATTGTTGTACAACATTGCTATAATACATTGATAAAGTCAGTAGCTCTTGCATAGGTGAGACCTATTGGCTTTGCCAATGCTTTCTCCTCCTTTGTTACCCAAAACAGGAAGCCAGAGAAAACCCAAATATCGGCATTTTGTGAACTTCACAGTTCGTCCTCAATCAAAAAGAAATGCATCTATCTTTTTAAGTCCAGTTACTGTTGTCTTCTGGAGCTGTGAGATCAAGGTCAGACCATTTTGTGCAGGTCAGGGTATATTCAAGCTAGAAAAGGGCCAGTCAGAAGACCACCAATGCTAGGCATGAGGTCTACTACTGTGGTTGGAGGCAGACATCCGGATTCCAGGGACATCTGTCAGGCCCTTAATATTACATAGATAATGTCTCAAGTTGCAGCTGACCTGATTGCCGCAGTCACTTTATGGATTTGTGGTCTGTCTGGACTATAAACTGAGACCTAAGCTAGTAGGACTTAAGGTGTTTGAAGGCCTAGAAGATGGCAAAACACTCCTTGTATTCGCTGCACAGGTGTGCTTTCTAGGCAACAATCTATAACTGGTGAATGTCACAGGATGTTTTTTACGGTTAACTTCGAGTTACACTTGGAGGGATACTACTTTCCTGTATGAAGCATCTGGGCCAGTGCTTAATTTGAGCCGGTGGTTTCCAGTGAGGGGCACCAGCACTTATTTTTCTGCCTCAAGCATTTACTGCGAGCATAAGACACATGTGGGAAAGACTGAGGAAGATAAAAATGAAAAAGCGTCACAAAGAGAGAAAGCAGAAAGCTGCAAGAGTGACCTGAAGGGGCAGGGAGTAGCTGTAAATGGATTAAAGAGGCCCGAGATGGCTTCAGGATTACGCTGCCTCAGTGTTCCGTGTTCGCACATTTAATTGCACTGGTACGTTTTTATTTCCAAAGTAAGCACTGGGCTGATTATAAACCAGTGCATTAGTATCACTGCCCTGCCCAATGACAATGCTGGTTTTGAAGGCCTAACACCTGGCAGTGTGATATATTCAAGATCTGACCAGGTTCGGAAAGTCTGGTCTTCAATTTTCCTGTTGCTACGAGTGCTGAAAAAATCATTCTTTTCATTACAGTGCGGAAACAAGCTTCAATTGCCGGGGCTCCATATTTTTTTGCATCTCCACTAAGGTAAGGTTGTGCATCTCCACCTCCCAGACACTTTGATAGGTAATCAGCAGAGACTGCAGAACATGACAATCCGACTTGCACGTGGCTAAGAGTATAACCATGTGTCTCGTTTTCGACGTTTCTTTCATTGGCTGCCCCGAAACCATCTCATTCACTTAAAGTGCTCAGCCTCCTATATATAGAAACGGCCTCATTTTTTTTCTCACTCAGCTGTAAGCATCCCCTCCCCCATGTTCCTAAAGGAGTCCTCCGATTCAGTAATATCTGTTGAAGCCACCTCGCTTCAAAGAGGCACGTTGCGGGAGTAGAGCTTTCAGGGTCCGGGGCCTCCAACTGGGGTGTGCTTTTCTGTCCCATCTGTGTAACATCTGGGGCTAATCTTGTTTCTGAAAAGACCTGCAAGCACACATTATCGGTTAGTCTTTTGTTCTATTACTATGGTTTTGTCTTAAGTAAATGTTGTCCTATCACCATAATATTGGGTCGGGAAACTAAAAACAAATAATAAATAAATAAGCTTCCACAAGAGCCTCAAATGCCACTTAACATGCAACAGTCTGGATGACCTTGTTGGGCTCCTTGTGTGATGTATGGACAGTCGAGGGTGTACGGTGGTGCCGCAGTTAGCCAAGAGGTCTGGTAACACTCCGATATTTAGAAAGCATCTGACCTTCATCTGAGTAATGGGGGACTCCAGGTCCTGCACAGCTTGGATCTTCATCTCTGATCTTTCCAGTACCCATCAGTTGCCAAAGATACACAAATTAGTCTTGTGATTACCCAAATGCTTAGCTTGACCTTGAGCAGAGCGGCCGCTGTTTTAAAATTGCCTTAGGGTTTTTCCTTAGTTGTCATTGTAAACAGATAACTAGTTGGCACAAAGTGTATCCAGACCAGCTAGCACCACACGAATTAGTTTGTGGAATGTATTTGACAGGGTTTGTTTAGCCAAAGAGTATACATTTGAAGCTACCAGACATCTTCTCACAGGGTTAAAGTGATTTGCCAGAAGCCACTGGCCAAAACTATTTTGTTGCTCCCAACATCTCAAAGCGCTTATCAGCTACAGCAATGTGGTGGATACCTGTCATGGTTACCATTATTTGCCTCAATAGCCTATGCCAAAGAGTAAGTCCATGAACCCTAGCTTCGCACCATGTTCCTCACTTGTAGACTTTTCCTTATCTCAATGTCATGGGTACAGATCAGGGTCAACAGAGAAGTCAGAGAGAACAAGTAGGCAACACAGCCCAACACTGTTTTATATTGCCTGATATGCAGGTGTCAGGTTACAGATGACACTTTTAATGTCAGGACACCTCTTGGGACAACAGCTTTCTACCAATAAGAATCGTCATTATACTCCAAACATGAGGGCCCTTCAGCTTGAGGATCAGGAAAGTTTAATGTGGGTTGGGAGTGATCCCAAGCCATCTCACTGATGCATCCTTCTTGTATTTCTACTACATCCGATCACTTTCATTCAGTTTGAGATCAGCCTTGTTCCCAGTAAGGTCAAAGTGGCGCCATAGTGTTGACAACTTCTCCTGACTCAATTTCTGCTTTAACCTTACCAGCTTAGAAATATACAGGCATTACAACAGATCTGCAACTACTGAGACATTAGAGTGTGAGAGGTGAGATTTAATTGCAGAAAGGGCTGCACCTAAGGGAGGGGTAACTTTTGTTGCCACCAGATTTAGGAGCAGATTTAGAGTCTGATGGACAGCGTACTCCAACACAAACGTGACCGAGTACTATGTTCACCAAACCGACAGTCTGCCTGCCCTATAAGCACTGCTAGCTTTCCATCAACAGAGCGACAGTCGGCTCCAATGACAACAAGCTTCCTCCAATGGTCCAAAAGAACAGTGGCCGTCAAAGTAAGGGCATTACACCGCCCGCCCTATTTAGGGTTGTAGTTTGATGTTCTTTTTTCTCCACCAGAGACCGGCAGAAGAAAACAAATAATGACCCCACAATCGAGAGTAAAAAACTCTCTGGGCCTGGGGGTAATTAGTTTTGAAAAACAAAAACTATAGTACAGTTTGGTGAACGAGTGTCAAAGATGATGGTGGCTGCCCAACAAATGTTTTGCACCTTGACTGGAAACACCACCATAAAGGTTCTACTCAAGGTACTGACATCCACACTGGATTGTTGGTGGACTCTGAATTTAGGGGACGGCAGTACTCGATCTGCCAAACTCGGATCAGGCCCTTCATTTTAAGCTTTAGGGCACTGGTAAACTTATTTTCCTCTAATGCAGCCCCCTCTCTTGATCCGGAAGCTGTTTACTGAACTCATCCATCTATTTGTTTAACCCTACTTGTTTTTGGCACAAATAATTCAATCTCTACTCTTCTCATCCAAATAAGACATCAGAAAAAGACCCACTTTGGAACGGTGTCTCTTGGGACGTTAGGTTGACACAAAGCTATGAACAGCACAGAGGTGCCAATGTGGGGTCCCGCTTTGAGGGATTTGAGCTACCAAGAGTCCATGGCTCTGGGAAAAGTTGAATTTTTTTCTTAACTATATGTATTATTTTTCCCCAGCTGAAAACTGCAAAATATAAATATTACATATTTAATTTGCCATTCAGTGAATGAACATGAATAAACATAATAAAATACCTGTATCAAAGATTTTATCTTCATCTGGCAAGAATTCTAAGATGGTGGGAATGACCTGGTCTTTGTTTGTGACTGAGGAAGGTAAGCCAATCGAGCCCAAAGATCTGTGAGGCCCGATACCTTATGGGTCCCCATTGCAACTCCCTACAAATGTAACAGCGATCTTCACTGTTCCACTACTCTAAATGTACTGAACATTAATAGGTAGTATTTTGTGTGTTTTCAAGTCTACGATCTAGTGATACCACTGCTTGTCCACCAGTGTAAGGACTCTTGTTGGGTCCAGGGGCCAACAGTGTCTGCTGGACAGTATACACACCGTGGGTACTAATGTTTCCCACTGATGCTCCAGCGCCACCAGTACTGGTACACTGCTAATGGACAACCAAGTTAATCACTTTGGGCACTCACCTCTAGGCAATGAAGTTCAGCAGTCTAGCTGTAGTAGGTGTCTTTCGGGCCTGACAACGAAAGGCCCAGGTGGGGTGGGGTAAGATAACTATGGGATCTGATAATAATCGGGCTCTGAGTTGTTTCAAATGTATAGAATACAATAATCGCTGTATATTTTGAGTTTCTGGGGAATAAAAAAGATGCAGGTTTTAAAGCTTACCATAAAATCCACATGTTGTGGTAAAAAACGTACACCTTTCCCTTTTAAATTCTGGACAGATTGAGCTTTCAAAATAGAATGGAGGGTAGGGTCTTTCTCATACCTCGTACTGACTTGAGTGCAGTATATATTGTATAACTCAGAATTCCGATCCCTGCACAAACAAGGGTTTTGCAGGGGTGGGAAACTCTGAACTTCTCATAATCATGGCATTAGGGGATTGTTGAGAGTTTGGCAAAAACAGTGGGTGTCCTGGCTGCCATATTTAGTCACTTATACACTATTTTAGGTGGATATCCCGCATCAGCCAAACTCTAATCAGGGTCGGATTGACCCATCTGGCAATATGCAGTGCCCGAAGGGCTGGCCTGACAGGTCAGTGTGTGGCCTAGTTTTTTTGACTGTTGGTGGGCTGGTTTTATAGCCTTGTGTGATGATTTTTACTGTTCATTTCCCTAATATTACCACAAACAATGCTTGCAGGAAGCTCAAAACCACTCAGTATTTCATACCTTGCAAAATACTTGTACAGCGGGATGTAGATATCAGTGGAAACGTGATGGCAAGAGATGGTTCACCCAATTTCACAGTCGGAACAGCTGGCTGGAGCTAATGGGGACAAGTCAAAGCCAACATGCCACGTTACATCCTCCCACATGCAGCTGCACTAAAAGGGCGCATTAGGTCTTTGTTAGCAAAGTTCTTAACTAAACAAAGTCCCAGAATGTTTCTCCTTGGCCTCTGTCCTTCTCTCTTTTTGGATGTTTAGGTTCTAAGCACTGGTCAGACTGGTCATGCCTGGTCAAAGTGTGATGCTGAATCGAGCTAGAGTGTTTGAGCTGCAGGGCGCTGGTTGCTAGGCGACGGCCTGCACAGTACAGAACATGTCTGAGAGCAAGGGGACTGGTCTGGCGGCAGGAAACACTAGTTTCCCCAGCCCACTGAACACCTAGACTATTGGGCAGTGGCCCCTGAATAGGGGCAGGAACTTCCGCCCACTGTGGAAGCAGGCAACCCTGCAGTGAAGCCACAGTCTTCTCCTGACTCCCACACTGAATCCCCAAACGAACAAAGGGGGGTCCGTGTGCATTAAGCAAACACGAGTTGCAATAAGGTACCTAGCTTTAGCTCCAAAGCAGCCGGGGCAGCCCTGTATGGTTTCACGGCGTTTGTCCTTCGGGCACTTTCAGCCATTAACCCCCTCTATCTCCATCTTCACTCTTTTTTTTCTTCCCCAGTGCTAAACTAACAGAACATGTGCAGCTCTTCTGCTTTTGCACGGTTGCTAATTGTATAATCATAAAGGCAGTTTGATGACAATATTCAGCATTTGCAGTTGTTTTTTTCCTTCTTAAAATATTTTTACTACGAAAATGATAAAGCATTTTTTATTGTCAAACGTTGGCTTCTATAAAGCAGGACCATTGCAGAATTCCTCCACGAGTGTGCATGGAGGCATAAGGCACGGCAGTGGAAGCGCCCTTGGAGATATGAACCTTCTTGTAAACTTCTGTAATGTTTGCCGCTCCTGTGGCAACCTTGTAATAGTGATTGCCTAACGGTACTCAAGCGCTGTTATCCCGAACCTAAAAATGGAGGAGAGGAAATGGATACAGAAGGGAAGTGAGAGGAACCGGGGGGTGGGGGGAGTGAGTAAAGCAATGGGGAAGTGTGTGGGAGTGTTCAGGGAAGTAGAAGAATGGGGGCGGATGAGCGAAGGAAACCAGAGGGGAGCTGAAGGAGAGAAAGGGAGAGGACGGCAGGGGAAAAGAGTAGTGGAGGGAGAAGGTAACAGTAAAGGAGGAGCGAATAAGGGCAAAGCCAGCAAAACGAAGGAGTAGAGCAGAGGAAGGAGAGCAGTGAATACACGCAAGGATGGGATGCGAGATGGGAGAAAATAAAGAAAAGGAAAATAGGAGAGAACAGAGAAAGTGAAGGAAGTAAAAGGCAAAAAAAGAATGACAGTGATGCAAGAGAAAGTGTAGACTGAAGAGGAAGAAGCGGGCTGAGAGGAAACAGGGAGGGGGCGGCGATAGACAGTCAAAGGCATTGGAGGGCTACGGAGAAGGTAGCGCCCTGGCACTGCATGGCATGGAGGTTACGAGACGAGAGCAGTGCTTAATTTGTGCTTGCTGTTTCCGGTGTGGAGCACCGGCACTTATTTTTCTACCTCAAGCATTTACTGCGAGCAAAAGACTCATGGAAAAGACGGAGGGAGAGGAAAACGAAAAAGCGTCACAAAGGGAGAAAACAGAAAGCTGCAGGAGTGTGCTGAAGGGGTGGAGAGTGGCCGTGGATGGATTGAAGAGGCCCGAGATGGCTTCAGGATTACGCTGCTTCAGTATTCCGTTTTCGCACATTTAATTGCAACAGGCTTTGGGCACCGGCACGTTTTTGTTTACAAATTAAGCACTGGACGACAGCGAGCAGGCAGTGTTCCTTCTTGGTAACCGTGGGCATACAAAGTACACATCATCGTGAGAGGGGAGAGTATACTCTTTACCGCAGGGCACAGAAGAGGAGGCAGGGAGAAAGCAGTGAGTGCCCGCCCATGGCACAGCATGGCAGGGAGGCGAAGACAATGGTAGGGAGGACAGCAGGACATTTCCTTTCCGGATATATCAGGGCATATACAGGGTACAGGCTACCGGAAGGCACATAGTGGGAAAGACAGTATGAGAAAAGGGAGACCCAATAGCTCTCGAGGGGACACTGGAATTGAGAAAACAGGAAATGTTTCCGTCCTGTCTTGAACAGAGTGAAAACGACAGAAGGGGAAGTAGACGGTGTCCTCCACCGTACTCCAGTGCACAGAGTGGAAGAGAAAGAGGGTGCAACAGGGCGTGGCCTGTCCATCATTGGCACTGCCCCTACCTGGCACTGCAGGGCACACAGTAGACCAGACAGAAGGGTACACAGTGCATGCCCTGCCCATCACTGGCCTAGCCCTGGCACTCCCTGGTGCAAATCACATAGTGGATTAGAGAGTGGGGACAGTGCCTGACCTGCCCCCGACTGGCCCTGCCCCTCCCCGGCACGGCAGGGCACACAGTGGAAAAGACAGAAGGGGGATGCACGGTGTGGCCCGTCCATCACTGGCACTGCCCTCCCTGGTACTGCAGGGCACCCAGTAGACTAGACAGAAGGGGAAACAGTGCATGGCCTGCCCATCACTAGCACCTGCACTCCCTGGTGCAAGCATATAGTGTATCAGACAGGGGGTGGGAACAGCACGTGGCCCACTTCTTATCACTGGCACTGCCCCTCCCTCGTACTGCATGGCACACAGTGGATCATACAGAGGGGAGGAACAGTGCGTGATTTCCTCTCACAGGCACTGCCCGTGCCTGCCACTGCAGGGCATGCAGTAGCAGGGGCCACTCCTCTGTTAGTGAGGAGGAGGAGGGTCGCCCCCCCACCACACCCCTACCCTCCACCAGGAGCGGAAGCTGCAAAACCTTTAACAAAAGAAACATAATAAACCATGTTTATTTTTGTGCTGTTTGTTAAAGTGGTGGGGCCACTGGAGTGATGAGCAGTGAGGGGAGTGCACTGTGCACTCCCCTCAGTGTGCATGTATGTTTGGCCAGCCGTCTTGGGCCGGCCAAATACATGTGCGCAGGCTGGGCTGGAGAGAGACTGCACAGGCTCCCGGTCTGCCTGGGAGCGCTCTAGCTGGGCGCCCCAGCCAATCCTGATGCTGCTCTGAGCAGCATAAGGACTGGCTGCAAGGCGGGCTGGAAGCCTGTGCCTGCCTGCAACGACGGGGCCAAGAGGAGCGGCGCGGCACGGCAGCAGAGCAGGTATGTTTAAAAAAAATATATATATATATTTTTTTTAATAAATGTTACCCCCTCCCACCTCCAGAGCCTCATGCGCCGCAACCGCCCCCCCACTTGTGACCGAAGTGGGTCACTACTGCGCAGTAGATCAGACAGAGGGTGGCAACAGCACATGGCCTGCTGCTTATCACTGGCACTGCTCCTCCCTGGCACTGCACGGCACACCGTAGATCAGACAGAAGGTGGGAACAGCCGGTGTCTTTCCCATCACTGGCACTGCCCCTGCCTGGCACTGCAAGGCACACTGTGGAAGAGAGAGAAGGCGATGCACGTTGTGGCCGGTCCCTCACTGACCCTTACTGGCAGTACTTGGTGCACAAAGCAGTAGTATAAGGAGAGGAGGACATATCGGTGGCAAGGCAAGAGGAAGGGGAAGAGGCTGTATGAGGCGAGGGGAGGCAATGTATGCCATGCATCACAGTGCCTCGTGGGGGTGTGGTGGCCGGGGGGTATAGGGTGAGCTAAGGCTTAGAGAAAAAGAGCTTCGGAGGTAGATGCGAGGTATTGTAGTCGCTGGAGGGCGCAGAAAAGGACCATACAGAATACGACAGTCAAGTTTTCCTGGCATGGCAAAACACACAGATAAACAGGAAATATGAGGAGGCGGTGCCCTCGGCGCCGCTGGACTGAAGGAGGAAGCACGGAGTACCCTGCCAGGGAAGGACTGCCTTTCACGTGAAGGGCAGAGGGTAAGATACAGAGAAAGAACGGACTTTCCCCTGCACCGTGATGCACAATAGGACAGAGAAAGATGTGAGATCAAGCCACACTTCTGTTCATGAAAGGCCATATGTCAAGGAGAGAGGGGGAAGAGGTAAAGGCAAACAGGGGTAAAAGCAGGGAACAGAACTCCATGGCAATGTAGTGGCTAGAGAGGTAGGCACAGAGAAGAGAGCGATTCTTGAAACTGTGAGGACTCAAGCAGGAAGAGACAACGAAAACCTCACTGTTGGGAGTAAAGTTTTGGGTGCCAAATTATGTTTCACTCCCCACGTCTAGGATGTAGAGTAATGTTTCAGGGGCATCTGAAGTATCATTCCTGGTATTGAAGGTTTTAGTTAAAAAAGGTTTTCCCAACAAGTTTTATCTTCATGTGTGTTTGTCTTTCAAAGTGCTTGGTCACTAAAGTATGGACTCTTGACACTTTCTATTACTGGGCAGTAAGACTACCATCAGTTTATTGGCAAATAAGTCATGTTTTGATCTGTTAACAAAAGTACAGGTGACCAGGAAGCGCCAAAAAGTTTTCAGGTAGATCATTTAATTGGCGTGCAGATTCAAATGTAAAGGAACAATATACCGTGCAAAAATGACAAATTAGTGCAATAGTCACCAAATGTATCTTTGTTGAAAGGAACTATTGATGAGGTTCGTATACTGTACATTTCTTCTGCATTGATGGACCTCCCTTGATGTTCGATACTGTCCCATGCCAGAAGAACAAAGAATGATGCCAGAAGATCCAAGTATGGTACGTTTGCATAGTCCAACCTGTACTGCATTGGTGAGATGACGCTGGAATCTGATGTGGGTAATCGATGTAGTAAAAGGAGTTTTCTCACAGAGCAAAGATGGGACAAGTCTACCATTAGTGTGTACTTTGGGTCCCACTGAAAGGCAGGTGACACCTGGGGGCTAAGGTAGACGGCCATCGATCTTCAGTGGTCGAAGGGGACATTGCCAACATGTAGAACCTCTTTGTAAGGTTACATTTTAAGGACGTTTGCAATCATCTTATTGTCTAAGGCCATCACACAATCAAAGAGCCTTGAGTGGTGACTAGCGACCCTTAAGGGTTTTAGTTCAATACTGACATATATGAAATTGTTGCAACAAATGTTTCTTTGCTTGGCTTTGTAAAGCTAAGTTACGCTACCTTGTGCATGCTTTCTGAACTATTCTGTATTTTATCTCTAGTGGGTTTGGCAATCTGCAAGCCCAATAAGGTGCTATACCTTTCAACAAGAGACATTCAATAGCAGAATCTAGCTGTGGAAAAAGGGGTACGCCTGAAGTGTACCCCTAACCATAGGTGAGGGTAGCTACTGCCCCTTCTACCCGACAAGGAGTGACTGGCATGGGACTATTGTTCCTAAAAAAATGTCACGGTTTTCAATGGGATTACCGTCGAAGTTGAGAAGAGTTGGGGAACGACCCCGGTTCCGGCAGGTTCTGCTCTGGCCGAGGTAGGGGCGACCCCTTCCGGTAGCCACGGTGCTGTTTGACAATAGCAAGCCACTACAGTCCGTGCCCTCCAGAAGGAGTCCCAGAGGAAAAACCCCAGTAGGGTAAAAAACCTCCAACGGGAACTCCCTGAAACAAAAGGAGGACACCAAGGCGTTAGAGTTGAAGATCCGGAGTACAGGAAGACTGGAAACGAAGACAGGTCAGGAAAAGACTGGATTCGCAGGAAGAAACCAGTCAGAGCGTGACTACCACCAAGGAGTGTTGCAACGCAATTAACAAGCAGCTGGATTCCCCTTATATACCTCTAGGCAGGAAGTAGGAAACAGGAAGTAGAAACACCACCATCTTGGATTGGGGAAAAGAGTATAATAGTGAATCAGGTACATGCGTCCAAACAAAGAAAAACAATGCATGCTGGGAAGAGAGGAAGTGGGCAGCATGCTGGGAAAGGAAAAGGCAGGCATAAAAACACCACCATGTGCAAGGGTTCGGCTTTTGCCTGGAGACATTGGTAAGCGCCCAAAGTACATGCTGTAAGAAATGTAAAGCGCACTAATGCGCTGTGCGCGACAGGATCTAGACCTAACTCGAGGTCTTTCTCCCGCCGCGTTTGTCTTTCCAATAGAGACAAAAGAAGGGGGCGCGGCGAGTGCTGCGACCCCTGAATGAACTCGCGGCTTTCCCCGCGACCTGTACGCAAGCCGCGGCTTCTCCCGAGGCTCGCACACAGACCGTGGCATGAAGGGATTGCCGCGCTGCGGCGACCCGAGCCCGCGGCCGCCGTAGGAGCCGCGGCGGCCGCGGCGTGACAGTATGTCCCCCCCCCCCGAAGCCCCAGGTTTGTGAGGGAAGAGTCGACAAAAGCGACGGACCAAAAGAGGGGAATGAACTGAAGGGGCATCCTCCCAGGAACACTCACTCATAGGGTAACCTTTCCAATGAATAAGATACTGGAGGCGCCCATGGAAAAGCCGAGAGTCACAGATTTCCTGGACCTCGTACTCGGGCACATTATCAACCAACAGAGAAGGGGGACAGGAAAATTGTCTGTGAAAAGGATCAGGAATGTAAGGTTTAAGTTGAGAGACATGGAATACAGGGTGAATCTTCCACGTCCGAGGCAGGCGAAGACACACAGACACTGGGTTAATCTTTTTGAGAATTAGGAAGGGACCATAAAAGCGGGGTTTGAATTTGTTCTGAGTGAGTCGGAGAGGTAGGAATCTAGAGGAGAGCCAGACTTTATCCTGGACCTGATATTGAGGAGCCGCACAGCGTCTCCTATCTGCTATCCTTTTCATGCGAGACTTAGTGGCCACAAGGTTGGACTGGATAACACGTTGGATACCTCGTAGCTGTCGAAAATAGGAGGAGATGGCAGGAAGATTGGAATTATCTCTCAGGGGAGATGGAAAGGCCTTGGGATGGAAACCGTAGGAGCCATAGAAGGGAGAGACCTTCGAGGCGCTGTGTATGGAGTTGTTATAGGAGAATTCTGCAAGCGGTAAATAGGTAGCCCAATTACTCTGCGTAGCATTGCAGAAGCTACGTAAATATTGTTCGAGACCTTGATTGAGTCGTTCCGTCTGTCCATTGGTTTGAGGGTGGAACCCAGATGATAAGGCCACTTTGATTTCCAATGTCTTACAGAATTGATTCCAGAATCGGGAGATATATTGAGGACCCCTATCCGATATAATGACCTGAGGTAATCCATGAAGCCGAAAGATTTCTTGTATAAAGATTTGACCCAATTCTTTTGCCGTTGGTAACTTTCTTAAGGCCGTGAAGTGAGCCATTTTGGTGAAGGAGTCTACGGTTACCATTATTACGTGATTTCCCATTGAAGAGGGTAATGCGCACATGAAATCTGTGGAGATAGTGTGCCATGGGCCTGGGGGAACTGGTAGTGGGCGGAGTAATCCTACTGGTTTGGTACGGGGTGTCTTGGCTTGAGCACATATAGGACAAGATGATACATATTCCTCAATATCTGTCTTGAGTGTTGGCCACCAGAAGGAGCGAAGCAGATGTTCTTGAGTAGCTTTCATTCCTCGATGACCCACGATAGGGGAATCATGGCACATACGTAAGGTTTCAGTCTGTACTATTTTAGTGGGTAAGAATAGGGCCTTATCGTGATAAAAATAGCCTTGATCTATATGCAGTTGCGGACGCAACTTATTCAGCTCTGTCTCTTCTAGACTGGCATATTCGGACTTGACTTGGTCTAAAAAAGTCTGTACTACCCCAATGATCTTGTTATCGTCAAATAGGTTCTGTACAGTACAATCGCTGCACTCAGGGTAACGTCGGGACAAGGCATCCGCCAGGATGTTCTGAGAACCAGGGATGTAAGTGATATAGAAGTCATATTGGCTGAAAAAGAAAGCCCATAGAGCCTGCCGGCTATTTTGACACTGAAAGTTTCTTAAGCACTGTAGATTCCTGTGGTCTGTCCGGGCTTCAAAAGGTTCCTTTGAGCCCATCAAAAAGTGTCTCCATTCTGTGCAAGCGGTTTTTAAGGCGAGTAATTCACGTTCTAACACGGAATAGTTCAGCTCGGAATCGGATAAAATGTGTGACAGGTAGAATACAGGGTGTTCTAAATCATCATCCTCTTGTCTTTGCAACAAGGCAGCCCCAATGGCTCTTTCTGAGGCGTCTGCGACAACAATGAATTGTTTGCTGGTGTCTGGGTGTCGTAGAATAGGGGCTTGAATAAAGGCTTTCTTTAAATCCTGAAAGGCTAACTCTGCGTCTTGTGCCCAACAAAAGCCCTTCTTTAGATGTTCTTTTTTAAGGGTTTGTGTAATGTAGCTGGTTCTCTGGGCAAAGTCTGCTATGAATTGTCGATAGAAGTTGGCTAATCCCAAAAAACACTGAGTCTCCTTGATGGAAGAAGGAGATGGCCAATTCAATATAGCATGCACCTTGTCTGAATCCATGGCGACTCCAGTTTGGTTAATGCAATATCCCAAGTATTTTACTTCCGACTGATCAAACTCGCACTTTTCAGGTTTGCAGAATAAATGGTGTTGTCGGAGTCTCTCTAAAACTTGGCGAACGTGTGTAGAGTGTTCCTCTGGATGTACAGAAAAGATTCAAATGTCGTCAAGATACACCACCACTGTTTGTTGCAAAAGATCAGAGAAGATAGAATCCATGAACCTTTGAAAAATGGAAGGGGCGTTGGTGAGTCCGAATGGCATTACTCTATATTCGAAGTGACCAAAGGGTGTTCTAAAAGCAGTCTTCCACTCATCACCCTTTTTAATTCTTAGAAGATGGTAGGCTCCTCGGAGATCCAGCTTGGTGAATCTCTTTGCCCCTCTGACTGCTTCTAGGACGTCCTTTATGAGGGGTAACGGGTACCGATCTTTAATAGTGATCTTGTTTAATCCTCTGAAATCAATACAGGGACGCAAATCTTTAGTTTTCTTTGGCACAAAGAAAAGAGGAGCCCCTGCAGGTGAAGAAGAGGGAGCAATCAACCCGCTTTGTAGGTTCTCATCAAGGTATTCTTTAAGAATCTGCTTCTCTGGTTCTGTGAGAGAGTACATTCGCCCGAAAGGAACCACTGTATCTGGTTCTAAAAGGATGGCGCAATCGTATTCTCTATGGGGTGGTAGTTCAGGTTTTTCTGGCTTCTGGAATACATCGGCATATTCCTGATAATGCCTGGGAACTCCCTGTAGGACGTTAATAGAGCATCCCACTTTAGGGGGTGCTGCTAAGAGACTTTTTGGAGACCAATAATCCCCTGCGGGATAGCAGTGGTGTTGGCAAAAGTGAGAGGATAAGGAAATAGTTCTTGTTTCCCAGTTGATGTAAGGGTTGTGCTGTGTGAGCCATGGAATTCCCAGGATCATGACGTGGTGTGGTGATGAAATTAAATCAAACGAAAGATTTTCTTGGTGTTTCCCAAACTGTAGACAGAAGGTAGGGGTGGTATATTGTACGGGTCCTGAGGCCAAGAGTGATGCATCCACTGTGTGTACCTGTTCTGGTACTTCCTTAGGTATTTGTGCTATCTGTCGTTTTTTGGCCCAGGCTTCATCTAAATAGATGCCACTGGCTCCGCAGTCCAATAAGGCCAAGGTTCTTTCTTCCCGGCCATCAGTTAAATGAAGGATAACTGGTAAAAGAAAAAGAGCAGTTCCTTCCTCCCTGGAAGAACAAATGGAAGGTATTTCACGATATCTCGTCCTCACCCTTCTCACTGAGGACGGGAGTTGGCGTTTCCCAAGGGTTTGGTTGGACGAATGGGGCAGGTGCGAATTAGGTGACCAGCTGTACCACAATATAGACAAAGCCCCTTCCTTCGTCTATGTTCTCTTTCACTAGCTGATAAAGGTCCTAGAGCCGTGTCAATTTGCATTGGCTCTTCCTCGGTATTCCCCTTAGGTTCAGGACGGACTTCCTCGGTACGATGTGAGAAGGTGCGAGACGTCACTGAGTGAGATGGCAAACGACTCTTCTTTTTCTCCATTCTTCGTTCGTTCAACCGATATTCTATTGTCAGAGTCTGATCCATCAATCCTTTAAGGTTCTCTATTCTAGCAGAGTGCACCAGTTCGTCCTTAATGTCCTCTCTGAGACCTCTACGGAACAATGTCACCAAGGTACGTTCCACCCAGGATGTTTCTGCTGCTAATTGTCTGAAACGGGTGATGTATTGTAATACATCTTGATTCCCTTGTTGGATTTCGCAAAGAGCTTCTTCTGCAGATGCCTCGAGTCCAGGGCGTTCAAACATCTGTTTAAAAGTAGTGATAAAGGTGGAATAATTAGATAGACAAGGATCATTTCTTGTCACTAAAGGAGTGGCCCAAGCCAATGCTGGCCTCGATAAGGCGCTAATCAAATACCCCACCTTGGTCTTGTCTTGTACAAATTGCGAGGGGCGAAAGGCAAAATAAACCGTCAAGGCATCCAGGAATTCTTTTAATCTGTTAGGATCCCCGGTGAAACGAGGTGTGGTGGCAGCTACTGAGGGTACATCTGTGGTCCTGGATGCAAAGATTTGTCGATAGATGGTATTTTCAGTACGTAGCTGTTGGAGTTCTTGAGCCTGTTGTTGTATCGTCATAAGCAGGGTCTGGCTCGTAGGTTCCGTATTTGCCACTGGATTATCCATGGTTCGGGACTGCAACTGGATTTGTGGGTGTTGCAATCTGTCACGGTTTTCAATGGGCTTACCGTCGAAGTTGAGAAGAGTTGGGGAACGACCCCGGTTCCGGCAGGTTCTGCTCTGGCCGAGGTAGGGGCGACCCCTTCCGGTAGCCACGGTGCTGTTTGACAATAGCAAGCCACTACAGTCCGTGCCCTCCAGAAGGAGTCCCAGAGGAAAAACCCCAGTAAGGTAAAAAACCTCCAACGGGAACTCCCTGAAACAAAAGGAGGACACCAAGGCGTTAGAGTTGAAGATCCGGAGTACAGGAAGACTGGAAACGAAGACAGGTCAGGAAAATACTGGATTCGCAGGAAGAAACCAGTCAGAGCGTGACTACCACCAAGGAGTGTTGCAACGCAATGAACAAGCAGCTGGATTCCCCTTATATACCTCTAGGCAGGAAGTAGGAAACAGGAAGGAGAAACACCACCATCTTGGATTGGGGAAAAGAGTATAATAGTGAATCAGGTACATGCGTCCAAACAAAGAAAAACAATGCATGCTGGGAAGAGATGAAGTGGGCAGCATGCTGGGAAAGGAAAAGGCAGGCATAAAAACACCACCATGTGCAAGGGTTCGGCTTTTGCCTGGAGACATTGGTAAGCGCCCAAAGTACATGCTGTAAGAAATGTAAAGCGCACTAATGCGCTGTGCACGACAGGATCTAGACCTAACTCGAGGTCTTTCTCCCGCCGCGTTTGTCTTTCCAATAGAGACAAAAGAAGGGGGCGCGGCGAGTGCTGCGACCCCTGAATGAACTCGCGGCTTTCCCCGCGACCTGTACGCAAGCCGCGGCTTCTCCTGAGGCTCGCACACAGACCGCGGCATGAAGGGAATGCCGCGCTGCGGCGACCCGAGCCCGCGCCCGCCGTAGGAGCCGCCGCGGCCGCGGCGTGACAAAAAATGCCTTTCTACTAATACTGCAGCCCTAGTGAGGGGCTGACTACTGGTGTCCAGATATGTGATCGTATAAGTGTTTCTCTTGTGTTCGGCCTGGGTGATGCGTGTTCACCAGCGCATGGTGTTTGTGTCCCATGCTGCCCTGTGTCTGTGGTAAATCTGCCTCTCCCTTTGTTCAGAGTTTTCTTCTCCAGTAGGGAGTTGCCTGGTGAGTGGGCGTAGGAATCCCTATTTCATATGAGAAGCGTATTTCCCTTGAGCAGAGGGAAACTCCCCCTCTCTTCCTGTATTGCTGGCTGTCGCATTGTAACCAAGCCTTGTAGTTTAACCAGTCTGGCTACAACTACCAAAATACACTTGATCAGTTCAGATTGGTCTGACCTGTGGCTACCTGCATGAACAAGCCTATCAAGCAAGGGTGAAAGGCCAATATCCACTGCCCAGCAAGTGGAGGAATAATCTGAACTTTGAATAACGCACGACTTTGGCAATCCTAAGCTTCCTGTGCACGCACCAAAAGTAGGATAGTTGCTGACCACCAGGAACGTGCGCTTCATCTGGAACTCATAGAGATCGTTCATACCTGTGATGGCAGAGAGGTTTTCCAGGCACAGAATCTTAGCTGGTATCTGTCTTCCTTAAGGCTTGAGTGGGAACAAGCATGGGACCTTGGAGAATCCTTACTGCGGTTTCCAAAGAGGCGAACCTGAACTGCCCAGCTTGTTGAGTAGCCTGCCCATCACTGCCAGGAAGATCTGCTCAGTGTTCAGTCTACTGAAGATCTGGGTAGAGGTCGGCTCAATAGACTGAGCCACCCAGGAGCTACAAGATCGTTGAATCCTAGCAGTACATAGTCACTGAGTTACTGAAGCAATACACGATTATTGTGTGGGTCATGGAGCTGCACAGCTAGTTTCCTCTCTACATATTCTTGAGCCTACACTATGTATACCCCTTCAGAACCCATAGGTATCTGCACCCACCAGCCTGCTTTGAGGGTTGTAATCCGCCGGCTGCAGCTGGACACCTGGATCCTGGATCTGTCTGAAACATCTTACTAGTTAATGTACAATTAAGATGAACATGCTCTTCATTATTGGTGATACACTGTCTATAAACTGTTTCAAGCCTGACCGAGGCTTGTTTTCCTTGAGTGAATTTTGACAATATGTGAGTTCACTGGAGGTTCTCCACATTTTTATTGTAGTGTTTATCACCAGAGAGTATGTGACTGTTAGTGGGTCACCTATATATAACCAACAGTTTCCACATTCCACAAGGGTAGCTTTTAGTCCCTATACCCAGGTTAGAAAAGGCAGGTGTTGGATGCACCATGAGTTTAATCCAGGGACACAGGTATTTTATTTGTAAGTGCACATTTTTACTTGATTTTTTTATCTGTACTTTAGTTACAGCTATTACAGTGAACTGCCTTTTTCTTTGCTCCACTAGGTCAGCTGGGCTAGAAGCATCTTATGGCTGTTGGGCAGTCTTGGATCCTTATGGTTTCCTTTAAGCAAATTCTCCAGAATCAAGGAGGGGGAGTAGGGAAGAGAAGCAGCGGGCAAGAGTGGGTGCAGGTGGGGGAAGCAACACTGAGGGAACTGGTGGGTAGGAGAAGCAACACGTGAGAGAGCAATGTAGAGCTGTCAAGAGAAAAGCACATGGGCAAGAAAGCAACAGGTGAGAGCACAATGTAGAGCGGCCAGGGGAGAAGCACACGGGATAGCAAGCAACAGGCAAGAGTGCAATGTAGAGCAGCCATGGGATAACCCCATGGAGGTGTGGAGGAGAAGCAGCAGGTGAAAGAGGAGGGCGAGAGTGGGGGGAAGCAGCACAATGGGCAGAGGTGTGGAGAAGTAACGATGGGCGGATGCAACTGAGGGAAGGGATTCAGACAAGGTACAGAGGTGGATAATACATGCACTGTCATGGAGTGCTTACACAAAATGAAAAAAAGTAGTTCCTTGAAAGTGAGTTTTAAAACCAGAAGGCAATGCTTTATGAGAAGACAAACACAAGCTTGTATGCACAGTTTATTAGGCTTGACCTAACAAGATTGACAGGAAAGCCGTCAAATAAGAAGCAGGGAAATAAGACTGACAGTAAAGCAAACCAATGCTAAGCAATGGGCAGACTCCAAGTCACTCTATGCTCTCAACAAGCCTAAAATATGTCTTTCAACAAACAGTACATGAGCTAACTAGTAGGCTCAACCTAAAAAGGGGAAAGTTGGAGGGAGAGATAAATCAGAGCAGAGAGAACCTGCTCCAAACTAAGAACGGACACGGGAAATCCCCACTGCCCATTACATCAGACTATTTTCTGGGAGGGGCCCTTAACACAGGTCATATAGTCAATATTGCTCAACATTGACAAGAGACAGCTTGTATTGAGGCAACCATCTTCTGCACCCATGCTGATGGTATTCATGGACACGACTATTTGTCCGTTACTATGAAACACATACAGAATATACATTCACTAACCACATGTCCCATGCAAGGATAGACTTGTCGCCCTTTAAAATGGGAGAGCCTGTAGGCAGTCTCCCTGTAAGCATGAATGTAAACAGGCATGTATCGCTAGAAATTATGCTGTGAATACCACCTATCATATCAACCTAAAATGATGGGGCTCCAGAAACCATCACTCAGATAAGAGGCTGACTCTGGGGGAACATCAAACACATAAAAGGTGATGGGAGGAATGCTTACAATAAGCATACCCACTGGCAATCACTTGGGGTAGCATTCTAACCCATCATTCTTTTGCACACCATCCCATCTCAGATTAGACCTACAAACATACAAATCCGTCCAAGTCCTGCTCCAGTGGGAACAGTACAGCCTGAACTGCAACACCAGTACCTCACTGACCCTGAAAACAAGAAACCCACGAATGATTTCAACCTGATTGGACCTCTTCAGTCCGGTATAGTTTGGTTCCAGTGGCAGAGTGAGGAAGGGACCCACATCTGAGCATACACTTGGCCACTTAGGGTGTTGAATCAAATACCAAAGGGTGATGTAAGGAATGCTTGGAACAAGACTAACCACTGACAATCGCTCTGGGTAGCATTTCAACCCATCATGCTTTTGCCCTCTGTGGCACCTCAATATAGACCCAGCCGTATGGAAATCAGTCTTGGCACTGCTCCAATAGGAACAGTCCACCCTGAACTGGCAAGCAAGGTCCTCTCTCTGAACCAGAACACAAGCAACCCAAGATTGGTTTCAGCCTGATTGGCCCTCTTCAGTCAGATGCAGCTTGGTTCCAATGGCACAGTGAACAAAGGAACAACGTATGGGCATACCCTTGGCCAATTAGGGTGTTACATCAAACACACAAACTGAGGTAGCATGGAAGGAAAACGACCAATGGGTTAGAAGGCTACTCCAAGCACTGGTTTCACTTATCACAAGCATTCCTCCCATCTCCTTTTTTGTGTTTGATGTGCTGCACCTGTGCTGACGCCCACACTAGGGTACCTTTAGATTAAGGGAAGATGGAAGAGGGCAGGGGCTATCCTCACAGAGGGCGCATGGGCCTGCAGAGACTCTAAGTAGCTGATACTTATGTCTCGAATGTAGTATTACGTTTTACTGTTTATTATATTACTTTTTGTTTTACAAAAATTAGCACTAGAATGGATAATCAAATGTTTGTTCTATTGGGTTCTGTTGAGTTCTGAGCCTGCTGCACCACCACACTAACTTCCCTGAGAATCCTGTGACTGATCCCCATCACTAGTACATAGAGTAAAGTGCTGAAAGTTTGTACAGCCATTGTAGGAAGGACCCCAGGACATCAGAAGCAACCAACCCTGGGCCATGGAGGTGGCCTAGCAGCTCTTGTTTGCCACCTCCCCAAAAGGGGGTCTGAAACCATTGCATCACCATGCCAAGGTGCTCTGTGACTGAACAGGGAGAAGTAGTCTGCTGCAGGGCACTGGTTGTGCGGATATCCAGAGGCACAGCTCTCCACATCGCATAAGGTGCAGTAGTACCGGGCTCAGGGATCCGAGAGGTCCTCCGCGCCCCAATTATAGCTATATGTTACAATACCATACCAGAGGAAGGCCCGCATTTTACTTGCTTACATTAGGGGCCCACCATGACTGACTTGTTACGCAGCTGTAATAACGTCCACTCGTTAACCCGAGCAAATTGTTTTTATGAGTAAATGGAAAGGTCGTTTGGAGATTCACCCAAGAACCTGGTTATAATCTTCAGTGATAAGACATCATCAATGCCCTGGGAAACTGTGAGTTCCGCCAAGGCACAAATTCTCTCAGCAAGGTCTCCCGAGAGCTAGAGGTTAAAGGTTACCTGTTTATTACAAACATATTACGTAAGAGGAATCTATCAGCGCAAGGTTTACAAGGATTCAAAACAAAATTAAACCATCGGACGTTAGAATACAACTGGAATCCACAACGCTACGTCAAGTCGAGGCAAAAACAAATATCCTTTGGGAATGCTTAGCCTAAGCTGAAATGTTTAGTTTAAAAAAGGCGAAAAGCGTTCTTATTTTAGAATTTTATGTAAGGACATTCACCAGACATTCACCTTTCTCTTCCTCTCGATAGGTCCATTCACAGTTTATTGCTGCACAAAGAGACTATCAAAAAGCGCAAATAATCCACATGGTAGTACCTGCACAAACGAGGTGAATAAATAAAACGAGGTGAATAAATAAAATCAATGAAAATAAACATGTAAAGATAATGGGGAACATTGTTAAATGGTGAGAGAAACAGTGCATAAAGGAGAGATGTGCAAGAATTAGGAACAATGAATTGGTTAGATGGGGACATGGAAGACAAGAACAGAACGGAATAAAGGAAGGAGTAAGTAGGGTCCGTAATGCCTGAGACACCGAACCGGGTACTGGAAGTTGGTCCTTTGGATGGTTTGTCCTTCAGGTGTTTATACCAGGCTTCTTCTGTTTTCTCTGACATTCTTCCAATTACTTAAACGGGGGGACTGACATGGTTTGGCTTTGGTTCCATTGTGCTTTTTAGAGATTGGATAAGATCTTCCGTTGCCCGCCCAACAACAATGTCGAACCTTTTATGCTGTAGAATCTCATTTTCTCTTGGAGTACGTTTTAGAAATTCTCACACCCTTCTACTCACAGAAAAGGCAACATTATGTGGTTTAACTACAGGCTTCCCACCTGGGGCCTCAATCGATGCCCATTCAGTCAAGTGGCATAAGTTGCCAGCAAGCTCTCCCTATCCACCACATCAAGAGGACGCATGGAAGCAACACTTTTGTACAGAGGCAGGGGAGCGGTGAGGAATGACTCAGCTTGGTCTTCAGGTGGATGAAGATGTGGGGGACTTGCACACAGCGCTCTCCACTATAGTACTGTTTTGCAAAATCCTCCTTTGCTTTTTCAGTGCCGAATTTGTGCAGGTGGTTGCCACAGATGGCAGTCCGAAACTCAACTAGGAAATGCCCATGTCTGCCTGTCCTATCCATTAAGCCCACTCCAGTCGTGTGTGTTAATATACATCATCACATAGGGGTCCTTCACATACGCCTCACACTTTAAAGTAATCAAGAAAAGCTCCTCGGCAAAAGTGATGGAAATGTATAAAGTGCACGCTACAGGAGTGTCCCAGCGCTATATGGTGTGTAAAAGAAGCAGATGCCAAAGGCAAATACTGTGAAAATAGCCAGGTCTTAAGCTTTTTCTTAAAGACAGCCTGGACCCTTATTTGATGCAGGTCCAGAGGGAGCTTGTTCCACTCTAAAGGTCCCCGAAAAGAAAAGGAACGACCACCTGCAATAGCCAGACGGATCCTACGGATCTTAGCCAGATGGTTACCAGATGAGTGTAAAACTCTCGCCGGGCTTTAAAAAGCGATCCTGGCCGAAAGATAGTCACGTCCAGATTGAAGGCGAGCTCTGTGCATTAAGAGAGCTGATTTAAAAATAATCCGTTTTTCAATGGGAAGCCAGTGCAGACTTCGCATATGGCTGGCAATATGTTCCCGTCTTGGAAGACCAAGAACAAACCAAGCAGCAGCGTTCTGCGCCATCTGGAGATTATTCAAAAGATACTTCGGCAGGCCTGCAAAACAAGCATTGGCGTGGTCCAATCCGGACATCACCAGGGCCAGTATCACAGTAATCTTAGTAGAAGGTGACAAAAAGAGCTAACATTTTTTTGCCCTGTGCAGGATGCCAAAACATATACCAACCACACAAATGATTTGATTGTAAAATGACATTTTATTGTCGAGCTTAAGTCCTAAATTTTTTTGCAACTGCAAGCTGGGTATCTGGATAAGGCACCCCTGTAGGCCAATGGACGTCCAGATTTAAAACAAAGTGATGTCCAAAGCTGAGCATCCCTGTCTTCTTGGTGTTATGCTTCAAGTGGTTACAAGTTAGCCAATGGAAAACAGCTGTGAGACAGGGTTGAATAGCACCTGAGTCAATGGACATCCCTTTGCTAAAAGCAACAAAATCTGGGTGTCATCTGCATAAGAGATAATCTTAACTCCAAATAATTCCACCACCTTAGCAAGGGGGGGACATATATAGTAAACATAGTGGGGCTAAGTGCAAGACCCTGGGGGACTCTGACTGGCACCCTTCGGCTGGCAGAAAAGTGGGGAGGTAACCAAACTTCTTGACTTCTGACCTCAAGAAAATACCTCAGCCCTTTCCAGGCATTATCTCTAATTCCAATCTCAAGGAAACGTGAGAGCAGCCTGACATGTGGGACTGTGTCGAATGCTACCGACAGGTCCAACATTATCGGGACTGCCATGCCGCCCGCATCGATGGTACTTCCTATGAGATCCGAGACCTCGACCAAGGCAGTCTTACAGCTATAAAAAAGCAGTACTATATGTGACTTTTATTGATGAATACACTCTTGTGGATATGGCTGTACATTAAGGCATAATACTCTCATCTCTCCAGGTATTTTGTAGGCTGAGTACAAGACTAAAGCAGTAAAGAGAGTATAATGTTAGGAAATCTAAAAAAGGGAATTTTTGAAAAAGTCACTACTTTCGAAAATTGTGAAAATGTTTAGGTGTCGCATTATACAGCACATTTTGTTAAGTTACAGGCAGCTTAGAACATGCCAATTGCTTAGCATAAGTTAACTTCATCATCACTTTAATTTCCTTGCTTCTCTTTGGTCGGCGCATGCTTATTTCACTTCCTTTTCATGTGTTTCTCCTTCCCCTGGAGCATGGCCCAGGCATACATGCCAACATTTTAGATCAGGAAAGTGGGAGATCTTGAAAAAAAATCCCCATTGACTTCTATTGAAACAGAGGCAAGTTTAGCACAGCTAAAATAAAGCCATTTTTGGCATTTCACACATCGGGAGTCTCTCCCCTGAATCAGGGCTGTTGGCATATATTCCCATGTACTACTTCCTTTCCTAGTGTCCTTCCACTGTTCCCGTTTTCAGAGCTACTTTTTCCTTTAGGTTGTAGCACTCCATAAGAATGTATGTATTTGCAAGCTGTCTCCTCCTGTCCTGCTCCATGTTGTTGCTTTCACCTGCTCCTTTCCATGTTGTTGCTTCTCCCTCCCATCCTGCAGCTTGCCCCTTCCTGCACACATTGTTGTTTGCCTTGTTGCTCCTGCCCCCTCTCATGTTGCTGCTTATCCTTCTCCCCTGCACCCTCTCTCTCATTGCTTGCCCCTCCCACTCCCCGTTCCTCTTCGTGTTGTAGCACTCCACTCCCATACCACTCCATCCTATTGTTTGCTTCTCCCATTCCACTTTTTCCCATTGCTTAAGGTCTACATTTCAGCAAAGACATTATGCTTTGTTGGATGTCCACTGATTAAAACAAGCTTTGGCTAAGCTAATAGGTCTCACCTATGTAACCTATTGCCTTTGTCAGTGTTTTTAACCATATTACACACCAGCGTGACTGTGAAGCATGGCTGAAAGTTTTCAAAAAAGCACTAAGACACGGTCAGCACCAGCCACCTTATAGGGATTTTTTTTATTGCTGCAAGGATGTCATTGAGAAGTATCCACACCGCCTGTGTTGCACGCCCTCTTTTCCTCTGAGATGCCTCCCACCCTGTCCTCCCACCAGCAGTTAGAAAAAGCACTATGACGTGCCCAGCGCTAGACGCATCATAACACTTTTTTCCTAAACTTTCAGCCACGGTGAAAAAGTGTTAAGAATGGTAGTCTCGACTGATTTAATTAGTGTAACTGGCAGATACCCTCATTTAATTTGGCTTAAAGACAGATTGTATTGTATTGCAACATCTATATAGTGCTTACTACCCCTTTGTGGCTCTGAAGGGCTTGCCTACATGGGTAGCATACTACACTTTGTAAGGTGTGTGGTTGAAAGTGTGTTGTTTTGATCCAGTGAGGGACGTGTTTCCGTATCATGCCTGAGGACCGCAGAGGTGCAGTTATCATGTTATGGGGCACAGCACTTGCAGTCTGATCGATCAAAAAGTGTGAGAGACCGATGCGCAGTTTGTGGCTTTCAGAAAGCTGGCAACTTTGAGCAGCTCTGCAAGTCCCTTTAACGTATTTGCTATGTTCATACTGTACCAGGTTGTCCATTCTGAGATATTCTTTTTAAAATTCTTGTGCAGGCATAAGTTAAAGGAAGAAATGGTGGAGAGATCTGCTGAAATGGACTTTGTTAATATCTTCTCAAATCTGGTTGTCATTGTGAGAAGTCAAATAGTGGCCATAATATGTAGCTAGTCCGGGCCTGCAGTTGTGAACGAAATTGAAGTCCTCCCTTGGACAACTGCATGTGCAGATTTCTTCAGTTATTCCATACCTAATCAGATGGTAATGGGTGGTTTATTGCTGGGGACTGGCACAACACTGGGTGATGGACGTAACCCTCATCAGTTTTGTCTTATGTGAGTATAAGCATGTCAAACAGTAAAAGGGGACTATTTTTCAGCCTCTATGACTACAACCGTCTACTGCTGAGTGCTATGATATTAGTTTTAGTGTGGGCTGTAGATTGTATTGTAATTACACATGCATACCACTTACTACCGCTGATGAGGCATTGTAGCGCTTTATGTCGGGCAGCACACTGCATTTGTAGCCCAGGTTTAGGGGGCTTTTTATGGTTATTATTGATTATTGGGATTAGTGTTGTGCTCTAAAAGAAATGATTCCATGCATTTATTCCAATGTGTATGTGGTGGATTCAATTACTAAGAGTTAGGTGTGATCTTTAGTGAGAAGTGGGCATGTGAATTCATACATTGGTTGGTGCTATTAATATTTGTGCTAGAGATGATTAGGTAACGTTATGATGCAGCAGTATTATTTACAAGAGAGGTTGTGATCTCTGAAATGAGGTGTGGGCAGTTTGCAGAGATACAATATTTGGGATTAGAGTAGTGCTGAGGGAGAGGAGGCATACAGAGGATGGTTAGGAAAGGAGAGACTCATTTGAAAGAAAAAGACAAGTCAACAATTAGAAGTTGTAAGTCAAAGTCAGTTTTAATGCAGGTTGTTTGGACTATTGTGGAGACTACATGTACAATCATAGAAGGAAACATTAATGCATGTGTTACAATACCACTGTATACCATGAGAACCCCAGTACAAGCCCACCACACCATCGCCCATGGGGTAAATACAATTAAAAAATATTGTTTAATTTTCTCATAAAGTCCAATGGAAGGAAAACGCAAAACGAGGAATGTTATATTTTAAGTTTGTGCTAGAGATGCTCCTCTCCTTTCTCTCTGATGTTCTGGGTGGGATGAAGGAGAAAGGTCTGTCCTAGTGTGTTTTTTGTATCGTAATGCCTCTTTGGGCTGGTAGCACTGAGGCTGTCTACAGTCTTGAGTGCCCACAATATAAGAACAACAAAGTGTGATATCCTACTTCCATCTGTCATTCAACCTTCCTGTAGCAGTAGTGGGGCACACAAAAGGAAGATCCCTGCCCAGAAATCTCCTCACTAGAGCAACAGAAACTGCAGTCCCACTCCTAACACCCACCAACCATCAAACTTACAGTGCTCAGGAAGAGCGAGTAATCAGCAGCCCTTTCCCAAAGAGACCTTCACTGAGTTTCAAAGGGGAGCCCCGTCTCCATTGTTCCTCACTGTCCCCATTGTTCCTCACTTCAGCTGGTCTCCACCCCCAAGCTACAGAAATGAAGGCAGCACACCTTCGTGCAGGGTCAGCGGCGACCAGCTCCTCAGCCTTAATAAACAATTTGTACATAGCCCTTCTATTCAGTGGGAATTCTTCAAAGTAGTAATAAAGCCACACAAGCAGGCATACTTAGAAATATTTTAGCCTGACTTTTTCATTTAGGATAGAAATGAATTGAAAGTACTGAAGCTCATGTATTATGAACGCGGGAACACAGCTACTTTGGAAAAAATAAACACAAAATTACACAATCTTAACAAGGCAGCCCATGGCTAGCTCAAATACTTGAAGAAGGAGGATATGCCCAGTAAATACGGGGAGGGCTACAGGCCAGGCAAAACCCTAGTGGGACTGTTGAGAAAGCAGAAAACATTGTGGAAATAGTGAGGGACAATTGTACAAACATAAACACGGGTACAGGCATCCTAGAGAAATTTTGCCAGTTTTATGCGCATCTTCAAACTTCTAAATCCCACCCTACTAATGAGGAAATACAATCATTCTTTGATACCATGGCACTGACTTGGCTAGGCAATGTTCATAGACAATATTTAAACATAACTATTACCACAAAGGAGATTCTGTAAGTAATTAAGACCCCTGCACCAGAAAGCCTAACGGCCCAATTCTACAAGGACTATGCGGGGATCCTTGTTCTCCGAGTCCTAGCCATGAACGAAGAATTCTATTAAATGGCCAATTTTCCCATCCATCAGGGAAAAGTTAAAAACATTAATGATAATCCTCCTAACAACAGAAAAAACACCCAAAAAGTGTGATTCTTATCTCCCATTATCCCTCATCAGCATAGAGGAATAGGATGAGTCGTACAGTCGTGGTTTGGTGAGGTTTAGAGAGGTTAGTTAAGTTTTTTCTGCAGTGGGAAGAAAATATATAAATACACAGATACATAACCGCACATGAGAGGTATACATACATAGAGATTTTTACGTGATATGCATCTAGAAAATAATCAGGAGATATAAAATTGTACTAGATAAAGTCCCATATGAACATGCATGGATAAATATTTTAAAACGTTTGCTGTAAATGAAGGTTTTTTTATTTTATTTATTATTATGTTTTTTTCAAATGTATATTTGTCCCTCAATATTTCAGTAGTGCGCCGCAATATCATTGACGGAGAAGGGGCCCCCACTAGGGGCAGGCTTTGACATGCAGTGCCTCGCACAGTGAGTGCAGTGAGCGCGAAGGCCAAGATTGGGGGACAGCAGTCAGCGGGGGACCTCACAGGGAAGGCTCAGACTGGCCTTGTGTGTGTCAGACGGACTTTTCTGTGCTCCCCTTCATGGTCAGGACCATTGCACACTCCAACGAACCTCCAGCTAGCACCAGATTACCACTCCCCCGGTCCTTACTGCGTAAAGCTGCCTGAGTAGGGATTCTCCAAATGCAAGTTCAGATAGACAACAGAATACATGGGAACCCAACATACATAGCTGCCCCTCAATTCATGTCAGCAGCCATACGCATATTCGACCAATCAGTGTGGGACATGCTCACCCACTCCGTGCTGGCCTCCTCCAAAGACTCAGCCCGGCCTCGCACCAGCCATCGCAGATGGAGGTAGAGGAGGCCTCCAACTTGGAGCAGGCCCCCGCGACTCAGGCCTTTCTGGGCTCCCTCTTTGCCTCACTGAAGATGGACATTCAGGAACTTAAGAGAGACCTCTCCCAGGATCTGCTGGAGTTAAGGCAAGACCTTCGGTTAGAGAGCAGGTATCCACCCTGGAGGACAATGAAACTGAGAGAGGCGAGGAGGTAGAAATGCTGCAACAGAACATTTGCTTCCATGAGCAACATAATGACATTCAAGCCCAGGCAGAAGACCTCGAGAACAGATCCCGTTGCAAAAATATGTGCCTCAGAGGGGTCCCCGTGTGCTCTGAGGGCTCAGATATCCAATGATACACACAGGCACTATTCCACTCGATACTGGGATGGGCAGAAGATGCTGAACTACGGCTGAATAGAGTACATTGGTTTGGTCGAATTGGGGGCCCAAACGCCAGACATTTTAGCCTGCGTACATGGCTTTCAAACCAAGGAGGACATCTTGAAGAAAGCCAGAGCCAAACTAATAGTTCACTTTCATGGACACGCCATTGGGCTCTTTCAGGAAATCTCATTCCTCACCCTTCAGCGTTGTTGGGAATAAAAAACGGTCAGAGTTCCTGCACTCCGAAGTGGTATCCTATGGTTGGGAGCACCCCTTCAGGCTGGTCTTTCACTGGGAGGACTACCATAATTAACTCACAAAAGTCAAGAATGCCCATCACATCCTCGACCTGTGAGATGACTCTATTCCCTACTCCACCCCTGGCTCCCCCACAGCTCCCCGACCCAGACGGGGCTCTGGCAGAAAGTCAGCAAATGTAGGAAACATCCTCGCCCTGGGCCGGAGGAATGTACTCAGGAATGCCAGGGAGTGCTTGACAGCCTAGTTTCAGGGACTGGCAAATGAACAACGTGAAACACAGCCCTATCCACATTTTGTGTCCAGGCTGCCTTCGCCAAGCTGGGTCACCTCCTCATTATCATGGCCTGGGGGGTGGGGTGGAGGGCTAACAAAACACACACCATTCCTAAAAAACACACCTTGCCTGTCAGTCCATCCCAAATTGCAACCTGTCGTTACTAATGGACTTTCAACTGTTATTTTTTTTTACATCATTGTTTTTTGGGTACAGTTCTTGTTGGTTATTATTCCTTCACTCCTCACGGCCTACAGATGATACCAAGCGGTTCACCGAGACGAACTGTATGCCGCCAGACCAACGTTATTCACTCAATGTCATAGCATCGACTCTGGATAGCTCACCACAGATCCTTATCCTTTCCCACCTTCCTGAAAATTAAAGTGACAAGCCTCAATGTACGAGGCCTCAATAACCGTACCAAACAAGCTGCTGTCTTATCTCTTTTAGAGCACTTGGGAAGTGACATATGCTTCTTACAACAGACCCACTTGTTCTTCAAAGACATACATAAGATGAAATTCCAATGGTTTCCAAGCTAGTTATGGTCCTCAAGCTCTACGAAAAAAGGGGTGCAGTGATCCTTCTTTCTAGAGGTTTTAGGTGCGAGATCCTGAATAACATAGCCAAACTTAAAGAGCAACTCTTGGCCTATAGGTTTCACATGGGCAACTTCCACTTTACACCTGCTAACATTTCTGCACCCAACGAACACTAGGAGTCGTTTTTCATGGGAGTCCTCTTACCTGTATTATGATCTCCCGGCACTGCTATACTGATGGGAGGTGACATAAATATAATCATGGACCCTGGCCTGGAACACTCTGGCCAATGCTTTGGCCAATTCAGAGTCTTCTAGACCCATAGCCCTCAAAAGTTGGCTGACTGTGGGCTAACAGAAGTCTGGGACAGTCCCTCCCCAGCATGTGAGACTACACATACACATATTACTCTGCAGCACACAAACCTTATGCCCAAGTGACCACTTTCTAGTGACCACAGCTCTGCAGACTTTCCTCCAAGAAATCTTAATTGCTCCCAGGACACTTTCTGACCATGCCTCCCTCTCCCTAGTATTGCAGCTCGACTCATGTCAGACTAGGGCTTCACGCTGGTGACTCAGAGATAGTCTCCTCAAATCCAAGACCACAATAGAATTGCAGTGCAAGGTGATTGCTGACTTTCTCCATAACAATGATACTGGGGGGACATCACTAGCCGCTATTTGGGAGAGTTTGAAAATAGTACTACGGTGGGGGGGAATCAGTAGCAATATCTGTGCCTGACCAGCAACGCCGGAAGGAGAAATGACAGAGTCTACAAGTACCATGCTACAGGCCTCAATCTCAGTTATTCCAAAACCCAGCAAGGATCCAGCCCTCTGTGGGTCCTACAGACCCATGTCCCTCGTGAGCATTGATGCCAAACTTTTTATTAGCATTCTGGTCCACTGCCTTAATCCTCTTAACCCTGGCTTAGTCAACTCGGACCAGGTGGGCTTCATACCCCCCGCCAATGTGGAGACAATACCAAATGCATTATCCAACTAATGGACAAGATCCACAGATCCCAGAAGGAGGCCCTCCTTCTCTCAATCGATACAGAAAATGCATTTGACAGACTACGTTGGCCATATCTGTTCAAGACCTTGAAGCAATTTGGCCTCAGAAATAAGTTCTGTACATGGACCCACAGCATTAACAGTGCCCCCGGGGTGTCAGTGACAGTCAATGGCGTGATGTCCCAACCTTTTCCTATCCAGAGGGGGGCATGACAGGGGTACCCCCCCTCATCCCCTTATTCACCTTTTACATGGAACCTTTGGCACAATGAATAACAGCCAACCCAACAACTTCTTGGATACCTTTTGGCGGAGATCACCACCTCATCAACTATATGACAACAATGGGATTCTTGACCTCACTAACCCATTGGTGTCTCTCCCTGCCCTTTTGGCAGAGCTCCAAACCTTTGGGAATGTGTCTCCAGATTCTGAATCTTCCATTAGCCTCGCATCAGGAGGCCCTCCTCCGCTCATTGTTCCTTTTCAATTTGGCAAAAGAGTCTGTACCTTACCTCAGCATTAGATTGGCTCATTATGTTTTTAAGACCACAGCACTCAACTATGCTGCCCTCACCGCCCAAATACTCACAGGCCTAACTTCTTGGCACCACTTATATCTTTCATGGCTGGGCACAATATCGGCTGTCAAAATGGCAAACCTTCCACAAATTCTTTACACCTTTCAAGCCCTGCCACAAGCCCCACCGAAAACTACACTCCGTTCCCTGCAATTTGAACTCAACAGGTTTACCTGGGATGGAAAGAAACCCCGCCTTCAGAAACACTTACTCTACCGCACTAATTGCTGTGCCCATGCTGGCATGCTACTACCAGGGCTCTCAACTGCACTTCCTGGTGGAGTGGAGCCCCTGGCTTCCAAGAAGCACTAGTGCTTTATGGATCAAGCTGTAGTGAGCTCCCACATATGGAAAGAGCCATAGTGTCCCCTGTAGGCATTAAGCATGGGGCCTATATATTCATCCACAGTGACCGGTTATACCTTCAGAGTATGGGATGCCGTGGCAACAAAGGCTGGCTTGACTTCCTTCCCTTCCCCATATGATCCCAATCCTGTCTAACCCAGACTTTACCGGGGATGCACCAACAGAGGTTCTAACGTTAGCGGGAAAGTGGCTGCAAACGCATTGGGTGCCTGTTCAAATCACAAGGGCAGGGTTCTTTCTGCCAAAGACTGGGGGGACATCTACTACAGGGCCCGTCACGCAGCACACAACATGGCAAGCACAGAAACAACATACAAGATAGTATCCTATGGGTATCTTACCCTTGCGTGGCTTCAGGTGTAGAACCGGAAGAGCCCAAGAGAATGTTAGAGGGTAGGTGGGGATACGGCTACCTTAGTCCACCTTCTCTGGCATTGCCTGAAATTGCTTTGCTATTAGGGGTATATAGTAGATGACATAGACAAGGCCTTTAACACTACGATCCTAAGATTCCTGGCCTTTACTATCTTGGGGCTTCCTAATCCTGTCACCTACCCACTTCATTCCTTGAAAGGGAGGCAAATGACACTGGCCTTAGAAGCTGCCCTCCAAGCTATCCTATCGTTGTGGGGCTACGATAGGATTCCTGACTATACCGCTTGGTTCCATAAACTGTGGTTCATACTAGGAATGGAAAAACTGTCTCTTACTCCAAAATGTGGGCACCATTCATTAATATCCCCTCTTCTGAATTCTATGAGTTACCCTGCTGACTTATCTTAAATTGCTCCATCTGGTCCCAGCGACTGAGTCACTAGGAAGCTCATCCCCCACCTAACCTTGACAGGCTGACACCCAGTTCTGCAAGTCCACTACCCACATTACCATACTACCATCATAGGCCACTGCAGATATTTCCCTTGAGGGAGTCTGTGGTCAGTGGGGTTGTTTTATGGAATATTTACTTTCTATGTTATTTTGAAAATTCCTTAGTGATGCTGCCGGCCCCAGGGTTGTAGGCAGATGTCTGTGTTAGCTTTGACCTTACTGTTCTTTAATTGACAGTCCCTGGATTGTAGGTGAATAGCTGTGTATGCTTAATCTCTGCTTAAACAGAATTGATCCATGAAGTTTGCGGTGAAAAAGTTGCTCCAAAAAGCACAGAGCGCCAACTATGGCTATCTGGTCACACTGGACTGGGTCAAAGTCACAAGTTCAGGCCGACAGCGATTGAGCTTGGGCTGCCTACAGAGACCCAGTTCAGCCAGTTAAACAAAGCACCTTAAATCTTGGGTTGCAGACCATTGCAAGGGTCCACGTCAAAGATGTGTCATGCAGCCAAAGTGATGCGTCCATTCTGAGGTGCGGTGTGACTATAGTGCAAGGTCCTGTGTCGGTTTCGAGGATCCTGCCAACAAGGGCCTACAATACGAAGTCTGGCATCAAAGATGCGCTGCACAGTCGTGACGATGAGTCATTTCTGAGGAGCTGTGAGGCTGTGATGTGGAGTCCGTTGTTGAGGTTGCCATCAATGAGGGATTTGAGGGCCTGCACAGAGGATGCATCATGTAGCGGCTGTTCCAAAGAGACAACAGGCTGCGAAGCGCAACTGATTCATGCAGCAGTTATGATGCGTTGATTCTGATCGGGGTTGCACAATGTAACAGAGGAGATGTGCCAGCTCCGCTGGATCCAAAGAGGCTGGCAGAGCACCTTAGGCCCACTTCCAAAGGTCCAGGACTATGATGGCAGCACTTGGTAGAGTAAACACACAGATGGCAGAGCCCAGGTGCTGGGTTCAAGGTTGTTAAAGCCTCCCATCTCTGAGTCTGTAGTCAGAAGGCAAGCCAAGTCACTTTGGGGTCGTGGGTTCAACAGATGCAGTTCCAGTCCTTCTCACCCAGGCAAGAGGGCAGCAGGCAACGGGTCAGCACAGGAGGGCAGCAGTCAGGCAAAGTGGCAGTCCTTTCAGCAGCACAGCAATCCCTCTTCCTGGCAGAGTATCCACAGTTCCTGAAGTGTGATGAAGAGGTAGCGTCTGAGGTCCAATATTTATACTTGGTGCCCTTCCTCTAGAAGGTGTGAGAAGATTCTAGTGGTCTCCCTTTGAAGTCCCCAGGCATCCCACCTTTCCTGTCCTGGCCCCAGACTAACTACTGGGGATATGCAGTCCTGTGTGGAGGCAGGGCACAGCCTATTCAAATGTAAGTAGGGCTGTGCCCAGCTCCATCCTCCCAACCTGTCAGTGATGGCCCACCGAGGCACACCTAAGCTCTCTATTGTGTGGCTGTCTTGGAGGAATGCATAAAGTCCAACTGTCAGCTACGCTCAGTCATGTGACCCAAGGATAGATTACAGGCACTAAATGGCTAAGGCAGGAAAATGGCAACTTTCTAAAAGTGGCACTTTCAAAATTGTAATTTAAAATCAGACTTTACCATGAGAGAGGATTTTTGTTACAATTCCAAAGACACCAAAATGACATGAACCTGCTCCCATTTGGAAATTACAGCTTATTAAATTAAAGGTAGTAGGAAAACTCCAATGTTATCCTATGGGAGAGGTAGGCCTTGCAGTAGTGAAAAAATGAAGTTAAGAGTTTGTCACTACCAGGCCATTTAAAACTTAAAATGATATGTCCCACTTTTTAAATACACTACAGCCTGACATGTGGGCTGTTTAGGGTCTCCCCTAGGGGCGACAAATATATTCAAAAGGAAGGTCTAAGCCTGCAAAAGTTTATTTTGCCAGGTCAAAACAGCAGTTTAAAACTGCATACACCGACTGCAATGGAAGGCCTGAGACATGTTTTAAAGGCTACTTAAGTGTGTAGCACAACCAGTGCTACAGGCCCATTGGTAGCATGCAATTTACAGGCCCTTGGTACACACATCACATTTTCCTAGGGACTTACAGGTAAATTAACCAAGCCATTCCGGTGTAAGTCCCTTTTACCGTAACTACAGGAGAGAGCACAAGCACTTTAGTATTGGTTAGCTGTGGTAAAGTGCAGACTTCTAAGGCCAACAAAACAAATTCTGTAAAAATAGGAGAAATGGAAGGAGTGAAGGCAAAAAGTTTGGGTATTACCCTGCAGAAAGCATATATACATACTTACACATAAATGTGCAGGCAGGAGTGTTTGGGTATTTATGGTCTGGCTGGTAGTTCAAAGGAAATGCTGGTCTAATTTACCTTACAAAGGTTGGACCCATTAGGTCACTCTGCATGAAATATGGCTGACTTAGCACATCCATGTTTCTTAAATGTTTATTACATATCTTCTCCAATTAGTGTGGCATTAGTCTACAAATAAGGAAATATATAATTTAAGAGATACTTCTGCTGGGTCAGATGCCAATGATACTCTGCAGGTGCAGGAGCATACAACTGACAATATCACAAGTATTTCGTAAGCATTTTTCTAAAAAGTAAATGAATGTGTACCTTTGAGTTTCTCCTCTTCAAAGGCATCAATGAAATAAAGAGGCTAGAAAAAATCTTCCTAAACTGATGAGAAAAAATGCTAACAGCGCTGTCTCAAAAAGGCAGAGGGACCAGAATCAACAAATGTACACTGAATAATGGTCATAGCAACACTCTTCTCCAAAATTAACATGGTACTAGTCACTTCTGAAGACTAGAGGAAGCAAGTGATGAACTATCCGGTACAGATAATAAACCACCACCAAAAGAAGAAACTGATGCCTTACACCATCCCAGCAGGTAGTGAAAATAATCATCAGTATGATACAAAGTCCGGCACTACACATGGACCACAGAAGATTTGTGGCCAGTCTACAGCAATAAAGGGGAAAAAAACAGACTCAACAGACAGGAGGAGGCAAGGTCCCCTTCTCCTTTTTGTGTAATATAAACATTTTCTCATCTTTTGGAGGCTGGAAATCGGAGAAATTGAAGTTTGCATCTCTAATCCAGTATTATTTTTTTGTTGGATAAATGCCTGAATTTCGAGAAACTACATTCCCCTATAAAATTTAACAAATATTAAATGCATTTTTCAAATGTTTACACATGTATAGATGAATGGTCATTTGTTCAAAATCTATGTTTTTTGTCTGACTGACGTTCCTCTAGCAAAAACGAAAGTTTCCTGCTCCATTCACACCCTCCCAGCACTGGCTGCTTTACTCTTTGCCATGTCTTTCTGTGTGTGATTTGTGACATTTCTCCTCACCTCATTCGCCTGAAGATGCTGTTTGGAATACCCACTACAATGGTAAACCTCACTAAAATATTTAGACATCTGGGTAAGCAGGAGCATAGAAGAGGTCAAACAAGACACCTGTGACGTAGCAGTATCAAACACAGACAGACAAATAGACCAATGGATCAAACTACCGCTATTTTGTGTGGGTCGCGTAGCACTGGCAAAAATGGTCCAGCTGCCCAGATTTGTATACTTATTCAACAACATTCCTATCCCACTCAACAAGAGGTCCTAACGCTACCATTCAAGCAGGGGAAGCTGACCACATTAGACTTGGAGATGTACTTTCTCGGTGCACAAGCTCATTATGTTCACTACTGGCAATTTCCAACACAGTTTCAACCACATGTAGCAATAGAGTGACTAAAAGACCAAGCAGTTAAATATGATGTCACCCCTAGCCTGCCGCTAGCATGTGACCCATGCTCGCCACCAACAAGTGGCCAAAGTCAAGTCAACAGCTACATATGTATGGGGGGTCTCTCCCTAACCCGGGGCCACCTTTATTCTGACTGGTACTGTACAGGATAAGACCAATCACACTACATTAGATGTTCTTCTTTATCTTAGACTTAGAGAAGCAGGTCGGAAAATATATATAAAGATTCCCAGCCCCCTTTGGAGGGATGGGAGTGAAAAGGAACAAAAGCGCCAGACTGGTAAGCCCAGAGGCCTCCTGAATCCCTAGGTCTCTTGGGGGTTCACACAGACAAACATACTGACTAGAAAGATGTAATATATGAGAAATAGCCAAAGACATATAAAATGCTATGCTTCAAAGGATAGGACATGTGCCATGGTTCTGCCAAGCTCCAGTTCATCGACTCTGGGCGGGATGGGGTAAGTGGATAACAATTGAGAATGTTGATGATACAATGAATATATGTATTGCACTCTATTGTATTGTTGAGGTAGTTATTCAATTGTTCTGTTTTTTAATGCAATATGGCAAAAACTCACATAAAAATTGTGAGTAGCAGGACAGATGTCTAGCTTTAAGGGATCACCGTGCAGAAGTCATTAGGAGGTCTCGGACTGACATGGTCATCTTCTATGCCCTACTATCCACATTTGCATAAAGTACTGATAACCGAGAGGGGCATTTGTTTGTATAACATCAGTCTGGCAAAATTGGACCCATGATCAGACTAAAGGAACCAATAAAAAGACTAAGAACTTGATTGAGATCTTGGCAGACGAGTTCGTCTTTCACAACAGTGACGGATATCCCGTCCATTGCAATATAAAGCCTACAGGATATAATGAGATTTATATTTCGATGCGGGATGTCCGTCACCCTTGTGATGGTGTAACTTGTCCGCCAAGGTCTCAATCAGGCCCTAAGTCTTGCAATAGTTCCTCCCATTGTCCTTCTTACACATCAGACATGATGATAATATATATAAAAAAAAAGTCTGTTTGTTATTCCAAGCATCTAGAGACTTTGGAAGTGCCAGTTTTAACTACCGTAGATTGAATAATTTATTCTTTAGGGCAACTATCAGCCTGGCAGCCTGAGTCGAAACTGCATTGCCTTCAAAGGCCCAGATTCTACTCCTTTTAGGCGTACATGGAATCCTGCTAGGCTCAAGGTGCCAACATTTTGAGCAGGGGTTGTTGTCCAAAGTCCCTCTCAACTTTCACAAGGCTTCCAAATGCAGACAAGCACTAGTTGGGTTATGGCTCAGAGCCCTGTCAGACCGGCACCCTGCTTATGCGAGCATGAGATGCTGCTCTGAAAGCCCAAGAGCTGATCAGATTGCCTTGTGTTTCCCTTCTATCCTCACACCTCCATGAGAGCCAGATACTTTCCCCAGATCCCAGAGACCCTTGCTCCTTCTTTTTTACAAAGGTATTTCATTTGTGACCAGAGTACATCATCCAGTGGATGGATGTTCCTGGTAAGAAAAAAAAAACATTGGCAAAGCCAATAGGTCTTACCCAAAAGATATATTGGCGTTTTCAATGTTTTTATTAATGTTGCACAGCTGAAAGTTTTTTGTTTTTTTTTCAAAACCACTGTAGCAGCCAGTGCTGGCAGGCTGGAAAGACTGGACAAGCTGGATCACAGCGATACTAAAAGTACACTATCAAGAAGCATCAGCAAAGCCAATAGGTCTTGCCTTTATAATGCAACTGATAAGCTGTTGTCTTTGCCAATATTTGACCGTAAAGTATTTTAAGTGCATGATTTGGTGCGTATGAGTTTTTGTGTGTTACGTGTTTTGTATGCAAGGTTTAGGTGTTTTCTTCTAGTGTGTGGTGTGTTGAGTGTTCATGCATTACCCACGTATAAATGGTGTTGTGTGACATCTTTTTTGTGAGTGTAGCTGGGTTTTGAGTAATGTGTGTTTATGTGTTATGTTTGTGGAGGACCATGTGTCTGTTGTTTTGTGCATGTCAGCCCCTGCCATATGTGCTTTTGTTGTTGCAGGATGTGTATTGGTGAGCTGTGTTTTTATGTTGAGGCAAGTGTTACTAGATTATGTATTTGTGTGCGCTCTTTGTGTAATGCGTTTTGTGTGTTTTCTTGGAGGGATTAATTGACACAGTGGCTTTGTGTTTGAATGATTTGGGGGTGAAGCAAAGAAAGGGAATGCTGGACAAAAGGATGCAGGAGAGAGACTTACTGAAAAACACAACCATGACAACTGTTCGGTCAGATAGTTTCTCCTATAATTTGTTGTTTTGGCGAAAATGTTGCCAAAGGTCACATGAAAGAGCTGCGGTGAAGACAGCAGGAACTGGACAGTGAACTGATGGATTTCAGGTATAACAGGTAGTAGGATGGGCAGTGTCGCAGCCGCTGAAAATCTTTAACAAAAAAACAATAATAAACCATATTTATTATTGTTTTGTTTTTTAAAGGGACGGGGCCATGGGGGAGTGCACTCTACTCAGTGGGCATGTGTGTTTGGCCGGCCGTCTCTGGCCCGCCAAACACACATGCCCACTGTGCTCTCTCCAACCCAGCACTGTGATGTCGGGCTGGAGAGAGCAGGCACGGGCTCCCAGTCTCCCTGGGAGTGCCCTGGCTGGGCGCTCGGACCAATCCTAATGCTGCTTTCATGCAGGGTTAGGATTGGCCAGAGGGCAGGCTGGGAGCCTGTGCCTGCTGAGGGAACGGAGGAGCGGCACAACAGGTACATGTATTTTTTTTTAACCATTTTTGTATTTGTTTATTTGTTAATATTTCCCACCCCACGCGCCGCCCCACCCCTTTTAACCCTTATGAGCCGTGACTGAGGACGAGGCTGTGACTGGAAAATAGAAACCTTCAGATTCATGGTGCAAAATGGGGAGCGCTGCTCACCCCAGACACCGTTATAGGAACTTTTCCAGTGTGTGAAGTTTCAGCGATGTTTATTCAGGGCTTTTGTCAGACATTGATTCCTCTCTTGGGATTGCAGTTTTTTAACAGAACAAATGACTGCCCATGCGGGCAGAAAGCTTCACAATTTGCCATTATTTTCTTGAAATCATAATACCAGAGTGTAAACATTTTAAAGTCTGTGTGACTTAAAGTGAAAAAGAGCAGGTCACACTTTCACCTCTTTTCCCACAGTTAAAGCAGATAACATCTGTTGTCACAAACATCTATTTCAAGAGAAAGGGGCTTTTTGGAAGTGTGTGCAGCATAGTAAAATACAGATACAAATGGCAAGAGTTTCACGAAGGACAACAGGGAAAAAGTTGTACGTCAATTACAGCACGATCAGCGGAAAGACAGTAATCATGCTGAGGTTATCAAACCTTCGTCCATGCTGCAGCCAAAAGAAGAGGAAGTGAAGCCGGCAGGTGCTAGTCAATCAGAAGGCAGCAAATAACAGTGGCAATGAAGCCAACAAATGTTAAGCAGTGGGGGGCTGTAAGCCCCTTGTCTCTTGCAATTGGCCGGTTATGTTCTTCACCATGTTAATGGTAGCAAACACTATCAATCCGGGAGGCCTAGAGGGGGTCTTGCGGTCTATGTATCAACTACACGAAGTGTTACCTCAGAGCAACTACCTTTCTCCATCCGAGATCTACAGGAAATCAAGCTTAGTTTCGCCGCGACCATTTGAAAACCCTAGAAATATTATTCAACATCTACGTGCATCCTAATAAACAAAGAAAGACCGCATTGTTCAAAAAACTAATTCATGAGAGAACTGAAACAAGATTTATAAACCGCACCTGGGAAATACTGGTGACAGGCGATTATAATGGCAATTTAATATATACACCGGATGACGATGAGCATTTGGCAGCTGAAAATGCAATCTGGGTGGTCCAACCACAGGCCAGCCACCCTCAAAAACAACCTGAGGCCAGCCACCCTCAAAAACAACCTGAGGCCAGCCACCCTCAAAAACAACCTGACCGCATTGGGAAAGAAATGGTCACTGCCCTTGAACATCTGGCCAAAGGGTAATTAATGGTAGAGCACAAGATGATAACCCTCCCAGGTTTACATACTGCGGTGCGACATCAGGATTAATAATTGACTATTCTATTCTCTCTTTACCATTATTAAAGCCGTTAAGGAAGTTTAAAATCAAAAGCACTGTACAAAGCGATCATTCTTATCAGCATCTAGAGCTATGCTTCAGCGTCGCTCGGCATTTGTCAGCACCAGTCGAATTTGGAAGCCTGGAAACGATTAACTTAAAGTGTTTAAAATGGACGCACCACTCTCTCCCGCACCTGGCCACCAAGGCGAAAGCAACACTGGAGTCTAGCTTAGCATCACACGTCATTACAACAAAAGCTTGGTCTTTGTTTTCAAGAAGACTGCTAATGCATGGCTCAATACTCATGCCCAGAATGGGACAACAACCGGACGACTGGAGAGACTGCCGGGAAAAACTGCAACAATCTGGTTCCTTACAACCAGAGAGGGTTCCAGAAAGGCTGCGGAACCATCATCAGTATGATAGCAGCAACAACCATTGCTGACAAATGTAAGCACCTTAAGAAAGAAACTGCATTTATGTTTTATAGATTTTAAAGCCGTCTTCGATCGGGTGGTTAGAGACCTCTTGTAGGGAACGTTAAAGTGGTGGGGCCTTCACAACAAAACCCTGTGAGCTTTTGAGCAACTGTAGACAAATACCTGGATCCAAATCAAGATGGTGGATGGAACAAGGCTATCCAGGAGAATACCCACAGCCACTGGCCTTAAACACGGGTGTGTCTTTGCTCCACACCTGTTTAATCTTTTTATGGCTGACCTGACCCCTAAGCTTGAAGAGGTAAACTTGCACCCACCGAGAATAGGACCACTAATCTTGACTCACCTCTCATATACGGACCATATTGTCCTATTGAGCAACATGGGGGTGGGATTACAAAGATCAATTGAAGATTTAGCAGATTTTGCCTTGGTAAACAAATTAGAAATACATACCACCCAGAACAAAACAATGTTCATGTGGAACAGATTTGGTCCCCCCTTTAAGATTAAGCTAGGACACGTAATACAAGAAGAAGTCAGCAACTACAAATACCTGGGCCTCTACGTTGACAATAAATTGAACTTTCAAGTGCATAAAGAGTATCTGATGAAGAAAAGCAAGGTGCTGACCTACGCCTTTTGTGTTCTCATGAAGAAGCGGGACAGCCTTTAATTTAAGCCAATATTGGCTGTTATTGCTGCAAAATTTCTCCCAACTGTGACTTCCAGAAGTACTGTAATGCATGAAAAAGATGCTCTAATTTTGGACCAACTACAAACAAATACTTATAAGCGAGTTTCTGGGCTTCTGTGGAGTGGATCTCCTGTGTAAGTCAGTTTAGAATTCGGCCTTGCACAGCAGATTCTAGGGAGAAAATATGTCACCATCAGAACATGGTACAAAATACGGATTAACCACAGAACATGGTACAAAATACGGATTACCCAAACCAGTCCACTGGTCAGCACCCTATGGTATTCTGTGAAGAATGACCTACATTCAATTTACAACAAATATTTTAGGGCTTCCTTGCAAGAAACAAATACATCTGACCTATGGAATTCAAACCTACCACATCTTGCCTTCTGCTGTGCCATTATTAGAGCTGCCAAATTACACTCTCTAATTGATGGCAAGTAAAAATGTACTACTTGTCGCATGCCTTTAAGGGTAATACATAATTATAGCAATTTAAGGCCAGCAGCTTATCTTAGTATGACATATCCAGCGTATCTAAAGAGAAAGTTATTAGCCACCCAGCTAGTGGCCTTGCCATCCCTGGCCGACCAACCCACATGGAGGCATCGAGGTTCAAAATCATGCAGTCTATGCGGTGCCCTGAAGGAAGACGTTGTACATCTGGTCTGCCTATGCCCGGCTTTAAAAAAATCTCATATTTTATTGTTGAAATCCATCTTTAATGAACGAGGGATCTGAACTTGTCAGTCGGCCATTTTGAAGTCTTGATCCCTCTGACCCCCAGATCAACCGTAAATTGTTGAAATTCTTTTCACAACATGCAAAACGACTTAGATGAAGCTTGATTGCCTTGGGTACAGCCCAAACTCTGGGGTGCCTTGGACGATTTCAGCAGCACTTTGGTACTTTGGCACTTTAATGATCACCTCTTAATACAACCTAGAACTTTAGATATTTTAATTTTTGTTTTAGAGATACTTTTTGCAGCACAGTACACTCTATGCTATTAAAAGTGAGGATTATGAGTTTATTTATTACGGTATTTTAAATACATTTTAGCAGTTTAAGAGTTGTTATTTTAACATCAAGCACCCTCATACTATTGAAGCAAGGAATATGTATTATTCTATGTACCCCACTTTCATAGACTGTTCATGCTGAGTGCAGTTTTTAAAGTTTATTTTCAAATATTTAATATTGATATGTACTCCAGGAAATGCGAAAATGGTAAATTTTTCGGGACGACCGGCTATTGTATATTATCGGTGAAGATTTTATAAGTGTAGGATATTGTGATGGTTTTTATTAACTTAAAACAATAAAGCTACATTACATTACTCTCGCAAGTGAGAGTGTGCGCAGCGCATGTGCTGTCGCAGGTGAGACCTAAAGATGGACTAGCGGCAGTCTAGTAGGAAATACAGCTCTCTAAGATGTGACCTTTGAGAAAACAGGCACCACCTGCTAACCAACCACATCAAATGTGACGACATCCTACGAACCTTGTACCAAACTTCAGTGAGCAAAGAGGAACAGATACTACTCTCTTCAGCATAAAAGAAGAATTTGCCAAAGCTGACATCAGGAAAACTGCCATCCGGTTCCATCTCGATCTGTCTGCTGGGTTCAACATGACAGACTAACAAATCCCACTCAGCAAAACAAAAGAAGCAACTGACATACATGATGCTGCCCATGTATGCAAGAATCAGTACTTCCAGTTAGAATCAGGATTTTTGTCTTTGCATGAAGCCATGAATCAGCACTTTAGCATAGGAAGCTAAAAATCAGAACTTTAAAAGGTATCCACATTTCATCCCTTATATGAAGCCCTTCAGTGTCATCCTAGCATGTGTTGCAGTGAGTCTTCGCAATTATCTGTATCCCAGACTTCTGCTACACAATTATGGGGAACAAGGGTCAAGCACCATCACAACCACCTCTCAATTGTCAAAACTGGATAAACCTGAGCTGCAAACCAGAGATCTCGGAATACTTGAGCTAACGTAAAACTTGCCAAACATGGACAGGTCCCTAATTACACTCCAGTAGAAAAAAAAAAAACATTTTGGTATCTAATTGGACTCAGAATTTAATCTGGAACCCTTGAAACCCTAGGTTGGAGCTTCCATATCAAACTCCTAATAAACCTGTAACTCTTGGTAAAAGAAAAGGGTGATTCTTGTAAAACACGGGAAAGCATACAACACAAAAATAGGCAACAATAAGCCATTATACAGTGCCCTACTTGAATAAACAAGCATGTGCAAACCAACAGAGCTCACTTTATTGACCTATTGGCTTTGACAACATTTTTTGTTGATGCTACGTAGGATTGGCAAAAAAGGGAAAAAAGGCACTCTGATGCAGCCACTGCTACATCATTCCCTGTAATGTCACCACCCATACGGAGTCCACACAACCTGCTCAACTTTCACAAAAATCATAAATCACTTTCTCACATAATCTATTAACCAAGACAGAGGTAAAACATTTAAAATATACTCAGATCAAAGAATGGACACCTGGAACTAGCAATTTAAAGCGACTATACAGGTAGCATAAATACAAGTTCTCTGTGACTGATCCTGCAGCAAATGATGGTTTGGAAGAAGTCGCGACAAAGGGTTTCTGTTTAGAATTAATCAAATATCTCTCACTCACCGGCTCATAACTATCAATTTTAGCCTCTAGGTAAGGCTTGTCCAGGCTAGCCAATTAAGCTGTATTGAAGGCATTGTGTATGAAACCTGATGCACACTAACGTATATCAGGAACACTATTATAGGTACCTTTTTCCTTTAGTCTCATACTGTAGTACATTTTGTTTGCTAGAGCATGCTTGAACAGTCTTCGTTGTCTTTATTAAAGGGTTCTAGGTATTAATTTCCCTATATTGTATGTTACTGGCATTTAGTTTTCAGTCTTTCTTCTTTGGCTGTGTATCTCATCTTGTGGTTGTGATGTGCAACCCAAGCAATTCTGGAATTTGTAGATCATATAATTTTCAAGGGGGACACCCAGTGTAGAGGAAAAAACAGTGTAGAGAAATAAAAGTGTTCTCTGCCATGTCTAAAATCACCAAACGAGTACTGAAATGTTCCTGGGTGGGTTTGAGACCTATTGTGACATCATCCACTGAATAGCCACTTTAAAGGCTGTCCTAATGGCGCAGATGGCCAAGGGCTTAGCCTCAGCAATGCTTTATATAGCCTTGTGATTCTGATGCAAGTAAGTGTCTACATGAATTCTAAAGAGATCCCAAATACTCTAATTTCCACATATAAATCACAAACTTCAATTTTATAAACTCAATACCCACAGTTCCCTAACCCCATCAAATACTCCCACACTTTTTAGTTTTATATTCAATAAATACCTCACACATTTTATTTTCCAAGAATTTATATGTATGTAGGGTTAGTGACTAAGGCCTTGATTTACAAAGGTTGTACCGTGGTTTAAGGCAATCCTATGACAATTTTTCTAATAATAAAGTTACAAGTTTATCATCATAAAATCTTTAGACCTTGGATTAAGTCGTCAAATTCATAATAAAATCATATGCCTGGTCTGATGATAAAATCATAGGGCTTGCTCTGAAAAAACAAGCTAATCATAAATTACAAGTACCTACTATTTAACTTTCCAGCTCCATGGTGCTAAGCCAGGACTGAATTTCTTGGCTCTAGATTATCAATACAAAAATTGATGAATTCCATTGTTGTAGGGTCCAGCTGAAGTGAGATGGCTGATATCTATAATTCAAAAAATGTGAGGCATGTTCTCAGCATAGTAATGTCAACAGATGGTGATACCTTTAGACACAGTAGTGTGTCATGTATTTATGGTTGTCTGGTGACATATTTTATTTTGAACCAGGACACACAACGTCTTCATGTATGACTTCCATATTATGGTCGATCAGACATATCTCTTACGGATTTCACAGGTTCCTGTGACTTAGAGCAGCAATAACTATCTATAGCCAACAACTTTTTTATCTGTCTTTGAGAAAGAAGAACTAGCCAGGGCTAAAGCTCCAACCTGCATGTGTCCTGGGGTTGTCAGTAATGGTTTATATTCAAACATGTAGAGGGTGGTGGGGAGGACGAGTGGGAGCATATGTAGAGGGCAAAATCTAAAACTTGAATTTCTGGGGCTGTACTACAAGATAGCTAAATGCCAAACTGATTGTCTCAAACAAGGTAGTTAGATCAATGTTTGTCTGAAGTTAGAGGGATATATTTGCATACATGATTTTTCTGAAAAGGGGAAGGTGATGGTATGGGCGCTAATAGGTTAGATTGGCAGACCCAGATTCAGGCTCAGATGGCGGGATGTCAATGGTCTTTAGCAGATGCTTGTGGTGCATGGAGGTGATCTAAAGTGTGCGAAAGGTAAAGGAGAGAATATGTTATCTTTATAAGTGTTCATCTTACAAAAAGCATGAATATTGGAGAGATCTTCGAAGGATAGCAGTTAGAAACTTTTTCATTTGGCAGAGTAGGGACATAGGAATAGTTTATATATGGTTGTGGAGCTCTTTGAGTCATGCAAGGGCTATAAGGAGAGAAGTCTGTGCCAGAGATTTTTGTTTTCTAATTTAATTGTGCTGGTATTTAGATCTCTAGTATGTGAAGGAATGATGTTTGTTGTTATATGAACTGGATTTTGGCATTAAATAAGTTATTTTTTATGGTTGTCAAATGGGTTAAAAGATGATGTGGTCTTGGAAGTGCTTTACAGGACCCGGTGAGCCTTGTTTGGGTTTTGGGGGCTATGTAAGGTTGGGGTATTCAGACTTGGACCAATAGGAAACAATAAGTAATTTTCAAGCGAGTAGATTGGGGTAAGTGCAGTTGAGGCTGCTTTTTTTTAGCACATTTTGTATGTTTTGAGTATGTGTCGCCATGTAAATAAAGTCACCCAGGGGTATTTTATTAGGATGTGTGGCCATCCTTAAGGAGGGGAAATGAGTTAGATATTCAAAATGAGTCAGATATTCAATGAAGAATTTATTATTATTAGGACCTCTTATATGAAGTGTTGGACCTGGCCCTTCTTGTGGGTTCATCCACAGACTTTATGCCGCCTTCCTCCTATTTTTCCTGACCTCTTGCTGTTGGCTCTAGGACTCTGAACTCTTTGTCACTGCTGATCAGTGCTAAAGTGCAGGTGCTCTCCTTTCTAAAGTTGCAATGATTGGCTTACACCTAATTGGCATATTTAATTTACCTGTAAGTACCTTGTACAGTGGTATCCCTATACCCAGGGCCTGTGAATTAAATGCTACTAGTGGGTCTGCAGCGCTGCTTGCGCCTCCCACTGAAGTAGCCTTTCAAACCTGTCTCAGGCCTGCTAGCGCAGAGCCTGCATGCACAGTTTATTGCCACAGGGACCTGGCATCTGAATTTACTTGCCAGGCCCAGAACTCCCTTTTTATTTCATGTAAGTCACACCTAAAGTAGGCCCTAGCAAGCCCTATGGGCAAGGTACTATGTATGTAGAAGGCAGGACATGTGCCTGGTTGCGTAGCCTATCCTGGTAGTGACAACAGCCTATTTGGTTTCTCACTGCTGTGAGTGCTGCCTTCTCATAGGATGGCATTGGAAATGCCCTGCCTTATGTGTAGTGTGTATTGTCGGATTTATGAGGGGTAGTGTAGGCATGTTTGATATGGTTGTAACAATAGTGAGAAATGCTACTTAATGGTGTAGGTGAATTTTTTTATTATCATTAGAGAAATCCCACTTCTACAAAGTGCGCATTTCTCTGTGCTTATGACTCTGGTGTTTTGCAACTTGACTCCAATCAACGTCTGGGCAGAGTGACAGCTGGGCTTTGTGCATACTTTTCAAACAGCATGTACACAGGGAGGGTGGAGGTGTCACAGAGGTGCATCTGCATGTTGAATGGTCTGGGCTGAGAGAAGGGGAGGCGGGGCACACTTGAATCTGTAAAGGCTGTGCCCTGGCCTCATTCAAAGGGGTCGTTCACCCACAACTGATGTTTGTAGCCTGTTCTGGAGGAGAGGGGGAACACTCCCAGAACCAGTTGTAACTGGTTGGAACCTCCTCTCCCCCTCTTTGTTAAACCTTTGCAAAACTGAGTATAGGTACAGGGCATTTTTCCCCTCTATTTGAGACACTCTGGACACTTAAACATGCTTGAAACTGGACACAGAACGCTTCTGGAGGGACTCACCGGGAACCACCTTGGACTGCTGCTGCTGTGTTGACATGTGACCTGCTGGGTCACTTGGAGGAACTGCCACTGCCTGCATCCCCTTTGTGCTGGCCTGCTGCGGGCCCTGCCGCCCTGTGCTCCATCTTTTGTGTCCCCCATGGGCTGGGTGCTGTGGCCCCTGACCCCTCCAACTGCCTGCATAGCGCCTGGAGAAGCGCTTTATTTTTGTGAAAATAGCACCTGGAGAAGTGCTCTACCCACTGCATTGGCACCTGGAGATCACCTCACTTTATTTGTTAAAGTGTCTGGGGAGCGCTTTCTTTTTATCTGCCCTGTGCTCTGGAAACGCTAGTCGGAGTGCAGGAATCACTGCCGCAACCCAGATGTTTACAAAACACGAGCGCGTCGAAAGCGCACCGTGTCCTGTGCTCCCGGGGCACCATTGAGTGAAGACTGGAGTGAAAGTGCTCCTAGCGGTGCCCCCATGGCAAAGTATGCTCCGAAGAGCATCCCAGGGTCACCAACAGGCCCCATACCGTCCTGGATCCTGGCTGCAGCCCGGGTTCGCTTTTATTACAAGAGCATTTCTATAGTATTGTTTTCCTGACTACTTGTTATGTTGCAGATTAATGAGTAACCTGTGTGTTATCTGTGATTACTGCTGATTTCTGCAGGGTAACAGTACTGTGTAACATTCTGAAAACTGCTTGGGTAGCAGGGTATTACTGATATGTTGTGTTTGGTCTAATAATGTTATGTACAATACAGTTTATTTTTATATAACTTGATGTTGTGTTTCCTTTGTGGTGGGGATAGCGCGTCACATGTGTTGTGTGTGTTGTGCAAACGCTTTACACATTGCCTCTGGGATAGGCCTAACTGCTCGTGTCTAGCTACCAAGGTGGTGAGCAGGAGTTATCTTGAGTGTGTTACTCCCTGACTAGAGTGGGTGGGTTCTGCCTGGCTTAGGTGCAGGGCATATTTTGAGTATGTTAGCTCCAATTCATATCTTTTCTTCTCTTGGTCAAAATTATTGGCCAATAAGGGTGTGTTTCTTGGTGATCAGGAAGAGGTTATAGGGAGAGATGGTGTGTGGATTGTTTGTAGACTTATAGTAGAGTGGAGTGGTGTAGAGTGTCATACAGTGGAGTTGAGTGTGATAGAATGGAGTAGCTGGAGTGCACTGGTTATGAGTAAAGTGGTGTAGAGTACATTGGAATAAAGAGCAGTGGCATAGAGTAGAGTGGTTTAGAGTAGAATGGTTTAGATTAGAGTGGTGCTGAGTAGAGTGGTGCAGAGTAGAGTGGTGCAGAATAGAGAGGAGTGGTGCAGAGTAGAGTGGAGAAGAGTAGAGTAGAGTGGTGCAACATAGACTGCAGTGGCATAGAGTGCAATGGTGTAGAGTGGAGTGGCACAGGGTGGAGTAGAGTGGTGTAGAGTGCAATGGAATAGAGTAGATTGTTTCCAAGTAAGGTGAAGTGGTGCAGGATGAAGTGTAGAGTGCAGTGGCATAGAGTAGTGCAGAGTGCAGTGGAGTGCAGTGGTACAGAATAGATTACAGTGGCGTAGAGTGTAGTGGTGTAGAGTGCTATGGAGTAGAGATGAGTAGTGCAAAGTAGAGTGCAGTGGCAAAGAGTACAGTGGTGCGGAGTAGTGTAAAGTTCAATGGAGGAGAGTGCGGTCTTGCAGAGTAGAGTATCTGAGTGCAATGCTGTAGAGTGCACTGGTGCAGAGTAGAGTGTTGTAAAGAGCAGTGGTGTACAGTACATTGGTGCAGAGTAGAACAGAGTTGCATATAGCGCAGTGACGAAGAGTGCAATGTTGTAGAATGGCATAGCATGCAGTGGTGCATAGTGCTGTGGTGTGTTGCAGAGTAGAGTACAATGGCATAGAGTGCAGTGGTGCAGAGTAGCTGGCATAGAGTGCATTTGTTTTTAGTAAAGTGGTGTAGAGTACTTTGGGTAGACTGCAGTGGTTAAGAGTGGAGTGGCGTAGAGCACTACGGCTTAGAGTAGAGTGTCAGAGTGAAGTATCATAGAGTGCAGTGGTGTAGAGTAAAGCGGTGCAGAGCGAAGTGCTGGGGGTTAGAATGCAGTGGTGCAGACTGGAGTAATACAGAGTAGAGGGGCTTAGAGTGCATTGGCATAGAGTGGCATAGAGAAGAGTGGTGCAGATTTAGACTGCAGTGGCGTAGAGTGCAGTGGCATAGAGTAGAGTGGCAAAGAGTTCAGTGGCAGAGAGTGCAGTGTTGCAGGATAGACTGTCAGAGTGCAGTGGTGTATAGTAGAGTGGCGTAGAGTGCCATAGAGTAGGGTGGTGCAGAGTAGTGGTGTAGGGTAGAGTGATGCACAGCAGAAAAGAGTGGCATAGAGTGTAGTAGGGTATAGCACAATGGTGTGGAGTGCAGTGGCATAGAGTGTTGCAGAGTGGAGTATAGTGGCATAGAATGCAGTGGTGCAGAGTAGACTGGTATAGAGTGCAATGGCGTAGAGTGTATTGTTTGGAGTAAAGTGGTGTAGAGTGCATTGGCATAGAGTGCAGTGCTTAGAGCAGAGTGCAATGGCAGAGAGTAGAGTGGTACAGAATACAGTAGCGTGGTGCAGAGTGGAGTGGTGCATCGTAGATTGCAGTGGTGTAGAGTGCAGTGGGTCAGAGCAGATTGTTTCAAAGTACAGTGAGGTGGTGTTCAAAAGAATGGTGAATGGTAGAGTTGCGTGGTGCAGGGTAGAGTGCAGTGGCATAGAGTGCAACAGTGTAGAGTGTAGTGGTGCAGACTAGATTAGAGTGGCACAGAGTGCACTGGCATAGACTGGAGTGGTACAGAGTAGAGTGCTTTGGCGAAGAGTGGAGTAGCTTAGGGTCCAGGGTTGCACAGTATAGTGGCATAGAGTGGAGTAATGAAGAGTGCAGTGGTGAAGAGTGCAGTGGGGGATACAATAGAAGAGTGGGGTACAGTGCATTGGCATCGAGTGATGCAGAGTAGACATGTGTAGACTGAAGTGTCATAGAGTGGGGAATGGTGCTGAGTAGAGTGCCGTGACGGAGTGTGGAGTGGGGTAGTGTGAGTGGTGTAGAGTTGAGAGTAGTGGTGTGGAGTGGTGAGGAGTAGAGTGAAGTGGGGTAAAGTGGAATATACATGAAGTGGTAGCCCAATTCCATAACAGACAACACATCTTCAACTGAAAAGATCATTGCGTTTGCACAAGCATACAGTTTTACTGACAAAAATATACAGTACACAAACTATAATGTATGGAAATGTATTTATTTATTTTGAAGATATTAAAATATGTGTTTCCACCGCACTTAAGAACTGCCCCGAGTACCCAGCATGCTTGCCACATAAATCCTCTCATTTTGAAGTCAGACGAAGAAAAATAAACACCAAGCTCCCTCGGAAAACGGAGTCTGGCTTTTGGCCACTGTTTTTGAATGCACAGCAAATGTGACAAGATAAGTACACGACTTTAAGGCCTGTTTAAAGAAAGGGGGCACTCGAAAGGATACTGTAAATATGGTGTGGGCAAGGGAAGGGACGAACTCAAGCTGGGCAGACTAAAACAGATATAGCAAGCAAACAGAAATCAAGAAAATGGGAGTTACAAACCAAAATGGCAATGGTAAGCAGCGAGCGGAAGGCATTCCCAGGGAAGCTTTCCAAACGTCCACATGTCGTTAGCAAATGGCTTTGACCTAAAAAAAGGAAGATGTCCACAATAGAGGGAAGCAGAACGATGCAGAGAGGTTGTAGGCCTCTCTGTTGATAAGTCAAAAGACAGGTGATAAAATAATTTGGCCTACTGCAAAAAGACAAGGCTTGTGATAAAAAAATGCGACTTTTGTCACAAGTCCCAAAGCCAGTGTTAAGGCTGATGATACAATTAAAACACCTGTGATAAAATCATGGGTCCTACAAAAACTCATTAAACTGTAAATAAACTCAGGATCTTGGTGTTAAAATCACAAAGGTTGTGTCAAAATTACGAAGCTAGCTTATGCTAAAATCAGGAGACCAGCCATAAAATCTCAAAGATTGGGATAACTTCACAAGGCAGGTATTAAAATCATGACACTGATTTTGAATACCAATATGCCAGTGACAGATCAATGGTCCATAATTAATTCATTGATTCTCAAGGAGGTGTTTCTCTTCGATTGAATGTGCTTCTGCCTTTCCAAGAATCTCCAGTACAGTCTCAATTTTGGTATCAAAAACGTTAGTGTTTAGTTAAAGGTGGTAGACATGACATAGTTGTGGACAAATAATCATGCAGTCGCTTTTTCAAAGTGAAACCCATCACCTATTGTTCAGGTCACAACATGATTTTTTTCTTTGATTTCTGTCCGCGTTCTTGCCTGTTCAAATTGTATATTATTTAAGTTTTCAAATTAGACAGTGAGTATGCCCCGCCTCTACTCACGTCAGAGGAAAACTACGAGAAGTTTGACCCCAAATACCACCCTTTCACCACATTTTGTAAAACGTACATAAAATGTTTGCCTATTCATGTAATAGGTACAAACATAATATGACGACTCTTTTTCTTCACAATTTCTTCATTCTCTGCCGTAGTGGAGAACGTGAAATGATTGCCATTCTTACCTGCTGTCACACAACGATGAAGTCACGGCCTGGTGTATTGGTGAGGGTACTAGTGATGTCATCAGTATACGACATTTAGTTGTGATTTGTTTGGGGTGCATAAGAAATGTTGTTTTTTAAGGTGTATTAGCTCGTGTGGGGTTTGGTGATGGTGAAAGCTATCAATGGCAGTGGCACGTCCCACAATAGAGTAGCAGGTGGAGTTGGCATCCCGTGGTGGGAAAAGTTCACTTGATCCAACCGCAGTTTACTTTTTTTTTTTTACAGAATGAGGACTGAAAGGGGTTGGTTGACAATTTTCCTTACTTGCATTAGGACCGATTGCACCGTTAAAACATCTTTGCTTTGAGAAAACAAAAGATTGACTTGGAATCTGACGTTTTTGCAGATGGGTTTGGGACGGGTACAGCCAGTCTTACGTCAGGCATCTTGGCCATCCTTTCATAGGCATTACCCTGCCAAGAAACAGGTCCCTACAACGTCTTGAGGTCAGTCTACCTCTGCTCTGATGAAAAAGTTCTGAAACGTTTGCCTGGTTAGTTAATGTGGTTTCTGGCCTGGTTTAACCCCAGGCAGCGCTTAGCCTCGAAAGTAGTGAAACAGTGAGTGATATTAAAGGAGACAGACTCCGCAGGGAGGGAGAAAGGTGAGGATTAGGACCCTGTCTTGGGGAAATTGTGCCAGAAGAGGAAGCCACAGCATGTGTTCTCCGGACTGTCAGCAGTGTTCAGATCACACCGAGTGCGTGCACTAACAAGGTCAAAGCTGCACAGCAAGGGTCGTGCAAGAAGTCGCTTCCAGCAGAAATACCTACCAGTGCATGGGGAGAGACTGTAATGGCAGTGCTGTAACTTCAATCAATGGAATCTGGTGTGGCATATAGAGATGTAGAAAAAAATCTCGTTCTGCATTTACATTTGCGTACTTATTATTCAGAAGCGTCAATGCCATTTGTTGTCAATGGGTTCAAACAGTGACATTAATCAGTAACCTGGCGTCACACTCAAGCACTTTGCTAGCAGTGTGATGTAAGTCTCTCGAACGCTGATTCCTAAAATGTCTGTGGTGACAAAAAATGACGTCACAACAGTATGACACACAGTAATATCAGAGGGTAACTTATACCGAGCCTGTTGCACCCTGTTCATTTGTATTCATGCTACTTCCTTCATGACCCCAGGTGGCTTAGGCAGTTCCAGAGGTCCTAAACTGCAAGTCCTGGGCAGTTGCTCCAGTCCTTTCTACCTCTAATTGTCATCCATATATATATATATATATATATATATATATATATATATATATATATATATAAACTCATCCCAAACCCATTCTACTACTTTCATCTTCAAAATAACCCTGCCTATGCTCTTCTCTCCTCTACCTCATCTGGCTCACCCCAAAGCTCAGTTTACTACTATGATCCCCAAATAACCCTACTAAATTCTCCCTCATTTATCTCAACTTTGACTCATCCAACTTTGATGGAAGTCTGTGCCTTCACTCAAAGACGACTCCTCTGCTAAGGCGGAGGAGCGTCACCCAACTGGATTGTGGGGAAAGGAAAAATAAAATGATAACGCTACGTTATTATCATTTTATTTTTCCTGGAAGAAGGGGCAGGGCTGGGTTGGAGGCAGGGGGTCGGAGGAGGACCATGTGCACTATAAAGTGCGCATGTCTGTTTTGCCGGCCGTATTGGGCTGGCCGAAAAGACATGCGCACTTTGTAAGTTTTCTACCCGGCTGTATTGCACAGCCGAGTGGAGAACAAGCCCAGGCTCCTATTCCCAGTCTGAGCGGCAAAGCAGGCCGCTCAGACCAATTACAACGCTGCTGTTGCTGGAGATAGCAGCATCGTGATTGGCTGGAATCCAGGGAACAGGAAGAGGAGGAGGACGGAGGGGAGACAAATGTGTCTCCCCCACATGTAAGCTTTATTATTATTTTTTTCCCAATCCCCTCCCCCACCCTCATCCCGCCCTGCCACCCCTGTTGAGTGGCAGCCGCAACTGCCTTCACTTCAGGAAGCTGTTACTCCTAGTTATATGTGCACTTTAGGTCTAGAAGATATGTATAGGGTAAAAGGTCATAGATTGTACTCACAGATACATGCAGCAGCAATGAGCCGGTTGGCAGAGTATGGTGATTCGCAGGTGGGAAAGGCAGGCTGCAGCATGTAGTTGGCAAAGGTGATGGCGATGACAGCCTGACTAGTGGGCTCAATGATGAGAAGTGAGGTCCAGAGCCGGATGAAGGCTACAAAGCCACCGAAGGCCTCCAAGATGTAGGCGTAGCTGGCACCTGACTTCTTGATGGTGGTGCCTAGCTCGGCATAGCACAGTGCCCCAAAGACAGAGAAGATCCCCCCCACGGCCCAGACCACAAGTGAGAGGCCATATGAGGCACTGTACATCAGCACTCCCTTAGGCGAGACAAAGATGCCTGAGCCGATCATGTTTCCCACGATGAGACAGACGCCATTGAGCAGCGAGATCTCCTTCTTCAGTTTCATAGATTCCTGAGAGTCAGAGGGGGTAGGGGCACTGCCATTGGCCATGGTGGAGTGCTCGTCCGTGGTGGAGGCTGGGTAGTATTTGGCCTCAGCCATGGTGAATGAGGTAGCTGGCTGTGGAGGTGTCAGCAAGAGGCCTTTCTTCGTTACAGACGGAGCAGCATAGCCAACTGGAAGACAAATGAAAAAAAGCAAGATATAAGAATGCACCTGGATGGGGTGGATGGGGAGCAGGGTGGTACATGAAGTGGGTAACCCAATGGTGGCTCTAGCCAAATGTCAAACTTGTCCTTGGTTTAAGCTTTTTTTCCAGTACAAGCTAGAGACTTTTTTGGTATTAACTGACCTTACATTTTTGTATATGATACCTAGACATAAATAGGGTGAGGTACAACATTTTCTAAATTAAAATAAGTAAAAACTCCTCTGTCCTTGATTTATAGTTGGAGCTAGTGTGTATTTTGCATTATACACGTGCATTCCTTGGAATTTTAAGAAATGAAGGGGTCCATGGCCTTAGATCACAGACCTATATTATATCACTTGCCCAGCTCGGCCTCTGGTTTAACTGGCTTGCCTGCCTCTTGGTGGGACCGGGGTAGGTAGGTCCTAGGGTGTAGATCGTGAGGTCAGTCGAGAGATGCAGTTATACAGAGTGTAGACTTGTAGATGCACCAGTTTCCTAGATCCTAGCCATGTATGCATATACAAATGTTTTGCGAATTTAGTGGGACGAAGGGACTAAGAGGGACTGAAGCCATTAGCCTGGGTCGGTGGGGGAGGTTCTCGAACGCTGAGGGCATGCGGATTCTGCTGCTCACCCTTTCTCTCCCACCTACTGGGTCCAGATTCCATCTCTGAACTGCAAGCTCATTAATATTTGTTAATGACTGCGAAAATTCCTTGCTCCTGGGGTAATTCCGGATTAATGATAAACCTATGGGGTGGATAAGCGTGGATGTGAGGGGTGGGGGGTTGGGAGTGCTTCAAAATTTCTTTCAGAAGTGGTGGGTGGGGGCGTCAGTGGTCGCGGGACGATGCGGTAGCGGGTCTGTTGGAAATCTGGATATTTCAACAGCAGCGAACTAGTTCCTCAAAACGGCCAGTGGCACTGGGGCAGACCGTCGCACGTTACTTGGGAACTTCCGGCATTTTGTATGGCAACAACAAGCCTGTCTTGTGAATGATTCACTCTGCTCGAGAGTAGTAGCCTTTCACGAGCACTAGTGCGACATAGACATGCGACGGACTATTTATTGCCCTCCACAACCAGCCTTTCAGAAAGTCAGTAAACATGAGGATTTTTTTCATAGGCCATCCCGCCCCGATGTATAGATTGCACATCAACCATGTCTCATATTTTGAAATGTGCACCAACATATTGTGCACTCTTTTGTCAACTATTCTACCCCTGCAGTTATTTTGTGTGCGGGGGATGGGGAGGGGGGAGGGGGCTTAGTCTTTGTTCCTGCAACTTGGAAGAGGGAGTCTAGGCGCCTCGCCTTTGAAATTCGGGAATGCCCTGCTCAAGTGACACTTTGGGGTCACTTTACTAATTTACTAATTTTTACGTGGAGAGGAGTTATTTTGATTTAGGCTGATGCTCATTGCGCCCGAGGCTTATTTGTCATAGGTCAAATTCTACTTTAAATAAAAGCCATAAAATAGCTTTTTGAAAATACGGAGGGGCGCATGCACCACCCCCTCCGCTATCGACACCCTGGTCTCTTATCTGCCATTCCCCTCCATCTGGAGCAGCAGGGCTTTCCGATAACAGATGTTCAGGGGAGAGGAAGCGAATCATGACAAGAGACTGGGGGAGGGGAGCTGGGAGGACTGAGGATGAGGAGGGGTTTTGAGGTTAACCCCAAACAGCGGGGCTTTGAGAAGTCGTGAGTGGATTGTGTACCGTCCTGAGAGAAACCTTGGGGTGAAGGCCTGGAGTCTGAGGTTAGGGCGGACAAATGCCTACACTGTGCCCCAGCAGTGTGTGTGCAGGTAATAAGGCTGTAATCGGTGAGAGGACATGCCTGTCCATTGGGGGTGTATGGAGGGAGTCAGAGGGGCCCATGCAGTAAGATTTACAGTCATGTGGAGAAATATCACTTTACCTCAGAGGGAACGAACGTCATATACTCAGTCACTCACTTCTGGTGCATTATCCAGCGACCTCACATTCACCTGGCGATTCCTACTCACTCACTGTGACAACGGGCCGAGTTCTACTCACCCGAGCCGACTCCTGTCCATTCGCCGGACCGGCTCCTACTCATTCACTAGCCCAGCTACCGCTCACCACCCAGCGCCCCAACTCATGCTCGGTCTCCTGACGACTCCTGGTCACTCACTAGCCAGGTCCACAGTCACCCTGGGTGACTTCTACCCACCATCCCGTCTCCTAACCATGCCCGAAGACTCGTACTTTCTCCCGTCTTGTCCATACACCCCAGGATCTTCTACTCTGTCCAGACATTCCTTTCCCGCTACCCACTTCTAGTCACCCCAGCTGTCTCTTATACCGGCCAACCTTTTGACTTAGAAATGCGGGTGATCCCGTGAAAGCCTGCGGAGGCATTCTGGTTGTCAGATGAGTTGACAGGTCTGGTCTTCTACTCACTCCAGCTTTCCCCTACACCCCCTCCCCAGCCCCAAGCTGACTCCTATTCGCTTCGGCTGTTTCCGACTGACTCGTGCCATTTCCTTCTTACTGCAGTTGTCTACTTCTCCACCTGACCGTCTCCTGCTCACTCCCCCATTTCCTAATATTTCTGCCATTTCTTACTCACTCACTGCAACCATCTAGTGCTCACTGCGGGCGTCTCTTACTCACCCTGGACTTCTCTGATGTGCCCTAGACACATCTACACACAATGAAGTTGTCTGTCTCCTCACGCCAGCGATCTCCCAGACATCTCCTACACCCAGGGACATGCATTCACAATTGGCCCGACTCTCACTAGCCAATTTCTTCTCACTCTAGTCAACTCCCACTTACTTCAGCCGTCTCACCCGAGCCGTCTCTGACTCACTCCGTCCACTTCGCCCTCCTTCACGCTCCCACACACTCAGCGGTCTCCTCCTCTCACTCTCTGTATCTGGTTCCCCTTCCATCCCACTCACCTTGCCTCACCCAAAAGTCTCCCCTAAATCCACCATCCCCACATACACAAGATAAGAGTCTCTGACTCTCGCCCACTCCAACAGTCTAACTCGCCCGCTCCCTACTCACTGTGTCCGCTCTACGCTTCTCCGGACGTTTTCCTCCGAGACTACAGAAAAGAGGAAGAGATTACGACGAGGAGTGATTTAAGGGACGGCGGGGCAGGAGTCCAAGGTGCAGAGAGCGCACATTTCACAAGAGAGAGAGGAGCGACAGTCAGCAGTATCAGAGGAGAAGCTGAGTAAGAGCGAAAGCACGTGCAAGGACGTGAGGTGAGGTGGGAAGTGATGACAGCGTGTGGGGTACAGTGAGAGACCGCGGGAGAGGGAACAAGGAGTAATGAGGTCTCTGCGGCTCGTGACAGTGTGTGATGTCATCTGAGTGTGGAATGAACGTAGTGAGAACGAGGCTAGTGCCTGGGGCATGATAAGGTTGGTGATATAATGAAAGTGTAGGGTGTAACGAGACTGGCCGGTGTTGTTGCACGCTGGAGACCCAGACTGGGTCACGGTAGTAATGACGACAGGACACAATCGTGGGGTATAGTAACCTTTGGCGCCAAGCCTGGGCCTCTTTATTCACTCGCCCCTTATGTCAGGTGCATACCATAAATCACCGGTGCCGGCAGGGGAAACACGAGTCTCCCAGACAGGGTCTCCCCTCCAGTTGGACTATCCCACAACATAACATTCCTCCTATACCCACAATGAACTGAAAAAGTAAAAACTCAAACACATCAAACCGCAGAACCGGCTCCCGAAATAAAAACAAACTAAAACAGAGATCACAAAGGACGTCAAACAAAATAAAAAGGCCCACAGCCGTGAGCTTTACTCATCGTGTCTTCACATAGGGGAGTTCGGCCTGTCGGACCCCAGTTACCAGCCATAAGACCAACGCTAAACCTTTCCAGCACCCGCCTCCAGATGTTCTCTCGCATCAGGACAAAATCTCAAAGCCTGCTGGACGGCTTGGGTCGGGGTCTCAGATGACACCATCCAGAACCATCTCTCTGAGGGATGCTCTCCACTGTCCACCTCCCACAGATGACCTCTCTCCCGTCTCTCCCAAAGGTCACAGACGGACCCTCAGCCGGGTACAGCTCTCTGTCCGCCAGGGTACGCAAAGAGTCCTTCTCTGTGTGTTCTGGAATGACTTAATTATCCTTTTGGCAAACTCGGGGATATTGGATCTTCCATCTGCGCAGGTCCTCAGACCTTCAGACCGGTAGAGCTTGAAAAAACGAGACGTTGCACGTTACAAACTCCTCTAGACGGCTTGCAGTGATCATGGTGCCACGTGCCTTCACCACTGTCCATGGCACCAGTTCAAACCGAGGCTCGAACTTCCCTCCCAGGCATCGCCTCCTGACTAGCACCCGGTCTCCCACTCTTAAGTGCTTGGTTCGAGCGTGTCTCTTCCTTGACATGCAATCATTGTTGGGGCCACATTGGCGCAGCCTCTCTGCTGCATGTTCCTGCAGGACCGTTGGTGTTTCGTGATGAGGGATGGTGTCCCCAATCATCCGGTTTATGCACAGTGAGCTTGATGATATATTAGTGGTATTATGGGGCGTAAATCGATACTCCTTCAAGAAGGAGTACAAAGCACAGTCTATGTTCTGCCCCCTTGGCCACTCCAATCCTCAGGACTTTGTGCAAAGTCCTCATAAACCGTTAAGCTTCGCCGTTCGCCTACGGCCGGCACAGTGTGATCTTGCGGTGACAGATGCTCTTGAAGGCCAGGTATTCTACAAAGTCCTGACTTGAAAACAGCTGCCGTTATCTGCCCTGAGCTCCTGCATAATGCCATGCGTAGCCATGATCTTTTCGAAGCGTGGGATGGTCTGCCCCACTGTGGTTACATCCAGAATCCCCATCTCTGGGTATTTGGAGAAGTCATCAATGACGACTAGCATGTGTTGTCCTTCTAGCAGGGCTCCAAGGGCAGCGCTAGCTCTGTGCCAGGGAATCAATGGGAGAGGCTCCCTGATGATGGGTGCCAGGGGTTCACTGGGGCCAACAGCCTGACTGAGTTGGCAGTGTTGCACCGCTCTTTCTACATGTTGGTCCAGCCCCGGCCCCAGGAACCAAACCTAGCACCAGTGTCTTGCCTTGGTCTTAACGACTCCCTGGTGTGCTGAATGGACAAGGTTGAGAATTCTTTGTTGCAAAGACATGGGGACTACCAGCCTCAGACCATGCAGCAAGCATCCTTCCGGTAATACAGATAGTTAGTCGCAGACATTCATCAGCATGGGTGGCAGCTTTGAACTCTCCGATCGACACCAGTAGCAGCCATTAACGCTCAACCACCAGCCATACATATTCCTCCACGTCATCCGCTCCCGCTTCCTTGTAGGCTGTGGTCGGCCTGGCATGCCAAGAGAGGTAGTCTGCGGGGCTTTGGGCACCAGGTCGATAAACCACTGTGAACTGATATTCCTGCAACTGGAGAGTCCACTTTTCAATATTGGGGGGTGGTGTAGAGGCTGACCCATTTATTAGTGGAATTAGAGGTTTGTGGTCAGTGTGCGCGGTGAAAGGCTGTTCATATAAGTGCAAATGAAAATGGTGGCAGCCCCAATGGACAGCTATAGCTTCCTTTTCAATGTGGGAGTATCTTTGTTCCATCTCAGCCAATGCTCGGCTGTGATAGGCTATCGGGGCCCACTCCCCATTCTCACCTCGTTGAAATAAGATTGCTCCCAATCCAGTAGGACTTTCATCCACTGATAACTCAGACTCTTTGGAGGGGTCAATGTACACCAGAGTGGTATGAGATGACAGGGCGCGTTTGGTGGCACGAAATGGGTCTTGTTTAGTGGGTCCCCATTCCCATGGGGGGTTGGCCTTCGTCAGCTTTGGGAGAGAGGCAGTTAGGGATGCCAAATTCCTTATGAACCTTCTGCAATACGTGACCATGCCCAGAAAACTTTAAACTCTGATGACCAAAGTTGGCGCTGGCATTGTTTGGATGTCTCGGACCTTTCAGGATCCGGCATTACCCATCGGTCTGAAAAGTGATACCCCAAAAATGCAATGTCTTTCTGCAAAAAGGCACACTTTTCCCGATGCAGCATCTGCCCATGATCCTGCAAGTGCTTGAAGGTGGCTTGGAGTCGTTCAAGGTGTTCCTCTATGTTGGGGGCATGTACCAGGACATTGTCACTAGCGTTTATTACTCCCTCCAGTCCTGCCAGTACCCCCCTTATCGTGTCCTGAAAAACCTTAGCGGCACTGGACACCCCAAAGCTGAGACGTTTGTATCTCTGGAGTCCCACATGCGTAGAGAGGGTAGTAATGACCCGCGATTCTGGGGCTAGCAACAGTTGGTGATAGCCTGCCCGCCGGTTCATCTTAGAAAACCACTGGATCTGCTCACCTCAGCCACAATGTCATCCACGGTCAGGGTTAGGTGGCGTTCCCAATGGGTGGCCATTTTGGACAGCCTCATATTGGCGCATAGTCTCACCTCCCCAGGCTGATTGGGCTTGCAGGTGATGACAATTAGTGAGACCCAGGGCGTTCGTCCATCCACCCATTTGATGATGTCAGCAAGCTCTAGCTTTCACAGTTCCTCCTACACCTTGGAACGCAGGTGGAAAGGGAACCAGCAGTGCTTCAGGGCAACAGGTTGGATGAACTCATCAGTGTGAAGGTGTATTAGTCTTCCTTTAAGGCATCCAATGCCTCCGAACAACTGCGAGTATTCTGCCACCAGTCCTGCGATACTCTATCAGTATATGCTGAATGCGGAGGACACCAGATCCAATTCCTCCTCTGTCCGGCAGCTCAGCAGCATGCCAGAACCTGTCTTGGTGACTTTTTCAATGAAGAAAAAAACGTGCATGGTGATAACACAAGTTATAGTCACCTTAGGGCACGAGTTATAGATAAGTCAGCTAACTACAGGGAGTGCAGAATTATTAGGCAAATGAGTATTTTGACCACATCATCCTCTTTATGCATGTTGTCTTACTCCAAGCTGTATAGGCTCGAAAGCCTACTACCAATTAAGCATATTAGGTGATGTGCATCTCTGTAATGAGAAGGGGTGTGGTCTAATGACATCAACACCCTATATCAGGTGTGCATAATTATTAGGCAACTTCCTTTCCTTTGGCAAAATGGGTCAAAAGAAGGACTTGACAGGCTCAGAAAAGTCAAAAATAGTGAGATATCTTGCAGAGGGATGCAGCACTCTTAAAATTGCAAAGCTTCTGAAGCGTGATCATCCAACAATCAAGCGTTTCATTCAAAATAGTCAACAGGGTCGCAAGAAGCGTGTGGAAAAACCAAGGCGCAAAATAATTGCCCATGAACTGAGACAAGTCAAGCGTGCAGCTGCCACGATGCCACTTGCCACCAGTTTGGCCATATTTCAGAGCTGCAACATCACTGGAGTGCCCAAAAGCACAAGGTGTGCAATACTCAGAGACATGGCCAAGGTAAGAAAGGCTGAAAGACGACCACCACTGAACAAGACACACAAGCTGAAACGTCAAGACTGGGCCAAGAAATATCTCAAGACTGATTTTTCTTAGGTTTTATGGACTGATGAAATGAGAGTGAGTCTTGATGGGGCAGATGGATGGGCCTGTGGCTGGATTGGTAAAGGGCAGAGAGCTCCAGTCCGACTCAGACGCCAGCAAGGTGGAGGTTGAGTACTGGTTTGGGCTGGTATCATCAAAGATGAGCTTGTGGGGCCTTTTCGGGTTGAGGATGGAGTCAAGCTCAACTCCCAGTCCTACTGCCAGTTCCTGGAAGACACCTTCTTCAAGCAGTGGTACAGGAAGAAGTCTGCATCCTTCAAGAAAAACATGATTTTCATGCAGGACAATGCTCCATCACACGCGTCCAAGTACTCCACAGCGTGGCTGGCAAGAAAGGGTATACAAGAAGGAAATCTAATGACATGGCCTCCTTGTTCACCTGATCTGAACCCCATTGAGAACCTGTGGTCCATCATCAAATGTGAGATTTACAAGGAGGGAAAACAGTACACCTCTCTGAACAGTGTCTGGGAGGCTGTGGTTGCTGCTGCACGCAATGTTGATGGTGAACAGATCAAAACACTGACAGAATCCATGGATGGCAGGCTTTTGAGTGTCCTTGCAAAGAAAGGTGGCTATATTGGTCACTGATTTGTTTTTGTTTTGTTTTTGAATGTCAGAAATGTATATTTGTGAATGTTGAGATGTTATATTGGTTTCACTGGTAATAATAAATAATTGAAATGGGTATATATTTGTTTTTTGTTAAGTTGCCTAATAATTATGCACAGTAATAGTCACCTGCACACACAGATATCCCCCTAACATAGCTAAAACTAAAAACAAACTAAAAACTACTTCCAAAAATATTCAGCTTTGATATTAATGTGTTTTTTGGGTTCATTGAGAACATGGTTGTTGTTCAATAATAAAATTAATCCTCAAAAATACAACTTGCCTAATAATTCTGCACTCCCTGTATAGCTGGTGAATTTCAGTGGTTTTATTTATTTAAAACAGTATGTTTTAACTGCCATTTTTACCTAACTATAATGTCTCTTTTGACCTTTGTTTGTTACAGTGCAGTTTTTTTTTGTTTTTTTTTTAATTTTAACTAAAATATAATTACAATTCTTAACTATAATGTCACTTTAGGCTTTTTTTCCAGTGTGTATATATATATATACACACACTGAAAAAAATGAAGTTTACAGGAACATTATAGTTTGGTACTGAATTCACTCGTACAAAATCAAAGAAATTTATCAGTAAGAATGATTTCAAGTAACTATACCTTGCGCCCTAAGGTAACTATACCTCGCGCCCCCAAAGCATGGCGAGGGCACAAGTTATAGTTACCTTAGGGCAAGAGTTATAGTTACTTGAAATACCTCTAACTTCTGAATTTCTTAGGTTTTGTACGACTAAATTCAGAACCTAACTATAACCTCCCTATAACCTTTGTGTTTTTTCAGTGAATTTCTATTTTTTTAAATTACATTTCTTAGCTACAACATCCCTTCAACCTTTGTTTTTTCAGTGATTTTTTATGTTTTTTTAACATAAAGTATAACCATCCAACTGTGTGCAGCAGGGTTTCGCCACAGGGCCAGGCCTGCAGCCATCCTGTATAACCACCCAACCCTGCACCGTGCATGGCCTCAGGCCACACCCTACAGCCAAGCCTTTGTAACCACCTAGCTGTGCATGGCAGGAGTTGGCCACAGAGCCTGCAGTCAACCCATATAACCATCCAACAGAACTTGGCCCCACTGGGACCCGATTCCCCAGGCCCTAGCCATAAAAACAAATGGAGAAGGCGGTCTGTGTGGCCCCACCCTCAGGGCCATGTCTTCACTCAATAGGGAAGGGGGGGCAGCCCCCCTCTCCCAAGGCCAAATTTGGCCCCAGGACCCCATCCCCTGGGGCCCAGCCATCTGTCCTGAGTGTCCCCGGGGCACCCAGTGTGGAAGGGGACCACCGGGGAAGCCTCAAGATCCCTGCGGTCCCAGCCGGCTCCTCGTCTCCTGCAGGAGCCAACATTGCTTTTGCACACAGGGAGCTGCTAAACATGCAGCTCCCTGTCTGCAAGAGCAATCATTTCATCATACAGATGAAACCTCTGCTTCCAGCAGGCAAAAGAACTTTGACATCTCCAGCCTGCTGGAACTGGAGTGTTTGCTCTGACTTGGTGGGAGCTGTCAGGCCTTCCCCTTACAAGAACTGTTTGGCCCCAGGGAGGTGGTGGTCCCTGGAGCATGAGGGGCCACATGCTCCACCTACATACTTATCTAATAAAGCCCCGGGGAGATGGTGTGTCAAGGTATGCTACCCTCCTATTTTTTACAAAATGCCCTGGGGCCTTGCACCCCCCCCGGCTCTATTAAAAAAAAGCACAGGAGCCTGCACTTGGATTTTAAAAACATTCTCAATGAATTTGTGGATCTGAAGTGATTTTTGGCAACATTTAAAAACAAAAAAAATAGTTTTTAGCCATGGTGGGGTCCCTCTGGGACCCCAACATCAGAGCTAAGAGGAAAGGAAGCCCCTACCCTGCCCCATTTTCTGTTTTTTTTTTTAACCTTTGTGCTGGCACTCGGCTGAAGTCGAGCCCCAAGATGGCTGCCAACACTTCTTAGTTGAAGTGTTCTCAGCCGATCAGATCTCAGCATAAGATCATAAGTATTTTCAAAGCCTTTGCGCCTCTAGATATCTATATATCTTTTTCTTTGAATAGCTCAAAAACTACTGAACAGATTTACACCAAACAACAAAAAGGCTTCTTTCTGGACCAAAATCTACTGCCAAGTTTGGTGTTTTTCCATCCAGCAGTTCAGGCTGTAGTCAAGGTCAAAATCCCAATGGGAATTATAATGGGAAACACACTTTTTTTGCCCCTCCCCCTTTTTCTCAGCCTCCACTTGATGGATCACCCCGAAACTTCCCATGTACAAGATTCTCAGGAACACTTTTTCTGGCAATTTTTCCTAACATTTGTCAAACGCGCCAAAAATATAGCCAAGTCAAAAAACGCTTTTTCTATGGAAACATGGTCCTAACTATAACTACCTACTGGCAACTGCCAGTAGGTAATATGTTTATATAAATGTATATGTACATACATTACGAAGTCTGGTGACATGTTTCAATACCAGAAACCAGCACGCCAAAATCTTCCCCATAATGCTTTTACTCAGTTTGTCGCTATTAGGCATTTCGGCCGAACTCGACCATGTTCACATAAGGAGTCTGCCATTATGAATAAGACATTTAAACGTCACGACAAATATAAAATTCATGCATGTGGGCTTTTAAAAGTAAATTTAAATTGTGCTCTTAAAACAAATAAAAATATATGAATATGCTGGAAAGTATGTTTTTATTCATATCTTTTTATTTGTTTAATTTAAAGCCTGTGTATAAAATGAATTTAGTATTGGCTTTGTAAGCATAAATCTAAACTTGTGTGCCCATCTTAGGAATGCTTGTAGTGTATTCTACCAAACCACAGGAGTGTATCCGTAAGCCTTGGCAGAAGGGGTCTTTTCAATGGCAATGCATGCCTGTCCACCTCTTGACTTACAATTGCAGGTCACTCAAAGTGTTTAAGAGGGTAAACCCATTAAGGTGAATGGAAAATTAGTCACAAGTATAGCGTGTTGAGTTACTGTAGGAGGCTGGCCTGGCTTATAGTGGGTAGCTGATGATACTTACACCTTGTGCCAGGCCCAGTTATCCCTTTTTAGTAGATTAGTAGTGTTCTAGCAGCTTAGGCTGATGGAGGTAGCTATAGCAGAGCAGCTTAGGCTGAACTAGGAGACATGAAGAGCTCCTCCTATACCACTTATATCATATAGTTGCTATATCATAAGAAACACAATACTCGGAGTTACTAAACATAAAGGTACTTTATTTTAGTGACAATGTGCCAAAAATATCTCAGAGGATATACTGCCGTAGGAAGTAAGTAAAATACACAAAATATACACACAAACCAAAATCAGGAAAGTAAACAGTTAGAAAAATAGTGCAAACACTGTAGAATACAATAGGATGCAATAGACCTAGGGGCAACACAAACCATATACTCTGAAAGTGGAATGCGAACCACGAATGGACCCCTAGGCTAGTGTAGTGTGTAGAGGGTCGCTTGGAGTGTAAGAAAACACTAAGGGCGTCCAAGATACCCCACCCCAAGACCCTGAAAAGTCAGAGGATTCTGCAAAGACCACAACTGACTGCAAAGCACTGAAGACGGATTCCTGGACCTGAGGAACTGCAAAGGAACAGGACCAAGTCCAAGAGTCATGAAAGTGTCTGGGGGGGGGGGGGGGGTTAGGAGCCCATTAAATCCCCGATAAAGGTGCAAAATGGCTGCCTCTGGGTGGAAGAAGCCGAAGATTCTGCTACAACGGAAGGTGCCAGGAACTTCTCCTTTGGTCAGAAGATGTCCCATGGCGTGCCGAAGGATGCAGAGTTTCCACGCAGAAAGACTGCAAATAAGCCTTGCTAGCTACAAGAGTCACAGTTGAAGATAATGGGTGCTGCCCGGGCCCAGGAAGGACCAGGAGATTGCCCTTTGGAGGAGGAGACAGAGGGGGTGCTCAGCAACAGAGAGAGCCCACGCAGAAGCAGTCAGCATCCGCAGAAGCACTTGAACAGGCGTTCAAGAAATCTGAGCACGGCGGTCATCTCAACACAACAAAAGAGGGTCCCACGAAGCCGGTGGTCAACTCAGTGAGTTGAGCAATGCAGGACGGAGTGCTGGGGACATGGGCTGTGCTGTCCACAAAGGAATCCTTGCAAAGGTGCACAGAAGTGCTAGCAGCTGCGGATCATGCAGTACACAGGATTACTGTCTGGCGTGGGGAGGCAAGGACCTACCTCCACCAAATTTGGACAGAAGATCCACTGGACTGTCGGGGTCACTTGGATCCAGCTCCTGTGTTCCAGGAACCATGCTAGTCAAGATGAGAGGGGACCCAGAGGACCGGTGATGCAGAAGTTTGGTGCCTGCGTTAGCAGGGGGAAGATTCCGTCGACCCACAGGAGATTTCTTCTTGGCTTCCAGTGCAGGGTGAAGGCAGACAGCCCTCAGAGCATGCACCACCAGGAAACAGTTGAGGAAGCCGGCAGTATTAGGCTCTACAATTTTGCTGGTAGTCCTCTTGCTACACTGTTGCGGTTTTGCAGGCGTCCTTGAGCAGTCAGCGGTCGATCCTTGGCAGAAGTCGAAGAGGGAGATGCAGAGGAACTCTGGTGAGGTCTTGCATTTGTTATCTGACGAGAAACCCACAGGAGAGACCCTAAATAGCCCTCTGAGGAGGATTGGCTACCTAACCAGGTAAGAGGCTATCAGGAGGGGTCTCTGAAGTCACCTGCTGGCACTGGCAACTCAGACGTCTCCATTGTGCCCTCACACCTCTGCATTCAAAGTGGCAGAGGTCTGGGACACACTGGAGGAGCTCTGGGCACCTCCCCTGGGGTGGTGATGGACAGGGGAGTGGTCACTCCCCTTTCCTATGTCCAGTTTCACGCCAGAGCAGGGGCTGGGGGCTCCCTGATCCGGTGTAGACTGGCTTATGCAAGGAGGGCACCATCTGTGCCCTTCAAAGCATTTCCAGAGGCTACTCCTCCCCGGCCCTTAACACCTATTTCCAAAGGCAGAGGGTGTAACACCCTCTCTCAGAGGAAATCCTTTGTTCTGCCTTCCTGGGACTGGGGTGCCCAGACCCCCAGGAGGGCAGAAACCTGTCTGAGGGTTGGCAGCAGCGGTAGCTGCAGAGAAAACCCAAGAGAGATAGTTTGGCAGTACCCGGGGTCCATGCTGGAGCCACGGGGATGCATGGGATTGGCACCCTAATACCAGATTTGGCATGAAGGGACAATTCCATGATCTTAGACATGTTACATGGCCATGTTCGGAGTTAACATTCTGAAGCTACATATAGGTGTTGACCTATATGTAGTGCACGCGTGCAATGGTGTCCCCGCACTCACAAAGTCTGGGGGAAATTACCCTGAACAATGTAGGGGCACCTTGGCTAGTTCCAGGGTGCCCTCACACTTAGTAACTTTGCACCTAACCTTCACTAAGTGAGGGTTAGACATATAGGTGACTCATAAGTTACTTAAGTGCAGTGTAAAATGGCTGTGAAATAACGTGGACGTTATTTCACTCAGGCTGCAGTGGCAGTCCTGTGTAAGAATTGTCTGAGCTCCTTATGGGTGGCAAAAGAAATGCTGCAGCCATAGGGATCTCCTAGAACCCCAGTACCCTAGGTACCATATACTAGGGAATTATAAGGGTGTTCCAGTGTGCCAATCAGAATTGGTGAAAATGGTCACTAGCCTGCAGTGGCAATTTTAAAAGCAGAGAGAGCATATACACTGAGGTTCTGGTTAGCAGAGCCTCAGTGATACAGTTAGGCACCACACAGGGAACACATATAGGCCACAAACTATGAGCACTTTGGTCCTGGCTAGCAGGATCCCAGTGACACAGGCAAAAACAAACTGACACACAAGTAAAAATGGGGGTAACATGCCAGGCAAGATGGTACTTTCCTACACCCTCCCCTTTAACTTGGCCACTGCTTGACAGATCAGCATCAACATGTTTCTGAGAAGGAGATGAAGTAGATTAACTTTTGTTTTAGAAAGCTTCAGGCAGATTCATTAAACAGTGCCAAACTTCTTAGCGAAACAAAAAAAGCTCTTCCTATAGAAGCTGTGACCTAACTAATTACACAATGGTGACTGCCACTGTGTGATATATATGTATCTGTATAAAACCTCTATAATCCGATAGTTATGCATTATCACACACATAATACACAACATAACTCATGCCCACCCGCTGTGTTGCTCTGGAGTTAGGTGTTTTGTGTATGTGTGGCATTGGCACAGGGGTGTTTTGCATGACGGACACCTGTGAGTTATGTTGTGTGCATTGTAAAATATAGCTGCTGAATTTCAATGACTTTACACATTTGAGCTTCAAACAAAACTCACTTTTAAGATGTGTTTCTTCTGTGAATTTAATTGTTGATGATTTACTTTATTTTGAATCCAGCAAGGCCACGCACACCTGGGCTTTATCCGTTGGCCACATGCAGCATGGATTGGTGCAATGGCCTGAAACCAACACACTGTGGCTACACAACCATTGCTGCACATTCCTTCCACCCTGCACAGCAGAGGTTAGGCCATTACTTCCTACCTTCAGCGAAAAGACAACACTTATTATATTGTTTGACTTTGCTCCTGTTTTTTTTCTTACAGTAGTTGAAGCTGGTGTGCCAGATGCATCTTGTTAGTCAAGCACAAAATGTCCATCGATTACAATACCTAAAATGGCCTCTGGGCAGGTCTGACTTGCAACTTAGATAACTTAGATGTACTCTAACAGTGTTTTCTTCTAGGTCGAGCGTGGAAGTGCTTTGACCTATTGTAAGAATTATGGGCTTTTAACCACGCACACCTCATGTCCGTCACTTTCATTTGTTTGTGGGCTTGCCAAAATTCACTTGATGACATTGTAAATGCTTGACATTTGTTCTGCCTTGGGGAGGTTTTGTTACTGCCATGCACACTGCCCCGTTACATGGATTATTGCACAACTGTCGATATTCTTTGCTGTGAGTGAACAATGTTTTTTTCTTCCCAGCATCGAAACCCAAACTGTGTGATCTATAGATTTAGGGCAAGAGGTGGTTCCAGAAAAACAATTTAGCCCTAATCCAGTCAACCACACATGTTTTGAAACTGTAATTGACAAGATTGATTCATGAACTTAATCAGAAGAGACATACAAAAGTGTTAATTTTTAAAGGCTGCTAAGAAATATTTTAAAACCCTACTATCTCAAAAATTGCTGAATGGTCAAGTAATATGGGCCCAACCCTTCGACATCTGCAGTAGGCCAAGCCCTACGCCCAACCTCCCCCGGTGGACAGCCAAAAGTTGTGCACACTGGTGCTTGGTGGCCTGTGGTAGGTGGAGCATAGGCCATCCCTCTGTCTCCTGCTGCACACACCACAGGGGAATGCGAGTCGTTTAGATAGCGGAGTTCATATTTTAGAACATTCCCTGGTGAGGAAGGATATCTCTCCTCAGTTCCAGAGTATCCTTCTCTGTCATAACAACCTTCCACCGATGAAAAATTCCTCACAACAGCAATGGTTAATTTGTAAATAAAAACGTGCCTGTGCTCAGAGCTTTCCTCTGAAACTCGCAGCTGCTCTAATTAGATTTGCGAGCATATAATATTAAGGCAGTGTAGTCCTAAAGCCATCTCGGGCCTCTTTAATCTATTTACAGCCACTCCCTGTCCCTTCATCTCACCCTTGTAGCTTTCTGCTTTCTCCCTTTGAGACACTTTCAGTATTTCTCTTCCCCCGTATTTCCATTAGTGTCTTTTGGTCGCAGTAAATGTCTGATGCAAACAAATAAGTGCTGGCCCCCAAAATAAGTACCAGTACCTCCCACCAGCAACCACCTGCTCAAATTAAGCACTGCACAACAGTCCTGCTAAGCCCATATCATGTGGAGGTAATTCTCGTTTTATAACATAGTGGCATTTACCTACGGTCATGTTCTACCTTTCTTCTATTAAGATATTCCTCCACCATCCCAGAATGTCCTACTTACTTAGTATCAGAACATTACACGTATTTCTCCATAGTCCAGCGCGCTCCTTACAGGCAATTAGAACTTTCCTCTAATAAGAACATATCTCCACATGCGGAGCCCACACCACCTTACCTTAGAACTTTCTTTTGATTAAAACATTTCTCCACAGTCCCATCCGCCCCCTTTACTTCTTATTAGTAATTTCGTCTGATAACATCTCTCTCCAGCCCCATCACCCTCCGACTAGAACATCTTTCCACAGCCTGCCTCCGTTTACTTGTTATTAGAACTGTCCCCGGACAAGTACATCTCTACATCCTCCCAGCACACTTTCCTTAACTCATTATAACTTCTCTCCGTCGTCCCTTATTGCCCTCCCTGTCTTTTTGTAAGAACATTTACCTGACTAGAATATCTCTCCATCCTCGACGCCTGTCCCCACCACTACCTGCTCTATGTACATCCCTTCGCTGTCGTCAGAATAATTTCACTTAAACCGTTCTCTTATGGAAGATCGTTGCGCTAGATCGCCGGGGAGTTTGTTACAGGGGCTGAGGGTCCTTACCTGCGGGTTACTGGTGCCTGTTAGTCCAGCTGCCTCGGGTGCGGTGCGGGACAAAGGCCGGGAGGTGCAGCTGCCTCTGGAGACAAAGGACACCAGAGCCGGCCGGCAGCTAACCGAAAAAACAACTTGTGCCCAAGTCAAACGATCAGCTGATGGAGCTAAACAAGCGTGAGGGGCGGGGCGTGGGGCTGTGGAGGTGGGGAGGGGCGGAGCTATGGGCAGGATGTCTCCAGGAGCAACTTGCTTCAACGACGCGTTCCACACTGGAGCGTCCTGCGCTACCGGGCTGCCCCGTCCCTACAAGGAAAGACAGCAATACAGCAAGACGGCGGACTCTTCCCATGTGAGAGTGAGTGCGCAATCTCAATAAAACAAACCGTGTTTGCTTCAGCCACGCAGTAGCAGTGGCGCTTAACACTCACCTGGAGCCACCAGCGTTCTCATTCAATCGCAGTTGACTTTGCATTAAATTTCAGGCAAGTTTGTAACTCGCCGGACATGCGTCACGCTGCCTAAAATCTCCAGCCAGGCGTACTCCCCTCACACCCCGTGTAGTGGCTAATAACGTGTTATTACTATAACGGACCCACGGTGTAGCTTAGTTAGTGGCATGCTGTGGCATCGATCTCCAGTTTTCCAACTAAAAAGCAGTGGGCTCCAGTGTGCATGGGTGAGATGACCAAGGCTCGGAATGGACTGTTCCTGTGATGTGCATTACGTTGGCCTATGTCTACAGTGGCACAGTGGGCGATAAACAATGGGTTGGAATGCTACACCCGGAGGGACTGCCAATGGATAGACTGGTTGCAAGCATTTATCCCATTGTTATGTAGATGTCCACACTTATCTTGAATTCAGGTTCAAGTTTAGTCTTATAAGGAGTAGGCAGATACATGTCTGTCCAACCTATGCGCTCTCAGCCGCCACCCGGCTAATCCCTGTATTCACGTTTCCTCCCACCCACTACATTCTACATCATTCTACAGTCTATTCGTGCATAGATAAAACATCTCGCTTTCTACAAGATTTTTTTTTAACCAACCCAAAAAAGAACAATTAAAAATGACAGAACATCTCTCTACATTTGTATCAAAAAAAGAAAGAAGAAAAACAAATTACAACAAGTATCACATTACAGTGGAAAGTTGTCTGAAATATAATCGTTCAACCATACAGGAGGTTACCTTTTCCTTCTGATTTCCTTAGTTAATGAACTGTCCGGAATGGACACTTTTTCCATTACATGCTTTGCTTGGTGACTTATGTAGGAGGCTGGCCTGGCTTGTAGTGGGTACCAGAGGTACTTACACCTTGTGCCAGGTCCAGTTATCCCTTTTTAGTGTAGAAGAGGTGTTTCTAGCAGCTTAGGCTGATAGAAGGTAGCTATGGCAAAGCAGCTTAGGCTGAACTAGGACACATGTAAAGCTCCTACTATACCTCTGGTGTTATATGCACAATATCATAAGAAAACAAAATACACAGATAAACTAAAAATAAAGGTACTTTATTTTTATGACAATATGCCAAAAGTATCTCAGTGAGTACTCTCAGTATGAGGATAAAATATATACACAAGATATATGTACACAAACCAAAATTATGCAGGTAATAGCAAAAGGAAGTAATGCATGCAGTGTAAAGTTACAGTAGATTGCAATAGGAGCACATAGGTATAGGGGGAACCCAAACCATATACTCCAAAAGTGGAATGCAAACCACGAATGGACCCCAAACCTATGTGAGCTTGTAGAGGGTCGCTGGGACTGTAAGAAAACAGTGAGGGTTAGAAAAATAGCCCACCCCAAGACCCTGAAAGGTAGGTGTAAAGTTCACCTACTACCCCCAGAGAGCACAGAAGTCGTGGTAGGGGGATTCTGCAGGAAGAACAAACACCAGCAATGCAACAACAGTGGATTTCCGGATCTGAGTACCTGTAAGACAAGGGGACCAAGTCCAAGAGTCGCGACAGTGTCGAGAGTGGGCAGGAGCCCAGGAAATGCCAGCTGAAGGTGCAAGGAAGCTGCCACCGGTTGGAAGAAGCTTAGTGTTCTGCAAGAACGAAGAGGACTAGGAACTTCCCCTTTGGAGGATGGATTTCCCACATCGTGAAGAAGCTTGCAGAGGTGTTCCCACATAGAAAGACCCCAAACAAGCCTTGCTAGCTGCAAGGGTCACGGGTAGGGTTTTTGGATGCTGCTGTGGCCCAGGAGGGACTAGAATATCGCCACTTGGATGAGGAGACAGAGGGGGTGACCAGCAAGTCAGAGAGCCCTCACAGAAGCAGGCAGCACCTGCAGAAGTACCTGAACAGGCACTGGGAAGAAAAGTGAACCAGAGTCCACCCGAAGTCACAAAAGGAAGTCCCACGACGCCAGAGGACAACTCAGAAGGTTGTGCACTGCAGGTTAGAGTGTCAGGGACCCAGGCTTGGCTGTGCACAAAGGAAATCCTGGAAGAGCGCACAGGAGCTGGAGCAGCTGCAAATCACGCGGTACTCAGCAATGCAGTCTAGCGTGGGGAGGCAAGGACTTACCTCCACCAAACTTGGACTGAAGAGTCACTGGACTGTGGGAGTCACTTGGACAGAGTTGGTGAGTTCCAGGGACCACGCTCGTCATGCTGAGAGGGGACCCAGAGGACCGGTGATGCAGTCTTTTGTTGCCTGCGGTTGCAGGGGGAAGATTCAGTCGACCCACGGGAGATTTCTTCAGAGCTCCTGGTGCAGAGAGGAGGCAGGCTACACCCAGAGCATGCACCACCTGGAAACAGTTGAGAAAGCCGGCAGGATGAAGCGATACAAGGTTGCTAGTAGTCGTCTTGCTACTTTGTTGCGGTTTTGCAGGCGTCCTGAGCAGTCAGCGGTCAATCCTTTGGCAGAAGGTGAAGAGGGAGATGCAGAGGAACTCTGGTGAGCTCTTGCATTCGTTATCTGGTGAGATCCCCAAAGCAGAGACCCTAAATACCCAGAAAAGGAGGTTTGGCTACCTAGGAAGGAGGATTGGCTACCAAGAGAGGTAAGAGCCTATCAGAAGGAGCCTCTGATGTCACCTGCTGTCACTGGCCACTCAGAGCAGTCCAGTGTGCCACAAACACCTCTGTTTCCAGGGTGGCAGAGGTCTGGGACACACTTGAGGAGTTCTGGGCACCTCCTCTGGGAGGTGCAGGTCAGGGGAGTGGTCACTCCCCTTTCCTTTGTCCAGTTTCACACCAGAGCAGGGCTGAGGATCCATGAACCGGTGTAGACTGGCTTATGCAGAGATGGGCACCATCTGTGCCCATCAAAGCATTTCCAGGGGCTGGGGGAGGCTACTCCTCCCCAGCCTTCACACCTATTTCCAAAGGGAAAGGGTGTTACATCCTCTCTCAGAGGAAGTCCTTTGTTCTGCCTTCCTGGGCCAGGGCTGCCTGGACCCCAGGAGGGCAGAAACCTGTCTGAGGGGTTGGCAGCAGCAGCAGCAGCAGCTGGAGTGGAGACCCCGGAAAGGCAGTTTGGCAGTACCCGGGTTCTGTGCTAGAGACCCGGGGGATCATGGAATTGTCCCCCCAATGCCAGAATGGCATTGGGGTGACAGTTCCATAATCTTAGACGTGTTACATGGCCATGTTCGGAGTTACCATTGTGACGCTGTACATAGGTAGTGACCTATGTACAGTGCACGCGTGTAATGGTGTCCCCGCACTCACAAAGTCCGGGGAATTTGCCCTGAACGATGCGAGGGCATCTTGGCTAGTGCCAGGGTGACCACACACTAAGTAACTTTGCACCCAACCTTCACCAGGTGAAGGTTAGACATATAGGTGACTTATAAGTTACTTAAGTGCAGTGGTAAATGGCTGTGAAATAACGTGGACGTTATTTCATTCAGGCTGCAGTGGCAGGCCTGTGTAAGAATTGTCAGAGCTCCCTATGGGTGGCAAAAGAAATGCTGCAGCCCATAGGGATCTCCTGGAACCCCAATACCCTGGGTACCTCAGTACCATATACTAGGGAATTATATGGGTTTACCAGTATGCCAATGTGAATTGGTAAATGTAGTCACTAGCCTGTTAGTGACAAATTTGGAAAGCAGAGAGAGCATAACCACTGAGGTTCTGGTTAACAGAGCCTCAGTGAGACAGTTAGGCATCACACAGGGAACACATACAGGGCACATACTTATGAGCACTGGTGCCCTGGCTGGCAGGGTCCCAGTGACACATAGACTAAAACAACATATATACAGTGAAATATGGGGTAACATGCCAGGCGAGATGGTACTTTCCTACAACTTATAATTACCAATATCAGTAGACGTTTGAGAAATAGTACAATCTTGTGAGGTGTTCTTATCTACATTACCATTTACAGAAGAATCTCTTTTCATATCAGCGTCTACCTTGTTCGCCAGAAAATCCCCAATACCACTGTGATACACAGCAGATGGTGACAAACATTTTGCTATTCTTTTTAGATTCCATACTTTCGCATCAGTTAAACGACCAGTATTATTAAATACTTCTACAACCTCCATTGTGTTCATAAAACCTGCTTTCATCTTTCCAGATTTTACCAGGTTTCCTAACTCTCCCCCACTGGCCTACATCAATTACACATTTCTTTGTACCATGTTTGGTATCATACCACTCCTTTCTCTTGGACTGTAATGATTTAATCCTAGTTTGAACTGATTCTTCAGACCAATGCACTATATTGGATTTCAATAACCAACCTGGTGTGTATTTGGTCTTGGGATTTCTCTCACACATCAAAACAAAAGGTGAGTATCCTGTGGTCTCATTAATAGACACTCTGTGCCCCAAATTTATTTTTAACTTGAACCTCCCAATCATTTAATTTGTTGGCATATTGAATGGTATTCTTTATGACTCTCTTAAAATGTTCAACCATGCCATTACTTTTGGGAGTGTATAATGAAGTGGTCCGGGGTGTGATCCCCAGTCTGTTGAAATACTCTTTAGTCTTATTAGATATGAACTATACACCATTATTACTTAACAAGTTAGATGGTAAACCTTCAATCAGAAATGTCTGGTCTAAAAACTAAAATTACACCTGTGTCTATTTTCTCTACTGCCTTAATGATAGGCCATCTAGAAAACATGCAATAAGCACCAATATATATTTGTGTTCAACACCTATCAGTCAATATTTTTTTCCTCAGACTCTTTGGAGGAATTACTCTATCACCCCTCTAATCTGAATTCCAATCTAACTTCCTCATAGGGTTTCAATGAGTTTTCTAGTTTACTTCTCTTTGGCCAGGAACTCCTTACATAATCCCTGACTTTAGTTAAAGCTTTATCACAGTTAAACTCTGTTACCCATTTATCATTTTTGATTCACATATATTTGTAGTCCTGAACAAATGCCACTTGGTCTGCGTTCAGTATCTCATCTTCACATACCTGTAGGTCTTAAGGTATTGTAGATGAATAATCTGCCATTATGTTTTTTTTCCCCTGAAACATACTCAACTTTATACACATAGGCCCTCATTACAACCCTGGCGGTCGCTGATAAAGCAGCAGTGATATCGCCAACAGGACGGCAGTAACAAAAATGGAATTATGACCGCGGCGGAAACCACTCACACAGACAGCCAGTTTAACACACCGACCACCATGGCAGAATCAACAAGCACCACAGCGGTAACCGCCAACAGTCAGGCGGAACACAATGTTCCGCACACTGTATTAAAACAGGCCTATCCACCACCTTTTCTGGGGCGGTACCAACAACATCAAAATCACGGTGGAAACAGAACACAGAAGTCAAAGGACTTACCTCTGGAGAATCAGGGAGCAACCACAACGCCATGGAGCCCAAGTTGCACGTCCTCCTCATACTTGTATACCTTTTCCTGCATTACGAACATCAACACCGGCGAAGACGACCACAGTGAGTCCTGCCACCTAGCACACAAGGGAGGGGGGGAGAGAGTGACACACACGCAACAAGCAACACCCCCACCCCCAACACCATACACACAACCAGATGCACTAACATTACATATCCACCTCATATCCCTCAGGAATAATGCAAGGACAAAATTCATTAATTAAAGTGAGTGTAATAAGACAAAATAGTGTAAATACGTGTTTCAAATTCAAAATGTATATACACATATACAAATGGAGGGACACTGCCCAGTCTTCAATGTCCGTGGGCCACAGGGTCACATCACATAGGCCAAGGCCCCACCTTACTCCTGCAACAACATGGAGAGAACACTGTAGGGGCATCAGGTAGAAAATACACAGGCACCTCAGGGGGACGGGAAATGGGGGGGGCACCTCAGCCGGAAGATGGTACAACGCCACTGGTCCTGGAGGGGGCCACATGCCCTGTGTGATGTCCTGGGGAGTGCAGCGCCACAGTCTCTCAAGTGGGTGGTTTGACCACTGCTTGGTCCTGGGGAGTGCAAGGCCACAGTCTCTCAGGTGGGTGGTTTGCCCACTGCTTGGTCCTGGGGAGTGCAAAGCCACAGTCTCTCAAGTGGGTGGTTTGCCCACTGCTTGGTCCTGGGGAATGCAAAGCCACAGCTTGGTGGGGGGAGGCTCCAGCCCATCCCCTGCAACCTCGGACAGCTGCCCACGGGGACTGCTGCTGCCGGTGGTGGTGCTTGTGGCGGTGCTGGCAGTGGTGGGGGGAGGCTCCAGCCCATCCCCTGTAGCCTTGGATGGCTGAACAGCCATGGTTGGTGGTGGGAGCTCTGTATAAGTCCCAGCACCAGGCCTTCTGTCCTATCCTGCCTGCTGGTGCAAGCCCCTTGCCTCTCCTTTTGGCAGCTGGTGGTGCCTCCTTGCCTTTCCCTTTGGCAGCTGGTGGTGCCTCGATGCCCTTCCCTTTGGCAACTGGTGGTGCCTCCTTGCCCTCCCTTTGGCAGCTGGTGGTGCCTCCTTGCCCTTCCCTTGTGCAGCTGGTGGTGAGTCCTTGCCCTTCCTCGACGCACCTGGTGCAGGCACACCTTCAGTGCTGCTGCCTGGTTCCCTGGAGCCTCTCCCACTGCAGTAGCTGTCAACACTACTGTGCCTGTGGATTGGGTGGCTGAGGTGCTCACTTTGGTTCTGACCACCCTGGCCCGACGTGACAGATGGGAGGGTAGGGAAGAGGTCAGTGGTGGAGAGGAAAAGCTTCTTAGGGACATTGGGGTGGGAAGAGGGTGAAGGTTTGGGAGTGGAGGAAGAGGGAGTGGTTGTAGGAGGTGTCTGCTATGTTTGGGTGCAGGTGCATGGGCTGGATGCTGTTGTGTGGTGGATGGCTGTTGGGTGTCTGAGTGCTTGCATTTGTGTACTTTGGGAGGAGGGGGCACAGACACAGTGGGAGAGGACACAGGGGACATGTGCATGGATGTGGGGGTGGAGACTGCCAGTGAGGGCTGTGTAGTGATAGGCTTGCTGGTGATGGAGGTAGTGGATGAGGATATAGTGCATGCAGGTGCGAGTGGAGATGCTACTGGGAGGGAGGTGGGTGAGGAGGAGGAGGGGGACATAGTGGAGGTAGTGGATGTTGGTATGTCTGCATGTGGATGGTGTTTGTGTGAGTGCCCGTGGAATGAGGTGTGGTGCTTGCGTTTGCCTGAGCCACTCCTGTGTGTTGCCCTGGGTGCATACTGGTCTGCATGTGTGCTTGGGTTAGGGTGGGGTTGAGGGGAATGGGACTGGGTAGAGTAAGTTGGAGGGGGAGACTAGAAACAGGGACAATGGCCAGAGCCTGGATTGATCTCTGTTGGGCAGCCATGCCAGAGTGAATGCCCTCCAGGAATGCATTTGTTTGTTGCAAATGGGCTGCCAGCTTCTGGTTGGTGTTCACAATGGTTGACTGCCCAACAGAGATGGATCACAGGAGGTCAATAGCCCCCTCACTCAGGGCAGCAGGGCTAACTGGGCCAGGGCCTGAGGTGCCTGGGGCAAAGGAGATGCCCACCCTCCTGGGTGAACGGGCACGGGAAACTCGCTGAGGGGCTGCTGGGAGGGTGGTGCTGGTACGGGGGTGGCGGCTGTACCTGTAGTTGGGGTGGCCACAGAGGTGTCCGCCACCACCAGGGAGCTTCCATCGGAGGAGAACTCACTCTCAGAACTGTCCCCTCCTGCCTCCGCCGTGGTGCTCCCCTCGCCCTCCGTTCCACTGGTGCTCTCACAGTCGGTGGATTCGGTCTCCTGGGCCAAGAGGGATGCAGCTCTCTCCGTCGCCGGTGCCTCTGCTCCTCCGCCAGATGATGCTAATGCACAGAAGGACAGGATGACAATACAAAAAGGGGAGGAAGGGACGAAGGATACACTTGGTCAGTGGCGGCAACAACACCACTGTTGGCGTACACAACACACACACACACAGGGAACAGCCCTGCGCACTAGGCAATGCACTAATAGTCACAATGCTAGTTACCAGCCCCTGGACAGGGATACCTAACGCCAGTTGCAGCATACCTGAGACCCACAGACTCCTGCCCAGTAGTGGATGCCTACTAGCTTGATAGGAGGTGGTGTACCTTAGACCCTGCCTGACATGGGACCTACCCTGCAATGTCCGACCTGGCCTAGGGGCCCCCACATGCCCACTTCCCCCACCCAGAGACCACCCCACCATGCGCAAGTAGTATATTGGAGAACTGTACTCACCCCCTTGTGGCTGCTGTGATGCCCTTAAGCGCCCATCCAGCTCCGGATAGGCCACCTCCAGTATGCAGGCCATCAGGGGGGTCAGAGTTCGACTGGCCCCCCTTCCTCGTTGGGAGGCCATCCCCAGCTTGGCCTCCGCCTCTTCCTTGTCCAGCATCTCAGGTCCTCCCACCATGTGCGACAATGGGTGCTCCACCTGCCATAGACCCCCAGGGTCCGCACGTCATTGGCGATGGCCCACCATATACCCTTTTTCTGATGGACACTGACCTGCAGAAAAATACACATTGAAAATAAGTCAGACCGTCCGGACTGTTACACTCATGTCCCACCATAGCCCTCACATCCCCTTACGCACAGACATTGCCCCAATACATGCAGCACGCTGCCAGGGCCCTTCCACCAACCCCCCCCCCACACGAGGCCCTCAAACACAGCACTCCATGCATTCATGCCCCATGCATCATGCTCACAATGTACTCACCTATTGGTCTGGAGGCTCATACAGCATTCGGTACTGGGGTGGGACCCCATCCACCAGTCTCTCCAACTCTGCAGTGGTGAAGGCAGGGGCTCTTTCCCCAGTGACTCGAGCCATGGTCAGTTCCAGACACAGGTCACAGCAGCACTTGCAGTGTAGGTCCCCTCCGGTTGACGGTCAGGTGGCAAGTGAGTGAACAGATAGAAAATGGCAGTCACGTCCGCGGTGGTGTGTACCTTCACCGCTGGCATACATCACCATTGGCCACTGTAACCCATAGGGCCCAATGACAACCGACGAGGAGTTGCACGGCGGTACTCAACCGCCTCCCACAACGGCACGCAACGTCAGTGGCATTACCTCATTTCTACATGTCCATCCACACAGGACAGGCGGACGCCTTTTCAGGGGGGGCAGGCCATGGCACCAAACTGCGTCACAGTACACATAGGCATCATTTGGGCCTATTCAACAATATACTGTTACAGTCCCAGCAATGCAGTGTAGTGTTTGGAAATATGGAATACTGACGAGCTGCTCCCCGTTTTGCTCCCTAAATTGCAAGCGCTGCGGATGAATAGGAGATGGAGACATCCCCACGTGTACAGGCCCCTGGTGAACTTGGCAACAATGGAGGACATGCACATTATCCTCACCTATAGACTGGACTGGGCCACAATCACAGAGCTGTGTGCCGAACTGGAGCCTGACCTAATCTCTGCTATCCGTCAGCCCACCGGGATCCCCCCTCTTGTGTCCTATCTGTGCTCCATTTCCTGGCTCCTTCCAAGTGACAGTGGGCTTGGCAGCAGGAATGTCTCAGCCAGTGTTCTCAATAGTGCTGACCAGAGTGATGTCTGACCTTATTAAACACATGCGCAGCTACATCGTTTTCCCCCAGGTGGGGGATTTGGCCATAGTGAAAGCTGACTTCTATGCAATGGGACATATCCCCAACATAATTGGGGCTATTGATGATACACATATTGCATTAGTCCCCCCACCGGAGAAATGAACAGGTGTTTAGAAATTGAAAGAGCTTTCACTCCATGATTGTGCAGACAGTGTGCCTGGCGGACCGGTACATCTCCCATGTCAATGCAAAGTATCCTGTGTCTGTGCATGATGCCTTTATCCTGAGGAATAGCAGCATCCCATTTGTGATGGCTCAACTCCAGAGGCACCGGGTATGGCTAATAGGTGAGCCCTGGTTCCCACCGAGGGTATGTTGGTTTATGGGTATGGTGTTGGCCATAAGGGTTAGTGTGTGTCTAACAGGTATCCCTCAATATTTGCAGGTGACTCTGGTTACCCCAACCTCTCATGGCTACGGACCACAGTGAGGAATCCCAGGACAGAGGGCGGAGGAACGTTACAATGAGGCACATGGGTGGACAAGAAGGATTATTGAGAGGACCTTTGGCCTCCTGAAGGCCAGGTTTCGTTGCCTCCATCTAACTGGTAGATCCCTGTACTACTCACCCAAGAAGGTCTGCCAGGTCATCGTGGCATGCTGCATGTTTCATAACCTTGCCTTGAGACACCATGTGCCTTTTCTGCAGGAGGATGAGGCTGGAGATGGCCGTGTTGCAGCAGTGGACCCTGTGGACAGTAAAGAAGAGGAGGCAGAGGATGAGGACAACAGAATAGCAATCATACAACAGTACTTCCAGTGACACACAGGTAAGACACTGTAACTTGTGTTGGACATTGTACGTGGCAGGCAGAATCTCCAAAATCTATGGCCACTTACTGTACCCTTTGGCATCTCTATTTTTAGATATCTGTGCCCCACTCTGCCTTCTGGTGTGTTGACTGCATCCAACTACAGGTCATACCTATGTATACATTACTGTACAGTTTAATTGCAATGTTTACAGATTATTAAACAAATACATAGTTCAATCCCTTGACAGACTCCATACTTTTATTTTCTCCAAGGGTGTTTATTTAAGTGCTAATAAGTGGAGGGGGTATTGCAATGGGCTGGGGTGATGGTGGAGGAAAGTCCAGGGTATAGTCTAGTCTATTTGTATCACAGGTGCATTGTCCAAGGGGGCATAGGAAGTGGAGCAATAGCAGTTCAAGGTGGACAGGGTGACAGAGTGCGACACAAGGGTGACATTCAGGAGAGTCTCATTTCCTGGCGGGGTTTTGGCAATAGTCTCTGGCTTCTGCCTGGATCGCAGGGACTGTTTGTGGAGTGGTTCTCCTTCTGCAGGGGGAGGGGTGCTGGTGGCCTGTTGGTCCTGTGGCGGGGCCTCCTGTCCACTAGCGGCAGCGGAGGTGGAGGGCTGTTCTTCGGTGTGTCTAGTGTCAGGGGCCCGTTGGTGTGCCACTGCCTCCCTCATGGTGTTGGCAATGTCTGCCAGCACCCCTGCAATGGTGACCAGGGTGGTGTGGCTGTCCTTCTGGTCCTCCATGATCCCCAGGTACTGTCCCTCCTGCAGCTTCTGGGTCTGCTGCAACTTGTACAGTATCTGGCCGATCGTCTCCTGGGAATGGTGGTATGCTCCCAGGATGTTGGTGAGTGCCTCCTGGAGAGTTGGTTCCCTGGGCCTGTCCTCCCCCTGTCGCACAGCAGTCCTCCCAGCTTCCCTGTTGTCCTGTGCCTCTGTACCCTGAAACGTGTGTCCACTGCCACTGTCCCCAGGTCCCTGATCGTCCTGTGTTTGTGGGGTGTCCTGGGGTCCCTGTAGTGGTGGACACACTGCTGATTGACGTGTCCTGGGGACAGAGGTATGGGCCAGTAAGGTGGGTGCTGTGCTGGTGTTTCCTGAGGGGGGAGGCTCTGTGGTGGTATGTGTGAGAAGGTAGCCTCTTTCTAGCATTGTTACCCCCACTTTTAGCCTGTTTGTGAGTATATGTCAGTGTGTTTTTACTGTCTCACTAGGATCCTGCTAGCCAGGACCCCAGTGCTCATAGTGAAAACCCTATTTGTCAGTGTCTTTTATCTGTCTCACTGGGATCCTGCTAGCCAAGAACCCAGTGCTCATAGGTTGTGGCCTGAATGCGTATACCTGTGTGGTGCTTAACTGTGTCACTGAGGGTCTGCAAATCAGAACCTCAGTGCTTATGCTCTCTCTTTGACTTTAAATTTGTCACTATAGGCTAGTGACCACTTTTACCAATTTCAATTGGCACACTGGAACACCCTTATAATTCCCTAGTATATGGTACCTAGGTACCCAGGGTATTGGGGTTCCAGGAGATCCCTATGGGCTGCAGCATTTCCTTTGCCACCCATAGGGACCTCAGACAAACCTTTATACAGGACTGCCACTGCAGCCTGAGTGAAATAACGCACACATTATTTCACAGCCATTTTCACTGCACTTAAATAACTTATAAGTCACCTATATGTCTAACCTTCACTTGCTGAAGGTTAGGTGCAAAGTTACTAAGTGTGAGGGCACCCTTGCACTAGCAAAGGTGCCCCCACATAGTTCAGGACCATTTCCCAGACTTTGTGAGTGCAGGGACACAGTTACACACGTGCACTACATATAGGTCAATACCTATATGTAGCTTTACAATGGTAACTCTGAATATGGCCATGTAACATGTCTAAGATCATGGAATTGTCATCCCATGCCAAATCTGGTATTGGGGTGCCAATCCCATGCATCCCTGGGGCTCCACTATGGACCCAGGATACTGACAAACCAGCTCTCTGAGGTTTTCTCTGCAGCTACCGCTGCTGCCACCCCACAGACAGGGTTCTGCCCTCCTGGGGTATGGGCAGCCCAGTCCCAGGAAGGCAGAATAAAGTATTTCCTCTGAGAGCAGGGTGTTACACCCTCTCTCTTTGGAAATAGGTGTTAAAGGCTGGGGAGGGTTAGCCTCTCCCAGCCTCTGGAAATGCTTTGAAGGGCACAGATGGTGCCCTCCTTGCATAAGCCAGTCTACACCGGTTTAGGGAACCCCCAGTCCCTGCTCTGGCATGAAACTGGACAAAAGAAAGGGGAGTGACCACTCTCTTGTCTATCACCATCCCAGGGGTGGTGCCCAGAGCTCCTACAGTGTGTCCCAGACCTCTGCCATTTTGGATCCAGAGGTGTGAGAGCACTCTGGAGGCCTGTGAGTGGCCAGTGCCAGCAAGTATAATGTAAGAGGGGGGAAGGGACCGGGAGATTGATTGGTCCAGTGTACACTCTCCCTACAATAGTACAAAACAACCAAAGTACACTGTTCCATAAAAAGAGAAAGAGAGAAACCAGGGGGACCTGAGAAATCAGGAGCAAGGGCCCTCAAGCATCACAATGGATGACTGGCATCATCATTGGGTACTGCTCCTCGTCATGCCGGCAGTGCAACGCCTGACGGGCTCCCCACATGGAGGAGCACTAAGCCGTATTATTCTGATAGTTACTGGTGAATGCTAACTATCTCAACGGGCATGCCTACATTCAAGCACCAGTACATAAAGGAGAGAACAAAAAGAATTAAGGATAAAATTGGTTAATCATCACTACGTATATCATCATTTTAATCAATAGTCAGAGATGAGGCCAAGATTAAAAACCAAGAGAAAGTAATATATTGAGTATCAATGCTCAATTACTTTCAATGAACAATAAACTCGGAGGAATAACCCTCTAGGAATCCTCCTCAATCAGGGTCAACATGTTTCGCGTCGTGTGGTCCCTACGGATCCAGTGACGCTTCATCAGGACCAAAAAGTTAATAAGCTCTACTCCAATTAAACCAATATGATATCACAATCAAGAACTCAATAAGCCGGTCACTTACATATGAGGAATACTAGGCTAAGTCACAGTCAGGCGCCCTAGAAAACAAAATTAGAAACAAAGCACCAAATATTGCCCAAAAGTGGTCATAGGTGTAATCATGCAAACATTGTGCAATAAATCACAAAAGAAAGGAATGATGACAATAAAGTGGGCTTACCACCCCCAAGTCGGGACCAGTCTCCTTAGTAAGCACGTCCCAAGGACTCGGCTATCAGCTAAACATAGTAAACATGGATCATCAGTGAGTTTCATATAAATTGTCTGCTACAAGGGTATTAGTCAATGTCCTCATTCGGTAATTAACATAGTAGCGAAGATGTATAACAAATATCTCTTCAAACAATGTATATGAAAAAAGAGAGAGATATAAGGACCCTTGTCCAATCTCAAAGTAAATAAAAATGGTAAAAGAGTCAATAATAGAGAGAAAAGCACGTCATGACACTTAAGTGGCAATTTAACATAGTAGATCGTGCTGACTATAGCACTGAAATTGCTAGTATAGCAATGTGAATGAATAAAAAGGAAGTGTAGAGACCATCGTCCAGTCATAAGGCCATTGAAAATAGTAAAAAGTCGAAAAAAGAAATAAACACATAAGGGTACTGATGTGGTATTAAACTCAGTATCCAGTGCTGAAAAAGACACTGAGGTTACCAGTGTGGCGGGGTACAGATGGTTGTAACAGTTTTACAAGACGCTCAATCGGGTTACTGACTGAGCGTCCATCTGCTCATAAGCATAATGTCGGTGCCGCCCGATAATGTGTGTGTCAAGTATACTCACTGCGATAAAGCGCCGGTCCGAATTCTGGACCTACCCTCCGGGGACGTGAAACCGCATATAAACGCGGTGAAACGAACCCGGAGCATTTAAGGACGTCACGGACCCGGAAGTCAACAATCGATCCGGGTCCCGGCACGTCTCACAGTAAGTGAAAGAAAAGGTGTTCCAGGCAAGGAGGAGGTGTCATGAAAATAAAGAAGGGCCAAAGGTGTCGGCCATCTTTAATGAGGAACCGACCAGTGAAAGTCAATGAACAGCATAGTCGTGTACTTATAAACCATATATACAATAGGTGAAAAGTATCTATACTGTTCAAATTCATAGGCAGAGCACCATAAACAGCAGGAATGTAAAATCAGTAAAATAATTCCTTAAAAATAGTGAATATTTTACTAAGTGTAAGTAGATCTGACATTCCAAAATACCTTCATGGGGGACAAAATAGGGTGCTAACAAATGATATTCAAATGTTACAAAGATGTCACACAACCTAAGTGGTCTAGTCAATACATGGGCCGAGACCAGGGTGCGTGGATATATTTATGCATGGATATACTTATGCTAAAGAAGTCCAAGGAATATCATCATTAACGCCCCGTATATTGGTGCCCAATTTGAACACCAATCTCTGTTCCGTCCTGAAAAGATATCCTGAGTCATTGGGTCGTATTTTGGGTGCTTCTAGAACCACCCACCAAAGATCGTCAGGGGAATGTTTTACCGTCAGGAAATGTGTACTAAGCTTAGTCGTGATCCTATTGCACCTAATGTTACTACGGTGTTCATTGATCCGGTTCTTAACCGGTCTGGATGTCATGCCAATATAACGTAAATCACATGGACAGGTAATCATGTAGACACAATTCCTAGTGTTGCAGTTGGTATGTTTCTTTAAATGCCATGTACCAATCGGATCTAAGTTTACTGATGATAGATGTCTAGTGAATGCACAGACACTGCAATTACCACACGGATGATGTCCTATAACTGGGGGAAGACCCCACAATGTTTTCTGGGTGTACGTATTAGGTGGTGGTCGTGGACGGGTATGAATTACCATATCCTTGATATTGGTTGAACGTTTGAACGCAAAAAGAGGTCGAGAGATCTCACAGCCACCGCTGGTCAGAATAAACCATCTTTTATCAATCAATTTCTTGATTGAATTCGATAGGGGAGTGAAGGTGGAAACACACGTAATTCTCGACTGGGGTGTCTTATCAAAGGTTGTAAGTAAAGACTCCCTGTTGTTATTTCGCGCCCATTTTCGAGCCTGCCTCACAATTCTGGAAGGATAATGGCGTTCCAGAAGTTTCTCTTGAAGAGCATCAGCTTGATGATCAAATTCATGAGAGGAACTACAGTTCCGTCTGAGTCGTAAAAATTGGTCAACCGGTAGATTGTCTCGTAGCGATTTAGGATGATGACTATCATATAGTAACAAAGAGTTACGGTCAGTGGGCTTGTGATAAATGGAGGTAGACAGTTTACCGTTATGAATAGTAATCATTAAATCAAGGAAAGGTAACTGTGTGGCAGATACAGTAGTCGTGAATCTCAGAAAAGGATCAAGAGTGTTGATCCAAGTCGTGAACTGATCCGTAACTGACAAAGGGCCATTCCATATGATCAGGATATCATCGATATAGCGGCGCCATAGTGTGACATGATTTGAAAAGGGATTAAGTGGTGATAAAATAAATTTCTTTTCAAAATCATACATATACAAGCAAGCCAAGCTTGGAGCAAAAGTACTGCCCATCGATGTTCCCCTGACTTGATGAAAAAACTGATCCTCAAATTGAAAGAAATTTTCAGTCAGAGCCAACCTAGCTAGATGCATAATGAAGCAGAATGGAGTGGAAAGTGTGCTTGATGACTCCTGAAGGGCTGTCTCTATAACTTGTATAGTAGCTTCCTGAGGGATGTTGGTATATAATGCTTCAACATCCATAGTGATTATGCCTTGTACAGTGCCAGAGTTGTTAATCGACTCAATCAGATTCAGGACATCTTTAGTGTCCTTCAAATAAGTGGAGGAATTCTTAACCAGTGTCTGAAGAAAATGATCACAAAACATTGATAATGGTTCTAAGACCGAACCTATCCCCGAGACAATGGGACGTCCTGGGGGTGGTATAATGCCTTTGTGAATCTTCGGTAGGCAATAAAAATAAGGAACACGAGGATGTGGTGTATCAAGGAAATCAGCCTCCTTGGATGAGATCCAAAGATTGTTCCTTGCTTCTTCAATAAGAATCCTAATCTGGGTCTGTAGTCTGGTAGTGGGATCCTCCCTAATTTTAACATAATAGGTGGAATCACTTAACAGACGCAGACATTCTTGTTTGTAATCTGTGGAGTTCATGATAACAATGGCACCGCCTTTGTCAGCCTGTTTGATGGTAATCTGAGGGTCAGATGCTAAATCAAGAAGAGCCCTCTTCTCTTTGTTAGGGATGTTAATGAATGGGTGTTTCGGGCATAATCTATTTAAATCAGTAAGTACTGCTTTCTCAAAAGTCACAACTTCACTGGGCATGACTACTTGTGGTGGCACAAAAGTTGAAGGTTTTCTTAAACCTGAATCACACTGTGTTAGTTCTGCTCTCTTATCCTTAAAGAAGAAATGTAACCGGATTTTCCGGAAAAATTGAGCCATTTCGATGTGTAATCGAAAAAAGTCCTCTTCAGGTGTGGGGACGAACCCCAAACCCTTGTTGAGTACATCTGTTTCTGTTGATGTGAGTGATCTACATGATAAATTAACAACTAGGTTCTCACTGAGGGACTTTTTGTTTGGCTCCTGGTCACCATCTGGGGTTCCTCTCTGGACCACTGGACCCGTCTGCCTCTTCCTCTTCTTCTGCCTCTGCCCCTGCCCCGGCTGTGGCCTAAAAAAGGCATATATGGCATCATAGGGCAGGGCTGAAAGAAGGGATAAGGAGGTTGCCAAGGCATAGCTTGATGTACTGGGTAGGGAGGATAATTATAGAAGGGTTGTGGTGGATTTTCATCCGTACTCCAACCATCAGATGATGAACCGCTACTGTAAGTGCGAGGTTTTTAGAAGTTGTCATGGATTCGTCAGATGATCGTGACTGATTATCAACATCATAATCATCCTTAATGTAAGGGTACACCTTTTCTCTACTGAATCTAGTGATGTCTTTTTGAAGTTTAGTTATTTTTTGGTGAGTCAAGAACTCTTTAGTCTCATTTAATTCTGTTGTGATCTCTGCAAGCCGGCTCTTGAAGGCTGTTAATGTTATGGTGGTCTTAAGGCTGTTCTCAATAGCATTGATTTGAATGGTGATAGTATCAGCAAGACGCTTTGAAGTATTGATAATTAGAACCAACCAATCTCTGGTACATTTCCAGGCTATTTGTGCCCAGTCCTTTCTGAAAGCTAGATCTTGTAAAAATATTCGAGGTATGTTAGAAACCAACAAACCGTTAGGAGCGATGTTGGCTCGTAGATACTCTGTCATGATGGTCCCATGCATGACAGTCTTTATCAATTCTTTTTTCAAAGCTGAAAGTTTATCCCATTCAGGTTTAAGACTACTTGTTGCGGCAGAACCCTCATTATCAAGAATTGAGGGTGTCTGTAGAATAGCTGATACCATGTCATCATCATAGCTTAGGCCCTGGAAATCTTCCATTGTGAAGATTGTAAGCAGGGCTAACTAAAGCGAAAGTTATTGTTAAAAGGTCCCACAGCAAGCTGCTGTACAAACGTATAATGTAAGAGGGGGGAAGGGACCGGGAGATTGATTGGTCCAGTGTACACTCTCCCTACAATAGTACAAAACAACCAAAGTACACTGTTCCATAAAAAGAGAAAGAGAGAAACCAGGGGGACCTGAGAAATCAGGAGCAAGGGCCCTCAAGCATCACAATGGATGACTTGCATCATCATTGGGTACTGCTCCTCGTCAAGCCGGCAGTGCAACGCTTGACGGGCTCCCCACATGGAGGAGCACTAAGCCGTATTATTCTGATAGTTACTGGTGAATGCTAACTATCTCAACGGGCATGCCTACATTCAAGCACCAGTACATAAAGGAGAGAACAATGCATGATTACACCTATGACCACTTTTGGGCAATATTTGGTGCTTTGTTTCTAATTTTGTTTTCTAGGGCGACCTGACTGTGACTTAGCCTAGTATTCCTCAAATGTAAGTGACCGGCTTATTGAGTTCTTGATTGTGATATCATATTGGTTTAATTGGAGTAGAGCTTATTAACTTTTTGGTCCTGGTGAAGCGTCACTGGATCCGTAGGGACCACACGACGCGAAACATGTTGACCCTGATTGAGGAGGATTCCTAGAGGGTTATTCCTCCGAGTTTATTGTTCATTGAAAGTAATTGAGCATTGATACTCAATATATTACTTTCTCTTGGTTTTTAATCTTGGCCTCATCTCTGACTATTGATTAAAATGATGATATACGTAGTGATGATTAACCAATTTTATCCTTAATTCTTTTTGTTCTCTCCTTTATGTACTGGTGCTTGAATGTAGGCATGCCCGTTGAGATAGTTAGCATTCACCAGTAACTATCAGAATAATACGGCTTAGTGCTCCTCCATGTGGGGAGCCCGTCAGGCGTTGCACTGCCGGCTTGACGAGGAGCAGTACCCAATGATGATGCCAGTCATCCATTGTGATGCTTGAGGGCCCTTGCTCCTGATTTCTCAGGTCCCCCTGGTTTCTCTCTTTCTCTTTTTATGGAACAGTGTACTTCAGTGCCAGCAAGTGACATCAGAGACCCCTCCTGATAGCTGCTTACCTGACTAGGTGACCAATCCTCCTCTGAGGGCTATTTAGGGTCTCTCCAGTGGGCTTTTCCTCAGATAACGACTTGCAAGAATTCATCAGAGTTCCTCTGCATCTCTCTCTCTTTGACTTCTGCCAAGGATCGACCGCTGACTGCTCCAGGACGCCTGAAAAACTGCGACAAAGTAGCAAGAAGACTACCAGTGACATTGTAGCGCCTAATCCTGCTGGCTTTCTCAACTGTTTCCTGGTGGTGCATGCTTTGGGGGCTGCCTGCCTTCATCCTGCACTGGAAGCCACGAAGAAATCTCATGTGGGTCGACGGAATCTTCCCCCTGCTTCAGCAGGCACAAAACTTCAGTGTCACCGGTTTTCTGGGACCCCTCTCATCCTGACGAGTGTGGCCCCTGGAACACAGGTGGTGGACCCAAGTGACCCAGACTGTCCAGTGGTCCAGCTGTCCAAATTTGGAGGAGGTAAGTCCATGCCTCCCCTCTCCAGACAGCAATCCTGTGCACTGTGTGAAATGCAGCTGCTAGGGCTCCTGTGCACATTTCCATGGAATCATTCATGCACAGCCAAGCCCAGGTCCCCAGCACTCTGTACTGCATTGCTCAACTCCCTGAGTTGACCTCGGACTTCGTGGGACCCCCTTTTCCAGTTTTGAGACGACCGCCATGTTATGATGTCTTGAACCAGTGTTCAAGGACTTCTGCGGGTGCTACCTACTTGTATGTGGGCTCTTTAGGTTGCTGAGGGGCCCCTCTATCTTCTCTCCCAAGTGGCGACATCCTGGTCCTTCCTGGGCCCAGACAGCACCCTTTTTCTTCAACCGTGAATCTTGCAGCTAGCAATCCTTGTGTGTGGACTTTTGCCAAAGAAACAACTCTGCATCCTCCTGCACTCCGTGGGGCATCTTCTGCATGAAGGGGAAGTTCCTAGAATCTTCTGTTATTGCAGAATCTTCAGCTTCTTCCACCCGGAGTCAGCCATTTTGCACCTTCATCCGGGGTGTAGTGGGCTCCTGCCCCCCCTTGACACTTTCACAACTCTTGGACTTGGTCCCCTTCCTTTGCAGGTCCTCAGGTCCAGGAATCCATCTTCAGTGCGTTGCAGTCTGGTGTGGTCTTGGCAAAATCCTCTATCACAAGTTTAGTGTGTTTCTGAGGAAAAAGTTGTACTTTACTCTTACTTTCCAGGGTCTTGGGGTGGGGTATCTTGGACACCCTTAATGTTTTCTTACACTCCCAGCGACCCGTTACACACTACAGTAGCCTAGGGGTCCATTTGTGGTTCGCATTCCACTTTCATAGTATATGGTTTGTGTTGCCTCTAGGCCTATTGCATCCTATTGTATTCTACAGTGTTTGCACTATTTTTCTGTTTACTTACCTGATTTTGGTTTGTGTGTATATTTTGTGTATTTTACTTACCTCCTAAGGGAGTATATCCTCTGAGATATTTTTGTCACATTGTCACTAAAATAAAGTGCCTTTATTTTTACTATCCCTGAGTATTGTGTTTCTTATGATATAGTACCTATATGATATAAGTGGTATAGTAGGAGCTTTGAATGTCTCCTAGTTCAGCCTAAGCTGCTCTCCTATAGCTACCTCTATCAGCCTAAGCTGCTATAACACTACTAATCTACTAATAAGGGATAACTGGACCTGGCACAAGATGTAAGTACCATCAGTTACCCACTACAAGCCTGGCCAGCCTCCTACAGTATGGGACTGTGCCTGGGTAACCGACTGTCCGGAGGTCCCTGATGGGCCAGGTTGTGTCATCCTGATCCAGGTGAGCAGAGCTGCTGTCATCACTGTGGGCCTCTTCTGGGTGGAGACTGGATGTTGCTGGCACCTCCTCTCTGGTGACGTTGGATGGGGGACCTGTGGGGATGTGTAGAAAAATGGCTCCCTGTTGCAGTTACCCCCCACTTTTTGCCTGATATTGTTGCTGACTTGACAGAGAAGTGTGCTGGGACCCTGCTAACCAGGCCCCAGCACCAGTGTTCCCCACTTAAAAATGTACCATTGTTCCATAATTGGCACATCCCTGGCACATAGAAAAGTCCCTTGTAAAAGGTACCAGTGGGCCCCTACCAAGGAAGGTCCCAAAGGGCTGCAGCACATGTTATGCCCCCCTAAGGGACCCCTCACCTAACACATGCACACTGCCATTGTAGATTGTGTGTGTTGGTGGGGAGAAAAAGGCAAAGTCGGCATGGCATCCCCCTCAGGATGCCATGCACAAAAGTGCTGCCTGTGGCATAGGTAAGTCACCCCTCTAGCAGGCCTTACAGCCCTAAGGCAGGGTGCACTATACCACACGTGAGGGCGTAGCTGCATGAGCAATATGCCCCTACAGTGTCTAAGTCTATTCTTAGACATTGTACGTACAGTGTGGCCATTTTAAGTATATGGTCTGGGAGTTTGTCAAAACAAACTCCACAGCTCCATAATGGCTACACTGAATACTGGGAAGTTTGGTATCAAACTTCTCAGAATAATAAACCCACACTGATGCCAGTGTTGGATTTAATAAAAAATGCACATAGAGGGCATCTTAGAGATGCCTCCTGTATTTTACCTAATCCTTCAGTGCAGGACTGACTGGTCTGTGCCAGCCTGCTGCTGAGAGACGAGTTTCTGGCCCCATGGGGTGAGGGCCTTTGTGCCCTCTGAGGCCAGAAACAAAGCCTGCTCTGGGTGGAGGTGCTTCACACCACCCCCCTGCAGGAACTGTGACACCTAGCAGTGAGCCTCAAAGGCTCAGACTTCGTGTTACAATGCTCCAGGGCACTCCAGCTAGTGGAGATGCCCGCCCCCTGGACACAGCCCCCACTTTTGGCGGCAAGTCCAGGGGGGATATTGAGAAAAAAAAGGAGGAGTCATCCACCTGTCAGGACTGCCCCTAAGGTGCCCTGAGCTGAGGTGACCCCTGACTTTAGAAATCCTCCATCTTGAGATTGGAGGATTCCCCTAATAGGATTAGGGATGTACCCTCCTCCCCTCAGGGAGGAGGCACAAAGAGGGTGTAGCCACCCTCCAGGTCAGTATCCATTGGCTAATGCCCTCCTGACCTAAACACACCCCTAAATCTAGTATTTAGGGGCAACCCAGGAAATCAGATTCCTGCAACCTGAACTAAGAAGGACTGCTGACCTGAAAGCCCTGCAGAGACGATGGAAGACAACTGCTTTGGCCCCAGCCCTACTGGCCTGTCTCCTGACTCAAAAAACTGCAACAGCGACACATCCAACAGGGACCAGCAACCTCTGAAGTTTCAGAGGACTGCCCTGAACCTAAGGACCAAGAAACTCCTGTGAGCAGCGGCTCTGCTCAACAACAAGCAACAACTTTGCAACTTTCTTGCAACTTTTAAAGCACTCACTCTTCCCGCCAGAAGTGTGAGACTGCACCCTCTGCACCCGACGCCCCCGGCTCGAGATCCAGAGAACCAACACCACAGGAAGGATTCCCAGGTGACTGCGACCCCTTGAGTAGCCCGAGACGACCCCCCTGGGCCCCCACAGCGACACATGCAGAGAGAATCCAGAGGCTCCCCCTGACCGCGACTGCCTGTAACAAGGGACCCGACGCCTGGACCAAGCACTGCACCCGCAGCCCCCAGGACCAGAAGGAACCGAACCTCAGTGCAGGAGTAACCCCCAGGCGACCCTCTGCCTAGCCCAGTCGGTGGCTGGCCCGAGAAGCCCCCCTGTGCCCTGCCTGCACTACTAGAGTGACCCCCTAGGTCCCTCCATTGAATCCAATACAAAACCCGATGCCTGCTTTGCACAGTGCACCCGGCTGCCCCTGTGCCGCTAAGGGTCTGTTTTGTGTGCCTACTTGTGTATCTCCCAGTGCTCTACAAAACCCCCCTGGTCTGCCCCCGAGGATGTGGGTACTTACCTGCTGGCAGACTGGAGACTATGTTCTCCATAGGCGCCTATGTGTTTTGGGCACCTCTTTGACCTCTGCACCTGACCGGCCCTGAGCTGCTGGTGTGGTAACTTTGGGGTTGCCCTGAACCCTCAACGGTGGGTTGCCTATGCCCAGGAACTGAGACTTGTAAGTGTCTTACTTACCTCACAATCTAACCAATACTTACCTCCCCCAGGAACTGTTGAATTTTTCACTGTCTACTTTTAAAATAACTTATTGATATTTTAACAAAAACTGTATATGATATTGCTCTAACTCAAAGTTCCTAATTTACCTATGTGGAGTACCTTGCATTTTATGTATTTACTTCAAATCTTGAACTTGTGGTTCTAAAAATAAATTAAGAAAATATATTTTTCTATATAAAAACTATTGGCCTGGAGTTAAGTCTTTGAGTGTGTTTTCCTCATGTATTGCCTGTGTGTGTACAACAAATGCTTAACACTACCCTCTGATCAGCCTACTGCTCAACCACAGTACCACAAAATAGAGTATTAGAATTATCTAATTTTGCCACTATCTTACCTCTAATGGGAACCCTTGTACTCTGTGCACACTATCTCTTACTTTGAGATAGTATATACAGAGCCAACTTCCTACAGGATGTAAATGCAGTGTTACTGTTTCTGCGTGTGACATCTTGTGTATGGGTGTGTTGCCCTCTATGGTTGTTCTTGCCCAGGCAGCTTTGCCTTGTGTGAGTAGTGATTTGGTGGGCTAGGTGATTGTCTCTAGTGTGCATGCTTTAGTGATAGGTGTCCATGCAGGTCTGTGATGGGTGTCCATGCATTGGTGTTGCATGCATGGCTTCGTTTTGGGAGGGGTGGATTGTGATGGTGGGGTGTGTGGGAGGTGGTGGAGTGATGGGGGTAAGGGTAAGGGTGGGGGTTTGTGATGTCATGCAAGTAGGGGGGTGATAGTAGTGAAGAGTTGACTTACCAGAGTCCAGTCCTCCTGCAACTCCTGCCAGGCCCTCAGGATGCATGATTGCCAAGACTCGCTCCTCCCATTTTGTTATTTTTTGGGGAGGAGATGGGGGTTCCACCGCCAGTCCTCTGTCCTGCTATCTGGTGTCTTGCTACCACAGAACGCACCTTCCCCTGTAGGTTGTTCCACCTCTTCCTGACGTCATTCCCTTGTTCTTGGGTGCTGTCCCACGGTGTTGACCCTGTCCACGATTCTCCGCCATAGCTCCATCTTCCTAGCAATGGATGTCTGCTGCACCTGTGATCCGAATAGCTGTGGCATTACCCAGATTCTCCTCTACCGTGACCCTTAGCTCCTCCTTTGAGAACCTAGGGTATCTTTGTGATGCCATGGATGTTGTGTGAGTGGTGTGTGTGTGAGGGTGTGTGAGGTGATGTGTTGTGGTGTGTGCTGTGAGGTCCGTGTATGGTGTATGGGTGATGGTGTTCTGTGGCTCTGGTTCTGTGGGTGCTCTTGGTTTCTCTTTCTCTCTCAGTTGTCAATTTTTTGAGTAATAAACAGTTGTGGGTATTGTGGGTGGGTGTTTTATAGTGATGTGGGGGTGTGGGTGTGGTGTGTGTATGTGTGTCAGGTGTGTGTAGTTTGAATTGTCCAATGTAGTGTAGTTTTGTTTGATTGTGTGCATTTTGAGCGTGGCGGTATGTACCGCCAGTGGTTTACCACGGTTGAATGTCCGCTGCAGTGATTCGTGGGTAATAATGCTGTGAGCATAGTTCTGTTGGCGTAACGGTGTGGGTTTTGCTACTGCAAGTTCATCACTGAACTTTGGGCTGGCGTACTTGTGTGTGTGTCTGTATAAGGATGGATTGCTATGAGTGTGTCATAATATGGGTAGCAGTAATCCGCCGCACCGGTGGTATGTTGGCGGTAGTCAGCATGGCAGTAAGCAGAACATACCGCCAATGTCATAATGAGGGCCATAGTCCTGCGACCTGATTGCAAATCTGGCCACTCTCGCAGATGTAATACTAGTTCCTTCAGTGGTGAGAACCCTTACCAAAGGTCTATGATCACAGCGTAAAGTAAAGCACTTCCCCCACACAAATGCTCTAAAGTGATCCGCTGCCAACACATAGGCTAGTGTTTCTTTCTCTTTTGCAGAGTATTTCTCCTCAGTAGGTGATAATGATCTGGATGCATATGCAACAATACTTTTTATTCCATTGTCGGTCACTTAGGACAGGACTGCCCTTAACCCTTTAATGCTTGCATTTGTTGTTATCACGCTGTGGATACTAGGATCAAAGCTTTTAAGTGACACAACATTAATTATACATTCCCTGACATTGCGAAAATCAGCATCACATTCAGATGTCCATTCAAATTTACTTCTATTTTTCAAAAAATGCCAAATGTTGTATGTTTTGGCAGCAAAATTAGGGATGTACTTGGAACAAAACTCTGCTAACCCAAGGAATGATTTCACATCATCCTTACAACTTGGAGCCGGTGCATTTTTAATAGAATCCACCAGGGTCGGTTTGGGTTTTATGCCATTGCTATCTATGATTTGACCCAAATATGTGACACTGTTGGCTGAGAATGTACATTTGGAATATCTGGTGGCTAACTCATTTGTTTCTAGTGTTTTCATAACTTCAATCAGTGACTTATCATGTTCCGTCTTATTTTTCCCAAAAACCAAAAAATCATCCTGGAAACATTTTGTGGGCTTTACGTTGACCAATAATTGGTGCATTAATCACTGGAACACAGCTGCCACTGAAGCCAAACCGAACAGCATTCTCTTAACTTGAAAACAGTTGTGTGCTGTTTGCAATTTTCTGCAATGGGAATTTGATGATATGCTGCAGATAAATCTACTATGGAAAACCACCTGGCTCCTTTTAATAATGATAGCATTTCATTTATTTTTGGTAAAGGAAATTGATCGACTATGATATTTACGTTAAGGTGTCTTTGATCAACACATAGTCTTAGTTTTCAGTTGCTCTGCTTCACTACTACAAGGAGAGAGACCCATTCAGATGATTCTGTGGGTTCCATTATATCCGTATTAACTATTTTTTTCTAATTTATGTGTAACCTCGCCCCTTAAAGCTATAGGTATATTCCTGGCTTTGTGGATTTTGGGTACAGCACCTTCTTTAAGTTTTATTCTATGTTAAAATCCATTTAGTTTACCAATGTTCTTCTGAAACACAGATGGAAATCTTTCCAAAAGGCTACTATCTGTTTTTGTGTCCTCATTCATAACTAACACTTGTTTAATGCCATTGGGGGTCAAGTATGATGTGTAGGTTCTTTTGATCCTTCCATCCGAGGACAGCTGGACCTTTCATTGAAACATATTTTCCAAAAGCATGGTAATTCTTAAATTCAAATCAAAACCAACGGAAGCCCACCATTTCTATTTTTTCTCCTCCATACCATTCTGGATCTATGCCCTAAGGAAATAATTTAGTACCCAATTTTTAATGAAATTCTTTCTCCATGCATCCTCATTTTCAATCGTATATGGTGAAGCTGAATCACCAAATATTCGAATGTTCACCCCACCAATCCTCATGCAACATTCTGGTTTGTTCCCTATAATGCTCAATATCAGTTTCTCCTTGAAATTCGAACAGACTTCTAAAACATCATCATCTTTACAGCTAGTGTCACTATCTGCATCTATATCTCCCTGTACATATTTTACTAATTTAGATTTCCTTCTGCATACCTTAGTATTATGGCCCATAATACCACACGAACTGCACCTGACTTTCTTTGCTGGACAGGATCTAGCAAATGCCAAATGATCTGCACTGCCACACCTACAGCATTTTTTAGCTTCTTTATTAGATTTTTTAAATTTGCTAGTCATATCTTCAAATTTGTACTCCTAATCAGTCATAATATTATCAGACCGAAAACAGGAAATAATGAAAAGCCCAGGAAACACATATTCTAATTTTCCTCTATACAACCAACAAACATATGGAATACAATGTTCATGGGTATGAGACTTTCAGTATCATTCTAGAAGTTAAAAAATGAACTAAAGACTCATTCCTTCGAGGAATATCTCAATAGCCAAGCCCATCGGGCCTACTAGCTATGCAACACACCATTATTTCCTCTGCCTCCTCTTCTATGCACCTAACTTAATGCGTTTGTGTTTTCTTCCATATTGCATGTGTTCTCTGGAAGAATGTACATGCAAGCAGGCTCTTCACATATGGTACAAGACAAGATTTAATACAGTGAATTCCGTGATGAGTTAACCAGGTGGTTCCCAACCTTTTGACTTCTGTGGACCCCCACTTTATCATTACTGGAACCTGAGGACCCCCACTGAATCATTATTGGAATCCGGGGACCCCCACACTGAGTCATTACTGAAAGTGGGGACCTAACCTGTTAATATTATTTCATTTTTTAAGCAGTCGCGGTCCCCCTGAGGAGGTTTTGCGCACTGCCCTGGGTCCCCGGACCATAGGTTGAAAACCACTGAGTTAACCTTTTGAAAGAGAAGCAGTAAAAGTGCATACTTAACAACGTGAAATTCATTCATTTTTTGAAAAGTGTCAATGTATACACTTTTGGAAGCAAGTTGATTTCCATGACACAAAAGCGAGTCACTTTTTCAGTGGAATTACAGGTACAGTTCTCGTGCCTTTTCCTATTTGTAACCACAAAGCAAAGTAAAAGGAAGAGTTGTTAACTGGATGTGTCCCAGTCTTTAAACAAAAAGAAGAAGAGCCAACTTACGGATCCAAAAATGTCCAGAAACCGGTTTCAGAATACCTCCAGCTCTGCTAGAGAAATGGTATTGTATATACCTCCCATTATTATTTTAATGAATTAAATCTATCAGTTTCCAACTCCTAGTTTAGTAGTAGTAATAGTAAAAGTGGTTTATTAGTTAATAAAAACCATAAACATAAAACCAAAACATACATTTAGCATAACCATTCAATCGAGATTTAGAAATATGAATATATCATGCCTAATCATCGGGGTACCTTATATGCCCCCCCACCTCCCTCACAGTAGAAGCCAGGAGGAAACCCTGCTTGGCTATGGTTCTATAAAGTGCGAGGTGCATAGCCGTGGACCTCTAGCAGGGCCTCCCCAAAGTGCCTAGTAAGAATGTGGCTTTTTGGGCCTCATCCAGAATGGCCATTGCCAATGTTTAAAGGTGAAAAAAAGGCAGCACAAGCAGCCATTGCAATAATAGTGTTATGGATTGAGTTCTGAGAAAATGAAGATATGTACAATCAATCATTTTGATTGCTAAATGATCTACTCCACGCCAGAGATTCCCAATCAGGTTAACAGACAACCCTGGATTGAATGAGGTACGAATGAAGGTGAATGAGATATATGCAGTGATAAAGGCAGTAAAGCTTATGGTGACAGTCAGCCAAGCTAGTACACAATACCCTGACATATAGCAGAAGGAATTCTGTTGTTATTTTGTTTTTTGGCACCAAAATCCCTATCAGCTGTTAGTTGGCATAGACACGATGATGTCTATTATATGTGTTCTGGCATGCACAGTTTAAAAAAATGCTGGTATTACTCTTGGCATCCAATTACTAAACGCCTATTTTCTAGTGAAGTAAATATCAGCATGCGATGAGTAATTTCTGGAGTGGTGTGGCACAAATATTGGTTTGTGGGTGTACACACAGTCAACACCTTTACCGCGTTGTCATTTGCATTATCATTATCGATATGTGCCTACAAGCCCCAACATAGTGCTGATCGCACTATGCAGCTCCATAAAAGGTCAGGAGAGGAAAGGCAGGCGCCCGATGCGGTCTTCCCCGTTGGCATCCTGAGATGTCACACACATCTTATTCGAGCATGGTAAGTCTCTGACATATAACAGGGATCAACTTGGACATCCTTAGGCCTGCTAACTCAAAAAGTGGCACAATCTGCCACACGGTGTCATGCCTCATAACACGGCCACACATTGAAGAGGTACAATCAAACAGTAACCAGGAAACCCTTGCAGATAAGGGGTATCCAGGCGTGAACGCACTACACAGTGTTTCATAAAATGTGGGTTGTCGCATGCTGATTGTCTACAAAAAAAGGTAATAGCTAGAGTCATTGTGTCACCATCCTATGGTCCAGGACCGAGACACTCATCTCCATTGCTGAAATGTGCCATTCTTGGACTAAGAGTCTTTAAGTGGTCATCTCTGGAACCTGGTGGTACAGTTGTATGGCCAGATTGAGAAGAACTGAGTGGCTTCTGATCTGAAGAAGACTAAAAAATGAGTCTTCTCTAAATGATTTGAGTAGCACCAGTTTTCTCAAGTATTGGATGGATTACATAAGATGAGATGCAGTTAGTGTTTTCCTTGACGTCTAACTCCTGAATTGGAACTGACTCTCTTTCCCAACAAGAGTTCAAACAGCACTTCCCCTCAGGCATTAAGAAATTAGAAATCCCACCTAGGCATATCCAGTTATGGTTGCTATATCCATGGTGGTGTATTAACATTATTAAAGTATTAATTAACTAATAATTATTTGTGAAGGCTAGTATTAGTATCTGCTCTATAATCTGCACGGTTACTAGGTGAGGTTGAAACATAGAGAGCTTCTCTTTTGCCTCTCTTGCATTGCTGATCAACACTACTGCTAATTGTCATTGCTACAATGTTGATCAGTTTTGCTGTTGATGTTCAGCCTGTCTGCCGTGCCCCTCAGGACTTCACATTTGAAGACCTAATATTTCAGGAGATTGCTATGGCTGAGTACATTGGTAAAGAGTCTTTTTTACCTGTCTTATAGTCTATGCTTCCTCTCACAAATATACTATGCATTCCTAGTACAACTATATGTGTTTAAGAGTCTCAATACTTAAAGTGGCCTTCTGTGGTAAAGAAAAATTACAACTGACCAAATAAAGAAGAAGCATCCGTGAGACTGTGACTGACATTGGTACCATTCATGATGGAATTTGTCTGGCACTGGACCCCAAAGATTGTCCATACAAGGGTCTAGCAGGAACAAAGGACCTTAACTAGACAGGAAAATGGGGTGAATTTAAGCAAGGTAATCTCTGATCGATGTCTGACAACTACAGGGAAGATATCCCATAGGTAGCCAAAATCTTCATTACTATACAGTATGTATGTATGTATGTATGTATTTGAATAGCAAGACTCTAGCCAAAAAGTAATGGAGCACTGTACAGGGTCAAAGATAAGCATAAGGTTAACGAGTAGAAGACAGGTAGCTGGATTGTGGACGGTTAATGGATTGTAATGTAGTTTTATTTAAAAAGGTAAGTCTTTAGTTCTTTCCTAAATTTGAGCAGCGTTGGGGTGGTGCTGATGGATATGGCGATGTTGTTCCAGATCCTGGCTGCATAGATAGACAAGGCCTGCTGGCCTATTTTATCTTTATTACACTTTTCAATCTGCAGTCTGATGGTTTCCTGGCTGTGGCTGTGGGTGTGGTCAGAACAGCATATTTTAAAAGTTTTTTCACTCCGAAAGCAACCATTTAAAGGACTGTTTATCTGGATGGGGGAAACTAGACCAGCGGTTTCTGGTCAAAGCATCACCGCCTGGACACAAAAAGAAACTGGCTATCCTCATGAAGAGCAATCAAGAAAAATGATTGACATAAGTCTGTGACAGTGAACCACTCAGCTTTGGCTAGAATTTGAAATAAAATTACTGCAGGATTTAGTACCACAGGACAGCATGGAATCACTATATCATTATTTTGCACAGGCCTTGTATCATCTAATACATCAAATGACAGAATATGTTGGTAGGTAGTATATACAGATAATTATATATTTACAATTCATAGCTACACATCTAAGGATATCTTGAAGTTCCATCATCAAGGCACATATTTATGTGGTCAGGGCATTAACATAAAGAAATAAAGCCTGATTCCATTTCACGTAGGCCGCAACTCCATTTTCTGCAATGGTTTTTGCAGAATCATCAAATGTATGCCTTTGACACAAATGTTGTCTGTCCTTATCTTTCCAAGAACTGTGAAAATGTCAAGTCATTTAGATATAGACATCAACAAAATACGTGATGCAACATCAGTCTTCAACAAGTGCCTTGTTATCTCAAGTTTCAAGGTCAAACAAAGAAAAATATCCAAAACATTGTAGTCTGAATCATCATATTTTTACCTTATTTGTGCAAAGGAATGCTTCTTAGACTAGCATTTAGATGCTCATTGATTATATCAAATATTTCTAAGGTGATGTTCGAAATTTCATTTTAGATAAGATATAATATAAAAGAACTACCACTTGTCAGGAGAGGTCCTTCCCCCCAGATTATCGTGAAAAAGAAACTGCCAGATCAGAAAACGATCCTGCATGCCAGAGATGCTGCCGCCTTATTACTCTTTCTACTGAAAGTTAAAACTGAGCCTGGGAGGAGCTGATGCTGATGCTGAATGTGTGTTTGCCTTTCACACAGAACACGGCTTCCTTGATTCTTGATAAATACAGTGTTTTGCTTTAAATAAGGTATGCAGTGCACTCATACACCCTAAGAAAACCTAGCAGCATGTTGTTCTACTCTACTTGTAGGCTCTCCTAGTGTAGCGCATACAAATAGATTTTAAGGTGTTGGGTTTTTAGATAACATTTTAACCCTAGCAGAAATGTTCATTTTATTCTGTTGTTGGCAAAGTACATTTGTGCTGTTTTAATCATATTTTGTGGGGTTATTTCAGACGTGTTTAGCAATAGGTTGCACATGTTGAAATAAAAGCACTTTTTAGTTAAATTGTCTTGTGTGTGTGTCATTAAAGAGAATGAAAAATGTTTATTTCTGATCACTATGGTGTCTCTGTATCCTTGTTTAGGGACCGTTAGTAGCCCAAAAGTATTGACACTACTTCAGCTATGTAATGGGTGGAGTTCTGTTGGGCTACAAAAACATGTCTTTCACATTCTAGCGCGGTGCACTGAACTAAGTTCACTTGTGTCACCTGTGGGTGTTAAAGCAAACCTTGTAGAGCTGAGCCAGAGACTCAGTTTACGCAACAGCATGTAGATGTGGATTTAATAATAGAAAATCTTTATACGAAATAGAGTGGTTGTCAATATTCTGGATACAATATTTGTGTAGAACAATATTTATAACATGATATCCAGGTAGCACACCATGGTAGATATAACAAAGAATCGCAAATACAGGACTGTGTCTGAACAAACACTGGATGGACCCTCATGGTAAACTATTATTTCACTACTTTTGAAGTGCAAACTGTAGGATGCTAAAACGTCACTTTGTCGGTGGTCTTCAAACTTTTTAATGCCAAACCGCCCCACCACCACATCCCTCCCTTGTGGAAAAAAGAATCTTTAGGCCCCCTCTCAATTTTTCATAAAAATTCTATTAAATTGGAAATGTTTAAATATGCCTACACTTGTTTAAACATTGCAGTTAAGTTCTTCTACTGATTTAAAAATGCAATGAAATACATGATGGCAAACATACTGTTCTGGTCAGACAGGTCTTACTAAGGTGTAAAAGTATCCACAATGTGATTATTAGAAGTGAGAGTGGGGGTTTTGATGAGTATTTGGAGTCCCTTCCCTTTTGACACATACTCCCAGCTTGGGGGGCCTCACCCCAGTTTGAAGGCCCACGGCCTAGTGGGAATGTGTTTTCATTTGATTATCAAAACATTGCCAAGCGAGAACACCTGCATGTGATTATGTCATCTTCCTCAAGGTCATGACAGAGGGAAGGTGCTCAAGGTCATGACAGAGGCAAGGTGCTACAAATTAAATCCTCATGTTGTAGGTCTGGCCTATTGTTGAATGGGGTGATAAATGAAGGTAATAAACGTCTTTTCTTTGTAATGGAAATTTTGAATGCAGACAATGGTGATTAGGGTAATTTGAAAATGGATAATACCACAAATATTAGCTCATCATAGTTCAATATTGAAATACAAATCACATGTAGGAACATACACAGCAACACAAGGGCTATTAGTAAACATATGGGTCACAAATCCTCAAGGCTTTTATAGTTTAGCCAACACTGTTCTGAAAAGGAATTATTTGGAAGGCTTCTGTGCCCTGGGCTTGAGACTGCGTGCAGGTGTGTAAATTCTTCTTGTTTTGAAGGCTCAATCCTGATCCCATTGTTTGAGAAGGGACACATAGCTATCACACGGAATGGCTATCGCCTCACCAGGCATAGCACTCTGAGTGAAAACTGTGTACAGTATCCCCGGCTAAATTACAATAATGTCAAATAGAAACCATTCATTTGGGAAAGGTAGTGAAACAGGTGTCCAAAGACCAACTTTCTGCCATTTTGAGAATTAACCCATCTGTTTCATAGACAGACATGAGTATGCTTATCGGAATTGTTGGCTATAGCCATAGCATACCAGGAGAAGCCAGGAAGATCACAGACTGAATATTGTAAAGTCTTCTTTACACTTCTGCTGGAGCATTTTCATTCTTCACAGGAATCAATGCTCATGGAGGTCGACGGACCCTTCGACCCAGCAATAGGGTGTGGTAGAACCATTAAACAAAATGCAATCACTATTTAATGAAGTCAAACAGATACTTCTCCAAGTGCTCGGCATTCATGGACTGTACATCAGCAAAACGCCCAGGTCAGGAGCATAAGGAGCATCTCCTAGCATCCTTCACTGCAACTGCAACTGCCCAAAGTCCAACTTGGCACTTTCATATCAAAAAGTCACTAACTTTCTGATTTGCCAAAGGTAACAGTTCATGTCATGTTAAAGGGGCATCATCCAATAACAATCAATCACACAACTCCAAATTATAACACTCTTTTCCTTTCCCAGGCTCTCCAAGACAACATCTTCCATCCGTGAGACTCCACGCAAGTTTGAAACAATTGTATACCATGTCAGTGCTTGTTCCACACTCTTCAGGCTTCAAGGTCAATTTAATACAACTTTTTTATGTTTAAAAAATTAAATCTATTTCCAAAAGGCTAAGCTTCTCATAAGAACATAACCTACAAGGAAGTTCATGCTAGAAAATTAATCAGCATTTCTAACTCGAACACAAAATGCAAACTCTAAAAGCCTCGCTTACACTAAGGCAAAAATCATGACATTACATTTAATTAGTACGTTTTAATAAAACACATGTTATATGCAAACTTATAAATTCAACATTAAAAATGCTTCAATAATATGAGTAATATGTTTAATTTTAAACGAGAATGCTTTGTAAACGCATTTCATTAGGTATACCAGAGAAGTGCATTTTCCCATTTTTGCACGCATTTCAAACTCATTATTCGTGAGAAATTCAATATCGTTTCAATATATTCTTTAGGCTAGAGTCTAAATTACATTTTAATACCACTTTTATCCTGCTTACATTAAATTTAATTCAAATACCATCTAAGTCAAACTCTGCATTATATTAAGGCACATTCATAAATTTGTCAGTGCAACCTTCTACATTTAAACTGTTATTGCTCAAATAATCAAATAAGACATATATTGTCTGATGACTTTTGTGACACAAGGGACACTTCTAAATTGCAAGCTCTACCACGCCACAATTACTCTGTGGTGTTTAAATTAGCGGTATTGGCAACTGAAAGGAAAACTGCTCCATTGTTTTGTTACGTTGAGGATCTAGAAACCACATTTGAATCTATCAACCATGCCTTATTGTGGCACAAGCTTAATGGATATGCCAACCCACCGTCTGAAGATGAATCATAGTTTGTGCTAGTTCAGTTGGGTGTCGATAAAAATTCGAAGTGCTAGGGGCCTGATTCACAAAGGTAAACTTACACTTATGTGTAAGTATACGTTTTTTCCCTATTCACAAAGGTATTTTATGAGAAGTATCTGTAGGACTGCAAAGTCTCCACACTCGGGGCAGAGACTCAGCACATAAAACAATAGGTAATTCCTATCTTTCTATATGCAAAGACTCCGCAGTCCTAAAGATGCTACTAATAAAATTCCTTTGTGAGTAGGAAAAAAACATAAACTTACACCGAAATATAAGTTTACCTTTGTGAATTGGGCCCTAAGTCAGTAACTAAAAGCGTCAAGGCTAGTCGAGCGGTATGGCAAGACTGCATTCTCTCACCCATCAGTTTAATTTGTTTATTGCCAATATCAAACTAGTTCCTAATGCAGTACTGAAGGAAAGTATCCTCTTGTCCATAATACAACAGCACTTTGGGCTTACATTTACCTAGACTCTGGAATGTGCTTATTCTCTTCCTGAGATCAGAATCCAACTACTTAAACTTTAATTGAACCTATTATTTAGGAGGAATATCAAGTGAAGCATTCAGGCATCATTCATTCATTCTGCCTGTTTAGACTCCAAACGCTTTCTCATGAGCAAAGTCTATTACCTCTGTCAAGCGCTTTGAAATAACAAAAAGGGATACACAACACGCTCTCCTTAATAAATAAGTCAATATTTTAATATGAACACAAATTGTAGCTCCCTCCACATCATAGAAAACAAAAATCTATCCAGACCTGATTCTTTGTCTCAACTTTTAATCACTGTATCACTCCCTCGTCATCAGACCTCTGATGCCAACATATCTGTACCTTTTTTTAAATTTTGGGTGATCCTACAATCAATTTTAGGGTTGAGCCTGCGTCATTTCGCTAAGCGAGACGCTTTAGGAATTAAAAAGGCTCAGAGCCCTGTCCACGTCACGTCAGTGTCTTTCATTGGCTCATGGGCTTGCCTGTTAGAATCCGCTTGATTTCATTAGTGGAAGGCATGCATACGTCATGCCTTTTCCAGTGGATAGCCCTCCTCGAGCGCATCGACCAAGAACAGAAAAACATGCGAGGCTCGCTGTTTTCCGTCCGGCTCGTGGACTACTTTTTCTCTATTTTCCCAGCGCGATCTCGCTTGGCAGAAGTCGAGCGCTTTACATAATATCGACCCTTTTACACAGTTAATTGCACTTTTTGCGGTTACGTACCTAATTACACTTTTGCTGATAGGTTTCATTATGAGTGAAAAGTCCGGTTAGGAGTTTACAACGCTATCAACTCTAACACGAGCAAACGCAAGACCAGTTGCATTGCAAATGCTTGTTTACTTTACTGCCCAATCTTGCTCATCATTGTTCACATCGGACCTTTTCCAAGCTTCCCACAGTCCACAATGGCATGTTGAGATTAATGAATATTCCATACTCAGCCAACAATCAATCCCCTCTTCACAATACTTCAGGAGGATCAAAATAAATAGGCCTTGAATACCCCAGTGCATACATAGTAAGCTGTGGAGCTCAATATTCCCCCTCCACAGGCATCTGTCGAGCTCACTGTCTTGATCTAAGGCAAGAGGAAAATCACCCTTTGTTAGAAAGGACTTTCAGTAATCCTTAGTTCCACAGAGAATGCCAACCGTGCCCCTAAATCATACTGGGCACCTGACCTGCAGACACTGGACACTTGATACGTCCTTTAGTCACACCCTGCCATCAGTTCTTGTGGGTAAGCCGATGGCCGTGTACAAATGACGGCACACAGTGTGGCCTTCAACAAGACATTTGCAGTCTACTGCCCCAAACATTTGATGCCATGCGCAGGAATCCAAGTGGGCTCCTTGCACAGGTCCTCACCTTTGACTATGTGCTACCCCCAGCCTCTTTCCCCTAAAAATCCATCAAACATGGGTCGAAGAGTTGCTCAGCTGGCCGTTACCAAGATGTGTGGCCGTTGGCTACCCCGTGTTTCCAGTACCCTGCAGTACAGGGCTCTGACATCAGACTTGCCCTGCACCCAGTACAACTGCCACGAAACCCATTGGACATAGTCTATGTTGATGCCTGTTAGTTGCCTTCACTGTCAATATTCATACATCCTCAGCCCACACTTTTAAACTTGCAGGTTTTAGCAAGGCAGATCTGGGTAAACCTTGAAAGATGTAAATTCTTTAAACGCATTCCGTCGGCATGTGGTCTGTGTGCACAGGTTGATAATTATGTGCCTTACAGCTACCCCGATCCTTCCCAAGTGTCTTCATCCACTTACTGTATATGTCCTTTACAGGCACACCTAATGCTGTTGAACTGTGTATAGATTGGTGATGGGAAAGGGCCCTCGAAAATGCCCCTGATTTCTGTGTAGCTTACACATAGCCCACTCTCTGTAAATCATTTCCCACATCAACTCACACACGCATGTGACAGCAGTGAGTCCCACATCAATCACTTTCCACTATTTATGTGTATTTCATCACTTACAACTGCTAATAGCAGGCTTCACACAGTCATGGAAAGTGGTACTGAAGGAAACAGAGTGAAGGACATGAGGCAAATTGTGACAAACAGCAAATTACCTACACAACAGCATAGCAGAGATATATTTGCATGTGTACTGGGGGTATTGGGAAGCACGTAGTAGAGCAGCGCTTTAATACTAGACGTGGTAAATGATGACGTAACGGACAGTGTTCTAAATAGAATTCATAAGCTATTTTCCGAATTCGAATACTATTACGTCAAAAAAGTGTGATTTGGTGTGATCACTGACATTTTCGATTGCCTCGACGTTGCATCAAGGAAAATTAAGTGTGGGTGGTTTTTGGGATTTTGTGGTAGTCTTGTCGAGTTTCCTAGTTTGTTGTCTGCTGCGTGTGGGTATTTTGCGGTGCTGTGGTGGTAAGTTCCCTAGTATGGTTTTTGATAGTCTTGTGTTTTTCCATGTCTGTTAATGATATGTTTGGTCCTGTGCACAATGTGATGTCATCAGGGTCCTAGAAGGTGGGTCTATGAGTCTCAGTAGAGGATTGCTCAAGTGCGCTACCTGACTTTTGACATCTACGTATGTACACACTAAGGCGGTCATTCTGACCTTGGCGGACGGCGGAGGCCGTCCGCCAAGGTACCGCCGTCAGAACACCGCACCGCGGTCGAAAGACCGCGGCGGTGATTCTGACATTTGCCCTGGGCTGGCGGGCGGCCGCCAAAAGGCCGCCCGCCAGCCCAGGGCAAATCAACCTTCCCACTAGGATGCCGGCTCAGAATTGAGCCGGCGGAGTGGGAAGGTGCGACGGGTGCAGTTGCACCCGTCGCGTATTTCAGTGTCTGCAAAGCAGACACTGAAATACTTTGCGGGGCCCTCTTACAGGGGCCCCTGCAGTGCCCATGCCATTGGCATGGGCACTGCAGGGGCCCCGCGGCACCCCCTACCGCCATCCTGTTCATGGCGGGAGAGCCGCCATGAACAGGATGGCGGTAGGGGGTGTCTGAATCCCCATGGCGGCGGAGCGCTCTCCGCCGCCATGGAGGATTCAGACGGGCAGCGGAAAGTCGGCGGTACCCCGCCGGCTTTCCGCTTCTGGCCGCGGCTGTACCGCCGCAGTCAGAATGCCCGGCGGAGCACCGCCAGCCTGTTGGGGGTGCTACCGCCGACCTCCGCCCTGGCGGTAATTACCGCCAGAGTGAGAATCAGGGCCTAAGTGTAAATATACCACCTCATCTCCAGGGTATCTCCACCCTATCTCCAGGCCACATTGATGAATTGTGCTCACCACAGGCATCACTAAAGCACAAATTCCATCACGCGGTCACAAAATGAATAAGGAGGACCGTGGTCTTGTTTAGTAAATAAGTTTCATGATTGAACAACGTATCTTGCACACGTGACCAGCTTTCTGTTTTTTCTTCGTGACGGAGATCCTCCCAGGAAGGATATAAATCCTGTTCGTACTGTGCTTGGTTTGAAGAATATTTGTGGGAAACAGACTGCAGTCAATAATAGATCTGAATATTTATTGGGTGTTGGGATGAGGATGCCCCCTGCATGACTCTTAAGAGCGTGCACCACTAACCCACGCGGCGAGTAGCAGGTATTTTTGATACTTTATCTTTTGCCTTTGCACACACAATAAACATGTGTTTCCTGAGGCCCCACTGTGTAATAGATTGTGACTAATAGCGTGGTTCTGTGGGCTGGGACGGCACACCATGTGTATCCTCCTTTATCGAGCGGGGCTACCCCCGTCCATCGGGCTGCAGCAGACCGGCAGGTTCCATCCAGTTGTTAATAGGGCAGGGCAAGCCTTCTTACCCATAACCTGCGCAGGGAGAGATGCCGACTGGCTTTCTACCTCTAGACACTCCCTTGCTACCGGGTCCTTCCCTGCACCCAGTTGTGTGTGGATGTTGCATGCGTATGTAACAGAATGAGTAAGGAACATGTCATTATTGACTGGTGACATCGCAGAATTAATTTTAGATTTCCTCAGTGGGTATGGTGTACAAAATTGAGGATGAAGGTATCCTGACATGCTGCGCTCTTTCAATACATTCCTCAACCCCTTGTTATAAGCCAGGCTCTAGGGTGTGAAGGACAGGGCAAATCTCTCAGAAATTCATGTCCTGGTCGTTGGCTCTTCTTGAGGTGTTACCTCATTAGGTTAATAGGTATTAAGTGGGTCTCTGTTCCAGGTTTCCCCACTCCTTCCTCCTGCAGACACTTGAAGACACAGACTGCTGCTGACCCATCTGGAGTGAATATGCAAAAGCAGCAGAACCACCTGAAACCAGTCCCAGAACTGTGCCTGGAGAATAAATAAACCATTTCTGGAAACAGATTTTAAGAATGGTGCAGAAACACCAAGTTAGTCTTCCAAAGACTTCATTATGACGATCTCTCAAGAGGCACTCATGCAGGTTGTTGAAGAAACATCTGTGATCGAAGGCTGGTGTTTCTTACAGCCTTCCTGCCTGGAAGAAGAGAAACTGAATATAGGAAGGACAGAACAAATATAGCAAGCAAATCCTGTACTGCATAGTACTGCAAAAACCTTTGGTGAGCCCCTGCAACACTTTTCTCTGCATGTTTGTCCCTGGCTGTCCCCAACTCTTCCAGGCCTTCTTCCCTGGCTTGGAAGAGTTCAGCAGATTTGCTACTCTGGGCTGAGACTCTATATATAAGGAGCAGGGAGGTTTCTGTGAGACATGCACTTAACTCGACCATGACATCAACAAGTTCAACAACTGGATTAAGAATTGCATGGGCTCCCTCCACTCATCAAACCCAACAACCATAGTAGATTACACAAGCAGGCCAACTGGTACACAGAAGACCCCCAAGACACCAATCAGCATTGTAAACAGCTACAAAGGAAATGGAAAGCCAGCAGAAACACCACAGAGAGAACTACCTACAAGGCTGCAGTCAGATGCTATCACCAGCAAATTAAAGACACCAAGATAAAAGCACTAGTGGACAGCATCGAATGAAGCTCCAACAGGTGCAAGGAGATCTTGTTTGTCAAGGGTTTCACCTCACCCTCAGCCACTGTCAACAACATTGCTGCCTCCAAACAACTCTGCGACAATCTATCAAACGTCTTCCACAGCAAAATAGAAAACATCTACAGCAACTTTGCACACCAACCCACCCCCAAAGAACTCACTGCTTACCTACCCACCAACAATCAAGATAGACACCTGATCAAATAGGCAACCCTCACCAGAAACAACACAATGGCAATTATGCGGACCATCTATTCAAGGGCCCCAGTGAAACTATGCCCATTCCACATCTATAACCTGAGAACATCATCAATATGCACCACCTTGACCCACATCATCAACACCTCTATCATACCTGCCACTTTCCAGGATGAATGGATACTTGTAGAAATCAACACCCTCCTGAAGAAGCCCGCAGCAGACCCAAATCAACTGAGCAACTTCTAACCAATCTCCCTGCTTCCCTATCCTGCCAAAGCGATTGAGAAGGCCATCAACAAGCAACTCACAACCCACTTCAAGCTTCACCATCTTCTAAATAACCCTCAATCAGGATTCAGAAAGAGCCACAGCACCAAAACAGCACTCATCGTGACTCATCATGACTACCAATTAAATTTGAAATCATCCAAAGAGAAACAGCGCCCTCATCCTGCTTGACCTCTCTGCAGCCTTTGGCACTGCCTCCCACAACGACCTCATCAGAGGACTCCACGCAGATGGCCAGGGGCTCCACAGCCATCACAAAGAGTAAAGGTGAGAGGGGATGCCATGCTCAACTGGAAATGCGGCTGATATGTAACACCCCAGTCAAATCCGCGAGAGAGGTTTATTGTACAATGGTCAGCTATATTCGAGGAGACGCCTGCCAATGCACATCCGTATCAGGACTTGGCACAAGTAGCTCCAGTCCCGAGAGTTAAAAGCCTTCTCTAGGCCAGGACCAGCCACACAGCAAATGGGAAATGCCCCTGTACCCTGTCCTGGACATGAAAGAGGTGACAAAGATTGTGAGAGGCAGTACGTCCAGGGACAAATCCGGATCTGGTCTGAACGAAAGAGTCCCGGAAGGGTCTGGGCATAACTTGTGGATTGGATCGTTCCTAATATCTTGTAGTCCACCGCTAGTATAGCAATTGGGTGGTAAGAGGATGCACAGGTGGGGTTGTGGCTTGGTTTGAGTAAAGAGACCAGGAGGGATTCCTGGAGTGAGGCCATCAGTTTTTCCAGCTCCAAGGCTGCATTGTACATGGCGGTGAGTCTGGGTGCTGAACTACTGGCAAAGGTGCTGTAGTATTCTATAGGGAGACAGACAAAGACTGGTGTTTTATTCCTGCCCAGGTCTAGGATTGCCTGCTTGACGCCTGCCAGTGTTATTACTGTGTCTAACATATCATGGAGGGCAGTGACAATGACTGGTAGAGGAAGGTGCGCTAGAAACAGAGCCTCAGCTGCCTCAGGGCGAGCCAGAGGTGCTCTGCATGTGTGAATAGTATCCATAGAATTCAAGGAGTATGTCATGCTGCGTATTGAGCGTCGTGCCCGCAGGGGAGGTTAAGACCAGGATAGGGGCTTCTCTTGGTGAATCAACCAGACGAGAAGCCAACCTGATTTATCACCGTACATATGTACCTTAGCTACATATGTGGCAAAGGTGAAGTGTCGTAGGTGCGCTAAAAGGGCTGCATGTTGGCATTTAGCCTCAGGTAATGTGGGGCAATGGGAAGCAGTGCATTCAGCATCATGCTTGTAAGGAAATGGCTCCCTGTTGCAGTTACCCCCCCCTTTTTGCCTGATACTGATGCTGACTTGACTGAGAAGTGTGCTTGGACCCTGCTAACAAGGCCCCAGCACCAGTGTTCTTTCACCTAAAATGTACCATTGTCTCCACAATTGGCACAACCCTGGCACCCAGGTAAGTCCCTTGTAACTGGTACCCCTGGTACCAAGGGCCCTGATGCCAGGGAAGGTCTCTAAGGGCTGCAGCATGTTTTATGCCACCCTAGGGACCCCTCACTCAGCACAGACACACTGTTTGCCAGCTTGTGTGTGCTGGTGGGGAGAAAATGACTAAGTCGACATGGCACTCCCCTTAGGGTGCCATGCCAACCTCACACTGCCTATGGCATAGGTAAGTCACCCCTCTAACAGGCCTTACAGCCCTAAGGCAGGGTGCACTGTACCACAGGTGAGGGCATAGGTGCATGAGCACTATGCCCCTACAGTGTCTAAGCAAAACCTTAGACATTGTAAGTGCAGGGTAGCCATAACAGCATATGGTCTGGGATTCTGTCAAAAACGAACTCCACAGCTCCATAATGGCTACACTGAATACTGGGAAGTTTGGTATTAAACTTCTCAGAATAATAAACCCACACTGATGCCAGTGTTGGATTTATTAAAAAATGCACACAGAGGGCATCTTAGAGATGCCCCCTGTATTTTACCCAATTGTTCAGTGCAGGACTGACTGGTCTGTGCCAGCCTGCTGCTGAGAGACGAGTTTCTGACCCCATGTGGTGAGGGCCTTTGTGCTCTCTGAGGACAGAAACAAAGGCCTGCTCTGGGTGGAGGTGCTTCACACCTCCCCCCGCAGGAACTGTAACACCTAGCATTGAGCCTCAAAGGCTCAGGCTTTGTGTTACAATGCCCCAGGGCACTCCAGCTAGTGGAGATGCCCGCCCCCTGAACACAGCCCCCACTTTTGGCGGCAAGTTCAGGAGAGATAATAAGAAAAACAAGGAGAACTCACTGGCCAGTCAGGACAGCCCCTAAGGTGTCCTGAGCTGAGGTGACTCTGACTTTTAGAAATCCTCCATCTTGCAGATGGAGGATTCCCCCAATAGGATTAGGGATGTGCCCCCCTCCCCTTAGGGAGGAGGCACAAAGAGGGTATAGCCACCCTCAGGGCTAGTAGCCATTGGCTATTAACCCTCCAGACCTAAACACACCCCTAAATTCAGTATTTAGGGGCACCCCAGAACCTAGAAACTCAGATTCCTGCAACCTAAGAAGAAGAGGACTGCTAAGCTGAAAAACCCTGCAGAGAAGACGGAGACACCAACTGCTTTGGCCACAGCTCTACCGGCCTGTCTCCCCACTTCTAAAGACACTGCTCCAGCGACGCTCTCCCCAGGGACCAGCGACCTCTGAATCCTCAGAGGACTGCCCTGCTCTAGAAGGACCAAGAACTCCAGAGGACAGCGGCTCTGTTCATCCAAGACTGCAACTTTGTTTCAAAGGAGCAACTTTAAAACAACTGCGTTTCCCGCCGGAAGCGTGAGACTTACCACTCTGCACCCGGCGCCCCCGGTTCGACTTGTGGAGAAACAACACTTCAGGGAGGACTCCACGGCGACTACAAGACCATGAGTAACCAGAGTTGCCCCCCCTGAGCCCCTACAGCGATGCCTGCAGAGGGAATCCCGAGGCTCCCCCTGACCGCGACTGCCTGCTTCCCAGATCCCGACGCCTGGTAAAGACTCTGCACCCGCAGCCCCCAGGACCTGAAAGATCGGAACTCCAGTGCAGGAGTGACCCCCAGGAGGCCCTCTCCCTTGCCCAGGTGGTGGCTTCCCCGAGGAGCCCCCCCCTTGCCTGCCTGCATCGCTGAAGAAACCCCTTGGTCTCCCATTGGTTTCTATTGGAAACCCGACGCGTGTTTGCACACTGCACCCGGCCGCCCACGTGCTGCTGAGGGTGTACTTTCTGTGTTAACTTGTATCCCCCCCGGGACCCTACAAAACCCCCCTGGTCTGCCTTCCGAAGACGCAGGTACTTACCTGCTGGCAGACTGGAACCGGGGCACCCCCTTTTCCATTGAAGCCTATGCGTTTTGGGCACCACTTTAAACTCTGCACCTGACCGGCTCTGAGCTGCTGGTGTGGTAACTTTGGGGTTGCTCTGAACCCCCAACGGTGGGCTACCTTGGACCCAAACCTGAACCCCGTAGGTGGTTTACTTACCTGCAAAAACTAACTAACTCTTACTCCCCCCAGGAACTGTTGAAAATTGCACTGTGTCTAGTTTTAAAATAGCTATATTTGATTTATTTGAAAACTGTGTATGCTATTTTGATGATTTAAAGTTCCTAAAGTACCTATCTGCAATACCTTTCATTTGAAGTATTACATGTAAAATCTGAACCTGTGGTTCTTAAAATAAACTAAGAAAATATATTTTTCTATACAAAAACCTATTGGCCTGGAATTGTCTCTGAGTGTGTGTTCCTCATTTATTGCCTGTGTGTGTACAACAAATGCTTAACACTACTCCTTTGATAAGCCTACTGCTTGACCACACTACCACAAAATAGAGCATTAGTATTATCTCTTTTTGCCACTATCGTACCTCTAAGGGGAACCCTGTGACTCTGTGCATACTATTCCTTACTTTGAAATAGTGCATACAGAGCCAACTTCCTACAATGCTCCAAGGCCGGGAGCTATTGTCCGGGTGCCCACTGTTTCCTGAATGCAATTACCGTGGGTGACTACTTTGAAAGTGCACCATAAAAGAAGCTTATTAGATGGCGAACCCTCGTTCTCTGTGAAATAACTGCGTATATGTGTTTCTTGGATCTCCCAGGCAGTTGTGGCGTAGGTGCTGCATAGGGGCCGGCATCGTGGTCGGATACCATGCAGTCCAGATAATCCACTGATTGAAACTAGGGCAATCGGGCAAACCCAAATTGTGGCTCCTCTCGCGCATGCAAAATACATTGTAGCATATATGGGGTCATACCAGCACTTCTGAAGTTGGGGTAACTCCCATAATTGTAGTATGCATTTCCTGAAGGAAGATGATGTGCAACTGCTGTCTTCTGAGGTAAGAATATATGGAGGATCGCTTTCATGCAGTGTGCGTGTCTCTGATGTTGAGTGTATGAAGTGTAGTGGTGGTTGGAGATGTCATTCCTGTGAAGTGTGGGGAGGTGCCTTCTCAGGGAGGAGGGAGTAAAAGGCAAGTCCTGCCCTGCCCTGGACCCTTTTTCTCTGTACCAGACAGATATAGCAAGCCTAAGTTGTCCGCTTTCTTGGTGTGTGAATAAGGGGTAAGGGGCATGCTGGGATCTATGAACTAAGGGGAACAAGCAGAGCCTACCACAATAGGCGGTACACCAAAACTGCTTGTCAATAAGCAAAGCTTGCAATACATGGGGGGTGGGGGAGTGCAGTCCACCCCATGTATTGACAGTGTACACGGCCTAGGCCCAGCAGAATGGGTGCAATGTAGTAGAGCAGTGACATTCTCGGTCTGACTGCCTGTGAGTACTGATCAAGTATATGTAAGCCATAGGGGGAGAAAATTAATCTGAGAAATGGAGTGACTGTTGAGCCTGTAACGTGGCCATATGCTGAAAGGAGGAAAGTATGCAGTGGGACATATTCTATGAACATTGCATTAGGAAGGCATGAGCATTTAACAGTCATAGTAGGGGGTTTTGGGGTAAGGAGGTCAGTCAGATAATATCTTCTGCCATCTGTGGCATCACCAGAGGTAGAGGAGGTGTAGTTTATGTGACGGCTGGGGAGAGTCTGACTCACCATCCGAGGAGAATAAGTGTGGGCCGCTGTCTAGGTCCGATGGGCCAGCCTCGGCATTCAGGTTGGTTGCAGCTTTGAGGGCCTGCCAACGTTCTGCTATGATTTGTTCGAGTGATGGGAACTAGCGAGGTGAGGGATTTGAGGAAAGGGCTCTTTTGAGAACTGTTCCAGCGTTTCTGGCTGGGTCTTGGAGGCTGAGATGATCTCTTCACAGTGTTTGGTAGGAAGGTGCCTGAGTGATGGTCTACCCAGTCCCATACATCTTAGGGGTCAGTAAAGAAGTGTGAGTTGCCTTGGTCCAGTATTTTGAGGAGAGTGGGGAAGAGTAATAAGTATTGAACCCCCATTTGGTGGAGTTACTGTTTCATTCCTAGAAAGGTAGCACATTGTCATTGCACAGCGATTGTATGGGCTGGGAGGAGCATAATGTTTTTGTCTTGAAGACTTGGAGGGGGCGCCTACAAAATGGCATTTTGATCCCAGAGGTGCAGTAGTTTAGCGTGCACAAGATGGGGCAGTGTACCCAGTGGAGAGCAGTGGGCGAGGGCTCGGTGCCCTAAGGAAGCTCAATTCTGTGACCATAGACCCCAAGGCAGTTTCAATGGACTTCTAGGAGCTCTCAATGGCTGCGAGTACTTGGTCCAGTTTATAGCGGAAGGTCTCTGGAGGATTGCCCATGGCGCCCATCTGATGGGGGGTGATATAGTAGATGGGAGGTCAGGAACCACTAGCTTGGATCCTGGTGCATTGTCCTCTGGATGGCTCATAATCAGTGGTGCTAGGGGTAGGTAATTCTCCATCTTCAGGCCGTGGTGGCAAGGGCCCCCTCGGTAGGGGATTCTGGCTGTGGTTCTCAGCTGGCACAAGTCAAGTCACGCAGTATACTCTGGGGGGAGTATGGTACACCTTGAGCACTCTCTCGGAAGTCAGACCCAGGTAAGGGGAGGATGAAGGGCAAGGGCGTCTTTCAAATAACCAAATCTGGGTCCATGCCGTGCCCCTAAATGGGCAGAGAATTGTGCGCTGCCGGGTGTTTCCCCCCCAGTAGGACCTGGGTTGTAACACTTACCCAGCACTCCATTGGGTGGGGGGCTCATCTATCGCCCCAGGCCACTACGAACTTCCTATCTGAGCCAGTACGAGGGGTCAGATGAGATACGTCATGGTTGGCGTCCCTGTGGTGGTGTTATGGGGCTTTGCCCTTCAGGGTGCAGGTGAGTGCAACATGCTGCTTTCCTGATGCCAGCATTGGTAGCCACCCATGTTGCAACCAAGACGTAATAGGTAGGGGGAAAAAATAAAAAAGGGGAAGCCCTCCTTGCAGCAGCGGTCCCAGCAATGCGAGGAGGCAATCAATTAAATGCAGGGGCCTCACATTTGGGAGCAAGGTCGCCACGGTCTGGAACTAGGCAGCATTAATGGTGGCGAGGTAGCAGGAGTGCTTCCCTGTTTATGTGGCCATACCTGGGGGGTGGTGGATACATCTAGAGGCCTGATGGGGGCTGGCAGAGTCATGATGGTCCCAGGCAAGAGCAGGCAAGGTTGCAGCCCGGTGGCGCAATAGCTGGATTCCTCGTCCCCGTTTATAGGCCCACAACCTGCTCTGTCTCCCTGGGGGTATCAGGGACCCGCAAGCAAGCCATGTCAAGTGCCACAGTAGTTAGGCATTCTCCTTCTATGAGGCTGGTCTGACACTGGGAGGCCAAGCGGCGTGGCTGCCAACAATAGTGCAAGTCAGTGTGGATGACATTGGTAAGGGGAGCACTTTGATGACCACGGGCCACAGCCAGAATCTGTAATAATACTGTTTGCCTCCCTGGGGACCTATCTTTTGCACTGGCCCTGGCTTGCCCACACTACACTCTAACTGTGTGCTCCTATGACCCCTCAGCAGCTTGTAAAGCAGACAACACTGACCTGAAAAGGGGGCACCCATTGGCAACCGGAGGCCCCCCACCAGACTGAGCTGTGACTCTGACTGCCACTATAAGTCCTGCTTCATTTCTCAGCCTTAGATGACCTGTTTTGTGCCCTGCCTCTTCATTTCTGAGTCCCCAGAATACCTGATGAGTGGGCACTTTTGTGTTGGATATTTCTAGGTCCATGCTTTGTTGTGAGATGTGGACACGGGGCACTGCGGTCGCTCGTCCCTAGTGTGGCCCTCACCCTGCTCGCCCAGAACTGGGTACCTAGTTGGCAGCAGATACAGGAGTTGCTGCAGGACTGCATAAAGGCCATGGTCCCCAGAGACCACGGTCTATGCTCCTCACTATGACATGACAGCAGTGGCATCACTCATTGCTAATACTCCACTGTCACTAGTGGGCCCTTCGGTATATACCTACCTAAATGACTACCTGTGGTGAGCTGGACTGAGTTTTTCCTCTGCTTTTTCCTCTGCTTTGGGGCATAGTGACATCCAGGGGGGACGTGCATTGTGAGACCCACCTGTCTTGACCCATAATGACAGTTGCTCTCTCTGTTCACTTCATTTGTTCAACTTCTCATCATGCCACGTGCTGCACCACCACTGTTTCTCCAGTGGACACTGGTTTGCCAACAAACCAGTGAAGGTCACACAAGATAAATTGGAATTTATTCTTCTGGCTATCAAGGACTCAAAAGACACCCTTGAACAATAAATTGACACAGTGGTAGTGGACCTTGGCTGCCTCCGGGCTGACCATCGTAAATTGGGGGAAGGATTACTGCCACTGAAATCACCATGCAGGAACTTGTTCCCAAAACCACAGACCTATCCATATGGCTGGAAGACATGATAGGGCATGTATGTGTCCATGCGGCCCAGACTGAAAACTCTGAGGGCCATACCTGTAGAAACAACATAGGAGTGTTGGGTGCACCTGAGAAGGCAAAGGATGACAATGTGGTGGCCTTCCTGGAGACCTGGCTATGGGAGAAAGTGGAACCAGAAGGCTTGTCCCCCATCTTCATGCTTGAAAAAGCCCTCAGGATTCCAGCCTGCCCACTGCCCCGTACCAGACCACTCCGGCCTATAGTGGCACATCTTCTTCACTACAGAGATAGGACCACATTTTTAAATGCACCAAAACTCTTGGGGAACTGACGCTGGATAACAGCCGTGTTCTCCTGCTTCCTGACTTCACTGTCGCTGTTCAGAAGCAGAGGGTCTCATTCTTGGAGGCGAAATGCAAGCTTAGGGACCTTGGTATCCAGTATGCTATGCTCTACCCTACCAGGGTGCGGGTTGTCACCAATCAGGGCATGAAATTCTTCTTAGAGACAGAGGAGGTGTAGGACTGGCTTGACTTACATCTGGAGGTGAGAGGTCACAGCCAACATACTAGGAATAGACCCCAGAACATCCAGTGAAGGAGTGGGGCTCGCTCTTCTGACCAGGTGCACAAAGATTATTAGCATGCCTTGGAGTCAGCTGCCAAATGTACAGTCTCCAGCCCAGTTCATCACTCTCCAGAAGAGTGAAATACATCCACTGGCCCTGACGCAGGATTGGAGTCTGATTCCACACTGAACTCTTACCGGAGCTGGGACTTGCGTGAGGTCATGTCACAGACTGCGGAAACCATCCGCTGATAACCTGTTCCTTCGACATTATGTTTCCACGTACTCTTTATGCTTCCATGCTTTGCCTCTTTCCTGGTCTCTTATTTTCCTGTCTTTTTGTTTATTGTTTTGTATGATTCAAATATTGTTATCTATATTTTTGCAGTGGGTTGGGTGGGGGATTCTCCCCCTACTTCCCTCACTGTACCTTTTACAAGACCTGGCTGGGTCATTGCTATTTCCTTCATTCAGGATTTAGGGTGGGGGTAATGGATTGGGGCTCTCTTCCCCTCTTCGGGAAGCTATGCCTTGTTTATACCACCCTTCCACTCGGTTCATATTTGCATCTCTGGCCTACAGAATTGTTTAGCTAATTGTCGCTATTTGTAGTTTGGATGGGGGGTTGTTGCCTTACTTTCCTGGAGTGGGGGTATTGGTTTATTTTTTTTAGTTTCTAGGCACCTCTGACTGGTCTATTCCACTTCCACCCTGCCTGGTTGCGACTGCGTGGCCCTTTACCTATGCTTGCTGCTCCTTTAGGAGCATATAGTAATTTGTTATTCTTTGATGGGGGATGATCATTGTATTTACAAATTCTTTAGCTGGAATGTCAGGGGCTTCCACAATATGACTAAGTGATATACGGTATTCCCATACTTGAAGTGCAGGGGAATACATGTGACCCTCCTACAGGAAACTCATCTGAATGTTCAGGAGGAGGCTACGCTCTGTAGGAGATGTCAGGGTGTACCACATACTCAGATTTGCACAGAGGACATTGATACGGGTGAAACATGGGTCCTGTTTCAGCTCACTAATAGGGTGGTTGATACGGAGGGGCAGTATTCAGTCTTAATGGGTCTTTTGGATGGCTGTGACATTTCTTTCAGTCATTTATACGCATCTAACACAGACCAGGCTCTATTTCTTGATGGTCTGTCCCGGTGCTATCCCCTCTACTGCCACAGGCGCTTATTATCAAAGGGGACTTCAATTATATTGCCAATATCGACTTGGATCAGTCCCATCCTCCTCCCCTGTGATTCTCCCACAGGCCGATTGGCTTGGAAGTTTGCTACCTGGCAGGACCATTGGGGCCTAATAGTCGGATGGTAATACTGCCACCCTATGGAGTGAGATTACTCCTTTCACTCGACTGTATACCCTCTACATGTATGCGTAGCCACCTTTCTTTGATCCCAGGACATACTCTGGACTATATTTCCCACTGAAAATCTCACACGCGCGATCTCCAATCAAAAGCCCCTATAAATGTCACCCCAATGTTGAGGAGCGCACACCTACATCCCTAGCTGAGGGCTGAAGGCGGCGAGCTTGGAGGACCCCATGTTCCACAACCTGATCCACAAGGGCATTCAGAACTACTTTGATGAGAACGCTGGTAAAGCTACCTCCCCACTTGTAGAGTGGCAAGCCATTAAAGTGGTCATTAGGGGGCATTGCTTGTCTGAATCTGCAGGAATCCAGAAATCCATTTTGCAGGGTGTTGTAGTAAATGAATGAGCATTTCAAGATCAAGAACGCCGATGCCCAGACCACCTGGACCTACAGCAAGAACTGCTGGAGGGTAAAGAGAGGGTGGCAGAGCATGTGGAATGTCTCTCCTGCTTCGATCACAAAACTTACATGGGCAAGACACACACTGAAGAGGACAAATCTGGCCCACTGTTGGCCTGACTGGCCTGGCGAGAGTGATTCCAGAATTGCGAGTCGCCATGAGATTGCAATGTTGATGAGTGGCTTGCCACTCTCCCGACGGGTGAGCTGCATAAGAAAATGTGGAGGCATTGGGGGGGACAGCACTGAGGGGGAGATCAGCGCTGAGATCCGACGCATGGCCCGTGGGAAGGTACCAGGAACAGAGTTTTACATCACATACACTGACATTCTTGCCCCGTCTCGCGGACTTTACACAAACACACACTCATTATCAGGGCACTGTACCCCACATTGTGTGAGGCCCGTATTGTCCCTCTTCTTTAACCTGGGAAAGCTGTCACTGATGTGTCCACTTATTGACACTTGTCTATGTTAAACGTGGATTCCAAAATTCTTAGCGGTGTGCATGCCTGCTCCCTCACATGGCTGGGTTGATCCACCCTGATCAATCCGGGTTTACATCTGGCCAATGAAGGGCCCTCAATATCAGGCAGCTTCTGGCAGTTCTCAGAGAGGGCACAAAACTCCCAAGATGGGTGGGGTGCATGTTTATAGACATAGAGCTAGCTCCATGCGGCCATGCTTCTGGTGGGGTTTGTGTCCTGGACCTTTTCACTCTATACAGACCCTGTGGACAGGATATACACCGGAATCATGATCTGTGACCAATCTGTGGTTGGCCGAGTACCCAAAAGGGATGCCTACTGTCCTCATTACTTTTTGCCCTTGCTGTGGGACCATTGGTGTGCTGGGCATGTAGTGCCCTACCCTTTTCAGGTATGCTCATCAGTGAGATGACTCATTATGTCTCCCTCTGTGCAGATGACAAGGTATTCTTCCTTCATGATCTGTGTTCAGAACCACCGAAGGCGGCCTGCCTCCTCTCTACCTTCGGACAGGCTTCCGGCCTCAAGGTGAATTGGCTGAAAACCAACCTGTTCTCAATGCGCAATGATGAGGAGGAGCCACCGGATCTGGAGGGGATGTGCTGGGAGCCGACAGTGGTGCACTATTTAAGCTTGAGAGTATAGCGATCCATCTCTGATCTCCTAGAGGGCAACATAGGTGCGGCAGTCACCACGTCAAAGGGTGGTATTCTGGAAAACCTTGCTCCTATCTGTGGCGGGCCCCATTAGGGTGGTCAAGATAGTGGCTTCAGCCCGCCTCTTATACTTCTTCACAGTGCTCCTCTGGTGATTCCGTGGACCACATTCCGGGATCTCGATTCTATCCTCATTGACCTTATTTGGAACAAGGGTCAGCGACCTGGACTCAATTTCAGTGCGTAACATCGGGTGGTGGGATGAATGCCCTTTAGATCTACCTGTACCACCTTAACAGCTCAACGGCAGTAGTGTGCAGGCTGGTTTCCAGGATGGGATGTCCCTGGATTGTTACAATTGCCAGAACATCCTAACCCACAACAACTTTGGACCCCGATGCTTTACCGGACATGTGACATCCATAAAGGTCGCCATGACTTAACAGTCTTCCGGGCATGCTGAATTTGCATTCTTACTAGGGCGAGTATGCGATTGCAATTACCTGAATTTGCCGCTATGGGCACTACTTACCCAATTGCAGGGTACTGAGGAAAGACGCTTGCTAGAATGGGGGACTGCAGGAGTGGACAAGTTCGGACATTGTATGCTGATGGATTGCTGTGGTCATTTAATGTCTTGTGCACAGTCTATGATATTCCAGATAATCCAGCAGGACTGTTTGTGCTATGTGCACCCTGATGGTGGCTATACATAGTTGGGACCAGCGCGGGATTGAACCCAGACCCCTCCCTAGCTGTTGCTTCCTTTGTGACACCTCCAATCTCTGTCACCTTGTTTTGGATCTTTATGTGGCCCTAAGAGATGATGGCCCTCATTATGACCCTGGCGGACGGCGTTATTTTGGAGAAAGGTACTGCCAATAGGCTGGCGGTACCTTTCTCCAAAATATGACATTGGCGGTTTGGCTCAAGCCAAACCGCCAATGTACCACTCCATCTGCCAGGGAGGTAACAGCCGCCGTGCTGGAGACTTCAATCTCTAGCCAGGCAGCCATCACAATCCCACCCTCGGGATTTTAACCCTGCCTACCGCCATGGTTTTTGTGGCAAACTTACTGCCACAAAAACCATGGGGGTGGGCACTATCAGTGCCAGGGAATTCGTTCCCTGGCACTGATAGGGGTCTTTCCCACCCCCCTCCCCAGAGTCCCCCCACACTCCCGACTCACCCACGACATACACACACCTACACGCACAGACACACACACGCATTCACCCACGCATACCCACATTCACCCACGCCTGCATACATTCATACACACACACAGCAACACACACTGACAAACATACAAGCACACGCATTCACACAACACAACATACACGCACACTCACACCCACACCCATACCTGCACGCATGCATTCTACACACCTCATGCCTGCATGCAGGCATACATTGACAGTCACACACACACACCCCCCACAAACACAACAATCCCCCCCCCCCTCCACTGTCGGAGAACCCGACTTACCTGCTTGCAGGGAGTCCTCCAGCAGGATGTGTCATGATACGGTCAGCGGTGTTCTACTGGCGTGGCACTGCTGCACCTTACCGCCGTCCGCCGCCACGACCATAGCCAGAATTCCACCAGCCTTCTGGAGAAATTCCGGCTATGGTCATAATTTGGCAGACAGTAGGTAGCCACGGTGACGGTTTTTTGGAGGCCGTCGCCGTGGGGGTAGGCGGGATTTACCTCCAGGGTATTAATGACACCCAATGTCTGTTCCCCCCCTTTCATTGCAGTAGGATCATTGGGAAGATGATGTAGGAGACCACATTTTGGATGGGGTTTGGGCCACTATATAGGAAGCGGCACACAAAATTTCCCACAATGCTCGCTGATCCACTTCTATGACCTTCATCGAGCGTACCTCACACCTTTGAAGCTTAGAATATATTTTACCCCGATGTCACCTTACTGCCCATATTGCTGAGCCATCTCTGGAGACATCCTTCATGTGTTATGGGGGGTGACCCCACTTAACCTTCTACTGGTCTGAGTTGGTGCGCCTATTGGCAGAGGCCACTGACCATGCCCTGACTCCTTTTCCCCAATTTTGTCTTCCAAGCATCAACCCTTTCTTTGCTAAATATATAGTTACTAACGGCTTCACTGACCTAGCCTTGGTGTAAGCTAAATGTAAAATCACTATGCTATGGAAATACGATGAGGGTCTGCGGACCAAAAGTTAGCAGGCAGGCATGATATGGTGGGTGACCTGGGAGGGCATCACTCTGCTCAACGAAGCACTCCAGGGCAGGCACCCCTTAGAACAAGTGAGATCTTGGGATGTAATTCTGGCAGACTTCCAAGGGGATGAGACTGAGAGTACAGATGAGACTTCCAGCTAAATATATCTCACTGGCTGCGTTCCTCCTGCCAGATCCTTCTTGACCTGCATTTGAGTCCCCAATTATGCTTGTGGAACTACTGATTTACTAATATACTCCATAGTTGGACTCTGCCACTGCCATGCTGTGCTCCCAATGCAAACCTCCTTTTCGTCATCACCGCCTGATTCCTTATCTTCATATGTGAGGGAGGCATGCTGCAGGTGAGGGGAGGTGGGGCTGGGTATTTTTTTTTGCTCATTTTGTATTCATTTATCTTTCTATGCCTAATCAACCTCTCCTGGAAGATGCCAATCTATTGACCACTAGACTTTTCGTCAACATGCACCCATTTTTACTTGCTATTGTGATTTCCTTTCCTCTTTGCACTTCTGGCTTTTGCTATTCCTGGCAGTGAATGCTCCTTTTAATGGAATGATATACGATGTCAGTGCATTGATATATACACTTGAAAGTGTAGCTTTATTGTGTTTTTCTATTTCAATAAAACTCTGTTTAAAAAATAATAATTCAGTTCATCAAGATGGCAAGTTCTTTATTCAGTCCTTAGATACATGTGAGCTGTAATGTAGATTCTTCAAAAGACCTTTATCAAGCCTTGGCTGTACTTTTGCATTGAAGAATAAACAAGTTTTGAAGACTTTAAATTAGAACATTGGAATGTCGAGAGCTCCACTGAAAACAATGGAGTGCTCCTGGCTTCTAAAGTAGCGCCAACATTCTAACTTTGTCAGATTCACAGCTGTTGCTGTGAACAAAGGCCTCATGGAGCCCGAGGGGATTATGTGCATTACTCCTATCCTATGGCTCATGTGTATCTATGGACTGAAGGAAGAACTTGCCATCCTGGTGAACTGAATGATGTCCTAGTTTATGGCTATTTAATTGAATTACCCTGATGCACCTTTGGTATTTGATAGCACTCCCTTCTCTGTTGAGATTGTTCTGACAGGATTAAACACTTGAGAAGCCTGTACACAACGCTGTGAAAGTGCACACAATAAACTTTGCTCCATTTAACAATATTGCTGCCCAGTGATCCTGGAGGACATGCTTCAGATACAACTGCAGCCCCCCACCAGGTTCTCACCCCGCTTACAGACATGTTTCCCATTTCAAGGGACTGACTCTCATTTTGTTTGGACAGGAAGGGATTTTGTTTGGGCCTGGGACTACTACTACTGAGACTGTGACCAATCCCAGCCTCACTGTGCAAGATCTGCGAAATTACAGACATGTCTAGAAGACAGCGTAAGAGAACTCAAGGGCTGACTCTTGGGTCACAAGCATAGACAGAAGCCAGATAACACACAGCACTGTGAAGCATTGCCAGTCTATTTCTGTAAATGTTAGTATGTTTCTTATATCATAGCTAATTTATTTATGTTGTATTGTTCCACAAGTACAACACTTGTAGTATTAGTCAAGACAAAGCACAGACTGTACAAACAATATATTAAGAATTACTTTGTGAATTGCCGACTTCTGAGCCTCTAATCCCACACCGTCTCACTGAAGAAGCCTAGGACTACTTGCCTCGCTACAATGAAAGCTAAAGGGGTGTACTTGGTGCTCGGTTTTTTAATTGAACACTAGGTAAGCCTGATACATCAGCGGTATTCCACAAACTGTATCAAACCCCTGGGAGCAAGTGTTACTCATGATCAGTATTTGAAGCTGTGTTTATTGTGTATAAATATACTCTTTCCGACAGGATGTGTTCGTCTTTCCTTAGAGAAGGATAGATCCTTGCATATTGGTATAATCCAGGTAATGTATTTATCAACATATGTAGAGTATTTCAGATCTACGAGGCTCTTAAAAGAATAGTTGAATAAAATTAGCCCAGTTAGCACTGCCACTGGTACAAACTCTTTATTTGCATCCCGCAGAAATCAGATGTCAAAAAGGTGACAATTTTCAGGAAAAACTGAAACATTTCTGAACATTTCTTTTAAAATAACAACTAATTAGTCCTATTTTGGACTGACAACTTCTTCAATTCACAGTAACTATCCAGACCCCCTCTATGACACATTTTCTCTTAGGGTTGCCTTGTTGGTTGTAACATGTGCTTTAAAAAATATATTTTATTGTACTCCTGAGTCTTCAGTCAAAGTTTTTATCTATAAAGTGCTCTAACACCCATTGCGGGTAGAGTAGCACTATAAAAGAATCTAAAATTAAAATAAAATAAATTAGAAATCAATGAGCCCTCTATGCCTGCCCCACCACGAACAACACTAGATCATGTATCCTCTATTGCACTGCTTTCTGCTAGACGTGCCCTTCTCATATATTATGCTAACTTTTGAAAAGAAGGCACTGGTTCTAAAGTTTGGATTGTGGGTTTTGTTGCAACTTTATGTTGCTTTTAGAAATACTCAGCATCATCAACTTCAGGTCTAAAGTTGGACTCCAGGTCTAAGGTTAGACTTCAGGTCTAAAATTAGACTTCAGATCTAACTTAGAATTTTGACCCCCAATCTTTCCAGAGGAAAGACCTACTATTGATTATCATAAGATTTCTATACCATGTGGAGAAATTCAAAATGGGATAGCTGACATTTTAGAAAGCTAAAATATAATTCAAAGGTTTACAAACATATTTTAAATTTGCAATTTTCTCATTTTGAACTAATTTTAAATGCACTTACGTCTTCAAAAGTAGAATTATTGAATAAAGGTTTTTGAATAATTACCCAAATCGGTGATTAGATCATAGTTATACATTTAGAAAATAAGATTGTCTGATACTAAAAGAAAATTATATGATCTAAAATTAGGAAAATGTACTCTTCCTTACGTTTTATTCCTTTTTAGGTCTCGCCTACACAGTGCATGTGCTGCGAGATGTATTGTTTACAATTCAGAGGACTTACAACCTGCCCACAGCATATCATTAGTTGTTTTTGTTGTCACTTCCCTTTGCAAAATCCTCTTCAAGCTCATGAGGCTTCCCTTCCTTTCTTGTTTTAGCTCCTCCCTGTACCTGTGGTCTTCCTCATCTTTATTTTTCCTTATCATTTTTCAACTATTTTTTCAGTATTATGCCTGGGCCTGCACTGTGCTCTCCTACTTTTAACACAGGCATACAGCTTCTTATTTATGTTGCTTTCACCCTATATGCCATCTCTATTAACACCTTAGTTACTTACCCCCACAACTGTACTACTTTATGCCACTCTACTCTTTGCTACTCTACTCTGCACCACTTTACTCCGCACCACTCTACACCACTCCATTCTGTGTCACTCTATTCTACGCACTTCACTCTATTCTATTCCACTCTATGCCACTCTGCTTTGCTTCACTCTGCGTCACTCAACTCTATGCCACTTTACTCTATGTCACTCTAGGCTATGCCACTACACTACACTCTATACCACTCTACTCTACGCCACTCCACTCTAGGCCCCTCCACTCTATTCCACACCACTTCAATCTACTTTATGCCTCCCCATCTATGCCACTCCACACCACCCTATGCCATTCTATGCCACTCCACTCTTTGATGTACATCATGCCACTTTACTCTACGCTATGCTACAGCACTCCACTCTAAGCCACTTCATGCCACTTTTTCACTCCAGTCTACACCACTCTATGCCACTTGACTGACCACCACGCCACTGTTCGCCACTGCACTCCATGCAATCCTACTCTATGCTTTGCCACATAATGCCACTGTATTCCAATCCACTCTATGCCACTCCACTCTATGCTGTTGCACCCTGTGCCACTCCACTCTATGCCACTCTACTCTATGATACTTCACTCCACTCTACCCCACTCGACTGCACTCCATTCTACAACACTCCACCCTACACCACTCTACTCCACTCTCCTCTACACCCTACTCCTCTATGCCATGCTACTCTGTGCATGCCACTAACTTTCATCCATGCTGAACAGCAGCGAGCTGCTGTACAACATGGCTCAAAGACATTGGCAAAGCCAATAGCTCTAGCGTAGGCAAGACCTTTTGGCTTTGCCAATGCTTGTTAGTTTACTGAGTTACATTCTAGGCGCCTTGTGGTTCCATAGCAATGTAGCTAATACTGAACACAAGTGTTTAACTTTGTAATTAGGTTATTTGAAGGGTATTTGGGAGTGTATACAGAAGTATTTGTGTTAACATCATTTTAATGGTATAAGATCTACCCCACTATACAAATATAAGAGTGATCAACTATATGATTTTTCAGTTTCTCTTTAGGAGATGATAAATGATTGTTTATAACCTAAGTACTGATTTTCTGTATGGAGTGCAAATGAATTCACTGTAATCAAGAATATACTTTTACATAAGGTATTAAGTGGTAGAGTTTCTGTTCTATTAGAGTTTAATTTATATTCATACACCTCAAAATATGTGTGCATTTTATTTACAAAAGGAATTAGAGGGAAATAAAGGTTCAATACATAGACATATGCAGAGATTTTAACCTCTTTATTTCAAATCGTAGCACCAGTTATTAATTCATTTTGTCGTTCTCAGTATAAAACAGTTTCTAGGCATAAATCAAGTTATTATTATGATGATATGTGTACTTGTTTTGAGACTGAAGGACTTTAAACTCAGGGAGCTAGACTGAGGGTCAGTTGTGAATTTAGACTTGTTTAGGCATGTGATAGGACATCAAATTTAAGACAATGGACTGTAAGGCTCATATTTCTTTTGTTGAAGACCTGCAACAGCTATTTCTGAGGTGGATGCCAGACACATTGGGATGACACAGTTTTTGATAATCATGAATGTCATTTTTAATTGACTAGGGGTAATGTAAATCCCATAGAATGTGATGTTTTCTCTAAGATTATTTCCTTGGTATATTTTTGGCAGTTAGGGACTTGAGCATAACCATATGACAATTTCACCGTGTAATGGACTTTACATTTGAGTGTACTCACATTTTGGTTGTGCCAAGAGGTGGCATTCTTTCACTTAGATGGTACTATAGTACTGGTACATTGTTGTGTTTTTATCGTGAATAGTTCCTCACGGTCTTCTCTGTTCATGTGTCCTTATAGCTGCACACATTATTTTTAGGTCATACATAGAACGTGGGGCTACAATTATCTTTTTGACAAAGGGAGTCATAAAATGTTATGCCTAATTCGTTTGGAGAGGATTTGGGCATAAAAGTTAGATTTAAGATATTTCCTTTCCTAGGAGCATAAACCGAACCATCTTTTACGTGCACATGTCTCAAAGAGCAAAAATGAGGATATTTTAAGGTGTATTCCAGTGTAGACTAACTACCTGCATGATGAAGTTTCATAGAAGTAGACATATCACAATCTTTGTGTGAAAATGTGTTTGTGTAGTCGGGGAGGATGATAATGAGACAGATAAAGAAAGAGTCATGTGCTAATGTATACACAGATAGAGGAACAGAGAATTGTGTAAGGATTTAATATTTGTATTGCTTATAATCCCATACACATATCGTGATCTACAATCACCACAGTTCCGTCAACCCCATGCCCATGAAAGTGTATGTATCAAATAGAAAGTTTACAGAACCACTGCATCTCTGTTGAGGTGAATCAAACTTAGGACTCAATGGTGTTTTGCAAAGTTTGAAACGTGACAGACGTTTTCTCAGCTCTTTAAGATATTTAGGAAATTGAAGTTCTCTGAATTAGGATGACAAATGGATAATAAACAATGCCCAGTCAGTCATTGTATGATTTTCCATCAAGGGAAATAGAGTTTCTTCTTCTCTGGTATATATTGCAAATGCTGTTTTGCTAGGCTGTATATTGACGGGACCCTTATTTTACCCCAAAGTGCTAGAATAGGCTGTCTAGCTGAACATAACACCAGTGAAATCTGCCTACACCTGACCTGACAGAGTGTGCCAAAAATGCCTTGACAGGACCCAATATCACATAAGGTGGGAGTCTTAGAATGGACGTTCGAATAATTTCATCTATGTCACCTAATACTTCAACCCAATGGCTGTGCAATTAAGGAAATACAGCAAGACATTTGCCTGTCTACCAATGTTTCTACAACCACTCCAGCATGATTCCGATCGTCATTTTATCCAAATCTGCTAATTGGCTGACTATAATACCAATGAGGGTGCCACTTTTGTTTTGGCTTCCTAGTCGAGATATGTGCCCTGTTTTATATGCCTTCCCACTCATCCTCTATGGAATATCGACTTCCTTCAGTCTCTCATCTTTTTGTGTAGGTATTTTCAACTCTTTACCCCATTGTTCCATAAGTGTGTAACTACCTTAAACTGTTTACCTATCATTGTCTTACTTATTGAGCCATTTCTCGAATTTGGTCATGTGCCTCGTAACAGAAGGAATACTTAATGGGAGTAATGTCTAAAGCCACATATGACTGCAATTATATCTTTCTTTTTCTAACAATCCACATTTGAGGATTTCAAATAACTTAGGGCCAGATGTAGGAAGACGGCAAATTGCGAGTTGCAATTTGCGAGTTCGAGCGACTCGCAAATTGCAACTCGCAATTTGCTATGCAGAACGGTGTCTCAGACACCGTCTGCGAGTCGGTATGGGGTCGCAAAGACCCACCTCATTAATATTAATGAGGTGGGTCGCAATTTGCGCCCCCATAGCGACTATGGGCACTCGCTAACATGGAGGCCTGCTGGGAACAGCAGACCTCCATGTCCGTGACTGCTTTTAAATAAAGCAGTTTTTTTTGTTCAAAGTGTAGCCCGTTTTCCTTAAAGGAAAACGAGCTGCACTTTGAAAAAAACCCGAAACCTTTAGTTTCGGTATTTTTTCAGGGCAGGTAGTGGTCCCTTGGACCACTGCCTGCTCTGAAAAAATATATTTGGGTCCACTCACAAAGGGGAAGGGGTCCCATGGAGACCCATTCCAGTTTGCGAGTGGGTTATCATCCACTTCAAGTGGATGGTAACTGCGACTCCATTTGCGACCGCGTACGCGGTTGCAAATGGAATTGCATACCACTGCGAGTCGCAAATAGGAAGGGAACACCCCTTCCTATTTGCGAGTCGGAAATGCATTTTGCGAGTCGGTAACGACTCGCAAAATGCATTTCTGCATAGCAAACACACGTTTGCGACTCGCAAACGGCGATTTTCGCCGTTTGCGACTCGCAAATGGTTTGCTACATCTGGCCCCAAATCCCTGTCTCATCGATTTGTTCTTCTCACCTTTAACATTCCCTATCACAGCATTAAAAAAAGGCATTTCCTACTAACAGTGGCAGAAATGTCATGTTGTTCAATATTTAGATTTAAATTGCATTTAATTAGCGCTTCCTACCCCTGATGAGGCATTGAAGCACTTTACGGCAAGTAGCACACTACCTAGGAGACAGGTCCGGATTAAGGCCTTCAGATGCCATAAGCACTTAAAAGAGTTTGGTGCCCCCATATATATATAATTCAAAATATAAACAATAATAAACCGTAACATATTTTTTTCTTCTAAATGAAACAAAACTCACAGTAAGATGGAAAACATTGTTTATCTTTGTATACACATCTGCTTCTATGCTTAGCAGAGATACGTTACCCAGCCTGCCTTGTTGCAAAGTTGTTCTGTTGGGATTTTTAAATCACTTCAACAGAGAAAATGAACGCTCAGCTTAGCAATTTGTGACCATTTATGTTACAAATATACAAAAGCAGATGTCTACATTTGGAAAGGCACCCTCACTATTGTCCTCTACAATTATATTATAAAGTTCAGCATGACTGAATCTTGTTTTTACATTTTTAGTCACACTGAACTTATAACACATCTATGAGTGAAACTGCTGAAGCTCAGCTGAGAGATTAGTACTTAAGTCTTCTGGGCACGCATAAATCAGCTTTTGACAACACTGAGAATACCATTCAATTTCAGTAGATGGGGAAGTGACATTATGTGGCACATCACTTAGAAAAGAAAGCCTCTCTGCTGTTACTTTGTATATCTAACCTCTTCTTCTCTTCTCAGTTTCCAGTTTGTCAACAATTGTGTAAAAGGTGGTGATATGAAATTTATCTCTAGCATTCAGATGTACTTCTGGTGCAGCATCTCCTTCATTGGGTTGTTTCTTTCTGATACATTTGTGAGTTTGAGCTGCATTGTAATCAACATCTGGTAGCATTTCCTTTGTAGCTGCTTCATATTTTTCAAATTCATCTTGTGAAGTGCACAGTTGGTCAGCTAATGATCCATACAGATCTGCACATGTTTTTAAGTTCACACCATGTGGAAGTTACCAGATTCTAATTTTGTTGTATTCCCAAGATATCATTAACCTCTTTTATTGCTATCTTATTATTTTTATTATAGTGTGTGTGTGTGTAATTGTTTCATTCACTGTGGGAGCCCCTTTTTGAGGAACCTGGTTCAGCTGCACCATTTGCAGTTTTGCACCTTATGGTTCATGATAAATCCGGCAATGGGAAATTTCTGTGGTGTCCCTCTTCCCTTGATGCCCCAAGGACGTGCTTATTTTGCTTAATTGCTAATCTAGTATTGCTGGGAGCCCAGAGTTAGTGGTCTGTCCATTCGTTATTGGGGTTAGTTTTGCATGCAAATTCCAGGCCCACACTCCAGTTTCTTTGTGGTACTTTATTGAAATAGATGTGATCAATAGAGGGGGCTATGTGAGAAGCAATTGCTTGCTGGGATTAATAGACAGTAGTGGTTTCTAAAAAGAGCGTAAGACTGATAGGCATGAACTTTAGAGTAATTTATAAATAGAGGAGGCAGACAGAAGGTAGAAAGGAAACAGTGGTGCACTTAAAAACATAAGAGATGGGAGTAAGTGAAAGTTTGATAGAATGTCAATTTCTCATATAGGATTTGAAGAAAGATAAGCAGGTGGGAAATTTCTGCATACAATTTGTGGATGTAAACCTGTTGAAAGAAACATTTTTAAATTCTGCCCCTAAGAAATGTAGCTTACACAATCTTTCTTGGGGCACTAGAGGTGACACAGATAATTCCAGGTAGAAAAAAGACAACCCCTTTGTTTGTTGGGATGCCTTTACTGTCAAGCAGTGTGAAAAATAAGTGCATTCCATTACCCAGAATTACAATGAGAATACCCCAGACAGACTCCTCTTATATACCTACTGCAGCTGTATATTCAATTCTGTAAAGAATCATTACAGTTTTTGCACATAATCGGCAACATACATTAACTATACATATGATATAACACATATATTATGTAAACACCCACCAACTTAAAAATAGAAAAAGGCAATAGATAAACACATTAGTATATTCAGTCCATGTTTGTGACCCATTCAATACCCGATTCAGAAGGTCTTGCCCACTGTGTCCATCTGGACCGACCACCACTGTGTCCACTTCTCCTTCGCCAAACCCCCCACACACCACCACCAACACACCATGCCCTACCGCATGTGGGACAAGATCCCCACAGAACGTCTGAACTCCCAACTGGCACAGAAACCCCCCTCCCACACCAACGACCCCAACACTGCGACCCACAACCTCACAAAATGGATCACTACCTGCGCAGACTCACTCACCCCCCTCAGAAAAAACATCACCACCCGCAACATCAAGAACGCCCCATGGTTCACCACTGAACTCCAAGACTCCAAGTGCAAATGCTGCAAAGCGGAGAAAGCCTGGCGACTAGAACCCTCAACTACCAACTTCTCCACCCTCAAATCCTCCATTTGCAATCACCACCAACTCATACGCACCACCAAAAGAGCACACTACAAGGAACGCATTGACAACAACTCCCAAAACATCAAAAAATTCTTTACCATCATCAAAGAGCTCTCCAAACCCAAAGCCAGCAACATAGACCCCACACATACACAACCCCTCTGCGACTCCCTCTCAAACCACTTCCACTGCAAAATCCTGGACATACACAACAGTTTCATACCACACACACCTACCACACAAACCCCCCAACCGTCCAACACAGACCCCTGCAAGCCCCCCCAACCTACTTATCACCTGGGCCCCAACCACTGACGAAGAAACTGAAAAAACAATTAATTCCATCCACTCTGGATCCCCCTCCAACCCCTGCCCCCATCGCATATACAACAAAGCCAGCCCAACCATTGCCCCCAAGCTTCGCAACATAATCAACACCTCATTCGACACCGCCACCTTCCCAGACCTCTGGAAGCACGCAGAAATCACTGCACTCCTAAAAAAGCCCAAAGCCGACTCGGACGACCTCTCCAACTACCCCCCCATCTCTCTCCTCCCTTTGCCTGCCGAGGTCGCTGAGAAACTAGTTAACGCCCGCCTATCCCACTTCCTTGAGGAAAGCAACACACTCGACCCCTCCCAATCTGGGTTCCGCAAGAACCACAGCACGGAAACCGCCCTCATCGCATGTACTGATGACATCAGAACCAGAGTCGACAAGGGCGAGACCGTCGCACTCATCCTCCTGGACCTCTCCGCAGCCTTTGACACTGTCTGCCACCACACACTCCGCACACACCTCCACAACACAGGGATTCGACACAAAGCCCTAGACTGGCTCACCTCCTTCCTCACTGATAGAACCCAAAAAGTCATCCTCCCACCCTTCCACTCCACTGCCACCAAAATCATCTGTGGAGTCCCCCAAGGGTCCACCCTCAGCCCCACACTCTTCAACATTTACATGACCCCACTCGCCAACATCCTCTGACCACACGGAATCACCATCCTCTCCTACGCAGACGACACCAAACTCATCATCTCCCTCACCCGCAACCCCACTACCGCCAAAACCAACCTCCACGCTGCACTCCTTGACACCGCCACCTTTATGACAACAAATCACCTCAAGCTCAACTCCAACAAAACCGAAATAATCATCTTCGGCCCCAACAAAACCATATGGTACGACTCCTGGTGGCCCACCGCCCTAGGCCCCGCACCTACCCCCACAAACCACGCACGCAACCTCGGCATCATCCTGGACCTCTCCCTCTCCATGACCCAGCAAATCAACGCCGTCACTTCCTCCTGTTTCAACACACTCCACACGCTGGAAAAAACCTTCAAATGGATTCCCACAGGGACCAGAAAGACCGTCACCCACACACTCATCAGCAGCAGGCTAGACTATGGTAACGCCCTCTACGCCGGAACCACACTCAAACTCAAACGCAAACTCCAGAGAATCCAGAACACAGCCGCACGCCTCATCCTGGACCTCCCTCGTCACAAACACATCTCACCTCACCTCCAAACCCTTCACTGGCTCCCCATAGACAAGAGGATCACCTTCAAATTCCTCATCCACGCACACAAATCCCTCCACAACACCGGCCCAACCTACCTCAACGAAAGAGTGAACTCCCATACTCCCACCCGCCAGCTCCGATCTGCCGACCTCGCACTCGCCACAGTCCCCTGCATCCAACGCACCACCACAGGAAGCAGGTCCTTCTCCTACCTCGCCCCCAAGGCCTGGAACTCCCTCCCTACCAACCTCCGCAAGACCCAAGACCTCCTGCTTTTCAGAAAAAACCTCAAGACATGGCTGTTCGAACAGTGATCCTCCTTCACCCCCCCATCACTCCCCCCAGTGCCTTGAGACCCTCACGGGTGAGTAGCACGCTCTATAAATCCTTTTGATTGATTGATTGATTGATTGTAGAGCATCCCCAAAGAACAGACACCATGTCTGCAGAACGGATGTGTATAAGGTCACCTTCGCCTTCCAGCATCCTCCTTGCCTCATAATGGAACACACCTGGCCCTTGTAGTAAATGGCAAGGAAAATGTTATGAGTTTTGATCTCCTCACTACTTTGCCCCATACCTCCAGAGTGGCCCTTGTGATGAAAGAAGAATGGAGCTCCGAAGCCTTATGTCTTTTTTTCTAGCCAGGGAATCTACCAAATGTGTTCCTGCAATTGCCTGACTGATAAAACATCATTGTTTTCAGTATCTATTTTCCACTATTTAAAAAAAAATACAAATATGTTGCTTCATCGCAATAAAATTGACAGTCCTAGGCCCACATTTGCCAAAGCTTTTAGAGGAATGGCATATGTAAATGCGGTACAGTTCGTTATAAAAGGAACTAAGACTTTGTAAGTACCCTGAATGTCAGTTCTTAGAGTCCCTGATTCATCTTTTATTGAGATGACTATGGCCCTCATTACAACCGTGGCGGATGGTGATAAAGTGGCAGTAATACCGCCAACAGGCCAGCGGTAACCAAAATGGAATTATGACCACGGCGGAAAACTTCCAGACAGACAGCCACTTTAACACACCGACCGCCAGGATGGAATCAACAAGCACCAACGCGGTAAGCACCAACGCGGTAACCACCAACAGCCAGGCGGAAGACAATGTACCGTCCACACTATTATGACCGGCCTATCCTCCACCTTTTCCGGGGCGGTACACATGACATCAAAAGCATGGCGGAAACAGAGCTCAGAAGTCAAAGGACTGACTTGTGGAGACTCAGGGAACATCCAAGATGCCTTGGAGGCCAAGCTTCACATATTTCCAATGCTCGTCTACCTTCTGCTGCATTATGAACAGCAACGCGGGCGAAGACGACCACAGTGAGTACTGCCGCCTAGCACACAAGGGAGGGAGGGAGGAAAAAGAGAGTGACACACATACGCAACACCCCCAACACCATACACACAACCAGATGCACTAACATTATATATTTCCCCGTACCCCTCAGGGACAATGCAAGGAAAAAAAAGATTTGAAGAAAGTGAGTGTAATACGATTAAATAACATGAATAAATGCATCAAAATAAAAACGTATATACATATTTACAAATGGAGGGACAATGCCCAGTCCTCAATGTCCGTGGGCCACAGGGCCACAACACATAGGCCAAGGCCCCACCTCACTCCTGCAACAACACAGAGAGAACACTGCAGGGGCATCAGGTGGAAAATACACAGGCACCTCAGGGGGAAGGGCAATGGGGGGGCACCTCAGCCGGAAGATGGTACAACACCACTGGTCCTGGAGGGGGCAACATGCCATGTGCGCTGTCCTGGGGAGTGCAAGGCCACAGTCTCTCAAGTGGGTGGTTTGCCCACTGCTTGGTCCTGGGGAATGCAAGGCCACAGTCCCTCTAGTGGGTGGCTTGCCCACTGCTTGGTCCTGGGGAGGGCAAGGCCACAGTCTCTCTAGTGGGTGGTTTGCCCACTGCTTGGTCCTGGGGAGTGCAAGGCCACAGTCTCTCAAGTGGGTGGTTTGCCCACTGCTTGGTCCTGGGGAGTGTAAGGCCACAGTCTCTCTAGTGGATGGCTTCTTCCACTGGTTCTGGAGGGTGCATTGTGCCCAGTGAGCTTTATCCTGGGAAGGATGGGGTGAGTGGATGGCTTCTTCCACTGGTTCTGGAGGGGGCATTGTGCCCTGTGTGCTTCATCCTGGGAAGGATGGGATGAGTGGATGGCTTCTTCCACTGGTTCTGGAGGGGGCATTGTGCCCAGTGTGCTTCATCCTGGGAAGGATGGGGTGAGTGGATGGCTTCTTGCACTGGTTCTGGAGGGGGCATTGTGCCCTGTGCTGCAGATCTTGGGGAGTGCAAGGGCACAGTCTCTCACCTGGGTGTCAGACCCACAGGATTTGCAGGGGCAAGGACGCACAAAAGCCCACGGATGCATGACTACACACTGTCCGCCGGCGGTGACGGCTGATCAGTGGTGGCAGTGGTGGTACTGGTGTCGGGGCTGGCAGTGGTGGGGGGAGGCTCCAGGCCATCCCCTGCAGCCTCGGACAGCTGCCCACTGGGGATGCTGCTGCTGGCAGTGGTGCTGGTGGCGGTGCTGGTGGCGGTGCTGGTGGCGGTGCTGGCAGTGGTGGGGGAGGCTCCAGCACTTCCCTTGCAGCCTCGGATGGCTGAACCACCATGGGTGGTGGTGGGGGCCCTGAATGAGTCCCAGCACCAGGCCTCCTGTCCTTCCTGCCTGCTGGTGCAGGCCCCTTGCCCTCCCTGTCAGCAGTTGGGGATTTCTCCTTGCCTTTCCCTGCTGCAGCTGGTGGTGCCTCCTTGCCCTTCCTATACGCTGCTAGTGGTGCCTCCTTGCCCTTCCCTGTCACAGCTGGTGGTGCCTCCTTGCCCTTCCCTGTTGCAGCTGGTGGGGCCTCCTTGCCCTTCCTAGACGCTGCTGGTACAGGCACCCTTTCTGTGTTGCTGCCTGGTGCCAGGGATCCTCTCCCACCTGCAGTAGCTGTCAACACTACTGTGGCCGGGGACTGGGTGGATGAGGTGCTTGCCTGGGTTCTGACCACCCTGGTTTGAGGTGAAGGACGGGGGGTTGGTGGGAAGAGGTCAACGGTGGAGAGGAAAAGCTTCTTAGGGACATTGGGGCAGGAAGAGGGTGAAGATTTGGGAGTGGAGGAAGAGGAAGTGGCTGTAGGAGGTGTCTGCTGATTTTGGGTCCAGGTGCATGGGCTGGATGCTGTTGTGAGGTGGATGGCTGTTGGGTGTCTGAGTGCTTGCGTTTGTGTACTTTGGGGGAGGGGCACAGACACAGTGGGAGAGGACACAGGGGATGTGTGCATGGATGTGGGGGTGGTGACTGCCAGTGAGGTGGGAGTGGGTGAGGATGTAGTGCATGCAGGTGTGAGTGCAGATGCAACTGGGAGGGAGGTGGGCGAGGAGGAGGAGGGGGACACAGTGGAGGCAGTGAATGTTGGTATGTCTGCATCTGTATGGTGTTTGTGTGAGTGCCTGTGGGATGATGTGTGGTGCTTGTGTTTGCATGAACCGTTCCTGTGTGTTGTGCATGCTGGTCTGTCTGTGTGCTTGGGATAGGTTGGGGTTGAGAGGAATGGGACTGTGTAGAGGAAGTTGGAGGGGGAAGGCTAGAAACAGGGACAATGGCTGCCATCAGGGAGGAGACCAGAGCCTGGATTGATCTCTGTTGTGCCGCCATGCCAGAATGAATGCCCTACAGGAATGCATTTGTTTGTTGCAAATGGGCTGCCAGCCCCTGGATGGCATTCACAATGGTTCACTGCCCAACAGAGATGGATCACAGGAGGTCAATAGCCTCCTCACTCAGGGCAGCAGGGCTAACTGGGGCAGGGCCTGAGGTGCCTGGGGTGAAAGAGATGCCCACCCTCCTTGGTGAGGGGGCATGGGAAACATGCTGGGGGGCTGCTGGGAGGGCAGTGCTGGTACGGGGTGGCGGCTGTACCTGTAGTTGGGGTGGGCACAGAGGTGTCTGCCACCACTAGGGAGCTTCCTTCAGAGAAGGTATCACTGTCAGAACTGTCCCCTCCAGTCTCTGCCGTGGTGCTCCCCTCGCCTCCGTCCCACTGGTGCCCTCACCGTCGGTGGATTCGGCCACCTGGGCCCTGTGGAATGCGGCTTTCCCCGTCGCCAGTTCCTCTGCTCCTCCGCCAGATGATGCTAATGCACATAAGGGCAGGGTGACAAAGGATACCCTTGGTCAATGCCAGCAACACCACCACCTTTGGCATACACGACACACACACACACAAGGAACAGCCCTACGCACTAGGCAATGCACTAACAGTCACAATGCTAGTCACCAGCCCATGGACAGGGATACCTAACGCCAATTGCAGCATACCTGAGACCCACAGACCCCTGCCCAGTAGTGGATGCCTATTACCTTGGTTGAAGGAGGTTTACATCAGACCCTGCCCAACATGGAACCTACCCTGCAATGTCCGGCCTGGCCTAGGGGCACCCACAGGCCCACGTTCCCCACCCGGAAGCCACCCCACCACATGCAAGTAGTATATTGGGGCACTGTACTCACCCCCTTGTGGCTGCTGTGATGCCCCAAGTGCCCATCCAGCTCCGGATAGACCACCACCAGTATGCGGGCCATCATGGGGGTCAGGGCTCGACGGGCAACCCTTCCTCTTTGGGAGGCCATCCCCAGCTGGGCATCCACCATCTTCCATTCCCAGCGTCTCAGGTCCTCCCACCTTTTGCGACAGTGGGTGCTCTGCCTGCTGTAGACCCCTAAGGTCCACACATCCTTGGCGATGGCAAGCCATATACCCTTTTTTTGATGGGCACTGACCTGCAGAGAAATACACATAGGAAAAGGTATCAGTCAGACTGTCCTGCCTGTTACACTCATGGCCCACCATAGCCCTCACATCCCCTTATGCACATACATTGTCCACCATACATGCAGCACGCTGCTCTGTGCCTTTCCACCAACCCTCCCCCCTACACGAGGCCCTCACACACAACTCCATGTATTCATGCCCCATGTATCGTGCTCACAGAGTACTCACCTTTTGGTCTGGAGGCCCATACAGCATTCGGTACTGGGGTAGGACCCCATCCACCAGTCTCTCCAACTCCACAGTGGTGAAGGCAGGGGCCCTTTCCCCGGTGACACGAGCCATGGTTGGTTCCAGACACAGGTCACAGCAGCACTTGCAGTGTAGGTCCTCTCATGTTGATGGCCAGCTAGCAAGCGAGTGAACAGATAGAAAATGTCAGTCACGTCCGAGGCGGTGCGTACCGTCACCGCCGGCGTACATCACCATTGGCCACTGTAACCCATAGGGAACAATGGTATCCAATGAGGAGTTGTATGGTGGTTCTCGACCGCCTCCCACAACGGCGCACAATGTCAGCGGAATTACCTCATTTCCACATGTCCCTCCATAAAGGACAGGCGGACGCCATTTCAAGGGTGGGCAGGCCATGGCACCTAACTGTGTCACAGTACACATAGGCACCATTTGGGCCTATCCAACAATATACTGTTACAGTCACAACATGCAATGCAGTGTAGTGTTTGTAAATATGGAATACTGACCAGCTGCTCACCGTTTTGCCCCCTAGATTGCGACCGCCGCAGATGAATAGGAGAGGGAGACATCCCCACGTGTACAGGCCCCTGGTGGACTTGGCAACAATGAAGGACATGCACATTATCCTCACCTATAGACTGGACAGGGCCACAATCGCAGAGCTGTGTGCCCAAATGGAGCCTGACCTGATATCTGCTATCCGACAGCCCACCGGGATCCCCTCTCTTGTGCAAGTCCTATCTGTGCTCCATTTCTTGGCAACTGGCTCTTTCCAAGTGACAGTGGGCTTAGCAGCAGGAATGTCTCAGCCACTGTTCTCAATAGTGCTGACCAGAGTGATGTCTGCCCTGATTAAACACATGTGCAGCTACATTGTTCTCCCCCATGTGGAGGATTTGGCCAAAGTGAAAGCTGATTTCTATGCTATGGGACATATCCCCAACATTATTGGGGCTGTTGGTGGTACACATATTGCATTTGTCACCCCCCATCCCCGGAGAAATGAACAGGTGCTCAGAAATTGAAAAAGCTTTCACTCCATGAATGTGCAGGTAGTGTGCCTGGTGGACCAGTACATCTCCAATGTCAATGCAAAGTATCCTGGGTCTGTGCATGATGCCTTTATCCTGAGGAATAGCAGCATCCCATATGTGATGGCTCAACTCCAGAGGCACAGGGTGTGGCTTATAGGTGAGCCCTGGTTCCCACCCAGTTGGTGTTGGTGTATGGGTATGGTGTGGGCACTAAGGGTTAGTGTGTGGCTAACAGTTGTTTGTTCCTTGATATTTTCAGGTGACTCTGGTTACCCCAATCTCTCATGGCTACTGACCCCTGTGAGGAATCCCAGGACAAAGGCAGAGGAACGTTACAATGAGGCACATGGGCGAACAAGAAGAATTATAGAGGACATTCGATCTCCTGAAGGCCACGTTTCGTTGCCTCCATCTAACAAGTGGATCCCTGTACTACTCACCCAAGAAGGTCTGCCAGATTATCGTGGCATGCTGTATGTTGCACAGCCTTGCCGTACGTCGCCAGGTGCCTTTTCTGCAGGAGGATGAGGCTGGAGATTGGCGTCTGGCAGCAGTGGACCCTGTCGACAGTGAAGATGAGGAGGCAGACGATGAGGACAACAGAAATGCAATAATACGACAATACTTCCAATGACACACAGGTAAGACACTGTAACTTCACTTTTAATTTACAGTTTTGTGTTTGACATTGTCACTGGCAGGGTGATTTTCTCACTTCTATGGCCACTTACTGTACCCTTTGAAATCTCTATTTTCAGATATTTGTGCCCCACTATCGCTCCTGGTGTATTGACTGCAGCCAGCTACAGGTCATTCCTATGTATACATTACTGTACAGTTGTATTGCAGTGTTTAAAGCTTGTTAAACGAATACATAGTTCAATCGTTTGACAGACTCCATACTTATATTTATTCAAATGGTGTTTATTTAAGTGCCAGTAAGTAGAGGGGGATGTGTAATGGGCTGGGGTGATGGTGGAGGAATGCCCAGGATAGAGCCCAGTCTATGTGGATCACAGTTGCATTGTCCAAGGGGGCAGAGGAAATGGAGCAATGGCAGTTCAAGGTGGACAGGGTGACTGAGTGGGACACAAGGGTGACAATCAGGAGAGTCTTATTTCCTGGCAGGGTTCTTGGCAATAGTCTCTGGCTTCTACCTGGATCGCAGGGACTGTTTGCGGGGTGATTCTCCTTCTGCAGGGGGAGGAGTGCTGGTGGCCTGTTGGTCCTGTGACAGGGCCTCCTGTCCAATAGCGGCAGCAGAGGTGGAAGGCTGTTCAGTGGTTTGGTAAGTGTCGGGGCCCGCTGGTGTGCCACTGCCTCCCTCACGGTGTTGGCCATGTCTACCAGCACCCCTGCAATGGTGGCCAGGGTGGTGTTGAGGTCCTTCAAGTCCTCCCTGATTTTCAGGTACTGTCCCTCCTGCAGCCGCTGGTCTTGTGCAACTTGTCCAGTATCTGGCCCATCGTCTCCTGGGAATGGTGGTATGCTCCCAGGGACTTGGTGAGTGCCTCCTGGACAGTCGGTTCCCTGGACCTGTCCTTCCCCTGTCGCACAGCAGTCCTCCCAGCTTCCCTGTTGTCCTGCGCCTCTGTCCCCTGAGCCGTGTGCCCACTGCCACTGACCCCAGGTCCCTGATCGTCCTGTGTTTGTGGGGTTTCCTGGGGTCCCTGTAGTGGTGGACACACTGTTGATTGATGTGTCCTGGAAACAGAGGTATGGGTCTGCTTGGTGGGCACTGTGGTGGTGTTTCCTGAGGGGGGAAGCTCTGTGGTGGTATGGGACTGTGCCTGGGTAACCGACAGTCCGGAGGTCCCTGATGGGCCAGGTTGGTCATCCAGATACAGGCGTCCAGAGCTGCTGTCATCACTGTGGGCCTCTTCTGGGGGGGAACTGGATGTTGCTGGCACCTCCACTCCGGTGACTTTGGGTGGGGGACCTGTGGGGATATAAATGCAGTGTTACTGCGTGTGACATCTTGTGCATGGGTGTGTTGTCCTCTATGGTTGTTATTGCCCTGGCAGCTTTGCCTTGTGTGAGTAGTTATTTGGTGGGTTAGGTGACTCTCTCTAGTGTGCATGCTTTAGTGATGGCTGCATATGCAGGTCTGCGATGGGGGTCCGTGCATTGGTTTTACATGCAAGGGTTGGTAGTGGGAGGGGGTGGTTTGTGATGGTGGGGTGTGTGTGAGGTGGTGTAGTGATGGGAGTGAGGGTGGGGGTAGGTGATGGAATGCAGGGAGAGGGGGTGATAGTAATAGAGATTTGACTTACCAGAGTCCAGTCCTCCTCCTACTCCTGCCAGGCCCTCAGGATGCATGATTGCCAAAACTTGCTCCTCCCATGTTGTTAGTTGTGGGGGAGGAGGTGGAGGTCCACCGCCAGTCCTCTGTACAGCAAGTTGGTATCTTGCTGCTGTGGAACGTACCTTCCCCTGTAGGTTGTTCCACCTCTTCCTGATGTCATCCCTTGTTTTCGGGTGCTGTCCCACAGCGTTGACCCTGTCCACGATTCTCCGCCATAGCTCCATCTTCCTTGCAATGGATGTCTGCTGCACCTGTGATCCGAATAGCTGTGGCTTTACCTGGATGATTTCCTCCACCATGACCCTTAGCTCTTCCTCAGAGAATCTGTGGTGTCACTGTGGTGCCATGGGTGTAGTGTGAGTGGTGTGGTTGAGGGTGCGTGGGGTGAAGTGTTGGGGTGTGTGATGTAAGGTGTGTGGATGGTGTATAGGGGATTGTGGTATGGGGCTGTGGTCTTGTCTGTGATCTTGCTATCATTCTGGTGGCAATTGGTTTTAGTCATAAAGGGTTGTGGGTACTGTGGGTGTGTGTTTTATAGTGATGTGGGTGTGGTGTGTGTATGGGTGTCAGGTGTGTGTTATTCAAATTGTCCAATGTAGTGTTGTTTTGTTAGTATGTGTGTATTTTGAGTGCTGCGGTATGTAGCGCCAGTGGTTTACCGCCATTGAATGTCTGCCGCGGTGATTCGTAGATCACAATGTTGTGGTCGTAGTTGTGTTGGCGTAACAGTGTGGGTTTTGCTACCGCCAGTTTATCACTGATCTTTGCGCTGGCGGACTTGTGTGTGTGGCTGTATAGTGATGGATTGCTATGTGTGTGTCATAATATGGGTAGTGGTAATCCACTGCGGCAGCAGTATGTTGGCGGCAGTCAGGTTAACGGTAAGCAGTACTTACCGCAAATGTCATAATGAGGGCCTATGTCCTTTATTAATTTTGTCCTAAGCTTGCAAGCCAGTAAGTGTCCTACTTTATTGCCTTTGCTCTAGAAAGGGTGCTTAGTTCTAAGCAAGGCATATTCAGCTTTGTCTTAACCTGGACCCTGACTGCAGTAGGTTTTCTCCATAATGTCTTTGAGCCATGGTTTTAAGGAATCCCATTCTGTTCCTTTATCTATGCCTCTAATCTCACAGTGACCTCTGGCCTTGCAATATTCTTTCTGAGAATGTTGTAATTAAATTACCCCTAATGACAACCTTAAAGGAATCCCATAGAGTTTGCATTGATATCCCTTCCCTATCGCTCTCCAATACAAACATATATAATTATAATAAGAGTTCCTTGTATCTGCCTTGATATATTCATTAGAAACACAGATTAGTTTAAACTTCGTCATCTGTACTTAATCCTGACTCCATTACCTTAACGTTGAGGAACCAGGGAGCATACTCAGGAAGGATGATGTGCCCTATACATGCCCCTGTACAGTCAAGGATAAGAGGAACCAACCAAAAATCTTCATTATACTCTATATGCAGCTGAAAGTATGTATAGTCTATGTCATCTAAGTGTTTTGAGTGGCAGAAGTTTACCTGGCCTCACTCCCTCACCATTCTCTACATTCTTATGACATGGTTCCTGTCAACCCTCTTTAGTGCTCGATCAGAATGCCCTGAAGTGACATTCAGGATCTCACAAGGATACCCCTGAAAAATCAACATTTCCAACCCTCCTGTCTTGTAAGGCAAAAACAAAAAAATCTGGGAAACCATTTTGATTTAAGCCAGACCAGTCCTTTGAACTAAATATGTTTCCTGAATAAGCCAAAAATAACATTTGAATTTATGTAACATGCTTAGAGCTGCCAGGTGTTTTGTTGATCCATTCAACCTTCAGGCATTAAAGCTAACAATTTTCAGCATCATTTAACCCCTGTGCCAGGCAACATGATCCATGGGCTGTGTGCCAGGCTAAGTAACCCCAACCAGCATAACAGAACTGAGTGACCCAACCACCAGCTGATCATGGCAACAAGCAATATCAAAATGTGGAGCGTTTTCAAGCTAGGAGAAAAAAAAACACGAATTATATTTGTCAATTTTAACCTGAATGAGGTCAATGTTTTTCAAAATACTGTGCCTCGCTATATCTCTCCGCATGTGTCCCTTTGCCTTTTAAACCGTTATGAACATATTTTGCTTGTAAACACCTTTCCCTCCATGTTTCCATCCATTGCTTTGTCATCTGTCTAAGGTAGATCGCTATTGAGAGAAAGCAGGGTAACCATCACTGCTTCAATGTCTTCTCGTGAGGGTCTCTTTTTTTTTCTTTTTTGTATTCACCTTCCTCCATAGAGCAACATTAGATGATAGGTTTGTCATCATCATCAACACATCGCTTTATTCGGTTAATTTAAACCATCAAAGCATAAATCACACAATACAAGAATAAAATTTAAAATCATAGATATCTGGCATTCCAAAAATACATAAGAGAGTAAAAATAAATACTAAAATCAAAGAGATATTCCTCTTCACACAGTGTATAACTACCTAGCCCTTATTCCTCAGGATAGCCAAAATATCATTCAACGAGCTAATACCCTAATCATAGACCTCATAATGATCAAGAAGAATTTTTTAACTGGCAGATTCGTGTATGCCATGCAGCCGCAAAGAACTTGCTAACTGCACAGAACAGGGTGCAGGATGTGTCCCTCATCATTATCCTTAAAGCATCTATACAGCATCTGATCCCCATATTCTTACAAACTGGACGTAACCACCTCTGACGAGCAATCCTATATGCTGGGCATATGAACATGAAATGCACAATGGTTTCCGGAGAAATACTACAACTCGGGCATAGATCAGTACTCAGAGCAGAATCCCGCCAATTGCCAAAAGATTTAAGGGGTAGGCATCCATATCTGAACTGAATATACAAACTCTTGCTTAATGGATCAGTAATAAGATCCATAAACAGTTCAAAACGCGGATGCCACTTAGTGTCAAGAAATTGAGAAGTCAATCTGCCATGAGACAAATGAAGTAAGTAATTTCCCCTGACATACGCCCAGTAAGTTGTTTTTAGATGATTCTTCTGCTCTTTCCTTAAATTATGAGGATGGCTCCAGTAATTACTCAGACCCAGAGTGCAAAACCATTTAGATATGTGTTTAAACCAAGGGATAGTAAGCACATTAGGTCTCTCTAAGATATCTTGGATGGATTCCTTATATATGAGTAGCTCAGGAGTAGACCAAACACGTACCCAGAAAAGCAGCGGTCTTAAAGCAATAATGTCTGAAATACGTGCAAGTCCAAGGTCCCAAAACATTGGTAACAAAGGAGTATTACGTGGACACGCCAAGAGTGATCTTAGAAAGTTGTTTTCACCTATTGAAAGTTTACCAGCATTTGAGTATCCCCAGATTTCTGCCCCATAGGCCACAGCACTCTGGGCCTTTGCCCGATAAATTTTTAGTGCTGGGGTAACTACTCTCTCGACAGTCGACTTGTGGAAGCGCAGAATTGCCCCAGATCTATGTGCCAGAAGGGCTAAGTTTTTATTAATCTGGGCCTCCCACTGCATGTCCTTACTAATTCTGACCCCCAGGTAATCAATGGAGCAAACCTTGCTCAACGGAGTCCCTTTATAAAGGATGGTATATCCTTTAGAGGGACCACGTCCCATGGTCATGATTTTAGTTTTAGTATGATTAAGCTCCAGCCCAAAGTCGTCACAAAACGAGCTAAACCGATCCATTAAGACCTGTAGGCCCATCGGTGTTCGGGAGATCAAGAGAGAATCATCGGCGAATAGCAGAATCGTGATTTTTGTATTATTCAGAGATAGGCGCATCATTTTGGCAATTGGTAATAACTTGCACTACCTCGTTGATAAACAAGATGAAAAGAGTCGGAGCAAGAACGCAACCCTGTCGTACCCCTCTCCTTATCTCTATTCTGTCAGTGAGTTCCCCTTGGTTACCCCATCTTACTTGAGCGTAAGTATTCTCGTGCAGTCTTTGGATTAGGTGCACTAGATTCTCTGGGGTATGAATTTTCCTCAGAACTCCCCACAGTTTCTCTCTAGGCACAAGATCAAAAGCAGATCTCAGGTCTACAAAGGCCACATATAATTTCTGTCTGGCTAAAGTGATGTACTTCCAGAATAATAGTGACAACCTAAAGACTTAGGGGGTCATTCTGACCTCGGCGGTAAAAGCCGCTTACCGCCGGTCAGAAGCCCGCCACAATACCGCTGCGGCCGCGGTTAGCCGCTACGGACATTCTGACCCACAACTGCCAAACCTCAAAAAATCCGACCTCCACTGCAGTCCGCCACATCAGCGGCCAGTGGTAAACTGGAGATGACTGGAGATGACCAAACCTCCACCGCCACGCCAACACGCGGCGGTCTTTCAAACGCGGTAGTCCATTGGCGGTACACACCGCCGCGGTCAAAATACACACACCTTTACAAAACACTACCCCATTGGACAATGTGAAAGACACACACCTGAAACACATACACACACCACTCCCACACACCCATTACAATATAAAACACACACCCACATCACCCACAAACCCCTACAACCAAAGATCAGAGACGAAGGAGAGAGAGACACATCAGAGAATATAGAGCTATACACACAGAGGCACACGACAACATCACACACACCACATAGAAGCACAAAGCACCATACACCAACACACTCATCACCACATACACCACCCCACACCTCATCCACACCACCCCATGGCACCCCAAAGGCACCCACGGTTTTCGGACCAAGAACTCCGGGTCATGGTGGAGGAAATCATAAGAGTTGAACCCCAGCTCTTCGGCTCACAGGTGCAGCACACCACTATAGCAAGGAAGGCGGAGCTATGGCAGCGGATCGTGGACAGGGTCAACGCGGTGGGACAGCATCCCAGAAATAGAGATGACATCCGCAAACGCTGGAACGACCTACGGGGGAAGGTGCGCTCAATGGTGTCGCGACACAACATCGCGGTGCAGAAGACTGGCGGCGGACCCCCACCCACCCCACCCGAATTCACAGCATGGGAGCAAGAGGTCATGAACATCCTGCATCCTGACGGCCTCGCTGGAGTACCCGGAGGAATGGACTCTGGTAAGTCGAATCTCAAATACTTCATCCACCCTACCCCACCAGCATGCCAACCCACACCCCCACCCTCACCCCCAACCCCCCAGCACACATCCTCCCTGAGAATGTCTCCCCAGCACAACCCACCCAACCCAACACCAACCCCTGCATGCCACCACAAACAATGGACACCCATCACCTAAGCATGACCACTGCACATATCCATCCCCCCCCCACAAACCACCCTCACAACACCTCCCCCAAGGGAATGCCTGCACTGGGGGATAAGGGCACCCATAAATCGCACGCAATTGCACACACAGAAATAATAACCATGCTCTCTCACCCCATGCAGGCCCGAACGCCAACACACCGGTCAGGAGGGTCCAGAAATGTCCATCCCACCCCCGGAACAGGCCCCCAGTGATGACAGCAGCTCTGTCGACCTGGAACCTGATGACCAGCCCGGACCATCGGGGACCTCTGGGCAGTGGGTACCCCACACACAGACACAGGCCACAGCAGACCCAACCCCCTCTGGGAACAACAGCACAGCTCCCACCCAGCGGGCCCATGCCTCTGTCTCTAGGACAGGTCAATCAGCGGTGTGTCTGCCACTACAGGGCACCCAGGCTAACCCACCACCCCAACAACAACAGGGACCTGGGGGCAGTGGTAGTGGGCACACCGTCCAGGGGACAGAGGCCGGGGGAAACAGGGCAACTCGGAGGGCTGCCGTGCGACAGGGGGGGGAGGAGAGGCCCAGGGAACCCACTCTCCAAGAGGCCCTCACCACCATCATGGGAGCATACCACCACTCCCAAGAGACGATGGCGACGGTACTGGCCAGGTTCACCGAGATCCAGGCACAGCAGGAGGAACGCTACATGGGGTTCAGCAATGAACTCAGGAACATCGCTACCGCCATGGGGACCATAGTCCAGGCCCTCAACAGGATAGAAGACACGTTGCGGGACCATGTGGCACCACACAGGGCCCCTGTCACTAGCCAGGAACAGCCTACCACCTCCGCCGGCGCTAGTGGACAGGAGGCCCCCACACAACGACAGGCCACCAGAACCCCACCTCCTGCTGAGGAACAACCACCCCGCAAGAGGAGCCTGAGATCCAAAAAAAAGACAGAGTAGGATGCCAAGACCCCCGCCAGCATGAGATACCCCCTGAAGACATCCCACTGTCCCACATTGCCACCCTGTCCAACCTTAAACAGCCCCTGCTCCATCCTTCCACAGGCATATGGACAATGCACCTGTCAGACTGAGAACTGGACTCTGCCATGGACATTACTCCACCCCCACCCATCACCGTTTTACTATCATGTACCAATATCTAAGCACAAAAAATAAAACAATTATTGCATAGAAAACAGTTTGGAGTCATGCTGTATTCTCATCAAATGTATTACACATAACAGTTCAATATATGTGATGTCAATTAGTGATGACAACATACCAATGTCAATACGCTGTAGTTCATGGGCAAACCAAGCAGAAGTCAGGCTCTGACTCAAAAAGCACTGAGAAGGGAAGGGAAAATAAAAAAGTTTGTTTAAAAGAGCTGGGGGGAAATACAGAAAGTAGAGATGCAGGAGGCTCTAAGTAAATGGGAAATGGCGTGGGTGAATCTTACCTGTGTGCTACTGAAAATACTGTTGTATAACAGTTTCCCTGTTGTCTGTGTTCTCCCCGTCGTCTTCCTCCTCTTCTCTCTCCACAGGCTCCACGGCTTCTACAACACCACCATCTGGACCATCCTCCTGCAGGAAAGGCACCTGGCGTCGCAAAGCCAGGTTGTGAAGCATACAGCAGGCCACGATGATATGGCACACCTTCTTTGGTGAGTACATTAGGGATCCACCTGTCATATGCAGGCACCTAAACCTGGCCTTTAGGAGGCCGAAGGTCCTTTCTATGACCCTCCTAGTACGCCCATGGGCCTCATTGTACCGTTCCTCAGCCCTGGTCCTGGGATTCCTCACTGGGGTCAGTAGCCACGGCAGGTTGGGGTAACCAGAGTCACCTATTAGCCACACACGCTGTCTCTGTAGCTGTTCCATCACATATGGGACGCTGCTATTACGCATGATATACGCGTCATGCACTGACCCAGGGAACATGGCATTAACATGGGAGATGTACTGGTCTGCCAAACAGACCACCTGGACATTCATAGAATGGTAATTGTTCCTGTTTCTGTACACCTGCTCATCGTCATTTGGGGGTACTAAAGCCACATGGGTCCCATCAATGGCACCAATGATGTTGGGGATATGTCCAAGGGCATAGAAATCACCCTTCACTGTAGGCAAATCATCCTTCTCTGGGAAAATTATGTAGCTCCTCATGAGTTTCATCAGGGCAGACAACACTCTGGACAAAATCTTTGAAAACATAGGCTGAGACATTCCTGATGACATGGCCACTGTTGTCTGGAATGAGCCACTAGCCAAAAAATGGAGGACTGACAGAACCTGCACTAGAGGGGGAATTCCTGTGGGATGGCGGATGGGGGACATCAGGGCTGGCTCAAGCTGGGCACACAGTTCATGGATATTGGCACGGTCAAGTCGGTATCGTAGTATAATATGGCGTTCTTCCATTGTCGACAGGTCCACCAGCGTCCGGTACACGCGAGGATTCCTCCTTCTCATCGCAAGTCCCAGCGGACGGTGCCTAGGAAGGAGAATATGGAGCACAGAGTCAATCAACTCACAGGTACGTTCACCACAGCTTGCACAGTACACGAAAAGGTATGGATTGCTATGTTTGGATGTGTGGCAATGCAAGGCCTAGGCCTGTGTGACGCAGTTGAAATTAAGCCATGTGGGCCCTTGAAATGGCGGCTGCCTGACCTGTGAAGTGGGACAATGGGATGTGTGGTCAATGCGCTGGTGTGGCACACCGTGGCGGTAGGCGGTCGAAGACCGCTGTACGAAGCCGCATTGGTTAACATTGAACCCTACGGGATTCAGGAGCCAATGACGATGTGCGCCGGCGGTCGCGGTACGCACCGCCGCGGTACGCACCGCCACGGGCGTGACCGCCATTTTCTATCTGCTTAATCACTCGAGACCTGATCATCCACAGGAGAGGACCTATACTGCAAGTGCTGCTGTGAACTCGGTCTGGAAGTGACAATGGCTGCTGCGACTGGGAAAAGGGCCCCTGCCTTCACGTCTGAAGAGTTGGAGAAACTTGTGGATGGGGTCCTCCCCCAGTATGCGCTACTCTACGGTCCTCCAGACCAACAGGTGAGTACTCTGAGTGCACATTGAATGGGTTATGCCTGTGTGGAGTGGGGTGGATGTAAGTTGGTGGGGTGTGGAGAAAATGAGGAGTGCAACGCACGACAGATGAGAGAATGGGCCACATGGCAAGGTTGGGGAGGGGGGGGCATGTACTCCAAACATGCAGAAATATCACGTTTTCTCTTTCCCACCCTGTACATGTCAAACAGGTGAGCGCCCATCAGAAAATCGACATTTGGCGTGCCATCGCCAAGGAAGTCCGGGCCCTGGGGGTCTACACCAGACGGGGCACCCACTGCCGCAAGAGGTGGGAGGACATCCGCCGCGGAACCCGAAAGACCGCCGAGTCACTGCTGGGGATGGCCTCCCGACCTAGGAGGGGTGCCAGTCGTACCCTGACCCCCCTGATGTCCCGGATCCTGGTGGTGGCCTACCCTGATTTGGATGGGCGCTTGAGGACATCACAGCAGACACAAGGGGGTGAGTATCTGCACATTCTGCTATCCTTGCGCGCAGTTGAGGCGTCTGGGTGGGGGAGGAGGGCTGTGGGTGACAGTAGGCCAGGGCGCTTTCTGTAGTGTAGTCCCCTCCCTTAGACATGGCCCTGTGCCCCGCCCCCCACCTCTGTAGGGTGCCAAGTACAGCTATCCATGGTCCTGCATCACCCATGTGCGCGTCTGTTGTCCCTAGACCTGTTGGCCTAGTCAGAAGTACTGAGTAGTGTACCCCAATTTCGCGGCTTAGTGCATGAGGCACCTGTGTCTGTCCTCTCCGCCAACGGTATTGACAAGGCATGCACTCAACTTTGTTTTATTTCTCCCCCCACCCTTATTCTTTGTCTTCTTGTGCATTAGCATCATCAGGCGGAGGAGAATTGGCGTCGGAGCACGAGGGAGCTGCAAGTCACAAGGCCCCGGTGGGCACTGGAACAGACACCGAGGGCACCAGTGATCCGGAGGGCGAGGGGAGCACCACAACGGGGACCGGTGAAGACACCAGACACGGACACGTCCTCATTTGGGAGCTCCCTAGCGGTGGCGGCAACATCCGGGCCCCCCGCCTCAACAGGTACAGCCGCCACCCAGCGCTCCAGCTCCGCCCTCCCAGCAGCCCCTCAGCCTTCGCTCCGTGCCCGCTCGCCCAGGAAGGCGGGCGTCTCCTTCGCCCCAGGCACCTCAGCCCCTGCCCCAGTTACCCCTGCTGCCCTCAGTGCGGAGCTCATTGACCTCATGAGGACGCTCATTGTTGGGCAGACTACCCTTTTGAATGCCATCCAGGGGGTGGAAAGGGAGGTGCATCGGAGCAATGCCTACCTGGAGGGCATTCATTCGGGTCAGGCTGCCCATCAACGATCGTTCACTGCTCTGGCCTCAGCACTGACGGCAGCCATTGTCCCTGTCTCCAGTCTCCCTCTTCTAACTGCCTCCACCCTTTCTCTGTCTCCTGTTCCTCAGCCTATCCCATCCACACCATCAGACCAGCCTGCACACACCTCAACACCCAAGGCCAGCTCATCCAGACACAAGCACCACAGAACACACAAGCATTCACCCAAGCAACACCCAGATGCAGACATACCAACAGTCACTACCACCTCTGTGTCCCCCTCCTCCTCGTCTCCCGCCTCCCTCCCTGTGACGTCTCCACTCACACCTGCATGCACACCACCATCAGCCAGTGCTTCCATCACCAGCACACCCTCCACTACAGTCCTCACACGTGCAGTCACCACCCCCACTGCCATCTACACGTCCCCTGTGTCCTCTCCCACTGTGTCTGTCACCCCCTCTTCCAAGACACATAAACGCAGGCAGACACCCGAACAACAGCCAACCACCCCACGACAGCCTACGTCTCAGTCACCTGCACCCAAAGACAGCACACCTGACTCTCCTACAACCACATCCTCTTCCTCCACTTCCATCACCACTACTCCTACCCTTTACCTTGGTCCTAAGAAATATTACCTCTCTAATCTTAACCTCTTTCCCTCCCCTGACCCACCCCCTCCATCGGTTAAGAGTCCCAAGAGCACCTCAGCCACCACCAGCCCAACTTCGAGTGTCCAAGTGGTGCATGGCTTCTGGAGTCCACCCTTTGACGGCAGTGACACTTCACTGAGCAGCAAGGGGACATCCAGCCCACCCCCAGGCAAGAGGACACGTAAACTGAAGGGCCACCGTGAGAGGACTGAGACGGCTGCCCCCCAGGAGCTAACAACGGCCACTTCACCTGCCACAACAGCCAGGGGAGGCAAGGGCCCGAGAGCCCCATCTAAGGAGCGAAAGGGCAGCAGGGCGGAGAGGTCAGCCAGCAGGAGCACGGAGCAGGAGGGCCCCGCAAGCCCCATCCCGCCTGCAAGGGACGACAGCAAAGGGCCCAGGACTCCGTCCCCGAAGGGGCCTGCCACTGCACGGTCGGAGGGCGAGTGAGCAGGGTGTCCAGCCCAGGTCTGGCTCCCTAGACTTACTGGAAGAGCACCGCTGAACAGGGCCCCGCCGTGCAGAAGAGCACCGCTGAACAGGGCCCCGCCGTGAAGACAGGCACCGCTGAACAGGGCCCCGCCGTGCAGAAGAGCACCGCTGAACAGGGCCCCGCCGTGAAGACAGGCACCGCTGAACAGGGCCCCGCCGTGCAGAAGAGCACTGCTGAACAGGGCCCCGCCGTGAAGACAGGCACCGCTGAACAGGGCCCCGCCGTGCAGAAGAGCACCGCTGAACAGGGCCCCGCCGTGCAAAAGAGCACCGCTGAACAGGGCCCCGCCGTGCAGAAGAGCACCGCTGAACAGGGCCCCGCCGTGCAGAAGAGCACCGCTGAACAGGGCCCCGCCGTGAAGACAGGCACCGCTGAACAGGGCCCCGCCGTGCAGAAAAGCACCGCTGAACAGGGCCCCGCCGTGCAGAAGAGCACCGCTGAACAGGGCCCCGCCGTGAAGACAGGCACCGCTGAACAGGGCCCCGCCGTGAAGACAGGCACCGCTGAACAGGGCCCCGCCGTGCAGAAGAGCACCGCTGAACAGGGCCCCGCCGTGCAGAAGAGCACCGCTGAACAGGGCCCCGCCGTGCAGAAGAGCACCGCTGAACAGGGCCCCGCCGTGCAGAAGAGCACCGCTGAACAGGGCCCCGCGTGAAGACAGGCACCGCTGAACAGGGCCCCGCCGTGAAGACAGGCAACGCTGAACAGGGCCCCGCCGTGCAGAAGAGCAGCGCTGAACAGGGCCCCGCCGTGAAGACAGGCACCGCTGAACAGGGCCCCGCCGTGAAGACAGGCACCGCTGAACAGGGCCCGCCGTCTCAAGCACCGCTCCGCTGGGCACCGCCGTCTCAAGCGCCGCTCCGCTGGGCCCTTCTTGTCAAGCACCGCTCCGCTGGACCCTTCCTGTCAAGCACCGCTCCGCTGGGCCCTTCCTGTCAAGCACCGCTCCGCTGGGCACCGCCGTCTCAAGCGCCGCTCCGCTGGGCCCTTCCTGTCAAGCACCGCTCCGCTGGGCACCGCCGTCTCAAGCACCGCTCCGCTGGGCACCGCCGTCTCAAGCGCCGCTCCACTGGGCCCTTCCTGTCAAGCACCGCTCCGCTGGGCCCTTCATCTCAAGCACCGCTCCGCTGGGCACCGCCGTCTCAAGCGCCGCTCCGCTGGGCCCTTCCTGTCAAGCACCGCTCCGCTGGGCCCTTTCTGTCAAGCACCGCTCCGCTGGGCCCTTCATCTCAAGCACCGCTCCGCTGGACACCGCCGTCTCAAGCACCGCTCCGCTGGGCCCTTCATCTCAAGCACCGCTCCGCTGGGCCCTTCCTGCAAACACAGTTCACGGTTCACTGTGGCCATCATGCATCCTCCTTGACCAGTGGAGCAATTCCTCCACCTGATGGACTGTGGCTTTGCACTCCCCAGGATATGGCAGTGGGCAATCCAACCACTGTAGAGACATTGAGAGACTGTGGCTTTGCACTCCCCAGGATATGGCAGTGGGCAATCCAACCACTGTAGAGACATTGAGAGACTGTGGCTTTGCACTCCCCAGGATATGGCAGTGGGCAATCCAACCACTGTAGAGACATTAGAGACTGTGGCTTTGCACTCCCCAGGATATGGCAGTGGGCATGGTGGCCCCTTCGTGGGTCTGGCGTCGTGGACTCATGTGGCTGAGGTGCCCCCCCCCTTCCCTTCCCCCTGAGGTGCCTGTAGTTTTGTCATCAGATGCCCCTGCAGTGTTCTCTCCAAAGGACTCAGGTCTCGTGTGTGGGCTTTGTCCTTGTGTTGCTACACTTTGGCCCACGGACAAATCGTTAATACGTAAAATGTGCAGGACTGATTTCTTCAGTTGTCCACTGCTGTGTATATAGACTTTTTAAATGTAAATATTTTTGCTAGTTGACCAATACTTATCGGAGGCTATTTTGGACATAAATATTTATTAACAATTTGAAAATGTCATTGCATTTTTTACGGGGGTTTGGGTGGTGTCACTGTGACTTGTTGCTCTGCATTGGTGTGTACATATTGGGGGGGGGGGGTGGGGGTCGCATATGTGTGTGCCCGTAACCTTTCGTCCTCCCCCCTCCCGTGTGTCGTAGGTGCAGTACTCACCGTTGACGTCTGCGCCGGAGTTCGTACTCGTGGTAGATGAGCAGGTAGACGAGAGCAGGTATGATGTTCAATTCGGGTTCCATGCTGTCCTCCGTGCTCGTGGAGTGCGTAGAGGTGAGCGTTTTCACATTCGTAGTCTGTTTCCGCCATGTTTTTATTGGCGGTGCTCCCGCCCCGGAAAAGGTGGAGGATTGGTGGGTCGTGATGGTGTGGGCGGTACATTGTCTGCCGCCTGCCTGTTGGCGGTGACCGCTGCGCTGTTTGTTTGTCCCGCAGTGGCGCTCGGAGTGTTAATGTGGCGGGCTGTGTTGGCGGTTCCCGCCAGGGTCAGAATTCCATTTGTTGGACCGCCAGCCTGTTGGCGGGTTGGCCGCCGCTTTATCACCAACCGCCAGGGTTAGAATCACCCCCTTAGTATTAGTTTTTGAACGAAATCCAGCCTGTAAGGGAGATAATATCTGATTATTCAAAACCCATTCCGTGAGTCTGGCCAAGATTTGTTTTGCAAAGATCTTTTGAAGAATATCAATAAGGCTAATAGGTCGATAGTTCGCAGACAGACCTACATCGCCTTTCTTGAAAACAGGGATTATTTCTGCACCATGCCAAGAATCAGGAATGGGACCACCTGCTGCTATGGCATTGGACAGTAAATTGATATACCATGCCCATATAGTGAGCTCAGATTTAAACAGATCCCCAGGTATCATATCGGGGCCAGGAGCTTTAGCTGGCCTCAGCGAATTAATAGCATCAGTAGTTTCAGCTATAGAAAAAACAATGATAGGTTTGTCATTCTGGATCAGTCTCTGTTATCCTCTCCTTCGCATCTGGAGGACCAATTGTTCTTTGAGCTGTTTTGAAGATCACCCTTTTCACCTGTTACCTAAAATCATGCAAAATGGATGTTCCTCTTAGTATGCAACATTCTGACATCACAGATTTTCCATGATTGATCTAATTTCTGTCCTTCCAAGTGAAGCAGCAACCAGGTCATCTTTCTTTCCTCTTTTTCAATCAATCATTCTGGTGTTATTTGTATAGTGCAGCTTGTCACCCAAGTGAGTATCCAGGCACTGGCTGCAGGTTTTATTTGAAAAGCCAGGTTGTCATTCCCTTTCTGAAGTGGGTCAGCGTGGGTGCGGTGCAGAGGTGGAGAGGTAGAGCGTTTAAGGCTTTGGCGGTGAGGAGGGGGAAGGAGCACCCTCTGTCGTGGCAGCAGTGCATGTGTGGCATCTTTGCGAGGGCGATGTGTGCCAAGCGTAGGTTCCTGGTTGGTTGGTGGAGTTGAAGGAGGTGGTTCAAGTAGGTGGGTCCTTGGTTATGGAGGGCTTTGTAGGCCTGGGTCAGGAGCTTGAAGTGGCATCTTTTCTGGATCGGGAGCCAATGGAGGTCCTTCAGGTTCTGGGTGATGTGTGTTCTTTTGGGCAGGTTGAGGATCAGTCTGGCAACTGCAATCTGGATCACCTGGAGTCTTTGCATGACTTCAGTGGTGGTGCCTGCTGTGTAGTGTGTTGCTGTAGTCCTTTTGGTTGGTGATGAGGGCCTGCATCACTGTCTTCCTTGTGTTGATGGAGAGCCACTTATAGATCTTTCAGAGCATGCAGAGCATGTGGAAGCAGGTTGAGGATGTTAGGTTGACCTGGCTTTTCATGGAGAGTTCACTGTCGATAATGATGCCAAGGTTGCGGGCGTGATCTTTTGGAGTGGGGATAGGTTCCGAGCTCTGCTTATGCTCTCTGTGCCTTATCTAGCAAGGTGTGAGCCCAGGTTTAAATTATTGAAACCTTTGCTGAGACCTAACAGTTTACTGACTTTATTGCTTGTGGTGGACTACCATCCACCCCAATTAATAATTCCTTTTTCTTATTAGATGATATTGAGAAGAAAGTGGATAACCAATCAGAAGAGCAACACCATGTATGGCATGTCATTCAAACACTTCAAGAACACAACTTTGAGCTCTAATTGAAGCAAGAAGATCTGGAAAGTAGACTGTGAAGAAATAATATTAGCATAGGGGGCTGTCTAGAGGATTTGAAGAGTAGGATATTCCATGTTGTGTTTGTACCCCTCTCCTCTGTATCAGAGACCTTATGCTGAAACTGGACCCACACAATGAGTGGGAAGTGATGAGTCTGTTGCTGATAAATCCCCCAATGTCTTTCTAAGGGAGAACCTTTTTAATGAGGGATGCAGGGTCAGAGTAGCCTCTGGCCCCGGTATAAGCACTCTCCCCCGCTGCCTCTGCCTTGCTCCTTGTGTCTTGGGTTTGTGGAACCCACTGTGTAATAAATTTACCAACCCCTTCAGGACCAATAGGTTTTGTTTGTTAAACCATTAGCTCAACACTGGGTATTTGTGGCTCTGATCAGTCAGGCGTACGCAAAGGAACCAGCTTTAAGCATTTAAACAGCACCAAAACAATTGAAGAAATCAATACTCAAGAAATCTGACACCAGTTTATAAAAATAGACTACATTTATATGTATTTTCAGACCCCACACCAAAAAGATCCACCAGTGGATTCTGGAGGTACAGCAATTACAAGGTGTAGTAAATATGCACTTTTTATACTTAACCGTGAACAAGCTTTGGCAAATTCAATGTCTTTGACACGTTGAAGTTTTTTCAAGGAAAACTTGGGTACGTATTAATGCAGTTAATTTGAGTAACTTTAGACAACCAACTCAGGCAGGGAGCCAGTCAGGGGGACAACAAGGTCCACAGTAACAATTACCCCGGAGGATGAAGCAGTCTTCAGGTACATCCAGGCACTTTTATCCTTTTTGTGGAAGAGGTCCTGAAGCAACGGTACAACATGCTGAAGATGCCCAAGGAAAATGTAGATGCCATTCAGTCAGCTGGGTCTTTCTGTGGCTATTCGTCAGTTCACAGGTTTGGTGAGGCAGTCCTGGCCACACAGGATCGACATTCCTCAAAGTCTTCTCGGTCCTGGCAGAAGTCCAGTCGCTACTGTGCTATCAGCACCCGGTATTAAGGTTTAATAGAAATCCTTCCTTGGATGATGTCACCTTCTAGGTGACCAAGATGCATTTCAACAATTCTTCCGGGTCCAACAGGCTCAAGTGCAACTTTGAGCATTGGGTTTTGGTCTGTGGTGCTGCATGGCAATGATAAATGGTGACTTGAAGATTTGGGCCATCAGCTTGCCCCAGCAGTCTTCTTCAGCTGTTGTGGACCTGCGCTGCAAACACAAGGTCAGCCAACGGCCCTTGGAGTGTTTTGCTTCACCTGGGCTCCAGAAACGAATTTTCCATAAGTAGGGCTCCTGGTTTTATAGTATTTATTTGTTTAACATTTCCTTCCGTATTTATCAGTCTTTATTTTTTGGCCATCTTATTGGTATTCATTCATATTTATGTTGTGTTTTGAGAATAAATGGAGTTGTAAAACGGTACATTTCCACATTAATTCAACTGATGAACTGTTTATACACTCTTACTTTGATTCCTGCAGTGTTATGGCAAGTTAAGCAGTGATATATAACAAAACATTAAACTCAGAGGTAAATATCACCATTATATTTCATATATACATTTGCATGTACCTGTATTTAAGGAAATGTCAACTCCCCATGCTATTTGCTCAACTGTTCACAAAAGACTGCATGGCAAGTCACTCACATGAAGCACAATTTTCTGTATTTTTCTGCTTTTAAAAATAGAGAGCAAACACATTGTTTTCTATCTCTATTTATCTGTGAAAATCACTAAAAATTGAAAACTGGGAGCCTTATCCATGAGCAGGCTCAGTCCCTTCTCCTTTGCTAGCCAACAGGTTCAGCAGATGCAGTTCGCGCCAGTGAAGCTTCTCTTTGCCGGTTCCTTGGTGCAGCAGGGCAGTCTTTCTTTGGTCCTATCTTCCAGTATGTTGTGATCTTTGTTCTGGGTATCAGGGGTGCCTTTTGTATGCACAGGAAATGCCCTAAGGGTGGACTTGCTCAGTAGCCAATGGGCTACTAGGTTCCCTGTCTCCTGATGACTACTTCCTGTGAAGTGAGGCATCTGGCTATCACAGGATGGTATGTGGAGCTCTCTAACCCAACCCGGAAGTGTGGCTACCAAGAGGGCTATGCGCTCCTGAAACACTGGCTTCCCCTCTCCTTCCAGAGTGCCACCCTGTCTACCCAAACAAGTGTTCCCCATTTGTTCTACAAAGACAGTTTCCCCATTGAAGGTCACCTTTTGGGCCAACACCCGTGTGGCTTTCTGCCAGGTAGAGGTAACACCTCTCTCTGTGCAGGCTGCTATAGTCCTGTTTCCTGGGAGTCATTTGTACGTCACCTCAGGAGGGCAGAAAGCTGTCTCAAGGAGAAAAACCCTGTGTGTAGCCGTGGATGGGAACAGAGATTTAGAGCAACAAATTGCCAACTTTTGAAAACTTGTACACTACAACAGTTACATTCATTTTGACTTGGGCATCAATTCGGGGTTAAGAAAATGAGTTGTTTGATACCTTACAGTATCATATTTAGTAGTCTCAGTCAGAAGGTAACAGGACTGCTGTAGCAGCCTGCAACTTTGCACTCTCCAATGTGGCTACTAGCTGTTTCCATAGTAAAAATGACAAATGCAGTTTTTTACCTCTTTAGAATATACCGCTCTCTACCTTAGGGCTAGCTTGGCCTGACTTAGGGGTGCTTTATTTATATTAAAAGGGAAGATGTGGTTTTGCCATGACTTTAAATGACAAAGTCGAGTTAGCAGTTGAAAACTGCACTTCCAATATGCAGCTGCAGACTGGGAGCCATGTTTTACTCTTGTCACACCCAGGGTGGCACACTCAGTGCAGCTGTCCCTGGGGTGACCCTCTGCCTTACAGGCCCTGTGTAACTGAACACCATTTACTAGGGACTTACAAGTAAGTTAGCTTAATGCCAATGGCTATAAGCCAACCATACACACACACAATTTAAGATCAGGCACAGACACTGAGGTCTGGTTAGCGTGCCTCAGTGCACTTTCCGAGTCAAAAAAACAGTACCATCAGTCAAAAACCTTAGGGATGAACATACACAAATATGTGTTTCCTTACAATTACAATTGTGGACTAAGACAGGGGTATGTCTTAGGAAGGCTTAATAGCAGGTGATAGAGGTTATCTCACAAGGAATTGTTTAGTAGAACATTCTGTTGGAATCTTCGGGATGGCTCCAGTTTTCCCTTATTTATCTCAGGCCCTTGTCAAACGAATACAGAGTGTTATTGTCCAATTTCCGATAGGAATTGACCCTAGCTGGTGAATCTTGGGTTTTAGAAAAAGAGTCTCAGAAAATAATAGTTAGTATTTTTGTGATTTAAAAAAATTAAGGGCCAGATTTAGATCTTGGCGGCAATGGTCCTGCCATTGAACTTTCAACTGAAAACCCATCTGCCGCAGTGACAGTCCACCCACCGCATTTATATGCTGGCAGTGATATATCCAAAAGCCTGCATTTGAACTGCCATCTCTGCCATAAAACACCGCCCACATCGATGGCGGGAAAGGGAAAAGTGGATACTGGCAGGACTCTAGCCGTCATCCCTGCCATGCAGATTTGAATGTGTCTTCATGCCCAGAAAAAAGTGGGGGTCCGACCTCCACTTCTGAGTTGGCGGATTGGAGGGGAAAAAGGGGTAGCTGAGTGTGTAGTTGTGTTGGTTTTGTGGTTGTGTCATGTGTGGGTGCAGTGTCAATGTTGTGTGTATGTTGTGTCATGGATGTATGTCAATGTGTGTTTTTGGGATGCATAGGTTGTGTTGTGTTGGAATTGTATGAATGTGGTGTGTTGTGTAGTGCAGAGGTACACATATGGCTAAGGGACAGTGTGTACGTGTGTGTCACTTACCTCTATTCAATAGCCCCTGCCATTGTACGTCGTCCTTTGGGTCCCGCCGCCATCTCACTTCATCAGTAATCCGTCGCTAGTCCTCCTAACATCTAAATGTGGTGGGTGGAACGCAGTTAGCTTGACGGTCTTTTCGAATCCGCCACAGACGCAGCTTAGTGGTAACACCAAGATCTAAATCAGGCCCTAAATATTTTTTATTCCATCTTCTCTTGCATTGTTCCATCTTCCTGAGTGAGCGGAAAAGGATCTTACGCCCACTGCTTAGGAAGTTGATTTTAGAACACAAAATGAACCTTGAGCCACGTTATGCTTGATGAAGATTTTAGATATTGTAATCATTCTTGCAAATTATATCATAATGATTGAAACAAGATTTTTCTAATTTGTTTTGAGACTAGTCAGGGAATTGTGGGAGAATACTAAAGGCTTAACATGGGACATTTATTTTTTGGTTGTGAATTGGCCATATGCTGATAGGTTACATCTTATATGAGAAAGGCTGTTTTCTATTGTTTTTATGTGTACAGTTAAGTGGTTGAATCAATAACCTTTGTATTGTGTATGCTTTGAAACAAAATTGATACTTTAAATTTGTATTTCTATAGGGATTTGTCTTGGAAATAAAATATATTAATGAGCAACTTTACCATTAGATTTGATTTTTTTAAATAAATACTAGAAATACAAATAATGGTTAAATCATTTTCCTAGTTGGTCTCAAACCCAAGATAGTAGAATTAGGCCCTCATTACGACCCTGGCGGTATAGAACCGCCAGGGCCGTGGCACGCGGGAGCACCGCCGACAGGCTGGCGGTGCCCAGCAGGGCATTCTGACCGCGGCGGTAACGCCGCGGTCAGAACAGGAAAACTGGCGGTCTCCCGCCAGTTTCCCGTGGCCCGTTTGAATCCTCCAAGGCGGCGCAGCTTGCTGCGCCGCCGAGGGGATTCTGACAAGCCATACCGCCATCCTGTTCCTGGCGGTTCGGCTGCCAGGAACAGGATGGCGGTATGGCTTGTCGTGGGGCCCCTGGGGGCCCCTGCAGTGCCCATGCCAATGGCATGGGCACTGCAGGGGCCCCCGTAAGAAGGCCCCACTTTGTATTTCACTGTCTGCATTGCAGACAGTGAAATACGCGACGGGTGCCACTGCACCCGTCGCACCTTCCCACTCCGCCGGCTCGATTCCGAGCCGGCGTCCTCGTGGGAAGGTTGTTTCCCGCTGGGCTGGCGGGCGGCCTTAAGGCGGCCGCCCGCCCGCCCAGCGGGAAACTCAGAATGCCGGCCGCGGTCTTCAGACCGCGGTGCGGTATTCCTGCGGCGCAACTTTGGCGGGCGGCCTCCGCCGCCCGTCAAAGTTGTAATGAGGGCCTTAATGTTTTAATCTATACTCTAATTCCTTACAGGACAATCAGAGCCTTCCTCAATGAAAATAGTGTTTGTTGGGGGAGGGGGGGTTTGCACTGCAGGTACAAGGTAACATTCAATTTCTACATGTCTCAATTTTTAAATAACATGCACCTTACCTCGCGGGCTACATGGCATACATAAGGGTGACTTTTTCATATTTAAAAGAAAGGTTTTTCCCCTGTCAAAAGGGTTAATTTGGCAGGTAGGGATTCAGGTACAAACGGCAGCTGTAAGCCTACAATGGTAGGTCTGAAACCATGCTCTCCGTGTCATATTAGTGGATGGCAGAAAAAGTGCTGGAGTTCAAGTTTGATATTTACCACTCTATGCCATGGGTGTATTTCTGCAGCATTTACCATGACCTTATAAGAAAGCTAAGTAAGCCATTTATGAACTTACCAATTTAACCATGATTTAAGGGCCACAGCACATCCAGGGAGCTTGATTAGCAGGGTGCCAGTTTACAGAGTCAAAAAACCATCAGCATCCGTTCAAACAAATTTGAGTTGACCACGCTAAAAAAAGTACTTTATCACACATCTGTTCTTGACCTTATGAAGCCAAGTAGCCCTTAGGCTCTTTAAAGAACACCTTAAAATCTGCCTTAATAATAGTATGCACATTAAATGTGTTATCTTTTAGGAATTGTTGCATGAGTTCAATTTTTGTCGCATTAGCTTATTTTTCCGGTGTCTCTAGCATTGCAGGCACATTGGCTCTCATCATGACATTGGCGGTAAATCCCACTTACCGCCATTCTGACTGCGCCAACATGCCGCAGATTACACACATAGCAATCGGTCACTATACAGCCACACACACAAGTCCGCCAGCCCAAAGGTCAGTGATAAACTGGCGGTAGCAAAACCCACAACGTTACGCCAACAGAACTACTCTCACATCATTATGACCGACGAATCACCATGGCGGACATTCAATGGTGCTAAACAAATGGCAGTACATACTGCCGCACTCAAAATACCCACAACCTAACAAAACTACACCACATTGGACAATTCAAACTACACACACCTGACACACATACACACACGACACCCACATACCCACACCACTAAAAAACACACTCCCACATTACCCACAACCCTTTACCATTACAAACAAGTGCCACAAGAGAGATAGCAAGACCACAGACAAGACCACAGACACACACCACCATCACTTATGCACCATCCACGCACTCAACATCACACACCCCAACACAGCACCCCACACACCCTCACTCACACCACTCACAATACACCCATGGCACTGCAACAACACCCCAGGTTCTCTGAGGAGGAGCTAAGGGTCATGGTGGAAGAAATCATCTGGGTAGAGCCACAGCTATTCAGATCACAGGTGCAGCAGACGTCCATTGCTAGGAAGATGCAGCTATGGCGGAGAATCGTGGACAGGGTCAACGCCGTGGGACAGCACCCCAGAACAAGGGATGACATCAGGAAGAGGTGGAACAACCTACGGGGGAAGGTACGTTCCACAGCAACAAGGCACCAAATAGCTGTACAGAGGACTGGCGGTGGACCCACGCCTCCTCCCCCACAACTAATAACATGGGAGGAGCAAGTCTGGGCAGTTGTGTATGCTGAGGGCCTGGCAGGAGTAGGAAGAGGACTAGACTCTGGTAAGTCAAATCTCTATTACTATAACCCCCTACCTGCATGCCATCACAAACCTCCACCCTTACCCTCACTCCCATCACTTCATCACCTCCCACATACCCCACCATCACAACCCACTCATCCCAATACCAAGCCCTGCATGCAACACCAGTGCAAGGAAACCCCTCACAGACCTGCATGGACACCCATCACTAAAGCATGCACATTAGAGAGAATCACCTAGCACACAAAATCACTACTCACACAAGGCAAAGCTTGCAGGGCAATAACAACTATACAGGGCAACACACCCATGCACAAGATGACACACACAGTAACAATAACACTGCATTTACATCCCCACAGGTCCCCCACCCAACGTCACCAGAGAGGAGGTGCCAGCAACTTCCAGTCCGCCCACAGTGATGACAGCAGCTCTGGATGCCTGGATCTGGATGAACAACCTGGCCCATCAGGGATCTCCGGGCAGTCAGTAACCCAGGTACAGTCCCATACCACCACAGAGCCTCTCCCCTCAGGAAACACCAGCACAGGACCCACCCAGCGTGCCCATAACTCTGTCCCCAGGACACGTCAATCAGCAGTGTGTCCACCACTACAGGGACCCCAGCCCACCCCACAGACACAAGACGATCAGGGACCTGGGGTCAGTGGCAGTGGACACATGGCTCAGGGGACAGAGGCATAGGACAACAGGGAAGCTGGGAGGACTGCTGGGCGACAGAGGAAGGACAGGCCCAGGGAACCGACTCTCAAGGAGGCACTCACCAAGATCCTGGGAGCATACCACCATTCCCAAGAGATGATGGGACAGATACTGGACAAGTTGCACAAGACCCAGCAGCTGCCGGAGGGGCAGTACCAGGGGATCAGGGAGGACTTGAAGAATATCAGCACCACCCTGGGCTCCATTGCAGGGGTGCTGGCAGATATGGCCAACACCACGAGGGAGGCAGTGGCACACCACGGGCCCCTGACACTAGCCAAACCAATGAACAGCCTTCCACCTCCGCTGCCGCTAGTGGACAGTAGGCCCGCCACAGGAACAACAGGCCACCAGCACCCCATCCCCTGCAGAAGGAGAACCATCCCGCAAACGGTCCCTGCTATCCAGGTAGAAGCCAGAGAACATTGCAAAGACCCCTGCTAGGAAATAAGACTCTCCTGAATGTCACCCTTGTGTCCCACTCTGTCACCATGTACACCTTGAACTGCCATTGCCCCCCTTCCTATGCCCCCTTGGACAATGCACCTGTGATACAAATAGACTGGACTCTATCCTGGACTTTCCTCCATCATCACCCCAGGCATTTGTCCATCCCCCTCTAATCATTAGCACTTAAATAAACACCATTTGAATAAATATAAGTATGGAGTCTGTCAGATCATTTAACTGTGTATTTGTTTAACAAGCTTTAGACACTGCAATAGAACTACAGTAATGTATACATAGGAATGACCTGTAGTTGGCTGCAGTCAACACACCAGGAGCGATAGTGGGGCACAAATATCTGAAAATAGAGATGCCAAAGGGTACGGTAAGTGGCCATAGAAGTGGGAAAATCAGCCTGCCAGTGACAATGTCAAATACAAAACTGTCAATGTAAAGTATAATTACAGTGTCTTACCTGTGTGTCATTGGAAGTACTGTCGTATTATAGCACTTCTGTTGGCCTAATTCTCATCCTATGCCTCCTCATCTTCACTGTCCACAGGGTCCACTGCTGCCACACGCCCATCTGCAGCCTCATCCTCCTGCAGAAAAGGCACCTGGCGACGTAAGGCAAGGTTGTGCAACATACAGTAGGCCTCTATGATCTGGCACAACTTCTTGGGTGATTATTACAGGGATCCACCTGTTAGATTGAGGCAACGAAACCTGGCCTTCAGGAGGCCGAATGTCCTTTCTATTATTCATCTTGTTCACCCATGTGCCTCATTGTAACGTTCCTCTGCCCTTGTCCTGGGATTCCTCACAGGGATCAGTAGCCAGGAGAGGTTGGGGTAACCAGAGTCACCTGAAAATATCGAGGGACAACTGTTAGCCACACACTAACTCTTAGGGCCCCCACCATACTCATACACCAACAACCCCTGGGTGCCTCTGGAGTTGTGCCATCACATATGGGATGCTGCTACACCTCAGGATAAAGGCATCATGCACAGACCCAGCATACTTTGCATTGACATGGGAGATATACTGGTCCGCCAGGCACACTATCTGCACATTCATGAAGTGAAAGCTCTTTCAATTTCTGAACACCTGTTCATTTCTCCAGGGGATGGGGGGTGACAAATGCAATATGTGTACCACCAATAGCCCCAATAATGTTGGGGATATGTCCCATAACATTGAAATCAGCTTTCATTGTGGCCAAATCCTCCACATGGGGGAGAACGATGTAGCTGCGCATGTGTTTAATCAGGGCAGACAATACTCTGGTCTGCACTATTCAGAATATTGGCTGAGACATTCCTGCTGCCAAGCCCACTGTCACTTGCAAGGAGCCACTTGCCAGGAAATGGAGCACAGATAGGACTTGCACAAGACGGGGGAGCCCAGTGGGCTGACGGATAGCAGATATCAAGTCAGGATCCAATTGGGCACACAGCTCTGTGATTGTGGCCCTGTCCAGTCTATAGGTGAGGATAATGTGCCTGTCCTCCATTGTTGCCAAGTCCACGAGGGGCCTGTACACGGGGAGTGTCTTCATCTCCTATTCATCCGCAGCTGTTGCAATCTTGGGGGCAAACGGTGAGTAGCTGGTCAGTATTCCATATTTCCAAACACTACACTGCATTGCATGTTGTGACTGTAACACAATATTGTTGTATAGGCCCAAATGGTGCCTATGTGTACTGTGATGCAGTTAGGTGCCATGGCCTGCCCTTCCCCCCCTGAAATGGCATCCGCCTGTCCTGTATGGAGGGACAGGTGGAAATGAGGTAATTCCGCTGACGTTGTGCGCCATTGCGGGAGGCAGTCAAAAACCGCCGTGCAAATCCTCATTGGATCCTACTGGGCCCTATAGGTTGCAGTGGCCAATGCTGATGTAAGCCGGCGGTGATGGTACGCTCCGCCACGGATATGAACGTCATTTTCTATCTGTTCACTCACTTGCTACCTGACCTTCAACAGGAGAGGACCTACACTCAAAGTGCTGCTGTGACCTGTGTCTGGAACCGACCATGGCTCGTGTCACTGGGGAAAGGGCCCCTGCCTTCACCGTTCGGAGCTGAAAAGACTGGTGGATGGAGTCCTACCCCAGTACCGAATGCTGTACGGGCCACCAGACCCACAGGTGAGTACACAGTGAGCACGATGAATGGGGCATGAATTCATGGAGTGCTGTGTGTGAGGGCCTCGTATGGGGGGTTAGGGCCCTGGGAAGCGTGCTGCATGTATGGTGGGCAATGCATGTGTGTAAGGGAATGTGAGGGCTATGGTGGGCAATGAGTGTAACAGGCAGGACGGTCTGACTGATACCTTTTCCTTTCTGTATTTCCCTGCAGGTCAGTGCCCATCAAAAAAAGGGTATATGACATTCCATCGCCAAGGTCATGCAGACCCTGGGGGTCTATGGCAGGTGAATCACCCACTGTCGCAAACGGTCGGAGGAACTGAGATGCTAGGCATGGAAGATGGCGGAGGCCCAGCTGAGGATGGCCTCCCAACGACGAAGGGGTGCCCATCGAACCCTGACCCCCCGATGGCCCACATACTGGCGGTGGCCTATCCGGAGCTGGATGGGCGCTTGAGAGCATCACAGCAGCCACAAGGGGGTCAGTACAGTGCCCCAATATACTACTTGCACGTGGGCAGGTGGCATCCGGGTGGGGAATGTGAGCCTGTGGGTGCCCCTAGGCCAGGCTGGCCAGTGCAGGGTAGGGCCCATGTTGGGCAGGGTCTGATGTCAACCTCCTCCAAACAAGCTCGTAGGCCTCCACTACTGGGCAGGGGTCTCTGGGTCTCAGGTATGCTGCAATTGGCGTTAGGTATCCCTGTCCATGGGATGGTGACTAGCATAGTGACTGTTAGTGCATTGCCTAGTGCGTAGGGCTGTTCCCTGTGTGTGAGTATGTTGTGTACACCAACGGTGGTGTTGTTGCCGCCATTGACCAAGGGTATCCTTTGTCTCGTACCCTCCTTTTTGTTTTGTTACCCTGTCCTTTTGGGCATTAGCATCATCTGGCGGAGGAGCAGAGGCACTGGTGATGGGGAGAGCTGCATCCAACAGGGCCCAGGAGGCCAAATCCACCAACGGTGAGGGCACCAGTGGGATGGAGGGAGAGGGGAGCACCACGGCGGAGACTGGAGGGGACAGTTCTGACAGTGATACCTCCTCCGATGGAAGCTCCCTGGTGGTGGCGGACACCTCTGTGCCCACTCCAACTACAGGTACAGCTGCCACCCCGTACCAGCACCGCCCTCCCAGCAGACCCTCAGCGTGTTTCCCATGCCCGCTCACCCAGTAGGGTGGGCATCTCCTTCGCCCCAGGCACCTCAGGCCCTGCCCCAGTTAGCCCTGCTGCCAAGAGTGAGGAGGCTATTGACCTCTTGCGATCCATCTCTGTTGGGCAGTCAACCATTGTGAATGCCATCCAAGGGGTGGCAGCCCATTTACAACAAACAAATGTATTCCTGAAGGGCATTCACTCTGGCATGGTGGCCCAACAGAGATCAATCCAGGCTCTGGCCTCCTCACTGATGGCAGCCATTGTCCCTCTTTCTAGCCTCCCCCCTCCAACCTCCTCCGCTCAATCCCTTTCCCCTCAACCCCAACCTATCCCAAGTACACAGGCAGATCAGCAGGCACCCAGGACAACACACAGGAGTGGTTCAGGCAAACACAAGCACCACACATCATCCCACAGGCCCTCACACAAACACCATCCAGATGCAGACATACCAACATCCACTGCCTCCACTGTGTCCCCCTCCTCCTCCTCGTCCACCTCCCTCCCAGTATCGTCTACACTCACACCTGCATGCACTACATCCTCATTCATTACCACCATCACCCCAATCACTACACGCCCCTCACTGGCAATCACCACCCCCACTTCCATGCACAAGTCCCCTGTGTCCTCTCCCACTGTGTCTGTGCCCCCTCCTCCCAAAGTACACAAATGCAAGCACTCAGACACCCAACATACATCCACCTCACAACAGCATCCAGCCCATACACCTGCACCCAAACACAGCAGACAGACACCTCCTACAACCACTTCCTCTTCCTCCAGTCCCAAACCTTCACCCTCTTCCCGCCCCAATGTCCCTAAGAAGCTTTTCCTCTCCACCATTGACCTCTTCCCGCCCCCTCCCCCGTCCTTCACGTCATGCCAGCGTGAAGAAAACCCAGGTAAGCACCTCAGCCACCCAGTCCAGGGGCACAGTAGTGTTGACAGCTACAGTAGTGTTGACAGGTAGGAGAGGATCCCGGGCACCAGGCAGCAACACTGACAGGGTGCCTGCACCAGGTGCATCAAGGAAGGGCAAGGAGGCACCACCAGCTGCGACATGGAAGGGCAAGGAGGCACCACCAGCACTGTATAGGAAGGGCAAGGAGGCACCACCAGCTGCGACAGGGAAGGACAAGGAGAAATCCCCTGCTGCTGACAGGAAGGGCAAGGGGCATGCACCAGCAGGCAGGAAGGACAGTAGGCCTGGTGCTGGGACTCATTCCGAGCCCCCATCACCAACTATGGTGGTTCAGCCGTCCGAGGCTGCAGGGGAAGGGCTGGAGCCTCCCCCCACCACTGCCAGCACCGCTACCAGCACCACTGCCAGCAGCAGCAGCCCCAGTGGGCAGCTGTCCGAGGCATGCAGGGGATGGGCTGGATCCTTCCCCCACCACTGTCAGCACCGCCACCAGCACCACTGCCAGCAGCAGCAGCCCCAGTGGGCAGCCATCCAAGGCTGCAGGGGATGGGCCGGAGCCTCTCCCCACCACTGCCAACACCGCCACCAGCACCGCCACTGCCACCACTGAGCAGCCGTCACCACCGGCGGACAGTGTGTAGTCCTGCCTCCATGGGCTGTTGTGCGTCCTGGCCCCTGCAAATCCAGTGGGTCTGACACCCAAGTGAAAGGCTGTGACCTTGCACTCTCCAAGATCTGCATCACAGGGCACAATGCCCCCTCCAGAACCAGTGGAAGAGGCCATCCACTCGCCGCATCCTACCCAGGATGAAGCACACTGGGCACAATGCCCCCTCCAGAACCAGTGGAGAAGCCATCCACTCACCGCATCCTACCCAGGATGATAAAACACACTGGACACAATGCCCCCTCCAGAACCAGGGGAGAAGCCATCCGCTCAATCCATCCTTCCCAGGGTGAAGCACACTGGGCACAGTGCCCCCTCCAGAACCAGTGGAGAAGCCATCCACTCACCGCATCCTACCCAGGATGAAGCACACTGGGCACAATGGCCCCTCCAGAACCAGTGGAGAAGCCATCCACTAGAGAGACTGTGGCTTTGCACTCCCCAGGACCAAGCAGTGGGAAAATCACCCACTAGAGAGACTGTGGCCTTGCACTCCCTAGGACCAAGCAGTGGGCAAACCACCCACTTGAGAGACTGTGGCCTTGCACTCCCCAGGACATCGCACAGGGCATGTAGCCCCCTCCAGGACCAGTGGTGTTGTACCATCTTCTGGCTGAGGTGCCCCCCCCAGCCCCCATCCCCCTGAAGTGCCTGTGTATTTTCGACCTTATGCCCCTGCAGTGTTCTCTCCATGTTGTTGCAGGAGTGAGGTGGGGCCTTGGCCTATGTGTTGTGGCCCCGTGGCCCACGCACATTGAGGACTGGGCTATGTCCCTCCATTTGTAAATATGTATATACGTTTGTAATTTAATGCACTTATTCATGTTCTTTAGTCGTATTACACTCAATTTCTTCCAATCATTTTGTCCTTAAATTACTCCTGAGGGGTATGGGGTGGATATGAAATGTTACTACATCTGATTGTGTGTATGGTGTTGGGGGTGGGGGTGTAGCGTGTGTGTCGCTCTCTTTTTCCTCCCCCTCCCTTGTGTGCTAGGCCATCTTCGCTGGCGTTGGTATTCGTAATGCAGGAAAAGGTAGACGAGCATGGGAAATATGTGCAAGTCGGGCTCCATGGCGTTGTGGTTGTTCCCTGTGTCTCCAGAGGTGAATCCTTTGACTTCTGTATTCTGTTTCCGCCGTGCTTTTGATGTTGTTGGTACCCCCCGGAAAAGGTGGCAGATAGGCTGGTCATAGTGCAGTGGGTGGTACATTGTCTTCCGCCTGGCTGTTGGCGGTTACCGCCGTGGTGCGTTTTGCTACTGCCATGGTAGTCGGTGTGTTAAAGTGTCTGTCTGTCTGAGCGGTTTCAGCCGTGGTCATAATTCCATTTTTGTTACCACCGGCCCGTTGGCGGTATTACCACCGCTTTATCACCGACCGTCAGGGTTGTAATGAGAGCCATTGTCTGTTTCCTTGTCCTCCTTCTGCTTATTGGTTAAGTAGTCTTGAGAGATAGGGCCATACGTACCAACGCATTTTCCCAATGACCCAGAATGGGTAAAACCCTTAGGGCCAGATGTAGCAACCCGTTTGCGAGTCGCAAACGGCGAAAATCGCCGTTTGCGAGTCGCAAACGTGGGTTTGGCATGCAGAAATGCATATTGCGAGTCGTTACCGACTCGCAATATGCATTTCCGACTCGCAAATAGGAAGGGGTGTTCCCTTCCTATTTGCGAGTCGCTGTGGGATGCAATACCATTTGCGACCGCGTACGCGGTCGCAAATGGCATCGCGGTTACCATCCACTTCAAGTGGATGGTAACCCACTCGCAAATTGGAAGGGGTCCCCATGGGACCCCTTCCAGTTTGTGACTGGACCCCAAAATATTTTTTCAGGGCAGGGAGTGGTCCAAGGGACCACTCCCTGCCCTGAAAAAATACCGAAACTAAAGGTTTCGGTTTTTTTTGCAGTGCAGCTCGTTTTCCTGTCAGGAAAACGGGCTACACTTCAAAAAAAAAAAACTGCTTTATTTAAAAGCAGGTCGCGGACATGGAGGTCTGCTGACGTCAGCAGGCCTCCATGTTAGCGAGTGCCCATACTCGCTATGGGGCCGCAATTTGCGACCCACCTCATGAGTATTCATGAGGTGGGTCATTGCGACCCCATAGCGAGTTGCAGTCGGTGTCTGAGACACCGTACTGCATTGGGAATTGCGACTTGCAATTTGCAAGTCGCTCCGACTCGCAAATTGCAAGTCGCAATTCCCAACTTTCGTACATCTGGCCCTAAGGTACATCTGGCCCACAGTTCCTTCATCCTGGGCACCATAAGTCTTTTATCCCCGAGCCCCTGTGTGAAATTCTGCCACCTTCCTGAAGAACTGCTCACAGGTGATTGAAGCTCAATCCAGGGCTAGATCCAGATTCAGTACCAATAAAATAACATAAGCTGAATGATAATCGTCAGTGGTGAGCAAATTAACCACCTGTTTCATTTGGAAAGGCATTCTATTCATAATGCAAACAGGATATAGGGGCTACTAACTAAACCCCTTCAGCCCTTCAAGCATGTCCTTTATATTGTCTGTGCTGTTAAAAAAGCACAGATCCCTCTACAACACTCAGGCTCTCGGCCACTCCGGAGTTACTATCAAGTTTTGCTGAAACGTGTTGCCCGAGTTAGGGTACTTTGCCCCTGCTGAGCATCTTCTATGGGCCCCAGGTCTACCTAATGCAACCAGGTAGTTTTCCAGCATGGCTCCTAGCTTAAAGTCTGCTCCCTGCCACCCACACTATGGTGACTCACTTGCAAGTTCCCTTGACTACACTCAATCAATCAAGTTAGTCCTTTATAGGAACTCAAAGGCCTCTTGCTGCACTTCTCAAAGCACCACTGTCACAACTGCACAAAGATCCAACCCTTCTTTTCCGTCGGTCAGGTGCCCTAGAGAGACTCCAGTGAATAGTTCAGCTCCTTCACCAGGTCAATGCCGCGTAGGTTGCTCCACATGTAGGCAGCAGCGTACTCAATGGCCCTGGCATATAGGCCTCTAACTCTGCACCTCTGCTTGCTACCCCCCGTAATCATAGCTTCTCCTGTGTATTTAGGGGCCTTCGGTCCATCGCTATTCCCTACTCGATTGAACGTCACGGAAATACAAAGAATTGCCTCTGTATTCGGAGTTTAGAGGAATGCCAAAGAAACACAGCTATTTCCCTCTCTCATCAAACAACATCACAGAGACTAATTTAAATAAAGAAAAGTAAAGGAGTCCAAGTGATAGCTAGTACCAAATTATGCGGCTGAGTTAATTGTATTATACGGCAAGAAAAGGCAAATTATGCGGCACAATGCAACATTTAACGTTATAGTATTTTTTCATTATTTTGTAATTTTTACACAATAACACTTTCTGGGCAAATATTTCACTTTATTAGTACCAGTTTAACAACCAAATACAGCAATAAACAACTGAAAGCTGACCAGTCATCCTTTGACAAGGGCCTCCCACTGTGCTGGAACACATGTTGTCTCTAGTGAGACCCTCTTGGACCCATGTTGGTTCTCCATTTTAGCTTTGTTTTATATCTTACACTTTACATTTTTAGCTGACATCACTTTTAGCACTGACATTTTACACACTTAGGCTAGCATGATATTCTAAGAACACGTTATATGAGTTGCTTGTTTTAGTTAGTCTTCAAATCAAATCAAATTGGATTTCTATAGCATATGTCTATTCAGCTGGGCCTCCCAGTGCTCGTTAAAAGCCAACTTCCTAACATCCCTAAACTTATAAATCAAAAAGGTAGGTTTAGAGGGATTTCCTAAACAGTTGTACTGACTGTTGTTTTCAGATGTGAACAGTGAGGTTATTCCATATTCTGGGGGCTAAAAAAGCAAAGGACCTCCCTTCGCATCTCGCTGTTTTTATGTTTGGTATCACCAACAGGCCCTGCAAGCTTGACTGAAGCGATCTTCCTGGCATATTCGTAGCCAGTAGTCTTTGAATGATGCCTGGACCCTTTCCTTGGATATCTTGGTGGGTTATACACATTGCCTTGAACATTATCCTTTTCTCTACTGGTAACCAATGGAGCTTTTCTAGAGATGGTTGAGCAGTATGGTATTTCAGGATCTTAAGCAGCGTTCTTGCGGCTGCATTCTGAATCACTTATAGCTGCTTTGTTGGGCTGGTTGGATATAAGGAATTTCCATAGTCTAAGCATGAATTAATCAGGCTTTGCACCACAGTTTTTCTTGTGAGTGAAAGCACGTAAAGAAAGTTTCTTAGGGATCTCTTCTCAACAAATAATCTGGACATTCTGTTCAAGGCTAGGAACACAGTACAAGATACCCTAATGCTTGCGTTGCCCGTTCAGTGACAGTTCTAACATCTAGACATATCATTCCATTGGAGCTGTGCCTCTAACACAATGTGGCTTTGATTATATAAATGATGCACTGACCCATGGGTGTCAGAGGGGCACTCCAGCCATTACCGTCTCAGGACAAATGCTTTGTTCGACATGTAGCTCTGCTGGTGCTTACCCTCCAGTTTGCAGAAAGGACTGCCATTCACACTACAGGCTGAGTCACGATTCAGTTTTTCAGGTATATGGGCTAAGGCTATCCTCTTGGATCAGGCAAAGGCAGAGGGTACATTCAGTAAGCTCTCATCTCAGTATAGGGTTAGTGGTTGGTAGGAATCTATATAAATAATTTGCCATGGTTGGACTTTTCATTCTCTTCACCTTGTTCGTAATGCTGATGACATTGTTTCATTTAATCTGCTTAATTATAGCACCTCATTCTCTCTATGCAAGACTATGATTGTTTCAATAAATATATTCAAAGTCTATCTTGTACTTCTCTTGTGTTTTGCCTGGACGTGCATGAGTAAGACAATGAAAGGGTAAGATCTGTTTCCACGATTCCTTGAGGATCAGAGTGTCATGCCAAAATCACCTTCCACAACCAGTAAGGTTAGGGGTTCGGGTGAGGCACTGTGAGCTACCCAGGAATTGGTCTGACAGCTTCTGATAGTCTGGGCGGACTCAGTTCCAACATTATGAAGTTCTGGCTTTTTAATATGCAGTCCTATTTTTTTAGTAGGAACCGTATTACACCTTAATTTTAGTAACTTTAATCTGTCTGAGCTAGAAACACATTTTTTTACGAAACTGTAGATTATACAGCACATGATGGATTACATTACAAATTTGGCAAATACATAACTGTGTGAAACAACATCCCAGCTACAGAATTGCATAATTCCAATGGCCCTGATTATTGGTAAACCTCCCCCTCTTTTGATCTCTCTGTCAAATTGTTGAATACATAGTTATAGGGCACATGGGAATTAGAAGGGTACATCAGTTAGTTTCCTATACTCCGATAGCAACAAGGGGGCAAAGGTTTACTTGATTAATTGAGAGATTTGTGCTTTCCGGAGCACACACTAGCGGCATGTAAACACCTATTCTTTTCTGTAATATGAATTAGGATGTGCCCCCCAATTCCATACACATACCCTCACAATGGGAAAGAGTGGGTGTATTGGGATATGTTAAAAATGGGGTCTCTAGTTGGCAGTGGGTTTGCACCCTGTCCAAGTAGGGCCCCTCACTCTAGTCGGGATAAGGGAGATACCCAGCTCAGATAACCTCTGTTCACCCTCTTGGTAGCGTGGCACAAGGAGTCAGGCTTATCTCAGAAACGCAGTTGCACATAACACACAGTAATACAGTGAAAACACTACAAAAAAACACCACGCCAGTTTTAGAAAAGTAGCCAATATTTATCTGTATAAAACAAGACCAAAACGAGAAAAGGGCAACAGTCAATAATAAACATATGAATTTTGCAAGAATTAACTTAAAAATACAGTTCCTTCAAGTCAATAGCTCTGTCTGGGGCTATCACGGCGTCATGAACAACAAATCCAACAGTTCAGGCCAGCCGCGGTGTCGCGGGCCAGCTACGGTGTCAGAAAGACCCGAAAACAGTACCTTGAAAATGCAGAGTATTGTGATCCTTGCAATGAGATCAAGTGTGCGGGGTTGCAGGAGTCAGTTCCGGAGGTCGGTGCAGGGGTCATTGGGCCTTGAAGTCACACATGTGCAGATGGATCTCGGGGCTGATGATGAAGTCAGGAGGACTGGCGTTAATGGCGTCAGGACTGCGGTACACAGCGGGACGATGTGATGTGCGTGTGCTTACAGGTCATGGTGCAGCCAGCGGCTCTGTGACGGCATCCTGCAGCGTCGGTGAGACCAGGGCTGTGGTGTGATGCAGTGTGACATGCAGTGTCTCCAGGTCACGGTTTAGGCAGCAGCACTGTTGTTGTCGGTAGGCCCATGATGGCAGTCCGATGCAGGGTGGGCTCTGTGCGGTTCCCAGGGGTCGCAGTGTAGACATGGGGCATCTGTTGATGGTGCTGGCGTGGTTGGATCCGGGCTGCCCTGCAGGACGGTGCTTCATGTGCCTTATGAGCGGTGCCCAGAGGCCATGGTGCAGGCAGCAGCATCAGTGACAGTGTGGAGCAATGTTGTCGGGGATGCAAAGGCTGCAATTTGAGCAGGTGATGCAGGTGCGGGGCCTACAGTTCAGCGCCTTGGTGACTGCGTCAGGTGGCGGTGATACCAGGGTTGTGGTGGTACGTGGGGCATGGCTCTGTGTGGCTTTGTCACGTCATGGTGCAGTCAGAGGCATCATTGACAGCGTTGCAGTGGCTTTTCGTCTGTTGCAGCACAAAACACACAGTTCCCGTTGCTGTAGGCAGATGAAGCTGAAGTCTTTGATGTCCCTGGGACCTCCAACAGAAGGCAAGCTCAACACACAAGCAGGAAGAAGCAGCAACTGCAGGCCAACCCAGCAAAGCACACACAGCAAAGGGGCAGTACCAGCTCTTCAGCTCTTCTCCTTGGCAGAGGTTCCTCCTGATCCAGAAGTGTTCTAAAAGTCTGGGGTTTGGGGTGCAGTACATATACCCCTTTTTGCCTTTGAAGCAGGCAAACTTCAATGGAAAGTCTCTGTTGTTCACAAGATCCTGCCTTGCCCAGGCCTGGCCCCAGACACACACCAGGGGGTTGGATACTGCATTGTGTGAGGACTGGCACAGCCCTTTCAGGTTTAAGTGTCAGTTCCTCCCACTCTAGCCCAGACTCAGCAGGAGACGTAAGCTACATCCCAGCTCCCTTTGTGTCACTGCCTACAGGGAATTCACAACAGCCCAACTGTCCGTCTGACCCAGACGTGGAATACACAAGAAGGCAGAGGCACAAAATGGTTTAAGCAAGAAAATGCACGCTTCTAAAAGTGGCATTTTCAAACTGACAATCTAAAAACCAACTTTACCAAAACGTGAATTTTAAAATTGTGAGTTCAGAGACCCCAAACTCCAAATCTCAATCTTCTCCCAATGGGAAACTGCACTTAAAAGATATTTAAATACAGTCCCCATGTTAACCTACGAGAGAGACAGGCTTGCAACAGTGAAAACCGAATTTGACAGTATTTCACTGTCAGGACATGTAAAACACATCAGTAACTGCCCCACCTTTAACATACACTGTACCCTGTCCATTGGGCTACCTCGGGCCTACCTTAGGGGTGACTTACATGTAGTAAAAAGGAAGGTTTGTGTCTGGTAAATGGGTACACTAGCCAGGTCGATTTGGCAGTGCAATACTGCACCCACAGACACTGCAGTGGCAGGGTTGAGACATGTTTACAGGGCTACTCATATGGGTGGCACAACCAGTGCTGCAGGCCCACTAGTAGCATTTGATGTATAGGCCCTGGGCACCTCTGGTGCACTTTACTAGGGACTTACCAGTAAATCAAATATGCCAATCATGGATAATCCAATCACCAATACAATTTACATAGGGACCACTTGCACTTTAGCACTGATCAGCAGTGGTAAAGTACACAGACAATAAACCAGCAAAAACAGATCAGACAAAATAGGAGGAAAAAGGCAAAATGTCTGGGGATAACCTTGCAAAAAGGGCCATTTCCAACAGGATATTTGGCCTGGGCTCTGCCATTTGAGGGCTCTGTGCTGCCACTACTAAATTGCTTCAGGCAAAGACTGCTTTTGTATTATATTCTTGATAAAGCATGTACCCTTAGCCACTAGCTGAGGTGTTTACTGTTGCAAAAAATTAACAACCCATAGGCATGAAGCCCTGTGGAACACACTTGGTTGATTACTTCCAAAATGTGCAGTTCATTATTGTATGGAATACATTATTCTCACCTACAAAAACTCAAAAATTAGTGATGAAACAAGCAAAACATATATTGTTCCTAGAAGGCTGGGCAGATTTGGAATCAAGGAAGTACATACAGATGATTTTCAGTATGTATAAGAATAATGTAAGATTAAAGTATTTGAAATTATTGCTTAGTTTGGAGTGAAAATAAAATAAATTAGAATATCGTTTTACTTATTTCCAACTAGAGGTTTTTGCTCTGGCCTATTAAATAGCAAAAGAGAGATTTAGGGCCTCGTTTAGATCTCAGTGAACAGATATCTCTACAATTGTATTACGATCGCCATAGGATATGATGGGATCGTAATACGGAGGACTGGATATCTGTCATGTTTGTGACAGAGCATTCCCCTCCGCCAAGATCTAAATCAGGCCCTTAATGTCACATTTAATGAAGGTGTGCATTGGAGAAGGAATCTCTTATACATATATTGTGCATTTGTATTGATTTACTGTATTGAATATATAACTTATAAGGCCAGTGTTTTTACATCTAAATATGAGTAAATGTAGGATGGCAGTGGTAGTAAGTGGTGTCCGTCCCCCAATTAACTCATCCGATTTTTACAATTTATGGATATTGTTTTTAATGAGATTATGCTTTTTGAAGTCTAAATTTATAATAGTGTTTGACCTGTGGTTTAATAGATTGTTTCATAATTTTGAGGTCTCCGGTTTTCAGTATATATCAGAAAACACCAGATTTTGCTGCACTTTTTTTTTTGTTGCTGGCACCCTCTGTTGTCAAATAGTAAAAGTGCTGCCACAACCACAAAGCTCTTTTCTGTAATGAATGCTCTCACTATGACCCACTCAGGACATGGCAATTCACTTAATATGCCCAAATGACCATCCACCATGTCCCTGGACCCCTAGAATCTACTTCACTCCCATTTTGGAACCCTAGCTCACCTCACTTTGCTTTGCCTAGCTGTACACTGTATATTGATATGTACTAGCTAGCAAGTTCACCACTGATCTCTGAGAAGTGTCTCAGTCCATGATGTCATTCTCATTTATTGAGATAGTTACAACGTTTTGCTTCATCAAAGCTCTGGTATCAGGTTTGTAGCAACAAAGATCACTGTGCACATCCAACACTCCTGTTCCTAGGTTTACTTCATGGTGGTGGGAGAAACCTGCCTATATGAGCCACATCCACACATAATGAAGGATCAGGGGCAATATCATGAATATCTTCAATATCTTTGCATTTGCCCAGAAGGGATTCTTGTGCCTGTTTTGCTGAAACTGAAATGTAGTTAGCATAAAAATTAATGTAGAAAACCTACAAGTTAATGTCTGAGCTGTAGACAGTACAGCTCGGAAGCATAAAGAGGCAATCACTGCTCTGTGTTTCCTAGTATTTGCTGCAGACGGTGGTATTTCAGGAAAAACAGGATCATAGATCTGTTCTGTGCCAGCTCACTGAAGTAGGATATTGTCATGATATAGCCCCAGAATTATAAAATTCAATTTTCATTCTTATTTCCTCCATGTCAAAATGAAGCTTGAACTTATGATGCTGGCACAAAGCTTGCCTCTTCCCACCAAGATGGAAAATACATTAGAAGAGTGAGCACTGCACATAGCACAAATGTAAAGTGCCTTTACAATTATCGAGGTAGGCCTGATGCATGTGACACAAAGCAGTTGCAGTGTTACAGCTTCATCCATGAATTTATAAGCATTTGTTTAAGAAAATACAGATAAGCCCAGTTATGTCCAGTTCTTATGGTTGACATCTTTGTTCTTTTTTATTGTAATAGGCAACTATGGTTTCATGCTGTATTTTTTGCAATCAGCTGTGTTTAAATAATGGGAGAGCAGGCAAATTTCAAATCAATCAGCCAACACGTGTTACATCCTTTATCAACTTCCTAAGGGTGAATACAAGAGCAATTGGCACTCTACCTCAATATTTACCTCTTCTCATAAATCTGGCGGTGCCAATAGCTAGGACCTCACCCTCACTATAGTCCCAATTGACAATAGAAATTGTCACTCATTAAACATACTGCAATGGCACACGCTACTATTACATAGTTCATATCCTTGCCAATAATAAAGACAGTCCTCTTCCAACTGACTCCAAAATCAAAGCCTAATTGGTTGAATTCAGAGAGTTTGTGTTTCTTTAAATGTGGTAATTGAGCAATGTGTAGGTGGGCGTGGCATGCAAAAAAGGATTTTTACGGTATCAGAGGTAATAAATATAATAATAAATCTCATATAGATTGTAATACTAAATATGTGGTATATATGCTTGTTTGCAAGTGTGGTAAGATATATGTGGGTAGTACTATTCGTCCCCTCAGAATAAGAATCTCAGAACATTGGAGAGCTATACGTCAGGAAGACGAGCGTTATCCTATAGCTTCTCATATGAAAGCATGTGAGTAATTGGGAGCCTATAAAGACTTTAAGTTCTTTGGATTTGATTGGTGTAAATAAAATCCACGTGGCAGTAATAGAGAATTAATGCTAAGAAGAAAGGAATCCGTTTGGATTATGCGTTTAGGGGCAGTGGAGCAGGGTCTGAATTCTGACTATGAGATGGAATACTTTTTGGGGGATAGATAAATAGAGCGGATTAGATACAATTGTATGGTTTCAAGGATTGTTAACACTATTAATGGTATATATTTTGGTGATATTGCACAAAATTGCAAAGTGTTGGTGTTTTAAATTTAGCTTTTTCCTTTATCTCTTATGAATTATGTAAATGATTTTGGTGGCACCACATTTTATATCTATCTTTATTTTCATTATAAATTGTCACAATTGAGTTTTGTAGAGCAGCTATTGAATTTTTATTCTTTAGCTGTAAACAGTATGGAGATATGCATCAAAATATGATTGCTAATTTACCGACCACAGGTTTGATTATTTGCTTGAATTATACTGTGTACCTTGTTTGCAGGTATTATTATGGGGTTAATATAGAGGGAAAAGAGCACTATGATATGGTAATTATGTATCACAATGTTATGTGGCGAATGAATATAACATCGTAGGGAGAATATTTTTTAGGAAGACGAGTTTGTCTTTTATGTTTATATAAGATTACCAGTCTTTTCTTAGTTTCTAACTTTGTATTTAGCGCTTGGAGCCATTGAAAGAGAAGAGCAAACACTCGAGATGAAGACGAGTCTGTCTTCAGTGTTGATGTCGGGCAGGAAGTCCTTTCTTTGTTTTGGTACTTAGGGGGTGGGTATTAACCCCTTCCCCGCCAGGGACGTAATGGTTACGTCCATGGCAGCGCCCGTGTGGCGCCATGGACGTAACCATTACGTCCTGAATGCTGCCCTCGGGAGAAGCGCTAGCGCTCCTCCCGAGGGCCGCCCCCCCACCCCCCCACCCCCCTAGGTCAGGGCTGACAGGGGAATCCCTTCCCCTTCAACCCCCGACCCCCCCCCCCACCTCCCTGTGACGTCAGCGCGCGAGCGCGCGCTGACAATCACACAACCTCCCCCATCGCGCTGGAAGCAGAGCTTCCAGCGCGATCGAAAGAGAAATGCTCAGCATTTCTCTTTCGATCACGTGGGGGAGGCCCGGAGGGGCTTCAAAGGGAAGGAAATTTATTTCCTTCCCTTTGAAGTCTCTCCGAGGGATTCAAAAGCCGGATTGCTTGCAATCCGGCTTTTGAAACCCCACTAGACACCAGGGATTTTTTTTTTTTTATATGTAATTGACAGAAGGGAGCGACCCCTTGGGCAAGGGTCGCTCCCAGGGGGTCATTTTTTTTTAAGGCCTTTTCTGCCCCCCCTGGGGGCAGATCGGCCTAATAATAGGCTGATCTGCCCCCAGGGGTGGCAGAAACCTCTAGACACCAGGGATACTTTTGTTTTTTTTGTTTTTTGATTTGTTTTCTTTTGTGTTTTAGGTGTGGGATGCGACCCCTTAGGCAAGGGTCGCTCCCATAGGGGGGAAATTATATTTAGGCCATTTCTGCCCCCTTTGGGGGCAGATTGGCTTATTTTTATGAGGCCAATCTGCCCCCAAGGGGGGCAGAAACCACTAGACACCAGGGAGTTTTTTTTGTTTGTTTGTTTTTCACGTAAGGGGAGCGACCCCTTAGGCAAGGGTCGTTCCCATGGGGGGCAAATTTATTTTAGGCCATTTCTGCCCCCCATGGGGGCAGATCAGCCTATTTTTATTAGGCCGATCTGCCCCCACGGGGGGCAGAAACCACTAGGCACCAGGGATTTTTGTTGTTGTTGTGTTTTACAGATGGGGAGCGTCCCCTTAGGCAAGGGTCGCTCCCCTGGAGGGGCAAATTGTATTTAGGCCATTTCTGCCCGCTTTGGGGGCAGATCGGCCGATTTTAGGTCAATCTGCCCCCAAGGGGGGCAGAAACCACTAGGCACCAGGGATCTTTTTTTTGCGCCGTCACGCAAGGCGAGCGACCTTGTAGGCAAGGGTCGCTCCCCGGGGGGGTTGGGGGGGCAAATTTATTTTAGGCCATTTCTGCCCCCTTGGGGGCAGATCGGCCTATTGGTATTAGGCCGATCTGCCCCCGGGGGGGGCAGAAACCTTTAGGCGCCAGGGCAATTTTTTTTTTTTGTTTTTTTTTGTGTTTTTTTTTTTTTTTTTTAGAGATGGGGAGCGACGCTTTAGGCAAGGGTCGCTCCCCTGGGGGGCAAATTGTATTTAGACCATTTCTACCCCCCTTGGGGGCAGATTGGCCGATTGTAGGTCAAAAACCACTAGGCACCGGGGATTTTTTTTTTTGCACCAATGTCACGCAGGGGGAGCGACCCCATAGGCAAGGGTCGCTCCCGGGGGGGCAGGGGGGTTGGGGGGTGGGGGACAAATTTATTTAGGCCATTTCTGCCCCCCCTGGGCCCGGCTGAGCTAGAGGCCAAAATCCACAGGTAGGCACTGTTTTCTATGAAAGAATTTGATGTGTCCACGTTGTGTTTTGGGCCATTTCCTGTCGCGGGCGCTAGGCCTACCCACACCAGTGAGGTATCATTTTTATCGGGAGACTTGGGGGAACGCTAGGTGGAAGGAAATTTGTGGCTCCTCTCAGATTCCAGAACTTTCTGTCACTGAAATGTGAGGAAAACATGTTTTTTTAGCCAAATTTTGAGGTTTGCAAAGGATTCTGGGTAACAGAACCTGGTCAGAGCCCCACAATTCACCCCATCTTGGATTCCCCTGGGTTTCTAGTTTTCAAAAATGCGCTGGTTTGCTAGGTTTCCCCAGGTGCCGGCTGAGCTAGAGGCCAAAATCCACAGGTAGGCCCTGTTTTCTATGAAAAAATGTGATGTATCCAGGTTGTGTTTTGGGCCATTTCCTGTCGCGGGCGCTAGGCCTACCCACACAAGTGAGGTATCATTTTTATGGGGAGACTTGGGGGAACGCTGGGTGGAAGGACATTTGTGGCTCCTCTCAGATTCCAGAACTTTCTGTCACCAAAATGTGAGGAAAATGTGTTTTTTTAGCCAAAATTTGAGGTTTGCAAAGGATTCTGGGTAACAGAACCTGGTCCGATCCCCACAAGTCACCCCATCTTGGATTCCCCTAGGTCTCTAGTTTTCTAAAATGCACAGGTTTGGTAGGTTTCCCTAGGTGCCGGCTGAGCTAGAGGCCAAAATCTACAAGTAGGCACTTTGCAAAAAACAGCTCTGTTTTCTGTGATGTGTCCACGTTGTGTTTTGGGGCATATCCTGTCGCGGGCGCTGGGCCTAACCACACAAGTGAGGTACCATTTTTATCGGGAGACTTGGGGGAACGCTGGGTAGAAGGAAATTTGTGGCTCCTCTCAGATTCCAGAACTTTCTGACACAGAAATGTGAGGAACATGTGTTTTTTTTAGCCAAATTTTGAGGTTTGCAAAGGATTCTGGGTAACAGAACCTGGTCCGAGCCCCGCAAGTCACCCCTCCTTGGATTCCCCTAGGTCTCTAGTTTTCAGAAATGCACAGGTTTGGTAGGTTTCCCTAGGTGCCGGCTGAGCTAGAGGCCAAAATCTACAGGTAGGCACTTCGCAAAAAACACCTCTGTTGTCTTCCAAAAATTTGGATGTGTCCATGTTGCGCTTTGGGGTGTTTCCTGTCGCGGGCGCTAGGCCTACCCACACAAGTGAGGTATCATTTTTATCGGGAGACTTGGGGAAACGCTGGGTGGAAGGAAATTTGTGGCTCCTCTCAGATTCCAGAACTTTCTGACACAGAAATGTGAGGAACATGTGTTTTTTTAGCCAAATTTTGAGGTTTGCAAAGGATTCTGGGTAACAGAACCTGGTCCGAGCCCCGCAAGTCACCCCTCCTTAGATTCCCCTAGGTCTCTAGTTTTCAGAAATGCACAGGTATGGTAGGTTTCCCTAGGTGCCGGCTGAGCTAGAGGCCAAAATCTACAGGTAGGCACTTCGCAAAAAACACCTCTGTTGTCTTCCAAAAATTTGGATGTGTCCACGTTGCGCTTTGGGGCGTTTCCTGTCGCGGGCGCTAGGCCTACCCACACAAGTGAGGTATCATTTTTATCGGGAGACTTGGGGGAACGCTGGGTGAAAGGAAATTTTTGGCTCCTCTCAGATTGCAGAACTTTCTGCCACAGAAATGTGAGGAACATGTGTTTTTTTAGCCAAATTTTGAGGTTTGCACAGGATTCTGGGTAACAGAACCTGGTCCGAGCCCCGCAAGTCACCCCTCCTTGGATTCCCCTAGGTCTCTAGTTGTCAGAAATGCACAGGTTTGGTAGGTTTCCCTAGGTGCCGGCTGAGCTAGAGGCCAAAATCTACAGGTAGGCACTTCGCAAAAAACACCTCAGTTTTCTTCCAAAAATTTGGATGTGTCCACGTTGCGCTTTGGGGTGTTTCCTGTCGCGGGCGCTAGGCCTACCGACACAAGTGAGGTATCATTTTTATCGGGAGACTTGGGGGAACGCTGGGTGGAAGGAAATTTGTGGCTCCTCTCAGATTCCAGAACTTTCTGACACAGAAATGTGAGGAACATGTGTTTTTTTAGCCAAATTTTGAGGTTTGCAAAGGATTCTGGGTAACAGAACCTGGTCCGAGCCCCGCAAGTCACCCCTCCTTGGATTCCCCTAGGTCTCTAGTTTTCAGAAATGCACAGGTTTGGTAGGTTTCCCTAGGTGCCGGCTGAGCTAAAGGCCAAAATCTACAGGTAGGCACTTCGCAAAAAACACCTCTGTTGTCTTCCAAAAATTTGGATGTGTCCACGTTGCGCTTTGGGGCGTTTCCTGTCGCGGGCGCTAGGCCTACCCACACAAGTGAGGTATCATTTTTATCGGGAGACTTGGGGGAACGCTGGGTGAAAGGAAATTTTTGGCTCCTCTCAGATTCCAGAACTTTCTGCCACAGAAATGTGAGGAACATGTGTTTTTTTAGCCAAATTTTGAGGTTTGCAAAGGATTCTGGGTAACAGAACCTGGTCCAAGCCCCGCAAGTCACCCCTCCTTGGATTCCCCTAGGTCTCTAGTTTTCAGAAATGCACAGGTTTGGTAGGTTTCCCTAGGTGCCGGCTGAGCTAGAGGCCAAAATCTACAGGTAGGCACTTCGCAAAAAACACCTCTGTTTTCTTCCAAAAATTTGGATGTGTCCACGTTGCGCTTTGGGGCGTTTCCTGTCGCGGGCGCTAGGCCTACCCACACAAGTGAGGTATCATTTTTATCGGGAGACTTGGGGGAACATAGATTAGCAAAACAAGTGTTATTGCCCCTTGTATTTCTCTACATTTTTTCCTTCCAAATATAGGAGAGTGTGTAAAAAAGACATCTATTTGAGAAAAGCCCTGCAATTCACATGCTTGTATGGTCACCCCGGAATTCAGAGATGTGCAAATAACCACTGCTCCTCAACACCTTATCTTGTGCCCTTTTTGGAAATACAAAGGTTTTCTTGATAGCAATTTTTTACTCTTTATATTTCAGCAAATGAATTGCTGTATACCCGGTATAGAATGAAAATGCACGTCAGGGTGCAGCTCATTTATTGGCTCTGGGTTCCTCGGGTTCTTGATGAACCTACAAGCCCTATATATCTCCGCAACCAGAGGAGTCCAGCAGACGTAACGGTATATTGCTTTCGATAATCTGACATTGCAGGGAAAAGTTACAGAGTAAAACGTAGAGAAACATTTATGTTTTTTTCACCTAAATTTCAATATTTTTCTTTTTCAGTTGTTATTTTCTGTAGGAAACCCTTGTAGGATCTACACAAATGACCCCTTGCTGAATTCAGAATTTTGTCTACATTTCAGAAATGTTTAGGTTTCTGGGATCCAGCATTGGTTTCATGCCCATTTCTGTCACTGACTGGAAGGAGGCTGAAAGCACAAAAAATTGCAAAAATGGGGTATGTCCCAGAAAAATGCCAAAATTGTGTTGAAAAATTGGGTTTTCTGATTCAAGTCTGCCTGTTCCTGAAAGCTGGGAAGCTGCTGAGTTTAGCACCGCAAACCCTTTGTTGATGCCATTGTCAGGGGAAAAACCACAAGCCTTCTTCTGCAGCCACTTTTTCAATTTTTTTTAAAAAAAACAAGATTTTCCCGGTATTTTGGCAAATTTCTTGGCCTCTTTCAGGGGAACCCACAAAGTCTGGGTACCTCCAGAATCCCTAGGATGTTGGAAAAAAAGGACGCAAATTTGGCTTGGTTAGCTTATGTGGACAAAAAGTTATGCGGGCCTAAGCGCGAACTGCCCCAAATAGGCAAAAAAAGGCCTGGCACAGGAGGGGGAAAAGGCCTGGCAGCGAAGGGGTTAAAATGCCGATGTAGACGCTCGGCAATTCTTTGACAGTTCTTCCGACGCACTCGAGGATAGAACATGCAACAAATAATAAGGTAAGGGTTCTTTCAGGCAGGAGATACGTTCGTTTTGCATGATTGTGAGGCTGTGGTTAGTAATTTTAATCAATAGTTTCAGGATACGCCGATTCACAGGCATCGTAGTACTTATTGATAGGAGACACAGAGTTCTGATACGAACAGTGAGGTAAGAGTCATGGGGGTACTATTACTCACTATTCAGAATTAGTAGACAACTGACACTTATTGAAATAGGAGGAAATATTAATTAGAAATTATTTCTTATATACAGACAAGTTATTTGGTGATAATTGATCCACAAGTATGGTTTGAGGTACAAGTTGTTATGATATGGGTAGGTACCTTTGAGGGCACATGTACCTGGTTATAAAACCCTTTTTTTGCATGCTCTCCACCATTGCGGGGTTATGATTTCACTAATGTTATGGTGTGTGAAGGGGCTAATTATCAGAATTTGGGTGTGAAAACCTAAATATTGTTACATAAAATGCACTAATATACATAATAAAATACTATTATGTATAACTGATATACTGATAATTTCGGTTTTATCATACAAACATAATGATGCACATGTAGGGAAGAGCACGGTTTCCACATTATAATTTTGTATTAACTGTGGCACTTTGGAAGTTAAGGGATATGTTATGGTTTATATTAAATTTTGTTATTTATGAATGTAATGTAATATTTGTTGTAGGAAGTCCTGACGAAGTCAAGGGGTAGTCCCCAGATGAAACGCGTGTTGATGTATGGAATGTGAATTAATGATTATGGTTGGAATTTTGAACAGATATTGGAAGTCATTTGAAGAAGAATAAAACACGATTGGACGCAACCTTTGGAGTCAGTTGGAAGAGGACTGTCTATATTATTGGCAGGGATATGAACTATTTAATAGTAGTGTGTGCCATTGCAGTGTGTTTATGTGTTACACCATGTTCAGTGGCACACAGGCGCAGGGATTTTTCAAGGCTGTAGCCATATCCGTATAGCATCAATGGAACATACATGCATTTGAGCTCATTACAGAAACAATAATAATTAAAAAAAGAGAAATAAAGTCTTCAGTAATTTGGATCTACAAAGTATTATATCAGTAAGGCATAATTTCCTGTGTGTGAATGTATTTATTTATATATATATATATGTATATATATATACAAAAAAGAATAGAGAACTCTGGGTAGTTCCCAAGTTTAGGTGCAGCTCTAGTAAGGAGCACCCTGCAACACCAGCGACACTCTAGATTTGCTCACCTCAAATGTCTGTTTATCTAGCAAAGTTTTTAAGCATTGGATCAGCACAGTGCTATATACACCGAGCTAGATAGTGACAAAGTCTTTTGCCATTTATACAGCAAAGTCTTTAAGCATAGGTTTGACACAGTGTCAGCCTTGCCGAGCTGTAAAATGACAAAAGCCATTTACCACTCCAGGCACAGTATTACAGCTTTGGCCTGGTAAAGTACCATCCAAGCCAACCTGGAATGAGTATAAAAGCCTATTGTTAGGCCATCTGCTAGGCACCAGGGATCATTTTTTTTTTTGTGTGTTTCTTTAGGTTTTTTTGTTTAGTTGGGTAGCAACCCCTTAGGCAAGGGTCGCTCCATAGGGGGCAAATTATATTTAGGCCATTTTTGCCCAACTTGGGGGCAGATTGGCCTATTTTTATGAGGCCAGTCTGACCCCAAGGGAGGCAAAAACCACTAGACACCAGGGAGGTTTTTCTTTACGCCAAATTCACGGAAGGGGAGCGACCCCTTAGGAAAGGGTCGCTCCCCGGGGGGCAAAATTATTTTAGGCCATTTCTGCCCCCCCCTTGAGGCAGATCGGCCTATTGTTATTAGGCCGATCTGCCCCCAGGGGGGCAGAAACCTCTAGGCGCCAGGGCACATTTCTTTTTGCGTTTTTTTTTGTTTTAGTTTTTTTAGAGATGGGGAGGCTAACTCTCAAAATCGCTTCCCTTGCAATGGTGAGAGCTGCACTTTATGGACTTTGGGACGCTGCCATGTAGAAAAATCCACAAGACCTAGACACATCTGAAAACTAAACATCTCGGTGATTCCAGGGTGGTGTGTTTCACATGCACCCCGCACCATTTTTGGACCCACAATCCCCTGCAAACCTCCAACTTTGCTGGAAACCACACATTTTTCCCACGTTTTTGTGATAGAACCTTCCGGAATCTGCAAGAATCCACAAAATTCCTACCACCCAGCATTGTCTCATCTATACCGATAACAATTCTGCTGCACTTGTCAGCCTAAAAATGTTTTTTTGCAAACTGCCCTTTTAGATCCCCTTTGGTTCCCCCTCAATATCGATATGTTTTTGGCTCTTCCCTTTCACAAGCACTTGGCCCACCTACACAAATGAGGTATCACTTTTACCGGGAGACTGAGGGGAACATTGCGTGGTATGAAATTGGTCCCAGTGCGGTGATCCCACACAGAAATGTGGGGAAAATGTGATTTTTTTAGCTAAATTTGAGGTTTGCTGATGATTCTGGGTAAGAAAACATTGGGGGATCCACGCAAGTCACACCTCACTGGACTCCCTCAGGTGTCTAGTTTTCAGAAATGTCTGGGTTTGGTAGGTTTCCCTAGAAGGCTGCTGAGCCCAGGACCAAAAACGCAGGTGCCCCCGCAAAAACAGGTAGTTTTGTATTTGAAAACTTTGATGTGTCCAGATAGTGTTTCGGGGCATTTCCTTTCGCGGGCAGTAGGCCCACCCACAAAAGTGAGATACCATTTTTATCGGGAGACTTGGGGGAACGCTGGGTGGAAATTTGTGGCTCCTCTCTGATTTCAGAACTTTCTGTCACTGAAATGAGAGGAAAGGGTGTTTTCTTGGCAAAATTTTGAGGTTTGCAAAGGATTCTGGGTAACAGAACCTGGTCAGAGCCCCACAAGTCACCCCATCCTGGATTCCCCTAGGTGTCTAGTTTTCAAAACTGCGCAGGTTTGCTAGGTTTCCCTAGGTGCCGGCTGAGCTAGAGGCCAAAATCCACAGCTATGCACTTTGCAAAAAAAAGCTCTGTTTTCTTTGTGAAAATGTGATGTGTCCATGTTGTGTTTTGGGGCAGTTCCTGTGGCGGGTGCTAGGCCTACCCAATTAAGTGAGGTACCATTTTTATCGACAGACATGGGGGAACATAAAATAGCAAAACAAGTGTTATTGCCCCTTGTCTTTCTCTACATTTTTTCCTTTAACTGTAAGACAGTGTGTAAAAAAGACGTCTATTTGAGAAATGCCCTGTAATTCACATGCTAGTATGGGCACCCCGAAATTCAGAGATGTGCAAATAACCACTGCTTCTCAACACCTTATCTGGTGGCCATTTTGGAAATACAAAGGTTTTCTTGATACCTATTTTTCATTTTTTATGTTTCAGCAAATTAATGGCTGTATACCCGATATAGAATGAAAACCCATTGCAAGGTGCAGCTCATTTATTGGCTCTGGGTACCAAGGGTTCTTGATGAACCTACAAGCCCTATATATCCCCACAACCAGAAGAATCCAGCTGACGTAACGGTATATTGCTTTAAAAAATCTGACATCGCAGGAAAAAGTTACAGAGTAAACCGTGGAGAAAAATTGCAGTTTTTTTACCTCAATTTCAATATTCTTTTATTTCAGCTGTTATTTTCTGTAGGAAACACTTGTAGGATCTACACAAATGACCCCTTGCTGAATTTAGAATTATGTCTACTTTTCAGAAATGGTTTCTGGGATCCAGCATTGGTTTCTCACCCATTTCTGTCACTAACTGGAAGGAGGCGGAAAGCACAAAAAATAGTAAAAATGGGGTATGTCCCAGTAAAATGTCAAAATTGTGTGAAAAATGGGGGTTTCTAACTCAAGCCTCCTTGTTCCTGAAAGCTGGGAAGATGGTGATTTTACCACCGCAAACCCTTTGTTGATGCCATTTTCAGGGGAGAACCACGAGCCTTCTTCTGCAGCCCTTTTTTCCCATTTGTTTGAAAAAAAAATTTTTTTTGCTGTATTTTGGCTAATTTCTTGGTCTCCTTCAGGGGAACCCACAAAGTTTGGGTACCACTAGAATCCCTAGGATGTTGGAAAAAAAGGATGCAAATTTGGCATGGGTAGCTTATGTGAACAAAACGTTATGAGGGCCTAAGTGCGAACTGCCCCAAATAGCCAAAAAAAGGCTTGGCACAGGACGGGAAAAGGCCTGGCAGCAAAGGGGTTAAAAACTTTGCTAGATAAACAGACATTTGAGGTGAGAAAATCTAGAGTGTCGCTGGTGTTGCACGGTGCTCCTTACTAGAGCTGCTCTCCACCTAAACTTGGGAACTACCCAGAGTTCTCTGTTTTTTTTTGCATTATTTATGCATCACTCTAACCCTGAAAGGGATTTGTTTTGACTTATACTGGGTGCTCCCTTGTGTCTGGACAAAGCTAAATCTCTCTGATAAGCTCTAATGAGAGCGAAACATGTGTCAGGGGTTGCTTTTACTCATTCCAGGTTGGCTTGGACGGTACTTTACCAATCCAAAGCTGTAATACTGTGCCTGGAGTGGTAAATGGCTTTTGTCATTTTACAGCTCGGCAAGGTAGACACTGTGTCAAACCTATGCTTAAAGACTTTGCTGTATAAATGGCAAAAGACTTTGTCACTATCTAGCTCGGTGTGGATAGCACTGTGTTGATCCAATGCTTAAAAACTTTGCTAGATAAACAGACATTTGAGGTGAGCACATCTAGAGTGTCACTGGTGTTGCAGGGTGCTCCTTACTAGAGATGTTCTCCACCTAAACTTGGGAATTACCGAAAGGGATTTGTAGACCAATCCTCCTCAAATTATAAATCCAAGGAAAGAAACCACTACGCTCCTTTTCTCCTGAAAAACCACAGTATTTAATCCATGCCAACAAACACCAACATGTTTCAACTCCGAAGAGTCTTGTTCACGGCTGGTGAGACCTTTTTCAGTATTCATTAAATATTACTACCACAGTGAGCCCATAATGAGGCATTCTGGGACATGTAGTATGACAAAATGAAAATACAACCAATAAAGAATCAAGAAAGGTAAACTTAAATGCCATAATAAATCAAACCAAGTAGGTGGAACTATATATCATTCCAATAGAACAATATTTTGCACTATCCGAGCTAATCAGACAAAGCTGCAATGTATCTTCGGATCAAAGAAAAATGGTTTACATTATCCATCAAACCATAAATCAGCCACGTATGTGTCTTATTTATATATAAAATTCACATTGTGTATATATCCTTCTATATGACCATAAGTGTAAACAATAATAAATAATGGTTTAGTACCATCTTACCTTATTCATTCCATTGATCCCACTGCCCATTTATTATCATTGTATACGTATGTAGATTTGTATAGTCACCTACCAGTAGTCCATTGTATCAATTATATAGCTATTATAGATGAACATGAAGTTCCACATTGATATTGAGTCCTTCTGGAATCTTAGTCCATAATCAATTGATATACATAATTTCCAGTCTGCGCCGTAGAGTCTGATCCACACCTTGTTCATTTAAAGGTACATGTGCCAAACCATATCGAAGGGATTGCCAATCTCCACATTGTGATACCCTTAAGTGCTTGGCCACAGCGTAGGTTCCATCTCTGTGTTCCACTGCATGTGTATGTTCCAAGATACATTTCTTTACTGGACAAGTTGTACTTCCTATATATTTGGGACCGCATTTGTATTCAATGACATACACCACATGAGTAGTTCCACATGTAATCCTCTGTTCTATCGTTATCTGTTTACCTTTAGGATCATCAACATATTTGACGTTTTTTCCAGTCTTACATGATTTGCAATTAAGGCACTTGACAAATCCTTTATTTTGTGTCCCTACCCATGTGGTAGATTGTTTGTCTACAAAATGACTTCTAAACATTTTATCTTTAAGTGAGGAAGTGTTTCTGAATGTAATTTGTGGTCTAGGTCCTATCATCTTTGAGTTGTCTTCATATGCCAGTTTCTCCAAAAGATTTGTTTGATGTCATTACTCTCCTTACTGTAAGTAGTTAGCATCCTTACAACATCTGAGTTATCAGACGTCAATGATGATTTATACATCAGAAATGCCTGTACGTGATGAGCTACTGGCTCTGACTGCTCCCTGTTCAACAAACCTTGCTGGATAACCTTGCTTATAGAATCTTATCTTGACTTCTTTAAACTGAAGGTCCACATCAGTTTCCAAGGACCAATTCCTTTTGGTACGAATCAATTCCCCATATGAAATGTTCTTATTTAAAGCTCTAGGGTGAAAACTTGAGCCATGTAAGATATTATTTGTAGCTGTTGGCTTTCTATATAGAGTTGTTTCAAGTTTGTTGTCATGTGCAAACACACAAATGTCCAAAAAGTCAATCGGTTGCTTGCTTATATTGTATGTGAAGTTTAAACCACAATAATTTAAAGTTAATCTCTTCAAAATATGCCAAAAAGAGATCTTGTGTACATTTCCAAATTAGGAATAAGTCGTCAATGTACCTCAACCAAATGATGACGTTGGACACAAGCTCATTGTATTTTTCTTGCCATGCGACTTCCCTCTTCCACCAGCCCATTGTCAGATTAGCATAGTTGGGAGAAATGGAAATCCCCATTGCTGTCCCGCATGTCTGTTGATATACTTCACGGTGAAAAAGAAAAACATTATTGCACAACATATCTCAATCATCTTCAATAGCATGTTTGAATGCATGGACTCTTTTAGTTTTCTCTGTCTCAAAAAATACTTAACAGCATTAAGGCCAATGTCATGTCTGATAGATGTATATTAAGACACCACTTAAATCGTGACCAGCATGAAATCCTATTGCCATTCAATGTCAGCTCAGGAAATCGCCAGAATCTTTAACATAGGATGATAACGTTTGAACCACTGGAAAGATGTAATATTCAACATATTTCGACTGGTTTTCAAAGGCTGAACCACACCCTGAGACAATAGGTCGACAAGAAGGCTTATGTATCATTTTATGAATCTTTGGCAGAAAATAAATGGTTAGCATCACTGGGTGTGTAACAGTAAGGAATTGTAGTTCCTCCTTATTTAGTAGTTGTTGGTTATGCCATTCTTTGAGCTTCTTCTTGAGATTATCCGTGATCACCTTAATGGGATTGTATGATAGCCTTTTGTAAGTTTTTCACATCCTTAAGTTGTCTGTAAGCTTCATCTAGGTAGTCTGATTTGATTTGAATAACAATATTCCCGCCCTTGTTGGCTGGTTTGAATATTATAAAATTTTTGGAGATAAGATTGTTCTTTTGTCAAGTTTTCATTGGTCTTCCCATTGTATTTATTAGTCATTCTGTCCAGATCCCTTATGACAGCCTCATAAAAGACACCCACTTTGTTACCAGGTGGTAAAACGAGACAGAAATTTGACTTGGACTTTAATGTACTATATTCATGATCATTGATTTGAAACCCTAGATGTTGTTGATTATTTGTGATTCTGATAGTTCCTCATCATCTAGGTTATGCATGAAGTCAAACATTGTTTTGATATCACTCTTTTGTTCTATATTTAACTGACATTTTATATTGGCACTGACTGATGTTCTACTAGAACCTTTATCTGTTATATTGGCAAAGTATTTGGCAATTTTTACTTTTCTTATGAACTTGTAGACGTCAATTTTTGTTTGTACCATATTGTGATGATGTTGAGGACAGAAGTATAATCCTTTATTCAGTACCATTAGTTCAATTTTTGTCAATGGGTGATCAGATAAATTAACCACCAAATTATTCTCCATTTTTGATGGTTCTACTTCTTCTGTAAGTTGCGTAAAGGATATGCTGTTTTTACCACGCCCTCTCCTACATCTGTTTCTGTTCCATATGGCACTGGTGACAACCTATGCAGCTCCCATTGCCATCAACCACTCCTCAGTCAGACAGCCACACAGCTTAAAGCGTATACAACACAATTAAAAAGAAATTCAAGTTGAAAAACTTTACTGTAAAGAGATTAGCAAAAGTTGGAAAATAATTACCCTGGAAAAATATATTGCGGCAGGAAGGGTACCTCGTGGTTTATGTATCCTCACTAGGCCAAACCATCCTGATGCACCATCACAAATTCTCATAGAATGGAGCGAAAACAACATGATGTGCTCTAAAAATATGATGTTGATTAAAGATGCAAAACAAAGTGTGGAAGAACGTATAAAAAATATCCAAGTAATTGAGGAAAAAATATCAACACATGCTCAAAAGGATGAATGTGAAAAATTGAGAAAAAGAATGGAATTGAAGTTAGAAAAACATGAATAAGATATTGAGACTAGGAAAGAGTGGGCATTTATTAGAGATGAAAAAGGACTATCAAAATATACTTTTGCTAGACGATTCAATGCTTTGAAAAAACAATACACTTCAGAATCCAAGATTAAATTCCCCATGATGTCAGAAAGCATCAGTGAATCTAATACAGATTTAAGTGAAGGGGAAATTATTACTGATGAACGAACAAAACAACAATATTGGAAGAAATGCAATTGATGTACTTGGGCCACCAAACATCTAAAATCAGGGGCTGAGGACGCAAAATGGGCAGAGGCCATATAACATCAAAAGGTTCTAGAGGAACAGAACAAGATGTACGAGAGGGCTTGGGAAAAAGAGCATATCCTCTATGCACCAGACAGAAGTAGAACCATCAAAAATGGAGAATAATTTGGTGATTAATTTATCTGATCACCCATTGACAAATATGGAACTAATGGTACTGAATAAAGGATTATCCTTCTGTCTTCAACAACATCACAATATGGTCCACACAAATATTTACCTCTACAGGTTCATAAGAAAAGTGAAACTTACTGAATACTTTGCCAATATACCAGATAAATGTTCTAGTAAAACATCAGTCAGTGCCGATATAGAATGTCAGTTAAATATAGAACAAAGAGTGATATCAAAACAATGTTTGACCTCATGCATGACCTAGATGATGAGGCACTATCAGAATCACAAATAATTGAACATCTATAGTTTGATATCATTGATCATGAATATAGTACATTAAAGTCCAAGTCAAATTTCTGTCCAGTTTTACCCCCTGGTAACAAAGTGGATGTCTTTTATGAGGCTGTCATAAGGGATCTGGACAGGATGCCTAATAAATACAATGGGAAGACCAATGAAATCTTGACGAAACAAAAATGAGAGGCTTTGAACAATCTTATGTCCAAAAATTCAATGATATTCAAACCAGCCGACAAGGGCGGGAATATTGTTATTCACAACAAATCAGACTACCTAGATGAAGCTTACAGACAACTCAAACATGTGAAAAAGTATAAAAGGTTATGTTACAATCCTATTAAGGGGATCACGGATAATCTCAACAAGAAACTCAAAGAATAGCATAACCAACAACTGCTAAATAAGAACAAACTACAATTCCTTACTGTTACACACCTAGTGATGCCAACCATTTATTTTATGTCGAAGATTAAAAACTATATATAAGCCTCCTGGTCGACCTATTGTACCAGGGTGTGGTTCAGCCTTTGAAAACCTGTTGAAATATGTTGATTATTACACCTTTCCAATGGTTCAAACATTATCATCCTATGTGAAAGATTCTGGTGATTTCCTGAGACGGATTTCTGACATTGAATGGCAAGAGGATTTCATGCTGATCACGATTGATGTGGTGTCTTTATATAGATCTATCAGACATGACATTGGCCTTAATGCTGTTAAGTATTTTTTGAGACAGAGAAAACTAAAAGAGTCCAAGCATCCAGACATACTATTGGAGATGACTGAGACATGTCTGTGCAATAATGTTTTTCTTTTTAACCATGAAGTATATCAACAGACATGCAGGACAGCAATGAGGATTTCCTTTTCTCCCAACTATGCTAATCTGACAATGGGCTGGTGGGAGAGGGAAGTTTCATGGCACAAAAAATACAATGAGCTTGTGTCCGTCGTCATCATTTGGTTGAGAAACATTAACAACTTATTCCTAGTTTGGAAAGGTACACAAGATCTCTTTTTGGCAGATTTTGAAGAGAATAACTCGAATGATTGTGGTTTAAAATTCACATACAATCTAAGCAAGCAACAGATTGACTTTTATGACATTCATGTCTTTGTACATGACAATAAACTTGAAACAATTCTATATAGAAGACCAACAGCTACAAATAGTGTTGTATATAGCTCAAGTTTGCACCCTAGAACTTTAATTAAGAACATTCCATATGGTAAATTCATTCGTACTAAAAGGAATTGCTCCTTGGAAACAGATGTGAACCTTCAGTTTAAAGAAGTCAAGAAAAGATTATATAAGCAAGGTTATCCAGTAAGGTTTGTTAAACAGGGAGCATTCAGAGCCAGTAGCTTACCTCGTACAGACATTCTGATGGATAAATCATCATTGATGTCTGATAACTCAGATGTTGTAAGGATGGTACTACTTTCAGTAAGGAGAGTAATGACATCAAACAAATCTTTTGGAGAAACCAATATAGTCTTTTGAGTGATGGAGACATCTCAAAGATGATAGGACCTAGACCACAAATTACATTCAATACAATCTACCATATGCTAGGGACACAAAATAAAGGATTTGTCAAGTGCCTCATTTGCAAAGCATGTAAGGTTGGAAAAAAATTCAAATATGTCAATGATCCTAAAGGTAAACAGATAACGATAGAACAGAAGATTACATGTGGGACTACTCATGTAGTTTATGTCATCAAATGCAAATGCAGTCTGAAATATATTGGAAGTACAATTTGTCCAGTAAAGAAACGTATCTTGGAACATATACATGCAGTGGAACACAGAGATAAAGGTATGCTGTGGCCAAGCACTTAACGGTATCACAATGTGAAGATTGACGATCCCTTCGATATCATGGTTTGGCATATGTACCTTTAAATGAACGAGGGGGGGATCTGACTCTACTACTGTGCAGACTGGAAAGTAGGTATGTCATTAGATTACAGACTATTATTCCAGAAGGACTCAATACAGATGAGGAACTTCATGTTCATTTATAGTAGCTATATAATTGATACCATGGACTACTAGTAGGTGACTATACAAGTCTACATATGTATACAGTGATAATAAATGGGCAATGGGATCAATGGAATGAATAAGGTAAGATGGCACTAAGCCATTATTTATTATTGTTTACTCTGATGGTCATATAGAAGGATATATAAACAATGTGAATTATAGATATAAACAAGACACATAAGTGGCTAATTTATGGCTTGATGGATAATGTAAACTATTTTACGTTGATCCGAAGATACATTGCAACTTTGTCTAATTAGATCAGATAGTGCAAAATATATTATTGGAATGATATATGGTTTCACCTATTTGGTTTGATTTATTATGGCGTTTAAGTTTAATTTTCTTTATTCTCCAATGGTTTTATTTTAATTTTGTCACATTACATGTCCCAGAATAGCTCATTATGGGCTCACTGTTGTAGTAGTATTTAACCTATACTGAAAAAGGGATTACCACCTATGAACAAGACTCTTTGGAGTTGAAACACGTTGGTGTTTTTGGCCTCGATTAAATACTGTGGTTTTTCAGGAGAAACTGAGTGCAGTGGTTTCTTTCCTTGGAATTATGTTTACATATATATATATATAAATATATTACCTAGTGTCGGTCACCACTAGGCAGTTATAGTTAGGACGTAGTTTCTATCTAAAAAATTTTTTTTACTTGCCTATATCTTTGGCCCGCTGGACTAATCTTCACAAAACGCTCCAAAACATTGCCAGTCCTGTAAGCTGTTGCCTGGAAAGTTTTGGGGTGATCTGTCCAGGGGGAGCCATGAAAAGGGGGGGGGTCCCAAAACATGTTTTCCCCATTCATTTTCCCTTAGGAATTTGGAACAGCAATAGCGCAAAAACTACTGGACAGAATTACATTAGGTGGGTCCTGGTCCAGAAAGAGTGCCTTTTTTGTTATGGTGTAATTCCGTTTTAGAGAAATTAAAGAACATTTAAATTTGTTTATCTAAGGATGTGAAGGATTAGCGACCCCTCCTGATCTCATGCAGAGATCTGATTGGCTCGGTAACACTTCAACAACAGAAGCCATTGAAATTTTGTTAGCCATCATGGGACTTGGCTGAAACCAAGTCCCAAAACAAAAGTTAAAAAAAATAAAAAACGAAAAGTGACAAGGGTACAAACACCCTGGCCCCTTAGCTTTTGTGGTGGGGTACAAAGGGACCTCCACCTCCCAGAGCTATAAAGCATTTTTTAATGATTTTATGATCGGAGTCACTGTGGATCTGCAGATCCGGTGTAAATAAAAACAAAAACGAAGTGGTGTCTCACGCGCTTGATTACTATAATGACCTTGGGTGGGCCAAGCCAACTCCCCGGGCCTTATTATTTGTATGTGAGGGGCTGTGTGTCCCCCGCTGCCCTGGGGACCGTGACCTCCCCAGGGCTGTGTGTTACTATGATGGGGGGCGCCCAGTCCCCTTCTGCTGCACCTTGGACCACCACCTCCCCAGGGCATTCACATAATACTATGCCCCCCCACTGCTGCCCCAGATATCACCACCTCCGGGGGCTATTTTCTTGTTGGAGGATGGCCGCACATCCCCCCTCAAGGAGCCACTGATGGCCCTGGGGACTGCCACCCCCTAGGGCCGGCTCGTGCTGTGTCCCAGTGCCCACCTTTGGGACACAGCTGTTTGCTGTGGCTTGGCTCCAGCTTTGAAGCTGCAGCTAAGCCACTGCAAACACTTCGGTTTTTGACAGCGGGATCTGTAAAGCAGATACTGCTGTCAAAAACGATTCATCACGCAGGGAGCGGCTGTCAAAGTAGTTCTGTGCTTGCTGAAGCAATGGCACTGTGAGGGAGGCCTTAAGGCTTCCCCCGCAGTGCCAGGTAGCCGGTAAGGGCTTTTTATAAAAAAAAAATATTGTTTAAAAAAATATATAAATAAATAAATAGGGACCGCAGGGGAGCTCCCTCTAGGTTCCAGAAAGCCCATAAAGGGTGAAAAAAACAGTTTTGGGGGTTAGAATCCAGCTGGACTTATTTCCTTTTCTTTTTCTGTTTTTTTTTAAAATAATGATCACATTTTTTAAAAATCAAACACAAATATCTCATTCAAAGTATATGAAATATTAAAGCCTACAAAAACTGTATCTCTTTCCCTCTCATTTTTTTTCTCTCTTTGTGTGTTGTGTGTCTCTTTCAATCAATTTTTCCCACTTACACATCCACTCAGACGCTTACACACCCACTCCCAGACCCACTCAGATAACTCATGCACCAACTCACAGACCCACCCACTCACGCACCTACTCACATACCACACTGATACCCTCATTCACCCACTCACAGACCCGCACACACACTGACGGACCCACTAAAACACTGAGATATACATGCACACCCAGACAGCCAACCTGACAGACCTTATGGGCTACCTTGCACTGCAGGGTACTACTTAAGGCCTCCCCCACGATACCATTGCTTCAGCAAGCATTGAATTGCTTTGACAGCCGCTCCCTGCTTGCTGAATGGGTTTGTGACCGCGGGACCTGTTTTACAGATCCCGCTGTCACAAACCGAAGTGTTTACTCACCCCCAGATACACCCTCTCACACCTATTCAAAATTATTCCAAGTAACTATAACTCACAGCCTAAGGTAACTATAACACGCACCCTTGCCATGCAGTGCTAATTACCCCAGCTATGATAGCACTTATGACAACTTTTATAACATCAATAAAAATATCAATGAAAAATCAGAAGTCAAATTATTGAAGTAAAAAATATGCATGGCGAAAGCAGAAGTTATAGTTACCTTAGGCCGTGTGTCATAGTTACTTGAAATAACTCTAACTCTAACTGCTGAATTTCTATGGTTTTGTGAGAGTAAATCCAGAACCTAACTATAACGTCCCTGTAACCTTTGCTTTTTTAAGTGAATTTCTAAGGTTTTTTAAAAATTATATTTCCTAACTGTAACGTTCCTGTAACCTTTGGTTTTCAGTTTTTTGCCTTCTGCTTCCTGTATTTTGACTGTGTGCTGGATTTCGTTTTTGCTGGTTTTATTACTCTGGGCATTTTGCCACTGCTGACCAGTGCTAAAGTGCAAGTGCTCCCTGTGTAACTAGCGATCATGATTGGTTATCCCTGATTGGCATTTTTGATTTACTAGTAAATCCCTAGTAAAGTGCACTAGAGGTGCCCAGGGCCTGTAAATCAAATGCTACTAGTGGGCCTGCAGTACTGATTGTGCCACCCACATGAGTAGCCATGTAAACATGTCTCAGACCTGCGACTTTAGTGTCTGTGCAGCTTTGCACTGTCAATTCAACCTGGCAAGCGTACTCACTTGCCAGGCCCAGACCTTCTCTTTTGCTAAATGTAAGCCAACCCTAAGGTAGGCCCTAGGTAGCTCCATGGGCAGGATGTAGTGCATTTAAAAGGTGGGACCTGTACTGATGTGTTTTACATGTTCTGATACTGAAATACTGTTAAATTAGGTTTTCACTATTGCAAGGCCTATCTCTCCTATAGGTTAACATGGGGATTGTCTTTAAATTTCTTTTAAGTGCAGTTTCCCATTGGGAGCAGATAGAGATGTGAACCCTGGGGTCTCTAAAATCACAATTTTAAAATATATATTTTGGTAAAGTTGGTTTTTGGATTGTTTGCGTGAAGATGTCACTGTTAGAAAGCGGACATTTTCTTGCTTAACCATTCTGTGTCTCTGCTTGGCTGCTTAATCCACGTCTTGGTCAGACTGACTGTTAGGCTGTTTGTAAATTTACTCTTTACAGTAACACAAAGAAAGCTGAGGTGTGTCCTGCATATCCAGATGAGTCTTCCTGGGCTAGAGTGGGAGGGAAGAGTTTTACCTGCACTTGAAAGGGCTGGGCTGTCCCCTCACAATACAGTCTCTAGCCCCTTAGAATGTGACTGGGGCAGGGTAAGGAAGAGGCAGGGTCTTGTGCACTACAAAGACTTTCCTTTGAAGTTTTCCAACTTCAAAGGCAGAAATTAGTATAAGTAGTGAACCCCAAACCCCAGACTTTTAGAGCACTTCTGAATCAAGAGGGACCTCTGCCAAGGAGAAGAGCTGTGAGGAGAACTGCCCCTTTGCTGTATCTGCTTTGCTGGGTTGGTGCAGTTACTCCTTCTGCCTTGGAGAGGACTGAACCTTGCTGAGTATCCTGCTTGCAAAGTTTCTCCAAGGGCTTGGGCTGAGCTTGCCTCCACTTAAGAAGTCGTAGGGAAAACAAAAACTTCACATACTAGCACCTGGGTTCTTTGTGGAGAGCCCTTGACTTGCCAAGTGGTGTCACATCCAGTTGTTGGGCCCCTGGAAGGAGAAGCTGGCAGAATCTGAGTGAAAATCCATGCACCAGAGCCTAACGGCAGAAAAATTGACGCAGCACCCACTTTGCGGCTATAAAATCGGTGTAGCGCCTGCCTTGCAGCTGCAGAAATTGATGTATCACCAGCTCTGCGCAACTCCATTGCCATGCTTCCAGATTTTCTATGCATCGTCCCTTGGCGTCTAAATCTTTAACATCACCGCATAGACCCGAGGCTGCTCGTCTGGAAATCGATGCATCCCTTCTCTACTCTTCCCTATGAGGAACGAACTGACGCACCGCTTACCTGGCGAAGAAAGAATGATCCCATGGCCTCACGTACGAGTAAGGAATCAGCACATCACTTGCTTTTGTGACGCATCCTCTCGTTTGTGGCTATATCTTTGACAATCACCAGGTTCTTTGTGCTAAAACAATGCCTACATTGATTCTTATGGATTAAGACTCTTTTTTACTTTAAAAATTGATATCTCTTTTTACGTATGTTTGATTTTTGTCATTTTGGTCTTGTTTGTTTTAAATAAATGTTGAGATAAGCCTGACTGCTTGTGCTAAGCTACCAAGGGGGTGAGCACGGTTTATCTGATTATCTGAGCAGTGTATCTCCCTTACTCGGTCTAGAGTGAGAGTCCCTACTAATGCCAACTAGAGACTCCATTTCTAACAATATATATATTTATTACCTACTGGCAGTCACCTGTAGGAGGTTATAGGTAGGACCTAGTTGCCATAGGAAAAGCATTTTTTGTTTTGCCAATAACTTTTGGCAAATATTCACAAGTTTTTCAAAACTAGCACGACAGTTGGTTTAGCTGCTGTGTTGAAAGTTTCGAGGTGATTCATCAAGCGGGGGCTGAGAAAAAGCAGTGGAAGGGGGGGCAAAACACTTTTTCCCCCTGCAATTTCCATAGGGATTTTTAGACATGACTACAGCCCGAACCTCTGGATGAAACTACAACAGATTTGGCAGACAGGTAGCTTTTGGGTCAGACAACACCCTTTTTGTGGTGTGGTGTAAATCCATTCAGTAATTTTTGAGATATCAAAGGAAAAAGAAATATAGTTATCTGGATAGGGCTTAAGCACAGATTTCATGGTGAAATGTGATTAGCTGCCAGCACTTCAACCAGGAAGTGCTGGCAGCCATCTTTGGACCAATATACATGACAGAACCTTCTAAAAGATCTACAAAGCTGAAAATTAGAACTAAAGCTTAAATGTAGGGAAATACATGTACTTTAAGGAATATATATAAATACTATGACAGCCATTACAGGACTCTAAGACATGGACCCCACTGAAATACATTTGTAGTTTATAGCAGGTTTTGAGAGCCACAAAAAGGAGAATGTATATAGGGAGAAAACAGAGTTTAGTTACAAAGAAATCATTTGTTTATGTTACCCTATTCATTGTAAGAATTCTGGTGTGTTCTAAGGTGATTTTACCCTGTGAAAAAGCCTTCTGCTGGGATTTCATGAATTATGTTTGAGAGAAACATTTTTCTCATGGTTTTTCCATAGTTGTTATGGAAGGTGCCCCAGAATCTAAAACAAGAGCATATTTTCTGTAAAACCATATGAGAGTTAAGTCTGACATTCTTAGTAATATATGTACTTACAACAGGAGCAGCCTGTCAGTTGCCTACCTTGTGTTCTACTGCAGAATTCCAGAGTGTTCAAAATAACAGAAAGAGGGCTAACAGTCTTACATATGACAAAAGAGAAGTGGCACATTTGAAGCATTCTTGATTGAATCAAACTGGTAAACCTAAAACACTTAATTTAGAAAGGAACAAAATAAGGGGGTTCGTTTTGTCATCAAATTTAACTTTGGACACGTTTTAAGTTCTCAAATATCTTCCTTTTCTACTTCATTAAAAGATTCCAACAGGCAGACTCAAACATGCAATTTCAACACCAGCAGTCAACTGCCAATAAATTCACTGATAATCAGCAGATTTACTAGTGTTCTAATGAGCAACTAGAGTGCTAAAATTCTAAATTTATGCCAAAAGTGTGGCACATCTGAATGCCATCTTGATGAAATTGAAGTGTAAAACTGAAAGCATTTTCTACTGAGGATACTGCAGTAAATGAGGAAATTATGGAGCTTCAGTACCAATAAGTCTCCCAAGATGGACATCAGAGAACAAAGAGCCCAAATGTAGCACAAATTTCACCCAAGTGTAGCCCAAGGATAGCCCAATGACAGAAGTGTGGAAAACATTTAGGAGCATATTTATGAGCCCCTAGCACCACTGAAGCGTCACTTTACATGATGCTTTGGTGACGCTAACCTCTGCTCCATATTTAGAAGGAGTTGTAACGCCACTTTTTGTGGCGTTACACCTCCTTGTACATTTGGGCCCCTCGGACGCAGTTATCTGCATCAGAGGGGCGTGTAATGGGTGTTTCTGTGGGTGTGTCACAGCAACACCCATTGCAGTTTGACTCTGCCTCAGATTTACAAGATTTCGTAAACATGAGGCAGTGCCAAAATCTAACGTCACCCAAAGGGGTGGCTTTAGCAAGGCACAAGGAGGAGGAATGCTTTTATTCCTTCTTGTTTTTTGCCATTTCTATGTCTGCTGCATTCTGCAGCAAGCATAGAAAGAGCAAAATGCCAGACATGATTGTTTTTTTGTGGGAAGGTGTCCCTTCCTGCACATAAACAATCATTTGAAAATGACGCTTTGGCACTTATGTGTGTGCTGCATTCTGAAGGGACAACTTTCCCGCACATGAACAATCAGACCCCTCAACGCGGACATCCTTGCATGATAGCGCTGGCAGCTAAATTTAGTGCCAGCTCAGGGTACAACACAGAGGTGCGCCATATTCAATTAAATACGGTGCATCCCTGCATTGTGAAAATGACAGAGCAGTGCTGCCAATTGTGGTGCAGCGTTGCCCTCCGTAATTTTCCCATAAATATGGGCCTTAATATGTTTCTTTTTTTTTGCAATTTTATATAAAGCAGACTTCACCCGAAGATATTGGAGCGCTTTACATGGGCATCAGTAACTTTCCGCAAGGACACATTCATTTTGGCGTTAGGCATGGGGAGATTAAGTGATTTGCCCATTATGACAGGATGTCGAGATGACACAAACTCAAACCTGGTTCCCCAGTGGCAAAATCTGCGGCACTGGCTGTATTGCTACATCCTCTCCCAGAAGTGTAGCAAATAATCAAGAGATAAATGGGATTAAAAAATCATAAAGATAGTGTTAGTGCATCTGTCCTTATTTGATCTTTTATTGTTAAGTTTATAAGGGGACGCGTTAGAGATTCGATAGACCTTTTGACTACACTTAGAGTGATTCCACCATACGTCCTAAATCCACTGAAAATCCAAGTACCTTAATCCGTAAAACATCATCAAAATACTTTTGGAATCAGGAATCTTTGCACACCATGACCTATTAGGCCATGAATAACCACAACTTTATGTAAAAGTTAGAAAGTGTATTTACATATATTAACAATGCTAATGGCACATAAATTAGTCTCAAAACCAACTGATAGACATACATAAACAACACTGGTTGACCACATCACCTGAAGAATCTTAATTTAACTAAAGCATAAATAACTAAGCATTTAAGAGTTACAGTGCAAATTAGGAGCAAGAACAACTGCACAATAGAAATGTCATACACCTAGATTCAGCAAGTGAACAACATCAACTCTTTTTAGCGTTAATTTGTTAGCATTTTCGGTGTCTCCCTAACTAACCTTCTGATTAGAATAGCATGTGTGGGCTTCATGCAAAACAATTAAGTCAAAGTTAATTTGGATAAGCATCTAACTATGGCTCTATCAAAATAGCGGTTGGTACCTAAAAAAACAAGGAACATAACATATAACAAGAACAACAGCATTTTATTATACCTCCTCATTTGTATCAGCAAGCTGCAATTCGCTTCGTCAGTTGGATATCTGACCAGTCAGCTTCAGCAACGGTCAGTGGAAGGGAATGGTTCAGAGATGGGGCCTCGAGGTTATCTGGACCATTTAGGAAACATTATCTAGGGGATCAGCATTCAGTATTAGAAAACTCAAGCAATAAAGTCATAGATAGAATTGAAGTCATCAAGAACTGTTCAGCTCCAATAGAATAGAATGAGTCCCCTTCTCCTCCATGCGATCGGGCTAAGTTAGAATGTCCGAAAGAGCTTCCCACCTCATCATTGGTCATAAAAAAACGTACGTTTACTATTAGTCCAATAGAAATAAAAACCCAAATCTAAGATATAACTAAACTGTCTTTCACATGTCGATGATTGGTTCCTCTTCTCCTGTTCCCATCGTCAGACTCATCAGGTAACCTTCTTGTAGCAATTCGTACTCCAGTTAGAGAATCCATTGTTGGTTCCTGGCAACATCGCTGTCTCACGCATCAAACTATACAAAGTAGCAACTCCTACAACAAGGCATTTTAGCAGGCAGTTCTCATGAGAAAAATAAAGACATCTACTAATGTTTGGTCAACACAGTGTGAATAATACATCTCTATTTTTCTGGACATACATTCCCACGATTTTATTAAACGTTGCAGTTTAATTTGAGGCTGTGCAGAGTAGGCCCACACCTCGCTAACTTAAGGCCTACGATAAATAAGCAAATACATAATATAAAATCATTAAAATGACATACTACTACAATTTTCTAAATGCATACAATAATTAATATGCTTTCTCTAAAAGCATTACGTATTGATGGCGCCACTCAACTCAGCATGCTTTCCAAGTGGTACATTACTTTCTACATAAGTCTAGTTCTATGCAAATTCTTAAGTCATAGTATATAAAATTAGTTAGTAATAAATTCAGCATTTACAGTGCCTTCTCTGATGATTAAATGTCATCACACTTTACACTTTACCTAAAATTTGCTTTGCATGTAACTTTTATTCCTTCTTTCCCTTTTCAAATTTTCCCTAATCTTTCAATTTTTATTTCTTCTCTCCTCTGATCATTTTTCAATTTCCTCATTTTAATCACATGTTACAATTTATAAAATCCCCATGCTCCAATTATACAAGTCACAATAATCAATATTATCCATATTATTTTCAAAATTATCCCTTTCCCTAGGTTGCCCAGGCAATTTCCCACAGAAGCAAAACCTTTGCCAACATTTTCCCAAACTCCAGGTTCTTTCAGCTCTTTCAAATCAGTGCTATCATTAATCAAATTGTTAATAAGGCTTCTAATTTCTTTACTGTTGTTAGGTATATATGAGTAAAAATGTTGAAAGTTCAGCACTTTACAAACTCCGCCCTCCTTTGCTAAAAGGATGTCCAACGCAAAGCGGTTCTGAAGAGTCATAGATCTTACCGCAGTCATTTCTGTATCCACCAGGATCCTGGCTCTTGAAAAATTTGTCAGCATGTTATCCACTATAGTAGACAACTTTCTAATTTTCAAGGAATTCAGAATAACTCCCACTGAAGGGATTATTGCTCCAAATATGTCTCTAACTGTGCCAGAATAAGATTCTCGTTTTTGTCTCACATGATGTCATTCAGTCATTATAGGTACTTTATTCAGGTTCTCAAGTTGATAAACCTTTAGGAAAACTATCCCCAAGTAACATGTGCCATACCATCCCCTTGGAAGACGATAATACACATTGGGTCCACAGATGTAATAACCTCCTGGAATTGCTGGGTCTTGTCCATTTAACATGAACATCCATTTACTCTGAAACAAAAACACATGTCTACATTCACTCGTTCCCACAAATAGTGTGTCAGTTCTAGATTTAGGCCTATATACACAAAGCTTTCCTAGATGTTATGCATTTAAAGCTAATTTCCCTTGTGTCTTTATGTCACTAAATGCATGAACATTTTTAAATGTCCTTTTCTCTAAGCCCTTTTCTAACTTCTCCTTTAATGCCATATTCCGGTCATCTGTCCGATCTAAGAAGCTCTTCTCTTTAGGTGTAAGCAAGTATGTGAGGTTGTTTCTGTGTGCGTAAGCTGTGCCAAAGGTAAATGTAGGTTCAAAGACTCCTCTTACTAATTCTATGATGTTTTCCTTAGCTACTCTACTCAGGTACTTAATTATATGAACAAACGAAAATACTATGTCGTGATTTCAATAGAAGTACTGAATGTACTCCTGCTTATAGAATATTGTTAGTAGAAGACTGCAGCATATCCCATAAGTAAGGGGCAAACTATGGTAAGTAACTCCTTCTTCCACTGATGAACAAATCTGCTTACAGACATAACAATCTCTTGCATCCATTGTCTCAACATACTCATGCAATAGGTGATAGAAAACATTAAAAGAAAGTTCTCCTTGTATACTGTCTACATGCAAATATTTGTTATCTATCCTAAACATATCTAATTCTGTGAGTGCAGTAGTTGTCTCAAAGCAGAGGTGTGTCTTGTCAAGATGGGTTATGCTCACAATCAACGTCAGACACAATATCATACGTGCAATCACCAAAGCAATACCTAAGTATTTACTGCACCTATTATTCCTAATCTGTTGGCTACGGTTACTCATGATCTGTAAAGAATCATAACGTAGAAGAGAAAAATTAAACTATGCAGCAAAACAAAACAAAAATCTTCAATCTTCTTTAGCAGTTATTTACAGCTTTCAGTCTTTCTTCCGGGACCTTTTGTCAAAAATAGGTAGCTTGTCAAAATTGATAATCTTCTGTCAAAATCAGTTTATCAGTTTGTCAATTCAGGTGATTTGAAGTCTCTTCCGGTTACTCTCAATAGTCTCTTTTGCACTTTTCTCAGATTCACAAAGTTCAGTTCATTGATCTTCTTTACGTGGCAAAATATTGACCTGCAATTTCTCGATCAAAACAAAGAGACCAAAATGTACTTTGCCATTCACTTGTCGTTGCCTATGCCCATGCAGGACCTGCGTACCTTTGATTTGCAATTCTCTTTCTTTTCAATCTTCGATCTCCATTTAATACTCCATCACTCAGCTCTTCTTTCCATGTTGTGTCAATTTCTTCTTCAATTGTTGTCATTGTAATTGCTTCTTTCCTCTTGGCTTGTGATTTCAGCCACATATCTCCTTTCAGTGGACCTTTTGTCAATGCTGTTTTCACTGCTGAACTTGTAATTTCTCTGTGGTTCTCTTGACGTACCTGCAACTGGTTCAGGAGTCAGATCGTTTTGGCTTTGATCCGCCTCAACTCCTTCGCCCTCGGGGTCTGCTGTTTGCTCTATTTGTCTCTCAAGACCATCTGCTTGTGGGAGAGCACCCCTCTGACTAGACTCTCCTGCCACCTCAGTCGAGGTTGGCTCACTGTCACTCTCCTGCATGTCTTCCACTTTGTCTCTCACAGAAGTATTTGGACCACTTTCAGTTTGCTCAGATTCAGTCTCTGATTCTCCCTTTCCTTCTCTGAGCCTGGGCTTTGTTTGGAAGTTGTTGGTACTCTCTGCAACTCTTCTTCATTGTCCAACTGACAGGGTACTTTCGGAGTATGGCTTGTGTGGATCTAATTTGGAACTCCAGAGCACTTCACAGCTGTGGTGGTAATCAGTACTACTTGGTAAGGGCCTTTCCACCGTGGCTCCAAACAAGTCTTCCTCACTTGTTTTCTGATCAAAACCCAATCTTCCACTCTCAGGTTGTGGCTTTGATCTTGAGATGGTTGCAGTGTGGTGGCTACCACCTGATGAGAGAGAGAGCGCACCACATCAGCCAAACCTTTGCAGTATTCCAACACCATATTATCTTTTATGTTCACAAGCGCATTCACAGGAACCGCTGGCAACCTCATTGCTCTGCCCATGAGAATTTCATGCGGCGACAGTTCAGTTTTCCTGTTGAGGGTGTTTCTCATAGTCATCAGAACTAACGGTATATTGCATTTTGCCATTTCAGATTCGTGGACGCACACATCTTTGCAAGTCTTGACTTCAAGGTTCCATAAATTTGCTCAACAAGTCCTGAGGCTAGAGGGTGGTAGCTACAATGCAACTTCTGCTCAATGTTTAAAGCTGAACATAGCAATTTAATTACTTGATTGTTGAAGTGACTTACTCTATCTGATTCTAAATAGACCAAAAAAACAAAACATGGTATCAGTTCCCTAAGCAATAATTTTGCTACTGTGAGGCTGTCATTTCTTCGTATGGGGTAAGCTTCTATCCAGTGGCTAAAGATACAAACAATCACAACCACACATCTCAATCCTCCACACATATGCATCTCAATAAAATCCATCTGCATTCTGTTAAATGGACTGCCTTCTCTTCTAATGTGACTCATATTGACCACAGTCCCTTTACCCACGTTCATCTGCTGATAGATGATGCAACAATGACAAATTGCTTTGGCAACCTGTCTAAACTTTGGAAACTGCTTAAAGGTGCGAATCATGGCATCCCTCCCAACATGTGCTTGACCACGATAATATCTAGCCATTTGAGTCAACAAATTGTTTTGTAAAACTACTTGTCCCTCCCCGGACAACCATACGTCGTCCTCATGCTGAACACATTTCAATTTTAACCAGGATTTCTTTTCATCTTTGTCAATGTTATCCTGAAGAGCTTTCAGCTCTTCCCAAGTATCTATGACATGTAGTGCATAATTTGGGCACATTTCTTCTTCAGGTAACAATTCCAATTTGTCTTTGAACAATATACAGTTCAATGCACAAAACCTTGCGACTTGATCCGCATATCCATTTTCCATTGACAAAAAATGTTGCAATTTCAGGTGTGCACTGCATTTCACCACAGCAATATTTTCAGGCATTTATAAAGATTGTAACAAGTCATGGATTATTTCACCATTTCCAACTGGTGAACTAGAAAAGGTCAGTAAACCTATCTGTGACCATAGCTGGCCAAAGTCGTGGACTATTCGAAATCCATACTGGCTATCAGTATAAATGGTAACTTTAAGCTGTACAGAGATATGACATGCTCTTGTAAGGGGTACCAACTCGGCCACTTGTGCAGAATACACTCCTCAGAGCCAGGACGCTTTGAGTATACCAGAAATTGTGCACACAACATATCCTGCTCTCAATGATGCTATGTTATCTCTTAAACAGGAACCATCAACAAAAATAATTTGGTCATTTTCTTCCAAATGAGTATTGCGGATATCAGGTCTCAGTTTTGTGCACAGATCAGTAACCTCTAGTCAGTCGTGTTCAACTTCTTTCAATTTGTCCGCCTTCATATTTTCTTTTGGAAGCAAAGTTGCTGGGTTAAGCACTGTACACTTTTTCAATGATACAGTGGGGGAACCCAGGATGACAGTTTCATACAGCACCAACCTGGCGTTCGTCAGGTGCTGAGTCTTGGTTCGGGTAGGCAAAACACCTATGGAATGAGGGACCATAACGGTTAAAGTATGTCCCATCACAATGCTCTCACTCTGAGTGAGGCTCAGTCCAACCGTGGCAACAGTACGCAGACAGCCAGGTAAATCTGCTGCAACTGGATCCAAAGTAGCTGAAAATTATGCTACTGGGCGGTTTACACCACCATGGACTTGTGCCAACACGGACAAAGAACATGCATCACGCTCATGACAAAACAACATGAAGGGTTTGGTGTAGTCAGGCATACCCAAAGCTGGGGCTTTGCACAGACTCTCTTTCAATTAGTAAAGGCTTTCATTAAGGCTTGATCTAACACTAAGAGATTAGTGACTGAAAAGTTGGGAATCCACTGATGACAATAGCTCACCATTCCCAGGAACATCCTAACATCTTTCTGTATCGGTGGGGGATTCATCTACAATATAGCTGTGACCCTTTCTTTAGAAATTTTCCTAATTCCCTTCTCAATTAGGTGACCCAAATATTTCACTTCTTTCTTACAGTACTGTAATTTTGCTGGGAACAATTTATGCCCATTCTTCCCTAAATGATTCAGTAAAGCAATAGTATCATCCTTGCATGCTTCTTTTGTCTTTGACGCAACTAACAGACCATCAATGTACTGGACTAACTTCGATTGCAAAGGAATTTCCAGTGACTCCAGGTTCTTTTTCAGGATCGGGTCGAAAATGGACAGTGACTCTGAAAATCCTTGAGGAATCCTACACCAACAGTAGACTCGATCCAAAAATTTAAAACAGAAAATAAATTGGCTATCCCCATAAAGAGATATAGAAAAGAATGCTTGTGACAGGTCTACTACGGTGGACCGTTCAGCATCTGAAACAATATCACTGCTGGATTTGGCACCACGGGACAACACTTTATTAAAATATCATTTGCCTTCCTCAAATCCTGAACAATCCGAAATTTCCCACATGTCATTCGCAATCCCATTATTGGTGAATTACATGGGCTGCTCAGCACTTCTTTTAAAACACCTTGGTTTATAAATCTTGAAATTATGGGTGCAATCCCTTCAGTCGTGCCCTGTGTCATGTGGTATTGAGGAATCTGGGGGGAAATTTCATTTGGCTTGACTGGGACCTTAACTGGCTCAACTCCTTTAATTAGACCAATGTCTTTTCCTGTATAATCCCACATTTTCATTTTAACTGTTCCCCGTTAGTCAGAAGGAAGATCCCTCACTGTAAAAACTGGAAAGAAACTGATCCAGGGGTACTCCTCATTCACTGTATCACAATCTGTTCCTGTGGACAAGTCATCTTCTTCATCACTGTTTGTCTGGATGGCTATTCCATCATTTGAGCAATTGGTAAGATTTTCACTGGCTCCTCAACCTGCTGCACATTTGTTGTAAGATTAGCAGAATCTCTTTTTCTCCTGTCTCTTTTCTTCTCCCATCTGCCTTTCCACTCATCTAATGCTCCCCATGTTTGAATGCTCTGTATTTATTCCCTAATGTGAATCTTCATTCCTGGTACTCTCATATTCTCGAAGTCCTTTGAGTCAAACGCTAATCTGTAACTCTTCTTGAAATATTTTGTTTTCTCAATTTCTATGTCATATTTTTCTGCCAAGGCTGCCAACATCTGATTCACTATTCCTGCTTTGTTAGTGATCAGTTTGCACAAGTAACGTAACTTGTCTTCTCTAAATGAGTCAATCCTGTCCAACCCTATCATTCCCTCAATTGGGTCTTCTGCCTCTAATCCAAGCCTGGTCAAATTCAGTGCACTTTCTCCACTGGAATCTCATTGGGTGCTGCTCAACTTCTCCAACCATTCAGTTAACTACTGTGCTGTTCAACCTTGTACTGAAATGGTGTTATTACTTATACCGCTCACTTGCTGTAACGTTAGGCTTGGGGTTTCTGGTGTCACTGTGCTTGGATTGGGACATGTCTCGAATCTCCCCTGACTATTTGGAGGAGTCCTAAGGGACCCCAAATCAATTAATGGACCTGTTCCATCAAATGTCGGTCTCATGAGGGTCATCATTCTTGCTCTTTCATCAAACCTCTCCCTCTCTACACTTGGGTTCATGATTTTCTGCTCACTGCTCTTGTTATCTCCCTGGGCAAACAACAGTATGGCTGGACCTATAATAACTGGTACTGACACCGCATCTGGATTTGGCTGAGCATTTGGATCTCTAGGGTACATTATTGCTGTATTCTGACTTGCCAAGGCAGACATCTCGGACTGTGACCTTGTTATGGGAGTGTATCTTGGGACCTTCTGTGTCTGTATTGGGGGCATCAAATTCGGGGAAGACTCTATCTGGATCAGAGTCGGCTTTTGATAAACCTGTCTCATGTGGGAGTCTGTCCTGTCAGCCCTACTAAGCTTGTTGCAGTATCTATAATAGGTAATTCTGGATAAATTCTAGGTATATCAATCTGAGGCATGGGTCTTTGAATCACAGAAGTAGCTGGAACATTATGATTAACCTGCATCTGGCTCTGTGTGGATTCAGTTGGTATCGGGGCTGTAGGGTCTACGGTAGTATTTGGCCTTTTTTCATATGCTGCATATGGTGGGGGACGATTTCTCAGTAACTGCAAAATAAACTTGTCATCATCTGACACTTCATTGTGTGTTAGATACTTCCTACTCTCTGCAGATTTCTGCTCTCTGTCGTCTGAAGGATATAAATCCCTCTTCTTAGTACTCTTTTTAGCTTCATTCCTGTTCTTTTGTGCAATTGCCGGAAACAACTTAATTCCCTGTAAAGTCTCAGCCCTCCAAACTTTTCGCTCACTATCCCATCTAGCCTCTGCTAGAGTTTTATCAGCTTTCCTCATTCTTCTTTCAAATTTCAGTTGCTGTTGCTGTCTAGCTAGTAGTTCCTAAATAGCTAATGCTTTGAATTGTGCAGGTCTCAGAGGAGGTTTCAAATCATATAGGCCCTCATTATGACATTGGTGACTAAGTTCCGAATACTGCGGTGGTGACTGCTGCCAAGTTACCACCACTGAGGCGAACATCAGTCCACCAGATTAAGACACATGCACACAAAATCTACAGAAACCAGCCACAACCACAAATCCGCCAGACCCACTGAACGCAATAAACTGTCGGAACTACTACCCAACCATTACGCCACTAAAACAACGCTCTCCAAATAAGGACCCAAAAATCACCACAGCAGACATTCAACTGCGGTAAACCACTGGTGGTACACCTCACCGCAGTGGAAATGGCTACCCTACAACAAAACAAGACAACACTGGCCAGAACAAAATAACCCACACTGGACACAAATACACACATCCCTCACACCTACCAACAGCACCATAAAACAAACCCCCACAACATCGTCAAAACTTTGCAAACACGAGAAGACCGCTACACCTTGCCACGCCAATCCTGGAGAGAACTGCACACACATACCACAAATTCCCAATCATCCTTCACGTACCACACACCCCACCACATCACTCAACACCCTCTGCACAACACACACATCACTCAGCACCCATGTCCCCAAAAAGGCACCCCTGTTTCACTGATGAGGAGTTGCGGGTCATGGTTGAGCAAATAGGGCAGAGTCACAGCTATCTGGAGCACAGGTACAGCAGATCTCCATTGCCAGGAAGATGGAGCTATGATGGAGAATCGTAGACAGGGTGAACGCCATGGGACAACATCCACACAGAATGGACAACATTTGGAAAAGGTAGAACGACTTACGGGGGAAGGTGCGTTCCATTGTAGAAATGCACCAGCGCCATCAGGGTGACTGGCGGTGGACCCCGCCCCCTCCCCTTCAGCTGACAGCACGGGAGGAGCAAGTCTTAGCAATACTGCATCCTGAGGGACTCACTGGAGTACTGGACACTGGTGAGTCACCATTTACAACCTATTACCCCCATACCTGCATGCCATCTCAACCTTTCACCCTGACTCCTTTCACCCCACTCCATCTCACACGGTGCACCACCCCAATTACCACACCTAAATGCACAGCATGTAGAACTACCAATCCCACAATCCATCACCACACACTACCAAAGGTGGGAGGAAATGCCATTATCAGTGGGAAAGCAAGGAATGCAGAATATGTCACAGACAAGTACCCTAACACATCACTTACATCCCCACAGGTGCCCCAGCCAATTTCAACGGCAAGAAGGTGCCACAGTTCCCCCACCAGAAGATGCCCTCAGAGATGACAGCAACTCTGGATGTTCGGAGCTAGATTATCTCCCTGGCTCATCAGTGACCACTGGTCAGTCGGCTACCCCATCCCACAGCCAGTCCAATACAGAGCCTCTCCCCTCAGAAACTAACACCACAGCAGCCAGCCAACGCCCCTAGACCTCGGTCCCAAGGACACATCAATCAGTATTGTGCCTGCCTGTACAGGGACCAGAGTCCACACCTCACAGGCAAGACAATGAGGGTCCTGGTGTCAGTGGGATTGGGCACACCGTTCAGGGGACACAGGCACAGGGGGCCAGGGACGGTCAGAGGACAGCTGTGCACCAGGGGGAGGACAGGCCCAGGGAACCAGCTGCCCAGGAGGCCCTCACAAATGTCATGGGGGCATACCAACAATCCCAGGACAGGTGGGTCAGGTGTTAAACATCATGCAGGAGGACCCATCGGCTGCAGACAGGACACCACCAGGAGTTCATTCAATAATTGCAGGCCTTGAATACCACCATGGTCTCCATTGAAGGGGTGCTGGGCGACATGGCCAATATCATGCGGGAGTGCACAGCACACCAGCGGGCCTCTACCACTAGCCAGCGTACTGACCAGCCCTCCACATCTGCTGCAGCTAGTGGACATGAGGCCCTGCCACAGGACCCACAGGCCACCAGCACCCCTCCCCCTGCAGAAGGTGAAACACCCCGCAAACGTTCCATACGACCTAGACAGACACCAGAGACAGTTGCCAAGACCAAGACCACTGCCAGGAAATGAGCCCCTCCACGATGTCCCCCTTGTGTTCCACTGGGTCACCATGTCCACTTTGAACTGCCATTGCTTCTCTTCCTATGGCCCCTTGGACACTGGACCTGTGCTACAAACAGACTGTGCCACTACACTGGACTTTTCCAAACCATCACACCACCCTATTGCACTTTCTATTGTAAACCCAATTTATTAATAAACACCCTTGGACACAACATGAGTAATAGTGCTGTATCTGAAGGAAATGTACAATGTATTGAACTGTATTGAACTGCATGATCCTGTGCAAATGTCATGTAATTTACTCATCCATCCTACAAATGTGTCTCAGTAGTCTGTACACATCAACGCATTGCACTGTTGTAACCACACCAACATCTGCAATAAGGGAAGGCATAGGTGACAGTCAGTTGAGATCCAAAGGTAGTGACTGACATTATACTACAGCCAAACACACACTAAACAACACTTAAATGGGGAAATGTGTAGTCCAACAGTCTTACCTGAGTGTCATTGGAAGTACTGCTGTATGATCTGTGTCCTGTTGTCCACGTCCCCCTCCTCTTCCTCCTCCTCACTGTCCTCAGTGTCCACTGCTGCCACAGGTGCGTTGTCACCCCCCTCCTCCTGCAAATAGGGCATATGGCATCTGAGGGGCAAATTGTTCAGCATGCAGCACAAAACAACAATCTTGTAGGCCTTCTCAGGGGAGTAGCATAGGGATCCACCTGTCAGATGGAGGCACCTGAACCTGGCCTTCACGAGACTGAAGGTCCGTTCAACAATCCTCCTTGTACGTCCATGAGCATCATTGTAGCTATTCTCAGCCTCTGTTCTCGGATTCCTAACAGGGGTCAAGAGTCAGGACAGATTTGGGGAGCCGGAGTCACCTGGAAGAGGTGAGGGACACATTAGCCTTGCAGAATAGCATGGGGTATGACTCCTGTAGGCATACACTGACATACATTGGATGGGGACTCAGGCTCACCTATAAGCCACACTCTGTGCCTCTGCAGTTGTGCTATAAGCTGTGGGACGCTGCTATTCCTCAGGACAAAGGCATCATGCACAGGCCCAGGATACTTGGCAGTGATGTGGGAGATGTACTGGTAAGCAAGACACACAATCTGGACATAGAGTGAGTGGAAACTCTTCCTATTCCTGCACTCCTGTTCATTGGCCCTGGGGGCGACTAAGGCAATATGGGTGCCGTCAATGACCTCAATCACATGTGGTATGTGTCCCATTGCATAGAATCCAACCTTCACAGTGGGCAAATCATCAACCTGGGGGAATGCGATGTAGCTGCACATGTGTTTGAACAAGGCAGCCAAAACCCTTGTAAGCATAATCAAGAACATTGGCTGTGACATTCCTGCACAGCCAAGCCCACCGTCACCTGGAAAGAGCCTGTTGCCAGGGAATGGAGCACTAATAGTACCTGCACAAGAGGGGTTATTACTGTGGTGCAATGGATAGCAGGTAGCACATCAGGCTCCAATTGTGCACACAGCTCTGTGATCGTGGCCCTGTCCAGAAGACAGGTGAGTATGATGTGCCTGTCCTCCACTGCAGCCAAGTCCACAAGGAGTCTGTGCATGGATGCTTGCCTCCTCCTCCTCCTATTCCTCTGCAGTGGTTGGTATCTAAATGACCCAAAAGTAAGAAGGGAGTGACAACAGGATCAATGGACACACTACGTCGGAGTACAGAGAGCATGTATGTATGTTGGACACTAGAATAATCTAGGTGTGTACAATCGACACCAATTACGCACTTTTAAATCAATACATGTGTACTAGCAGTAGAAAATGTCAACCGCCTGGCCTGTATGTAGGGACAGGTGGAAGTGACCTCATTCTGCCGGTGTTAGGCATCATAGCGGAAGGCGGTCTGCAGCAACGTGCAATTCTTCATAAGCTAACATAGGGGCTCTATGGAGTACAGGAACCAATGATGATCAACACGGGCGGTGATGGTGTTCACCGCCACGGACGTGACCTCCATTTTCTTCCTACTACTTCACTTGATTCCTGACTTTCCACTGCACTGAATCTCCACTGTGTGTGCTGCTGTGACCTGTGTCTGGAACCTGCTATGGCCCGTGCTACAGGGGAAATATCCCCAGCCTTCATGTTAGAGGAGTTGGAGAGGTTCGTGGATGGGGTCCTACCCCTGACTGAGCAGTTGTATGGGCCGCCAGACCAACAGGTGAGTACATCATGGGTACATTGCATGTGACATGACTGCATGTGGCTATATGTGTGTGCTGGCAGTGTGTCACTTGGGGTATGGCTGCAGGCAATGTGAATGGAGGGGTACGGGTGATGTGTGTGCCTGATGAGGGGCAAATGCTGTATGTAGGCCATACGTGTGACAGGCTGGATTGTCTGATTCATGGTGTCCCTCTGTCTGTGTTTCCTCTGCAGGTCAGCACCCATCAGAAGAAGGGGTTGTGGCATGACATCGCCAAGGACGTGCGGACCCTGGGGGTCCATAGTCGGCAGAAAACCCACTGCAAGAAATGTTGGGAGGACCTGAGACATTGAGCCCGGAAGACCGCAGAGGCCCAGCTGGGGACGGCCCCCAACGAGGGAGGGGTTCCCGTCGGAGCCTGACCCCCCCAATGGCGCGCATACTGGCAGTGGTTAATCCTGAATTGGATGGGTGCTTGAGGGTAGCACAGCAGCCACAAGGGGGTGAGTACAGTGTGCGTGGCATTCATCATTTGTTGCCTGGCATGGGATTTGGGTGTAGGGTTCTAGTAAGTGGATGCCCCGATATGTCAGTTTAGACATTGCTGTGTGGTCCAGCTAAGGTATGTTGGGTGGTATGCATATTTTAAATTGCTAGATAGCTGACTTTCTGTGGCAGACAGGGCTTAGTTTGTCCCAGTAGTGTGCAGATGGCAGGGTTGGCTCCTACCTGCTTTGGTACCTATCCAATGGTATGCCAGTGTGGTCCCTGCTGCCCATTCTTAGTCCCAGTGAGTGATAGTGATATGTATGCCATCTGTGCTGTTGGTGCTGTGATTGACCCTGTGCTCCCTTTCTTTCTCCCCCGCTCTCATTTTGTCATCCTGTCCATATGTGCATTAGTATCATCTGGCGGAGTCAGGAGCTGCCATGGAACCAGAACTGTAAGTCTTCCCGATGCTATACCACGCCATGGCTGTCCAGGAGCACCAACCTCGACGAAGACGATGCCGGTGAATACACCAACCTAGCAAACAAAGGAGGGAGAGAAGGGAGAGTGACACACACACGCACAACACACACCATACACACGCCACACACCCAGAACAATCTGTAGCGTAAATCGACAGCAACATAAACCAGGAGCAAAGAAAGCTAGTACACATACCTCTAGTCCAACCACTGTAATCCTGTTGAATAACGAGCGTAAAGCTTGAACATGATGAAGGACATATGAACAAGCAGGCCCATTGGCCATTCCAAAGTCCACATATATCCACATATATCCACAAGGCAACGTCCAAGGGCCCAACTTGACTCCTGACAACAATGGGATTCCCCTGGGCAGGGGCATGATGTCAGAAATAGGCAGGCTCCTCAGGGTGCAGGGTGGGGTGGGGTGGGTGGGGCTTCTTTTTGGAAGGGGGGTCTCAGTTCCCTTGACTCACAAGCAAACTTTGACCAGCAAATTTCACTCAACAGATCACTGGATCCTCCTCATGCACATAGGACTCACCAAATCTCAGTCGAAAAAAATATCACTCACTTTAACACACACTCTTGAGTTTGTCAAGCACACCTGATTGACCTATTAAGCAGACAAATTACAACATAAACCAAGTGTCTCATACACTTATTCAATACTCCGGAGTCTTAGACCATGCAAGGTGTATACCAACAACCACGTGGACAGTTTTTTAGCACAAAGCGTCACACACACATGTGAAATTCGATGACTTCCCTACTCTCGCACTTTGGAGTACCCAAACTAACAACTTCATCTGGAGTACGTAAACTCCCTAGACACTCTCAAACATCACACTTCACCTGCAATTTGCTTAAACTGTGCAAGCGCAAAACCTATTTCATTCACACTGTCACTAGAAATGCTGAGAACATCCTCAAACAAGCATTGGCAATTTCGAAGGTTTTGGGATAGTCATAGTAGGACCTTAGAGAGACTTAGGGGGTCATTATGATCCCGGTGGTAGGCGATAATGTGGTGGTAGTAGCGCATACAGACTGGCGGTACATACCGCCACATTATGACGTTGATGGGTTAGCTGCAGCCAACCCTCCAATTTACCGTTCCTAATGCCATGGCGGTAGCAGGCGCTGGGCCGGAGATAACCATCTCCAGACTGGCGGCCGCTATTTTACTGCCAGCAGCATTTTGAGCCTGCCTACCACCATGGTTTTCGTGGTATCAGCAACGCCACAAAAACTATGGCAGTAGGCCCTACCAGTGACAGGGAATCCCTTCCCTGTCACTGGAAGGTGGCTCTCCCACCCCCTCATACACTCACCAGATGCCCCCCACACCCCATCCATCCTCGCTCCCCCCTTCTGATCCTCACCCTCCCCATTAAACGCACACTCGCAGACACGCTCCATGCATACACACACTCACTCACACTGGCATACACGCATGCATCCATTCATTCTTGCACACATCCGAACACACATTCACACTGACATGCAGACACGTATTCACATTTCCATTTGTACACGCATGCACACAACACTAAACACACACTCGCATTCACGCACACACTCACACATACATGCACACCCCCCCCCCACACACACACACACACAACACCCCTCTCCCATGTCGGAAGCCCAACTTACCCCCATCCAGGGGGTCTTCTGGCAGGGAACAGGGCAGGGCCCTGCTACCGTCAGCCGCGCCCGCCAGCAGAACACCGCCAGGCCATATCATGTGTCATGATAAGGCTGGCAGCGGTCTACTGGCGTGGCACTGCTGGTGGTAGCAACGCCACCTTACCACCATCCGCCAGTATGGCCACAGCCGGATTTCTGCCATTCTTGTGCCATAAACCTGGCTGTGGTCGTAATTTGGCAAACGGATGGTAGCTGCGGCGAAAGTCTTTTGCCGGCCGTCGCCCCGACAGTAGGCAGCTTTTACCGCCAATGTTGAAATGAGGGCCATAATCTTTTCTCTTTGTATCATCGATTCTGGAAATCCCAACCTTATCATCTTCTCTACCAATCTGTGAATTATGTTGATCTTCTAAGGAGGTTGCCCATCTGACTCTTCTAGTACAATCTAAGGAGAAAAAGGACCTTATGATGGCCTCTTAACAAGACTAACCATAAACCTTCTAGCACGATCTAGGGTAAAAAAGGACCATTTGATGGCCTCTTAAGGAGAATAACCATCCTACTCTGCTCCCATTTCTGTTAACCCTTCTGTCCTTATTTGGTCTGTTATTGTTAAGTTTATAAGGGGACGCGTAAGAGGTTCGATAGACCTTTTGACCATGCTTAGAGTGATTCCACCATAAGTCCTAAATCCACTAAAAATCCAACTACCTTAATCCATAAAACATAGTCAAAATACTTTTGGAATTAAGAATCTTTACACGCCATGACCTATTAGGCCATGAATAACCACACCTTTATGTAAAAGTTAGAAAGTTAATTTCCCTATATTAACAAAGCTAATGTCACGTAAATTAGTCTCAAAACCAGCTGATAGACATACATAAAAATCCGGTTCACCAAGTCTCCTGAAGAATCTTAATTTAACTAAAGCATTTATAACTAACCATTTGAGAGTTACAGTACAAATTAAGAGCAAGAACAACTGCACAATAGAAATGGCATACATCTATATTCAGCAAATGAACAACATAAACTCTTTTTAGATTTATTTTACTAGCATTTTCGGTGTCTCCCTAACTAACCTTCTGATTAGAATAGCATATTTGGGCTTCATGCAAAATAATTTAGTCAAAGTTAATTTGGATAGACATCTAACTATTGCTCTATCAAAATAGCAGGTGATACCTAAAAAAACAAAGAACATAACCTATAACAACATGTTATATTTACTGACTTACAGTAGTGTCAGTGTCCTCGCGGTCTCTTTGAGAACACTGTGATCCGAAGGTTCTCGGGATCGCGAGGAGACGGGAGGTTTGGAATTGGTTGGGGGAAGCTTAATGGAGTGTGTGGCTTGTTTTGGTTGATGGCACCTGAAATAAATCAAAACCTACTCTCTCTACTGATCCTGAATCTTTATAACACTGGTGACGAGAGCCTGGAGGAGACAGGCGTTACCATCAACCTCTCACGAACCCACAAATCTTACTGTTTAGTCACGCCAGTTGACTGCTGAGCGTTGTTTTCAACAGGCCAAACGTTCCTGATCTTCGTGACTGAGGCCGTCCTTATTGGGACAGTGAAACTACTGATATTTCTGAATGCGCTGCGATACTCGACACAGCGTTCAGGTGGGCTGCATTCATGTGTGCGATGCGACTTTTGGATCTGCTGGTTATTTTCTCTCGCGCATACGCACAAAACAATTGAACATTTTTAAAGGAGTTTGACTTGTCCTTGTACACTGATACATTTTTGGTGTTATTTGGCGGCCATTTTAGGTGTATTATTTTTCGTCAAACTACTTGATTCGTTTATTGTATTCTTCAGCTGTAAAGCTATTAAGCTCCTTGCACCAATTCATGAACTAGTTGGAACTGTCGATTTTACAAGTATTATTATCGTCACAATGGCAAATACTACAATGTCACAGCCTCCTGCATTTTTATCGGACAAAGGTGACCCAATCTTGCCGTGGAAACGCTGGAAAAATCTATTTGATTCCTATTTAATAGCGATTGGAGGTGAAAAGTTTTCCTCCTTAAGGAAACAAAGTGTACTTCTGCACAATTTAGGAGTGGAAGGCAGGAATATATATGACAGTTTGGAAATATTGCAGATTGGTGGAGCTGAAGGTGAACCAAGAGATGTGTACGAGATGTCAACTAAAATGTTAGCACTATATTTTGAATCCAAGCTAAATATAGTCCTTGAAAGACATAAGTTCTTTGCCAGAACTCAAGGGAAAACAGAAAGTGTAGGAAATGTTGTTGCTTCCCTGCAAACTTTAGCGCGTACATGTGATTTTGGTGACCTTACTGACTCTCTTATCAGAGATCAGCTAGTGCGTTGTACCAACAATAGACGTGTGCAAGAAAAGTTATTAACAAAAAACCCTGATCTGAGAGAGGCGATTGCAATAGTGGAAGGAATGGAAAGCACCAGCAACTGGATTAAAGAAATGCATGATCCTGGAACACACTCTGTCTCTGAATCTGATACTATAAAAGTGACTAGTGATCGTGATGAAGTGTTAAAAGTCAATTTCGACAACAAAAAAGGAAAAGAAAATAAAGAAATGCGATGTTACCGTTGTGGCAACTCAGGACATACTGCTAACAGTTCAAATTGTTACGCTAAGAATTCTGTTTGTAGAAAGTGTGAAAAAAGGGGCCACTATGCAAGGGTTTGCAAAGCTGAAAAACAGTTGAATGTAGATTCTATTACTGACGATATGGGCAAAATGGTGTTCTGCGTGAAGTCTGGTGATGGTTGCATTGTAAACAGTGTAGGAGCTGTGGATGAGGGACCTATAGTTATGCCTGAATGTGCTGTTAGAATAGATGACAAAGTTGTTAAAGTGCTGGCAGACTCAGGATCTCCATACACCATGGTAGGTGACAAGAATTGGCACACAATATTTGGCAATGAATATGGTCCTTTAGAAGAACCTGATATTAGTCCGGTGAGTTATGGTGGCACCAAGATTGACATAATAGGTTACAAGGTTATGACAATTCAATTTCAAGATAAAATGACTGTAGGAAAAGTTTATGTAGCCAAAAGAGGGGACAATTTGTTGGGTTGGCGACATCAGCGGGATATGGGTATTAAGTTAGATCCTAACGCTGCATGTCAAGTCTTGGTGGTGAATGATCAAGATACCAATCTTGATATTTTTAAGGAATTTCCTTCTGTGTTTAATGATAGGCTGGGGTGCCTTAATGGTTTTGAACACAAGATAATTCTCAAGAGTAATGCAACTCCTTCGGTACAGAAAGTAAGAAAAGTCCCAAGATTAATGTTAGAACCTCTCAAGAAGGAACTTACAAGATTGTTGGATTTGGGCGTAATTGAAGAAATTGAATCTTCTGAGTGGCTAGCCCCAATAGTTTTGGCACTGAAGGAAGGTGGGAAACAGATTTGCATGTGTGTGGACCTCAGGGGGCTCAACAAACACATTTGGGTGGATCGTCAACCTTTGCCGAACATTTCGGAAGAATTATCAGGGTTGAATGGCTCAAAGTTTTTCAGTGTTCCTGACCTATCGTCGGCTTACCACCAAATTGTCCTCCATCCTGATTCTAGACATTTGACGTCTTTTGTGACGCCGTTGGGGGCATACCGATTCTTGAGGATGCCGTTTGAGCTAGCCTCGGCTGCCGCTTGTTTTCAACAAATTATGAAAAAAGTTTTAGAAAGTGTAACTGGCATTCTATTTTTCCAGGATATCATCTTGGTACATGGAAGAACGCTAGGTGAACATGACAAGATTTTAAGAAGAGTATTAGGGAAACCGTCTTCATCTGGTTTAACTGTAAGGATGCAAAAGTGTAAGTTAAGGGTCACTTCTGTTTCTTATTTGGGTCATACATTTCAGGTAAAGGCATAAAGCCCAAACTGGAGCTAGTTAATTCCATTATCCTAGCTCCTGAACCAAAGAATAAAGATAGTGTACGATCGTTCCTGGGCCTGGCGGAGTATTACTCCAAATTTATAATGAATTTTTCCAGTATAGTTCAACCTTTGAGGTCTCTTCTTAAAAAAGGTACTGAATTCAATTGGTCTGAAGAGTGTAAGGTGTCTTTTGAATTGGAGAAAAACAGTATTGTCAAGATGCCGACTTTAGGGCATTTTAACAGTTTTGCTAAAACCATATTGTATACTGATGCAAGCATTAATGGATTGGGGGCTGTATTAACTCAGAAGGTGGAGGGAGAAGAAAAGGCTATTGCTTTTGCATCCCGTTCCCTTAAGGATGCAGAACAGAATTATTCGGTCATTGAGAGGGAAGCTCTTGCTTGTTCTTGGGCAAGCAAGCATTTTAAGTTTTATTTATGGGGTTTGCCTTTTGTAGTGAGAACTGACCATAAGCCCCTTATTCAAATTTTTTCCTCAAAGAAGAATGAAGACTTGTCACCCAGAATAAAAAGGTGGGTTGAAGGCCTATTAGACTACAATTTCCAAGTGGAATATATACCTGGTACAAGGAACTGTGTAGCGGATTTCTTGTCTCGAGCCCCCATTGACAGTGGAGATGAAAGGTTGGATGATGTTGGAGTAATAAATTGGGTGAGAGAAATAGCTATATCTGAAGAGGTATGGAAGAGTGCGAGAGAAGAAGATCTTTCCAGGAAGATACTTGTTGAATTTATTGTAAAGGGGTGGCCAGAATTTAAAGATATTCCTGATGACTTGAAGGGGTTTTGGAACGTACGAGATGAACTTTGTTGTAATGATGAGGAGTTGTTTAGAGGGAGTAAAACTATTCCACCTATGGGTGTAAGGGATAAGATTGTCAATTTATCCCATGAAGGCCACATGGGTCGAAATTTGACTAAATGTAGGCTTAGAGAAGTGTATTGGTGGCCAGGTTTAGACCGAGATGTTGAGGCTGTAGTTAAAGACTGTGTATCCTGTGCACACAGTGATAAATGCAAGTCTGTAGTCAAAACTCCACTTTCCCCTGTTAATGTACCAGAAAGACCTTGGATGAAGTTGGGGCTTGATTTCATAGCTCCATTTCACTTATTACCTGCAAATGAACGTTATGTGATGCTTCTGGTAGATTATACCTCGAAGTGGGTTGTAACAAAGTGTGTAGGCATTCTAGACAGTAATACTGTGATTGAATTTCTTAAAGAGGAGTTCTTGCGTGAAGGAGTGCCCAGTCAATTAGTGACGGATAATGGAGTGCAATTGACTTCTCAGGAAATGCAAGATTTCCTGAAGTCGTTGGCTATATTACATCTGAGAACGGCTCTGTACTTACCTCAAGCTAATGGTCTTGCTGAAAGGATGAACAGAATGGTGAAATATTGTGTTCAAGAGGCTGTTCGGACTAGAATGCCACTTCATGAATTGCTTAGAGAAATGTGGTGGGCACATCACAACACCCCCAATATGATCACTTCAATTTCTCCTTTTGTGTATTTAAGAGGAAGAGTGGGTTGTACTAAAATGAATCCTGCATGGATGGATGGAATTTTGCAACAGTCAGATCAGCTAGGTGAGAAGTTGAATAAGAGTCCTGAATTGAGAAGGTCTTATCAGCAAAAGTACAAAAATAGATTTGATTTCAAACATAATGTATCTGAAGTAAAATGGTATGTAGGTGATAGGGTATTAGTGAAGAAACCTGGTTTCGGGAAGAAAGGGATGTCAGGATTCATGGGTCCATTCTGCATCAAGGAAGTTAGACGGAATGTTGTGATTTTAGACAATGGTGATGCATGGAGCATGTCCAAGATTGTAAAGTGGAGTAAACCATCTGGATCTCACAGTCAGGACTTGCAGAAATCTCATGTGCACAGTGGATACAAGGACTTTCTAACTTCTGGTGAATCCAACAGACTTATGCATCAAGACAACATGCCCAAAATCTCTACTGAGTTAAAAAGGAACTTCAGAGTTCATCGCAAGCCACGTTGGCTAAAGGATTTTGTGTCTTGAGACATATGTTTTTTTTATATACTGTGTTTTTATATTTCTCTGTACTTCCTTTCATTGTTATCTTATAATTGTTCTGTATTCCTATTTAGTAGTTGTTAAGTAACGGTGTTTCTATTTAGTAGTTGTGTAAGTAAGGGGGATGTGTTATATTTACTGACTTACAGTAGTGTCAGTGTCCTCGCGGTCTCTCTGAGAACACTGTGATCCGAAGGTTCTCAGGATCACGAGGAGACGGGAGGAGAGTACAGAGGCAACAAGTTGACTGTGTGAAGGAGGCTGGCCTGGCTTATAGTGGTTACCTTGTGGTACTTACACAGTTATCCCTTATTAGTAGAGTAGTAGTGTTCTAGCAGCTTAGGCTTATAGAGGTAGCTATAGCAGAGCAGCTTAGGCTGAACTAGGAGACATGCAAAGCTCCTACTATACCACTTATATCATATAGCACTATATCATAAGAAAACACAATACTCAGAGTTACCAAACATAAAGGTACTTTATTTTAGTGACAATATGCCAAAAGTATCTCAGAGGATATTTTCCCTTAGGAGGTAAGTAATATGCACAAAATATACATACAAACCAAAATCAGGTAAGTAAAACACTAAGAAAAGTAGTGCAAACTGTAGAACACAATAGAATGCAATAGGAGAAAATAGGACCTGTGGAATGCGAACCACGAATGGACCCCAGACCTAGTGTAGTGTGTAGAGGGTCCCTGGAAAACACTAAGGGTGTCCAAGATACCCCACCCCAAGACCCTGAAAAGTAGGAGTAAAGTTACCCTACTACCCCAGAAAGACATAGGGGATTCTGCAAGTACAACAACTGACTGCAAAGCACTGAAGACTGATTCCTGGACCTGAGGACCTGCAAAGGAGGGGGACCAAGTCCAAGAGTCACGCAAATGTCCAGGGGGGACAGGAGCCCACTAAACCCCGGATGAAGGTGCAAAAGGGCTGCCTGCAGGTGGAAGAAGCCGAAGATTCTGTGACAACGGAAGGTGCCAGGAACTTCTCCTTTGGTAAGAAGATGTCTCACGGCGTGCTGGAGGATGCAGAGTTGTTTCCACGCAGAAAGACCACAAACAAGCCTTGCTAGCTGCAAGAGTCGCAGTTGGGGATTTTGGGTGCTGTCTGGGCCCAGGAAGGACCAGGAGGTCGCCCCTTGGAGAAGTAGACAGAGGGGGTGCTCAGCAACCGAAAGAGCCCACGCAGAAGCAGAGAGCACCCACAGAAGCACCTGAACAGGCGTTCACAAAATCTGAGCACGGCGGGTGTCTCAGCCCAACGAAAGAGGGTCCCACGAAGTCGGAGTCCAACTCAGCGAGTTGGGCAATGCAGGACGGAGTGCTGGGGACCTGGGATGTGCTGTGCATGAAGGAAGTCTTGCAAAAGTGCACAAAAGCCCTAAAAGCTGCAGTACACAGGATTACTGTCTGGCGTGGGGAGGCAAGGACTTACCTCCACCAAATTTGGACAGAAGGACCACTGGACTGCCCGGGCCACTTGGATCCAGCTCCTGTTTTACAGGGACAAGCTTGTCAGGATGAGAGGGGACCCAGAGGACCGGTGATGCAGAGGTTTGGTGCCTGCATTGGCAGGGGGAAGATTCTGTCGACCCACAGGAGATTTTTTCTTGGCTTCCAGTGCAGGGTGAAGGCAAACAGCCCTCAGAGCATGCACCACCAGGAAACAGTCGAGAAAGCCTGCAGGATTAGGTGTTGCTGGTAGTCTTCTTGCTACTTTGTTGCGGTTTTGCAGGCGTCCTGGAGCAGTCAGAGGTCAATCCTTGGCAGAGGTCGAAGAGAGAAGTGCAGAGGAACTCTGGTGAGCTCTTGCATTCGTTATCTGCCGAGAAACCCACAGGAGAGACCCTAAATAGCCCTCAGAGGAGGATTGGCTACCTAACCAGGTAAGAGCCTATCAGGAGGGGTCTCTGACATCACCTGCTGGCACTGGCCACTCAGAGGTCTCCATTGTGCCCTCACACCTCTGCATTCAAGATGGCAGCGGTCTGGGACACACAGGAGGAGTTCTGGGCACCACCCCTGGGGTGGTGATGGACAGGGGAGTGGTCACTCCCCTTTCCTTTGTCCAGTTTCGCACCACAGCAGGGGCTGGGGGCTCCTTGAACCGGTGTAGACTGGCTTATGCAAGGAGGGCACCATCTGTGCCCTTCAAAGCATTTCCAGGGGCTGGAGGAGGCTACTCCTTCCCAGCCCTTAACACCTATTTCCAAAGGGAGAGGGTGTAACACCCAAACACCCTCTCTCAGAGGAAATTCTTTGTTCTGCCTTCTTGGGACTGGGCTGCCCAGACCCCAGAAGGGCAGAATCCTGTCTGTGGGTTGGCAGCAGTGGTAGCTGCAGAGAAAACCCCAGAGAGCTGGTTTGGCAGTACCCCGGGTCCATAGTGGAGCCCCGGGGATGAATGGGATGGGCACCCCAGTACCAGATTTGGCATGGGGGGACAATTCCATGATCTTAGACCTGTTACATGGCCATGTTCGGAGTTACCATTGTGAAGCTACATATAGGTAGTGACCTACATATAGTGCACGCGTGTAATGGTGTCCCCGCACTCACAAAGTCCGGGGAATTTGCCCTGAACAATGTGGGGGCACCTTGGCTAGTGCCAGGGTGCCCTCACACTTAGTAACTTTGCACCTAGCCTTCACTGAGTAAGGGTTTCGACATATAGGTGACTTATAAGTTACTTAAGTGCAGTGTAAAATGGCTGTGAAATAACGTGGACGTTATTTCACTCAGGCTGCAGTGGCACTCCTGTGTAAGAATTGTCTGAGCTCCCTATAGGTGGCAAAAGAAATGCTGCAGCGCATAGGGATCTCCTGGAACCTCAATAGCCTGGGTACCTAGGTACCATATACTAGGGAATTATAAAGGTGTTCCAGTGTGCCAATGAGAATTGGTAAAATTAGTCACTAGCCTGCAGTGACAATTTTAAAAGCAGAGAGAGCATAAACAATGAGGTTGGGGTTAGCAGAGCCTCAGTGATACAGTTAGGCACCACACAGGGCACGCAAACAGGGCACACTATGAGCACTAGGGTCCTGGCTAGCAGGATCCCAGTTACACAGGCAAAAACAAACATACATACAAGTAAAAATGGGGGTAACATGCCAGGCAAGAGGGTACTTTCCTACACTGTGCTGGGCAGGCGAGAGGGGCAGTGGCAGAACAATGGACCATGGAAGGTAGGGAAAAGGGGGAGGGGCAACAAACCAACTATGCAGGACAGGCAAGAGAGACTGTGGCAATATAACAGACTATTGAGGGTAGAAGGAAGAAGCAGTGGCATTACAACTTGCATGCCAACAGACCCAATGCAGACAGAAGACTCCCAATATTTTTAAGCACAAAAGAGCTCTATTTTATCTGTCTCCTGCCTAAAATCTTCTCTTTTGCAATGTAAGTCAGTTGGGAAGATCAGTTTGCCACATTTGTTTTCAAGATCTTCCTCTTACCAAGTTCAAAATGTTGGCATGTATGATACTTTGGATCACGGAAGGCAGGAGGAATAGGGCAGGAATATAGAATTGGATAAAAGAAGAAGATAGGCAGGGGCACCAAACTGACCTTACAGGGCAGGCGTTGGGGGTTGCAGCAGCACAATAAACCACACAGGGCTAACGGGACAGCAATGCAGCACAGCATTCCATGCAAAGCAATAGAAAGGGGATTTAGAAATGGGGGTCTCTGGTTAGCAGTCAGTTTACACTCACTCTAGTCAGCGAAAGGGAGATACTCACCTAGGATAACCCCTTCCCACCCCCTCCGCACAAGCAATCAGGCTCGTCTTAGAGGCAATGTGTAAAGTATTTATACAAACGCACACAGTAACACAGTGAAAACACCACAAAGGCACTTAACGCCAGTTTAGAAAAGTAGCCAATAGTTACCCGAATAGACCAAGACCAAAACAACAAAAATCCTACATAGACAAGCAAAGATATGAATTTTCAAAGATTAAACTTCAATATAGCGCTTAGAAATAAAAATGCTTCAATTTGGTGTTATCACGGCATCGTGGCGGAGCCGTTCACAACAATGCAACGCCAATGGTGCCATTCACGGAGTCACACGGATCCCAAGGTACAGTACCTTTGGTAACGAATAAACAAGCCAGTGCAGTGCACAGACTCCGGGAGGTGAGGCGCCGCTGGATCTGGTGAGCTGTCGGTTCCTTACCAGGAGACTCATCCGGGTATGGAGGACACTCCCCAACTCCCTTTTTGTCACTGAATAGGGGGAATTCACAAACAGCTCAACTGTCAATCTGACCCAGACGTGGATTCCACAAGCAGGGAGTGGCACAGAATGGTTAAGCAACAAAAATCTCACTTTCTAAAAGTTCAATTTTCCAACTGACAATCCAAAAAACAACTTTACCGAAAGATGTATTTTAAAATTGTGAGTTCAGAGACCCGAAACTCCAGAGCTCGATCTGCTCCCAATGGGAAGCTGCACATAAAAGATATTTAAAGGCAATCCCCAAGTTAACCTATGAGAGAGATAGGCCTTGCAATAGTGAAAAACAAAGTTGGCAGTATTTCCCTACCAGGATATGTAAAACACACCAGTACATGTCCTACCTTATAAATACACTGCACCTTGCCCATGGAGCTACCTAGGGCCTAGCTTAGGGGTGACTTATATGTAGTCAAGGGGAAGGTTTGGGTCTGGCAAGTGGGTACACCTGCCAGGTCGATTTGGCAGTCTAAGACTGCACGCCCAGACACTGCAGTGGCAGGTCTGAGACATGTTTACAGGGCTACCCATGTGAGTAGCACAATCAGTGCTGCAGGCTCACTAGTAGTATTTGATTTATAATCCCTGGGCACCTTTAGTGCACTTTACTAGGGACTTACTAGTTAATCAGATATGCCAATCAGGGGTAACCAATCATCAATACAATTTAAACAGAGAGCACTTGCACTTTAGCACTGGTTAGGAGTCGTAAGGTGCCTAGAGTATCAAAACCAGCAAAAACAAATCACAGCACAGGGTCTAAAAACAGAAGGTCAAAAGCAAAAAATACAGAGAAACCACACCTAGAGCGCCAGGTCTAACAGCCAGGCACATAAATTACAGAAAGCAGAGGGAAAAGAGGCAAGGGCAGCAAACTGACTATAATGGACAGACAGGAGGGACAGTTGCAGCATAATGGACCATAAAGGGCAGGAGGTAGGGGGTAGGGGCACGACAACGGACCAGACAAGGCAGGACGGAGGGAATAGGGGCCTGCACATGGAAAACGAAGGGCAGGAGGCAAGGGAGCAGGGCAGGGGCAGTAAGCTGACCATGGAGGCAGGTGGGATGGAAGCACAACACACCACAGAGGGCAACAGTTAGACTATAATGGCGTACACACAGACAACAGAGGAAAGTTGTAAGGGGGTCAGGGTATGCAAGCTGATCACACAGGGCAGATAGGAGGGGCTATGGCAGTACAAAAGACCATGCATGACAAGCAGGAGAGTTAGTGCCAGCACAACCACCAGGGTGGATAAAAGGTAGGGGGCAGGGGCATGCACAAAGGATCATGGATGACTGAAGGGAGGGGTAGGGACTGGACACAGACAAGAGAGGGCAGAGAAAGAGGCTTCACAAAAGACCACGCAGGCAGGACGAGCAGTTGCAGCACAACAGAGCATGGAGGTCAGAAGGCAGTGGCAGCAAAATGGACCACGGAGGACAGCAGGGATAGGATAGGGGCATGGAGCTCGAACCAACAGGGTGGAGGTGGCAGGGACAGGAGGCAGTCATCTGACCATCCTGGGCAGGTAGGAGGGGCAGTGGAAGCTCAACAGAACACTCACAGTAGATAGGAGGGGTGATGGAAGCTCCATGAAACATAGTAGGCAAAAAGGAGGGAGTAGGGGCATGCACACAGATATCGGTGGGCGGAGGAAGAATGGGAGGGGCAGCAAGCTAAGTATAGAGCCTTAGCGAGAGAGCAATGGTGGGGCATAGAATTGGGCAATGAAGGGCAGGAGGAGTGGGCAAGGACATCAAGCAAAATGGAGGACAGTGACAGCACATCGGACCACGCAGAGCAGGAGAGAGGGGACTGGTGATTGGACTCAGACAACATAGGGGTAGGGAGGAGAGGGATGGGGCAGCAAGCTAACTGTTCAGAGCAGGCTGGAAGGGCTGTGGCAGAACAAAGGCCACATAGGGCTGTAATGAGAGAGAATGGGCATGGACCTGGACAATGTATGACAAGGAGGAGAGGGCAGCAGCAAGCTTGGGTGGGGCAGCACAATGCCATGCCAGGCCCTGCGTCCAACCCCCTGCCCTCCACCGTGCATTGTGGTAGGCATCTTACTTAACACAAAAAAAAACTAGAAATTCCCTGAAAAAAACAGTGGTTACAGGGATGTTATAGTTAGGAAATAGAATTTAAAAAACCTTAGAATTCACTTAAATCCAAAGGTTACAGGGGCGTTACAGTTAGGTTCAGATTTTACATACACAAAACCATAGAAATGCAGCTGTTATAGTCAGAGTTATTTCAAGTAACTATAACTTGTGCCCTCACCAGGCACTGCTAGTTACCCCAGATATTACATGACTCATCACTCACTGTGGTCCCCTGCACCTGTTCTCTACCAGCCTTTCCCTGGCGGTGTTACCACCATGAAAAGGCTGGCAGAACAAGGTCGTAATCCGCAGGGCAGCGGTTTATGATCGCCGCTATTGGCACACCGCTGGGATCATGAATCCTGGCAGTGCTTGTAGTCCCCTAATGGCCTGACCACCAGGGTTTTCATGTGGCGGTCAGACCGCAGCAACAGCGGCTGTCCTGACTGCCACCGTAAGTGTGACAGTCTAAAGACTGGCACACTCGCAATGAGGCCCAACAACTTTCATGTTTGATACCAGCATCTCTCAAAAATCCCATCAAGTCATCCAACGTAAACTGCACCCAGGTGTCCCATAGCACCTCAGGTGGAAAACCTTCTTTTGAGGATACATATTTTAAAAAAGTGATTACTGTTTTATTGTTTGCATTCCTCACAAACTTGACTTCTATCCATTTCAACAAATGGTCAATTAGCACGATCTCGCTTGGCAGAAGTCGAGCGCTTTGCATAACATCGACCCTGTTACATAGTTAATTGCACTTTTACCAGTTACATAGATAATTGCACTTTTGCCTATAGGTTTCACTACGAGTGAATTGTAGCAGTGCGATTGCACTGTTTTTTTCCATTCAATGTGGCAAGAAAAATCCGGTTGGGGGTTTCCAACTGCTAATAGCTCTTTAATGTTTTATTTTTTAAAAAGATTGTATTTTTTTTTTTGCTTTGGTACTGCTCACAGATCCATGTAATGTTAAACATAGAGCGCCTAGAGCAGTCTCCTTGTGTAAAAATATAGCGCTTGGCACACGCCATGTGTTAATTATGGGGTGTTAAACATACAGCACTCAGAGGACTCTTTTTGGGTCAAACATTCTACTCTTGGCACACGCCGTGTGTTAACCACACATATGAGTTTGCTTTTAAAAAATATTGCAAAATTTATATGGTTTGGTACTGCTCACCATACCACGTAGTGTTAAAAATACAGCGCCCAGAGTACTCTCATAATGTCAGCTAGCTACTGGTGAGCTTCAGTCCTCTTTGCCACCCCTTCCCCATCCAACCCCGCATGTGTTTTGCTGTTGGGAATCTTGAGGGACAAACGTGGCAATAAAAAACATATGCTGGTTAGAAGGACGATTACAATCTTTACAACTACGCACAGCTACAAAGGATTCTTCCGCCACCCAAAGGTAACCTGAAAAGAAAGTGCCACTAGCTTAAAACAAATGTAAAATTACTATTAAAACAACACGTACCATTTCAAATACTTTGCAGGAATGTTGGTGTTTACTGTATTCATTTGTGCCACAACAGACCTAAGGGGCTGTGTTGTGTTTTAAGCTCTGCTCTCACCTTGATTAAAGCTTTTATATGTAGCGTATCCTGGCTGCAAGCTGTCATTTCACTTGGCGATGACAGTAACCCCTATTCCGACTGCCAGGAAGTTGCGTTACGATTCCAGCCAAGGCAGATTTATTTACAAAGGGAAAGATTGAATTTTGTGGCCTAAAAATGTGTGCAGCGCGTAAAGGGACAACTGGTTAAAGAATTACAACATGTATTTTTCCGTATTTTTCAATTTTTATTGAAAAAAAAACAGTAAATGCACATTATTTCTAACATCAGACGGTTTGGAAGCTTAAGTAAACTACGGGTTGTGGGAATCCTCCCATGCTGTTGTGTACGGCTCTTCACTCAATGTGTATTCCACAAATGCTGCCATAACTAAGATAAGATAACCATCTTGACTCAAAGGCTAATTTCCTTTTTATTATACCATGGCTGTCTCCTTTCTGAAAACATTGAGTACTATTCAAAGCTGTCACAGCAGTCCAGACTACTTGGTGCACCTTTGTTTCGTCGGAAAAGAAGAAAGGGGTGAAACTATTACAATTAGCTTGCTGTGTAAAGGTAGCTCAAAGGCAATGTTAACAATTTCGCAAATTACACAAAACTTTTTTAAATTGGGTGGTGAATTATGGTTTATTTTTAGGCATTGCTGGTGTATTTTCTTAATGTATTATTTTCTTTTTACATTAGGTTAAAAATCAGCTTTGGTGAAAATTTAAGGCACTACTCCTTTGATTATATATTTTTCGGGATTAGACTGTGCTTTACTGCCATATGAAAAGCAGTGTGGTTTGCTTTTCCTTAATTGATGTATGTTTAAATGTTTTGTGTACTGCCTTACAACCATTGGAAAGAATGTGAATTTTATTTAATCTCTGTTTTTAGCTGGGGATGGATTTATTTGGAGCAGAAACAGAGCGTTTTTGCCTATAGTTTACACTTTATTTTAGAGCGACAATGCAGCAGTGCTTCCGTTTAAGGTTGCTTTTGGTTAATGCTGAATCATAGCCACAACAAAGGGGTTGGTAGCTTCATGTATTTTTTTTGTTCTCCAAGGCAACCATAAAAGAGAATGCCCCTACATTAAAGCGTATGCAACATGCACCATTTTATTTCTTTCATGTATATATTTAGATGGTGAAGGGTTTATTTATAGCAGAAACACACTGTGTACGAATATAGGATCCCAAGATATTTTATGTATGCTACAATGTAGCAGTGCTTTATTTTAAGGCTGCCCTTTGTTAATTGGCTCTGATAGCCACAACAAAGGGCTTGGCAACTTCATGTATCTATTTTGATCTTAAAGCTAACATAAAAAGAAAGGGTTGCTAGCTTAAAGCACTTCCTACCATTTAAATGCTACCACATAATTCTACAGCACTCCATACAATATATTTACTCCTCACAACTTCACACCACACAATTCCATGTAACACAATTCCACAACAAACAATTGTAATACAACAAATCTCTCCCTTGCACTTCCACCAACTCTGCCATCTCTCCACAACACAACACAGCCTCTGCAACTCTCTTCTCTCTCTAACACTGCCACTACACACACTCATCCCTCCCTCACACTACATATCTCCTGCATGTACGACCAACTCGTACATACTACCTTCCAATACCTTGTTGTGCTATGCACTAATCCACCTCTAGCCTACTCGCCCATCCCCTCTCAATGCCACTTCCACTCATACCTCTCTCTCTCTCCCTCATGCCAAATATCATCCCTCTCCTTAACTCTCTCATGCACTATTACAGTCTCTCACATAGTTCAAGTCAGGTCTTCAAGCAAAATATATTTCATGTACCTTTTCAACAACCACGCTCTAATCCTTTTCTTCAAATATCGTGTGCATACACAAACGCTCTCTCTTTATACGTTTATGGCATGTTGCCCACTTCTTTCTCTCTCACACACTATTTCTGCTCTTCTACCTAAATATCATTCACCACTTTGCACACGAACTACCTATCCCTCTCTATTTTCCTTTCTATTCTCTACAGCTCTCACTCCTATCTATTCATCACCTCACACAATTCCACAAATATCAATTCAGTTTCAACCAACATAATTCAACTACACACCACATACATCCACTACACTACAAAACAAAACACATAGGTAAAAAACGTTATCATTTACAATACCAACAGCTCCAACTCTCTCAAATGCGAAACCCAATGCATTGCAAATGCTTGTTTTTATTTATTCTTTAATTTTGCACTTTCGATGTTGCTGCGCGTGCGTGAACAGAAGGAACCCGTAAGCACCTCTAAAGTGTAGCCAGGCGTATCCGCTATGCTTCATGCGCGGAAATATAACGTTATATGCTGAACTAATGATTTCAGATGACGTTTGGTTGAACTGGCTGAGACTGCACACATTCCAGATGCTCTGTCTTCCGCTGCGATTCTTGCCCCGCCCCGCCTATATTAACAAAAAATTGTTGTCGTCGAGAAAAGCAGGAAAGAAAAAGCTGAGCCCTTCTATTTTTCAGTATGCGTGTTTTCCGTTCTATGTCGCGGCGGCGAGACTCATGCTGCTCAGCAAATATTAACTAAACAATCGTCACATTATACTAATGTCTATCTTGCAAGATAATTAAACTTTGCACTCTCCTGCGCTGCCATTTTCACAACATGAATGTTTACCTGTGATATGTCTTGCTAAATGGCTCAGTCCGTTGGGGAGGAACCGCCACCAAATGCAGTCATTTCTGGCAAAGCTTTCTCAAACTGCCAGTTTACAGAGGCTGCTAAATTGAGTACCATAAATTGGATTATGCTAACATCTGCTATCTGCGATGCTTAAATACTGTAGACGTTCAGCACAAGTGGAATCCATAGTGCTTGCTCCATCTGGCGAGGCACTGAAGCGCTTTTAGGGGACACCAGTGGACTGATTGCCCAAATCACCCCTGGAACAGAAGAGCGTTAGACCACTTTTCCCAATATGTAGGGGCTGCATGGAGCCTCCCAAAACGAATTGGTATGGTGCCTCTCACGAGGACAGGCTTAATAACTCCACAGTTTCTGATCCCCGTTTAAGCGACCCTGAGGGCAAATAAGAAAAAATATTTTCTGCTTTGTTTTGGCAGCCCGCTTCACTCATTATCTGTGGTTGTATTTGATTAAAAAAAAAAAAACTCTAGTATGCCAATTTTACAATAGTAGTAGTGAAACCCATCAACCACACATCACATGTTAAATTGGACAAATCCTGTGCAAATACTCTTCTGACAGGCACATCAGAGGTCTGTGGACGAAGAGAGCAGGTTAAAAGAAGAATAGGCCTCGCTTTTCTACCAGGGGCACCTCTTCCGCTAAGGCAGAGGAGCGTCGACAGCTGCTTCGAGCAGAAGAAAAATAAAATGATAAAAACGGATTGTTATTATCATTTTTTTGTTTTTGAGCCAGGATAGGGCAGGGAGGGGCTGGAGGGAGCATTGGTGGTATGTGCGCCTTAAGTGTGCCTCTCTGTTTGGTCGGCCAAACAGACATGCACACTTTGCGTTTCTCCAGCCTCCGTGAGCGCCGAACGAGGATGCTCACACAAATCAAGGCGCTGCTGTCATGCTGGTGACAGCAGCGTCATTATTGGCTGAAGGGAGTTGTTAGCGCGTCTGACCTTATTAAGTAAACTTACAAGGGGAAGCAAATAGGTCAATGAACCTTTGGACTCGCAATTAAGATGATCCCACCATAACTCCAGTACATGCAGATCAATAACCAATAAACAATAAACAATAATCAACAATAATCAATGACATTAATAATCATTGGAGTCAGTAATCGTCACACACCATGACCTTTCAGTGATGAATAACCACACCTTTTAGTAAAAGTTAGAATATTTATTTCCCTATATTAACAATGCTAACGTCATGTAAGTTAATTTCAGAATCAAATGATACACATACAGAAACAACACTGGCTGTCCAAATCTGCGGAAGAAACGCAATCTAATCAAAGCTCGAACTATTACACATTCTAAGGTTACGGTGCAAATTTGTAACAAGAACAATTGCACAGACGATATCACATACATTTAGATTCAGCAGAGAAATTCATCAAACATTATTCCCTATTAGCAGATTTTCATTAGTGAGGATCCTTATCAATCGTCCTATTAGCATCAGCACATTGGGATTCATGCAAAACAATTTAGTAACACAAATTTGGAAACCATCTAACCATGGCTCTATCAAAACAGAGCGGTTGGTACCTAGAAAGAAAGAGCAAATAGGCATAACAAACACATGTGTACAATAATACCTCTCCTCAATTGGATCGGCAAGTTAAGATAGTCTTCGTCATCAGGACATCAGTCAGTCAGCAAAGATTCATGATTCAGGCATCAAAGTTCAGAAACGCAATATCTTTAAGCAACTCGAAAGAATAGAGGTAAACCCTCAAGAAGAATAGAGCGAATGGATTAAGGCAAAAGCGCAATGATGACTTCTCCGTGTAATCCGGCTAAGTTATATTTCCTAAAACTATTTTCCAAGTCCCTATTGGTCAACGGATCGCATGTTCACACTTTGTCCAATAAAACTAAAACTTAAAATCCATGAATTCTACCACTACTCCGTTCGCATGTCGCTGATAGGTTTCTCCTGCAATGTCCTCATCATCCGGCTCATCAAGTGACAATATTATTGCAGCTTATACTCCAGTCAGTGTCTCCATTGTTCTCCTCCTGAGAAAGTCAGTCTCATAGTCGTTAAGAAATACAGCTCGAGGGGGCGTGTCCAAGATGGCGACCGGGTCGGACGTATAATTCACAGCTCCGACCCGGCCTATAATCAAGATCCTGCAAAGAGATGCTTTGACCCGCGGCGGAGGTAAAAAAACACCCCCTCCTAGCTGCGGAGTCGACGGAGCGGCGGCGGTGTCGGGCACGGACCTAGGGGAGCTGCCCGGGAAGAGTGATCCGCGCCGGGCCCGTGAGATGCCGGCGGCGCCCTGCCGCGAAGCGCGAACACGACGTGAAGCACCGTGAGCTTCAAAACTGAAAAGCTAAGCCAGCCGGAGTCGCGCTGCCTGTATAACGCGGAGCTCCCGCGAAATAGTAAGTGCAAGATTTTTTAAAATCGGAACACGAGGGGCACCATATGCAGACCTGAGGGAACCGCCCAAAACGCATAACGCACACCAGAACTGAGAGTCGCTTGTGCCACCCTCCCGTGCCGCGCGATCGTGCTGTGTAATCCCAGAGCGCCTGAGGCCCGAAAAAACGCGGCGATAGGAACTGCGCTGGCTACAAGGATACAGAACTCCAAAATAGTAGCAAAAGCGAGATACTGCAGAAAAAATCGTCCAGGCCCACCATGGAGATGAAAACCATTTCTCGCCAGATAGGGAACCAATGACGCAGAGGCGGCAACGCATATGGGCCTGTGGAAGCCACCGCAGAAATCTAACCTGCGATAGTCCCGAGAGACGCTCGCGACGCCCTCTACTACAGCGAGGCCACGCTGAGAAGCACTCAAGTGCTCCTGAATTGAAAAACAAAGGCGGCGCGAACCGTGCTGACTACAGGGCTCCCAAGACGCGGTAGGTGCGAATCCCTGGGGCTCCCGCCCCGGCGCGCACCCGACGGAGGGAATCTGGACAGTATGAACAGCGTGCTCTATAGACCTCTTTTATTCCTTTAGAGATCGGATGCGTCCCTGGCTGATAGAATACACGCCTGGAAAGACCGCTGGTCACATAGTAACACCGCTACTAAGGGGCCAAAAACAACGTGATTTAACTATAGTAGATTGTTGAAACTTGAGAGAGAGAGCTAGCCTGATCAACATAATAGGAGCAAACTAAGAAAAACAGTGCCTAGTAGATAGGCTGAAAAGGAGCCGACACCAAAACGGCGCAGAAGTTGGCGGAAATAGGATCAGCCCTTCGTAGTCCCGGCCGGCGAATGCGTAACATAGTGAGAGATGGAGACCACTCGTTGTTTACAGACTCTGCGCCGTGGCTCAGCGCGTATGCAGCGTAGGTGATGTACCGCTGACGCTGCAGCACTTAGCCTCTGTGACAAAACTAAATAGCGCAACGCTGAATTCGGAGCTTGGCAATACCTTTAAACGTGAACCATCTGATGGGAAAACCAAAGACCCCACGTGCACCCCCAGAAACCATGGGTCCAACTAACCCGCCTCTAGCACCTGGTGCCACAGACACATACCAAACCCTTCAGAAAATGGAAGAGACATTGCAAACGCACTCAGCACAATTCGAAAAAGTGCTGCAAGCCATATTGGAAACTAAAACAACTCTGGAAGCAAGAATTGGCTCAATTACAGAAGATGTTAACCTGCTTCGTACGGATCAGCAGGAGCTAGCTGAAAAGGTCGGCGAACTTGAAAAGGATACGTCGCACCTCAAACCAACCATTTTAGAAGTTAAATCCCAATTAAGCGCCATAACTACAGAAGTGGAGACACTTAAGCGACGAGCCGAAGAAGCCGAAGGCAGGTCGCGACGAAACAACATCCGGTTTGTAGGATTTCCAGAGCACATCGAAGGCCCAAATACAGAACTCTTTATCGAAAAATGGCTGACTGAAACAGTGTTGAAGAATAACGTCCCAAAGTTCTTTTCAATAGAGCGTGCTCACAGGGTTCCGGGCAGACCCCCTCCACCGGGCGCCTATCCACGTCCCCTCATAGCAAAACTATTGAACTACCGCGATAGAGACCTCATATTACAATTATTCCGGAAATTAAACCCAATTCACTTTGAGAACACGCAAATAACCGCCTATCCGGACTTCACAGTTGAGGTACAAAAAAAACGAAACTCATTCTACCGGGTCAAAGAACGTCTCAGAGAACACAATATTAAATACTCCTTGCTGTTCCCCGCTAAACTCCGTGTACAAGACGTCACTCGTACCCTATTCTTCACTACTCCTGAGGATGCATGGACATGGCTTCACGCAAAAGGACTAGCTGATCCTCTATCTCCTAATGTCAAAAGCCTACCCCCGAGAAACAAACGTAATCCTCGCAGTAAGCAAGGTAACAAACCTTCCCCTGAACAATCACGAGTAGAAAGATCGCTACTACTGCAGTCTGCGCAGCGTTTTGCCAACGTATCACCGACATCTCTTTCTGAACAATCAGAAGCTGAACCTGATCTAGAGTTAAATTCTGACTCAACGGAAACTGAGAGGGGCCCAAACCTCACCCCAAGAACAGCAGACGACATTTGTTAAATACCTGATCCCATATACAGGATACCATTTCTTTGGCTGTTGCTGTTTGACCAGTGTAGTCGTTTACAATTATGTAGATACTTTCTCTGGCCTGTGTGTCCGATCCGCCGCCGCTCGTCCCTGGCAATGATACCTATATACGCAAAATAGGCCGGTTCTAAAATCACTCCAATACCTGTAACCATGGAACACCCTCCACACTATATAGACTGTTACCCCAAGCAGACAAGTTTGTCTATCCCCTTGTTTTTACCTCTCCTGCTATTGTCGTTAAACATAGCGGACCTTGTAGTCATAGTTGAATGGATAGTTTGGTTATTATATATAGCGACATGCAATAATTATAGAGCGTCACACCATAACGTAAACCCTAGGAACTGGGCACACATTTCAGTAGCTAGAAGGCTAGTTGTTGGGTATAGATACCAAACAACAAAGAAAATTTGGGCTTACATAGTCCTGAACGATATCCCCTCAGAATATTTTACTCAAACCCTATGGCATCACAAAATAAACAATATACTACACAATATAAAGCCTTAACATGGAATGTAAAGGGCATTGCTTCCGCAAGCAAAAGACAACGGATTTACACATATCTCAGGAGGCACCAGATAGATATAGCCATGTTACAGGAGACCCACTTAGATAAATCCCTACTGGCATTAACTAAAACAAAGTGGAAAGGACAATTATATGTGACCACCTTTTCGTCATATGCCAGAGGTACTGTAATATGGATAGCCCCAGGGGTTCCGTATACTGTGTCCCACAAACAGTGCGACCCAAATGGACGGTACGTAGTTTTAGAAGGTACCCTAGATGGTATTCCATTAGCCTTGATAACCTTATATGTTCCTAATGCAAATCAACGCGACTTTCTAGGAACAATAGGCAGTAGCATGCTCAGCGACCCTGCAATAGATGCCATATGGGGGGGGAGACTTTAACTGCGTCTTGGATATTTTGAAAGACCGTTCTATCCCCCCACTGGAACGCGCCCCGGCTAAACGAGCATCGCTTGACCTGATAGAATGGGCTGCTAATAACATGCTCACTGAAATATGGAGAACTTCTCACCCCACACTACGCGAGTACTCATTTTATTCACCAGTACACAAACTCTATACCAGACTAGACATGTTCTTCACTACATCTAACATAATCCCAAAGGTAATTACATCTAGTTACCTGGCACGCACCTTATCAGACCATAATCCACACTACTCCATACTGATGTGGGGATATATTCACACCCGCATTCCAACATGGCGCCTACAGCCAGACGCCTTGACGGATCCCCCCTTTAATACAGAATTGACCACATGCCTAACAACCTATTTTTCTCTAAACAAAAATACAACATCAACCCGAGCTATCGAATGGGATGCCCATAAAGTAGTAGTCAGGGGACACTGCCTGGCGGCATCGGTGGGCATTAAGAAAATGCTGTCCTCAGAATTATTAAAATTGGAGGCCAAAATACATAAAGCAGAGATTGAAGTCTCAACAAATAATTCATCACCAGAAACACTTATATCACTGAAAGCAAAATATAGAGAAACGGACGACAGCCTTGGTAAACACAATTATAGACACTTTAAAATGAGACAACATGCTGAGGGGGACAGATCAGGCAAACTATTAGCGTGGCTGGTGCGCCAATCACCGCAATCATCACCGATAGGAGCTATCAAACTACAAACAGGGAGAGTGGTCAACACTCAAACTGATATTAACCAGGCCTTTTTCTCATATTATTATACGTTATACCAATCTTCTGCACCTCCCACAGAACAGCAACTTGCAGAATTCTTAACTCAGATTCCCCAAAACTCGAACATCGTCAATAACGCAGATATACTAGACGGCCCCATTACTCTTGAAGAACTTCGCTTGGCCCTTTCTCAGATGGCACGAGGCAAGACCCCTGGCACAGATGGTCTTCCGCCAGAATATTATAACTCGCAAAGTACTCACCTGTTGCAACCTCTGCTAGAGGTGTTTAATGAAGCACGCAACAGAAAACAATTACCAGACTCCATGAGGGAAGCATTAATAGTGGTTCTACCAAAACCGGGTCGGGACCCGTTGGACGTCAGATCATACAGACCACTCTCTCTGCTGAACACAGATTGTAAACTTCTGGGAAAAATCTTAGCAAACAGACTACTCCCCCATCTACCTGACTTGATACACCCAGACCAGTCGGGTTTTATTCCGGGTAGAAACACTTTTATTAACATAAGGCGCCTAATTCGTATCATGCATAACACCACTGACCCAGAAAGTGTGACTGTGTCACTAGACATTGAGAAGGCGTTTGATACGCTAGGCTGGGAATATCTATTCACTACCCTTAAGATGTTTGGATTCAGGAGCGGCTTCATTGACTGGATCATAACACTATACTCCAAACCAACAGCCCGTGTCAAAACCGGCCGGGTAGTGTCGGAAGCCTTCCCTGTGTGCAGAGGAACCAGACAGGGCTGTCCATTATCACCATTGCTATTCGCTATAGCTATGGAACCACTTGCAATTAAGTTCAGGATGAATGCACATAAATGGGGAATAAAGGAGTTTGAAACACATCATATAATCTCTTTGTATGCAGATGATGCCCTGATATACTTGCGCAACTACTCTGACTCCCTGCCCAAGATAATGCATATACTGGATAGCTTCGCTCTGGTGTCTGGCTTACGTGTGAACTGGTCTAAATCCTGTATCTTTCCCCTCATTGGTTTGCCCCCTGAACAACAAACATCATCCCCCATACATCAATTACCATGGTCGTACCAAACCTTCAAATACCTGGGTGTCCAAGTGTATCACTCTATAGCGGATCTAAGAGAAGGTAACCTAGACAGGCTCCTCCGCTCCACCCGGGGCTCTTTGGCATTTTGGAATTCCTTGCCTCTATCGCCCATGGGCCGGATAGCAATAGTCAAGATGCTAATACTACCGAGATTTTTATATTATTTCTCGGCACTCCCGTTGGCCCTACCGCGCTCTTTTTTCCACAAAACACATTCTCTGCTAACTGATTTACTCTGGGGCAGGGACAGGCGTAGAGTAGCTCTAAACACTACGCAATATCCGCAAGAGGAAGGCGGTCTAGGTATGCCGAACCTTGAGCTATATTATGCAGCAGCCCAACTCCAATGGGTCACCAAATGGCTCAATGAGCAGTCCAACACAGAGGTTATAGCAATACTGGGTTACATAACCCCTACACAGATATTGGCATGGTTGTTAACATGTCTCCCTCATCTACGACATAATACTCCTCTACTTAGCTCTGCCAGACATTGCTGGAAGAGATATATACAAGGCAAAATGCCATCACTCCCCTACTCTCCCTTGATTCCAATATCTCAGCTCCCGGGCCTCCATGCCTTATCCTCTCATCATGACTTACGAACGGTTAATTCCCTTTATGCAGGAGACCTATATAGCGAATCCAAAGCAATCAAGTTCGCAGATCTGGCAGCTACGGGAGCGGTGCAACCACGGGATTTTCTGACATTCAATGCCATTAACAATCTCCTACGCAACACTTGGGGCTGTGGTCAAAACGAACCAAATGAATCCCTCCTACTTTCTGCAATACTTTCTATGGGAGAGGCAAAACACACTGTTACCAAATTATATAAAATTCTATTATCAAGAAGCTGTAAAGCTCTAATCCAGTTCAAACTCCGCTGGGATTCCGCTCTTCCTACACCAATAACACAAAAATCCTGGGACACAGCCCTAACCTCGATCAAGTCCGTATCACGTAACTTTAGACTAAGATATACGCAATTTAATTATCTGCATCAGGCTTATCTCTCCCCAGCTCATATTCATAAAATATATCCAGGAGCTAACCCCATATGTCCAAGATGCGCTGCCCCCGCTGCGACCTTCTTCCATATGGTCTGGGAATGTCGCACGATCAATAATGGCTGGAATCAAATCGTCAACACAACCATAGTCCTATCAGGCCAACAGCTTACCCAGACTCCAGAATCCTGTTTACTTAATATACGATTCCGGGAAAAAAAAGATAAGCACGCCCACAAGTTTGTAGATTTAGCATTCGTGACATACAAACGCCTGATAGCCACGCATTGGAAGGCCCCAAATGCCCCTCCACACTCTATCTGGCTACGCGATCTACATGATTACACATTGGCGGAAGCTCAAACTCTGAGGCAATCACAGCATAGTGGTCAGACAATAGGTGGGACTGAAAATTGGGATCTCTTTGTAGTTAGAATTGAATCTAGGGATGACAAATACCCCCCATGAACCATGCCCTTTAATAAACTTGAAATACGCCATTCATAGATTTACACATAATAACTGAATTTGCTAGGAATGGACCCAAACTACTACATCACTAGGCCTAGCCCTCACTACACTTACCCAATGACAGTCTCACGGCACAACCATCCCTCTACACTAAAAAATACTCACAGAATTGTAGCCCTTGGAACCAGCACAACCTCACGCCCCCACTATCATTATGGACGTCAAAAGACATACCTAAGAATACTATTCTGCATGTCTAATGTTATTGGTTATTGAATGTTCATGGAAAGCAAGTACACTGAAATGTATCAATACTGTGTAATGTACAAACAATAGAAGATAGGTGACTTTTCACCTAAATATATGCAATGTACTGCTATGCCCAGTCCTTGTTTGACTTTAAGTTTAATAAACAGATTTAAAAAAAAAAAAAGAAATACAGCTTCACATGAGGCCTGGCGACTAAGCCAAGACCTCCCTTAAGTTAAGCCCTACAATCAATAAAGCTAATACATAGTACATAACCCTTTATATGACACATTACTACATTAGTCAAACATATGCTCAACTTCGTGACCACTCATCATGATCACATGTTCAAATGTGTGCATTATATTTCTACCGTTATTACATTTTCTACACAAATCCAATACTCATAATACATGAAAACCTATTAATAGTTTTGATTAAAACACCTGCGCTAGCAGAGTCTGGAAGCCTGTTTGTTTCCAGACGAAGAGGAGGACAGAGGAGACAAAAGCGTCTCCCGATCTGACCAGGTAAGTGGGTTTAAACGCTTTTTTTAAATCCCAGCCCGCCACCCCCGTTTTAGTGGCAGCCACCACTGTTTTCCACCTCAGCCTACATTGCCTACAAGGCTTCTAAATATCCTTGCTCGCGTTCATTCTGATAGTCGCAGTTTTACCAGCCCATTGGAACAGTGGTTCTCCCAAAATTCAAAATTTTCTTTTTGTGTATCCTTTTACTTCAAAAGCCCTAGGCCAGTTGGATTTTCTAACGCAGCAATAAAATTATTACAATTCTCTCACGATAAAGAGTTTTTTTAATTGCAGCATGTTATTTAAAGATTGCAATACAAATTTCCTTTCCCACATAGCACACAAGATCCTCTGGCTTTGTGCACGTATTAGCTTTTAAAATGAAATAATGATTTCTACACACTCATGGTATTCACAAGTTTGTTATTTGCCCAACAAGGCCCTAGCAACGGTGCAAAGGGCCACTGTATTGTAATTGCATTTATAAAGTATTTACTACTACTGATGAGGTGCTGAAGCGCCTTACGCCATGCAGCATGTTGCTCCTGGACCCAAGGTAAATGTTTTCTTCCAGTGGTTATTGGTCATAATTGGGATCAGTCTTGTGCTCTTAAGGAAAGTGTTCCAATCATTTACTCCAGTTTCTATATAGTAAACTAATAAGAGTTAGGTGGGATCTTTAGTGGGAGGGGTATGTGAATTCATGCAAACTGTTGGCAGTATGAACTACAGGAGATTAGGTATTCTTAGGTTGCAGGGCTATGTCTTTTAAAAGGGAGTCTGTGATATTTGAAATGAGGTATGGGCAGTTTGCTGAAACACAATACTAGTGATTAAGACAAACATACATGTGGACTGTGCTCAGAGGAGGCTGCCAAGAATGGAAAGTAAGGAGAAGTTCATTCCAAAGAAATTGAGAACAATTTTAAGTTTTAAGTCAAGGTCAATTATTCAGAGAAGACGTGTTTGAGATTGCTTACAATCTCAGGATGTAAAAGTATGGAAATAATTATTTGTATCTGAAATAATGTTTTATTAGGTATTTGTTATAAGCACTAGAATCAGAAAAACAGTCTATTCTCTGAAATTCTATTACTAGACTTCTGCTTCAGCAAGAACAGCTGATCAGTTCAAGAGCTTGAAGCATAAAGTGATTGGTGAAAACATACATAAGGAAATATCAAGAGGTTTAGGATGTGCTGAAAGTCAACATTATACTTGGATTGCAAAGAAAAGCCAGAACTGTGTCCTTAGCAATATAAAGTTATTTTCTGTTCTTTCTTGGAAAAAGGTGCAGTGTTTTGTGTCTTTTTACATCTCTCTTTCCTTTATTTAATAGACAGGTTGTCCTTTTACTACAATGTACGACATCATACTGACTGAAGACTCAGGTTTGTTATGAATATTATTTAGAAATTGAATTACTGCTTTGAAACCCTCAATGTCATCTTACACTGTACCAAATGTTTCTGAGGCAAATATTCCTTAATAAACCAAACAATAAATAATCAAAGCTTTATTACCAAAGTCTATTACTATTTGTGCAACTTGAACCTTTCCGGTGCAATCCTGTACAATTTGGCATATAAATTTAAACACAATAACTACGTTAAATGGTTACATAGTTTATAATTGTTAGAAATCTGAAGTACTTTCATCTTTGTTGATGATTAGATGGGCACTGTTGTTTAATAGACACTGCATAAGGGCCAGCTTTAGAACTGGTGGCGACTAGTGTGACAATGTATGTTGGCGCCCCCTCAACGACCACCTCCACTACTGATACTCTCACTAATGGACAATTTTACATTGTCCCTCAAATCTCTATAACTACTTTTGTCAGTTGCATTTAATTAGTTTCATAGCGCCACTCATTCCAGTGTTGGGTGTCAGAGCACTTTACAAGACAAACACTTTACACAGAGACAATCAATCACACATGTGTAAATCAGGGTATCGGAAACATTACATTAGACAGAGGACTACAATTTATAGGAGTCACATGTCATCCATACTGGTACCCAGTGTATAGTTTAAGGGTGCTTGGTCTAAATAAGCACAAACTCTGAATTTAAAATGTAATACCATGGTTGGGGGTTTTCTTTAATAATCAGAATTGATTTATTCCCAAATGATACCTTTTTGCAATATTAGGATGATGAAAGACTGGGGGAAAATCATAATACTCTAATCTATACCTTGCAGTTTGCATGCAGCTCTTTGATGACAGTTAATAGTTCACTGCTGTATATTAGGATCTTAACTCATAAAATACAATTAACAAAATAACTTCTCTGACACTGAACTATTTACATTACATGCACTTTGTGATTTGCATGGTTTGCATTCTTTGCTGCAGGCATATTAAAACTCTGGGCTACTTTATTATGTATCAAAACCTCCACTAGACAAAACTCCGATCTCTCTTCAGAAAGAACATTACCCCCTCATGGCGTCCTCCTTGTCCCAGTTCAACAAAACTGAGGAGTATGCCCCTTGCAGCAGCCACAGAACACTAGTCCTTTTTTACTTTTTATTTTTTTAATTTAAGCTCCTCCCCCTAATCTTCTCCTGTTATTATTCCTGTCGTGAAGCGGCCATGCACACTAGTTTTGAGTGGTACGGGCGAGTTTGTGCATGCTTGCTTTGATTACTCATGCGTCGTCGTTTGTTGCTTCATGTTTGGAGGCTCCTGTGCATCCTTGAAACGCCACTGTCTTTAACCTTGCTGTAGCAGGTGGAGTCGTGTTGTGTACCGGCTGTAGTTTGCACTTCCCTGCCCATGTGCAGGGCTGGGGCAGGGAGCTATTCCATGCGTCTGCAGTTGGGCTGTTCAGACACCATATGTGCGGCTTCCAGAGCCCCTGCCATGCGTAGAATGTACGAAGATGTGTGGTAGTTGGCTGTACAGTTTCTAGGTCACCCAATCTTGCATGATGATATTTGGTTGCCTGGTTACACTATTTAACAGGAAACAAAATGCTGCTCTAGTGAGTTGCTGCTTCCTAGTGGTGGTGCCTACAGAAAAAGCCTTGATCGTGGACCAGTTGCCTCATGCTCCTGCTCAGAAGGATGCTGAGGAGCTCCTCCAAATTTCTAGGAGGGATTTACAGGCACTCATTAAAGATGCTGTTGATACTGCCATTAAAGAGAGAGACATCCCTCCTAAGCACCCACGTTTGGCAGAGGATGCTGATAAACCTGATGAGACCAAAAGCAGACTTACTCCACAACCTTGTTTCAGACTTACTCCTTGTCCAAAAGACCCTGTCAAGCTTCAGTGGCTTCGATCGGTCCAGTCACTGCTTCACAAGGACAAGAGGGTTTGTAGTATTACTCCACTCTGTTTTTGGATCCAAAATTGGACGGGTCCTTTCACCTTATCCTCAACCTCAAGGACCTAAACACTTTGTTCTGTTGGAACACTTCAGGATGGTGTCTCTACAGCCCATCATTCCCCTGTTCATGAAAGGGGATTTCTTGGCAACTCTGGATTTACAGGATGTGTAGTTTCCCATTCCCATTCACATGGTGAGTCAGCAATCCCTGCAGATTGCAGGCAAGGGTGTTCATTGCCAGTTTAAAGTCCTGCCATTTGGCCTGCCCCTATCTCCCGGCCACTTGTTGCTTTTTTGCATTTGCAGGGTATTGTTTTGCATCCTTATCTTGACAACTGTTTGTTGTCTGCTCCTTCTTTTTCCAAGACAAGTCAAGATGTGGATCCTGGTCCTCTCCACCCTGAAGGACACTCAAGTTTGTGCACCTTTTCTACTAGAGGACAGAATGCTCTCCCTCCAGTCAGGTGTATGGACTTTGTTGATCCGTTCACCCAGTTCTGCAAGGTGCTGATTGTGGGTGCAAGGTCTCTTCGTGGCTTCAACAGCAGTGGTCCAGTGGGCACGATTTTTATTTAAAACCAATAGTGAACCATATATTCCACCACTGGGATCATCCCTCGCAGAACTATGATGTGTTGATTCCTGTGTCAGATTGTGCAGAGCCTGTCATGAGACTCACATGGGCCAACCTGTTGAAAGAGGTTCCTTTCCAGCTGCCAACTCCTGTTCAAGTGCCAACAGATGCCAGCATGTGGGGCTGGGGGCGGTGTTGGATCTCAAGGAGATGAGTGCTCCTTGGTCTCCATGGGAGAGTTGGCAGTTCTTGAATTGGAGGGATCTGAGAGGCTTTGTCAGTTTTCACAACAGCTAACGGGGCAAAAATGTGGTAGTCAAGATGGACAATCAAGTAGCAAGGGCATACTTGAACAGATAGGGGGGTACAAAGTGCAGGTACCTCAAGCAGATTGCATCCATGATATTTTTCTTAGCAGAGAAGTTTGTTCTGGGTCTGACTGCAGTTTACATTCAAGGGGAATTGATTTTTTGGACAGACAGCTTCGGCAGAAACATCCCATCCTCACTGACATACCATATCTCCCTTCCCCTCTTCCGTCTTTCCTGCCAGGAGTTCGGAGAACCTTGGCTAGAACTGTTTGCCTCCCCAGCAACTGTTCAGTGCCCAGCTTTTTGTACAGAGTCCGTCTCCTCTAGCATGGGCGATGGATGTCCTGTCAGCCCCCTTAGGTGTTGCTCTATGCCTTCCCTCCAATTACCCTCCTGCCAAAGGTCCTCCAGAAAGGCAGAAGGAAGAAGGTTCAGATGATCCTCATTGCTCCTTGCTGGCCCAGACATCATTGGTTTCCTCTCTTTCTGGCTCTGTCCCAGGTTCAGGTTGTCCATGTCCCTTGCTCACCCTCTCCTCTTCATTTCTGGGATTCTTTTACCAAGTGGTGTTTAGCCGAGTCTGAGTTTCCTACGTCATTGACTCCTTTCAAATTCTTGACTTTTTGCGTAATGGGTTAAGCAAGGGCCTGACTTCTTATACTCTTTCTGCTCAGTGAGCAGTGATTAAAGTATTCCGGTCCTTTTCTGATGATTTTTCTACCAATTCTTCTTTTGTTTTCCAGTTGCTTCAGAGTTTGAGACTGCATCGTCTCTATGTTAGAAGGGAGGTTCCTTCTTAGGACCTAGCTATTGTTCTCAAGGGGGTTGCAGGGTGTTCTTTTTGAACCTTTGGAGGAGGTGAAGTTGGTGTGGTGTTCAGCTAAGGTGGTCTTTTTGGTGGCTATTACCTCTGCTAAACAGCTTGGTGAAATTGGGACTCCCATGGCTGTTGGACCCGGCCCTTTTTGCAGGGTCACCCTCAAATCTTTTAACTCCTTCCTCCAAATGTTTCTGACCAGTTTATGTAGGCTTTATGACTCTGGGCACTTTATCAGTGTTAACCAGTGCTAAAGTGCATGTGCTCTCTGTGTAAATTGTAATGTTGACTGGTTTATCCATGATTGGAATTTTGATTTACTAATAAATCCCTAGTAAAGTGCACTACAGGTCCCCAGGGCCTGGAAATCAAATGCTACAAGTGGGCCTGCAACACTGATAGTGCCACCCACATCAGTAGCCCTGTAAATATTTCTCAGACCTGCCACTGCAGTGCCTGTGTGTGCAGTCGCGCTCTGCCAATTCGACCTGCCTAGTGTACCCACTTGCCAGGCCCAAACATTCCCTTCCCTTTTAAAACATGTAAGTCACCCCTACCATAGGCCCTAGGTAGTGTATGTTAAAGGTGGGATTTGTGCTGATTTGTTTTATTTGTCCTAAAGGTGAAATATTGCCAAATTCAGTTTTCACTATTGCAAGACCTATCTCTCTCATAGGTTAGCATGGGGACTGCCTTTAAATATTGTTAAAGTGCGGTTTTCCTTTGAGAACAGATGGAAATATGGAGTTTGAGGTCTCTGAACTCACAATTTAAAAAATACATCTCTTAGTGAAGTTGGTTATTAAATTGAGAGTTTGAAAATTCCACTTTTAGAAAGTAGGCATTTTCTTGCTTTAACCATTTTGTGACTCTGCCTGTTTGTGGATTCCCTGCCTGGGTCAGACTGACAGTTGGGCTGTTTGTGTATCTCCTCTAGACACTGACACAAAGGTAGCTGGGGTGTAGCCTGCATATCCTAAGGAGCCATTTCGGCTAGAGTAGAGGCAGGAGTGGTCACTTACACCTGAATGGGCTGTGCCTGCCCTAACACAATTCAGTCTCCAACCCCTGTTGTGTGTCTGGGACCAGGCTTGTGCAAGGCAGGATCCTGTAAACAACAGAGTCTTTGCTTTAAAGCTGGGCAACTTCAAAGGCAGAAAGGGGTATAAGTATTGGACCCAAAACCCCTGACTTCAGATTTCTTCAAGATTCACTGGAACCAAGAGGAACCTCTGCCGAGCTGAAGAGCTGAGGCGAAGTTGCTGCTTCTGCCTGAGGAAGGGGACAAAGACAGGGCTTTGTGGTATATTCCTGCTTGAGAAGGATTTCCAAGGGCTTAGACTGAGCTTGCCCCCTGTTCTGAAGTCTCCGGGCCATCAAAGACTTCCTTTGCCAGCACCCGGACTCTCTGCTGAGACTCCTGCCCTGCCTAGTGGTGCCTAATCCAGTCCCTGGGCCCCTGAAGGGAGAAGCTGGTGGAAAACCAAGAAGATCCAAGGAAACTGACCTCGGATGATTCCGGACTGATGCCTCTGCCAAATCCTGTGATGCTGCCTGCAACTGAAGGCATGGTCCTCACTGGAGTGTGACCCTGTAGGCCCGACACCGCTGCAGCCTCACTGAAGTCCGCAACTCTGTGGTAGTCGCCGCACCACATTGTGGCCACTAGATACCTACTTCTCCGGTAGTGTGCGGATCCAACGCTTCACACCAATACCGCCTCACCTCCACTGCTCTGCAGCAAGGACCCGATGCCTCTTCGTGCACCTCAGCTCCTTCACCCCGCAGTACCGGAACTGACGCCACATCGGATCCTGCGACTCCACAATCTCCGACTCCGTGCACGTGCTTGTTTCCTCATTTTCACAAGGTACTGTACCTGGGGGTCCGTGTGACTCCATGACCAACTCCATTAGCGTTGATTGTTGGGAACAACTCCGTCATGATGCCGTGATATCACAAATCTGAAGCATTTGTGTTTCTAAGGGCTATATTGAAGTTTAATCTTTAAAAAATCCTAACTTATCCTAACTTGACTTGTGTTTGTGGGATTTTTGTCATTCTGGTCTTGTTTTGCTCAAATAAATATTGGCTATTTTTTATAACCTGGTGTTGAGTCATTTTGTAGTGTTTTCACTGTATTACTGTGTGTGTTGGTACAAATAATTTAAACATTGTCTCTGGGTAAGCCTTTCTGCTTGTGCCAAACTAACAAGGTGGTGAGCAGGGGTTAACCTTGTGTGTTTCTCCTTTGCCCTGACTAGAGTGAGGTTCCTTGCTTGGACAGGGGGCAACCTGGCTGCCAACCAAAGACTCAATTTCTAACAATGGCAGTTTTTCCTTATCTGAATTTTTTCCTGACCATGTGGTACTTTGCCTGAATTATAAGTTCGTTCCTAGGGTGGCTACTTCCTTTCATTTGGCTCAGGAGGTCATTTTGCCTTTTTTTTTTATAGATTCTTATTCCTCTGCACTCCTGCTCTAGATTTTGATTTATATGGTTCATACAACACTGTTTAGGGTGTTCAACTATTTGCTCATTGCTTATGGGTCTGTGGCAAAAGGTAAGAAGGACTCAACTCAGAATCTTAGTCACTGGGGCATCAGGCCATAGCCTGCATCTATGAGGTTGTCAGAGAGGCTCTTCCTTCTGATGTCTAGGGCAGTTTCTGCCTCAAGGGTGGAGGTTCGGGGTGTGTCCCTTTTGAAGATCAGTTGGGCAGCCACTTAGTCTTCCCCCCATACTTTTCTTCATCATTACCATCTTTCTGTTTGTGCTGACTTGGAGGACGGTTTTGGAACACACGTTCTGGCTACTGCTGCAAAGTGATGTTTGTTTGGTTTGCATAAAAACTATCCTGCATTTGCATCATTAGTGCTCTGTGGTCTTTTCTGAGCTTGTTATATCCTCAGTTTGTGAGGTTTGGGACAAAAAGGAGACCATGAGGGGGTGAAGACTTTGTAACTTACTGGTAATCTTCATTAACCTGAATGGGGTCCTCCTCGTCCCAGTCCTCTTCCCTCCCTCCATCCCTGTTTGGACTTTGTGCCTTTTCCTTGGTAACATAATGGGAAAAAGTGAGGGAGGAGTTAAATTTAAAATAAATGATGATAATAAAAATAGGACTTGCGTGCGATAGCTGTTGTGAGGGGACTACCCCTCAGTTTGTAAGGACTGGGGCCAATCGGTGTAACGAAGATTACTGGTAAGTAACAAATGTATTAATCACCAAAGTTATCTTGACATTTTTATTGTTGTCTGAAGGTTGCTTGAGGAAAATCATAATATACTTGGAAGCACGGCTCCCCCTGGAGTCAGCACCCACTCCGGTGGCACCGGTCGCACAACCCTAGAGATGCCCCTTTACTGGGTGTATGTACACACGAAAAGAGATAATAAGCTGTAACAGCACAGCTAAATGGTCCCTTGTTATGTGACACACATTCTGGTGGAATTTCCATTTAAGCAAACATCACTTTACATTTTGGGAATTGCAGCTTTGACTTATATGCATAAAATGCAGGACTATACGTCCCAGCTTTCAAAATATTGATGGCTTCTTAACGTTGCACACAAGTTAACAGGGTCCCCATGTTTACTAAAAGTTGTCATGGTGGAACAATATGAAAAAGAGTGGAGCTCAGACTTGGATATGAGACATTGAGATCTGAGGTTTTTTCAAACTGTAATCATTTTTGGTGATTGCAACATAGCACAAAGGTCAGAATTCACTAACAGTGCAGCATAGAGACAGACCCATCTTGCCGGTGAATAATGCCACTGGCAGTCATAATGTAATTGACAGTGGCATTCTCTCTTTCTTCATCCGTCTGGACTCCTGGATAGGTAATCACCAGCATGGAGATGGCACCCAGATCTTTTTGAAGAAAGTACCTGGTAGCAGCATGCATCACTGCTTTACCACCACCTGCACGTCTGTGTAGAAGGCTTATTTAAAGCTAGAAAAACTTGTCTTCATCATCAAGGAAAAGATAGTCAGGAATAGGCAGTACTCACTATTATGAACCCTGACGAATTCAGCCACCCAGTCACCAGCAATGCCATGTTCCTTGGATCGTAAATCAAAAGAAGTCAGTGCTTCAAGACCCACAACGCTAAGAAGACACAACTTTGTACTAGCTTTTGTTTCTCCACAAAGTCGAGGCCTGCCTCCCAGAGCACATCTTCAGAACTCCCATCTAGACCATGGCCCTGTCATACCTAGACAGTGGCTATGCCCTGCTCCCTAGCTTATCAGACAACTACATTGCACCACTGCTGAGTGCCCTTCATTCGGCAAGCCTCATCAAGCTGTGGAAAAATTTCAACCAGATCATTCCCACATGCTAGGAACTCCTTTGGATCTGTCTTTCTCCAAGCTTGTATAGCACAGCAAAGATCTGCTGCATTATATTCTCGATTGTCAGCTCCTACACACCACATTACTTAGAAGGTAAGATTGAGATCTCTGGTGGTGAAAGTAACACATTTAACCGATGCATCCTCAGGCTTAAAACAAAGAAATGCAAAAATGTGAAATAATATGACATAGGTCCTCTCTTGTTGTGCTCCAAGGATATAGAACTCAAACTCAAAAATATTTTCACTTACTCTTCAGGAGGAACCTGGAGACCCTCCTCTTCAAAGAGTCAGTTGTGAGACATGAGTTTGGAAGATGCATTCACATGGACCTCATTTTAAGAACACACTATAATAAGGCAGGAAAATCCTGTAAAGAATCACTCAATCTTAGCATTTACAACAAGCCAGAAAAAGTCTGTGAGGAATTAATCTAAGCACAACACATGAAATTCAACCAGTATAACCTTGTGATATTCAATTATCATTTACATTTTTAATATATAAACACAAGAAATGTAAAGGCTGGAATTACACAATCAGGTGAGTGGGGAAATAGGTTTGCAAGAAACCACAAGTGAAAAAAAGCAATGGCAGGGATCCACCAGATAGATCGCAGTGAGATCTTACCTGATTCCACCGGAACACCAGTCCTATGCAAGGATGGGTGTCATTGCTGGCGGTCGACATTAATCCCTGATCCTTCCACCAGATGTCTAAGCTGTGTTCTTTGAACACACCTGAGGCAGCACCCCATCAAATTGGCTCATTGCTATTGCTACAATGACTTCTCTCATCTCTATGGTGCAAACTTCAAGGCAATGAAATTATAAATGGCTTCAGTACTGGAGATACCTACGATCCAGCCCACTGTCTCTGGGTCTAGAAAAATGAAGATGACACAAAGTCAGCCTTGAGAGTAAAAGGTAAGATACAGAACAGCAGCAACTGCCGATCCCTTATTGCAGAGAAATGTATTTACATATGCAAGAGTCCTTACCTTCTTAATCACACAACTTGTTAGGGTTTTTCCAATGGCATCATTTTGGGGAGAGACTTCTGTACCAAAGGTAAAGTGATCATGTTGCTGATCACTATTGGAAAACATTGTACCTCTGACCATCATTGATCTGGACTTGTTTGGGGTGATGACTTTGGAACTGTTAAAGTCGAACAGTAAATTTTTTCCACTTGGAAGATTCGAACAATGTGCACTGAGTTTGCTGTGGCCAGGGTTCTTTGAATTTACAAAAGGCAAAACTGTGTTTAGAACAACCTTCTCAATCCCACAGTTTGATGGGGTCTTTTCAATAGCATAATGTTGGGGAGAGACTTCTGTACCAAAGTCAAAGAACTTTCTGATCATGTTGCTGATCATCATTGTAACTCTGACTATTATTGATCACTGAACGTGTTTGGGGTGAGGACCTTGGAACTGGTAAAGTTTAGCAATATATTTTTTCCACTTAACTAACTTTGACTTGATACTAAGATACAAATATTCTTGTATATTAAGAGGTAGTCCTTTATTAGGTAAATGCTTTTAACTTTTAACAATCATATCTATTCTCATCTGTATACCATGTAATACCAAACACCTAGGGTCTGATTTAGAGTTTGGCAGACGGGATATCCTTCGCCGTTGTGATGGAGCAACCTCTCTGCCAAACTCTAAATCAGGCCCTAAATTATCTCCAACATAACTTATGCATTGATTACTCTACCACTACCTGCCTCGGAGAACATTTTGGGTAAAAAGTCCCTGCCACAACCTGTGTGTTTATAGAAAATCCAGACAAAGATGGAAAAACATGCAGAACTGCTTTTGGGATTGCTGGGTGTTGCTTGTAAGTCAGCAGGACCTTGTAAACAAATTGAAAGTCAAGCCAAATGAAGTTCTTTAAATAATTTACTACAATACACAGCATTCTAAAAAACACTAGCTCAAACATAAGCACAAGCAAACAACTGTCCAATGATCAATGGCGATTTTAGGGACAAGCATAAAAATTTAATATATTTTGGGCAAACTTAAAGTCAGTGGGTGGTGGAAAAAAATGAAAATATGCTCTGGGGTCTGATTCGTAAAGTATGTTCTGTGAGTAAATTATCTATTCCTGGCTAAGGTGTGCCATACTCCTGATTTTCCATGCACACATTAAGGAAAAAATGCTGGTTAACTTGACCCTAAATGACTTTGCAAGCCTTAGACTGGCTAAAATCTAAGACTCGGCTGGAAGGGAAGGGACCTTGTTGGCTAGTGGCAGAGATTTGTTCTACCAATAAATGTCTTTTAGTGTTCGGTGCCTGGTGCTTAAATGTCACTTCACTAGATAGAACTCAGCACTTTCAGCATCTGTGATAAGTGTAGCATCTGAATGACCTAAACAGATTACCCACACTTAGCTTTTTTCTTGTTGGCTTCTTACGCATTGATATTCACAACAATCATAACCTCTTCCAATTTTATGACTCTCTGGGCTACCTATCAGAGGTCACATGGTCTCTAAAGTCAGATTCTGCAATAAAACTGGCAGTTTAGACCAGGTGTTGACCTTAAGTAAGTATCAATCAGCTTGAAGACTGTCTCTTTTTGACATCTGTCCAAAACTTGCCGCTACTGGATATATGGTTTTAATCCACTGAAAATTGTTTTGAACAGAAGACCCACAACCCAAACTGATGCAGTTTTCTTGCTGTTAAGCACCAGAAAAGTACTGATTAATGTCTGGGAACAAGCATCAACTTCGCCAGTACAGTCCCACAATGGTTAACCTCATTTCTGTTCAACCGTTAAGAATGTGTACTAAAAGGAACATAAGGATCTTCTCTAAGGTACACCAAAGAGCCATTCTCTCCCACATCATCTTCAGTCTCTACATGGAAACACTGGTACCCTTACTGACTGACAATAACGTCAAAGATCTATCAATCCACTGATGGCACTCGCCTCTTCCTTAGAGTTTCCTCGATCAGTGGCATTCAGCAAAAAAGCCTCAAGTTAACCCAGAACTGAATGTTTAGTACCTACTCAAACCCATCAAAGATGGAATTCCTCTTGTTTACCAACACCTCCAACTAACTACACATGCAAGCTTGGCTTGTTGACACAAGCCTACTGGCTTCAGCCCTCAGTTGACAGTCAATGTGAAATCTATTGGATTTACTAGACACAGACCTCACTTTCAAACATTATCAGCTTGGTACCAGCACTCCTTCCTGCAGATGTTGAAATCTTTCCCTAAGAATGGTGATTTTAGAACAAACGTAGGCTGTGGCCCTCTGCCACAGTTTTGGGCTGACCTCTTAAATACTTGCAAAGGTGGAGCAGTGGTATTTTGCCAACTTTCAGAATGGTAAATGGCTGGAACTTTGAATGAATGTACTGCTTTCTGCTGAATATTACACATTTGTTGACATCTCTAAAGTAAAGAACAGAACATAAGGCCTTTACATAGCACAAAGCAACATAACCCAACTAAAACATAAAAGGACACTACACAACAGAACAGTCAAAACAGAATACAGTACGACAACCACAGTACAACACAACACCACCACAGTGCAATAATGCTGCACAAAACAATAAACTAAAACAAGCATTTGCAATGCAACGGGTCTCACATTTCTCCGAATTAGAGCTATTAGCAGTTGTAAACTCTCAACCGGACTTTTCTTCCCTCATTAAATGGAAAAAAATGAGCGCGATCGCGCTGCCAAACAAGTGAGATCGCGCTGCGAAAAAAAGAGAAAAAGTAGTCCACAAACAGGACAGAAAACAGCGAGCCTCGTATGTTTTCAGTACTTGGTTGCTGCTTTCGAGGACGGCTAACCACCGGAAAAGGCATGATGTAGGCATGCTTCCTACTAATGAAAGAAAGCAGATTTTAAAAGGCAAGCCCACCAACCAATGAAAGACACTGATGTGACATGGGCGGGGCTCCAAGCCCTTTTCTAACCACTACAGTGTCTCGCAAGCGATACGCATGCGCAAACACATGCTACGCAGGCTCGACCCTAAAAACTACCCAACCTATCACAGACACAGTGAACTGCAACACAACAAATATGCTCAAACATTCTTGTCATGTTTTACAACTTCCAGATTTCAGATTTCATAGTGCAGTAGTCATAGCTGCTTGCACCAAAACCGCCTTACTTATCACCATGCAAAATCCAATAAGGGCATATAATGGGGATCAATATGTGGATTACTAACACATCAGTGGAAACCTGAATTAATCACTGAAAAATAATAATTTCTTCTGTCTAGAACTCTTTTTGCAATTTATTTGTGTCTCACACAATTTCCCCCTTTACCATAAAAAATATATACAAAGATTGTTTACATACAGAACGTAATACAAAACATATACCAACACATAATGACATATGTGTATCCCAATTTTCCATCTCTGTGTTAAAAAAACAGATATATTCAGTGCACTTAATTTACTTTTTACCTAAAATGGCATCCAAAGAATCATGGAGCTCATACATCAAATTCAACTTTGGCAGCTTACCTCTCAGATGATGGATTTGTGGACAGGATACTCCATCAAAAATATTGTGTAGCACCCCCTACCCCCGCCTGCCAACCCCTCTGTCTGCTTGTCTTATTTAGAGTCGGGTGTACTGTGCTTTCTGTTGGCGGTGCCCCCATTGGATTTGTAAATGGAAAGCTTACACTGACGAGCCTGGCGCTGTGCTGGCCATTGGAGTAAGTCTAAGCCTACATTCCAGATAGGACTATGAGGGCAAGTCTTGACCTACTAGGGTATTAGTTTGAGGCTTCGCAGCCCCTCAAAGCAATTTGGACAGCCATTGGATGACTGGATGAGCCCTAAGAAGCTTAAAGCTTACTTTACACCCATAAGGTAGGCCCTAGGTAGCCCCATGGGCAGGGTGCAGTGTATCTTAAAGGTAGGACATGTACTGATGTGTTTTTCATATCCTGGCAGTGAAATACTGCCAAATTTGTTTTTTCACAATTGCAAGGCCTATCTCTCTCATCGGTTAACATGGGGACTGCCTTTAAATATCTTTTAAGTGCAGTTTCTCATTGGGAGCAGATGGAGATGTGGAGTTTGGGGTCTCTGAACTCACAATTTAAAAACACATCTTTTGGTAAAGTTTGTTTTTAGATTGTCAGTTTGAAAATTCCACTTTTTGAAAGTGGGAATTTTGTTGCTTAAACCATTCTGTGCCTTTGTCTGCCTGTGGAATCCACATCTGGGTCAGACTGACAATTGGGACAGTTGATCTGTTTGTGAATTCCCTCTAGACAGTGACACAAAGGGAGCTGAGGTGTAGCCTCATAACCCGATGAGTCTCCTGGGCTAGAGTGGGTAGGGAGGAGCTGACACTTACACCAGAAATGGCTGTGCCTTTCCTCACACAATACAGTCTCCACCCCCTGGCATGTGTCTGAGACAAGGCCTGGGCAAGGCAGGATCTTGTGAACAACAGAGGCTTTCATTTGAAGTTTTACTACTTCAAAGGCAGAACTGGCTATAAGTAGTGGACCCAAAACCCCAGACTTTTAGATTACTTCTGGATCAAGAGGAACCTCTGCCAAGGAGAAGAGCTGGAGGAGGAGTACTGCTCCTTTGCTTGTGAGTGTGCTTTGCTGGGTTGGCCTGCAGTTGCTGCTTCTGCCTGAGAGAGGACAACAACTGGACTTTGTTGTGTTTTCCTACTTGTGAAGTGTCTCCAAGGGCTTGGACTGAGCTTGCTGCCAGATCCGAAGTCTCAGGGCCATCAAAGACGTTCTCTGCCAGAACCTGGACTCTCTTTCTGAAACTCCTACCCTCCCAAGAGGTACCCAATCCAGTCCCTGGGGCCTTAAAAGGAGAAGCTGGTGGAACCAAGACTGAAATCCACACACAGGAGCAGTGTAGAAGAAATATCAATGCAGCACCTGCTTTGCGGCTGAAAAATCAACGCACCACCTGTATTGCGGCTGGGTAATCGATGCAACACCCTTGTGCGGCTGCCAAAATCGATGTATTGCCCATGCAATGCGGCTTTTCACCACAGTTCGCCAGAATTTCACACACATCGTCGCTGGGCGTCAAAATCACAGTGAACCTGCGCGGACCCAAGGTTGCTCATCCAGAAATCGATACATCACTCTTCTGGTGGAGAGAAAAATAACGCATCACCTACCTGACCGGAGAAGAAACGACACAGCCTCAGTTGCAAGTGAAGAATTGATGCATCCCTGACTTTTCCGACGCACGCCCGCCAGTACAGCTTTATTTTTGATGCAAACCAGATACTTTGTACATAAACAACACATCCATTGATTTCTATGGATTAAGACTCTTAACTTTAAAAATTCATAACTTTGCTTGTGTATGTTGTATGTTTGCCATTTCGGTCTTGTGTGATTTAGATAAATATTGGCTATGTTTCTCAACTGGTGTTGTGTCACTTTTGTGGTGTTTTCATTGTATTACTGTGTGTGTTGGTACAAATACTTTACACATTGCCTTTGAGATAAGCCTGACTGCTTGTGCCAAGCTACCAAGGGGGTAAGCAGGGGTTGTCTTGGGAGTGTAACTCCCTTACCCCGACTAGAGTGAGGGTCCCTGTTTGGATAGAGTGCAAACTGACTGCCAACCAGAGACCCCATTTCTAACATCACACTTGAACAGAAAGTCACTAAACTGAAGAAGGATAAAAAGAACTTCAAGCCCAAGGTGACCTGACCTTATCTGAAAGAAGATGTTTATTCTAGACCCAAGGCAACTAAGGGCCTGATTTATATGTTGGCGGCAACGGTCCCACCATAGAGTTTTTGACTGATATCCTGTCTGCAGCTGTGACTGTCCACCCGCCCACCATATTTAGATTTTGGCAGTCCCATAGCCGAAATCCTGCATTGGAACTGCAGTTTATGCTAAGAAACACTGCACGCGTCAATGGAGGGATAGGGAAAAGTGGCTGCCAGCAGGATGCCAGCCACCCTTCCTCTGTGCAGATTTGGATGTGCCTTACCGCCAAGCAAAAAGTGGCGGTCCAACCTCCACTTCTGAGTTGTCGGATGGGGGAGAGGAGGAAAGTGGTGAAAACTCACCTTTTGTTTCCCAATGTCAACTCCGTCTCGAACTGGACACGACTGGACAACACCTGTCGTCTACTGCCACAGTGCCACAGAGAAAACACAACCCCCCAGTCGCCGGACTTGAAGATACGGATGCTGCATTGAAAGGATAGTTGGGTAGGCACTGCACTGGAGGTCGGGACCACTGCAGGCGTATACATGTGACAGTACTTTTTATAAATCACTGTCACATGCATATGTTAGAGAGAGAATTGTGTCACACATAACTGGGGACACACTGGCACAACAAGCGTATTGCATACATTTACACATCATTTTGGTGTCATCATTCCTTACCAAATGAATGCTGGCACCACAGTGACGGTACATTCACACTTGACAATGGTATTAATGTGTGCGCATTGCAAGGTGACCTGTACTGGTAGGTTTTTCCCATCGCTGTGCATATGTGTTTGTGTGGATTGGCTGTTTGAGGTGGAGGGAGCTGGAGTGGGTGATGTGCTTGGTTCTGTATGTGTGTCACTTGCATGAGAGACTTTGTGTAACAACAGCATTCTCACTGTTTTCTAAGAATTAAGGCCCTCATTACAACCCTGGCGGACGGTGTTAAAGCGGCGGTAACACCACCAACAGGCTGGCGGTAAAAAAAATGGAATCATGACCACGGCGGAAACCGCCAACACATACAGCCACTTTAACACTCCGACCGCCATGGCAGTAGCAACAAACACCGCAGCGGTAACCGCCAACAGTCAGGCAATGTACCGCCCACAGCATTACAACCCGCCCATCCTCCAGCTTTACCGGGGCGGTACCAATGCCATGAAAAGCAGGGCAGAAACAGTGCTCTGAAGGGAAACAACTCAACACTCAAGGAAGAACCAGGACGCCATGGAGGCTGAGTTGCAGGTTTTCCCCATGCTGGTGTATCTTCTCATACACCAGGAGCACCAACACCGGCGACGACCACCACAATGAGTACTGCACCTAGCACACAAGGGGGGGTGGAAAAGAGTGACACACACACGCAACACCCCCACCCCCACCACCACCCCCAACACCATACACACAAACACATGCAACAACATTACATATACACACCGTAACCCTCAGGAATAACTCAAGGACAAAAGGAATGGAGTCAAATGAGTGTAATATTAGGAATACACAGAAATACGTCCATAAATCAAAAACAGTATTCACAATATATGCCCACTCAAAAATGTCCGTGGCCCACTGGGCCAAAACACATAGGCCAAGCCCACACTTGACTCCTGCCTCAATACGGACAGAACACTGTAGGGGCATCAGGTCGAAAACACACAGGCACCTCAGTGGGACGGGGAATGAGGGGGAACCTCAGCCGGAAGATGGTACAATACCACTGCTCCTGGAGGGGGCTCCATGCTCACTGCTTGGTCCTGGGAAGTACAAGGCCACAGTCTCTCAAGTGGGTGGTTTGCCCACTGCTTGGTCCTGGGGAGTGCAAAGCCACAGTCTCTCAAGTGGGTGGTTTGCCCTCTGCTTGGTCCTGGGGAGTGGAAGGCCACAGTCTCTCAATTGGGTGGTTTGCTCACTACTTGGTCCTGGGGAGTGCAAGGCCACAGTCTTTCAAGTGGGTGGTTTTCCCACTGCTTGATCCTGGGGAGTGCAAGGCCACAGTCTCTCTAGTGTATGCCTTCTGCCACTGGTTCTGGAGATGGCTTTGTGCCCAGTGTGCTTCATCCTGGCAAGGAGGGGCTGAGTGGATGCCTTTTTCCACTGGTTCTGGAGGGGGCATTGCGCCCTGTGATGCAGATGTTTTGGAGTGCAAGGTCATAATCTCTCACTTGGGTGTCACAACAACAGCTTTTGCAGGGGCCAGGGCGCACTGCAGCCCATGTAGTCACCACGACACACTGCTCTCTGGCGGTGATGGCTGCTCATTGAATCGCAGTTGCGCTGCAGGTGGTGGTGCTGGCAGTGGTGGTAGCCTCCAGGCCTTCACCTGCAGCCTCAGACAGCTGCCCACAGGGGCTGCTGCTGCTGGCAGTGGTGCTGCTTGCAGCGGTGCAGATGGCGGTGCTTGTGGCAGTGCAGGTGGCGGTGCTGGCCGCAGTGCAGGTGGCGGGGCTGGCAGTTGTGGTGGTAGCCTCCAGGCCTTCACATGCAGCCTCGGACGGCTGTCCACTGGGGCTGCTGCTGCTGGCAGTGGTGCTGCTTGCGGCGGTGCAGGTGGCGGTGCTTGTGGCAGTTCAGGTGGAGGTACTGGTGGCGGTGCAGGTGGCAGTGATGGCTGCGGTGCAGGTGGCGCTGCTGGTGGTTGTGGTGGTAGCCTCCAGGCCTTCACTTGCAGCCTCGGATGACTGAAGTGCCCTGGCTGGTGTTCTGTGCCCCTTCCTGCCCTTGGCAGATAGTGGTGCCTCCTTGCTTTTGCCAGCTGGAGTCTTTGACTTGGCCTTACTTGCTGGTTGTGTCTCCTTCCCCTTGCTGGATGTTGTACCCTTCTTGCCCTTGCCAGGTGGCGGAACCTTCTTGGCCTTGGCAGGTGTTGGTGGCACACTGGTTGGCCTGACGGGTGCCTCCTTGGAGCCTCTCACAGCTGCAGAAACCACAGCGGACGTGGACTTGGTGGCTGAGGTGCTGGGCTGGGTTCTGGCTACTCTGGCCTGAGGTGAAGGACTGGGGGGTAGGAAAGAGGTCAATGTTGGTGAGGAAAATCTTGTTAGGGACATTGGGGAGGGAAGAGGGTGAAGGTTTGGGAGTGGAGGAAGAGGGAGTGCTTGTAGGAGGTGTCAGTCTGCTGTATGTGGGTGCAGGTGCATGAGCTGGATGCTGTTGTGAGGTGGATGGCTGTTGGGTGGGTGTGTGCTTGCGTTTGTGTTCTTTGGGAGGAGGGGTCACAGACACAGTGGGAGAGGACACAGGGGACGTGTGAATGGATGTGGGGGTGGTGACTGCCAGTGAGGGGCGTGTAGTGATAGGCGTGCTGGTGATGGAGGTAGTGGATGAGGATGTAGTGCATGCAGGTATGAGTAGAGATGCTACTGGGAGGGGGGTGGACAACGAGGAGGAGGGGGGCACAGTGGAGGCAGTGGATGTTGGTGTTTCTGCATGGGGATGGTGGTTGTGTGAGTGTCTGTGAGATGAACTGTGGTGCTTGTGTTTGCCTGAGCCAATTCGGTGTGTTGATTTGGGTGATTGCTGGTCTGAAGGTGTGCTTGGGATAGGTTGGGGTTGAGGGGATTGGGACTGAGTAGAGGAAGTTGGAGGGGGTAGGCTGGAGACATGGACAATGGCTGCCATCAGTGTGGAGGCCAGAGCCTGAAATGCTCTCTGAGCTGCTACGCCAGAGTAAATGCCCTCCAGGTATGCATTTGTTTGTTGCAAATGCCTTTCGACACCCTGGATGGAATTCAGTATGGTTGACTGCCCAACAGTGAGGGATCTCAGGAGGTCAATAGCCTCCTCACTGAGGGCAGCAGAGCTGACTGGGGCAGGGCCTGAGGTGCCTGGGGCAAAGGAGATGCCCACCCTCCTGGGTGAGCGGGCACGGGAAACACGCTGAGGGGCTTCTGGGAGGGCTGTGCTGGTACAGGCGGTGGCGGCTGTACCTGTTGTTGGGGTGGGCACAGAGGTGTCCGCCACTGCCAGGGAGCTTCCATCGGAGGAGTAGTCGCTGTCGGTAGTGTCCCCTCCTGTCTCCGCCGTGGTGCTCCCCTCGCCCTCCGTCCCACTGGTACCCTCACCGTCAGTGGATTCGGCCTCCAGGCCCATGTGGGATGCAGCTCCCTCCATCACCGGTGCATCTGCTCCTCCACCAGATGATGCTAATGCACACAAGGACAGGGTGACAAAACAAGAAGGGGGGAGAGGCAGAGGATACACTTGGTCAATGCCAGCAACAACACTACCGTTGGCATACGCAACACACAGGGATCAGCCCTATGCACTAGGCCATGCACTACCAGTTACAAAGCTAGTCACCAGCACATGGGGTAAATTGCCTAACACCATTAGCTACACACCTCAAACCAACAGGACCCTGCCCAGTAGTAGATGCCCACTAACACTATTAGGGTTGGAGTGCTTCAGAGCCTGCCCAACAAGGGACCTACCCTGCCAGTTCGCCCTAGCCTACGGGCACCCACAGCCCACATCCCCCACCCAGGTGAAACCTTAACACACGCAAAGTCATGATTCTGAATCTGTACTCACCCCCTTGTGGCTGCTGTGATGCCTTCAAGTGCCCATCCAACTCCGGATAGGCCACCGCTAGGATGCGGAACATCAGTGTGGTCAGGGTACGACAGGCACCCCTTCCTCGTTGGAGGGCCAGCCCCAGCTGGGCCTCCGCCATCTTCCTTGCCCAGCGGTGCATGTCCTCCCACCGTTTGCGGCAGTGGGTGCTCCGCCTGTCAAAGACCCCCAGAGTCCGCACCTCCTTGGCGATGGCATGCCAAATACCCTTTTTCTGATGGGCGCTGACCTGCACGAAAATATGCATAGAAAAAAGGGATTAGTCATACCGTCTGGACTGTTACACTCCCATTCCCTTACACACAGACATTGACCACCAGACATGCTGCACTCTGTCCAAGACCCCTCAGCCCCCCCTACACGAGGCTTACACACACAGCAATCCATACATTAATTGCCAACGCTTCATGCTCACAGTGTACTCACCTGTTTGTCTGGAGGACCATAGAGTAAAGTGTACTGGGGTAGGACCCCATCCACCAGTCTCTCCAACTCCTCCGAAGTGAATGCGGGCGGCCCTTTCCCCAGACACTCGAGCCATTGTCGCTTGCAGACACAGGTCACAGCAGCACTTGAGGTATAGGTCCTCTCCTGTTGAAGGTCAGGTAGCAAGTGAGTGAACACATAGAAAATGGCGGTCACGTCCACGGCGGTGCGTACCGTCACCGCCGGCATACATCGCCATTGGCTCCTGGAACCCATAGGGCCCTATGATAACCAATGCGAAGTTGCGTGGCGGTCATCGACTGCTGACCACAACGGCACACAAAGCCAGCGGAATTACCTCATTTCCACTTGTCTCTCCTCACAGGTCAGGCAGCTGCCATTTCAGGGGGGCACTGGCCATGGCACCTAACTGCGTCACAGCAGACATTGGCACATCAACTGACTCTCGAATTCACATACTGTTTCTGTAAAGGAAAAAATGCAATTTTATTTTCACATGTGTGAATATGACCCTCTGCTCACTGTTTTCCACCCTAGTGTTCAACCGCTGAGGATGAATAGGAGATGGAGACATCCTCTGTGTACAGACCCCTGGTGGACCTGGCGACAATGGAGGACAGACAAATTATCCTTACCTACAGACTTGATAGGGCCACAATCCAAGAACTGTGTGCCCAATTGGAGCCAGACCTGATTTCAGCTATCTGCCAGCCCACAGGTATCCCCCCTCTAGTGCAGGTCCTGTCAGTGCTCCATTTCCTGGCAAGTGGTTCCTTCCAAGCAACAGAGGCCATGACATCAGGGATGTCTCAGCTAATGTTCTCCAACGTGTTGACCATAGTGTTGTCTGCCCTGCTGAAACACATACGCAGCTACATTGTATTACCCCAGGTGGAGGATTTGGCCACAGTGAAGGCTGACTTTTATGCCCTGGGACATATCCCCAACATCATTGGTGCCATTGATGGTACACGTATAGCATTTGTGTGTCCCCCGGAGAAATGAACAAGTGTTCAGGAATAGAAAAAGTTTTCACTCTGAGTGTGAAGATGGTGTATTTGGCGGACCAGTACATCTCCCATGTGAATGCCAAGTATCCTGGCTCTGTGCATGATGCCTTTATCTGGAGGAATAGCAGCATTCCATATGTGATGTCCCAACTCCAGAGGCACCGGGTGGGGCTAATAGGTGAGCCCATGGTCCCCACCCAGTTGATGTAGGTATATGGGTGTGGGTTTGGCACTAAGGGTGAGTGTGTGGCTAACAGGTATCCCTCAATATTTGCAGGTGACTCTGGTTACCCCAACCTCCCATGGCTACTGACCCCCTTGCGGAATGCCAGGGCAAGAGCAGAGGAACGTTACAATGAGGCACATGGGTGAACAACGAGGATAATTGAGAGAACCTATGGCCTTCTGAAGGCCAGATTCCGGTGCCTCCATCTGACAGGTGGATCCCTGTACTACTCACCCAAGAAGGTGTGCCAGATCATCGTTGCATGTTGCACAACCTGGCCTTGAGACGCCGGGTGCCTTTTTCTGCAGGAAGATGAGCCTGGAGATGGTCTTGTGGCAGCGGTGGAGCCTGTGGGCAGTGATGAAGAGGAGGCAGAGGAAGAAGATGTGGACAACAGAAGTTCACTCATTCAACAGTACTTCCAGTGACACACAGGTAAGACACTGTTATGTCACTTTCCATTGCAGTTGAACATGGCAGCCTGATTTCCCTATGTCTATGGCCACTTACTGTACCCTTTGGCATCTCTATTTTCAGATCTCTGTGTCCCACTCTGGCTCCTTGTGTGTTTACTGCTGCCCAGTACAGGTCGTACCTATGTATATATAACTGTACATTTGAATTGCAATGTTTACAGCTTGTTAAACTAATACATATTTCAATCAATTGACAGACTCCATACTTGTATTTGTTCCAAGGGTGTTTATTTATGTGCAAATAAGTGGAGGGGGTATTGCAATGGGCTGGGTTGCTGATGGAGGAAAGTCCAGTCTATTTGTATCACAGGTGCATTGTCCAAGGGGGCATAGGAAGGGAAGCAATGTCAGTTGAAGGTGGACAGGGTGACAGAGTGGGACACAGTGGTGACAATCAGGAGAGTCTTATTTCCTGGCAGGGGTCTTGGCAATGTTCTCTGGCTTCTGCCTGCATCGCAGGGACTGTTTGTGGGGTGGCTCTCCTTCTGCAGGGGTTGGGGTGCTGGTGGCCTGTTGGTCCTGTGGCAGGGCCTCCTGTCCACTAGTGCCAGCAGAGGTGGAGGACTGTTGATCGGTGTGGCTAGTGTCAAGGGCCCGTTGGTGTGCCACTGCCTCCCTCTTGGTGTTGGCCATATCTGCCAGCACCCCTTCAATGGTGATCAGGGTGGTGTGGATGTCTTTCAGGTCCTCCCTGGTCCCCAGGTACTGTCCCTCCTGCAGCTGCTGGGTCTCCTGCAACATGTACAGTATCTGGCCCATGGTCTCCTGGGAATGGTGGTATGCTCCCAGGATCCCTGCAAGTGCCTCGTGGAGAGTGGGTTCCCTGGGTCAGCCCTCCCCCTGTCGCACAGCAGTCCTCCGAGCTTCCCTGTTGTCCTGTGCCTCTGTCCCCTGAACCGTGTGCACACTGACCCCAGGTCTCTTATTGTCTAGGGTTTGTGGGGTTGCCTCGGGTCCCTATAGTGGTGGACAACCTGCTGATTGACGTATCCTGGGGACAGAGGTATGGGACCGCTGGGTAGGTGCTGTGCTGGTGTTTCCTGAGGGGGTAGGCTCTGTGGTGGGTTGGGACTGTGGCAGGGTAACCGCCTGTCCAGAGGTCCCTGATGGGCCAGGTTGGTCATCGTGATCCAGGCGTGCAGAGCTGCTGTCATCACTGTGGGCCTCTTCTGGGGGGGGGACTGGATGTTGGTGGCACCTCCTCTCTGGTGACATTGAGTGGTGGTCTTGTGGGGATGCAAATGCAGTGTTTTTGGATCGGCGTGCGCCATCTTGTGCATGGATATGTTTCCCTCTATGGTTGTTATTAGTAAGGCACCTTTGGGTTGTGTGAGATGATATTGGTTTGGCTAAGTGATTGGCACTAGTGTGCATGCTGTGGTGATGGGTGTCCATGCAGGTCTGTGATGGGTGTCCATGCATTGGTGTTGCATGCAGGGCTTGGTATGGGGATGGGTGGGCTGTGATAGTGGGGTATATGTGAGGTGGTGGAGTGATGGGGGTAGGGGTTTGTGATGGCATGCAGGTAGTGTGGGCGATATAGTAGTAAAGATTTGACTTACCAGAGTACAGTCTTCCTGCTACTCCTGCGAGGCCCTCAAGATGCTTGATCGCCAAGACTTGCTCCGCCCATGTTGTTAGTTGTGGGGGAGCAGCTGGGGGTCCACCGCCAGTCCTATATACAGCTACCTGGTGACTTGCAACGATGGAACGCACCTTCCCCCGTAGATCATTCCACCTCTTCCTGATGTCATCCCTTGTTCTGGGTTGCTGTCCCACGGCGTTGACCCTGTCCACGACTATCCGCCATAGCTCCATCTTCCTAGCAATGGACGTCTGCTGCACCTGTGATCCAAATAGCTGTAGCTCTACCTTGATGAGTTCCTCCACCATGACCCTTAGCTCCCCCTCTGAGAACCTGGGGTGTCTTTGTGGTGCCATGGGTGTAGTGTGAGTGGTATGTGTGAGGGTGTTTGGGGTGATGTGTTGGGGTGTGTGCTGTGAGGTGCGTGGATGGTGTATAGATGATGATATGTGGCTCTGGTTCAGTGGGTGCTCCTGGCTTGTCTCTCTCTCTAAGTTGGCAATATGTTTTTTTGTTGTAAGGGGTTGTGGGTATTGTGGGAGGGTGTTTTATATTGGATTGGGTGTGTGGGTGTGGTGTGTGTATGTGTGTCAGGTGTGTGTACTGTGCATTGTCCAATGTGGTGTCGTTTTTTTATTGTGTGTATTTTGAGCGCGGCGGTGTGTACCGCCAATGGTTTACCGCGGTTGAATAACCGCTGCAGTGATTTGTGGGTCATGATGCTGTGGGCGTATTTCTGTTGCCGTAACGGTGTGGGTTTTGGTCAGTTTATCACTGACCTTTGGGCTGGTGGACTTGTGTGGGTGTCTGTATAGTGGCGGATTTCTCTGAGTGGGTCATAATAACTGTAACGGTATACCGCCGCGGTCACAGAATTTTGGGGGCCGTCAGCATGGCGGTCGGCAGCATTTACCACCAGGGTTGTAATGAGGGCCTAAATCTATTATTCTTTTGAAAATTCATAACTTGACTTGTGTGGGTTGGATCTTTGTCATTTTGGTCTTTTTTAATTTAGATAAAGATTGCCTATTTTTCTAAACTGGTGTGGTGTTCATTTTGTAGTGTTTTCACTTTATTACTGTGTGTGTTGGTACAAATACTTTACACATTGCTTCTGAAGTTAAGCCTACCTGCTCGTGCCAAGCTACCAAGCAGGTGAGCGGGGTTTAACTGAGTGTGATTCTCGTTTAACCTGTTAGAGTGATGGTCCTTGCTTGGACAGGGGTAACCTGCCTGCAAACTAAAGACTCTATTTCCAACAGCGCCACATTAGCATCATTTTTTAATGTTAATGTGGCCCAATGAGGCAAAAATCACTGCGCCAAATTTACAAAGTGGTGCAATGCATGCATTGCACCACTTTGTAAGCCCTTGCGCCACATTATGCCTGCACCAGGCGTAATGTAAGCAGGGGAGGCATTCCCCCATTAGGGGGGCCAAAAAACTGCCACAAAGAAATCTAAAAGATTTCTTTGTGTCATTTTTTTCGGCATTTTCAACACCTGCTCAGAGCAGACGTTAAAAGGTGGCACACCATTATTTTCAATGGGCTCCTATGTACTGTTCAGGGTTCACACCAAAATTTTGTCGTGAACCCTGAACAGTACATCAATAGCTTCAGAAATTCTGATGCTATTGCACCCTACCCTGCGCCATGGTGTGCCGTATTTTAAATACAGCACACGCATGGTGGCAGTAGGGGGGCTCAAGGGGCCGCAAGAAATGTAATGTAGTGCTACTTTTCTTAAATCTGGCCAAAGGTTTGGTGGATGGCTGACAAACCGACAGCGGGGATCTACCAAAGAGAAACCACCACAATGGCAGTGATCTCTTAACGTAGTACTCTATCAGGCTGGTGAACTACCACCTTGATGGGCATATTAAAGACCTCGAGCAGGCCTGAAGTCTGTTATTGCTATGTCCTCTTTGTTCCCTCGGAGCATACTCCTTAAGCCCTGCAGTACCTCATTTGACTAGTTGAAAGCCTTGCACTACCTCAGTCACCAAACAAGAAATAATTAATATGCCACAAGTTAAAAAAAGAACCACTGAATTCAAGAAGTATCATGCTTGTTAGATGCATAAACATATGAACTTTGCGTGACAAGAATGAAACTATCCACAGTTTAAATGTCAATACGCATGTGCTTTTCGAACCAAAGTTCTCTTTTCTCTCCTGTGTGTTTGCTTCCTACTGCAGAGCTCTAGTTGCCAAGGGGGGCGTTCTGTAGCTGGCTACCTCCACATTAAAGGTTACCACCCACGTCATATCACACATGTGCAGCTGGCCTGTCGCGTATCATTCAACTTTCTGGTCAAAAACACTCACTATAATCCTCATGGTCATGGCCTTCCCAACGCATTCAAACATTCGATTCAAAACCATCCTTTCTTCCTAACTACTAGAAGTTGGTAGCCAATACTTGTTTGGAATAAGACATAATTATAACTTTTAATTTAGCTCCCCACCTGCCCCCAATACGCACACTTTTTTCTGCCTGTGGAGAATTGGCATAAATAACAATTTAACATATCCCTATGTTTGCGGTTGTTTTTTTAATGTATAGAAATGAATATATAGGTCTGGACTCATTTCCTGGCTGCACACATAATGAAACCAGGCATTATTTTCCGGCAAACACGAGCAGGTTTATATAAAAGGCAGTGCCAAACAACCACGAATTTTCTTATTTAATATAATGGGCATTGAGTTGCTGTTTTTAAAACTTTTACCTGGGAGTCCCCTGAGTAGCCAAAGTACCTATGAAATACAGTTCGAATCTATACGAGTTGCCCAATAATCTCCCTTAAAATGTGTTCAAACTAATCCTGCTTCACTAGTCGTTCTACACAGTGTTTTCCCATTCTTATTATGGGATGCAACACTGTAAAGTTTTGAATCCAGTCGCAGAAACAATGTTTCGAGTATGTGAACTGGTATCTGTTGAAATAAAAAAAAGCATTATCATCCAGCTCTACTTCCTTTGTGATTGGTTCTTTATTTGCCAGGTGCTTCTAGCAGGTCGACTCGCTATGGTATTTTTTTCATTTTTACAAAATGTATTCTTCCAATAGATGGGTAGATAGTGATGACTATCAATATCATACTCTATTTGAGAAAACATCATTCCAAAATGTAATTGTTAGGGAGCTTCTATATCACTAGTAATAAAAACCTCTAAATATTGTTCTTTACATCCTAGGTTTTGTCACTGAAATCTCACCTACTACCTCTTGATTTATATATATTGGTCTTCTGGATGTTAACTTTCTTACCTGAATAATTATTGAAAAGGGTCAATTTGCCTAGAAATCGATTAATAGCAGGTATTTTAGTTGTAAGTGTGAACAGAGCACCAGGATTAAGCTTGGCCCTATGCTGCACATTACCTGATGAGTAGCAGCAATACTAGTTTCTGAACAGCGTGACTTACTCACGTGAAGCCCTGAGAGCAATGGTCCGTGCGTCCTAGTCTGAGAAACGATTAATCAGGAACAAGAGCGCCGAGGTCCCAATTATTCACCTCTGCACAAGTGTATGTCGTGTGAATTACAAATGGCTCTGATGAACAGACTGACGTGCTATTACGGAAGGAGATCAGATTTTTTTTGTACAACCCCTTCTGGGCAGTAGTGAACTCAAAAGCGCTTTCTGGTGTGATAAAAGGTAAGAATAACACGCATCTCAATACTTCTGAAGTCTAGACATAACAGTAGGTGTTTCTACAAGTCATTCCTACATAGGGTAATATTCTGGCAGCTGCTGCTGGCATCATATTTTGGCGGTGCCATTAGCACCAATCAAAAGCTTTTGTAAGGTGTTCACAATGTGAATATTTGGTATATTTCCCTACATCTCTACTAGTATCAGACATAAAGACAATATATAACCTTGTATACCTGCTATCTGACACAACCGGTTCTTCACTTAGCTAGTCAAGTGACTTCTTGAAATGAGATGCAGTTCCGAAAAGATCCTCGCTTCTTCTTTAAGAGTGAAAAAATCAGCATAAGGAGCATTCTGACTCCATTGAACCAACCCTTCTTTTTATCCTGTGACCGGTTACTTCAGCTGCTTGACAGTCACACAAGAGATTATCCAGGCCAATGAACTCTCCATGGAGAGCAACATCATTAGGCAATTTATCTGCTTCATCATTTTCAACCTTATCGACTTCTGCTGCCTAAACGTGAGTTTAAATCGTTCTACAGTAGTAACGGAGTGCATTAGTTTCACTTAGGGCATCAATGAGTTTAATTAATTTGCAGTATTTCAAGGGATTTTTATTTGCACAGAACATTACTCTAAACTTCCAGCTGGAGAAAAACTCAACAAATCCACTTTACACATAATGTGTATTTGAGTTTATCTTGCACAACCATGAGAACAGCTTCATAAATTGCCATCAACTAGGAAGACTCAGTGCTCTTATATTTTGTATTACAACCAGCGGGCTGGTCATGGTACTCTTTCTTTCAGACAATATCAATGTCAGCTTCAATTTACTCCAAACATAACAAGCTTTAGCAAAGCCAAGAGGTCTTGCTTTTTTGGACCCATTAGATATTTGCAAATGGTTTTTAGCCTTGCTAAACAGCATCCCCCTATGGTGTGCAGCAAGGCTAATGATAAAAAAGAAGTAAAAATAAGGGAATGACCCGGCAGTTGCATCATTTTGTAGGGACACACACCACACAAGAGCCCATCAACAAAATAACGTATGCAATTTTTTTTTTTCATTTATCTATTTTGATTGGTTTGGTAAATATAAAAAACTTTTTTTTAAGCGTGGAGAGAGGGGAACACCACGGAGGGCCAGGTGGGGGAAGAAACAAGGAGGACGTGAGTGTGGAGAAGCGATGCTGGGTGGTGAAGCAGCACTTACAGTGGGGAAATCAACATGGATGGCGGGGTGGGGAGGAGAAGCAGCGAACGAGGGAGGTGGATAGAGTGAAGTAACACAGAGGGTGGGGTGGGGGAAGTAACACCGAGGACAGGATGGGGAGGAGAAGCAACAGGCAAGAGAGAAGAAGGTGATGGGCAGGGGAAGCAACATTGAGGGTTAGGTTAAGAGGAAGAAGCAATGGAGGAGAGAGGTAGATGGGGAAGGCAAGATGGAGGGCCGGGGTTGGGAGGAGGATCACACAGGCAAGAAAGGAATGAGGTGGAGGAATACATGAGAGCAAGAACAACTTAAAGGGGTGGGGAGAGGCAGACGGGTGACATGGAGTGCAGGGGGGAAAAGTGCACAAGGGAGACAGCTGGAAAACAATGCATGCACACCACACCCAAACAGTGCTTAACCAAAATAATGTGCTTAAAAAGCAAACAGTGACAGGATAGATTAAAACAAATGGTAAAGATGCTTTGCTCGTGGGAGGGACAGACACAAGGTTGACAAGCTGGGACACGTTCAAAAAGCAGGCAAATAAGAGTGACAGGAAAGTCAGACAATGGTAATCAGCAGATGGGCTCCAAACCCCTTTATGTTTGTGGTAAGCACACACTATGTCAGACAGTAAATGTGCTGTCCTGTAGGCAAGACCTGAAAGAAATCCAAGAAAAGCTACAAACACACTATTTTATCTGCCAGGCCCAGCTGTCATCCGAGCACATCACCTAACCCTCCTCACTCTTTATTGTGGCATACCAGAGCTAACACTACCCTTCAAGTGTAATCCCTACTCTCTCCTTTCCATCACTTCAATTATAACATTTGCTCAAATAGATATAAAATCAATACAGTCTCAATACAGAGTAAAGCTCCACCAAACAAATCAGAAAACACTGGATTTTTTCATACCAGTCAGCGATGACAATCTGTCTGTTGTCACTGAACAGGTTAAACAAGCTCATTTCTACTGTAATTATTTTTCTGGCAATATCATCAAAAGCAATTTTTACATTTTCTGAGCCATGTTATTAGGGTTCGATCAATGATTCTCCATCACAAGGCACCTCCTAGAACTGTTTAAAGGTTGGTAAAATTGCACCCAATAAACAAAACCTACCTTGCCCAAACCAGCTATCTAATTCCCGTTCTTATCTAACCTTCCTTGACTAGTGAGAGGCTTACAAAGATTAGTTGCCAACCAGCTGAAAGCTTTCATGTATGAATAGTATCTGCTGGTGAGTCGCCATCCGGCTTCCACCCTGATTTCAGAACTGAAACAGCAACTTTGTATATACTGGATGAGGCGCACTGCCTCCTGGATAAATAAGTCAATATTTTTCCACACTTTCTGAAGACCAACTCATTTGACCGTACCAAGTTAATACCAAACAATGGAACATCACATGGGCTCTTGAGGACAGGCCCTGAGCTGGTTCACCCTTTTCTTCTCCAACAGCTAAGTAGTGAATATTCAGAACTAGGCCTCAGTAAGTACAACCCCCCCCCCGCCTAGATTCGCTCTCTGATTGAGTTTTTCAAGCAACTGTCTTTCACTATGTTGAAGAATTTGATCAAGCAAAGGGGGGAGTGGGAATTTACAGATCCTTTTTAAAGATTTGTATATACGTTGTTCGAAGTCTCTGGCGTGAAGCAAGACTCCAGGACTACAGTTCTCAGAGGCCCCGTATGCTAATGTACCACATGACTGTATCACCAAGCGACCACTCCCTGGGCAAACAAGTGGCATTTAAATGTGCTCCGCCTCTCCTGGACGCCATCAGGAGAATACATATGTGTGTCTAGGTGAGGCGACAGGGTGGGACCTTTTAGGAAGTAAGTACACACACTTATTACAACATACCATTATGGTTTCCTCACCTTTTTGTTGTGGCATATTCCTTTCCCAAATTGCTTTTGGCTTGCTACACTGTGTGACTACAAGGCTCCCCTTGTCGTATTCCTCCATAGGGTTTCCCTGAGTAAATGCAAATGTATATGTAATGTGTGATGCAAAAGAGCATGTGATTCCATGATTTCACAGGTGGTTTCTACCTCCCTTTTCACCAGTGTGCAGTGCGGTATGCTGTTTCACACATAGCTGAAATTCAGCATGCAACAAGGAGCATTGTTTTCTTGTGTTGTCAACCTGTCTTGTATATTTTCCATGTTTTCTCCTTCATTTTCTGTATTTACTTCTCTTAGGAAGATTAAATACTTTGTGAAGTAGCGACTTAGCTTCCAGCAGGAGCAAAAGATTCGGTATTTTAGGTGTGCCTGCTGAGTGCTGATAGTATGTGTGCTTACAGCATTGGATGTTAGGGTTCGTCGGTCCCTGCGAAAGCCACGAAACCTGAATAGGGCCATAGGCTGAAACATGTTGGCCGGCATGATGTTGTAGACATCCTTTATTGGTTTTTTAACAATCTAGCTGCCTCTCATTCATAAAAGGCCTACTCCTAGTCAGTGCTTTAAATGGAAAAATAGAAGTGCAGGTACTCTGTGTCAGAGTACCTGCTTGTTTCTGAGAAGTGCCGGTACTCTACAATTAAAAGTATTACGTTTTTCTTGAGATGTGCCGGTACTCTCCCTCTCAAAATAAAAAAGTGCCGGTACTCAGTACCGGAGAGTACCGGGCCATTTAAAGCACTGCTCCTAGTGAATAAAAGGTATTCACTAGGAGTAGGCTTCCATTAGTTTTGCTTTCACTTTCCAGATTCCATTCTCCATCTCTAAGTACATCCTACGTACTGATACCAGGAAGACGTGCACACTTCTTCTCACAATGTCTTCCACCAGTTCCTAAACTATCATCCAAACATCATTTGGTGCACAAAAATGCAGCCCTATGATTGTTGCCTTGCAATACTCTCCTATAGTTTTATCATCTGTTTAAATGTGTTAGGGCACACCTATGAGCATCATAGACTGTACTTGCAAAAGCATACGAAGTCGGAGTGGCCAAACGAGGGGAGAGGAATTTCAGCAGCATTGCTGGGAAGGAGATTTGGAGTAATAGATACTACCAGGGCTGGCTCCTTCGCAATGGCGAAGGAGTGTCACCCCCGGCAGACCCAGCAGCAGAAAAATAAAATGATAGTTCACTATCATTTTATTTTTCTGCTGCTGGCTGAGCCAGCAGCATGTGAAGGGAGGGGTAGGCTGGGCCGCAGAAGATGGGAGTGGGGAGGAGGAGAGAGTACACCTAAGTGTGCATGTGTGTTTGGCCAGCTGTCTCAGGTCAGCCAAACACACATGCACACTTAGGTTTCTCCAGCCCGGCTGTGTTGAACAGCTGAGCTGGGATAACTGCACAGACCTCAGGACTGTGTCTGAGCGGCAGTCCAAGCCGCTCATACCAATCCTGGCTCTGCTTTCATGCTTGCTTTGGCATGAATGCAGTAGCAGGATTGCTGGGGAGCCTGTTCTGGTGTCCCATTGAACGCTGGGACACCCCATCAAGTAAATGAAGAAGAGCAAAGCGGCAGGAGGCGGCGGTGACGGTGAAAGGTACGTTTTTTTAAAGTTTTTTTTTTTATTATTTTACCATGCCCCTCCCCCTGCCCGTCCCTCCCCTTGAAATTTGAGGCAGCCACCGCTGGATGTTACCACCTTGTCTTAAACATATGAGTTTTGGACACAGAGATTAACTGTATGAAGATGTATTGCCTCGTACAGCAGTGCTAGCTTACATCCTGTTTGCGGACAAAGTGGCACTGTAAGACAGAATATGCACAGGAAACTACATTGCCAAGTTTATTATGCCAACTTTGCCATGTTCAATACAGTTTTATGCAGTGCCTATCCTTTTGGTTGTACTAAGTATCACAAAATATAATTGAGATTTCAAAGCGAGAGACATAGATTTACAGGAAAGAATTACAGCCGTGTCCTGACTCCCTGCCCATTGTTGCTGAATGCGCTTTCCACGTTGCAACCTCAGTTCTTTATAGGACAGAACGAGCTCAGAATGATACACAATTAATTGCAAAGGTATCACTAAAACACAGTTCAAATAACTTTTTGATACAGGGTTTACAATAACCATTAGTGATCAAAAACGATCTAAAAAAGCAGGGGCATAGTGCTGTCCAGAAGAAGGCTATGAAAACTGAACCAAAATGTCCAGCACATAATGCATCACATTTAACCTGGTCACATTCTACCTAAGGCCCGATGGCCATGTAGCTCCGGTAGCAGAACACAATGGTATGGAGAAGGAGACACCAATCGGTCGCCACAGACACTGGCAGTATACCTGATGACAGGTTGAAGGTGCAGAAACTCTTTAGCACCAGTCGTTGGCATGGAGTAGGACTTGCCTCCCTTTATAGAAGTAGGAACAAATAACATTCCTGTAGGCTACAAGAGTAAATATGCATGATGGGACTTGTTACACTGGTCTCATGGGTGGCCAGTCAAAAGCCCAGCAGATGCTGGCACATCTGGAATGGATCCCTAGTCACCAATTTAAAACTGAGCATCCACACCATCTAAACATGGATGCATTGGAGTGTTCACAAATTCTGTAGCATTTTTGTGTTCAAGCTGTGAAATCAGCATGAGTCATGAGCTGGTTCTTTCAGGATAGTGTGGTCTTCTGGTTTGACAAGAGCCTCTCTTTTCTTGGTTTGAAGATTCAAACACAGATAAGTAATCTGATTTCCAAAAATGATAAATGTATTTCTTTTTTGCGCAATTAAGCTTTCATAAAGGATGATTTAGCACTGTGTTCACGCAGTTAAGTGAGTGTATAGCAAATAATAAGCAGGTCCTCATAGGTAGTATATCTTCTGCTCAAGTAAGAGTTTGTATTTGGGACAGACCTGGAAGAGATTTATGTGCTTGAGTTTGGGGTTTTAATCAAGAAATCAAACATATATCACGTATGCATTGATCTTTAAGGTGGCACATCAGAATCCAGAAGTCATACTCAGAAAGGTGAAAGGTGAGTCCTGTGCAACAACTTCATAAATAGATGGAAGTGCACATCTGGACACGTGGACTATTTCATTTAGTTTTCTCAGGCCTGCACATAGGAGGTGTGTAGAGATGACCCAGGAATGCAGGTTAGTTTAACACTCCTTTATTATGATGCAGAACCAGTTGCAATAACACCACCAACCAGACAAGGAACCAGCTCCAACTGCCGGTCTCCTCCCCCAGCCCATTCTACCAATAACATTCTAAGAACTCTTTTATTGATTCTGATACCAGAATCAACCCAACACATCTTCCCCCTTACAATTTATTGAACATAGATAAACAAAAACGAAAACAAAAAGGAAAACCAAACATGAATAAAAGTTACAATGCAAATACAGTATCATTAATGGTACATTACCTGCAAGTTGCACATGAATAAAAATATAGCACTAATACAGCATTATAAATGGCACATTTCATGCAAGTTACACACAGTCCTGAAATTTTGTAGGAGGTCTCCTCTCCTCAGATTACCTTAGAGCATTGTCTTACCAGAGCACACACCACCACCCCATCTCTCTTCACTTTCCTATCACGACCATGCTGTGGTGATAATATCTCTTTATTCCACCACTTATTATCCTCCAACTTGGCCACATGATCTTTACTTCAATCTTGAAAATCTGGATCACCCTTTTACCCCAAAACCAGGAAGCCAAACTCTGACCACACATCCTTGTTTGATAGATGAGGTATGAGCCCTCTCCTGTTTTATCTCACTTGCATACTTCTTCTGTGATAACTCACGCTTCACTTTCACAGCCACAAAGTCTCTCTCCTTCATAGAACTACCCATCTATGGACTAGCTAACTTGGTTGCAGGCTCACGCCCCTTGAGAAGGTTGAAGGGAGATACCCCAGTGGCAGCATTGAGAGTAGTGAGAATCACCCCTAGCAAATCCTTTATTTCTTTGCTCCAGTCCAATCCATTTGCAATAGATATTTGTATATTATCCTTGATGACCCAATTGCACTTCTCACCCAGACCATTACTGCGGCGATGGTACAGTGATACTTTGGTGTGTTTTTCACCCCAGTGTGACAAGCAATGTTCAAAAACGCTAGATGTAAATTGAACACCATTATCGGTCACAATTTCGTCTACTGCTTGCAAAAATTCAATTGCTTCTAAGGAATCAGCTGATCTTACAAATTCTACCTCAGGCCACCGTGAAAAATAATCAATAAGTACAAAACCATACTTACAATTTCCCTTTTACACACTTAGGCCCTCATTACAACCCTGGCTGTCAAAGACCGCCAGGGCTGTTTTGGAGTTTGTACCGCCAACAGGCTGGTGGTACAAACTCGGGCATTACGACCGTGGCACACTGCCGGGACTGGTGGTTTCCCGCCACTTTGGTCCCGGCGGTTGTAATCCCCCAGGGCAGCGCTGCTTGCAGCGCTGCCCAGGGGATTACGAGTCCCCCTCCCGCCAGCCTTTTCATGGCGGTATGTACCGACATGAAAAGGCTGGCGGAAAGGGGCGTCACGGAGCCCCTGGGGGCCCCTGCCACGGCCCCATGGAGCTTTTCACTGCATAGTAGACAGTGAAAAGCGCGACGGGTGCAACTGCACCTGTCGCACTGCCGCAACACCACCGGCTCCATTTGGAGCCAGCTCCCGTGTTGCGTCCAAGATCCCTGCTGGGCCAGCGGACGGAAACCAGGTTTCCGCCCGCCGGCCCAACGGGGATCTCCAAATAGACCCCGCAGGAGTGCAGCTGCATTGGCAGCCGCCCAGCGGTTTCAACTTGCCGCCCGCCAATGTTGAAATGAGGGCCTTAGTGGTCTAATAATGACCATTCCTAATTTGGACCATCTGTCAGGAAATGGTACAGCCTCCACAGGACTGGGAACAATGACCTGAGACTTGTCACTAATGGCACATGCCATACACTCCCTCACAAAATGTTCCACCTCCTTGTCTATACCAGGGCACCGTAACCTGTTCCTAACCCTTCTCTTCATGGCTCTTATTCCTACGTAGCCCTTGTGTGCCAGGTTTAACACTTTGCCATGAATTCCACTTAGTACAGTTAAAATGTCTCCTCTTCTAGACAACTCATCCACCACATTCAACTCTAGGAAAACATGCTTGTAAGCATATACATGTGCATACAACTTATCCTTATGCAAGTCCTTGCCAATGAGACTTCTAATATACAACAAATCTTTGTTAGCATTTAAGGCAGATCTCCACTGAGGTTCAGTAATGTATCCACCACTAACACTGGAAATTGATCCTACCATGGCAAAATCATGCCATTTAGCAATTTGTGGCATAGCATTACAAAAACCTTTGGTGGTGAAGAGGTTAATAAAGGTTTGTGGTCCACCCTAGTGGTAAATTCCACTCCCAATAGGTAGTTCCTAAAATGATTGATCTCCCCGAAACAGGCCAAAGCCTCATGCTCGATGACAGAAAATGTGCTCTCAGCGCCCCTCAAGGCATGAGACACAAAGGATATCACTTCATCCTTGCCATCACATGTTTGCAATAAAACAGCCCCTAATTCATAGTGGCTAGCATCAGTGACTATGATTAAGGAGTCCTGTGTGTCAAAAGGCTTCAAAGCAATAGCATTAGCTACCTCCTTTTTATTACTTCAAAGTCCTTATCCACCTCCTTACAGTTTTCATTCTTCTTGGGCAAATTTCTCAGCACATTTAGAAATAAGACAGGAACAGAATTCTAACATACCAAAAAATGATCAAACAAGATCTTTATTGGTGGGAGTCGGAAATTCAGATACTGCCCTTACTAAACTCTTTCAGTTCTGCATCCTTCTAAGAAACCTTTTAGCCCAAATAATCCACACATTCAACTGCAAATTTGCATTTGTTTGCTATTAATGTTATGCCTTTCTCCCTTAAGACAGATAGAACCTTTTCTATTTCTTGGTGTGAGACAACACATTGTGACTAAAAATGAGGATGTCATCTTAAAGACATCGAACACTGGATATCCCTTTGCACAGTGCTTCCACCACTCTCTGAAAACCAGAGGATGCTGAAGCCAAACCAAGTAGCATTTGTTTGAATCTTAATGCACCTTCCAGTGTGATATACAATGTTAAGTGCCTCAACTTATGTTTTCATACTATCTGGTGGTAGGCGACAGACATGTCCAAAGCTGTGAAAATCTTGGCCCCTTTTAAGGAGGACAACATCTCTCTTATATTGGGTAAAGGATGCCTGTCCAGCCAGATTCTCTCATTGAGATCCCTTAGATCTATGCACATCCTCAGTGACCCATTAGCTTTCCCTGCTAAAATAGTAGGGGACAGCCACTCTGAACTTTCAGTTGCTTCAATAATGTGTTAATATTGGATTGACCAAGGATGATGCACATGACAACAACACATTTTTATACACAAATGATACATTTTCAGACACAAACAAAGTCGCATGACCACTGTTACATTCCCTTGTCATGAACTCTCCGACAACCCCAGTATGTATGTACGTGGTCAGGGAGGCTGTATGCAGCTGCATGCACTAATTATTTTGATACCCATATGTAAAAAGATGTGACTGATTGGCTGCTGTGACAGTGCCTATTAATCAGTCCGCTTCTGGTTTTTTTCTTCTGTTTTTTAACACTTTTTTGTGATTTTTCACGAATCTAGTGGCGTCTGTCTAGATTAAACTGATCCAAAACTTTTACCTTCTGGACTTTGTTCGCCTATGCCAGGATCTTTTCATTTAAGTCACACCTTAAGATGCCCGCCACTGGTGGCATTTGAATGAAGTGAGAGGTGTGCTTCGCTTGAACTGCTGAGTGTGACACAGATGGTACGCAGAACCCCTGGGTGTGACATAGGGGGGATTTGGACATTAGGGTACTAGAATAAGTGGGATCCAGTAGATTAGGCACAGATTGTGTTTTTGCCAAGAAGGGTCTGTGGTCATTGCAGTAAGTCCTTTCTTCCTCTGTAGAAACTGATGAAATCCTGAGCTGGTATCAACAAGATTATCAGGCTCCCCTAGTCCTGCGCAGTGCAGAGCTTCCCTTGGTCACAGGATAACCTGCACTAGGAGTGGACAGGGCTAAGGTATTGTGGGCAGGCGTTTCACTTATTCTTTGTCACAATTTACCTTTCGCTTACCGCCCTGATCAGATGGGGATGACGTACAGCTTCTGTTCTTGTAAGTGCTGCTCTGGCCGAGGTAGGGGCAACCCCTTCCGGTAGCCACGGTGCTGCTGACAGTAGTACTCCGCCACATTTTGTGCCCTCCAGAAGGAGTCCTAGAGGAAAAACCCCAAAGGGAAAAAACCTCTATATAGGAACTCCCTGGAACAGAAAAAGAGGACACAAGAAAATCAGAACTTCTACGCCTGGAAATTATCACTGGAAAGGAAGAGAAAAAACAGGAGCAAAAACTGGAATCCAAGAGAAGACCAGCCGGAGCGTGACCACCACAGGAGAAGTGTTGCAATGCAAAGAGAAGAAGAATCTAACCCCTTATATACCCCTTAGCAGGAAGAGACATACAGGAAAAAAATAGGAACACCATCTTGGATTGGGAAAGGGGCTATAGAACCAGATACGAAAGACACCATTTTGGTAAGGAAAACAGATGCATGCAGGGAAGGGGAAGAAGAATGGTATGCTGGGAAAGGAAAATCATGGCTCCCCCAGGAAGAAGAAAGAAGAGGAGAAAGCCCTAGAATAGGGCACCAGGTAAGTGAAAGGACTAGAGGGGTGAGGGCACTCCACGACAACATCTGCGCTGCGCATTGTACGTGGCGAGACCTGACACCCATCCCTAGGCCTCCGGCCTCGCCGTGGCCAAGAAAACAGGCTCCAAAAAAGGGGTGTGGCGGGCCCCTGTGACCCGGAAAACAGATTGCAGCCCCCACGCGGCCCGACCGGGGGATGCCACGGGAGCCTGCAGCATGACATTCTTTGGGGTTTAGTGAGCTTTTCCCCTGCCATTTGAAATGGTGTTGTTTTGGTACTCTGATACTGGTAAATTAGTGTAACTGTTTTGTCTTAAATGTTGACTGTTGTGTTTTTGTTGAGGTTTTAATGTATAATGAAGATATTGCTGATTCGCACAAATTGCTGTTTGATGCCGAAGTAAGGCTTGTTATTTTGTCACTAAATTTCAAATTGCCGTGAGTAAACAATTGCACTTTTTCCAAGGATTGTGATTCTTCATGCATTTGTTTGTTAAATGTTTATTTTGATGTATCTGTGAATAATGTAGAGCTCATTTGATGCAGGGATCCCTGTATGTATGTCCTCCCTAACCAGATTAGATTCAGTAAACCCGTTATGTATACATTTCTCACTGAATAGATCCAGTAATACTCTTATACATAGTTCCCCGTCACTAGAGTAAAATTTAGAAATCTATAAAAACAGAAAAGTTAGCAACTTAGAAAAGAAAATCGAATAAAAATAGTCAGAACGTGCAAAACTTAAAAATCCCCTAAAAAACGTAAAGCTAAAAGAGTAACTATCCCCTAAAAAACTTTCCAAATTCCACCATGGAATCCCCTTTAGAGCAGATGCAGAGCAAGTTTCCCACTCAGGCTGAAAAGCTCAGCAAGTTCTGCCATGAGTTACACAGACACACACTAAGACACACCAAGACTCACTCATTCCCCTGGCCAAAAGAGGGAATCTTCCACACTTATATAATTAAACACTCAAGAACATATGTACAAACAGCATACACAGGTCAAAAAAAGGGCACGAATGGGAAGCGTTGCTAGAACTATGGGCCATCTTTGAGGCAGTACAGGCCAATAGCATTGTCCCACCATCGGCAGGCAAGGCCTCTGCACCTCCCCCACCATATTCAGGTATGGAGGTGCTCTGCCCAATGCCTGCTATACTTGTGTTAAGACACAATAATCCGCTAGTCAAGGGATCTCAAGGAGCCCCTGCAGAACATCAAGCTGTTGGGTCTAGGCATGGTGGACCAACAGGCTAACAGGCCCTGACACTCCCTGCACCACACCAGTTCAGCACTACAGCACCCTGAACCTCACCCCCCCCATTCATTGCGGTCAACAGACCAAACTCCAGCTGTACAGAGAACATCCAATCTCGCTGGTTCCAGGGCGCGAACCCGAGTAAAAGGGAGATTCATAGCAGTCTTGGACAGTGAGACTGCTAGCTAGAGTGAGGGAACAGGTCCTAGTACTCTAAGATCTGTCTGTAAGGAGGGAGCCACATAGTATGCTCAGGTAGCTGAGGAAACCACAAAGAGTGAGCATGAGAGGAGGTCCTGGCTTAGAAGGACCGTGCATAACTCTGAGCAGAGGAGGCAATCTAGGTGGGAGTCAGAGCAAAGGCATGCACTGACGAAGAAAAGAGAGAGAGAGAGAGAGCTTGCACCCTGGAAACCCAACAAGAGAGTAGAGTAGCACCCCCTCCACCTGAGGAAGGTGGGGATAGGTACAGAGCCCCAGTCATGGAAGAATCAGAGATAGAGTCAGAAGAGAATCTTTTCACTGGGGTCTGTGCCTTACCCACGCAACAGCGAAGGAGAGGGGCTGACCAGGAAATTAGGGGCCTAGGCAGCCTGGTACAAATCCAACTCAGACACAGGAGGACCAAGATGGCACCTCAGCGTGCACACAAAGATAGCAGCAGCGAACAAGTCTGCTACTCCCTCTGAACGCACAGGATGGGTAAACCAACCCCAAGGGACAAAGTAGCTCAGGAGGAGGGCAAAATCTTTACCTCGCCTTTTTGCCACCTACTAGCCCGCTGGACTGAGAGAAGTGATCAATATGATAGGGCCTGGCCGGAGGAGAGATCCTTTGAACCGAGGACATAGCAATTGCAGAAGACTGCATCTAGCACGGAAGGCAAGAATCCAAAAGGAACTTTCCTCACATGCAGGAATGTCTGAGGAGATGGAACTGCTATGTGGAGGGAAAACCAGTGGAGATATCCAAAATGAGGATATGCCGGTTACTACAGAAGGGCATGTCAGGCACCACCTATGAGCCAAGTGCTCAAATGAACAAGGAGAGGCTAAGAGTCAAGCTGTCGCCATTGTTGGATGGGTGCCGGGAAATGGATCTCAATGTTTGATAAGAACACCACAGGGATCACCCTAGTGATAGGCGATGTTAAAAGCCTGCCATACAGCATTATCAGTGAGCAGACCGACACGGTGTTCGCCCGCACTCGCATCCCAATGGTCACACTAACCAACTTGGGGCACGACAGGGCCACATTTAATTAATACAGGCACCAGTTATGGATGGCCCTGAGGGAAATGTTGCCTGACTGCCCTGATGTAGGTGGGTTGATGGCAGAAACCATGAAGCGTACGGAGACCTCCTAGAGAGGATGAAAGAAGGGTGGTGACAGGGGACAGGACAGATACGGGCCCTCAAATCGTCTTCTTTTACAACATCCTCAAGAAGGGGCTGCCCACTGAAATACAAAGCTAGACACTAAGCCCTGGTGGGCACATACTGCATTTCCACAAAAAGAAAACAGGACAAGAATAAGGAGAAACAGGAGCAGGCCCAGAGGAAAAATGCAAAGTTGATCCAACATAAGCAGAGGAAGACTGCCCTCAAGGAGGTCATATTGGCCCAAAGTGTGTAGATGGCATTAGTTATGAAGGAAACTCCACCTCAGGGCCTTGACGGTTCCAATATGGCTACAGTGATGGAAACCAGGGTGGTTGACAGCAGTCAAACCCCATACAATGCTGCTATTGCCATACAATGGGCCACATGGCCGACAGATGCCCACTAAAGGCACAACATGCACAGAAGTCAGTGAGCCAAGGCCAGGCCCAGCAGAACTACCATTCACAGATTCAAGTCCAGGGAAACCGAACTCCATCTTATATTCAGCTGCAAGGAAGTCAGTCCACTGCAGCTCCACCGCAGCAGGGGTCAGGTAGTTTGACCAGCGCATGGCATCAGCAGCTGTAAACTGGGAACCCAGCCCAACAAGGACCAGGGCCACAGCCGGAGCACTGTCTGGGGAAGCAATGGCCCCACGCAGACGCAGAGCCCAAATGTGCAGTAATCCTTGGTATCCCCAATACAAAACATACATTTCGCACCTTAAAATTCACGACAGTGAAACTCACAGTAAAACAAGGGAAAATCAGGGATTAAAAACCTTTACTTGCATTTGGGGAAAACTCAGAGTTGTTGTGTGACTGTCAACTGGGTGTTCTTACTAGAATGCCATCTAGGGTTGCTATGTGGCTGTTGATCGGCTATCCCCACTGATGTTCACCATTTAGAATTCCCGCCAGAACCCTGGTCCCACTCCGCTGCTGGTCCCCCAGGGCGGGGCTAGTCAGCCACACCCCAGAGGGAGGGCAATCTGATGAAGGGGGGCATGGTGGCTCGCCAACCACCACTTTAAAGGCAGGCACCCCAGGTCATTGAACCCACAATCAAATGGGACGGGTTCCGATTACCAAATCAAAAGGTCCGCATTCTCTGGCCCTTAGCAGGGACCCAAGCATCTTTTAGTCCCAATAACAATAGTGCCTCCAGCCAAATGGGGTCCCACATTTTTGTTCCAAAACCAAAACTTTCCTCCAGTGTCAGGAGCAGGTTTCCCATGCGCTGGGGGTATCGAAGACCACATAACCCTCACAGCACATGCGTGAGTTCCAGCCGAGCACCGCCCATAACCCAGGCAAACTCTGACGAGTTCCCTGCCATACAGCAACGTCTTTTGCCTTCTTATTACCCTCAGGGCTTCCCAACAGCAGCCGGGAACAGTAGGCCCAAAAAGATGTGGGGCGGGAGAGGGGGATGCCATGGAAGGGAGTCCAAAACAACCATCTCAGCTCTGAGGAGAGTAGAATGCACGAGTATGCTCTCCTCACAGCAGGTCTAGCAATAGGGTGACACGCAAGGCCTCACACCATTTGAAGAGAGCAACAACCCCAATTTTGAAGGCCACAAATCAGAGGCACATGGGGACCATGGAACAACTCTCCGAGCCCCTTCGGTTTACAGCATAAAAAGATCAGAGGTCTGGGAAAGTACCCAAGAGCCAATACAAAGAAGCCCAAAGCTAGCCCAAAGGAAGAATTGAGAAAAGGGTGTAGTTAGAACACCTGATGTCACTTGGAAGGGTCACACAGGCAAGTTGTGATCGCTGACTAATGGTCAGTACTACATGCCTCCTCTTTTACTTCTCCATCACACGTGTAGGCCCGAAACACTGCTTGCGCTAATGACACCCCCATGCATACAATAGTGCATCGAAGGGCTGGCAACGCTACCAGAGCACGAGGATCACCCGTAAAGGATACCATTCAAACATACTCTTGGTCAAGCACGGAAAAGGGGGTGATCCAATGATGTATACTAATAAAAGGTGTATAAAAATAACCTATTTTTACAGTGCCAGACATCCAGATTGGTGGCCACCCTCTGGTGCCTCACCAAATTCATGGAAAAAAACAGAAATTCTTGAGGATTCATTGGTGACATACAAAGATGCAAAGTTCTTTTCTTTTATAATGACCAAACATAGCTCTTGCCCAACAGGTCTGCAATCGAGCCACAAAGTGCACCACCTCTACAGTGGACTAGCATCCTCTCAGCCTTGCAAACAAAAGCAAATGCCCACTGGTTGCAAATAACCCAGTGGGAAATGCTCAAAATGATGAACAGTATTAAGCTCGGCCTCAAGGACTCAAGGAAGAACATTGAGCTATCTGCCTCATGGTGATGCAACATGGGATATGTGTTGGACTTGATGACCCCAAAGGAGAGTGGGGTGTGTGCCAAAATCGGTGCATCCTGCTGCACTTTCATACCTGGCAATGACAGGGACACTGAAACTCTGACACTTGCCATTTAAGCATTGCACCAACTACAGAAGGACATGCATGAAGAAGAAGGGGCCCCTGAGCAGGAGTGGTTCACAAACTGGTTCTCCTAGCTCTCCCGGTGGCTGACGGGTTTGTGCACATAATTTTTGCCCGTTTTTATCGTGTTACTGTTTTTGTGTGGCTTCCTACAATTGGGGGTTTCCTGTTGTAAAAACACAGTCCCCAAATTGCGTAGAGTACAAGAAGCAAAGGAGGTGGGACAACAAGGCACCAACAATGTGACTGTCATGACTTGTGGGTTTGATGGTGTAGTTGAAAATTCAACTAGAGGGGGGAATGTTGATATTGGATTGATCAATGATGATGCGCATGGCAACAAGAAATTTTTATACACGAATGATACATTTTCATACCCGAACTAAGATGCATCACCACTGTTAAATTCTCCCGTTATGAACTCTGCCAACCCCAGCACATAGTTCCATGGTCAGACAGGCTCTGAGACCCAGGCCTGAAGGTTAATGACTGGCAGGTGACAGGTGGGGTAACACTAAGCCAGCAGCCAAACGCGCAAACATGATCCCACTGATAGGCAGCAACACTACAATGGCCCCCGGAGACTGGCCCCAATAAAGCACACATGACCAGAGGGACGTCTGCATTTCCAAAACACCATAAAGTTAGAGGGAACATGTAGTTAGGTACACTTAGCCAATCAGGACACAGCACACGCAGTGACCACGCGTCCTTCAGGCTGGACATCCGGACAGGACGTACGGCCCACATTGTGTCCACTCCAGGTCAAGGCCTGTGAGAAAGTAGCCTCTTTCTATCATGGTTACCCCCACTTTTGGCCTGTTTGTGAGTGTGTGCCAGTGTGGTTTTTACTGTGTCACTGGGATCCTGCTAGCCAGGACCCCAGTGCTCATAGATAAAAACCTATATGTCAGTGTGTTTTGCCTGTCTCACTGGGATCCTGCTAGCCAGGACCCCAGTGCTCATAGTTTGTGACCTAATGTGTATGCCTGTGTAGTGCCTAACTGTGTCACTGAGGCTCTGCTAATCAGAACCTCAGTGCTTATGCTCTCTCTGCTTTTAAATTTGTCACTGTAGTCCAGTGACTTTATTTATCAATTTCAATTGGCATGCTGGACCCCCTTATAAGTCCCTACTATACGGTGCCTAGGTGCCCAGGGCATTGGGGTTCCAGGGGATCCATATGGGCTGCAGCATTTATTTTGCCACCCATAGGGAGCTCAGACAAACCCTTACACAGGACTGCCATTGCAGCCTGCGTGAAATAGTGCACACACTATTTCCCAGCCATTTTCACTGCACTTAAGTAACTTATAAGTCACTTATATGTATAACCTTCACTTGCTGAAGGTTAGGTGCAAAGTTACTAAGTGTGAGGGCACCCTTGCACTATCAAAGGTGCCCCCACATAGTTCAGGGCCATTTCCCCAGACTTTGTGAGTGCGGGAACACCATTACACCCGTGCACTACATATAGGTCAATACCTATATGTAGCTTCACAATGGTAACTTCGAAAATGGCCATGTAGCATGTCTAAGATCATGGAATTGTCCCCCCCCCATTCCAAATCTGGTATTGGGGAGCCAATTCCATGCATCCTGGGGGCTCCACCATGGACCCCCAATACTACCAAACCAGCTCTCTGAGGCTTGCACTGCAGCTACAGCTGCTGCCACCTCACAGACAGGGTTCTGCCCTCCTGGAGTCTGGGTAGCCCAGTCCCAGGAAGGCAGAACAAAGCATTTCCTCTGAGAGCAGGGTGTTACACCCTCTCCCTTTGGAAATAGGTGTTACAGGCTGGGGCGGGGTAGCCTCCCCCAGGCTCTGGAAATGCTTTGAAGGGCACAGATGGTGCCCTCCTTGCATGAACCAGTCTACAACGGTTCAGGGACTCTTTCTCCCCTGCTCTGGCAGGAAACTGAACAAAGGAAAGGGGAGTGACCTCTCCCCTGTCCATCACCACCCAAGGGGTGGTGCCCAGAGCTCCTCCAGTATGTCCCAGACTTCAGCCATCTTGCTTTGCAAGGTGTGAGTGCACTCTGGAGGGCTCTGAGTGGCCAGTGCCAGCAGGTGACATCAGAGACTCCTCCTGATAGGTCCATACCTGATAAGGTAGCCAATCCTCCTCTCAGGGCTATTTAGGATCTCTCCTGTGGGTTATCTTCAGATTCTGCTAGCAAGTTTCCTTGAGGAATCCTCTGCAACAACTTCAACATCCTCTGATCTCGGTTCCACCGCAGCCTGCTCCAAGAAATGCTGTAACTGCAACAAAGTGTCTACAAAAGACACTTTTCTTCAGCAACCTCAGCTCCAAGTAAGCAACTGCAACAGTTTCCATGGTGTGCATGCTCTGGGGACTCCCTGTCTTCATCCTGCACCAGAAGGACCAAAGAAATCTCCCTTGGAGAGACGAGTCACTCCCCTGCTCCAAGCAGGCACCTTCCAAGGCAATGACGAGTACCCTGGGACTCCTCTCATGGCCACGAGTGTGCTCCTAAGGACACAGAGGGTGAACATCATTGACATAGACTGTCCTGCAGTCCTGCTGATGCAATTTGGAGGAGATAAGACCTTGCCTTTCCTGAGAACAACAGTACCTGTGTATTGTGTCTTCTTCGCCTCCTGAGGTCTCTGTGCACTCTTTGCAAAATTCCTTTGTGCACAGCCTTGCCCAGGTCCCCAGCACTGCACCCTGCGACGATCAACTCACTGAGTTGTTCACCGACATCATGGGACCTTCTTTTGTTGTGCTGCATCAAATGCATTTTGGACCTCCTTTAAACCCGGATCCTGCACCTTCTGGGGGTGCTGGCTGGCATCCTGAGGGCTTTCTAAAGTGCTGACAGCCCCCTCTTATTTCTCACACAGAGTTGAGGCCCCCAGGTTCCTCCTGGGTCCATCTAGCGCCATTTTGATGAAAAGCACACTTTTGTGGTAGCCAAGGCTTGTTGGCACCTTCCAACACGAAATCTCATCTTCCTAGGGTACATTTCTGCAGTCTACTACTAACCGGGGACTCTTCTTTTGCACCCTCTTCTGGGTTGGCAAGGGCTCCTGTCCTTCCTGGAACTTCTTTCGACTTCTGGACTTGGTCCCCTTCCTTTTCAGGTCTTCAGGTCCAATAATCCAGCAGTTGTTCTTTGCAGACTCCCAAAAACGAGGTGTAGTGTGCCCTAAGGAAACTTGCAGTACTTCACTCCTGCTTTTCTGGGCTCTGCCATGGGGTAATTTACTTACCTTTACTGTATTCTTACTCTCCCAGTGATTCTGCACACACTACACTTGTCTAGGGGGGAATTTGTGATTCACATTCCACTTTTTTAGTATATGGTTTGTTTTGCCCCTAGACCTATTTAGTCCCATTTCATTCTATAGGATTTCCTATTGTTTGCATTGTTCTATGACTATTTACTTGTCTACCCACTACAAACCAGGCCAGCCTCTTACAAGGCCCACCTGCATTCCCTGTCTGGAATTGTATCTATTACTTTGTGACAACTGTTTGCATATTTATGGTTTTATTACACCCAGAGAAATGTATATAACTCTCTTCAATCTGATGTACAGAGTGAGGCAGTCCTCAGACCCCAGTTCTGTAACTGCTCTACCGGCCATACTGTTTAATTAAACAAACTGTTTCCTGTTTTACCAAACACCTTTTGTCTTTTGTTTTTAAGGTAAATTATCATTTGAGCAATAAATGCCATGATTACACAAATACTTGAGTTGCTTTCTGAGCTCCTCCGTCATAGTTAACAGCACATGCCATACCTTGTGCACCACAGGAAAAGTCCCTGATTTCAACACAATCTAATGGAAAAAACCTTTGAGCTTCCCAGTTTCTCTTGAAAAGATTCCAGGAATGCCTTCACCCATGGACACTCATTCACTGCTGCCTTCAACAACACCAGCTCAGAACTGTTGGAGGTCGAGGATTATCGTCAATGTTCTTTGCTCTAGCAACCCTTGTATTGGATCCTATTTAGTTTTATTGGGAATCAGGAGTTCGCTCCGCCTTCCATCTTGCAGACCTGTGCCCCGTCACCTAGTGACTTTTAACCTACTTAGCCTGCTCTATTTTAACGCATTTATTTAATTGTTTCTTCAAAATGGCTGCTATGTTTTTAGTTAGGAAGATGTTTTGATTTCACGTTATCAGTGCAACTCTGTGAAGGCGTCACTATCAGCGTCAAAGACAAGTGATATACATAGGTATTCATATCATGTCCCTTTCTCACTTACGCGTGACAGAAATTTAATGTACTCTTTGAGGGAATTGTTTATATAATTGCTGCCCCAAGCATGTCTTCTTATCTATTGTTTAGGAACATACCTGCATCAGGGGTCCTGAAAGATATGTATAAATGCATCTCATGCAGACAAGGTTATCAGAGGGATTCCTACCAGATGCCATCAACGCTATCTATGCTACATATCGTCTTGATGCAGACCCAGCCTTTGTGTCCCCACGGAGTCTGATCTAGAGACCTCATTCCAAGGTAATGAGGGTTGGGGGCTCTTCTCATGGACACGGTACTGGCAGAATAGGTTTATCACACCTAGCTCTCTTTAGGTTAGAGATTAGGTTCTCCATTTTAGGGTTTTAGGGATATTTTACATCTCATGTTATTGCAAGATTGTGGGTGTCTTTATATTCACGACTCTCATCTTTACAATTCTGTTTCTTGCATTGTTCATTATCCTAATCATTGCAGCTCATGCATTTTACAGTAGATTGCAGTCTTGTTTATAAAACCTATTGAAAACTTCACTGCATCTTCTTTATTGCCTGTGTGTGACTGAGACCTATTGCTCGTTAGAAAAGGATAATCTCCGTTTAACCACAACTTTCCTGAGATGTCATACTCCTGAGTCCATGCATAAAGGCTGCCAGAAATCACCTTTTACTGTTTGGGTTTTTTGGTGAGGTACTGCTCGTGAGCCAGGAGGGTTGGACTGACAGTTGCAACTTGATGTAGGATTGGCCTAGTCGCCTACAAACAAAAGTGCTTTCATCCCTAAACCAGCAGTCTTGCCTGGAGCAAGAGTCCACCTATGACACCCTAATTGTCGAAATGGGGCCACTCACCTGAAAAGCAGGATATCTGCAGGGGCGATGGTATGCCCCGACCTCCTGGAACACCTCTCGGCGCTTCCTGGTGGACATAGAAACCCCGACAGGAGTCCCAAAAAGAAAAGGGGAGTGGAAGAGAAAGAGACAAAACACTGCTACATCTTGCCGGCTCAGCCAGGCACCCTGTGTCTTTGGGGGGGTCAGGTCGTTGTTGACAGAGTGATAGCAGAGTTAGTGCACTCCACTTCCTTGAAACTGAATTGAATTGAAACTGAATCTCTCTTTCTGATATGGGCACGGGAGTGGTAGGAGAAGACCGGGATGCTCCAGCACTTTTCTTGGATAATAATAACTGTTGGCACAATTACTAACACTGCATTACCAAAAACCCAAACTGAGTACCATAACAATAAATACTGCAACACTAGGGCTGGCTTCACAAGGATTCACTGTTGCACACTACAATTAGAACTGTGGTTGCACTTATCATGCACAAGAAAGACAAATAAGGGCATTAATTATATCACATATAACTTTCCTGCATGCATAGGGTTAAACTAAAAGGAACAAAAACAATCCAAAAAATACAAATGTCCACTCTGGGTTTAAACATTTAGGGTGGCACAGTTTGGTTTGGTTTCACTGTGTGTGTGAAAAACCCTTTAAAAGCAAATTCCTCAAACCTGAAACACAAGCATGAATGACACAATTTAAATCCAAGAGTTATGCTATTAGAGAAAGAAAAGTCACATAAATGCTTTTTTTGAATTGCACTGTCACTTTTTGTAGTACTTGAGCTCAAGCAGATTTCCTGAAGCACATTTAGGCAAGTAACTACAATAATAATGTAGAATGTTCAGAAATGCATTTGTCTCTTCAAGATAAGCACTCTGCCAAAATACGAGGTCTGAAATACACCAGCTGTTCTAGGAAAGTGCAGTGCTCAAAGAACAAACTTCCTGTAGAATACTAGTCATTTAGCTGCAGTCTTTTTCGGAGTGCTGGAGGAATGCCTGGTGTCAGCTGGTACAGGAACAAAGAAAATAATTGCCTCAAAAGTTCTGAATACGAGGATGACAGCAAGGGCTGGACTGCCAAATCAGATGCTGAGATCAGGAAGCAAAACAAAGTCAAGCAGGGAGGCATGCTTCCCTCTGCTAATTATAGCCAATCAGGAAAGCAGTTGAGTTTCCACATGTGGATGAGTCACCACTCCCAATTAGAAGCACGTGTCTACACCACACCCAATTAGATGCACATGTCTACACCTGCTCACATTAGCAAATAAGCATTGGTAAAACAAGCATTGATAAAAACCAATTGTATAACACAGCACATTATGTTTACTTAGAAACATGAAGGTTTAACCAAGAACAGAGATATGATATAACCCAAATCCTTAGGGATGCTGACAGATAACGCAGGAGGCACCTTGGGGATCCCTGACAGTCCTCCTCACCAAGGACCCTCTCAAAGGGCGGGGCTTGGAAGGGTGCAATAGATGGAATTTTTTAGTAAGATGTGGAGCATGAACTGTGGACGCGGGTTCCCAGGAATTGTTCTCAGGCCCATAGCCTTTCCAAGCCAATAAATAGTGTAGAACACACGCACGCACCTGGAGTCAAGAATTTTGGCCACTTCAAATTCCCATTGCCCGTGTACTTTTACCAGGGGAGGTGGTGGGGCATCACAGGGATCAGGGGAATAGGAATGGAGTAACAACACAGGGTGTACCTTGAAATCATCTGGCAATGTCAGTTCTACTACCACAGGATGGATGATTTTGGCAATTGGAAAGGGACCCAGAAATCTGGGGTTTAATTTTCTGGATCCTGCAAGATGAAGATTTTTTGATGACAGCCACACCTGATCTCCTATCTGATAAGAGGGAGCAGGTCTCCTTCTTTAGTCTGCTTGTTTTTTTACTTGAGCTTGGTAGAGTTTTAAATGGTGTTGTTCTTGTTTTCGAATCTCCTGTAACTCTTTATAGTATTTCTGTACTGATGGGACTCTTGTGGATGTTTGGGACCCAGTTATAGGTAACATTCTTGGGTGCAGACCAAACAAACAGTAAAATGGGGATACTCCTGTAGCGATGTGGACACTGTTGTTATATACAAATTCAACAAGAGGTAAAGCCTCATCACACTCAGCAGACCATGTGTCAATGTAACATCTCAGGATTTTCTCCAGCGATTGGTTGGCACATTCCGTCTGCCCATCCATTTGTGGATGATATGCAGAGGACAAGCGGACGTCCATACCGACAGAGGAACAGAAGCTACGCCAAAACCGTGCTATAAATTGGGGACCACGGTCGGAAACAATTGTGGTGGGCAACCCATGAAGCCGTACAATGTGCTGGACAAACAAATCAGAGAGCATGGAAGCTGTAGGGAGGCATTTTTATGGAACAAAATGAGCCATTTTAGTCAGGTAATCTACAACCACCCATATGACAGTGTGTCCATTCGAAGCTGGGAGTTTAGAAATAAAATCCATACTTATGGTATGCCATGGGGCCACCGGAATTGGCATGGGAAGTAACAATCCTGTGGCTGGAGTATGTGGGGTTTTAGCCCGAACACAGGTGGAAAAAGTCTGGACATAGCTTCTGACATACTGCACAAGTGTAGGCCACCAAAACCATCTTTGACAGAGATCTAACATCTTTTTCTCACCTGGGTGACCTTCGAGGACAGAATCATGTCCCCAATGTAACACTGTATCCCGTAATTCTTTGGTAGGGACGTACAACTGATCAGCATGGTATAGTAAACCCTCTTTTTCATACACATCAGTTGAACAGGGAACCTTGTGTTGGGCTACCTGTATTTTCTCAAGGAACTCTTGGGAAGTACATACAGCCACGATTTTTTCTGGGGATATAATGCTTCTGACCTGTTCCAACGCAACATCAGGGGAAAAACCCATCGTAGGCAACGTGTCTTCCTTTTGTTATGTAATACCAGGCCTATAGGTTATTACAAACTCAAACTCATTAAAGAATAGAAGCCAGCGTAATTAAGGGCCTTGGACACTTGAATAAACTGTAACTTACGGTGATCTGTGTAAATAGTTGCGGTGTGTCTAGCTCCTAGTAGGTGGTGACGCCATTCCTGGAAGGCAAGCTTGATGACCAGAAGTTCCCGTTCCGCCACCGTGTAATTTTGCTATGCTGGTAGCAATTTCTTTGACACGTAAGCTACTGGATGGAAATGCCCAGACTCAGGATCTCATTGGGAAAAGACACCACCCACTGCCATTTGGGAAGCGTCTGCTTCCACGAAAAATGGCTGAGATGGGTTGGGATAATGGAGAATGGGTGCTTCAGTGAATGTGTTTTTAAGATGTTGGAAGGCTTTCTCAGCTTCTGCATCCCAGAGGAACTTAATCCCCTTTTGTAGGAGACAAGTTATGGGCGATACCATGGTAGAAAAGTGGGGTATAAATCTCCGATACAAATTTGCGAAGCCCAAAAACTGTTGCACTTCCTTGATGGATCTTGGGGCTACCCAATCAAGGATGGCCTGTACCTTGGACCTACCCATGGAAATTCCATCGGGAGTGATCACATATCCCAGGAATTCTACAATTGTAGCGTGAAAAACTCATTTTTCCAGCTTGGCGAAGAGATGATGCTCACAAAGCCGTTGTAAAACCGCTCTTACATTCCCTATATGTTCCTCAGTGGAAGATGAACAGATCGAAATGTCGTCTATGTATACCACTACACAGATATCCAGAAACTCCTGCAGCACTTCATTGATGAAAAATTGAAACGCTGCAGGAGCGTTACACAACCCGAAGGGCATCACTGTGTACTCGAAGAGTCCGAATTTAGTTTGGAGCGCCGTCTTCCACTCATCCCCCTTCATCACTTGGATCAAGTGGTAGGCGCCCCGGAGATCGAGTTTAGTATAAATGGTTGACTGACGCACCTGATCTAAAAGTACCGGGATCAACGGAAGTGAATACCGATTTTTTTATGGTCACTTTGTTCACTGCGCGATAATCTATACAAGCACGCAGCTCGCGATTATTCTTGGGCACTAAGAACAAAGACGACGATACTGGTGACGTTGAATGACGAATGAAACCCTTAGCTAACAGATCTTCCAGGTAGTCTTGCAGGTATCGATTCTCAGGCTCAGAAAGAGCATACACCCTACTACATGGTAGCGTTGCCCCTGGAATCAAGTCTATACGACAATCGTATGACCTATGTGGCAGCAGCTGGGTGGCCTTCTGTTCACCAAAGACATCATGGAAGTCTTTATACAGTGCAGGAATGGCCAGTGTGTCATCCGGCTTGATAGCCGTACTATGTGTGGACCCACAATGCAAGGGTGTAACTAGTAATCGTTTGTCTTGGTAACAGGAGTGCCAGCAATGTTTAGAGTCTAATGTCACTGTCCTTGCTGCCCAGTCAATTTTGGGATTGTGTAACTGAAGCCAGGGTATCCCCAACATGGCTTCAAATACTGGGGTATCTATGAGGTCAAACTGAATTTGTTCTGTATGGTTGTTTGCACAAAGCATGGACAAGGGTGTTGTTTGATAAACGATAAGCCCGGAGGACAATTCTGAGCCATTTACGGCTCTGACTGGTTCAGGGACAGCTTTCCTGACAGTCATAATATTTAGGGTTTTAGCCAAACCCAAGTCTTAAAAATTTCGTGTTGCCCCAGAGTCAAGCAATATGGGAATTACCTTACAAATCTGAGGAGACAACACTAACGTCAGGAATGCCTGGTGTCAGCTGGTACAGGAACAAAGAAAATAATTGCCTCAAAAGTCCTGAATACGAGGATGACAGCAGGGGCTGGACTGCCAAATCAGATGCTGAGATCAGGAAGCAAAACAAAGTCAAGCAGGGAGGCATGCATCCCTCTGCTATTTATAGTCAATCAGGAAAGCAGTTGAGTTTCCACATGTGGTTGAGTCACCACACCCACTTAGAAGCACAAGTCTACACGACACCCAATTAGAAGCACATGTCTACATCTGCTCACATTAGCAAACAAGCATTGGTAGAACAAGCATTGATAAAACCAATTGTGTAACACAGCACATTATGTTTATTTAGAAACATGAAAGTTTAACCAAGAACAGAGATATGATTTAACCCTAATCCTTGGGGATGCTGACAGATAACGCAGGAGGCACCTTGGGGATTCCTGACACTAATAGGCATGACCTATGCTTAGCTACATACACAGTAGCCTGCATTTTGCTCCCTTTGAAGTCCAGCATTGCATCAAATTCCCCCACTACCTCCACAGCTCTCCCTCCAAATGCCACTGGTCTCACACAAGATTTCCTCAAAGTAATGTCTCCAAATATTTCCCATTCCTTCATACCAATCAAAGTCAAAAATGATCCTGAGTCAGCCATCATGTTGGCAGGGACTTCCACCACCTTCCCCCCAACAAAATGGCTTTTTTCCACTCTTGAATGCAACTTGCATGACATCACTTACTAGATTTGCTTCAACCTCAACATCTTGTATACAAAATACAACATTTTCCTCATCAGATTCAGAACTGTTTCCCTTACTATTAGTGCTTTCAATCATATTATTAATTTGTTTGGAAACATTTTAGTCATTGCTCAATTTGCATACCTTGGCAAAATGTCCATTCTTTTTGCACTTTACGCACTTTTTATCAATAGCAGGACAATTAGGAGAATTTCCCAAATTATTCCAATTTCCACACCTATAACACTTTATGGCCCTTTTTTGTTACTAAATTATTTTCCTTTTGTTTCACAGAGTCTCCTCCCTGAAGAGCAAGCACATGAGAACTCAATGCATTTGTTCCATGGTGGTTGCCTCCATACTACAGGCATTTTGCCTCCGTATTATGATCGATTTGGACACACAAGCAAAATTATTGGAAAATATATTCTGGATTTACAGCAGTGAATTTAAAATAGTTGTTCTGCACCACAGTGGTAGAGGTGTCATGTATGTCCAATGACTGCTGTTCCAATACATAAATTACAGGAAATATTTCCAGAGGCGAGATCTCAGAAAGAATATCATGGGTCTCATAAACGTTATATGCAGTGTCTTAGCAGACCCAAAAAGTATGACATATAGATTTATTTCCCTCACTGAGTCAAGCGCTTTCAAGCAAATTACTAGTCAGTCAATACTAGAAAGAAAAAAAAGTTATGTAAGTGGTATATGTCTTATGCAGTTATGAGATATTTCATGTATAAAGCTTGTTTCTTTGGTCAAGTTCCGTTAAGCTCTGTCAATAACAGGATCACCGTTTAATCATAAAGGAAAACGTGTCATCAATATTATTATCAGATCCTGCTATTGAGATGTCAGGAGTTTACTAGTTCTGAAAATACATCTAAATTAGGTATGGCCCACATATTTTAATAATGAAGTTCAGAGGATGCCATGCTTAAGCCTATAGTACATTGTTAACATAACCAAACAAGGGTGATAACTTCTGAATATAATCAGCCTAATAATAATGAAGTTTATGGGATTAATTATTATTACCTGGTGAAGAGATTTATATTGACCTATATTATGTTCTATGGCCATCATACAGCGGTAGGCTGTAATGCAACATATTCTAAAAAATTGTGGATGTCCCATCCACCCATCTGTGTGTTCCAAAACCTCATTTAGAGTGTGGGGCACAGCAGAGTTCGCAGTGGCAGATCTGCATTGACGGTCACTGTGGCCACCATCTAGGCAATTCTGCTGTCAAGTGGAATGGCGTTGAAGTGGCTGTCCTATAAAGGACAACCCCTTCTGTGTCATTCCCCCTGGTGGACCTGATATCTGGGATTACCGTTTAAACCATGCTGGTCCAAACAGAAACAACTTGTACATACCTGGCAAATCCTTGAAGATATATATATATACACACATATATATATATGTGTATATATATATATATATATATATATATATATATATATGTGTGTGTATATAACAAAACATGGTTCCAAAGGTAATATTTGTACAAAAAGTAAAAAAAACAGATATTTATCAGGTGCCATTATCACTATTGATCATCCCTTCGACATTCAACTATTCAGAGCATGCCACTGCCTCCACTGCCTCTACTTTGCTTGAATAAATACACTTTTAGCCCTAGTGACAGTTTTGGAGGTCCACAACCCACAAATTGTTTAGTTAGATTTTGCTTTTAGAAACCGGCCTTGCTTCAATAAGCATTACCATTTGTTATTGATATACCTCTTCGTCACAACATCAGAGTACCTTAATTTGATTCTTATATTCCTACCTTTTTTAAATAAATTGGATCGAACTTTTTCCTTACTCAGTTGTTATTTTAGTCAGCTCTCACACATGCATCACATGTATTTGTCAAAGGGAAGCCTTACTGACTGAGACAGCTTAAAGAAATCAGATTGTTTGAACTTCGAGGAGCTCCATAACGGATCAGATGAAGACTGGCGTCTTTCCTCCAAAGCTTTGCAACTGAGGTCCATATTTATGGGCTTTGTGGTGCAGGGCAGTGCAGCAAGTCACCTTGCTGTGCTGTCCGGTGTCACAGGGAAAGGGCAGAAATGCGCCTTAGTTATCCAGTACTGTGCATTCCTTCCTTTCCCTCTGACCTGGAGCACTGTGGGCTGCCTAGCGCCAACGCAGGCATACTTGCACAATGATGCAAGGGTGGCTGCTTTGCATGCAGGATTGTTATTGTGCATGAAGAGACACCTTCCTGCACGTAAACAATCCTGAGAGGCTTTTTCCCGTTCTATATGTGCTGCAGAATGCAGCACATATAGAAAGGGGAGAAAACGAGGAGAAATAAACATATTTCTCCTTGTTACCCCTCTCCTATGGAGTGGTATCTTTTTTACACAATTCCAGGTGTACAAGTTCTTGTAAATCTGGGAATGCCTCAAATTCTATGGATGTTGCATGGGAATACCCACGCAACACTCATAGGAATGCCTCACGGTTGCTGAGCAATGGAACGCAGTGATTTGCGCTGTGTTACATTACTGAAGATTTATGAAGCCACGCAGGACCACGTAAGTTGGACTTGCGTGGCTTCATAAATCTCACTTAAGGTTTGCATCGCTCTTGCACCATGTTGCATGGTGCAAGAGTGAAGGAAACCAGGACATAAATATAGCCCAGAGTGTCATACAGTTATATATGACCTAGGTTTTTCAATCATCTCTTTCTCTTTTGTAGCAGTTTTTTTCTATTTACTTTGTATCTAGGTTCTCCTGCTAATTAAGCATTTACTGTAATTCAGCTATGAGGTTGGCAAAGTAACCTTTCACTTAATTGTGTTCTAGCTACACAGCTAACTTTTTCAAGGTGTTAAATATCTAACAATCTTCTTTTAATGTATTAGGATCTGCTTTAGCCAAAGTTTGTGACCCACTGAATCTCTGCAGATGACTTAAAAACGCTATTAGCATGCACATTTCAATAAATGCTGCAACTAAATCCTCCTGAGAATTCTTGTTTGTCGAAGCAATGTAGCAGCAAAATGTTTTTCCCTACCATAGCCTGGTTACCTTTCCAAGCAATAGCCTAATAAGCACACTCAAAACAATTACCTCACTGATGCACCTTTGAAAAAACAATTAATCTCAGTGTAAGTTAATGCCCAAATCAACCACTGAATCTGGGGGCATGAACATTGGAGAGGTGATTGCTTACTTATGTTAACAGTTTCAACACAATATCCAAATCAACAACCAAATGAATGTGAGACAAAATGATTTTCACCTGGTCATTACTTTACAAGTAAACATAAATGTATGTGGCTAATTGGAATTAAGCAACACAGCGTTTTTACAGTTTCAGAAGAGGTTTTTAATTGCACAAACCATAAATGTACCAGTTCTAGAGCCATCCACTCCTAAAGTCTCACATGAGATTCAGTTGTAATGTCCTTCACTAGTATTCCTCCTACCTTTCTAAACAACACCTGTTTGTTCACCTGGGCACCTCCAAGTCCCAAAAGATCCCTGTCACTTACTGCCTCCCCAAGGGTTTCATACTGTCTGCTGTCATCTACAACCTCTATATGGAACCTCTTGTAGCTCTACCCACAAATAACAGCATCAAGGTTCACCAATTTGCCGACAATACACAACCCTACCTAAAACTCTCCTAAGTTTAAGCAATCCAGTGCTTCCAACACTGCCTGCACTTGGATGTCCAACACCTACCTGAAGCTTAACCCAACCAAAACAGAATTCCTGTTATTTTGCAAAAACTTCAAGCAAGAAATAGTACAAAAACTGGCTCAATTACATGAACCTTGATAGATTTGAATCCCGACTGTCACTGAATACCAAGTCACTTGGATTTACCTTGGTCACAAACCTCACTCTTAAGGTACACATGGCCAAAAAATAAAGAGCTCTCTCTTTTAAAGAAAGTGAAAACCTTTCTTCCTGAAAGAGACTTCATAACTGCTGTTTAAACCCTCATATTATTGTCTCTGAATGATGGAAATGCCCTGTTCTGTGGGCTCTCAGACTCCACACTGGCTCCCCTTAAGGCAGAGGTCTTCAAACTGGAGGTGCTCCCCCAGCTCCCTTCGCCCCCTCCCCAGGATGCCTTACGTGATCCTGTGAGGGGACACCAGGCACTGGCCAAGTGGAACATCACACTCACAACAGTGCTTTGGTTTAAGTGGAATCAAATGAGCAGCAGTAAGCCACTCTGTAATAGGTCATCACTAACATCTTTTGTCAATCATGTCCTGGCTGGGTGTAGGCATCGAAGGTGGAGGGACTCCAACTAATCCTCAACACTCCACCCACCCGATTTCTAATAAAGAATCACATTGTGTATACTTTTACACTTTAGTAAGACCTCAGTGACTAGAATAGTATTTTGGCAATCATGTGTTTGCATTTTAGAGGGATAACTGAACTTAACTGCAATAAGTAGATTGATTGGACATTTGGAAACACTGCCAGTTTTATAGACTACTTGTGAAAAAACAAATCATTCTGGGGCACTGCTATGATTATTTTTTTCTCAATTTTTCTATTGCAGTTTAAGTGGTACAAGACATGTCATCACACTGGCAAAAAGTCTATAAGCCAATAACAGTTACAGGCTACTGACAATTTCAGATTTTTCAAATAACTGGCCTACACTTTAGAGTTCCATATAGCAATTAGGGCTATCATTCAGTGACGTGCAATAGCTAAACAAGGTAACACACTTTTCGGTAAAATATGCTAACAAGGAAACATATAATAATCAACACACAATATAAATGAGTAATTGGACCAATTTAGCATGGAGGAGTCAGTGATTTCAGAACTTATCCAAAAGAGGAAGCCATCTCTGGTGGGGGTTACTTCATTTGTAAACCAAGTGAATGTGTGGTCCTATTATCCTTCTCTGCGATAGGAGTTCCCTCTCAAGTGCCTGCCTTTCTTTGTTTTTTTGTTGGTGTAATGTGGACACTAGCAAAATGGATTTGCCCTGTATGACCGCTTTAAATGCTTCCCAGGTCATAGACTAGGAAGTGTCCTTAGGATTATTAATCTGGAAGTAGTCCCTTATTATTTCCGTAGTTCGTCTCAGAGCTGACGATCACGCGTAAGCATGTTAGGAAAATGCCACCTACAAAACTTGGGCTGGAGAGCTGGCCAGTCAAATATGACCTCCAGTGGGGCATGGTTGGAAGGGGACAAATGATCGCTAACATGGTGGTGTGATGTAAATGTTGACTGAGGAAAACATGATTGATCCTAGAATACTTCCTATTGGTGTGGGAGAAGAAGGTATAATCTTTTGAGGTAGGGTCAATAATTCTTTATGCATCAAAAAGACCCATTGGTGAAGAGTCGATTTTACTTTTTTTTTTAAAGATACCTGTTGGCACTCTATGGGAGTGAGTGGTGTCCAAAGTAGGATTCCAGATCATGTTAAAATCTCCCAGCAAGAGTATATCACCCTCGGCAAAGCCCCCTAGTGTGGACAGGAAAAAAATTAGAAATTGAGATTGGCCGTAGTTAGGGGCATGCATTGTGGCTATTGTACAGACCCTACCTCTGAATAGATCTTTAACCATTGAAATCCTTCCTTCTCTGTCAGTCCTACTGCCTGTGATTTGAAATTGGACTGAAGAATGGAAAAGTAAGACCACACCATTGTGTTTGGTAGTAGCAGAGGACCTTTATATAAACGGATAGAGCCTGTAGCGTGGTCTCTGATCTTCACACCTTTTGAGATGAGGTTCCTGAAGGGCTATAATGTCAAAGTGATGGTCCCTAAAGTATTTCCAGAGTGAAGTATGCTTAATAGGAGAGTTCAGCCCCTTCACATTCCACTTAAAAATATTAAGTTCCATGCAAGGGGGTTGTGACAGAGCTCTACAAGACTGCCTCCACCGCTTGACCGTGAGGAGTGACTGAAGAGTCAGCAGCTCACTCCCTGCCCCCTTCCTTCCCACCCTCAATCCCCTCATCCAGAAATATCACAGCATCATCCATGCATACATCAACAAAAAAAACAGTAAATCAAAACTGTATCTACTGTTGAATAAGAAAGTATATATACTGTAGAACAAGAGTTCTACAACTACTTTCCAGAACATCTACCTATCACCAGATCGGGTAGTGGACACATACCTGCTTGGATACCCCGCAAAGGTCTTTCAACAATCTCATGTCTGATGCGTATTGCGGCGCATCTGAGTGGGAATAGCTATAATGTTATAGTGTGGTGATTTTAAACAACAATAGCAAGACCCCTGGATCACATATCACACAGTGAGGGACTCCCATGACCCATCATCTAAACTGAGGCATAAATCAGTGGGAAAAGCACAATGCCATCATCAACGGCGTCCCAAAGATCCCGCCATCAGGAGCAAAGTAAGCAATAGAGGTTCTGTCTTCTCTTCATTTCTTGGGGGTTTCCATAATTTTTTCTGCTGCTCCCAGGTGGTGTGATGATCCTTGGATGTCCTTGGCAGTGCCTCACCATGCTCCGTAGCGTCCTGTGATTCTCCTCCAGCGATTTCCAGCAACAAAGCTGCTCCATCAAATTCTACAAAGTGATGTTGTTTGCTGTTGGGCTAAAGGACAAAAGCGAAGGGATAAGTCCACCTGTATTTAATGTGTTTGGACCTCAAGGCGTCATTGATCAGGCGGAACTGTAGTCTGTAGGCTAGGGTAGCGGGCACAACATCTTGGTAGAAGGAACAGGCTGCTCTTTGAAAAGGTATAGTATCTTGCTTTCTGGCCATCTAGAGGATCAGTTCCTTCACTTTAAACACGCTTACGTCGGCTAAAATGTCTCTGGGTCATTTTCCATCTCCAGGAGACTGAAGATCAACTCTGTTCACTTGCTCTAGTCGTACCTCCGGTTGTTCATCAGCAAGGATGATGCAGAAAAGACCAACTGTGAAGGCCTCAAGAGCCGGACCCTCACTGCCCCCTCCAGTCCTCGCAGCCGTATTTTATTTTCTCTACGGGAGCGGTTCTCTAAATCTTCAAATTTGAGGAGAGCAGAATGTAATTGAGAGTCCTTCATCCATGGGGTTTATCCGGCCTTCTACCTCCTGGATTTTCTTCTCTAGGTCCCAGGTGCGAGTACCAACAGAGTCCAAATCGGATTGGAGGGAGACCATGCAGGAATTTGACCTCAATTTTGAAAGACTCAAAAGATGCTTAAATGTCCCCCTTGAGTTCTTCCTTCAGCTCGCTTTTGAACTCCCTTAAGGAGGAGAGGAGGTGAAATTCCGTCAGCACCATGGGCTGTTTCAGGGACAGGCAGCACTCTCGGGTCTAGTCTCCACGGGCGTGAAGTAGCTTGAAACTCTGTTAGGCTGAGCCTTTATACGTGACATAGAGGCAAGCAATACTCAATAGTAGTGGGTAGAGAAAGGCCACCTCAGGCTTACAAATCAGGTAAACTCAATATGGTGTAAGAGTGTCACACATAAACATGAATCTCCAAGCCATGCCCTCCAAAGCAGTACAAGACGAAGCGACCACATTGCGGCATCAAAGGGACAAAGGTGCAGCTAATAATATCACATTGCCCAAAGTGCTTTTGGGGACCCATAGTCGAACACTCAGCATGTTGCGTGGAATCATCTCCCTCCTGGGGACCAAACCTCGATCATCAGCGCTTCCATCCACATGTCTGAGCTCCCCCCCACGGTACTTACAGGTGGTCTCAGCTATGCATCCTCAGGCAGAGTGCATTATATTACAGGTGAGGGCATACCTGCATGAGCAGATATGAGCAGATATGCCCCTGCTATGTCTTTGTCGATTCTCAGACACAGTATGTGAACAGGGAAGCCATTTTAAGTACATGTGCTGGAAACTGGTCATTATGAGTTCCCCAGCTACATGATGGCTTCACTGAATATAGGGATGTTTGGTATCAAACATCTCGTATTAATAAACCGTCACTGAATCCAGTGATGGATTTATTAATACATGCACTTAAACTGAAAACCTACTAACTCCTAGCATGGACACTAACTGATCAAAACCAGTGCAGCCATCTTAGACAGAGTTCTGGCCCTCTAAGGTGAGAGTCAGTGCACTCGAGGCCCAGAGACAAAAGGCTGCACTGGGCAGAGGTGAGCTTCAAAGGCCTTGCCGTATTTGTAATGTGGAGTGGAGATGACCACCCCCCCCCGTCCATCCCCCTTTTGGTGGCAATACAGGCAGGACAATTAGCTAAATTAGAAAGAGTACCCACTTCGTGCCAGCCCCACCCCTAAGGTGAATGAACTGAAGTGGACACTACTTTTTAATTTCCTCCATCTTGTTTGGAAGGACTTGGGTCACCAGGGTAAGGGTTATGCCCACTTCCCTGCAGATGTTGTGATAAGAACGGTGTAGTCAACCTGAAGGTGGTCAGCCCATTGGCTACCGCCTGGCACTCCCCTGAACCAGAGTATTTAGGTGGCACCCCTGAACCAGAGAAACTCAGATTCCTGATGACCTAAGAAGAACCAGATGCTACAGAGTCACATCACCAGAAAAGACTGCAGACACAAACTGACTTGACAAACTGACTTGGCCACAGCCCTACCAGCCTGTCTTCAGCCCTCAACGATTCTGCACCAAAAGACGGCCCGCCTTTGACAAAGACCAAGATCTCCGGAGAACAGCAGACCTGTTAAAAAAGAAACAAACTTTAAAAGAAAAACACTCTGCCCAGAGGAACTGTGAAACTGCCTCTGGACCCACCTCTGCACCCGACGTCCACAGCCCAAGTCCAAGTGGCCTAACTGGTCCTGTGAAGCTTCCTCATCGATTCAGAGCCAAGTCCACTGTGGGCTGATCCCTGCTGGACTCAAAGCCTGCAGCCTCAAATCAAAGACCCCCCCTGACCGCAATCTACCTGGTAAGCTGTTCCCGATGCCAGAGGACATGCTTGCACCTAGACCCCCTGGCTCTCGGGGAGCTGGACTGTCAATGTCCCTACATCTCCTAGCAACAGAACATACATGGGCAGAAATGGATTTTCTTTGTTCAACCTTCTGGCCCGAGCCTGCAGCCTTTTTTTCAAGACTGATTTCCACCATTGACTTGCACTGGGGGCCCGATGCTGTGTTGGCACTCTGCACCCGGCCACACCTGTACCACTGAACGTGTAAGTTTGGTGCTGTCTTGTGGCCCCCGTGCTTACCTCAACCCCAGGAGATCGACTGATGAACACTGTATTCACCTGTGAGCAACATATCTTTGGTCACCCCCAGTCGCCATTGATTAACATTGGGCGTCCAACGCTGTGTTGGAACTCTGCATCCAGCCACCCCGTGCCGCTGAAGGTGTAAGTTTGATGCTGGCTTGTGCCCCAGTGCTTACCCCAACCCCAGGAGATCAACCCCTGACACCGCTTTACCCACCCGTGAACAACGCATCTTCGTTCACCCTCCCCCCACACAGTCTCCGTTGGTTAACATTGGGCACCTGCCTCCAAATATGATCTCTGCACCCGGCTGCCCCTGTGCCTCTGTGGGTGCACTCCTGGTACTGATTTGAACCTTGCTCGGTGTTGACCCAAAATCCCAAAGACTGGTTTTGTAAGTTGTGTACCTTCCTGCAAATCTGCATTCTTGTTTTCCTCCCATTTGGTTAACATTGCTGAACTGAAAAATGTCACTGTGTTGATTTTTGAATCTGCAAAGTATTTATCTTTTAAAAACTGCTTACCTTATAACGGAGTTCTGTGGTTCAACGCATATATAAAAGCAAATGTTATTATTCTAAGTTGGTCTCCGATTTATTTATTGAGTGTATATTTCATTTATTGTCTTTGTGAGTACAACAAATGCCTAATACAACTCCTCGATAAGCCTAACTACTCGCCCACACTACCACACATAGAGCATTAGTCCTATCTAAATTTGCCTCTGCAATACTACTTGGGGATCCACTGGACTCGCTGTACAATGTACTTAATTTTAGTGCACTATATGGAGAGCCAGCTTCCTACACAGAACCCACAAACACAATTCCCGAAAGTGACTCTACACACCCAACGGCATTCTCCACAAGGGATGAGCAAGAGAGCCCAGCAGCCCTTCTCCAGATCCATTACCCATTATAAGGCCCCAATGCATATTGAGGTTGCTAAATTAAGCCTGAGGCAGTTGACATTTATTCATCAGTGGGTGAACGCTAGTGCCACACAAACTGCTGAGAAACCCAGGTCTTTCACTCTTGGAGATCGTACATTACCTAGGTATCATGAATAGGATAAGATTCAGCTCTTGCTGGACATATAGCAAAGGAGCAGGTAAATGTTGAGCAATAGTGAGGAGAGGGCCAATGCCTGTGGAACTACCTAGGCCACAGGTTTGAGCAAAGAGGTAAAAGCACCCAGCTGTACACGCTGAATTCTCTACCACAAATAAAATAAAACAATCAAGCAGCCATGTTGGATCTAATATATAAATCTCAGAGAGGCGCAGCACAAGGATTTGGTAGACAATGGTGTCAAATGCCATTAAGAAAGCAAGCAAGTTGAAGGTATCGACACCACCACCATCCAAAGTCCTTCGTTATTCATCAACCACTGAAATGACTATATCATCAATACCAAGTGGAGCACTTTGGACACTGAGGACACAAATCTCAGGATACAAGCAGAGACCAAAGAAGAGATGTAGTGTCAGGACTGATTAAAAAACCCAGAGATTTGGGGGACTCGTACCTGAAAGGAATGTGAATTTACACAGGTACCTTGGGTCTATCCTACTCTTGCACCACACATTCAGGAGATGGTGGCTTTGGTGTCTGGATGCATTGTGGCTAGTGCATCAGTTTGTTGGAAACACTGAGGGATTACTTCCTTGCCTCATTCAGCAGAGACAATGGTTCTCGGTTACATTAGACACAGAGGGATTGAAAGATGCTGTTGTTAACTGAATGATGCCTCGCAACGTAGTATGTTGCATTTTGGATTACCGTCTTGGCTTCAGTGTTCACTTGTTCACTTCACTTGTTTTGTTTTCGTACTTCTCGGTTTTCTCTGGAGGCAGGATGGCAGGTTTCTTGAAGTACTTATCAATTCCATGTGTTCCTTTGGCCTTCTAGTACTCCAGTCCTGATACCTGTTGTGCCTACATGCAGCAACTACAAATTGAATTCCAGCTCCTGTGATTTCCACGTGATCCTCCTGAGACACTCAGCACAGACTCGTATACTATCTTGATAGGGAGGAAACCAGTCTTTAATTGATTTAAGAACAAGGGCTTGATAGCAGATTTATAAGCAAGTTCTTTTTTGGTATTTTGGTTCTTGACGAGGGTTGTCTCCCGTCCGAGTACTCATTCCCTGTTGTAGCCTGGGAATGTCACCCAGTCGTGCAGTGTCTTTTCCCTCTCATCTCTGCCTGGTCTTCTGTATTCATCATAGCGTACCATACTCATTGCGGTGTTTGGGTGCAATATGAGGAGGGCAGCTTTGCATCAGGATCCGACCAGAGGGAGACCTGTTCGGATCCCGACATGTAAACACAGAGCACTGAGAGTATGTGTCATATCGTTGCCCTGTTTCATCCTGTCTCTCTCTGACAACCACAGTGTGATTGTTTCTTTCCACAAACATCTTATTTATCACTTAAAACAGGACCGCAAACATCTGCTGAGGTTTAGCTGACACTATACAACACTTACCGACATAGATACTGATGCATCTTCTCCTCCATCTGTCACAGGTTTACAATTCCTCCTCCTCTTCCTATCTTTATTCACCCCAGCTCACCCTTCTCCCTCCCGGGTGCTGCTTGGCACTACACTGACCATACTGGAGTGCCAGAGTTTCTCAGGCCAGGTTTGTGATTAACTTTCCATCATGCACATAAAAACTGAACATATCACGCCCACCATATCGGTGACTCGTGAGGATCTGGTCATTATTTAAGGGTTTTGTGAATAGAAAAGAGTGAACATGTTTTATTACAACACACTGTATGAATGAAAAAGAACAGAAAATGAGTTCAACGAAGTCAACAAGACCACAAAAGCCTAGGAGAGATGGAAGGCAGCCAAAAAGAGGCGTTTTGCTCATTTCTGCAGTGAATCATGCGGTGAATTAGTTCTGTGAATCTACTCTTGCTTCATTAGGGAAATGTTTGATTAGTTTTCCACAACCACGTCAACTAAATGATTTTATAAATAACGACCAGGAGGTACTGTATGGTTTATAAAAAAAGTAGGGAGAAAAGGTCGTACAGTGATGAAGCTGCCCTCTTAGCAGCGTCGGACCTGGGCTCTAATGCCAGTTTCGCATTTGGTTGAAAACCCTATGTTGTGCACGATCTTTCATGCCTCGAAAGAGCATCCCGTATTGTTACACAGCACTTTCTGCTTCCAGAGATAAATGTGTGCTCTAGAAATTCAAATGTAATCCCAATAATAGGCAACAGTATTTGAATTCCAAAGGGATGGCAGCACTCGTGCTCTGAATAAATACAGCCTTTCCTTCAGGAAAACCTCATGCATACAAAGTCTCCAGTGTTCGGTTCTTCATTCGAAAGTAGCAGAGACAGCTTCTAACCACTAGCCCCGTCATGTGTTTGAGGAAAGCCACATTGGGGGGGGTAATTATGGACCCGGCAGTTGGCGATAATTTGTAAGTACCGCCAACAGGCTGTCAGTACTTACCGCCATATTATGGCACCACTCCGACCGCCCCGGCGGTAACAGCGGCCGGGCTGGACCGGCAGCTCCCATTGCTCCGCCTGCGGGACTATGACCCCGCCTACCACCATAGTTTTTGTGACATTCGTAACACCACAAAAACCATGGCGGTAGGCCATATCAGAGATAGGGAATTCCTTCCAGTCACTGATAGGGGTCTTCCCCTCCCTCTCCAGCTACCCCCTACCTCTCCAAACACCTTCCACCAACCCTACATTCACGCCCTCCCCTTCACACACACACACACATGCACACACTCATTCACACATACATACACGCATGCATACATCCAATCACACGCACATCCGCACACACTTCCAAACATACACGCGGACATGCATTCACAGCATACACGCACTCACACTTCCATACATGCACAAACTCATTCAACACTCAACACACATCCGCATTCACGCACACACATACATTCACCCCCCCCCTTACACACACAACACCCCCACACCCCTCTCCTGTCGGAGACCCGACTTACCTGGATCCAGGGGTCCTATGGCAGGAGACGGGATTGGGGAGCTGCTACTGCCAGCAGCGCCCTCCAGCAGAACACCACCAAGCCGTATTATTGGTCATAATACAGCTGGCAGCAGTCTACTGGCGTGGCGCTGCTAGTGGTAGCAGCTCCACCTAACCACCATCCACCAGCATGGCCACAGCCAGATTTCCGCCATTCTTGTGGTGGAAATCCAGCTGTGGTAATAATATGGTGCACGGCTGGTATCCGCGGCGACGGTCTTTTGGCGGCCGTCGCCCCAATGGTAGGCGGTTTTTACTGCCAAGGTTAAAATGAGGGCCTTAGTGTTGATGTCAGTAAATTAGGCCATTGCTTGGAATGTTGAATGAGTGCTTGGGACTGGAGCTGAGGAACTTCTGTACCACAAAGGCGGAAGCTTCCTCCGGGACAACATTGCTGCGCGAGGAAGGTGGAACCCGCATCTTTGGCAATCTGGGATCGTGAACTTCCATTTAACTATTTTTTAACTAGGGTGACCACCCGTCTGTAATTTTCATGGACTTCCTGTGATTTCGTCCTTCCGTCGGTTGTCCATGATGAAAGGCTTAACGGACAGCATTTGTCTGTAATTTTAGCCTTTCAGTCACAGAACAAATGCAATTAGGACAGTTCAGTTTTCTCAGCTGGATGGAAAGGCAGGGAGTCTCCTGTGCTCTGATCCTGAGGGAGGAGAAGACAGATAAGGGTGTCTCCTTCCCAAAAGGAATGCAAATGTGCACAACTGGTAAATATGCAAATGCAGTGAGGTTTGAAAACCTGTACTGTCTTTAATCAAAGAACTCACTTGAAGCTTTCTGATGGCAAAGTATTTTCTTTTAGAGAGCTACTGTAAGGGTGTTCCAAGGTGAGGGAGTGTGTGATTTTAATGGACAGTTATAAAAAATGTTTGCACCATGTGTAATCTGTATACTATTGAAATGAGTATATTAGAAATGTAACCTAAATGTATTTGCACATTTTGTGGCAGCCTATAGTATGCTGTGTGTTATGCATGTTTAAAAAAGGGACTTACACATTCACAGTGCTTTTAGGGACCTCAGCACCTCATAGTACTAACAAACATTGGCAAAGCCAATAGGTCGCGTCTTCGCAAGAGTTATTGGTTTTGCCAATGTGTTTTAGCTATGTTATACACCAGAGTGGCTGCTGTTCAGAATGTCTAAAAGTTAGTGGCATTGAGGAGAGTGGCGTGGAGTTTCGCACAGTGGAATGTTGAATAGTGGCTGGAGCAGTGGTTCCTAATCTGTGGCCCGGAGACCCCTGGGGGTCCGTGAAGCCTCTTCAGGGGGTCCGTGACTGCTCAGATATTTAAAAATTATTAATAGTTTAGGTCCCTAGCTTTCAGTAATGACTCAGTGGGGGGGGTCACCGGATTCCAATACTGATTTAGTGGGGGACCCCAGATTCCAGTAATGATAAAGTGGGGGTCCACTGAAGTCAAAATGTTGGGAACCACTGGCGTAGAGTGTTGTGGAGTGGCAGAGAGTGTCGTGTTTAGGAGTGGCATACTGTGGCGTCGCGTAGAATGGCATATAGTGGGGTGGTATGCAGTAGATTTCACTGGTGTAGAGTGCACTGGTATAGAGTGTTTCAGAATATAGTGGTGTAGAATGAAGTGGCATTGAATTCAGCAGCATAGAATTCAGCGGCATACAATGCAGTGTCATAGAATGCAGAGGCATAGATTAGACTGGTGCACAGTAGAGTGCAATGGTGCAGAGTGGAGTGGTGCAGAGTAGAGTGGCATATAGTGCAGTGCATAGAATGGCATACAATAAAATGGTAGAGTGTGATGTAGAGTGGTGTATAGTGCAGTGGCGTAGAGTGCAGAGTAGACTTGAGTGGCATAGAGTGCAGTGTTATAGAGTGGAGCAGAGTACAGTAGCGTAGAGTGGTGCAGGGCGGAGTAGAGCATAGTGCTGTAGAGGGCAGTGGCATAGAGTGCTGGGTTGCAGAATAGATTGTGAGAGTACTGTGGTGTAGAGTGGCATAGAAAGCAATGGCACAGAGTACAGAGGTGCAAAGTAGAGTGCAGTTGTTTAGAGTGCATAAGCGCACAGTGCAGTGGTTTCGTGTGCAGTGGCATAGAGTGGCATGGGGCAGAGTGTTTTCAGTTATATAAAGGTATTTGTTTCCAGCCAAGTTCAGAATTAACAGAAATGTGCTTTATTTGTGTTCCTAATTCTGATATATTCTGAAACCCTTACACAGTTTATTTAAATGTTGTTGTTTGCTAACAAAATACCTCTTTCCTACCTCATAAATTATAGATGGAGGGGCAGCAACGGATTCAAGGAAACGTAGAATCAACCAGGCATGATACTCCAACATAGTCTTTATTTACTTCAATACACCAAAGAAAACAGCCAGCGCGTTTCGTTCACCACATGTGAACTTCCTCAGGGCTGTAAAATAAACATACATAATGTGTACACAATTTTCATATAGAACACATACATATCACCATGATTCAAAATATGTCATGACACAAACTACCCAAGACATCTAAAAGCCTTAGAGACAGGAATAAAGAGAAGAGCAGAAAACAATGCCAAAATACACCTTAGCAACCTAACAAACATTTAATTGATAAAACTTTCCCTCTGAACATATAAATTATTGCTATATAAAATGCCTATGTGCGACACAATGTAATAAGAAGCAGAGCCAAAAGAGAAATGGAGTATTCTATGACTGTGTTGCATTCACTAAGTGTGAGCAGATTACTACTCCCCATCCTAACACAAGCATTAGTGGTAGGGTACACTTTCTCATCATCATAAGGGTTAATGATACTTATTGGTTATAACTAAAGAAGGCCCAAACTAACAGGAATTGTGGGACATTTCGTATCATTCCATGAGAACTATTAAATGGGGGCTAGCAACCCCATTTCCTTTTTATATAATGCTCTGGTAATTTATCTTGTTACAAAAAATACTGCCTCTAAATGAGACCATAAAGAACAGGGTAGACAAATATCCTCTCCCCATATACAGATAAACACAGACCTATGGAATCAATCCAAAAAAACGAATTTGGTTACATACCATTAAGGTTTTCTATTCATGTGGACGGTTATCAAATCCAAATATATGTATTCTATTGTAATGTCTCTTAGAGTAACGTAAAATTACCAAACAATCATATAAAATATACATGCCCATTTGTCCTACCCAAACCTCCTTTTAATTCAAAACACACAAATGAAATCCAAAATGCAGCTGATTCACAAAATCAAACAAAATACAAATTGTTAACTCGAATAAGGAACTTTTTGTCAATATTCCCCATTCCTTATTACACCTAACTTTACCATAATTTTATTACATCAACATAAAGCCCCCAAATATTCTTAACAAAAACTAGTAGCATATCATTAAAAAATCACATGCCCCATATCAGATAAGAATGCTCAACCAAACATCTTCAAAGCATGCTTTTATTTAACTGGCATCTAATGAAAAGTGTTTGTTGTGAACCAAAATGCTTTTCAGACAGAAATAGTATTTTTTTTTCTATGACCAAGATAAACACAGCAGAACAGTTCATAGGGCCAAGGAAGTCTTAAAGGGAGGACTGACAGTGTTTAAGAACCTCATCCAGACATACTACATCACCTTTCTAGCAAGCCGAAAACATGCATTTAAGTAGAAAGCCCTTATTCTAATAGTAAGACACCCATAAACATTTCTAACCAAATATCAAATGCTCAGACTAAATAACTGAAAAGGGAAGCTCATATTACATTGCATTGAATGGTCAGCAGGAAATAATTAGCAGTGCAATAAGACCTCCTTAAAGTATTTACAGACAAACCCTATCTCATGCAGGGGGCGGGCAGACAGCCAGTGAGACACCTGTTGGACCTGTGCAGCTAAGTAATAGCATTTTTAAGTCGGAAGACCTAATCCAACCGCAGTTACGGGTAGCTTTAGAGTGGAAAGAGCTACCTGACGGCGCCCCAGCAACCAAATCTGATGTGTGGCGGGTCTGAAGAATGAATGAGGAATGAGCAGGGAAAGGTTTGCAAATAATACTATCATTGTGTTAGCACACCATCTTCACTATTGCCACGTGGCCCACTACAGAAAGCAGAAGAGGAAGCCAAAAAGCAAACTGGGCTCGGATCTGTGTCGCACTGCTGAGGTTACCATCCTGCAAATCAGTGGGCAAATGGTAGATATTAATCTCTAGGTATTGAGAGGTAACTGGTTCCCACTTGAATCTGAGGCCTAATTGTATATGAAGGGGAAAACAGTGCCATATGTTAAACAAAAACTAATTACATTTTATATCTTTCTAATGTTCTTACATTTTGAAGATTCTATGAGTACTTTGACGCTTAGGGATAAACCAGACCACTGGTGTGGCTTTTGCTCAGTTGCAAAATTTAAGGCATGGACAGAACGGGCAATTGCCTTGCACAACTTTGCAAGTGGTCTGGCCACTGCTAACCCTTCAATAGAACGAACACTGGACCATTGCACCAGAACAGTTTGTCAGAGTGGGTAGGTGCTGCTTGTTCTACTACTTGACAGTGCCTCTTCTGTTTCTCTTATGTCTGCAGAGACAACTCCTCAGGTCTTCAATTAATTCCGATACTCTTGGTGGACTCATCTTGTCTGATTTGGGGAATTGTCCCACCTTGTTCTTCTCTTCCTTATTTATCCAGTTCTTAGCAGCAACCCTTTGAATCAGTTGCCATGGATCTCCCATCTGATCTTGATTTCATCCTCTTCTTTTATTATCTTTGATTGGTAGTCCGGGCTCCCAGTTCTGAGAGAAATGTAGAGTCCGGAACATACACTCTAGTGCTGTGAGACTACAGAGAAGTTGTGGGTACCTCACATCCTGACATTAGGTGTGAGACTGTCACCCACACCATCTGCTCATTCTTTTTTTTTAGGTTGAAAGCCCATTGAAGGTTGAGGTGAGCAAGATGTTTTTGTTCAACGTGTTTAAACCAGCATAAGGTTACTTACCTTAATGTTTCCCAAATTGTTAGCCATAGGTTCTAAAATGTTTAGAAACCTAATCAAAATGTTGCTGTTGCTTTCTCTCCAAGAAAGATTGGGTAGATTTAAGGATTTAAGTAGGGGTGATGGCCTTGACACAGTGCTGAAGGGCAATAATTTACTACTGAACAAGGAAGTAATGTGACACCTGAATGTGGCATACCAGGAGCCAATCACAAAAAGACCACATTGAATAAACAGTGCAATGTAAAAAAGAATAAATACATTCACTAATAAAGTAATAGGGTATGGCCTCTCTTCGATGTGTCTTTAAAACTGACATTTGTTGTTGAATTTTTGTCCTGATGTTTTTTACAGTCCTGTCCAGAATTTGCCTCAATGCCAGGTGGTCACCCTATTTTTAACTCTAACACTGAATGCTAAACTAAACGCAGGACGTATTACTATTTTACTTTTACAAAAAAACTGTGTATTAAAACATATACCCACAAAGAACATGGAAAGTTATACTATGTAAGGCATCCTTTCTCTAGACTCACAGTCCATATGCCTTGCAAAGCACACATGCTTGTGGAAAAAATGCTTAGAATAAAACTGAGGCAGAGGTAGAGTCATTTGTACAGGATCACACAACTGGCCAGTTGAAGAAGCCCTGATTCGAATTCATGTATCCGGTTTCTACAATGAACAGCATACCCAGACAACCTTTTCTCCTTCCAACATACACGTTTTTATAGATGAAAGGCTGCGTTCATCTGATGCCTTTCAAATCTGTCACATAGAGGCTACACACATAACTGATCAGAAAGTGCATGACAAACATATCAGTGCACAACAAACATTGTTTTATTGTTTGTACAAATCTTTTGTTTTACTTTTAGTTTGCTAAGCACAGCCAAATCGTCTTTTTGTGCGCAATTGTCAATCCTAATTATTTTGAATGCTTTGGGTCTAATTGAACGCTAAAAGACAATGGGCTAATCCTGTATTCCTCAGAACCTGTGTATCGTATGGTACAGGCTCTCTTTTCCAATCTCCTCTGATGCTCTGCAGCTAATACCTCTTCTGGCGTTTATACACATGATTTACTATAACATTACATCTGTCTGCAGCTATGTGTATGTTGTACTTTTGGTGCCATTCTTAATCCATATCATAGCTGTATATTTCTCTGAACCCTACTTCAGGGGGATTTTGTTTTATATAGTACAATGCAATACATTAATAAATAAAATAAACCTTCCATGCACACGTACACGCCCATTTGTTGTGGCACTCTCATACAGTCCCTGGTCCGCTTGGCCGTGTTACCATGCCTAACTCCTGGTCATTCATCATAAGGCCTTTATTATAGGCTAAGGAACGGCTGGCACAATCGTGAACTGCAGACACTTGCTTGTGACATTATTTAACCATGCAGAAGCAAGTGAGCATCTCAATTGGGGAAGCAATTTTTATGTCGAGCCTACCAGAGAGCAAAAGCTGCCTGGTTGCAAAATGGCTACTGTTGACTTACCAACAACTTACAGGGACTTACGGCCTGCACTCAATGGAGTCTCAGTGGAATTACTCCCTATACTAGGCCATTACAGATGTGGGAAATGTAAAGCGTGTGACCTGACAATGAACATGAAGGAATATTCCCATAATGCCAGGAAGGTTTTTCTATGGTATTATACTGGTTGTATTAGTATAGATACCATTTGTGTTGTGAAATGCCCATTTGATTTGTCGTACATTGGCCAAACTCAGCAGAAGGTCAACATTAGGATTTTACATCATTGCAGCAGGATCAGATGCAGAACCCAAGGTGCAACTGTGGTTGAATATTTCACTAAGATGGACCATCCTGTGGAGAGTCTGAAATGGTGGGTTGAAACTATCACCATGAACCTCAGAGAGGAGGGCCCTTTGAGTGGCCTAAATTTGAGGAACTGCACGTGGATCCATTTATTGGACAGTGTCAAAAGGGGACTGAATTATTTTGTGGAAATCAACAAGCAGGTGGCTATGTTCAACAGTGGCTGAAAGGAATCGAAATTTGAACAAAATGTTATAACATTGAATATGTTTGTCATTGCATGTTGTGGACCATGTACTTGAGCTCTTATTATGAATTATTGATGATTTGCACAACATTGAATGTATTTCTTATTCCATGTTCTCATTTACACACTTGAATTTCTTATGTCACCTAGTATACCCTGCCGAAAGCACAGATTGGGTTTTCAGATAATTTGCGAGCTAATCATTGCCTTAGGTTAACCAGATTGACCTTCTATGACATTACACAACCAAGAGGCCCTCATAATGTACTATACATTTAATACACGTTGCTGAACCCCTGTATTATGGGTCAGTTATCTTTCCCTTGTTTTACCTTACTGTTTTAGGTACTAAAACAATCAAATACCCATCACATGCCATTTTTGTGAAGTGAAATGTAGATTTTCCTAGTTCATGACGGAAAGTCTTAATTTTATTAAAGACACATTTTATGACAAGACCGGAGGCTCCTATTATGCGAGTTTAAAGCATATTAAGTACATTCAGTGAAGCATTATCAACAGGTTTGCAATAAAAGACTCTAAAAGTATTGTCATTAGACCAGTCTGCAGATTTTAGAATATCCTCTAAACGGGAGCCTGCCCAGAAAGCTTTGGAGGTCATTGCCCCTCTGGCAGAATGAGCTCCAAATCTGGAAATATCGATACCAGCTAAGGACATAATCCATTTCTCCCATCGAGCTAAGGTGGCAGACGAAACCGGGTGGTAAGGTTTCCTAAATGAAATAAGAAGTTGGGAGGAGGATGTTCTCAAATCTGCAGTCTTTTGTTCATAAGCTTTAAGACATTGGCCCACACATAATTTTGGTTGCTGCGGGAAATAAGGATAAAAAACTGATGATAAATTGGTTTTGGTACGTCGAACAACCGAAAATAATACCCCCGAAGGGGTAAACTGACGGTTGGAGACGTCTAGTGCCTTTACATCTGATAAACGTTTGATAGAAACTAGATATAATAACATTGTTAACTTAGCAGATAACATTTTTAGAGATAACAACGGGTTGTCCGGTAATGAAATCAAAAACTTTAAAACAATGTTAACATCCCATAATTGATTATATTTTGGTAGAGGAGGTTTGGAAAATGTTACTCCCTTTAATAATCTGCATACCAGCGGATGCTCGCCTATGGGTTTGCCATTGACCTGGATATGATTAGAAGAAATAGCCGACCTATAAAGGTTGATAGTACGGAAAGCCTTACCTTTACTGGCTTCTGCGGCTAAAAAATTAACTACAAAAATTACATCTGCTGAAAAGGGATCAACCTGCCTTCCCAAACACCAGCCGTCCCATAAAGACCAGGCTGCTTTGTAGGCTTTCTTGGTACCATGGGCTCAGGAATTTGAGATGTATTGGGAAGCATCTGACGAAATGACAGGGCTGGATTGGGGATTCCTGAGATCTTCCAGGCGGACAGAGTGAGGATATTGTCTACAATGAGGGGATGGGGACGCTGAAAAGGGTCCAACAATAAGTCTGGGAAGGATGGGATTAACAAGGGAAAGTCCACTGAGAGTTCTAATAGGGTAGGAAACCATACTTGGGATTGCCAGAACGGGACGTTGAGAATAAGGGAGGCATTCTGTCGTCTGGCATGAGCTAAGACCCTGTTGATCATGATAAAGGGGGGGAAAGTCGTAATTGAGGGAGAGAGACCAATTTTGTAAGAAAGCCTCTGATGCCAAGGCTAATGGATCTGGATGCCAACTGTAAAATTGGGGAAGTTGTGTGTTCAGTCGGGATGTGAACAGGTCTATGGAAAACGGACCCCATAAGGAATGAATCTTGTGGAAAACTGAAGGATGAATTCTCCAATCGCTGGAGTCTCGGAGAATGGCAATCCTCGACTGAATTGAGAGCTCCTGGAAGGTACTCTGCATGAACCGAAAGATGGTTTGAAAGGCAAAATTCCCCAAAACTCTTGGCCAAATCCGCTAGAGGTTTTGATTTTGTGCCTCCATGATTTATGTACCTGACTGCAGAGATGTTGTCCATCCTGAGAAGTGTTGGGCAAAGAACTTTGTGCTTTGCTAGGCTTCTGATTGCAAAGGAGCCGGCAAGCATCTTTAAACAATTGATATGCAATTTTGACTCCTCGGAAGACCATGTACCTCCAGTCGATATGGGACCACATCGGGCCCCCCAGCCCAGACGACTTGCATCGGATTCTAAGACAAGATCTGGGGCTGATGGAAATATACTTTTCCCGTTCCAAGCGTCCAAATGGTCTATCCACCATTGAAGCTCTGTTCGGGACTCTACGTCTAAGGGAATGAGGTCGGAATATGATAGACCTTTCCTTAAGTGTTGAATCTTCAATCTTTGAAGGGAGCGGTAATGAAGGGGACCTGGAAAAATAGCCTGGATAGAAGAGGACAGCAGGCCTACTATTCAAGCTAATGTCCTGAGAGAGATGTGAGAGCTGCGAAGGATTTGCAGGATTTCTGACTTTATGGATCTTATTTTTAACGTAGGCAGAAGTAGGGTAGCTGAGATGGAATTGATTTGAAATCCTAAGAATTCTATGGTTTGGGATGGAGTTAGAAGAGATTTTTCTCTGTTTATTATGAAGCCTAGATTCTCTAGAAGAGAAGAGGCTGTTTGTAAGTGGAGTAGAAGAATTTGAGGAGATTGACTTAAAATTAGGATATCGTCTAAATAAATTAAGAGCCTTACGCCCTCTTAGGAAAGCTACCACGGGCTTCAGTAGCTTGGTGAAACACCAAGGGCCAGATGATAGACCGAAGGGCAGAGAGGTAAAGTGATAAGTTTGGTCAAACCAATGGAACTGAAGGAATTTCCTGGAGTCTGGATGTATCGGGACGACTAAATAGGCGTCCTGCAGATCCAGTCTGACCATCCAGTTGTTTTGAAGAAGTGTATCCCTGAGGTGAAGAATTGTTTCCATTTTGAAATGTCTGTATACCACAAATCGATTGAAGGGTTTTAAATTGATGACTGGACGCATCTTTTTGTTCTTCTTCTGAACTAGAAAGTTTGGGCTGGTAAACCCTAAAGGGTGGGGTTGGGTGACTGAAATTGCTTGCTTTTGTAAGAGGGAATCTACCTCTAGAGATATTAACTGGGTCATTTCTGTGGAGAATTGGGGAGGAGGAGTGTAAAATGTTTGTACTGGGGTGGAATAAAGGTCTATTATGTAGCCTTGCACAGTATTTAGAACCCATACATCCGCGGTAATTGTTAACCAATTTGAAAGAAAATGGAAGATGCGACCCCCAGTTGGAAAAGAACCAAGCTGAGGGCTTACCTGTAGGGTTGGAGGCCTTAGTGTGTCTAAAAGATCTGGAACGATAGCCTCTGCCGCGCTGGGGATAGAACTGCGGTCTAAATTCATGCTGATAGGAACCGTAGTATCCTCTGGAGCCTTTGTTGACGGAACCTCGGCCGGTAAAGCGCCCCCTGCCTCTACCGGCCCTGGCAAAAACCCGTTGATTGAACATTTTTCGCATAGACTGTTGTGCTTTGTCTAATGAGGTGAATGTGGCAACGTACTTGCTGAGATTTTTAATGAATGAATCCCCGAAAAGCTGTCCTTCCGTATGAATTTGGGGTTGGACCGTTGCCAAATTAATCAGTTTAGGGTCCAGTTTGATCAGGAGGCCTTTCCGTCTTTCATGTATGAGAGAGGAGTTAGCATTCCCCAGAAGGCAGAAACAACGTTGAACCCATAAAGATAGCTCTTCTGGATCTAGAAAGCTGCCATCCAGCCTGGCCGATTCAATCATGTCAAAGATTCTTGTAAGTGGACCTTTGACGTCCAATAGCTTGTCCTGACAGGACGACCATGCCTTATCTACTCCTTTACGAGGGTCCTTGCCCTGTTTAGTGAAAAAGGTTAACATCTGTTCATCAATGGTGGGAGTGGAAGTAGCCTTGTGTGGGAGGACGGGGCGTGGACATTCGGACTTGAGCTTGGCTCTGGTCTGCTTATCTAGGGGTGAAAATAATTTCTGAGCCACGTAATGACCCACATGGTCAGCTGGGAGCCATTCAGTGGAATTGGGGCGAAGTATGTTGGAGGGGTCAAACATGTGAAAACCTTCTGCATCAAACAGGGGGGGGGAACAGAAGGACACTTGGGTTTCTTAGGAGGAGGTGGTGAAAAGGAATCAGTGTCGTCCTTGTCAGAGACATAGATATCCGAATCCGCATCCGGGATATCATCATCCGAATTTGGGGTAGAGGTATAGGGAGTGGGAAGAGGAATGTGACGTTGTTTGGCTTTACGTTTCAAAGAGGGTTTAGAAACCATATTGTTATACTCCTTGGCAGGAGCCTTATGAGGAACCGCGTCCTCTGTCATATGTGAGGTAAACTCACTCTCAGTTTGTGCCGGAACCATAGGGTTGGCAGGCAGGCGCTGACTGCATTCCCCCGCAGACTGGGCCGAAGATTTGGATAAAAGGTTAGAAAAATTTGACTCAAAATTCTTTGATAATTTCTGCATTGATGACGCCATTGCCTGTTGAACAGAGTTCTTGATAAAACTGCGTAATTCGTTTCTTATGTCCTCAATTTCACTGGGAACACCGTGTTCCACAGAAGAGGTATTGGTTTCCATGTTAATTGTTAAAATGAATAAAGAAAAAGGAAAGAATTTGGTTAGAAAATGACTCTGAATTAAAAGGAATTAATTCTAGCAGAATTCCTATCTCTGCTGGGCAGCCGGGGGTTAACTGGAGAATAGGACACAGAGAAGCAAGGAAGAACCCTCCTACACGAGGGCGGGGCCAAGGGAAAGTGGTGCCGTCAAACCGGAGGAACACCCGATGAAGGAACAAGGAATTAGAGGTGAGGTAGCGCTTTGCAGGGTTTCCTCTCCTCGCGTCAGGCAACCGAGTGACGGTTGTTCCTGAACGCGAGGGAAATCCTCGGTGGAACGTCGCGCGCGTGCAGCGCGCAGATAGTATATTTGAAATTCCTGCCTCTGGAGCACCCGCTTTGTGCTACCGAGGACAGGAAAACGCGAGCGCGTGTAAGCGCTTAAAGAATAGAATGCGGCAACATGCCGACTACATGGTATGATACAATATATTCATATATATGAAAACGAAACTAACTGTTATCAATAAACGATATGAGGAAAGAAAAAGGTGACTTATCTTGACTGCAGCAGCAAGAAAAGAGGGCTGCTTGCAGTCAAGTGACGTCACAATAGCATGGGGGGAACTGCTATTGGTTAACATATTCTGTACTACGTTTTTAATCCCATTGGCTGTCTGTGTTAGCCACATGGGATTTGTAGTTTTTTCTTGACTGCTATTTTATTAAAGCAAGAAGAGAAACGCATAATAGGAGCCTCCGGTCTTGTCATAAAATTATCCAACAGGGGCCTTCCCTTAAGGGCATCTGTCTACTGTTGCCATCGGGTTAGAATGTATCCTCTTTTAGTGACCACTGCGCTCAATGGTTTCATGATTGAGTCAGGATAATTGTTAGAATATCACCATGCAGCCACCATCTTGGTAGGAGGATTCGCTCCCTGTTGGAAGCATGCACACACGTATTCGCTTCTACATTAATTCTATACCAGGACCAGAAGCTCGTATTATGCATCTCCTCTTTCTTTGCTACTTCGAACGAGATAAATAACTTTATTTCCTTCTTAACGATTACATTGTTTTATTTTGAAGCGATATCGCCGCTGCTGGAGCCATCAGCGCGCAGTGTACGTGCCGCTTCGCAAATGTGCTGGTTGAGACAGCAGCATTATGAAATCATATTTGGACAATTGTACCTGAGAGTAAGGAAGAGTAGCAAAGCTCTAAGAAGGCAGAGCAAATAGTGAAGCTGTCGGTCATAGCAGGTTTCAGTTGCCATGCATCAGAAAATAGTATTAAAAAAAAGAACAAACAAAGTGTTCAAGCACAGGTCAAAAATAGCAGCACACATACATTTCCATTTAATAGATTCTTAAGAAAGTTGTACAATCTAAATACACACCCTGAAGACATGAAATGTTCACTCTAGTAATACCGACACCCCATGTTTAGAAAAGCTTGCACAATTATAAAATTTTACTGAATATACTTCATTGGGTCATTGCTCAGTTTGTGTGGGAATGTTGGGAGACTATACCAGATTATTTGCATGCAGTAAATTGACAGTTACCTAACACATTAGCTTTCTGATGCAACACCCAATGAGTAATGAGTAATGTCATGATGTTCTGCAGAGACACAGTGTGTGAAATTTTCACATAGAGGCCAAACATGGTCTATGGGAAAGGAACAAGGGAGCTCCGACAGGTCAAGTGTTGTCACTTGAAATGTGACATGGTAGGGGGGGGGTGCCCCCACATAAATGCATTCCTGGTGTTGTAGTTGAGCCTGCAGGCCCTGAGTTGTGTCTGTTTCATCTGTGTTTTTGCTGTGAGCCAATGAAAAGCCAAAACAGTGACAGAGACAGGGATACTCATCTCATGGCTAAATTTAAAAATGTGAAACCAAATAATCTGGAATCTATACCAGCTTCCTTCCTTGTCCAAACTGTATGAGCCTAGGCAAATATTTTATGTCACAGACCTTTACTTTCCTTTATTAACACAAATGAGCACACTTTTACCAAGTTCAGGGTGTGCGCTATACAAGCAACTCTTACATTTGACTTAGTAGACTGCAATGTTGCTCTTAGGCCGTGTTTAGAGTTAACGTGACTACTGACAGCCTCTTAATTCTCTAATGGCATTGTCCTTGGGGTTGAGCCATGAATGTTTCTAAAAACTATCTATTTTAATCAATGTCTATCTATTCAATATTATAATCTGATGTACTAAAAAGAAGAGCGTCTACATGTTAAAAAAATACACTTTTTTGATTTTTGAAGAGATCGTGTCACATGTTTTCATTATGTACTGTTAAACAATATCCCAGGATCAAAACAGTCTTAAATTTTTCAACAAGTCTCTGTACATTCTCAGTCCGAAAATCAGGGTGTGGCCATGTTGCTACTGTCTGGAATTAAAAGCTTGTCCATTCCTTCAGTTAGTCCTCGGGGAACCCTTTTCACATAGTGTTGCACCTGTCAGCCTTAGGGTGGTCCCCCCCAAAACTTTTTGCCTTACTCCTTCATTTTTTTTGTTGGCCTTAGGGCCCTGTGCATTTTATCACTGCTAAACAGTGACAAAATGCATGTGCTCTCTCCTTTAAATATGGTAACATTGGCTTAGACCCAATTGGCACATTTGATTTACTTGTAAGTCCCTAGCAAATGTTCTTGTAAGTCCCTAGCAAGGTGGTGCTACGTGTACCCAGCAACTGTAAGTTAAATGCTACTGAGTCTGCAGGACTGATTGTGTCATCCACTTAAGTAGCTATCTAAACATGTCTCAGGCCTGCTATTACAGCCTGAGTGTGCAATTTTAAACTGCCTGTTCGCGCTGGTAAAATAAACCTTCTGGCTGGCTAAATCAGTCCATTTTAATACACGTAAGTCACACCTACCACACGGTCTAAACAGCCCATTCGGCACGGGGCAGCTATTTTAATCATTGGACATGTACTTTTAACTTTTACATGTCCTGGAAGTGAAAAACTCCTACATGTGTTTTTCACTACAGCAAGGCCTGCCTCTCCCATAGGATTACATTGGGTTAGCTTAATACATTTAATAACTGATAACTTTCAACTGGGAGCAGGCAGGGATGCAAAGTTTGGTGTCTAAAGTATTGGAATTTTAAACCCTCTTTATTGGTAAAGTTGGATTCTAAGTCACAACTCTAAAAATGACACCTCTAGAAAGTTGAAATTTTCTTGCCCTAATTACTTGGTGCCTGCAGCCTATTTCCTGGGTGTACGAGGCTGGCCTGGTGTGTGGTGGGTACCTATGGTACTTACACCTTGTACCAGGTCCAGGTATCCCTTATTAATGTAGTGTAGTCAGTGTCTAGAAGCCAGGCTCTCTCGAGGTAGCTGTGGATGAGCAGCCAAGGCTTATTTAAGAGACATGCAAAGCTCATGCAATACCACTATAGTCACACTTAGTACTTCCACACATGAAAGAAAACACCCAGTGTTACAAAAATAAAGGTACTTTATTTTGGTGACATAAATACCACAAAAATCATAGAGGCTATATTCCCTTAGGAGGTAAGAAATACACAAATTATATACACCAGTATGCAGAAAAAAGGCATAAAAACAGTTAGAAAACAGTGCAATTAGTGAATATCACAATAGAGAGAAATAGCGCTAGGAGGAGCACAAACCATATACTAAAAAATGGAATGCAAAAGTCGGTCCCCCACCTAGGTAAGTGGAGTGTGTAGAGGGGAGCTGGGAGTACTAGGAAAGCCCAAAGGTAAGTACCACAACCCACCGCAGTGACAAGGAAAGTAGGAGTAAGTCACTGTAAGTTCCCAAGAACACTCACTTAAAAGAAAAGAAGAAGAATGCAAAACTCGGAAGAGACTGCAAGATACCAATAGTGGATTCCTAGACAAGAGGATCTGTGGAAGAGGGGGACCAGGTCCAAGAAGCACAGCAGAGTCCAGGCTGAAGGTGCAAGAGGTGAGTCGACGATGAAGAAGGAAAGTCAGCACTGCACACAAGAAGACAAAGTCAAGTTCCTGCAGGATACAGATGATGTCCCACGCCAGAAGGAGGATTGCAGTTGGGTTTGCATCTTTGGTTTCCGCCAACAAGCCTTGGAACATGCAAAGCTCACGGTTAGCAGAAAGCGGAGCTGCCGTGGACCAAGAAGGACCAGGTAGACACCACCCAAGAGGGCGAGACAGAGGGGGCCCCCAGCAACACAGAGAACCCACAGAAGCCCAGGCAGCACCCACAGGAGTCCCACAGGACGGCGACACAAAAGTCAAGGAAGAAGCCCACGCAGCAGTACAAAAAATGCTCCCACGCCGCCGGAGAACCACTCACGGAGCTGTGCGTTGCAGGATAGAGTGCTTGGGGCTGCATCTTCAGGATGCCCGAAGATCTTGTAGAAAAAATGACAACAAGCCTTGGCAGCTGCAGAGGACCCAGTGCATGGGGGTACTGTCCTGCGTGAGAAGGCAAGGGCTTACCTCCACCCAAGTTGGACACCTGGAAGAGAGGACCGTCGGGATCAATTCAGTCCACCACCTGTGATGCAGGATCCAAGCAGCTCAGCAGGAGAGGGGATCCACAAAGCCAGATGATGTTGCAGTTGGTGCCTGCAGAAGCAGGGAGGTGACACCTTCACCCCAAGGGAGATTCCTTCTTCCTTCTGATGCAGGATGAAGACAAGCTGTCCTCAGACGATGCATGACCAGGGAAATGTTACAGTTGTTGGAAGGAGCCGTGGATACAATGTTGCAGGGGGCGTCTTGCTTCTTTGTTGCAGCTTGTCGGGTCCTGGTCGGTCCAGATGCAGTTTCTTCGGTCAGAAGTTGGAGTGGCGGGTGCAGAGGATTCCAGTTGGAGTCTTGCAATCTGAATCTGAGGAACCACCCAAGAGAGAGACTCTAGTTAGCCCTGAAAGCGGGATTGGTCACCTAGCTGAGTGACCACCTATCAGGCCACTCAGATTCTCCCAGAGTTCCCTGTCAACCTTGAATCCAAGATGGCAAAACCCAGGGATCCTCTGGAGGAGCTCTGAGAACCACCCCTGGGGTGGTGATGGACAGGGGAGTTGTCACTCCCCTTTCCTTTGTCCAGTTTCGCACCAGAGCAGTGACTGCAGGTCCCTTAACCTGTGTAGGCTGGTTTATGCAAGGAGGGCACCAAATGTGCCCTCCAAAGCATTGCCAATGACTAAGGGAGGCTACCCCTCCCAAGCCTGTAACATCTATTTTCAAAGGGAGAGGATGTAACATCCCTCTCCCAAAGGAAATCCTTTGTTCTGCCTTCCTGGGCTTGAGCTTCTCAAGCAACAGGTGGGCAGAAACCTGTCTGGGAGTTGGCCGCAGCTTGGGCTGCCTTGAAACCCTCAGAAAGCTGTAATGGCAATACTGAGGGTCCTCTAAGGAGCCCCCAGAGTGCATGGAATCATACAACCAATGCTTGCAGAAGCATTGGGGTATGAGTCCAACATGTTTGATACCAAACATGCCTATGTTCGGAGTTACCATTATGTAGCGGGACATAAGTATTAACCTATGTCCAGTACATGCGTAAAACTTCGTCCCCACACTCACTAAGCCTGGGAAAATTGGCCTGGAGTTCGTGGGGGCACCTCTGCTAGTGTAATGATGCCCACACACACAGGCACTTTGCACGCTGCCCTCTGGGCTAGAAGGCCTGCCATAGGGGTGACATATAAGTGACTTGGTGCATTGAAAAGTGGCAGTGAAAGGGTGCTTGCACCTTTTCACGTAGGCTGCCATGCCAGTCCTGCAGAACCCCTTGCTTGGGCTCCCTATGGGTGGCAAAATATATGCTGCAGCCCATAGGGATCCCCTGGAACCCCAATGTCCTGTGTACCTAGGTACCATATACTAGGGACTTATAATGGGGCACCAGTGTGCCAATTGTGGGATGAAATACTGAGTTTTGGGAGATAGAGCATAACCATCGGGGTCCTTGTTAGCAGGATCCCAGTGAACACAATCAAACACACTGACATCAGGCAGAAAAAGGGGGTAACCATGCCAAGAAAGAGGGTACTTTCCTACACAACCTCCCCCCACATGAAGGACAAGAAGGCTAAACTTGCCCAGATGGGTCTTCTGTGTCTAAGTGGAAATATCTAGAGAGTCCATCGGATTGGAAGGGTTACTCCCAGGTCTATGTTCCACTGTAAAGTCCATACCCTGTAGGGAAATGGACCACCTTAACAATTTGGGATTTTCTCCTTTCATTAGTTTAAGCCATAAGAGAGGTTTGTGGTCTGTCGGAACAATGAAGTGAGTACCACAGAGGTATGGTCTCAACAACTTCAAGGCCCAGACCACAGCAAAGGCCTCCGTCTCTATGGCTGACCAATGCTTTTCTCTGGGGGTCAAACTTCTGCTAGTGAAAGCTACTGGTTGATGATGGCCCTCTGTATTAAGTTGAGAGAGAACCGCCCCAACCCCTACATCTGAAGCATCAGTTTAAACTATGAACTTCTTGGAGAAGTTAGGGATTTTTAGAACAGGTGCACAGCACATGGCCTGTTTGAGTTCCTCAAAAGCTTTTTGACAGCTGGCTGTCCACAATAACTTTCTAGGCATTTTCATGGGAGTGAGGTCATTAAGAGGGGCAATAATGGAGCCATAGTTCTTAATTAACCTCCTGTGATACCCAGTGAGGCATAAGAAGGCTTTGACCTTAGTTTGTGTAGTAGGGGGAGTCCAATCCAAAATGATTTGGATCTTCCCCTGTAACAGCTGAATCTGTTCCGCACCTACTAGGTATCCCAGATAAACCACCTTCCCCTGCCCTATCTGGCACTTTGAAGCCTTGATAGTGAGGCCTGCCTTTTGCAGAGCCTCCAAAAAACATTCCAGAGGTGGACCAGGTGATCATCCCAGGTGGAGCTAAGGACAGCTATATCATCAAATATGCTGCACTACACTATAGGCTTCCAGGCCTCGGAGGACTGTGTTCACCAGCTTCTGAAAAGTGGCAGGTTGATTCTTCAGACCAAAGGGCATTACTGTGAATTGGTAGTGCCCTCCAATGGTTGAGAATGCAGTTTTAGGTTTAGCATATTATAACAACTTATTCTGCCAATAGCCAGCAGTAAGGTCAAAAGTGCTAAGTTACTTGGCAGATGCCAATGTATCTATGAGCTCATCTGCCCTGGGGATAGGATGAGCATCAGTTATGGTTACTGTATTGCGCCCTCTGTAGTCAGCACAAAACCTCATCTCTCTCTTCCCATTCTGAGAGTGGGGTTTTGGGACCAGAACCACTGGGCTAGCCCAGGGGCTATCAGAGTGCTCACTGACTCCTAGGTCCAGCATCTTTTGCACCTCTGCTTTGATGCAGTCCCTTACATGGTCAGGCTGACTGTATAATTTACTCTTAACAGGTAGACTGTCCCCTGTATCAATGGTGTGTTCACACCATGTTGTTTGTCCAGGTGTAATGGAAAACAGTTCTGAGAACTCCCCTAAGAGATTTCTGCAGTCTTCTTTTTCAAACTCAGAGAGGCAATCTGCTACAACTACCCCTTCATCTGAACCATCAGCTGCAGAACTGGAGAAGAGCTCGGGGAGAGGGTCACTCTCTTCTTCCTGTCCCTCATCAGTGGCCATGAGCAGGGTTAAGTCAGACCTGTCATAGCAGGGCTTTAGGCGGTTCACATGAAGTTCCCTAGGGGGACTTCTTGGAGTGCCAAGCTCTACTGAATAAGTGTCCTCACCCTTTTTCTTCACTATGGTGTGTGGCCCACTCCACTTGTCTTGGAGTGCTCTAGGAGGACTTTCTGTCCTGGTTGGTACACAGTCAGGACAGCCATCTGCTCATGACATTGCTTTTGCAATTCTTGGCTGGCCTGGCCTTCTTCATTTACTCAGCAACCCAGGTACTTTTTCATGCTAACAGTGTTAGCACTGTTTTCTAAGGATTTAAGACTCTTTTTGCTTTTTAATTCATAGCTTGACTTGTGGATTTTTGTAGTTTTGGTCTTGTTTTGTTTAGATAAATTTTACCTATGTTTCTAAACCTGTGTTGTGTCATTTTGTAGTGCTTTTACTGAGTTACTGTGTGTGTTGGTACAAATACTTTATGTGAGAAAACAAGGCTGATTGCAGAGGCCCCCTAACTTTTTGCCCCCATTTTCCACTTTTTGCTGGTGTTTTCCTGACTCTGATGGTGCCCTGGGTACTGCTAACCAGTCCCAGGGCCTGTGCTCTGTGTAAAATGGATATGCAAATTAGGCTAATTATAATTGGCTAAGTTAACCTACCTATAAGTCCCTAGTATATGGTAGGGCATGTAGGTTTAGGGACCACAGCATAAGTAGTGCACCCATAGGTGCACTGCTGAGGTGCCCAGTGTCATTTTAAAGGCAGGCCTGCCTTGCTGGCTGCTTTTAAATTAAAGTTATATGCAAATTCGACTTTGGAATTAAAAGTAGTTCTAAAGTTTTAAACTACCTTATTTTTACATATAAGTCACCCCTAAGGTGTGCCCTATGTGCCCCTAGGACTGGGTGCCATGTAACTATAAGCAGGGACCTTATAAAGATAGTTGTATAAGCCCTGGTGAGGTAAAAACAGCCAAATTAGTTTTTCCCTCATTGTAGTAAATGGCCTTCATAGGCTAAAATGGGGAGACTTTATTTTAATTTTTAAAGTCTCCTTAAATGATGCATACCAAGAGTTTGGTATCAAATTAATTGTTGTATTAAATCCCACAACTTCCAGTTGTTGGATTTAATATAACTTGTTCAGGTAAAGAGTTTTAAACTTTACCTAAAAAGTTGCCAATTTCAGCCCTGCATTGTTTTTGCTGCTGTGCTCTGATTGGCCAGCCTGTAGCAGCTTGGGCAAGCTGCCTTGATGAGGTGTGAAGTGGCCTGGCTTCACACAAAGGAATGTGCCTGTGGGAAGGAATCTCCCCTCAGCAGATGGTGAGGCAGGAAGGGGGAGGGCTGCCAAAATGGTCTTCAAAGGCAGAGAAGGACATTTGGAGCAACCAGCAACACCCCCACATCCTGCAACCCCAGACAACTAGGTGCCCCCTTGATTAGATTAGGAGAGGGCAAGAGAGGGGTGTGTTTATGATTTTTAGCCACATCAGTGGGTGGGCTCAGCCAGATGTAACCTCCAAAAATCAGATTCAGTCATGATGGATTTTCAGAGAATGTTGCCTCCTGGAATTGATTTTTGCCACACTTCCCAGGAAGTGGTCATCGCAGGGGGAAGGACCCTGCACCTGATTGGAGAACCAGGACCCCCCTGCTTTTCACCCAGGAGCAAGGATAAAACTGGCAGACCTGCACCCACACCTCAGTTCCCTACCACATCCAACAAGGAAGAACAGAAGAAGAAGGACTGCCCTGCTGGACCCCTGGCCTGCACCTGGAACCTGCACTCAGAAGGACTGCACCAGCTGCACACTTGGGCTTCACCACAAGAAGGACTTTGCCTGGCTTCAACTGGTTGAAGGAGGGACTCCCTGTTTGCTACAGGTGAAAAATTGCTATCCAGAGTCCCCTGCACCAACTCCTGAAGAAAGCGACCAGCTGACCACTGTCCAGTGGCCAAAAAGGAGTTTGCGCCAGGTGCATTCTGGGAGTTGTAGTCCGCACCACCCAAGGACCATCTCAGAAGTTCTGGACCCTTGGGGTGAGCTGTGGACCCCAAAAGAACCTTAAAAGGACATCTGGGAGAAGCCCCAGAAGTTTGGACAACTTTTGTAAAAAAGCTCTATAGAGGGACCGACCCGCCGCGGCAACTCTAGCCGGCTTGCCTCAACCGCGACCCGGCCTGATTTGCTGATTCATCCCGGTAAAGAAAATCTCCGAAAAAGAGACTAAGTCAGAAGGTAAAAAGTTGACCGGGACCTCCCAGCCAGCGTATCCGAGGAGGGCTCCATGGACGTCGGATCAAGATCCAGGTTTACCCCGGTCGAAGGATTTTCACCTCGAAAAAACGACTAAGTCTGAAGGTAAAAATCTCCACTGAGGATTCCAGCATCGCATATCCGGAGAAGGGCTCCAGGAGGTCGGATTAGACTGGCAGGTTCGTCCCGCTGAAGAAAATCTTCAAAAAAGAGACTTTGGGGGTGATTCCGACCCTGGCGGTAAAAACCGCCAGGGCCGGAGTCCGCGGGAGCACCGCCAACAGGCTGGCGGTGCTCCTTTGGGGATTCTGCCGCGGCCAGAAACGGAAAGTCGGCGGTGTACCGCCGACTTTCCGCTGCCCAGTGGAATCCTCCATGGCGGCGCAGCTTGCTGCGCCGCCATGGGGATTCTGACCCCCTCACCGCCATCCTGTTCCTGGCGGTTTCGACCGCCAGGAACAGGATGGCGGTGAGGGGTGTCGTGGGGCCCCCGTAAGAGGGCCCCACTTTGAATTTCAGTGTCTGCTTAGCAGACACTGAAATTCGCGACGGGTGCTACTGCACCCGTCGCACACCTTCCACTCCGCCGGCTCCATTCGGAGCCGGCTTCCTCGTGGAAGGGTGTTTCCCACTGGGCTGGCGGGTGGCCTTTTGGCGGTCGCCCGCCAGCCCAGTGGGAAACCCAGAATGACCGCCGCGGTCTTTTGACCGCGGTACGGTCTTCTGGCGGTTCCCGCTTAGCCGCCCGCTAAGCTTGGAATGACCCCCTAAGTGTGAAGGTAAACTTTTAACCGAGGCCTCCCGCGACCTGTAGCCGAGCAGGGCTCCATCGCGGTCGGCCTGAAGCTTTGACTTTTCCCCGGTCGAGGTGCAACCAGATGACCCGATTGGTGCTTTTTGTTTCTAGCTGCTAAAAAAATAATAATTCTTTAAAAATTCATATCTCCGGTTCCCCTTATCTGATTTTATTCGTTTTGGTGTCATTTTAAAGATAAAAATATAATCTATTTTTATAAATTGGTTTTGGATTTTTAAACTGTTTCCTGTGTTTTATTTAATTACTGTTTTGTGATATTTGAATGCTTTACACTCTGTCTCCTAAGTTAAGCCTTGACGCTCGTTGCCAAGCTACCAAGGGTTGAGCTGGGGTTAATTTACTGAGACCTAACTGGACCTTAGTGGAGGTTAGTGGCCTATTGCTAAGTGTAGGTACCTACCTGCCCTTACCAATAACCCATTTTCCATGAAGTTAAGCCTGCCTGCTCGTGCCAAGCTACCAAGGGGGTAAGGGAGGGTTAGCTAAGGGTGATACTCCTTTACCCTGACTAGAGTGAGGGTACTTTTGGGTTCCATAGGTTCTGAATACAGGAGGTTGTCCTTTCAGTATACCTAGTTGGTGCCACTGACATCCCAAGCTTCCTGTTTGACAGCTTGCTGTCTCAAACCCTCAAGTGTGGGACAGGTCTGTTGAGCCACACTGAATTCCTCCCTGGCAGGCCCCCCTGCACCTAGGAGTTCAGCTGTGTCAGCTTGAAGTTCTTCAGGTATAGGTTCTGTCCAAAAAGTAGATTCCTCCTCCTCCAAGGGGTAATCATCAATGGAGGGAGGGATAGGTGATAAGTTCTGTTTTTATAAAGCTCTTGGTTCATAGTTTCAGGATTCAAGTCCCCCTGTTCTCTTTGCTTCTTGGCCCGGGAACTGGTTAAAGCAAAGATATGCCCAGTTGGAGGCCCAGCATGGCTGCATGGGCCTCCAACTCTACTTCAACCCAAGCTGAAGTCTCCAATTCGTTCCCTAGGAGATATTCTACAGGTAGGTCTGTGGACACTACAACTTTTTTAGGACCAGTTACCCCCCCCCCCCACCCCAGCTGGGATCAACAGCTACCATGGGGTGGCTAACAGTATTGTTGTAGGCGTCAGTCACTTGGTACTGGTGACCAAGTAGGTGTTGCTCAGGAGACACCAGTTTTTCAGTCACCATGGTGACACTGGCACCCGTGTCCCTTTAGGCCTGAACCTGAACACCATTTATTAGGGGTTGTTGCTTGTACTTATCCATATTAAGAGGACAAGCAACAAGGGTGACAAGGTCAATGCCACCATCAGAGACCAAAACAGCCTCAGTGGTTTCCCTAACTAAACCAGCCCCCACCACACCTCCCAGAGTTAGCCCTGCAAAACCCTTGGATTGACTATTTATAATATTAGTTTTCCCACCGCCACTGCTATTGCTAGGGGCACTAATTGTAGTAGTGGGGGTTTAGTGGTGGGAGGTTTGGTGCTTTTCTCAAGAAAGGAGCTGTCTCCTGCCCTATGGCCTATATTGCTACAAATATAGCACCAAGGCTTTTTGTTCTGATTGTTTTGGAAAGAGGATTTAGACCCACCCCCCGAAGAGTTTTGTGGGCCTGATGAAGACTCTTTCTTAGCTTTGTCCCCACCTTTATCATGTGACTTCCACCTTCCTTCTTCTTGTCTTTCTCTCCCCCTGTATGAGCTTTTCTGCTCACCCTTGTTCGGAGCCATTTGTCTGCCTTCTTTCCCAATTCATGGGGAGAGGTCAGATCTGAGTCTACCAAGTATTGGTGCAACAAATCAGACACACAATTATTCAAAATCTGCTCTCTCAATAGCAAAATGTACAAGCCCTCATACTCAGACACTTTGCTGCCATGTAACCAGCCTTCTAAAGCTTTCACATAAAAGTCCACAAGTCAACCCAATCTTGTGAGGTCTCTTTTCTGGTCTCTCTGAACTTAATTCTATATTGCTCAGTTGTGAGACCAAAACCATCTAAGAGTGCAGTTTTGAGAATTGTATAATTGTTTGCATCCTCTTCTCTGACAGTGAGAAGTCTATCCCTCCTCTTGTTAGAGAAGGACAACCAGAGGATAGCAGCCCACTGCCTTTGAGGGACCCTCTGAACATTACAGGCCCTCTCAAGTTTGGCAAACCACTTGTAGATATCACCCCCCCCACCTTGTATTGGTGAACCATTTTGTGCAGGTGTCTGGAATCTAAAGAGTCCTCCCTGACTCTGTAATCCCTGAAGCCTGAGCTTCTGCCACCATGGTGTGTTAACCCCGACCCCTACCTCTCTCTCACCACTGACAAGGGCTCCCTATCTAGGGCTAGCTGTTGCTGCTGCTGCAGCCTGGCTTCCTCTGGTCTCAGTTTCCTGAGCTCTCTATCTATAGAGCCATCCCCTGGAGTTGTGCAGTATGATCCCTCAGATACTGAAGTGATGTGAGAGTGATCAGAGATGGATCCATTCCTAGTTTTGGTGACCCTTTCTACTTGCCCTCTTGGTGTGAAAGGAGCCCTACCAGTGTGACTTCCCTTCCCTACCAGCTGTGCTAGTTGGTCTGCTAGGAATATGATGATCCTTTGAGGAACCCTCCCCCAGATCTAGAATGTAATTTTCTACCTTAGTGGGGCTAGGGTCTACTTCTTCCTCCTCCTCCCCCTGGCTACCAGCTTGATCCTGGTCATCCTGGAGGAGGAGGCCCAAGAGAAGACTCTTATTAGGGTTCGTCCCCATGTCCAGCTTCCCCTCTGCACTCGGCCCCTTCAATCCCTTGAAGGTCAGGTTCTCATAGCGAAAGTCCATGACCTCAGAGCTATGTCCAGCTGCAGACATGGTGTGTCTTAGGATAGTGTAGAGTGTACCTAACCTACCTAGCTCCTAGTCTCTCTGAAAGAAGTTTAAGGCAAGGGCTATGCCTATACCCTAGCTTACCTAAACTTTAGAGACTAGCTTTCTGCACTAGGTACTATGTATAACTCTAGGTAAGGAGTGGTCTTTCCTGTGGAAAGCACCAGGTGACAGAGTAATGCTGCTTAGATGGCATTTCAAGTAATCCAGTTTCCAGCCATTGCTCCATTTCTTCCTAGTGAAAAGTCCTCAACAATCTTTGCTTCAACACATGCTTTGCAGATCAGGCCTATGTCTGGACAATAGGGAAATAGCTCCCTCAATAGAATATAAATGTGTTCTGTGAGATTGGTGTCTCAGCTTCCACTACTTCCTTCATCTACTCTTCTTTGAATACAATGTCAGCATTTCTTTCTTTGTGGTGAAACACCATCCTTTGAAGAATCAATAGTGTTACACTTGAACATTTTGCTGATAACTGGTCCTAGCCTGCTACACTATAAAGCATGTTCAAAAGAAAGAAAATGGTAAAGATGGTTCCTACTATGCTCATGAATGCCATGAGTCATACAGTACTGAGGTATCTCCAGGAAAATGGACTTTTCTGCTTGTTCTCACGTCTGCCTTTTCAAATCTATGTGTAGCATTGCCTGATAGGCCTGCAACAGAAGAAAGGATGATTGAAGCACATTGTTGTGCTACAATTTATCTGATGCACCACCAGGGACATTTACCACAGTTAATTGGTCTTTATGCTTGTACTCATGTCTCCCTGTCCAAGTCTATTTTCTGTCTTAGAATCCTGTAATAGAAGAAGATGGTTCAAACATGTTATATATAGGTGTGGGCGTGGCACAGATTTGTACATGGCAAATGGCCCCAATTCCATACTCTCCATCCATTGAGCTATGGCGCTTGCCCGGGCTCCATAAGACTGCGTAGAGGTTCTACACCGACCTGTGAAGGGAAGCAACAGTTGACTAATTAGGAGATCTTTAGCACAAAGGCATCCTCATGTCCTACTAACATATCATGGACACATGGCATAGGAGCTTGCCACTTCCTAACGTTTACCACGTGGAATGCTGGAGAAGTGGAACCACCATTATCTTCCACACTACACACTCTGCTAATTTATGGAAACACATGCCTTGTCATTACCACTCTGTATACATCCTTTAATCTGATCCCAACAGGATACGTGGAAGAGGTGCAGACCAGATGGAACTACGTTCTTCCAGATCCATTGTCAGACAAGGCCTGCTACAAAGTACTCCAGCCGGTGAAAGACGTATCACATATCCAGAGATTCTGATTCACGCAATTTAACTAGGTGCATCATGCCTACCTTTCTCCACAACGCATTAAGCGCATGGTTCCGGCTGCAACCCTGGGTGCTCCAGATGCATGTTAGCGTTGTGATGAATTCTATCACATGATGTGGGAGTGCCGAGTATTCCAAGTGATTTGGCATGAGTTCACTGCTATTGTTGCTGAACTCATGGAACATACCCTCGCACCAACACCCAAATCCTATCTGCTGGATCTCCACCCTAAAGCGAAGGCAGACAAACATTTAAACAGATTTATCAACATCGCTTTTGTCCTGTTCAAGCGACAGATAGCGATGTCATGGAAGGTCCCCCCCCCAGACCCCAACACTGGCTGGCCACATTACTGACATGGGTGCATGCTGAAGCAAACATTTTCCAGCTGCGCCAGACATGGGTTACAATAGAATAGGCGGCGAATACTGGGGGATTTACATCACCAACATTGAAGCAAAAAATTACACATGCCCACCCTGATGTGCACACTGCTCTCAGCGATTAAGGATATTCCGAAAAATTAGATGAGGCTGCCCCTCGACTTCCAACCGAAGTGCTGCAGCCAGTGGAAACAGAGGGAAGAGAAAGAAACAGGGGTACCAAACTAGTGTGAACATCTATCTGAGCACTGTCGTGTATGATAATCTCCAGCTCAGGTAAAATAATACCCCTCACCCTCAGTAATACCCTCGCAACACTGCCCAGACCTAAAGCTTAATTGCAGACCTCATTGACACCACAAGGAATGTACTACCTAAAACCCTATACAATCTCCATTGTTTCAGTTGTTATAGTTTAGTTTGCTTTGCTTTTTTCTTACCCTGATGTACCAGTTGAAAGAGGTTGATACTAACAATCAATCAATCATGGATTTGTAAAGCTCAGCTAATCACCTATGGGGTGTCAGGGCACTGATTGAGGGCGTGCTGCGTAGTCGAAGACCGTGATCTTGTGGTCATTCCTGAACTACATCAGTGATCCGGTCTACCTGAGCTTGAGGGGTAGCACGTTCCATGTTGTGCTGATACTAGAGCACGCTGTCAATTTCACTGGCTCCAGAACTAATGTATTGTATAGAAAGTGTCATACCAAAGTTTCTTTTTATGTGAAAACTCAATGAAACATATTTAAAAATGTATATATATATATATAGATATAGATATAGATATATAAAGAGAGAGAGCGAGAGATATATAGATATAGGTGCTGCTGACAAATGGTTCCATGACAGACAAAAACACATCAGGTCAATTCTGGTATTTTAGCCAAAAGCACTTCACATGATGGGGATTTGAAACCACATTGGCAGAATTTAAAGCATAACTAGAAGCTCTACAATGCAAAAACATACTATTGGCTTAACAGCTCGAGACGAAGGATGGTACCATGTCTGAATGGCACTTGGCAGACTTGTTAAGTTGAAGATAAAATGTAGTTCATGGCTTTCTTTTTTCTTGTAGTCAATGTTTTTACAACAAAGGCCATCATAATAATCTCTGCACATTATTTCTAAAGTCAACTTTCTGTTAATGATACCTATTTGCAGCACGAAACAGACTGTATTTGCTTCTTGTTAGACGCAACCTGAAGAGATGTGCAAAAATAGGAATGTATGTCCTTTTGCATAGCCTATTGAGCTCTAAAAAAATAAGATGCACATAGGAGTTCAAATCTGTGGAATACTCCACTGTTAGTTGTCCTCACTATACTGTATGATGGAAAAAGCTGTGCCAATTCTTGAAGCATTAGTTGGCTGCTGTTGTTGCTGCTCCATGCATATATGTGTACAGCAATGTGTTGAAGTATTGAAGAAAGAACATAACAGGGTGAAGGATAATCCAGTATTAACTAAGCTATCAAAATCCACCAGGGCGTAAGATTCCTGGAAGAAAGCTAACTCTGATCTTCCTCAATCCCACCTGTCACCACAACTGATGTTCTCACCACGCAGGCATATTCAGTCTGCTCTTAGCTCACAAGCAATGCTACTAAAGCATGAATGTAAAGTATTGTAAAGCAATCATTTATGAAAAATCACATTATTCTTGAAAATAATTTGGGTACGAGAACCAATTCTTCATTAAACAGTAGGGTTGATCCAAGCAGTCAGAAAGACATGCAGAATGTCTTCTGTTCTTCTGTCTTCTATCTTCTGTCTTCGGCTACTCTGCCCCATCCGTCTTCTTCTCCCCGCGCCTGCCCTCCTGCTCCTGCCTCATCCCCCTCCCTCACTCGCCTCCCCCTCTCTTTCACCCCTATCTAACCCATTCGCTATCTACCTCCCTCTCTCCTCCTATCCACCTATCTCTCTATCTCTCTATCTCACTATCTAACTCCCTCACTCCCCACCTCCTCCTATCCACCTATCTCTCTATCTATCTATTTCTCTATCTATCGATTTCTCTATCTATCCATTTTCTCTATCTATTTCTCAATCTCTCCCCCCTTCCCGCCACCCCCTCTATTACCTATTCTTCCTATCCTCTCACTCTACCTCTCACCCACCTCTACAACCCCCCCTCCCCTATCTTCAAAACCCAACTCCTATCTCTCTTCCTAACCTCCAAACCTCCTAACACTCCCCCCCTCCACCCTTAAACCCCCCTTCCCCAGCTCTTCTCACTCTACCTGTCCCCCCCTCCCTCGCGCTTTCCCGCCGCGACCTCCTGCTCGCCCCCGCCCCCCCAGCTCCCATTCACCCCCAGCTGACCCCTCCCCCCCCTCCTACCTCATATGGCGGCCGCTGCGTGACAGTGGTAGCGACCCTTGACCCAAGGGTAGGTCGCTCCCCCTACCGCTGCAGCTCCTCCAGCTCCTCCAGGTTCCTGAGTTCCTGAGACCCACCTCACAGTAAGTACCCCCCACCTCCCACCCCCTCGCCCTGCCCCGCGCTACTCACCCTCTCTCCTGCTCCTGCTTCTTTTCTTCTTTTCTTCTTCTCTGTTCTTCCTCCTCGCTTCTCGCCTGTAATCTTCTTCTGTACTCTTCTTCTCCCCGTCTTCTCTCTTCTTCTGTGTGCTTCTCTGCCTCTCCTATCGCCTCTCTTCTTCTACATCTTCTTCTGAGGTCTTCTGCCTGTCTTCTGCCTTCTGTTCTTCGTATCTTCATCTGTGATCTTCTGCTCTTCTGTGAACTTCCGCTCTTCTGAGTTCTTCTGGACTCCTGTTCTTCGGTTCTTCTGTTCTTCCGGTCTTCTGTTCTTCTGTCTTCTGTTCTTCTGTCTTCTGTTCTTCTGTCTTCTATCTTCTGTCTTCGGCTCCTCTGCCCCCTCCGTCTTCTTCTCCCCGCGCCTGCCCTCCTGCTCCTGCCTCATCCCCCTCCCTCACTCGCCTCCCCCTCTCTATCACCCCTATCTAACCCATTCGCTATCTACCTCCCTCTCTCCTCCTATCCACCTATCTCTCTATCTCTCTATCTCACTATCTAACTCCCTCACTCCCCACCTCCTCCTATCCACCTATCTCTCTATCTATCTATTTCTCTATCTATCGATTTCTCTATCTATCCATTTTCTCTATCTATTTCTCTATCTCTCCCCCCCTTCCCGCCACCCCCTCTATTACCTATTCTTCCTATCCTCTCACTCTACCTCTCACCCTCACCCACCTCTACAACCCCCCTCCCCTATCTTCAAAACCCAACTCCTATCTCTCTTCCTAACCTCCCAAACCTCCTAACACTCTCCCCCTCCACCCTTAAACCCCCCTCCCCCAGCTCTTCTCACTCTACCTGTCCCCCTCCCTCGTGCTTTCCCGCCGCGACCTCCTGCTCGCCCCCGCCCCCACAGCTCCCATTCGCCCCCAGCTGACCCCTCCTACCTCATATGGCAGCCACTGCGCGACCGCGCCGCTGGCGCAAGCCCATCTGCGCCCGTCTGCGCCCGTCCGTGCCTGGCCCGCGCCCAGCGCCACGTCCCCTGGTCCCCAGCTCTCCCAAACCCCGCTGATCCGCTACGACCCCACGACCTCCCTCAACCCAGGACGCTCCAACACCTGCTTCCAAGCTCACCCCAAACGCACCCATGGACCCTTCGCCTGCAACTCCTGCAAACGCATCTTCCACCACGCAACCACCACGACCACAAGCCCACGCGCCATCAACCACCTCAAGTGCATCCTGGTCAACGCTCGTTCCGTCCACAAGCACGCCGTTGAACTCTGGGACCTCCTGGACTCCACAGCACCGGACGTCGCCTTCATCACGGAGACCTGGATGAACGCCTCCTCTGCTCCAGACATCGCCACCGCCATCCCCGAAGGCTACAAGATCTCCAGAAAAGACTGCACCAATCAAGTAGGAGGAGGTATCGCCATCGTCTTCAAAGACTCCATCAGCGTCACCACCTCCACCGAAGACACCCCCCTCGCCGCTGAACACCTGCATTTTCAGATTCGCACCGACCCGAGGACCACCCTCAGAGGATCCCTCGTCTGCCGTCCTCCCGGACCGCGCGCCCCCTTCAGCGACGCCATCGCCGACTTCATCTCCCCGCACGCCCTCGCCTCACCGGACTACATCCTCCTAGGCGACCTCAACTTCCATCTGGAACAAAACAACGACCCCAACACCGCCACCCTGCTCGACAACCTCGCCAACCTCGGCCTCAAACAACTGGTGAACACCGCCACCCACATCGCCGGACACACGCTTGACCCTATCTTCTCCACCAGCAAACACGTCTTCTTCAGCCACACCTCCGCTCTACACTGGACCGACCACAGCTGTGTCCACTTCACATTCTGACGCGAGACCCGCCACCTCCGCACTCAACCCATCCCTCGTCGACAGTAGAACAAGATCCCCGAAGAGCAACTCTTCTCAGCACTCGCAGCCAACCAACCCACCCTCACCACCGACCCCAACGACGCAGCCCTCAGCCTCACAAACTGGATCTCCAACTGCGCAGACAACCATGCCCCTCCCAAACTCACGCATCGACAGACCAACACCAAAAAACCTCTCTGGTTCTCTGACACCCTCAAAGAAAACTTGCTGCGCCCTCGAGAAGGCCTGGCGCAAGGACCACACCGCTGACAACATGACCGCCCTCAAGAACGCTACCCACGAACACCACCGCCTGATCCACGCTGCTAAAAAGACCTTTTTCACCGACAGACTAGACAAAAACAGCCACAACAGCAAAGAACTCTTCAGCATCGTCAAGGAGTTCTCCAACCCCAACGCCAACCCCAACGCCGTCACGCCCTCACAGGATTTGTGCGAATCCCTCCCCACTTTCTTCCATCGCAAGATCAGCGACCTCCACAACAGCTTCGGACACCAGACCCAACATAACACCACCGAACCCGCACCCCCGGCCATCACCCTCAACAACTGGACCCACATCAACACTGAAGAAACCAAATCCATCATGAACTCTATCCACTCCGGCGCCCCTTCGGACCCCTGCCCTCACTTCATCTTTAACAAAGCCGATGACATCATCGCCCCGCACCTCCAGACCGTCATCAACTCTTCTTTTTCTTCTGCTACCTTCCCCGAATGCTGGAAACACGCCGAAGTCAACGCCCTACTAAAGAAACCTACGGCTGACCCGGGCGACCTGAAAAACTTCTGCCCCATCTCTCTTCTGCCTCTCCCAGCCAAGGTAATAGAGAAGACCGTCAACAAACAGCTGACCACCTTCCTGGAAAACAACAACCTGCTCGACCCTTCACAAACCGGATTCCGAACCAACCACAGCACGGAAACCGCCCTCATGTCAGTCACTGACGACATCAGAACCCTGATGTACAACGGTGAAACAGTCGCCCTCATTCTCCTCAACCTCTCGGCTGCCTTCGACACCGTCTGTCACCGCACCCTAATCACCCGCCTCCGCTCCACCGGGATCCAAGGCCAGGCCCTGGACTGGATCGCCTCCTTCCTCTCAAACCGTTCCCAAAGAGTTTACCTCCCTCCGTTTCGCTCAGAACCCACCGAGATCATCTGCGGCGTACCTCAAGGCTCATCACTCAGCCCGACACTCTTCAATGTCTACATGAGCCCCCTCGCCAACATCATTCGCAAGCACGACATCATCATCACCTCCTACGCCGACGACACCCAACTTATACTCTCCCTCACCAAGGACCCCACCAGCGCCAAGACCAACCTACAAGAGGGTATGAAGGACGTCGCAGATTGGATGAGGCTCAGCCGCCTAAAGCTGAACTCTGAAAAAACGGAAGTCCTCATCCTCGGCAACACCCCGTCCGCCTGGGACGACTCCTGGTGGCCCACGGCCCTCGGCACCGCACCGACCCCCACTAACCACACCCGCAACCTCGGCTTCATCTTGGACCCTCTTCTCACCATGACCAAGCAAGTCAACGCCGTGTCCTCCGCCTGCTTCCTCACCCTCCGCATGCTCCGCAAGATCTTCCGCTGGATCCCCGCCGACACTAGAAAAACCGTGACCCACGCCCTCGTCACTAGCCGCCTGGACTACGGCAACACCCTCTACGCCGGGACCACAGCCAAACTCCAAAATCGCCTGCAACGCATTCAAAACGCATCGGCACGCCTCATCCTCGGCGTACCCCGCAACAGCCACATCTCCGCACACCTGAGACACCTGCATTGGCTCCCAGTCAGCAAAAGGATCACCTTTCGACTTCTCTCCCACGCACACAAAGCCCTCCACAACAAGGGACCGGAATACCTCAACCGATGCCTCAGCTTCTACGTCCCCACCCGCCTCCTCCGTTCCTCTGGTCTCGCACTCGCTGCCGTCCCTCGCATCCGCCGCTCCACGGCGGGTGGGAGATCTTTCTCCTTCCTGGCGGCCAAGACCTAGAACTCCCTCCCCACTAGCCTCAGGACCACCCAGGACCACTCCGCTTTCCGGAGACTCCTAAAAACCTGGCTATTCGAGCAGCAGTAACCCCCCCTTTCCCCTAGCGCCTTGAGACCCGCACGGGTGAGTAGCGAGCTTTATAAATGTTAATGATTTGATTTGAGAATATATACAGATACCATGGTGCATGCGGGGTGTGTGATACAATATATGAATGGGTGTATAATGGTATGCTAAACGTACACTGAATTTTGCACTGTAAATGAACTCATCTACTTTTAGTCAGAGCTGCTTGTTTTTGTAATTGATCTATTCACTCTAAAGGGCTGCTGAAACAGGAATTTCAGAAGCAGCAGTATATATACTAGGCAGCTTGCCTATTTGCTTTGGTCACTGAGACAGATGCATCAAGCAGGACCTAAGCAAAATCATGAACTAATGTAGAAGGTTCATAAAAGTGCAGTATTACACATGCTCAATTTCCCTGAGCTTCCCTATTTCAGTAATTGTGTCTTACATTAAAAAAGCAGAGCTACAACTAGAAATAGATTACCTCCATTAAGGTCATCTATGGCATCTATGGCATTTTAGACTGAAATTACTGTGCCATAATTCATCAGTTTTTGTACTATCTTTACTTATAATCAGGTTTGTTGGCACATGATTATATGAGCTTTCTAATTTGATGTGAAGATATTGTGTTTTGGTTGATGTCATGGTTGTATGATGGAATATCAAGAACAATAATATTGTGAAACCAGAATAGTGTGTCAATTAAATTATTTTCACAACTATCAAATGTAAATACTTTGTTTGTAAACTACCAGAATGTTGAGTAAAAATATTGAGGAACAGAATATTGCCAAAAAAGTTAAGAGGACTGAAATATTCATAGGTATGTCGTTATATATCATTTATTTAAAATATTACAATACCAAATATTGATAGAAATAAAAATATATCGTTTAATTAGTACTGTAAATATATAATACATCCTAATGCTAAAGTACATAGTAAAGTAAATAAATATTATCAATATATACACACAAATATGTTTGTAGCAGGAAGGGTACACTCAAAATCAAAGGGGTTTTCGCTAAAAACTCTTCCTGACTGAACACACTAATTTAGATTGTGCTGGTTTACTTTGGGACTGGTATGCTTTCCCAGTCAATTGTGCTGTACACTCTAAAAATATAAAAATATAAATCAATAATTTAGCATCTTTAGAAACAATTACATTAAAAATAATACCAATAATGTGTATGTAAAATTTAACAAACATATATAAATATATATATATATATATATATATATGTATCTATATATATATATATATATATATATATATATATAGAGAGAGAGAGAGATAGATAGATATATTGCATAGTAGATTGAAGCTAACAGGACACATTTTTGGATCATGTATAAAGTTTTTTTGACAAGCATTACACGTTTGGAACGCTGTGCATTATTTATGGGGACGCATACACGACACAGTCAAAGATGGCCACCACACAAAGGGTAGAGGGGGAAGTCCTTTGTTTATGTTTCACACTGTTTGAAGTTTAAATTGGGAATGCAACATGGTGGCATTTATGTGATCAAGCCCACGTGTTGGGCGAAACACGTCATATTCATGCTGCAGTAAATCTTCTTGCACTACAACCTTGAATATACCAACAATAAACAATTTAGAAAATGACATAACAATAGTAACTATCTTACAAATTGAAATTAACACATTTTTATTAACAAAACTTATCACAATTGATTAGAGAATAAAATTAATACAAAAATAAAATGTCAATGAAAATTTTACAGAGATAATAAGATTATATAAACATTAACAAAAAGAATTAAAAAAACAACAATCAAAATAAAAAAAAAACACTAACAAATATGTTGGACTTCAAAGGAGTCACATTTACTATTCAACTCCAATTTAAGTAGGGAAAGTGTTGGACCTTGGAGAGGCTAGACTTACTATTTCACTCCAGTGTAAGCAAAAGCACAGACGTGTCGAACTTTGGAAGGGTTATAGATATTATAACTACTCCAACGTAAGCAACATTAGGTTAAGTGTTGGACTTTGGAAGATGTACTATTCCCATTCCAATTTAAATAAAATCAAGGAAAGTGTTGGACTTTGGAAGGGTTTTCGACCATTGTTGATGCTCTAATTAATTATTTACAATGATCAAGATGTAAAATCGGTACTACCCGAGTCTTCATAAGACCTTGTGAGTCTTCATAAAACTGAATTCAAAGCCAAATCAAGTAACTTGTGAAAGACATGACTATGGGAGGTCAAATCTTATTGATTTATTCAAAATTAGATCATGTCAGAAGGAAAAAAGGGATTCATTCATTATTTATGAATGAGCTCCATTAAAATAGTCATAATCTGTGAGAGGACTGACATAAGATCAGTCTCTGAATCAAGCCAACAGCTAGAACTAAGCCAACAGCTAGAACTAAAAGTAGTTAGGCAAAATGATTTGCATAGAGTCTGCCTCCAGAGAAGAGTGAGGAAAGGGTGGCACATATCCAAAAAACACCATTTTGATAGGGGTGAGACAGAGAAAATGAACACTAGATATAGTGTACTGCCTCTGGGAGCAATCATGCCAGATCCAGCAGGTGATAGGCCCCAGCCTTCTTCCTGGGGTAGCTTGAGAAGCAAGTGGAGGAGGTCTTACCCCTGTATGGACACCAGAGGAACAGGTAAGTCCTCATGTGTAGTGATATTGGTGTTTTGACCACTTACTTCGTGTCGCACCACTTTGCACTTGGCATAGCTGTCCACCGTCACATTAGTGGTCACCAGTTGCAGACTCCATTTTGTATTCAGCTTAGCCTTAGCTTCACTGCCACGTTAAAGGTGTGAGTAATTTTCCATACAAAACATGTTATGCAATGTGTTTTCTATTCTGCATGTTCTTTTTCTCACCGAAGAGGTAGGACATTATGTGGAGGAGTCAGTCAGTCAGCACAATAAGGATGTACTAGAATAATGTTTATGGTACAGCAGGGAACGGCTTAGGCTTGGGAGAGACACCTTGGGAAACTGGCTAGTTCAAACCTGTTTCTTTCAACCCTGACCTAAAATAGCCAGCATTTTTTAATACTTCTTGCACAGCGGGAGGGTTTTTTCCAGAAGGCCATTTCCTCGTTTGTTTCAGATGTATAAGAGACCCAGGTCGACAGTGGGAGATTAAGAGACCTCAATTAGGATTTTAGACGTCGAATGCCTGATATATTTCCCGTGAGGGTAGAGTTCTCTCTTTCTCATTTCAGTCGAACGGGGTCATCGACTTGCTGGCAGGAGAAAGATGAGGCACCAGACAGTCCCTACGATGATGCATTTTTAATAATTATTTGCTTTGCATTATGTATGAATATATATACATATATCAGTATAAGTGTTTGTATCCTTGCATGTATATATTTGCTGTTTAGAGATTGAAGATTCTTTGTACATGGTCTTACTTCATGAGCCTTTAAAGGTACACTTTTGGCTATACAGGCTTTCCTTCATGAGCCTTGCAAAAAGACATAATAAATGTCTCCTTCAGATTAAGAAGTACATTCCAGAGAATCTTTTCGACTCCTTTCAGTGTGTGTATTTTGGCTCAGTCAGAAGTAAAGCAAAACATGATGAAAACCTTTTTACCCTGTACGCCACCATATTTCTACTCCTCACAGGCTAGATTGAGGCAATGGCTACCAGTATATAACGACAGGGCCATGGGGGTGCCGTTGGGGTGGTGTCAACTGGAGACTTCTTGTGCATGTAACTTGGATCAGTACCAGTTGTTGAGGCATCTGACTTGCATGTGTCTGTGTTTTTGAGTATACCATGTTGTTCCTTATGTGGGATGCACTTAACTAGGTGAGGGGAATCCTCAGCCATGCCATATTACACTTGACACATGGATGTCGACAATGTGAGAGCACATCTATGACATAATGGGCAGCGTGGACATGTTGTTGCGTGAGGTGTGTATAAACTGAGCCACGAGTATGTTGTCACTGAGCTTCAGACCATGTTAATCTGTTGTTATGGAGGCATACGCAGACTCACTTTGCCCTTCCAGTTGCCACATCACATGGTAAATTGCTGTTGGTTAAATGATGCCTCCGTCATGCATGGAATTGATAGTAGTCAATTTTCATGCAGGTTCTGTCTGCTCAGCCTGCAGAGACCAGTGTCTGTCAACTGTATCACACTGTATGGGTCCAAGTCTAGGCTTGAGTTGAGTCATTTTGATTATGCAACTGGCCACTACTTGTCTCAGGGGACATTCTGTCATGTGGACCACTCTAGTCTCTGTGCTAATATGCAGTGTCATGAGGTTCATTTACTAGTACGTAGATGGTATTGGATGGAGAGTCAAAGCTCTGTGATCTATGTGCACTAGGCATCACTGACAATGTGTGTCTCTGACCCTTGATTGGTCTCTTACTCCCACAGCCCTGTTGTCATCATTACACAGGTCAAATTTGCCCCGTGCAGGCTTATAGGATGCATGTCAGTCTGACAGTGCAGACAGTGTGATTAATTCTGTGAACCCATGAAACCCTGATTGTTTTGTTACAAGGCTGACAATGGATAAAGCATGCCTTTGTTTGTTGGATGCCAGCACTGTAGGATGGACACATATTTCCAAAAGCATGTTCTGTGTCACAGTTAAATGATACATTACCCCACCCCCTGAGGTGGAATGAGTATGCATCTGTGAATCCACATGTCCACACATGGACAGGATAGGAACCTACTGTTCCCACCATGCCAGTCCCATCACTGCTACCCATGTGCGGGGTTGGGACTTGTGCCCTGGCGCTATGCTGGAGTAAATGTTGGTGGATAACCATCATCACAGAGTGTGAGTGAACTGAAACATTTGTGCCTATGGAATACACCTCTCAGAAGCAACAGAGTGGTCATATGTCCCATAGTGCTTCTGAGCTCACACTGATTGCTTGAGCATGTCCCACAAGATGTCAGCTGGCCTACCTGGTCAGTGAAGGGCCTGAGCAGGGTGGTGTGTTGGTCTGCTGATTAGGAAGTGTTTATTGTCATGTCCCTGTACTCAGTGACTGGTATGTGCCACACCTGGCTAGTCTGGGCAATATATGATGTGCTTAGCTTAGAGTACAGACATGTATGTGACTGCAATTTTGGATGGGACATTTTTAACATGATTTCCTATCATGTCTTTTGCACTCATGCAGGTCAGCCCCCACCAGAATAAGGAGATTTGGAATGCTATTGTCAAGAATTTGCGGACCCTGGGAGTCCACAGCCGGCAGAGCGCACACTGTCGCAAGAGGTAGGAGGACCTGAGACCGAAGATCATGGAGGCCCAGTTTGGTAAGTGGGGTATGTCATTGACAAGAATTATGTCCCATGAATGTAGCCAACGGACCATTGTGCCTACATGTCAGCATGTGTCCGTTTCTCTTAGGGATTCATTCCTCTCTGCAATGTCATGCATGTTCTAGCCGTGTTGATGGGATAAAGTATATAGTCATACATATATATGTGCATGGAAAACAGTTAATGTATTAGTACAATTACAAAGGTGGTCCATTTTATGTTGTGCCCCAGACAGGGGTGTTCCACCTTTGGTTATCGTCTGACTGATACCTTCTTGCATCACAGTATGTCACTTGACATGTAGGACTGCAGTTACACTGAGGAACTTGGCAGGTAGACCAAGATTGTGGAACAACTCTGTGTTTCACATGCCCTTGATGTGGCATCATGTTGATTAGTGCACTGCACCTGTGTAGTGATTGGGGGATTGGGCCCTGGCTGTAGGCATGCATCATGGAGTGACTTGCAGTGATGTTGACATCACATGTGTTTCAGTTCAGGCATTCAACCACAGACATTTTTTATCAGATTTGGTACATCACTTGGTGACTTTTATGGTATGTGGTCTATTCTTTTGCACATTTTTCAATGGTTACCAATTTGCTATTTGTCTTATTATATATGGCGGTAATATATTGGGAGTTTTTTAATTTTTGTAATATTTTGTAATTTGATTGATTATTGTATTCACAATATTTGTAATATTATGTTTATATGTTGTTGTTTGATGAGCCTTGAAAAAGTCCTACAACGGGACGAAACACGTGTCGGCTGAATCCTGTTAACACTTGCAAGAATGTCTACAGATGAACTTTTCTTGAATTATTTCTAACTAGGCTACATTGATATCAATATATTTTAATATAGCTGAATTATGATTGTTACAAATTGTACTTTGTAATGGAAATACCTATGCTGATTAAATAGAGTTATATATATTTGCCACATACCAGTTCATATTCTTTTATTGTTCTTGATTGCATTTTGGTGTTTATTGTACTCTCATATAGCATCATCAGCGCTTATAGACTATTGAATCCATTACTCTGGACAGTTAGGACTCTTAATATATGTGTGCTCCACTAATTGTCCTTTTGGATTCCACCACAGACAGATGGCAGGCTTGCCATTTCTGAGATGTGGGTAGTGATGTGGTTTCACATTGGACTATGGGTTGGGGTCCTTCTATTGGTCATTGCAGGTTCAATGACTCCCCAACATGAAGGAACAGATGTTTACTACAGACACACTCAGATAATGTCATTGCAATTGGTGTCAGACATTAGTAGTGGCTATCCTGTGGCTTGCTGATTCACTGTTGTGTGTTTTCTCGAGACATCTCTCCCTGGCATATGAAACCTGACCTCAGTGTTGGTCCTTTTAATGCCACATATAAGTTCTATCTGGGTGACTTTCGTACTACCTCCTTTGTAGTGTGGTTAGTTTTACGTATCCTTTGCGCATTAGCTTCAGGCTTTAGGCCTTTGTGCACTTTGCCCTGGATGTATTTTATTCATTTGCTTGCAGCTTAGAGCCTCTGTGCACTTTGCTCTAGATGCTTTTTATTAGGCTTCGTACTGTTATTTTTCAAATAGCCAGTTCTACGGTCTTGTTTTCTTTTTCATATCACACTGTTTAGCCTACTTCAGCACTGGAGTTCTCCATAACACATTCCTGTTCACTCTGTGCTTCAGTCAAGGATACAGTCTGGTACATTGCTGATAGACGTGGTAGGAGTTTAGTCTTTGGCATTCCTGCGTAGGGACATTTTGTGATCACGCTGACATGTTAGCTATAAAATCACTTCCTTGTCCCAATACACGCAAGAGGGAGATTCCGACCAGGGAACCACAACTAGACGCTGACTGCCTTGTTGCAGATGCTGAACCAAGATCACAGGCCTTTGCTCAGGTATGAGGGCTGATGTCTCCCCAGGGATTCAGAAAGGCAAGTTAGAAGCTTAACATGCTGTGCTCGAAATAGACCAGGCAGAGGGAGAGTAGAAACTATTAGACACCATGATAGCTTTGTTCTTATGTTTTACTCTCCTGGTGACTATTTCAATCCTACTGTGTTGTATGGTTCTGGTTATTGCGGCTCACGCCTTATTATCTAAAATACAGTTGTTTTATTAAAACATTATATAAAACTTATACTGCCTTTGTCATTTGTATATGAGATCATACTGTAAATGAGAGAGTTGGTTTAGATCTGAGTGACCACGACTTCCCTGAGAAGTTCCAAAGATGTCATGCGCTCGGCTGCCCAATCATCTCTTCCCCTTGGGAGAAATGAGGCACTGCTAGTTACCCGGAGCAAAAAACGGATTTAGAGTTCCTTACACGTGGGTCCGACTCAGTCCCCCACACCGTGATCGATCCTGCTGCCTAGAAATCCAGTAGTCTCATTTAGGATAATGAGAGCCCATGCGACATGGCGCCGCCAACGATCGGTCTGGCTCTAATATTTAGGTCCGGCTGACTCTCTCGGTCTCATATATGTTTTGACTCCTCGGTTCCGTAAGCGGAGACGTCTGTGGGGCTGAGGGTTTCCGCCACCACGGTATAGGTACATCCTGTTACTTAGTGGTTGGTTGTTCAAGCCTGAACTTTAAAAGGAAAACCCCGATATTGGTGTGCCTTCTCTGACCTAGTGCTATTTTTAAGAAATGGCGAATCCTAATGTAGTGAATATAGCAATCAATATGCGACAACCGCTCACAGGACATCTGGTGGCACATGGCCTGACGGTCCAGGGGGGTCCGGTCACTTTTGTGGTGGACGCCCATGCAGCCTATAGAACAGAACTTTTTTATTCTTGGGTCGTATTTCCAGCAGTTGATGGGGGTACAAACACTTTTCAAGAATACACTGTTGCGAATGTCCCTGGACAATACAGGGCTTATGCATATTTAGAGATACCTTTATCTTATCAAGAACACCATAATTGGCTTGATGGCGCCCTCCCACACACAGTAGCACAAGTTAGGTTAGGTCCACTGAGTAATGATGGTCCTACCTGGCCTTTATTGGCTACATATACATCTCATCCTGCGGCTGCTCAATTGACAGTGGTTGAAGTTTGTCGTTTATATACAGACTTAACAGCTACATATAGACGATTAGTTCAGTTTGTAATGCAGACACTAAATACAAACGCAGCGCGTGCTGCTCTGGCGCACCCACAGATGGTGGTTCCGGGTATCAATCCGGCCACTGTACACTCAGTTATGGGTAAGGTACCGGCTAAACGTGAGGAAACTCCATTTTGGCTGGTGCAAAAAATTAATACGCTGGAAGCAGTATTTCCCCATACGGGACCTCAGGATAAACATAGAATATTGACAATGTGTTTGCCGTATGGGATGGTTCCTCCGGTGGACCTTTGTAATACCTGGGGCAGGGTGTTTGCCACGCTCTACACTACGGCACACAGTACACCGACATTAGCTAATTTACCGGAAGTGCTTAAACAAATTCAAGATGAATATGGGGCTGCCCCTCACTTAGATTTGGGCATGCTGTTAATGGGCAATTTTGCCGCAGTTTCTTCTATTATTTTGAGTAATCTCAAGGGAGAGGCAGTAGCACTAGCAGTGCGAATGCGTCTTCGGGACGTTCCGCAGATTAATCAGGAGCGGGAACTTCCGAGAATAATAGCAGAGACATATTCCAGTATTGGTCGCGATAGCCTAGGGGCTAGACCGCAAACACCCCAATTACAGGGTAAAAATAATAAAGACAATGCTAAACAACAGCAACCTGAGGGTACTAAAAAGCGCTGGAAAAAGAAACAGCAAACACCTAAGAAAGAAGGGGGACAGTCACCGCAACCGGAGGCCCCGCAGAATAGGTATAATCTCAGGAATAGGGATAATTTGAAGACGACTGAAAGATATCAATATACTGATACACGCCAATCTCGTTCCTTTCAGGACTCCTCAGAGAAGAGAAGTGAGAGAGGTGGGCAGTCAGAGTGGAGAACGGAGTATGTGAAACCAAGACAGGATTCACAACGCTCAACAGAGGTTTCTATTAAACAAGAAGAGAAACCGCGCAACAAAAACAGCAATTTAAAAAGAAGAAAGTGGCAGCAGTCTCAGTTAGACATGCCGTTGAAGAAGAGAGTTCTCTTGACGAACAAGACATGGGCGTTGGCACTGTTAGACAGCGCGGCAGAGGTCACAATAGTTCGCCGGAGTCATCTAGAGCATCTGGAGGTGAAAGCAACTGATGACTTCATACAAGTCGAAACGGCGGATATGCGAGTCTCTGATCCTGATAGAGTATATCAAGTGACTCTGCAGCTAGAAGGGGACATTGACCGCATTGTACACGCCATCTTTTGGGACCATGTGGTAAAATCATAGGATGTTCTTCTGGCCAAACAAGATTGGCCGCCTGACTTTGTTCGCGACTGTCCAGTGGGGGAAGAGGTTATTGCACCTTCCTTCTCACCACTTGTTCCAAGAGAACTAGCGGAGTCCTATAGTAAATTATGGGCTCTTGCACAGGCCCCCGCTCTATATAGAAATAATGTGGGGTGGGATAGACAATCACCTTATCATGTAATTCCAATAAAGGGCGAACCTCAGCCGCAGTAGCCTATCAAATTTGAAGCAAGGGCATTGGTTAGGAATATTATTACCCAATTGGAGTACCAGGGTGTAATTGAGCCCTGTGTCTCGCCGATGAATAATCCCTTATTTCCGGTTTCTAAACCGGACCATTCATATAGGATAGTGGTGGATTACAGACATTTAAATGGTCATACACGCACATATGCAATACAGAATTCACATAGCGCAGCGCTTATGAATAATATAGTGCGTAAAAAATACAAAACAACGTTAGATATCTCGAATGGATTTTTCTGCCAAAATATAGCGCCCAAAAGTCGGGACTATACCAGTTTCAGTGCGTTTGCCTCTCAGAAAAAGTTTTGTCGTTTGCCTCAGGGGTATAAGAATAGCCCAGGACTGTTTTCGGCTCGTGTGACTGAAATTCTGCACGAGTTGGACCCTGAAGCGTTATCATATGTTGATGACATATATCTGACAGACGATGGAATTCTGCAACATCTAAGGCGTGTATCGCGCATTGTTGTGGGGTTTGCTGAAATTGGCTATAAGTTTAATTTTAAGAAATCGAAGATTGCCTTCCTCAGCGTCATTTTCCTGGGATATGAGTTGTCGAGCGAGGGCAAGAGCTTAGCGCCACATTTTTTGGAGAAATGTGCTTTAGTGCAGCCTCCTAATACGGTTCGGAAGCTCCAGTCATTGTTGGGGTTTCTGAATTTTGGCAGAACTTACATTCCTGATTATGCTACGCGTATAAAACCCTTATACGAGTTGATTCGCCCGAATGTTTCGAGTAGATTTTGGACGATTAAGCATACACATATCCTACGAGATTTGCAGACTGATCTCTTAGCAGTTAAACACTTACACACACAGGACAATATGACACATTTAGTCATCAGGGTGATACCTGGGGCTGTTGGGTTTACATATGTCACCTTTAATTAGGGTGAGACTGTCCCGATTGCATACAAGTCCCACTTGTATTCTGCTGCAGAACAACGATTTGCGCAAACTGAGAAAATACTCACTGCCGTACAGATTGCTGTGATTAAAGAAAGACCGCTTGCCCAGGGCCAACGCATTATTGTCGTTTCCCCAATTCCAGCCTAGAGGCTGTTACAAAAGCAAGTGTCCCTAATTCGAAAGTTTTACACCCGCGATGGATACAATGGGCTACGTCTTTCACAGCCACTGATGTAGATTACATCTTTGACCCTAAACTGCAGACTCAAGAATTTCTTCAATATGAAATGGAGTACCCAGTTCCTGCTGGCACATTGCCTATTGACCAATATCAGTTGGTCATGTATACCGATGGCTCTGCGCAACCAGCGGTTGGGACTAGACAACAGTATTCTGCTGCATGTGCGGTGGTGAGCAGCACTATGGAGGGAGAAGTGTTCTGCCCCCGACATACTTATACTAAAACCTTGGGAGATTGAACGGCACAGCTGGCTGAGCTCAAAGCTCTATTGTTAGCGTTGGAGCACGCGGATCCGGCGATTTTAACCTTGCTGGTCTGTGACTCCTACTACTGTGTTCAGTCTTTCAATGAATATCTACACTATTGGAAGTTGAATGGGTTCAGAGATTCTAAGGGCAACACCATTAAACACAAATTGTTGTGGGGTAAGGTTGCGGATCTGAAAGAGACGCTTCCTAAGGTCCATGTTGTGCATACACTTGGACACCAGCGCGTTGGGATACACGTTGCTGGGAATACTTTGGCTGATGAAGCCGCAAAGTCGGCAGTGGTTGTTGCCACTGTGGCCGCAGTGACTTGTTCGAGTTCCAAACCAGACACAGAGATTTCAGCTGCCATAAAAGCTACGGCTGATGGCACGCCATTTCCTAAAGGATTTCCTTCTAAGTATTGTTACTGCTTGAGTAGTGCGTTCAATGCTGTTATTAATATTCCAGGCATTGGTGTACGTGATTTGCCAAATAAAATTGAGAGACCTCGATTAATTTCTGCAGCACATGAGGGGGCGGCATCTGCACATGCTGGTGTGGCTGCCACTGTTTCGCTTTTACAGGCTCGTTACTGGTGGCCTGGTCTCTATAAAGAGACAAAGCAATATGTCCTTTGTTATGATGTTTGTCAACAAATTAAAGCTTCTTCGGCTAGACGCCCGCAGCAGACACCCCTTCTAATTTCAAACAAACCTTTACAGTGTGTGTACTTGGATCATTGTGGTCCGTTGACCCCAGACAGTGCATACAAATATATCTTGGTTGCTGTAGATTCGTGCTCCAGATTTGTGTGGGTCTGGCCACAGCGCTCGGCTGAAGCTCGGACTGTTATTAAAGATTTGAGCATCTTTGTTGATACATTTGCAGTTGCGGCTTTTCATTCGGACCAGGGCCCTGCTTTTGCCTCTAAGGCATTCAGGGACACCATGGCTTCGTTGGGGGTCCAACTCCAATTCTCGTCTCCATTTCATCCCGAGGGAAATTCTGTTGTGGAGCGTTTAAATCGTGATTTAAAGCAATCCTTAATGGCCAGAGTTATAGGTACGGGTCGTAGTTGGCTAGCCCACCTGTATGGAGTACAGAGAGCACTTAATAACTTGCCTAGAAGGTCACTGGGGGGTCGTACTTCATATGAGTGCCTGTTTGGAACACAAATGTATGTTCCTGATCTAGATGGTCCTGGTGTGGAGGCGGCAGATATGCCCTTTGAGATAAATGATCATGTCACTGTTTTGCAGGATTTACAACAATTCCGTGAAGATAATTCTTCTGCAAGTGCTGCCTCCTCAGGAATTAAGGATGCGCCAGTAACTCCTACTGGTTGGATACCGAGGATTGGGGATCTAGTGCGTGAAAAGGTCGCAGCAAAGAAATAATTTGGTCCTTCTTATCAAGCACCTGTCCCTGTGTTAGGGGTTAGCGGCACGAGAACTGTGATTTTACCGCCGCTGCAAGGGGCCAAAGGAAATCGCTTTGTTTCCATTGATAATGTCAAGTGGACATTACAACATGTGGCCGATTCTGCACAGCAGACCAAGAGGGACACCCAGTAGTTCCGGAATACCTCTCACTACTGGGGAAGAAGTCCCGCTGCAGGTGATTTACACCGACGCTGTTTCCTCTCCGAGCTTGGGGAGGGTGGAAGATGATCTTGCGATTGTTCCACAGACAACGATTAATTTGGAATCTTTTGATCAAGTTGCTGTACGTTCTACTGATGTTTCTGAACATGTGGTTTATAGTGTGCCAAGGAGAGAGCCTCCATCTGCTTCTTTGTTCACAGTTGCACCTTTTGCAAGAACTGCCTCTGGCTGCTTCAACGACACTGATGATGCAGTGTCCGGCTCCTCGTCCTCGATGTCTTCAGTCCGAGGTCCACATAAGCTGCTGTGTTGGCTTACACGCACATATTTTGTTTTTCCTTGGAACTATTTATGGCTTTTTATGGCTGTTATGACTGTTTTTTTGTGGTTGGGATTTGTGGTTACTTTTTTTCTAGTAATACATGGTCATTTTCTTCCTGAACGATCTGACATTGAGCACGTGGAGTCTGTGTTAAAACCACATTTTTCGTCTCATATGGTTCGAAGAGACTTGTCCAATGTAAACATTTCTGCAATACCGATTCTGGATGGGATTGTGTGGGATAAAGTAATGTTTGATATATCTGGTCCCACTGAATTGATTCAAATACCTATGTCCTCAAGTTATCAATGAATGATATTGTTATACCAGGCTTTGTTTCTGATGATTGGGATGTGAAGACAGTAGATTCTATGCTGACAGACTTGCAATATTATACTGTCTATGACGATGAAGATGCTTACCTATTTAGAGATAATCATGGTGGCATGTTTTGCTACAACTATTATGGACACCACTTTATTCATAAAGCAAGTAGCCCTAAGTCCATATTTGATTATGTGCAATGGGAACATTGCCCAACTCCTCCACAAGGGAGTTCAAAGACGTATTATGATAAATTTGCATATTTTTCTGGGCATAATGAACGTGATGCTAAGTCTTACTATTTTAAAGTTACTCCGTATGCTAATAAGCAAATGTTATTGACCAATACTAAATTACTGTATTCAAATTTGTTTGTGTCTAAACTTTCGGTTGAGGGGTATGAATATTGGTTTAAGACTGTTGATTTGAAAAGTGTCTGGGGAACAAAAAATTGGCAAATGCAGGGCAGGGACACATTATTTAGAGCATGTATTATCCCTGTGCAGATGATTTTCCTCAATGACACAGTACAACAGACTAGCTGTTTGGGCTTGGCAACGATTAGAGAGTTGAATTTGCCTAGTATACCTGTCCCTTCCAAATTGAACAATTGGCAGAGATATGTAAATGCTACGTTTAGTGAGTTTACACACTGGGTCCAGAATGGTACGCTTAACACTTCATTGGTACATCCGAGCGGGTGGTTATTATGGCCTGTAGACACTAATAAGTGTCATCAATGTTTTGTCACCTCTTCAGGGGGGTTCAGGACTCGTAGGGCAGACCCTCGTTACATTTCACCAGAACATGCTGATATTATAACTACATGCAGCGTGGGAAAGCTTTGTCAGCAATGGTTGAAGTCGTCCACGCTGGATGCAGTTAAATCACATCTCACGTTACTGTCTAATGATACTGACTTACAAGATTGTTTGTCAGGACCTAAGGTACCACGGAAGAAACGATTTTTATACGAAGTATATAATGAGATTTGGAAGCTTTCACAGCAGGAGGCAGCGGCCCGGTTGAGGCAAATTGATCAGGAAAACCTGATGCAGGCTTTGTCTGTTGTAGATAATGGCATGCATACCCTTTCTGACCGCGTTTACACAATTGACAGCATTGTTTCCTCTGCTATAGACATTAATAAATAAGATATGTCTTCTTTATATCATGGGCAGAGTCAGACGCGGTCCATCATGCAGCTGGGTTGGACTCTTCAGACCTTGAAGGCAGGTCGCGTTCCGTGGCAGCACATTCGTGCCAGAGAGATCTTTGTCTCCTTTAATTTAACTTGTCAACAACAGCTGATGGCTAAAAAGGAAGCGATGTATGTCATGTTGAATATTGAAAAATTGGAAAAACTGCCTTTCATTGTTGCTGAGATTCCATCAGCTGAGTGGTTGATTGATGGGGTAATTAATTTGCCTATCTACACTCTGCAATTTACTTCTTGTTTGAAGCACATTCCGGTGGGTAGATATGAACGGTTGGGAGACAGTTACATACACGAGGTGTGGGAGCTTCCCTTTTTATACAGATGTATTAATGGTTTGAGGGAGGTTTTTCTTAGCGGTAGTGAATGCGAAACTTCTGTCAGCCATTCCATGGTTTGTAAACAGCTGTCCTTGCACGGAGCGTGTAACGCTTCGATTGCTAACTTAGCTTGTTATCTGAAGGGAGTTCCAGTCCCGGTTATTAAAAACACTTTCCAGGTGCTTTCTAACGGCAGTTACATTGTTCTTAACAGCGAACGCTGCTGTGGCATGCGTGCCAGAATAGTTTACGTTGTCATTGTCACCAAGGCCGTTACGTGCTGCGGGAATGTGTTGTTTCCCCCACTCAAATTAGGGAGGTAGCGGACATCTGGCCTCATATTGCTACTTCCAAGGTTAATTTCGACAAGTTGAGTAGACTGAAGGCTTTATTGTTTCAAAAGCATGTGGCCCTTACATCTGCTAGCGGGACTTACGCACTACAAGTGGCAAGGTCATCAGCGGAAATACAGTCCCTTTTGAATACTAACTTTCCGAGTCACTTTGGTGAACTTGTGGGACGTATATTTAATGTGGCCAGCACTCCTGGAATTGCACATTTTTTCAAAGCCGTTGGTGTTGGTTTTGCTCACTCCTTCTCTTCCATATTCTCTTCCATATTCGGTTTGATACCTTTGGCTATACACTCTATTTCGGAAGCATTTTTGGGGGTTTCCCGATTACTTTGGCTTTGTTGGCTGGAGTCTTGCTATTGTTGCTATTTTTTCGCAATGGCTGTCCCGCCACGACGAGATCCTGTGTTGCTGCTCCCGTCAGTGCAGCTGTGTCGTGAACGCATGATGCAGCATTTTGAAGCGACACTCCTGGGACATTTGGAGTGTGACTGGTCTCTGTCATTCCGACCAGTTTTGGATTGTGTGCAACCCGTGTTTCGGTGCCTTTGGTGCTCGTTTGAACATGCACTTGCTTTCTGTCTCTCACTGCAGCGCCCTCCGGTGGTCGAAATTGATCTGTTGATGTTCCCGATTAGGGTTCATTCCCAGACTTGTGCACTACGGTTGCGTTTGCTTCGTGAGGCAGTTTATGAGATTCCCTTCCTGGAGGAAGATGGTATTGTCTCATTCATAGGCCCTGCACGGGGTGCCGCCCTGAATGGTTTTGGGGCTTTGGAACACACCTGCTCCATGGTACTTTGTGGCGTGGATCTTCCGATATTGACATATATCGAGGTGGAGGAGCTCCTACGTTCTATTGCTTCTGTCTGACAATTGGATTTTTTTTCTCTCCTACAAAATTGACACTACATTGAATTTGGCTTTATCGTCACATGTTTCCTAAATTTATGACTTTGTTGTCTTCTGACCTTGTCGAAATATATATAGTTTTATAAATTGTTTATATTTGGGGCATACTTTTATATTATTGGAACCACTTGCTACCGACAAGGGGAGGGTGTAGTGTGGTTAGTTTTACGTATCCTTTGCGCATTAGCTTCAGGCTTTAGGCCTTTGTGCACTTTGCCCTGGATGCATTTTATTCATTTGCTTGCAGCTTAGAGCCTCTGTGCACTTTGATCTAAATGCTGTTTATTAGGCTTCGTACTGTTATTTTTCATATAGCCAGTTCTACGGTCTTGTTTTTTTTTTCATATCACACTGTTTAGCCTATTTCAGCACTGGAGTTCTCCATAACACATTCCTGTTCACTCTGTGCTTCAGTCAAGGATACAGTCTGGTACATTGCCGATAGACGTGGTAGGAGTTTAGTCTTTGGCATTCCTGCGTAGGGACATTTTGTGATCACGCTGACATGTTAGTTATAAAATCACTTCCTTGTCCCAATACACGCAAGAGGGAGATTCCGACCAGGGAACCACAACTAGACGCTGACTGCCTTGTTGCAGATGCTGAACCAAGATCACAGGCCTTTGCTCAGGTATGAGGGCTCATGTCTCCCCAGGGATTCAGAAAGGAAAGTTAGAAGCTTAACATGCTGTGCTCGAAATAGACCAGGCAGAGAGAGAGTAGAAACTATTAGAAACCATGATAGCTTTGTTCTTATGTTTTACTCTCCTGGTGACTATTTCAATCCTACTGTGTTGTATGGTTCTGGTTATTGCGGCTCACGCCTTATTATCTAAAATACAGTCGTTTTATTAAAACATTATATAAAACTTATACTGCCTTTGTCATTTCTATATGAGATCATACTGTAAATGAGAGAGTTGGTTTGGATCTGAGTGACCACGACTTCCCTGAGAAGTTCCAAAGATGTCATGCGCTCGGCTGCCCAATCACCTTTTCCCCTTGGGAGAAATGAGGCACTGCTAGTTAGCCGGAGCAAAGACTGGATTTAGGGTGACAGAGTTCCTTACACGTGGGTCCGACTCAGTCCCCCACACCATGATCGATCCTGCTGCCTAGAAACCTAGTGACCTTCTAGGCAAGTTATTAAGTGCTCTCTGTACTCCATACAGGTGGGCTAGCCAACTACGACCAGTACCTATAACTCTGGCTGTTAAGGATTGCTTTAAATCACGATTTAAATGCTCCACGACAGAATTTCCCTCGGAATGAAATGGAGACGAGAATTGGAGTTGGACCCCCAACGAAGCCATGGTGTCCCTGAATGCCTTAGAGGCAAAAGCAGGGCCCTGGTCCGAATGAAAAGCTGCAACTGCAAATGTATCGACAAAGATGCGCAAATCTTTAATAACAGTCCGAGCATCAGCCAAGCGCTGTGGCCAGACCCACACAAATCTGGAGCACGAATCTACAGCAACCAAGATATATTTGTATGCACTGTCTGGGGTCAACGGACCACAATGATCCAAGTACACACACTGTAAAGGTTTGTTTGAAATTAGAAGGGGCGTCTGCTGCGGGCATCTAGCCGAAGAAGCTTTAATTTGTTGACAAACATCACAACAAAGGACATATTGCTTTGTCTCTTTATAGAGATCAGGCCACCAGTAACGAGCCTGTAAAAGCGAAACAGTGGCAGCCACACCAGCATGTGCAGATGCCGCCCCCTCATGTGCTGCAGAAATTAATCGAGGTCTCTCAATTTTATTTGGTAAATCACATACACCAATGCCTGGAATATTAACAACAGCATTGAACGCACTACTCAAGCAGTAACGATACTTAGAAGGAAATCCTTTAGGAAATGGCGTGCCATCAGCCGTAGGTTTTATGGCAGCCAAAATCTCTGTGTCTGGTTTGGAACTCGAACGAGTCACTGCGGCCTGAACACAGTAGTAGGAGTCACAGACCAGCAAGGTTAAAATCGCCGGATCCGCGTGCTCCAACACTAACAATAGAGCTTTGAGCTCAGCCAGCTGTGCCGTTCAATCTCCCAAGGTTTTAGTATAAGTATGTCGGGGGCAGAACACTTCTCCCTCCATAGTGCTGCTCACCACCGCACATGCAGCAGAATACTGTTGTCTAGTCCCAACCGCTGGTTGCGCAGAGCCATCGGTATACATGACCAACTGATATTGGTCAATAGGCAATGTGCCAGCAGGAACTGGGTACTCCATTTCATATTGAAGAAATTCTTGAGTCTGCAGTTTAGGGTCAAAGATGTAATCTACATCAGTGGCTGTCAAAGACGTAGCCCATTGTATCCATCGCGGGTGTAAAGCTTTCGAATTAGGGACACTCGCTTTTGTAACAGCCTCTAAGGCCGGAATCGGGGAAACGACAATAATGCGTTGGCCCTGGGCAAGCGGTCTTTCTTTAATCACAGCCATCTGTACATCAGTGAGTATTTTCTCACTTTGCGCAAATCGTTGTTCTGCAGCAGAATACAAGTGGGACTTGTATGCAATCGGGACAGTCTCACCCTCATTAAAGGTGACATATGTAAACCCAACAGCCCCAGGTATCACCCTGATAACTAAATGTGTCATATTGTCCCGTGTGTGTAAGTGTTTAACTGCTAAGAGATCAGTCTGCAAATCTCGTAGGATATGTGTATGCTCAATCGTCCAAAATCTACTCGAAAAATTCAGGCGAATCAACTCGTATAAGGGTTTTATACGCGTAGCATAATCAGGAATGTAAGTTCTGCCAAAATTCAGAAACCCCAACAATGATTGGAGCTTCCGAACCGTATTAGGAGGCTGCAATAAAGCACATTTCTCCAAAAAATGTGGCCCTAAGCTCTTGCCCTCACTCGTCAACTCATATCCCAGGAAAATGACGCTGAGGAAGGCAATCTTCGAATTCTTAAAATTAAACTTATAGCCAATTTCAGCAAACCCCACAACAATGCGCAATACACGCCTTAGATGTTGCAGAATCTCATCGTCTGTCAGTTATATGTCATCAACATATGATAACGCTTCAGGGTCCAACTCAAGCAGAATTTCAGTCACACGAGCCGAAAACAGTCCTGGGCTATTCTTATACCCCTGAGGCAAACTACAAAACTTTTTCTGAGAGCCAAACGCACTGAAACTGGTATAGTCCCGACTTTCGGGCGCTATATTTTGGCAGAAAAATCCATTCGAGATATCTAACGTTGTTTTGTATTTTTTACGCACTATATTATTCGTAAGCGCTGCGCTATGTGAATTCTGTATTGCATATGTGCGTGTATGACCATTTAAATGTCTGTAATCCACTACTATCCTATATGAATGGTCCGGTTTAGCAACCGGAAATAAGGGATTATTCATCGGCGAGACACAGGGCTCAATTACACCCTGGTACTCCAATTGTGTAATGATATTCCTAACCGATGCCCTCGCTTCAAATTTGATAGGATACTGCGGCTGAGGTTCACCCTTTATTGGAATTACATGATAAGGTGATTGTCTATCCCACCCCACATTATTTCTATATAGAGCGGGGGCCTGTGCAAGAGCCCATAATTTACTATAGGACTCCGCTAGTTCTCTCGGAACAAGTGGTGAGAAGGAAGGTGCAATAACCTCTTCCCCCACTGGACAGTCGGGAACAAAGTCGGGCGGCCAATCTTGTTTGGCCAGCAGAACATCATATGATTTTACCACATGGTCCCAAAAGATGGCGTGTACAATGCGGTCAATGTCCCCTTCTAGCTGCAGAGTCACTTGATATACTCTATCAGGATCAGAGACTCGCATATCCGCCGTTTCGACTTGTATGAAGTCATCAGTTGCTTTCACCTCCAGATGCTCTGGAAGACTCCGGCGAACTATTGTGACCTCTACCGCGCTGTCTAACAGTGCCAACGCCCATGTCTTGTTCGTCAAGAGAACTCTCTTCTTCAGCGGCATGTCTAACTGAGACTGCTGCCACTTTCTTCTTTTTAAATTGCTGTTTTTGTTGCAGCGGTTTCTCTTCTTGTTTAATAGAAACCTCTGTTGAGCGTTGTGAATCCTGTCTTGGTTTCACGTACTCCGTTCTCCGCTCTGACTGCCCACCTCTCTCACTTCTCTTCTCTGAGGAGTCCTGAAAGGAACGAGATTGGCGTGTATCAGTATATTGATATCTTTCAGGCGTCTTCAAATTATCCCTATTCCTGAGATTATACCTATTCTGCGGAGTCTCCGATTGCGGAGACTGTCCCCCATCTTTCTTAGGTGTTTGCTGTTTCTTTTCCCAGCGTTTTTTAGTATCCTCAGGTTGCTGTTGTTTAGCATTGTCTTTATTATTTTTACCCTGTAATTGGGGTTTTTGCGGTCTAGCCCCTAGGCTATCGCGACCAATACTTGAATATGTCTCTGCTATTATTCTCGAAAGTTCCCGCTCCTGATTAATCTGCGGAACGTCCCGAAGACGCATTCGCACTGCTAGTGCTACTGCCTCTCCCTTGAGATTACTCAAAATAATAGATGAAACTGCGGCAAAATTGCCCATTAACTGCATGCCCAAATCCAAGGCAGGGGCAGCCCCATATTCATCTTGAATTTGTTTAAGCACTTCCGGTAAATTAGCTAATGTCGGTGTACCGTGTGCCGTAGTGTAGAGCGCGGCAAACACCATGCCCCAGGTATTACAAAGGTCCACCGGAGGAACCATCCCATACGGCAAACACATTGTCAATATTCTATGTTTATCCTGAGGTCCCGTATGGGGAAGTACTGCTTCCAGCGTATTAATTTTTTGCGCCAGCCAAAATGGAGTTTCCTCACGTTTAGCCGGTACCTTACCCATAACTGAGTGTACAGTGGCCGGATTGATACCCGGAACCACCGCCTGTGGGTGCGCCAGAGCAGCACGCGCTGCGTTTGTATTTAGTGTCTGCATTACAAACTGAACTAATCGTCTATATGTAGCCGTTAAGTCTGTATATAAACAACAAACTTCAACCACTGTCAATTGAGCAGCCGCAGGATTAGGTGTAGGACAGATGTGACTTATTGAGTCGTACATTGTTGGAATGTGTTGATTGTGACATGGGTATTCCCATGTCACATACTCCAGGATATTGCAGATAGGAACCTGAGTTTGCTGGTTTTCATTGGCATCATGTAAGTGCAAGATAGATGTGTGCATTTGCTTGTGTGTGAAATATGCCAGGGTAGTTTACAGTGGGATACCAATGTTGGCTACAAGTTGACTTGGGTCTGCTGCATGTGGCACATCTTGGATAGGTCACCTAGTTGTAGTTATGTTTTTGTGGTTGCTAGACTTCATCCATTCAGTTGTAGTCATCTGAGATCCTGATTTGCTGGTGTGTAACTGTGGGAAGTCCAGATGGCATGCAAGCATATGGGATGGCACATGAATGTGCCACTTAGTTGAAGGTTTTGCTGGTTGCTAGTTGACATGATGGTATTGTCTGTCACCCAGAGTTGTGGTTCAAGGGTAGTCATGTACTTGTTATGAAGCTATTTCTCTTTGTATTGCAGCATCAGCACAGGCAGGTGAAGAAGATGGGGCTGAGCCAAGTGGGGAAGCATCTGGTCATGGGACCTTGGCTCAAGGTACAACCTACAGAGGGACCTAGTGACCTGGAGTGCGAGGGGAGTGCCACGGGGGAGATCGGAACCACATCCTCATCTTCAGATTCCTCCTCCAGTGGCCACTCCCTAGTAGTGACATACCGATTGAGGATCTCCCCATACCATCCTTCTCCCCACCCCCATTCTATCACTGCCCTCCCTGTTGCTTCCCACCCAGTTGGCTGTACCCGCTCACCCAAGAGGGTGGGTGTCTCTTTTGCCACATGCACCTCTGCCCCAGCCTGTTACCTCTGCTGTCCTCAGTGAGGAGGTTTTTGACCTCCTGAGGACAATCTCTGTGGGTCAGTCAGCCATTGTGAATGCCATCCAGGGACTGGCGACACAACTCCAACAGACAAACGCGTTCCTGGAGGGCATTCACAGTGCAATGGCTGGCCTACAGAGATCTTTTCAGGCTCTGGCCTCCACACTGACCGCAGCCAGTCACCCCCCCCACCTTCTGTCTCTCTCCACCTCCCACTTTCCAGTCCAAATCCCCCCTTCCCAGACATACCCAAAGCACACAAACAGACCCTCAAGCATCCACCTCAACAGACAAAGGTAGAGCACACAAACACAAGCACCACAAGATACACTGGCATGCACACAGACAACATCCACCCATAGACACAGCAACAGTCACAAGTTTTCCTGACACCCCCACCACCCCAGCATCACATACATGACATCAAGCATACCTACAGGCATCACAATAGCAGTCACTGATACAGCCACCACACCCATCCTACCTGCAGACACCACCCCAGCAGACCCTCAAACATCCACTCCAATCACCACACCCGCAGACACCCCAACTACAGACACACCTACATCCAGCACATCCACCATACCTGCAGTCACCACCCCAATAGACAGCCACTGACCATGGCATCCTAAAGCACCTCCACCCCCCTAAGACCACGACATATAAATGCCCTCACTCACCCACCCAACAGACACCCACCACACACAAGCATTCCTCCCACAAGCACGCACCCACAACGTATGACACCTACATGTCATACAACCTCTCCCTCAACCTCCAAATCCCGCCCCCCTTCTCATGACCACCCCTGTATGTCCAAGAGGTTTTTCCTGTGTGACCTTGACCCTACCCCTGTCCTCACCCACCCCTGTACCACACCCAAAAGGTCCTCTATCTTGTCCAAAGCCATCCCTTCCACCTCTAAGGCCGCCTCATACCCCTCCCCCACCAGAAGAAGCCCACCCCTCCCAAGAAGATTCCCCCCTCCCAAGCCAAATCTCAAACACCCCCTCCCAAGTTGGATTCCATCAGATAATCCCTGAGGTGTCTGCCTGCCCACTTGATGCCCCTTCCTGTGGAGGTTACATGGCAGTCAGGAGTCAAGTAAAGTCACAGCTGGATGGATTGGCCTATAGCCTTGGACTTTCTGAAGTTTTACACATAATAAACCCAAACAGTTGTTTATTTTTGGGTACACCTTTGTCCTGCACTTCCTTTTCTAGCTTTATGTAAGTCTTGAGTGACTTTAGTAGTGTCCCTGCAGTTGTGTGTGTTTGAGCCTGCTTGCCGCTCCATGTGATGTTGTTGGCAGTATGCGTGTTGGTGTGCAGTGCTAGTGTCCCCCAAGAGGAGGTTATGTGTTGTGTGTGTAATTACAATGTTGGTATTGTGAAATTGTGTAGTGTTTGTTGTGCTATGTATTTCTTATTATGTTGAGCAATGTGGGCATGTATGGTGTTGGATTTGTGACGTGATATGGCTTCTGTATTGATGTGATGAGCATCATATTAAGTTTTGTATGTGCAGACATGGGATGGGTTCAGTTGTACTAGCTGTGTTTGCATTTGCCTGTGCCCATTTAGGTGTGTGTCCCTTGCAGCTGGTTCCTGTAGAGGTCTGTCTTCTTCAGTAGGAGGTGTGGTGCTTTGCTGACTTGCCATTCCCCATTGTTTAGATGGGCATGACAATTGTTTTTAGTATTGTTTGTCCTTCTGGCCCATGTAGGACCATTTCCTGTGGACATGTTGACTGAGGATCCTGTTGCTACTGTGATAAGTCCCAGTGCAGTCTCCTTTCTCGGGTGTCCCAGTTGGCCCCATCCCAAATATGTAGGTATTGATGTGAAATTGTTCCTGGTGCATTTGTCCCTCTGTGTTTTGTGCACTGCATTGTGCTTCCATTGTGGTGTTATGATTGTGTTGTGTGTGTCCATTGCAGGGTTGTTTACTGGTGGTGTTGTTTGTGTTCCAGGCTACAAGGATTGAGATGTGTGTTGTATGTGGGGACAGTCCCTGGCCAGTGTTGGATGTGAGTGTGTGAGTTATATCTGTATATGTGTTGTAGGTGTGTTGTTGTTACTGTGTGTGACTATGTTGTGTAGCCTTCAGAGTAGCTGTGCCTGAGCTGTGTGGCCCTGTGTATTTGTGTGGTGTTGCCATGCAGTGTGTGTGTGCTGGCCAAAGTATGTGTATTGTGAGTGTGTATGTGTCCGTGTTGCTGTGTGTCAGTGAGTGTATATTGTATAAAACATGTAGCAGCTACCTGTGGTGTCCCCTCCTATGATGTGTTTGCCGCAGTATGTGCAGTTTTTAAGGGTTAATGACACAGGTGTGTGTATGTACTTATGGTTGGTCTCACCCACGTCAACGTTGATTTCGTTGTCTCTGGCTGAGCAGGAGCAGTGGCTTGACATTTCCGAAGGGCTCCATGGTGGCTCCGGGCATGTGAGGACACACAGTGAGCACAGAAGCAGTACTTGAGCAATGCTCCAGAGGGAGAGCAAACATATTAAGAGGAAGTGAAGCCCGCATGTGCTGACCAAAGAGGAGCCAACAAATGACAGTGACAGTGAAGCCAACCAATGGTAAGCAATTGCCCCTGTAAGTAAACTTTGGGGGTGATTCCGAGACTGGCGGGCGGCGGAGGCCGCCCGCCAGTCTACCCCCGACAAAATACCGCTCCGCGGTCGCAAGACCGCGGAGGGTATTTTGAGATTTGCCCTGGGCTGGCGGGCGGCCGCCAAAAGGCCGCCCGCCAGCCCAGGGCAAATCTACCTTCCCACGAGGACGCCGGCTCCGAATGGAGCCGGCGTAGTGGGAAGGTGCGACGGGTGCTGTTGCACCCGTCCCGTATTTCAGTGTCTGCTTTGCAGACACTGAAATACTTTGTGGGGCCCTCTTACGGGGGCCCCTGCAGTGCCCATGCCATTGGCATGGGCACTGCAGGGGCCCCCAGGGGCCCCGCGGCACCCCCTACCGCCATCCTGTTCCTGGCGGGAGACCCGCCAGGAACAGGATGGCGGTAGGGGGTGTCAGAATCCCCATGGCTGCGGAGCGCGCTCCGCAGCCATGGAGGATTCTCCCGAGCAGCGGAAAGTCGGTGGAAGACCGCCGACTTTCCGTTTCTGACCACGGCTGAACCGCCGCGGTCAGAATGCTCGACGGGGCACCGCCAGCCTGTTGGCGGTGCTCCCGTGGTCGGTGACCCTGGCGGTCACCGGCCGCCAGGGTCAGAATGACCCCCTAAATGTCTTGCAAGTGACAGCATATGGGGAGACCAAAAAAGGAGGCTCAGTGAAATAAAGTAACTTCATAGGGATCATACAGTTTGGTTAGGCAGGGAAACTGTGATTAAACTCATATTTTCCAGTTTCATCCTGTGCAAACCAGACCTTAGATGGATATCTCTTTCTGACATCAAAGGTTGATGCTTTGTCATTAATTCTTGGAGAGTGAGATTAGAGCATGAGTGACAGGTAGAATCCATGTTTTATTTTGGACTCTTTTAAAAAGCAATAACCTTGCCAAAGGACTAGTCAGGAGGCAAAGGATGCTGAGAAAAAAACTGTCTGCTGCACATGCTAAGTGGAACCTTTGACCAGAGAGCAACAAGCTCCCTAAGATATGCATGCAATATAAACCTCACTACTAGGAACATTTAAACAAGGACTGTAAAACCCATTTAGAAAATTCAATATCAATGAGGTTGCACCTGTTTACATTTCATAGGTTTTACTTAAAAACCTTGCTAATTTACTTTCTCCAAGATGTTTTTTTGTGCTTGTTGTAATACAGCATATTACTCTTGTTACTTTGAACTGTTGTCTGAAAGTGTCTCTGCACGCTCAGGTTGGATGGGTGTTATTAACAGGCCATGATAGAAAGCTGTGGAGTTAAGGCTGAAGACAGTGTGAAATGTGCACACTGTCTGTCAGTGGGTAATGGGTGCGTTGTCAGTTTACGGGTGGTGAAGAGGAGGTAGTACAAGGAAGTAAATGCAGGAGAGAGTGAAGAGGTAAGAGATTAGGTGTAAAATATGCAGAACTAGGATTCCAGAAAGATGTTGGGAGAAAATGATGTTTCACAGGCAGACTGCAGAGTAAACTGTATGAACGAGATAATGGATGATTGCAACTTTCAGAAGACAACTGCACCTTTGACAAACCACAATAATAGTTACACTTCTTTTACCTCGGCCCTTTTTGATACTCCCCACTTTTTTCATCCCAGTTTAAGCCTTGGTGACAAGTATGTTGTGATTTCTTCTCTTGCTGGCAATATGCTCAAGACCTCATAAAACACAGTAAGAAGTGGACTCTCTGCTCCAAGAAAGGGAAGAGAGCACAAATTAACTACAACAGCCAAAAACAGATTAGGAGGGAGTAAGTGAGTGACACTCTCACTCTGATGTCTGCATCCAAAGTGGTCAAGTAGCAATGCATCCGACTCCTACAAAGCAGACTGAACAGACATTTTACCAGACTAATAAACCCTAAATCAGGATTAATTGTATGAAGTTTCACTTGTGTCTTTATTCTCTTTTTCTTTTTATAGAACATATTGCATAGTCAAATAGCCACTCAGCCTATTCCCAGTTAAACAAACAATAAATCACATAAAGGGATCAGCTACCCATACTATGGATCATATGGAGGCTACTAAAATAAAGAAATGATGTGGAGAAGAATACATAATTTCTGTGTAATGCCCCCCTCATGCACCTCTGAGCAATGTAAGAGGATGCCTGTTCTCCTGATCTGGTTCTGTGTATGCTCAGATGTGTGTGAGTAGGAATCCTGTGAAACAAAGGTGTCTGAGTGGTTGATGGAAGGAGAAGGACTTTTCAGGTAGGTGGGGCTTCAGTTGTATAGTGACTTGAATATGTGTATGAGGAGTTTGAAATTATGTTTTTTGTATCACAAGCCAGTGTAGCTCTTTGAGATGTACTTTGATTTGAGTTCTGTGTGGGAAGTTGAGGATGAGTCTGCTGCCAAGTTCTTCATGGTTTGCAATCTTCTAGTGAGTTGCTTGTTGAACCCGGTGTAGAGGGTGTTCCCGTAGTCGAACTTGCTGGTGACTAAGACATGAGTGACAGTTTTTCTGGTATTACTTGGGAGGGATTTGAAGATCTTCCTCAGTATTTTCTGAGTGTGGAAGCAGGATGAAATTAAAGTGTTGACTTGTGCGGTCATGCCATTTTGCTGTTGATGATGATTCTGAGGCTCCTGGTGTGGGCTCTGGGTTTCTGGGTGTGAGTGTGGGTGTAGGCCTGGGTTCTGCCAGCCATCAGTTGAGTCCCATGACAAGATGTTCTTGTAGAAGAGCACCACTACTGTCTTGCAGTGTTGAGCTTGAGCTGTTGACTTTCATCCAGTTAGAAACGTTGGTTATGCATGGGGTGAATATGGTTTCTTGTGCTGGGGGGTCTTGTCCAAGAGGGGGAGTATGAGTTGCATGTCATCAACTTAGGAGAGCATGTTGATGTTGTATGCATGAATTACATTGGCCAGAGGCAGCATGTATGCATTGAAGAGGGTGGGGCTGAGTGATGAACCTTGAGGCACTCCACAGATTAGTTTGTGGACTTCTAATGAGTAAGTGGACGAAGCGGCATCTATAGGAGCTGTTGATCTGAGTTCTATGATCTGCTGCAAATCCCACTGGATCATGGTGAAGGAACACTTAACAGCTGCATGTCATATGGCACAGTGTCCTGCTCCTCTGCCCCGCCTTGAAAAAGCAACACCACTGCGTCTCACACATCACCACCAAGAAAGTGACAGGTTTTTTTGCGCCGCTTATGGTCTAAAGCCAAAGGCTAATGAATTTTCTCTTGGTCTTGTGGGAAGGATTCAGTGCTGTGCAAGCTTTGTGAGAGTGTGTGCACACTGTGGGAAGTGTGCGCATGTTACAGGGAACAATGATTGCAAGTTACACAGGAATTCCGTGGCCATATTGAGGAACAAGATCTAAGGGTGGGTTCCTTTTTTGTGCCATGTAACTCTGAGGTGACTTGCAATATCCTTTAAAGTATGACAGAGGGTATCTAAGGCCAGATGTAATAGCAGTGGTCCCAGAATACTGGTCAGATTTTACAACTAGTATATTTCGACCAATGTTGTATTTTGCAAACCAACCTAAGTTCTAAGAGGTCTGTGTGCAAAATACTGATTGCTAGTGAGTCACAATTCAATCTACTTCTTAAATATTAAAGAGGTAGGTTGCACATTGCAGCCACTAGGAATCACAACCACAACAGGGATGGTCTGTGATTGTTTTTAAAAATATTAAAATGTTACTAACATTTTTTAAGAAAAAATATTTTTTCAACATTCACAAAGGGGAAGGGGCTGCTTGGGAACAGATACTAATTTGTTGCAAAGAGATGTTAGAATTGATTTAATGCAAGGCATATTAACAAAATGAGGTACCTCGGATATTTCCCCCTTCTTTCAGCAGGGGGAGAATAGCAGTGGACCGGCATATGGTTTTACTGGATCCATTTTCATAGCCAATAAAACCAGACCCAGTTTTCCTGCAGCCAGTAATCCAAGATACAGGAACACAGAGCTACTCAGAATCATCTGAAACAGTATCTTATCTATGTGTGCTGTTCCAGTAGACTCTTAAGGATTGACTGATTGGTGCAAAATTGTTTTTCAAGAAGCCAGTAAGAAATAAGGAGCTGTAGTCAAGACATGAAATAACCATGGCTTCATCTCTTTGTTTCAGATCCTTAGTGGGGATGTGTTTAAGGTTTTTACATTTATGAAGATGGAATCTATCAAATTTAGGCATAGTGTGGATGTGCCCCTTGAGATTTAAATTGCTGTCAAGAAGGATTCTCAGAGATCTGGCAGTGGTAGCATTTTGTGAGTAATACTAGCATTTTTTTATATTTCAAGAAAGAAAAGTTTGATAATCTGGGTCAGGAGAAGAAATGTATTTTTTAAGGTATTGCAGTTGAGGTTTGTTTATTTTATCCATTTGTTTATCTAAAGCAATTAAGACTTCACATCTAATTTGGATTCAGGGAAGACCACTTTGAGACATACCATTGTGGCACATGCGTCCTAATAAAACACAATGCAAAGGCCTTTAAGACGTTCCCCCCAAAAGTACAACAAACAGACTGAAAAGGGTGGTTGTTAAACTCAAACCTTTTGGGATACCAGTGGAAACAAGGGTGGGAATTATGTAGTACACCAGCATGGCTGCTGTTCAGCATGGCTAAAAGTTATTGGCGTAGAGGAGAGTGGTGTGGAGTGCTGTAGAGTGGAGTGGCAGAATGTTGTGTATTGGAGTTGCATAGTCTGGAGTCACATAGAGTGCCATACACTAGAGTGGCATAGAGTAAAGTGGACTGGTGTTGAGTGCATTGGCGTAGAGTGTTGCAGAGTGGCGTACGGTGCAGTGGCATTGAATTCAATTGCGTACAATGCAGGGTCATAGAATGCAGTGGCGCAGATTGGAGTGGTACATATTAGAGTGGCGTGGTGCAAAATAGAGTGGTGGAGAGTGGAGTAGAGTGGGGAAAAGAAAAGTGGCACAGAGTAGAGTGGTGAAGAGTAGAGTGGTGTAGAGTAGAGTGGTGTAGAATGGAGTGGCATAGAGTGCAGTGGTGTACAGTAGAGTGGCATAGAGTGTGATGGTGCCGAGTGGAGTGGGATAGAGTTGATTGATGCAGAGGGCTGTGGCTCAGTGTAGAATTGAGTGGCATAGAGTGCAGTGGTGTAGAGTGCAGAGTAGAGTAGAGTAGCATAGAATGCAGTGGCAGAGAGTGGTGCAAAGGACAGTATAGTGCCATAGATTGCAGTGGTATAGAGTGGAGTAGCATAGAGTGAAGTGGTGCAGAGTAGAGTGTCATAGAGTTCAGTGGCAGAGAGTGCAGTGTTACAGAGTAGAGTGTCAGAGTGCAGTGGTATAGAGTGTAGTAGTGTGGCATAGAGATCAGTGGCGTAGAATACAGTGATGCAGAGTAGAGTACAGTGGCATAGAATGCAGTGACTTGGAGTGCAGTTGTGTGGAGTGCAGTTGTGTAGAGTGCATTGGCGTAGAGTGCAGTGGTTAAGAGTAGAGTAGCATAGAGTGCAGTAGCATAGAGTGGAGTGGCACAGAGTGGAGTAGAGTAGCATAGAGTGCAGTGACATAGATTGATTCAGAGTAGAGTGAAGTGGAGCAGGGTAGAGTACAGTTGCATAGAGCAGCATAAAGTGTAATGGGGTACAGTAAAGTGGTGGAGAGTGCAGTGGCAGAGAGTGCAGTGGCACAGAGTAGATTAGTGTGTCTTACAGTGGATTGGCATAGAGTGCAGGGACATAAAGTCGAGTGTTACAGAGTAAAGAGCATTTGCGTAGAGTGTATTGGCACAGAGTGCAGTGGCATAGAGTGCAGTGTTGTAGATTGGCATAGAATGGAGTTGTCCAGAGTAGACCAGTGCGGCCTAGACTAGAGTGTTGAAGAGTGGAGTAGAGTAGAGTAGAGTGGCATAGACTGTGGTGGCATAGGGTGGTGCAGAGTGCAGTGGTGTAGAGTTGAGTGAGGCAGAGGGCAGTGGTACAGAGTAGAGCTGAATGGCATAGAGTGCAGAGTAAAGTCGAGAGGCATAGAGTGCAGTGGTTTAGAGTGGTGCAAAGTACGGGACGATAGAGTGGTGCAGAGTAGTGTATAGTGCCATATAGTGCAGTGGCATAGAGTGAAGTAGCGTAGAGTGGAGTAGTGCAGAGTAGAGTGGTGTAGAGTTCAGAGGCAGAGAGTGCAGTGCTGAAGAGTAGAGTGTCAGAGTGCAGTAGTGTAAAGCGGAGTAGAGTGATGTAGAGAACAGTGGCGTAGAGTACAGTGATGTAGAGTAGAGTGCAGTGGAGTACAGTTGATTGACATAGAGTGAAGTTGTGTAATGTGCATTGGCCTAGCATGCAGTGGTTAAGAGTAGACTGGCGGAGAGTGCAGTAGCATTGAGTGGAGTGGTGCAGAGTGGAGTAGAGTGGTGCAGAGTGCAGTAGCATAGAGTAGATTGTTTCAGTGTAGAGTGAAGTGGCATAGAGTGGAGTGGTGCAGGGTAGAGTGCAGTTGCATAGAGTGAAGTGGTAAAGAGCAGTAAAGAGTAGATTAGAGTGGCGTACAGTGGACTGACAGAGTGCAGGGGCATAGAGTTTTGTTTTACAGAGTAAAGTACATTGGCAAAGAGTGTATTGGCATAGAGTGCATTGGCATAGAATTAGAGTGGTACAGAGTAGAGAGGCATAGCGCAAGGTGGCGTAGAGTGTGGTGGCATAGAGCAGGTGGTTCAGAGTGCAGTGTTGTGGAGTGGTGCAGAGCAGGTTGGAGTGGCGCAGAGTGGAGTATTCATGATGTGGTAGCACACTGCCATTACAGACAACACATTTTCAATTGAAATGACCATTACATTTGCACGGTTGTACAGGTTTACTAATAAAACTATACAGTACAAAGACAAAAATCTATGGAAATTGCATCGCCTAGTGCAATGATTTGTTTTGATCATATTAAGGTATTAGTTTCCAATACATCAGAAATAACAAAAAATGTGCTTCATTTGTGTTCCTAATTCTGATATATTCTGAAATACTTACACAGTTCATTTAAATGTTGTCATGTGCTAGAAAAAAACTCTTTCCTACCCCGAGTGTCCAGCAAGATTGTCACATAAATCATCTCACTTTCAAGTAGAGAAAGAAAAGTAAACAAGCGCCCTTTCAAGACAGCGCCTGGCATTTGACCTTAATCTTTGAATGCACAGCAAATATGACAAGATAAGAGCAAGATTTACAGGTCAGCTTACAGGAAAGGAGCACTCAGAAGGATCTTGTAAATAAGGTTTTGGCAAAGGAAAGGACGAACTCAATACTGGACACCCTAACACACATACTGCCAGCAAATGGAAAACAAGAAAACGTGAGTTTCAAACCACAAGGCCAATAGCAAGCAACGGGAAGAATGAATTCCCAGGTCAGATTTCTCATCAGCTTTCTGAAAGTCCCCAAGGTGTTTTTAGCAAACCAGACACCTGCGTTATCTGGTAGACTGTGATCTAAAACTCATATCCACTATACTCAGTTTAGACACATTTTTCTAATTTGTTTTCATTGGAGAAGGACAGGTTAGCTTAGTACACTCTCTCTCGTGGTGCAATGTAGAGCACTGACTGGAAAGCTTTTTCCAGATTTCATTTTGTTTCACATTCGAGCCCTGCCTGTACCTTTATGAGGTCATGCCACAGGGTGGTATAAGTAAGTTGTCTGTGTCATGTGTGTATGTTTCTCTGTAAGAGTACCTGGATGAGTGACCCTGTGAGAGAAGCACACTGAGGAACAAATACAATTACTTACATACAGGTACCCACATTCATACATAGGGTAGCCCCCCACCGAACTCTCACCTCTTTTCCCTCCACCACGCCTCACACACAAATGCTTACTGTCCTCTCTGAAATGGCTAATAGTTCCACTACTGGTGGAGTAGAAGCTGTGGGAGGAGTGAGTAGGTGATATTTGCCCATCCATAGGTGATGGGACGCACTCTTTCACAGGCTGAAAGCGCATTTGGCCTCATTACGAGTTTGGCAGTTACAACGTGGGACTGAACAACTTGTGGGGAGGACGACACTGCCATGGCGGTGGCATCCTCCCCACCCTATTACAATGTTCCCGTGGGTTTGCCCAGCAGAAACATTGCAATAGAGCATTCCTGCCAGTCAGACCAGCAGGAACAGCGCTACGAGATACCACTCGGCTCCAGTAAAGGAGCCAAGTGCTATCTTGTAGGACAGAGGGGGCCAACCAGCACCCCCCAATGTGCACTGTCTGCAAAACAGACAATGCACATTCCATTGGTGCTGGGCAAGGGGGGCTTCTGCACTTACCATGCCCCCTGCACTTGTTCTCCGCCAGCCTTTTCATAGTGGGAAAACCACCATGAAAAGGCTGGTGGAGAACAAGGTTGCAATCAGCCAGGCGGTGCTGGGTTCAGCGCCGCCCTGGCTGACTACAGCCAGCACCACCATCAGCCCATCGGGAACAATGTTCCCGGCGGGGACAGCAGTCCTCTGTTGGGTCGTAATTGGGAGGTCGGTGTAGGAGGCTGGCTGTGCACAAAGGAAATCCTGGAAGAGTGCACAGGAGCCGGAGCAGCTGCAAATCATGCGGTACCCAGCAATGCAGTCTAGCGTGGGGAGGCAAGGACTTACCTCCACCAAACTTGGACTGAAGAGTCACTGGACTGTGGGAGTCACTTGGACAGAGTTGCTGAGTTCCAGGGACCACGCTCGCCGTGCTGAGAGGGGACCCAGAGGACCGGTGATGCAGTCTTTTGTTGCCTGCGGTTGCAGGGGAAAGATTCCGTCGACCCACGGGAGATTTCTTCAGAGCTCCTGGTGCAAGAAGGAGGCAGGCTACCCCCAGAGCATGCACCACCAGGAAACAGTCGAGCAAGCCGGCAGGATGAAGCGATACAAGGTTGCAGTTAATCGTCTTTGTTGCGGTTTTGCAGGCGTCCTGAGCAGTCAGCGGTCGATCCTTTGGCAGAAGGTGAAGAGGGAGATGCAGAGGAACTCTGATGAGCTTTTGCATTCGGTATCTGAAGAATTCCCCAAAGCAGAGACCCTAAATAGCCATAAAAGGAGGTTTGGCTACCTAGGAAGGAGGATAGGCTAGTAACACAGGTAAGAGCCTATCAGAAGGAGTCTCTGATGTCACCTGCTGGCCCTGGCCACTCAGAGCAGTCCAGTGTGCCAGCACACCTCTGAATCCAAGATGGCAGAGGTCTGGGGCACGCTGGAGGAGCTCTGGGCACCTCCCCTGGGAGGTGCAGGTCAGGGGAGTGGTCACTCCCCTTTCCTTTGTCCAGTTTCGCACCAGAGCAGGGCTGGGGGATCCCTGAACCGGTGTAGACTGGCTTATGCAGAGATGGGCACCATCTGTGCCCATCAGAGCATTTCCAGAGACTGGGGGAGGCTACTCCTCCCCAGCCCTGACACCTTTTTCCAAAGGGAGAGGGTGTAACACCTTCTCTCTGAGGAAGTCCTTTGTTCTGCCTTCCTGGGCAAGGCCTGGCTGGACCCCAGGAGGGCAGAAACCTGTCTGAGGGGTTGGCAGCAGCTGCAGTGAAACCCCGGGAAAGGCAGTTTGGCAGTACCCGGGTCTGTGCTAGAGACTCGGGGATCATGGAATTGTCACCCCAATGCCAGAATGGCATTGGGGTGACAATTCCATGATCTTAGACATGTTACATGGCCATGTTTGGAGTTACCATTGTGACGCTATACATAGGTAGTGACCTATGTATAGTGCACGCGTGAAATGGTGTCCCCGCACTCACAAAGTCCGGGGAATTTGCCCTGAACGATGTGGGGGCACCTTGGCTAGTGCCAGGGTGCCCACACACTAAGTAACTTAGCACCCAACCTTCACCAGGTGAAGGTTAGACATATAGGTGACTTATAAGTTACTTAATTGCAGTGGTAAATGGCTGTGAAATAACGTGGCCGTTATTTCACTCAGGCTGCAGTGGCAGGCCTGTGTAAGAATTGTCAGAGCTCCCTATGGGTGGCAAAAGAAATGCTGCAGCCCATAGGGATCTCCTGGAACCCCAATACCCTGGGTACCTCAGTACCATATACTAGGGAATTATAAGGGTGTTCCAGTATGCCAATGTGAATTGGTGAAATTGGTCACTAGCCTGTTAGTGAGAATTTAGAAAGCAGAGAGAGCATAACCACTGAGGTTCTGGTTAGCAGAGCCTCAGTGAGACAGTTAGTCATCACACAGGGAACACATACAGGGCACACTTATGTGTCGTCTGCTCCAGGTGTGATGCTGCTTGCACTTGTACCACATTGTCCTGACATATGGGCAGCACAAAAGCACACCACGCCCGTGCGACTCATTCGTCACACTGAAGCTGTCACTGGGAGAAGCGTATTAAAAGTGAGGGACCAGTGCCCTGGTCACTTGTCAGTCAGCTAATTACATCACAGCTCTGAAAGCAGATACTAGTCACCAGTGTGTGGATACAATTTATGCACCGCAGGGTTATTTAGGTCATTGTTTATTCTACCTCACCCATGGAGCACAGATCTCCTGTGTCACCTGAACAGGGTGCATGCTGGACCCAGGGGAAAGGGAAATGGGACAGAGAAAATTAGCTATAATAGGACAGTGCCATTCATATTTTGGTTCAGCCCTGGAGAGACTAGACTGTCTTTGTCTGTGGTTGGTGAATCTGTAAGTATGGGTCTTTGGGGCCCCACTGTAATCAACACCGAAATAAAACAAGCATGGGCAGCGCCAATAGGTCTGGCTTTAAATGAATGTTGCATGGTAATGTGAAGCATTACAATTAAATAGCATATATATTTGGGAGGAAGCAAAAAACTAGAATAATATTAGTGTAGGGTAAATAGTCAAGTAACAGTTGCATTGTTATGCTAGACCAAAAAGTCAATTTATGTTAATGAATGCCCTCCTCCCATCTGTGCTGCTGCTAGAGAAAGGTAAACACAATGAATGATCTAGTCATTTAAGACATGTTACTGCATTACAATCGTCATGTGTGTGCTCCTGAAAGTTCAAGCTCAGACAGCTAAATAAATAAATAAAATGATCGCAGCTGGTGGAGGGCAAGCACTGTTTTAGTGCAAACACGTAACGTTTGGCCAATCAGGACATGTACTCCTAGCTCACAACACGTGGGTGGAGCAAAGCCCCTCTCTTTAGTGGTAGTCACATAAAATTGTTTGGCAACAACTACACAGCCAAGTCAGACCATAATAAAAAGAAGGACAGCGCGAAAGCACTGTGCTGTCCCTGGAACAACTGAAAGCTACGGTGAGGGGACAGAGAATGAAGCGCAAACTCCCTCTCTGTTTATTGGCATGTCTCATCCGCTTTCTCCTGAGTCCATTTTTTATGATGACAAGTGATACGCTGGGAAGAACATGAAAAAAGACCTGTCACTATTTGCTTTCTGCACACGCCTATACCCACTGCCCTTCACTCATTGTACAGTTTTTTCTGTTGTCAGCTGGTCACCCTCTACGAGCGTTGTACCCTTTTTTAAGTTTAGTCATACAAAAGCCATGGAAGGCCAGCAGCCGATATAATTACTTATCTGATAGAGCCCCACTCTTTACGCTGCACATAGTGCCATCAAAACACAAGTGAAGGATCCAGTGGTGCAAAGAATATGCCCCTGCGTAGGCAACTTGGTGGTACTTAGGTGTCCTTTCTGCTTCCAGGACGAGTTCTGTGTGTCAATCATTCACCATCTCGAGGTGTCTGGAGTGATTTTCGAACGGTGGACTCTGACTTGCGGGAGTCTCGAAAGGACAAGAGACCCATCGCAAATTAATCTTAATGATGTGCTTTCAAAATATAAATGGACATGCAAACTGCAAATTGACCAGCAGAGGACAGTGTTGTATATGAAATGGACATTTTACATTTCCCCAAGCTTCAACACTTCGGTGATTTTTAATTTGTGATCATAGCAATAAAGCGTTTTTAAACACATTTTGGGCAAACGCGCAGCATCATTCTCTGGTTCTGGGAATTAACATCCCGGTGCCTAAAAAATGTAACGTCTGGCCGTCATGTAAAACATCTAGGGGCATATTTATACTCTGTTTGCGCCGAATTTGCGTCGTTTTTTTCGACGCAAATTCGGCGCAAAACTAACGCCATATTTATACTTTGGCGTTAGACGCGTCTAGCGCCAAAGTATGAGGAAAGAGCGTCATTTTTTTGTGTGAACGCCTTCCTTGCGTTAATGAGATGCAAGGTAGGCGTTCCCGTCTAAAAAAATTACTGCGACGCAAATGCGTCGTATTTATACTCCCGGGCAAAAATCACGCCCGGGCGTGGGCGGGCCAAAAAACCCTGCATTTGCGCCGGACTTTAGCGCCTGGGTCAGGGCAGGCGTTAAGGGACCTGTGGGCTCAAAATGAGCCCACAGCTGCCCTCCCATGCCCCCAGGGACCCTCCCTGCCACCCTTGCCCACCCCAGGAGGACACCCAAGGATGGAGGGACCCATCCCAGGGACATTCAGGTAAGTTCAGGTAAGTATAAATATATATATTTTTTTTTTTTTGGGGGGGATAGGGGGGCCTGATTTGTGCCCCCCTACATGCCTCAATGCCCAATGACCATGCCCAGGGGACATAAGTCCCCTGGGCATGGCCATTGGGCAAGGGGGCATGACTCCTGTCTTTACTAAGACAGGAGTCATGTAAATGGCGTCTGGGCGTCGTAAAAAATGGCGCAAATCGGGTGGAGGCGATTTTTTGGCGTCAACCTGACTTGCACCATTTTTAAGACGCCCTAACGCCATTTTTCCCTACGCCGGCGCTGCCTGGTGTACGTGTTTTTTTTCCACGCACACCAGGCAGCGCCGGTCTGCTAGCGCCGGCTAACGCCATTCAATAAATACGGCGCCCGCATGGCGCTTCAGAATGGCGTTAGCCGGCGCAAAACTTTTTGACGCTAAACTGCGTTAGCGCAGTTTAGCGTCAAAAAGTATAAATACGGGCCTTAGTTCGCATGCCCTTAGGCCAACTTCGGGCTATAATAAATGCATAAAATAAAGACATCCTTATTATATATATCATAGGAAAAGCTGTTGCTGGAAGACCAACATGTGTGGGTCCTCGCGGGATTTGACCCTCCTGACAATATTCAAACAAGTGATGGACGCAGCAATAGGCGCTTCTACGCAGCACAATTGCCATTCCTTCACTGAATAAAGCAGTGCAATTTGCCATTGCTTTCTATTGCATGGCGGAACTAGTGCACGTTCTCTTAAATTTTAATAAATGAGTGTACTTTCCTTTCCATTTCATCAAAAAACTCTCTTTATTTCATTTCTGAACGAACATAGTGCACGTTCTTTCACTCGAGGAATAAAGCAGCGTGTATTTCTTTTCATAACTAACTAGAGTGATGTATGTGCCTTAATGAGTAACAGTGTAAATTAAGTCCCATTACTGAATGTAGCAAAGCGCTCTCCTTTCTAATGATAAATACAACAGTTCGCAGTTCTTTCTAGTGCTGATTAAAACAGAGAATGTTGCCTTCATCATAGACCTTTACAAAAACTGAAATGAAGCTTGTCTTCACAACTGGACCCCGTCCTCCCTCCACTGCCTCCCTTCCAACCCCTAACACCCCGCCCTAAAGTACACCCTGTGTTATTTTCTCGTGCTGTTCCGTTTAGTGCTGTATGCCCCAGATTACTGCTTCAAAGGACAGAAGCGCGTTAGTGGGGATACGGGACAGACCTCAGGAATGTAAAGCAAGTGATTCCACTTATCAGACCAGGCCAAAGGGGTCCAGCAACGACACAAATGAATGTACAATTCTGTAACGTAATGAATTAAGTTAAAACAGATTTTAGCACCACGACTTCAACGTTTGTGCCATCAATCAAAACATTCTGAAGTCGATAATGTAGAACAAAAGTATTTGGAGAAGCCCTGCTGTCCTACACATTTTAGGGGTTGATAGCCCTTGCAACGGAGCCCAAGAGGCTGACCCTCCTCTAGCTGAACGACCCTGTGCGCCTGGTGGAGGAGTCACAGATGCAGAGTGTAAGGAAATGCCTCCTTGGCATGGTTGCCCCCTGACTTTTTGCCTTTGCTGATGCTATGTTTACAATTGAAAGTGTGCTGAGGCCTGCTAACCAGGCCCCAGCACCAGTGTTCTTTCCCTAACCTGTACTTTTGTATCCACAATTGGCAGACCCTGGCATCCAGATAAGTCCCTTGTAACTGGTACTTCTAGTACCAAGGGCCCTGATGCCAAGGAAGGTCTCTAAGGGCTGCAGCATGTCTTATGCCACCCTGGAGACCTCTCACTCAGCACAGACACACTGCTTGCCAGCTTGTGTGTGCTAGTGAGAACAAAACGAGTAAGTCGACATGGCACTCCCCTCAGGGTGCCATGCCAGCCTCTCACTGCCTATGCAGTATAGGTAAGACACCCCTCTAGCAGGCCTTACAGCCCTAAGGCAGGGTGCACTATACCATAGGTGAGGGTACCAGTGCATGAGCATGGTACCCCTACAGTGTCTAAACAAAACCTTAGACATTGTAAGTGCAGGGTAGCCATAAGAGTATATGGTCTGGGAGTCTGTCAAACACGAACTCCACAGCACCATAATGGCTACACTGAAAACTGGGAAGTTTGGTATCAAACTTCTCAGCACAATAAATGCACACTGATGCCAGTGTACATTTTATTGTAAAATACACCCCAGAGGGCACCTTAGAGGTGCCCCCTGAAACTTAACCGACTATCTGTGTAGGCTGACTAGTTTTAGCAGCCTGCCACAAACCGAGACATGTTGCTGGCCCCATGGGGAGAGTGCCTTTGTCACTCTGAGGCCAGTAACAAAGCCTGCACTGGGTGGAGATGCTAACACCTCCCCCAGGCAGGAATTGTCACACCTGGCGGTGAGCCTCAAAGGCTCACCTCCTTTGTGCCAACCCAGCGGGACACTCCAGCTAGTGGAGTTGCCCGCCCCCTCCGGCCAGGCCCCACTTTTGGCGGCAAGGCCGGAGAAGATAATGAGAAAAACAAGGAGGAGTCACTGACCAGTCAGGACAGCCCCTAAGGTGTCCTGAGCTGAGGTGACTCTAACTTTTAGAAATCCTCCATCTTGCAGATGGAGGATTCCCCCAATAGGGTTAGGAATGTGACCCCCTCCCCTTGGGAGGAGGCACAAAGAGGGTGTACCCACCCTCAGGGCTAGTAGCCATTGGCTACTAACCCCCCAGACCTAAACACGCCCTTAAATTTAGTATTTAAGGGCTACCCTGAACCCTAGAAAATTAGATTCCTGCAACTACAAGAAGAAGGACTGCCCCGCTGAAAACCCCTGCAGCGGAAGACCAGAAGACGACAACTGCCTTGGCTCCAGAAACTCACCGGCCTGTCTCCTGCCTTCCAAAGATCCTGCTCCAGCGACGCCTTCCAAAGGGACCAGCGACCTCGACATCCTCTGAGGACTGCCCCTGCTTCGAAAAGACAAGAAACTCCCGAGCAAGCGGACCTGCTCCAAGAAAGGCTGCAACTTTGTTTCCAGCAGCCTTGAAAGAACCCTGCAAGCTCCCCGCAAGAAGCGTGAGACTTGCAACACTGCACCCGGCGACCCCGACTCGGCTGGTGGCGATCCAACACCTCAGGAGGGACCCAGGACTACTCTGATACTGTGAGTACCAAAACCTGTCCCCCCTGAGCCCCCACAGCGCCGCCTGCAGAGGGAATCCCGAGGCTTCCCCTGACCGCGACTCTTTGAACCTAAAGTCCCGACGCCTGGGAGAGACCCTGCACCCGCAGCCCCCAGGACCTGACGGACCGGACTTTCACTGGAGAAGTGACCCCCAGGAGTCCCTCTCCCTTGCCCAAGTGGAGGTTTCCCCGAGGAATCCCCCCCTTGCCTGCCTGCAGCACTGAAGGGATCCCGAGATCTCTCATAGACTAACATTGCGAACCCGACGCTTGTTTCTACACTGCACCCGGCCGCCCCCGCGCCGCTGAGGGTGAAATTTCTGTGTGGGCTTGTGTCCCCCCCGGTGCCCCACAAAACCCCCCTGGTCTGCCCTCCGAAGACGCGGGTACTTACCTGCAAGCAGACCGGAACCGGGGCACCCCCTTCTCTCCATTCTAGCCTATGCGTTTTGGGCACCACTTTGAACTCTGCACCTGACCAGCCCTGAGCTGCTGGTGTGGTGACTTTGGGGTTGCTCTGAACTCCCAACGGTGGGCTACCTTGGACCAAGAACTGAACCCTGTAAGTGTCTTACTTACCTGGTAAAACTAACAAATACTTACCTCCCCCAGGAACTGTGAAAATTGCACTAAGTGTCCACTTTTAAAATAGCTATTTGTGAATAACTTGAAAAGTATACATGCAATTGAAATGATTCAAAGTTCCTAATGTACTTACCTGCAATACCTTTCAAACAAGATATTACATGTTAAATTTGAACCTGTGGTTCTTAAAATAAACTAAGAAAAGATATTTTTCTATACAAAACCTATTGGCTGGATTTGTCTCTGAGTGTGTGTACCTCATTTATTGTCTATGTGTATGTACAACAAATGCTTAACACTACTCCTTGGATAAGCCTACTGCTCGACCACACTACCACAAAATAGAGCATTAGTATTATCTATTTTTACCACTATTTTACCTCTAAGGGGAACCCTTGGACTCTGTGCATGCTATTCCTTACTTTGAAATAGCACATACAGAGCCAACTTCCTACATTGGTGGATCAGCGGTGGGGTACAAGACTTTGCATTTGCTGGACTACTCAGCCAATACCTGATCACACGACAAATTCCAAAATTGTCATTAGAAATTCATTTTTGCAATTTGAAATGTTTCTAAATTCTTAAAAGTCCTGCTAGGGCCTTGTGTGTTAAGTCCCTGTTTAGCATTTCTTTTAGAGTTTAAAAGTTTGTAAAAGTTTGAATTAGATTCTAGAACCAGTTGTAGATTCTTAAAAAGTATTCCAACTTTTAGAAGCAAAATGTCTAGCACAGATGTGACTGTGGTGGAACTCGACACCACACCTTACCTCCATCTTAAGATGAGGGAGCTAAGGTCACTCTGTAAAATAAAGAAAATAACAATGGGCCCCAAACCTACCAAAATACAGCTCCAGGAGCTTTTGGCAGAGTTTGAAAAGGCCAACCCCTCTGAGGGTGGCAACTCAGAGGAAGAGGATAGTGACTTGGAGGACAATTCCCCCCTACCAGTCCTATCTAGGGAGAACAGGGTCCCTCAAACCCTGACTCCAAAAATAATAGTCAGAGATGCTGGTTCCCTCACAGGAGAGACCAACACCTCTGAAATCACTGAGGATAGCCCCAGTGAAGAGGACATCCAGTTAGCCAGGATGGCCAAAAGATTGGCTTTGGAAAGACAGATCCTAGCCATAGAGAGGGAAAGACAAGAGATGGGCCTAGGACCCATCAATGGTGGCAGCAATATAAATAGGGTCAGAGATTCTCCTGACATGTTGAAAATCCCTAAAGGGATTGTAACTAAATATGAAGATGGTGATGACATCACCAAATGGTTCACAGCTTTTGAGAGGGCTTGTGTAACCAGAAAAGTGAACAGATCTCACTGGGGTGCTCTCCTTTGGGAAATGTTCACAGGAAAGTGTAGGGATAGACTCCTCACACTCTCTGGACAAGATGCAGAATCTTATGACCTCATGAAGGGTACCCTGATTGAGGGCTTTGGATTCTCCACTGAGGAGTACAGGATTAGGTTCAGGGGGGCTCAAAAATCCTCGAGCCAGACCTGGGTTGACTTTGTTGACTACTCAGTGAAAACACTAGATGGTTGGATTCAAGGCAGTGGTGTAAGTAATTATGATGGGCTGTACAATTTATTTGTGAAAGAACACCTGTTAAGTAATTGTTTCAATGATAAACTGCATCAGCATCTGGTAGACCTAGGACCAATTTCTCCCCAAGAATTGGGAAAGAAGGCGGACCATTGGGTCAAGACAAGGGTGTCCAAGACTTCAACAGGGGGTGACCAAAAGAAAGGGGTCACAAAGACTCCCCAGGGGAAGGGTGATGAGACAACCAAAACTAAAAATAGTAAAGAGTCTTCTACAGGCCCCCAAAAACCTGCACAGGAGGGTGGGCCCAGAGCCTCTTCACAAAACAATGGGTACAAGGGTAAAAACTTTGATCCCAAAAAGGCCTGGTGTCATAGCTGTAAACAGCATGGACACCAAACTGGAGACAAGGCCTGTCCCAAGAAAGATTCCACTCCAAACTCCCATCCAGGTAACACTGGTATGGCTAGTCTCCAAGTGGGATCAACAGTGTGCCCAGAGCAAATCAGGGTCCACACTGAAGCTACTCTAGTTTCTGAGGGTGGGGTGGATTTAGCCACACTAGCTGTCTGGCCGCCTAACATGCAAAAATACAGACAGCAACTCTTAATTAATGGGACTAGAATAGAGGGCCTGAGGGATACAGGTGCCAGTGTCACCATGGTGACAGAGAAACTGGTTTCCCCTGGCCAATACCTGACTGGAAAAACTTACACAGTCACCAACGCTGACAATCAGAGAAAAGTACATCCCATGGCAATGGTTACTTTAGAATGGGGAGGGGTCAATGGCCTGAAACAGGTGGTGGTCTCCTCAAATATCCCAGTGGACTGTCTGCTTGGAAATGACCTGGAGTCCTCAGCATGGGCTGAGGTAGAACTAAAAACCCATGCAGCAATGCTGGGTATCCCTGAACTGGTGTGTGTGAAAACAAGAGCACAGTGCAAGGCACAGGGTGAACAAGTAGAGCTGGAGTCTGGAAGAATGGCCCAGCCTACCAAGAGAACAGGAAAGGCAGTTGGGAAACCAACTGCAACACAGCAAAAGAAAGGGAACCTCTCTTCTCAAGAAGAAGTTCTGCCCTCTGAGGGAACTGAGCCTTTGGAGCTTGAACCTTACCAGGTTGAGCTCTTGGGCCCAGGGGGACCCTCAAGGGAGGAGCTGTGTAAGGGACAAGAAACCTGTCCCTCTCTTGAAGGCCTTAGGCAGCAAGCTGCTGAAGAGTCCAAAGGCAAGAAAAATGGAACGCATAGGGTCTATTGGGAAGATGGACTCCTGTACACTGAGGCCAGAGACCCCAAACCTGGTGCCACTAGGAGAGTGGTAGTGCCTCAGCTGTCCAGGAAGTTCATCCTAACATTGGCCCATGACATTCCCCTTGCTGGACATTTGGGACAAACCAAGACGTGGGAGAGGTTAGTCAACCACTTCTACTGGCCCAATATGTCCAACATGGTTAAGGAGTTTTGCCTCTCCTGCCCCACCTGTCAAGCCAGTGGTAAGACAGGTGGGCATCCAAAGGCCCCCCTCATTCCACTTCCAGTGGTGGGGGTTCCCTTTGAAAGAGTGGGTGTGGACATAGTTGGTCCACTAGAACCTCCCACAGCCTCAGGAAATATGTATATCCTGGTAGTAGTGGATCATGCTACCAGGTATCCTGAAGCTATTCCCCTTAGGTCGACTACTGCCCCTGCAGTAGCCAAGGCCCTCATTGGTATCTTTACCAGAGTGGGTTTCCCTAAGGAGGTGGTGTCTGACAGAGGTACCAACTTCATGTCAGCATACCTAAAGCACATGTGGAATGAGTGTGGAGTGACTTATAAATTCACTACACCATACCATCCACAAACTAATGGCTTGGTTGAGAGATTCAACAAGACATTAAAAGGCATGATCATGGGGCTCCCAGAAAAGCTCAAAAGGAGATGGGATGTCCTCTTGCCATGTCTGCTTTTCGCTTACAGAGAGGTGCCACAGAAGGGAGTAGGATTCTCACCCTTTGAACTTCTGTTTGGTCATCCTGTAAGGGGACCACTTGCCCTTGTTAAAGAAGGCTGGGAGAGACCTCTCCATGAGCCTAAACAGGACATAGTGGACTATGTACTTGGCCTTCGCTCTAGAATGGCAGAGTACATGGAAAAGGCAACCAAAAACCTTGAGGCCAGCCAACAGCTCCAGAAGTTTTGGTATGACCAAAAGGCTGCACTGGTTGAGTTCCAACCAGGGCAGAAAGTCTGGGTTCTGGAGCCTGTGGCTCCCAGGGCACTCCAGGACAAATGGAGTGGCCCTTACCCAGTACTAGAGAGGAAGAGTCAGGTCACCTACTTGGTGGACCTGGGCACAAGCAGGAGCCCCAAGAGGGTGATCCATGTGAACCGCCTTAAGCTCTTCCATGACAGGGCTGATGTGAATCTGTTGATGGTAACAGATGAGGATCAGGAAGCAGAGAGTGAACCTCTCCCTGATCTTCTGTCATCAGACCCAAAAGATGGCACAGTAGATGGAGTGATCTACTCAGACACCCTCTCTGGCCAACAGCAGGCTGATTGTAGGAGAGTCCTACAACAGTTTCCTGAACTCTTCTCCTTAACCCCTGGTCAGACACACCTGTGTACCCATGATGTGGACACAGGAGACAGCATGCCTGTCAAAAACAAAATCTTTAGACAGTCTGACCATGTTAAGGAAAGCATCAAGGTGGAAGTCCACAAGATGCTGGAATTGGGAGTAATTGAGCGCTCTGACAGCCCCTGGGCTAGCCCAGTGGTCTTAGTCCCCAAACCTCACACCAAAGATGGAAAGAAAGAGATGAGGTTTTGTGTGGACTACACAGGGCTCAATTCTGTCACCAAGACAGATGCCCATCCAATTCCAAGAGCTGATGAGCTCATTGATAAATTAGGTGCTGCCAAATTTCTAAGTACCTTTGACTTGACAGCAGGGTACTGGCAAATAAAAATGGCACCTGGAGCAAAAGAAAAGACAGCATTCTCCACACCTGATGGGCATTATCAGTTTACTGTTATGCCCTTTGGTTTAAAGAATGCCCCTGCCACCTTCCAAAGGTTGGTGAATCAAGTCCTTGCTGGCTTGGAGTCCTTTAGCACAGCTTATCTTGATGATATTGCTGTCTTTAGCTCCACCTGGCAGGATCACCTGGTCCACCTGAGGAAGGTTTTGAAGGCTCTGCAATCTGCAGGCCTCTCTATCAAGGCATCCAAATGCCAGATAGGGCAGGGAACTGTGGTTTACTTGGGCCACCTTGTAGGTGGAGGCCAAGTTCAGCCACTCCAACCCAAGATCCAGACTATTCTGGACTGGGTAGCTCCAAAAACCCAGACTCAAGTCAGGGCATTCCTTGGCTTGACTGGGTATTACAGGAGGTTTGTGAAGGGATATGGATCCATTGTGACAGCCCTCACTGAACTCACCTCCAAGAAAATGCCCAAGAAAGTAAACTGGACTGTGGAATGCCAACAGGCCTTTGACACCCTGAAACAGGCAATGTGCTCAGCACCAGTTCTCAAAGCTCCAGATTATTCTAAGCAGTTCATTGTGCAGACTGATGCCTCTGAACATGGGATAGGGGCAGTTTTGTCCCAAACAAATGATGATGGCCTTGACCAGCCTGTTGCTTTCATTAGCAGGAGGTTACTCCCCAGGGAGCAGCGTTGGAGTGCCATTGAGAGGGAGGCCTTTGCTGTGGTTTGGTCCCTGAAGAAGCTGAGACCATACCTCTTTGGGACTCACTTCCTAGTTCAAACTGACCACAGACCTCTCAAATGGCTGATGCAAATGAAAGGTGAAAATCCTAAACTGTTGAGGTGGTCCATCTCCCTACAGGGAATGGACTTTATAGTGGAACACAGACCTGGGACTGCCCATGCCAATGCAGATGGCCTTTCCAGGTTCTTCCACTTAGAAAATGAAGACTCTCTTGGGAAAGGTTAGTCTCATCCTCTTTCGTTTGGGGGGGGGTTGTGTAAGGAAATGCCTCCTTGGCATGGTTGCCCCCTGACTTTTTGCCTTTGCTGATGCTATGTTTACAATTGAAAGTGTGCTGAGGCCTGCTAACCAGGCCCCAGCACCAGTGTTCTTTCCCTAACCTGTACTTTTGTATCCACAATTGGCAGACCCTGGCATCCAGATAAGTCCCTTGTAACTGGTACTTCTAGTACCAAGGGCCCTGATGCCAAGGAAGGTCTCTAAGGGCTGCAGCATGTCTTATGCCACCCTGGAGACCTCTCACTCAGCACAGACACACTGCTTGCCAGCTTGTGTGTGCTAGTGAGAACAAAACGAGTAAGTCGACATGGCACTCCCCTCAGGGTGCCATGCCAGCCTCTCACTGCCTATGCAGTATAGGTAAGACACCCCTCTAGCAGGCCTTACAGCCCTAAGGCAGGGTGCACTATACCATAGGTGAGGGTACCAGTGCATGAGCATGGTACCCCTACAGTGTCTAAACAAAACCTTAGACATTGTAAGTGCAGGGTAGCCATAAGAGTATATGGTCTGGGAGTCTGTCAAACACGAACTCCACAGCACCATAATGGCTACACTGAAAACTGGGAAGTTTGGTATCAAACTTCTCAGCACAATAAATGCACACGGATGCCAGTGTACACGAGTCTTGCTTTCTGCTCTCTAATAATTTTGAAAAGCTCTCTTGACATCTAATAAGTGCCACTGCAATTTCAGGTAAGAATCTGACACATCCCTAAGGGCTGGAAGAATAATATCTTGATTTTTGTAAAAAGAGAAGACTACCTTACCAACAAGAGATAGATCCAATCTGAGAATAACTATATTCTCAAAGAATGAAAGAAAAGGCTCCCTTGCCATAAGGGCCCTCAGCTCACCAGTTCTCCTTACAGAAGTTATGGCCACCAAGAATATAACCTTTATTGTCAAAAAATTGATGTCAACTGAAGGAAGGGACCTGAAAAGAATGACGTTAAATCATTCAGAAATGAAGTTAAGTTCTATAGTAGATACAAAGGTTTAACTACCGGCCTAGTCAGGGAATAAATTCTCAATAGACGAAAAACAAATTATTCCCTGTCTGACAAATTCCCCCAAGGATTCTTGAATGCTTCGATTGCTGCTCAATGAGAGCGCAAGGTGGATGCTGTCAGATGGTTTTTATATCCGTCCCATAGAAATAGTAACATCTCATTAAGATTACTTTCTACAGGAGAGAGTTTATGGAGCTGGCACCACCTCTGAAAATGTCCTTTGTGCCTCCCGTATGACTTCAGGGTGGAAGGCTTAAGTGACTGCTGAATAGACACATCTATATAGCTTGACAATCCCTTACTCTGCAAACTCCACCTCTCAGCCTCCAAACTGAGAGCTATAGCATCTGGGAAACTTGAGCCAGAACGGAATCCCCACCTTGCTGTTCTCCTACTGAAGCCTGTACAGAAGCTTCGGTAAAAAACAATTTGGAGGAAAAACATACAGAAGATAATTTGGCCATGGGGATGTTAAAGCACCCCTCCCCCCTTCAACTCTCCCTCTTAAATGCTCCCAGAACAGAACCTTGGCAGCTAGGCATTGAGCCTCAAGGCAAGTAGATCCAGGAAGGGTCTGCCACTCTTCCTGCAAATGCTCTGGAAGTTTCGTTTGGACAATGACATCTCTTGACAGGAGGGAAATCTTTCACTGAGAGAGTCTACTAATGCATTGTGTGCGCCACGTAAGTGCACCATAACCAAGGATAAAAGATTAACCTCTGCCCACAGGAATAACTGGATAACGCCCACATTCAGAGACTTGTATCTGGTTCCTCCCTGATTGTTCAGGTAAGCCATTGTTACCATAATGTCTGATCTGACCACCAAGTTGAACCCCATAATCCACCTTTGGAAATGAATGACTGCTCTCAAGACTGACGTGAGCGCTGTCCATTTGGAGGATCCAATCTGGTAATGATCCTCTGGCTTGAAAAGTAATAGAATCCAGCACCACCTCATATCCAAAGGCGCTTACATCGGTTGTCGGGACCTTGAGAGGATTTTGTTAAAGATAACACCCTCTTGGAAGAAGACTCCAAGAGTAGCCACCATTTAAGCTCCATATTGATCTCCTGCGTTATTGCTAACAGGAAGTCGAAGACCTCCAATTGGGACCCCCATAAGGTCTGAAGATGAGCCCACAGGCATTTCAGATGTAATCTCGCTTGAGGCACTGTAAAATCAGATGTTTCCATGTGCCACTGGAGTGTCTGCCACTGTCTTACTGGGAGCAAGTGTCTCTGCTTGATCTCTAATGCCAACTTCTGCGATGCCAATCCTTGAGACTCTGGAAGGAAAACTCTGATGAGATGTATGCAGAATCTCGGCCCTATGAATGTTATATCCAAGGAAGGAACCATTTTGCACTTCACAATGTTCAGCAGGAATCCGTGGGGTCGAATACAGTTGCAAACCCCTGCATTTCCTGAAATAGTTGATTTCTTGATGGGGCATGCAAGAGTTAATCATCTAATGGTAAATCCTTATGACCTGGAGATGAAGTGAGGCAACCAATGGAGCTGCCACTTTTGTAAACACTCAGGGAGCCATCTTGAGGTCTAATGGCAAGACTTTGAATTAAAAATGTCTCCCCTGGACACAGAAGCACAGATATTGCGGGTAACTGAGTAATAGCAGGACATGAAAATACGCATCCTGCATTTTCGAAGCGCTTGTGAAGTGACCTCTGCTAACTAATAGAATAATTCTCTGCAACGTTTCATTTTGAACAAGAGTTTTTACGTATTTGTTATGGTACTTGAGGTCTAATACCATCCAGTAGCCCCCATTGACTTCTACACCAGAAAGATTAGTAAGTAGAAACCTCTGCCCTGCTCTTTTAGAAATACTACCAATATTTTTTCCTTCAGAAGAACAGATTTTATCCCCAGAGAAGGAGCTAGTCTTTTGTCTTGATTGGAGGTCCATGGAGACGGTTTCATACCATATCCAAAGGGGGATATAAGAACTTTATTGCGAAACTTTCTTTGACAATTTAGAGAACCCACTCATCCGAGGTGGAACATTCCCAAGCCACTAGGCAGTGACAAATTCTGCCTTCAACCACATACTTTTGGCCATCTCCCATATAGTCAGGACCTTTGCTTGTTCGGGGTTTTGGATATTTTTTGTCATCACCAATGCTTCGTTTATTCTTGCCCTGCTGTTGCTGATGTTGTTTGCGAGAGGACTGGCACAAGTAGATTTCTTTTGAGAATGAGCAACAGAAGGATCCTGTTTAATTGCAGAAGAGCTATGCTTATTCATGCCCTGCTGTGGCTGATGTTGTTTGCGAGAGGGCTGACAAAAATGAGATGTATTTCTTTTGTGAATTAGCAGCAGAAGGACCCTGTTTAAATGAGGAAGAGTGTTTTTTCTTTTAATGCAACTTGTGGAGCTTCTCATCCAGCTCTGCACCAAACAGTTGGGTGCCTTCAAAGAGGATTCTTAATGCCAATACCTTTTGAGCAGAGTCAATACGCCAAACCTTTACACCCATATTGCATCTTGCATCAATCAAGGCACCACCAGAGAAGGCAGTGGCCCTGATAACATCAAAAGATATGTCCAACATTTACTCAGTTTGCCTCTGAGTTGAGTAGAGGAGTGTAGAGTTCAGTGGTTCAGTGGCAGAGAGTGTCGTAGAGTTTAGAGGCATCAGGTGGAATAGGTTGGAGTTGGTTGGAGTGGATTGAAGTAGTGAGGTGGATTGGAGTAGAGTGGAGAGGATTGAATGGAGTGGAGTGGATTGGAGTGGAGTGATTATGTTGGATTGGGTTGGGTGGATTAGATTGAAGTGATAGGACTAGGGCGGGTTGGATTGCAGTGGGGTGGGGAGGGGTGAACTATATTAGTGTGGTTTTGAGTGGGGTGTATTGGAGTGAGGTCGGGTTAGACTGGACTTGTGTGGGATGGATTGGAGTGGGACAGATTGTTTTGGACAGGAGTCGGGCAGATTGGAGTGGGGTAGGTTGAGAGGACTGGAATGTGGTGAACTGGAGTGAATAGGGGTGAATGTTTTTGGGATTTGAGTAGGGCAGATTGGAGTGGTTTGAAGTAAGTGGTTTGGATTGGAGAGGGATGGATTGGATTGAGTGGGGTGGATTGGGGTGGGATGGGGTGGATTGGATTGGAGTGGGGTGGATTGGGTGTACTGCACAATTATATGTTAAAGAAAAAATTCGAAATTACACATATAAAATAAACAATGTCACTTTGCATTATTGAGAACAAGATAACAGTCATCTTTTCAGAACAGTGCCCACAAGCAAAAAGAAAACTGAAGGTGAGTGCAAAGTGAGAAAAGAAGACTTGACAAAATAATAAAATAAGTTAACTCAATAAAATAAATTTTTGCAGTTTTGTTTGTCCTGCTTGGCACATCTTTGTGAGTCACAAGTCTTCTGTTTGCTGAGCACTAGATGTTAAAAAGAACAAACTAGTAGCTCAATCACAGTGGGAGCAGCCAACAGGCACTGATTAATTGAAGCAATCAGTGTTTGGTTTCGGCTCCACAGAACAGAATGGAAGTGATGCTAGGCCTGCAGTGACCAATTACGAGGCTGTAAAGAATAGTGCCACGCAAACCAACAAATGATAAGCAACGGGCAGGCTCCAGGCCCTTTTCAGTATACAAGTGTCTTGTAAGCGAGACTCATGCACTACTGCACGCTATTGCAGGCTCAATCAATCAATCAATCAGAATGCCAGGTCTTGAGTCTGCATTTAAAGTCCACCAGGCAGGGAGCTGTTCATAGGTGGAGGAGTAAATTGTTCCACGTCTTGGTGGTGATGTACACAGACAGACCCCCACTGAGGCTGCCACAGATGAAGGAATATGAGCGGGATGGAGGAGTGCAGATGTCTGGCGGGTTGATGGAAGTTGACACAGTGTCTGAGGTAAGCCATTCCTTGGTTGTGTAAAGCTTTGTAGACGTGGGTGAGAAGCTTGAACTGGCATCTCTTCTGGATGGGGAGCCAGTAGAGGTTCTTGAGGTGGAGAGTGATGTGTTTTTTTTTGGGAAGGTCAAGTATGAGTCTGGCTGCTGTGTTCTGTGTGGTCTAAAGTCTCTTGAGGAGCTGAGTGGAGATGCCAGGGTAGAGAGCGTTGCTGTAGTCTAGTCGGCTGGTAATGAGGGCTTGTTCTATGTGGTGCTGACAGGAATCCACTTGAAGATTCTGCAGAGCATGCAGAGGGTGTGGAAGCAAGAGGAGGCAACTGCGTTGATCTGGCATTTTAGTGAGCCTATAATCGAGGATGATGCCAGGGTTGCAGGCGTGGTCTGTTGGTGTGGGTCTGAACTTGGAGGGCCACCAGCTGTTGTCCCATGGGGAGGTGTTTTACAAAAGATCAGTACTTCTGTCTTGTCCAAACTAAGCTTGAGGCAGTTGGTTCTCATCAAGTCGATGACATTGGTCATGGCATTGCAGAAGTTTGTTCTGGTGGTGGAGGGGTCTTCGGTGAACAAGAGGATGAGTTGTGTGTCGTATGTGTAGGATATGATGCTAAGTCAGTGGGTTCTATTGATGTCTGTGAGGGGAATCATGTAGGTGGTGGATAGGGTGGAGCTGAGGGATGATTTTTGAGGTACACCACAGATTATGCTTTTAGGATGGGAGGTGAAGGGTGTCAGGCGTGTTCTCTGCGTCCCATGAGGAAGGATGTCATTCACTTGAGGGTGTTCTCCTGGATGTCTCCTGGATGTCAATACTGTGGAGTCTGTTGATAAGCATGTGGTGAGATACTGTGTCAAAAGCAGCTGAAAGGTCGAAGAGGATCAGGGCTGCTGTCTCACTGCAGTCGAGGAGGGTTCTAATGCCGTCGGTGGCTACGATCCAGGCAGTCTCAGTGCTGTGGTTTTCACCGAAGCCAGATTGGGAGGAGTCAAGCAGGCTGTTGGTTGATGGCCTTCCCAAGGGCTTAGGGGGGGTACGGGAGCAGTGAGATGGAGCGGTAATGTTTTACCTCTCTGGGGCTGACAGAAGGTTTCTTCAGGATGTGTCTGACCTCATTGCATTTCCAACCATGGAGATGGAGGCGTTAAGAATGTTGGTGAGCTCTGCACTGATTTTCTTTGTTCCAAGGTTGAAAAAGGGGAGAGGGCAGGGGTCAGTGGGTGCCCCAGAGTGAATGGAAGACACAAAGGCTTTGGTGGTTTGCGTGGTGAGCGGAGTCCAGGCAGTGATAGCATGGCTGGTGCGCATGGGAGGATTGGAGTTGTTGAAGTGGAAACTGGAGAGTTGGGGGTCGAAGTTGTTGTGGTGGTCTCTATCTTGCTGTAGAAGTAGTTCAACAGGGTGAATAGTGTTCTCGGTGGTTGATGGGCAGGAGAGTTCCTGACTATGTTGAAAAGTTCCTTTGTGCAGTTGGAACTTGTTTCAATGCAGTTTGTGAGGGTTGCTCTTTTGGTTTCCTTGATGCATTGGTGGTATTTGTTGAGGGCTGATTTGTAGGCTGATTGTAGGCGGTTTGGTCGGGGGGCTTTTTGGTGGCATGCCATTGCTTCTCTATTCATTTGCAGTTGTGCTTGATGGTTATGAGTTCTGGGGTATGCCAGCTGTCTTGTCTAGAGGCTTTATTGGTTTTGGCTGGCTTCATAGGCACAACCATATTGGCGCATTTGATGATCCACTTCGAGAAGTTCTAAACTGCCTCCAGGTCTGACGCAGCTTCAGCTGGATGGTGTTGAGGGTCTGTGTCCACTGAGTATCAGTCACCTTCTTCCAGCTGTGGTAATAGGAGCTGCAAGGCTTCGTTGTGGTGCCCTGGGAGCCTGTGATGGTGAAGTGGAGCATGGCATGGCTGGTCCAAATGAGTTCGGTAATGTGGCTCTACTTGACTCTGTCACTGGTTGTGAAGATTGGGTCCAGCGTGTGTCCTGCACTCTGTGTGGTGTTCGTGACCAGTTGGGTGAGGCCAATGTTGATCATGCTGTCCAGGAGATTGGTGGAATTGGCGTTTTCTGGGTTGTCGAGGTGGAATTTGAGGTCACCAAATAATATGTCGTTATTGGAGTCAATAGCTAGAGGGGCGATGTAGTTAGAGATGATGCTGCAGAATACGAGTCGAGGTCCGGTGGCCAACGCTGGTTTTACAGTCTGTTTTATTCACATTTTATTCATGGTAGCAAGAGTGCTTTTAGGAAAGGTTTTTACATGTTTTATCAGCTTGCTTTTATTTTAGGAATGCAAGGAGCATGCTGCTCGTTAGCCTACCCTATGCACAACATATATAATCAGTACTTTCTGTCCAAGGCTATTGAACACAGTACACAATATGCTAGCTGTGTTGCTTGTTCAGGAGATAGTTTCTATCACCCTGACACTTTATTACATCAGAACTGTATCACCAGTGTGGTATGGTTTGTTATATAAACTATACACTGACCCAAGGAGGGCAGCGTGCATTCCAGCCATGATTATCCTGGAACGCATGCTGTGTGACATGCAGCTTGGCAGGCGCTGATCTGCCAGCTACCTGAGAGGATTGCCATCTTCACCACAGGCTGATTCCAGACACTCTTTACAGGTAGGCTTGGCGCTAATCCCTTAGATCGGCCAGGGACAGGGGTATAACCACTATGCTCTCAGAACAGACATAGGTTTAGGTAGGAACCTCTAATACACCTATGGCCTCATACATAAAGGGTGGATTGTTCATCTTCTTTACCATGTTTGTAATGCTGATTTATTTCCTTTGTTTCATCTGCCTAATTATCGCAGCTCACTCCTTATGCGTCAGATTGCGATTGTTTCAATAAATGTATTGAAAACCTATCTCACATCCTTTTGTCACTCCTTGGCATGCATGAGTAAAAGTACAAAAGGTGTAAGATCTGTTTCCACTGCTTTCCTGTGGGGTCAGGGTGTCATGTTCAGGTTGCCATAGTCACATTTTACCTTGGTGGGTTTGGAGGTTTGGGTAAGGCACCGTGAGCTAGCCAGGAGTTAGGCTGGCATTTGTTAACTGCATGGCCTTACTCAGTCTTCCACACTTTGCCGTTCTGCCATCCTAAGCGTGCAGTCCTATTACCAAAGTAGGAACCAAATAACTCCTGTTTCATCATTCCATTCTCTTAACAAGCTGGTCAATCGTTGGAGTTTTTCCTTTACCATCTTTGAAGAAATGCTTTCCTTTTTTTAAAAATTTGAAACTGTTGTCACATTCTGATGACCCAATTCCTCTTTCTACTGCCAAAGATCTTGTGCAATTCTTTCTCCCTCATTGGTTATCACTCATCAATTTCTCTCTCCACAAGGGTATTGTACTGGAATGCCTCAGAGCCGTACACATCAGTTCCATCCTTAAAATGCTTAACCTCAAACACTCCAATGATGAAACATTCTGGTCTATTTTCTTGTTAAGGTATGTGTCTTCTCTCCTCCATAATAACAATTCATAGCCAGGAACATGACCTCATGGCATTCATTCAGTCTGAGTTTAGGGCAGACCATAGTGCAGAATTTGAGACACTAATGGTGATCAGTGATATATTTCTCCTCTTCAATGAAGGTCTCCACTAGCTTCTTTTTGTATTTGATCCAACTGCAATGTTTGTCACCACAGGCCCTCATCATCTCCTGAACACACTAAAAATGGTTGGACATTGAGTGAACCTTTCTAAAAGGTTTTAATAACCCCATTTCTCATGTAGTGCCCTTAGGGTTCAATCTTAGCACCCATCCTTTTTAACATCTGTTGTGATAAATAAGGGGAACCTTTTAAAGAACGTAGTATTTCATTTCATCAAAACCCTGATGAGACTGAAGTCCATCTCAACTAGGATTACCTTGAGCCCATCCTTATATAGATTAGTGGAATGGTTAGTGCTTTGTTCTGGAAGATAAGGGATACACACCTTCAACTTTATATCATACCAGGCAGATGTAAGATTGTAGATATTATCCAGTGTATATCTATCAGTATGAGTGTCTTCTCTAACAGTTTCTCAAGAGGGGTTATGCAGTCACCTCAGTTACATCAAGTACACCATACAGCAAAGAAGTCAAGAGCTCAGTTTGCACAGAGTTCCTATTTAAAGGGGTTTGTGTCCTGCAGGGCACAAGAGTCAACAGCCATCAGAGAAGTGCCTTCAGCTCCAACAATTCCTGGATTGCGCTCTCTAGTTCAACTTTTGCATAATGAGGTTATAATCTCCCACCAATGTTGTGCAGTCTAAGCAGCAAATTGGGTGATCCCATGCCTGTCACGTACAGCCCCCAGACTGTCCCTATGGGGTGAGTAGTTGACTGGCACCTTTTTCACCACTCCCCTTTAAATGTTTCTCCACCCCCTAATTGAGGCGGATAACAGTAACTGTATCATTACCCCTTGGAAATTCTATGCCCCTTCTTTCTGGGATTTGGGGCTGGCTCCTTTCCGAACTAAAATACGATACTAAACAGCCCAAAAGCAGCTGATCCAAAATACAGCCCATCTGCAGTGGAATCTGTGCCATACTGGAAGACCAAGACACAGGTTTCCACAGGCATTGAGCACATTGCTCGGGACATGGCAACATTCAAGACAGGCCGCAGTCTGCTTGGTGCCTGGGGAAATCCCAAAGTGACCCTGGTTAGTCTGGCAGGAAAAAGAGGACTGTGTGTCCCTACCAGGACAGAGGTCTGTCTGTTGCCAGAAGTTCAGGACCCTGTCAGAGTGCTTCATGTGTCCATCTTGAAGGGAAGGTATTCTGTTGGGAACTTTGAGGTGCAGGAGGGTTCAGAAAATGTATTAGCAAGTGCACAGACTTACTCCACCTCCAATATTACATTTTCCCATCACTCCAGCATCAAACAGATACAAGGACAGATAATATCCTTCTCTTTATCTCAAAATAGGCAACAAACCTGTTATGGCTTGAAACCTTGCATACTGGTGAAATAACTCCCAAACTGGCAACTACTACAAAATCCATGAGTCTCATTTTCTACAAAAACCTTCCCCATCCAAGCTACAGCTATATTCAGCAGAACTCATCTACATAAACTCAGAAATTTTGTTCCTTTGGGATTTGAGACGAGCACAAGCGAGTTGACAGAATATTAAAATACCCCAACTCTGAACCATACCTGTAGCTACATCGAGTATGCAAAGTCAGTGAACCCAACTCTCCTCAGAAGAGTACCATTCAGACTTTCCTCCTCCTTCCAACCTTCTATCCATCCATACTCTCTCCATGGTATCATGTTATAAGCAATACATAAAGCTCAAATGTATAGTCACCTAAATAAGAATTTGTTCACTGGAGGAAGAAAAGTGTCTGGGCAGGGTAATGATGAAGAACAATCAGCTTTGTCTGAAAGCCTGCCGTCTTCCCAGCATTGCCTGAAATCCTCTACACCATGAGTTAGAGATGGCCCTACCAGACAAGAGGATGTGGATGGCCGAGGGGATCCAGCAAGATCTTTGGGAAAGATGGGATCTGAATCAGCACTTCCCATGAGAGCTCCAACTGGGCGGGGAACCACACCTGTGATGCCCAAATCAGAGTTACCAGGACCATAGAAGCCCTCTGACGTCAGGCTTGAGCTGTCACTCTGGGAATCCGTAGATACGGTGGGAATGCATAGGTCTGACCTGTCATCCTGTCCTGAAGGAATGCATCCACTGCCATGGGCACCGGATCCGGTGTCCAACTAATGTACTGCAGGAGTTGAGCGTTCAGCCTGGAGGCAAATAATCCCATGCTGCAAGGACCCTTCTGGTCCATCAGGGCCTGGAAGGCTGATCGATCTAGCTGCCAGTCGCTGGAATCCTTGATGTATCTCTAATTCCAGTCTGCGAAAACATTCTGAGATCCTGGAAGGTACTCTGCTGTCACAGAGATCTGACGCTAAAGGCAATAGTGCCAAAAATCTTTTCCTAGCTCCGCTAATGTCCTTGAGCGTGTGCCTCCAAATGTAGTTGATATATTGTACTGTCATGTTGTCCATCTGCAGAAGTATGCAGCCCAAGACTGTCGCATGTAAGGGATTGAATCGCAAATGATCCCGCAAGTAGCTCTAGGCAGTTGACGTGAAAGTTCAACTCCTTCTCTGTCCATCTGCCTCCCATGGAGATCTCACCGCATCTGGCTCCCCAGTCCTGCTGGCTGGCGTCCGATTCTATGATCAGGTCCAGAGAGGATCCGGAGATCATTCTGTCGTTACATGCCTCCATGTGGTCTATCCACCAATGCAATTCCGTCCAGGCTTCTGAACTCAGGGAGTCAACTCTGAGTAATGCCCTGTAATGTAAATGGCCAGGGAAGATAGCTTGGATCGAAAATTATAACAAACCAACTATCCTGGCTAGCTGACTGAGGGAAATGATGTCCCTTTTCCGAATCTTGGTCAATTCCTTCTTGATCTTCATGATCTTTGACTCCTGGAGGCTCAGCGTGGCTGACATAAAATCTATGAGGAATCCCAAGAAGGTCATGGTTTACGTCAGGGTCAGTTCTGACTGTTGATAATGAAGCCCAAGCTGAAGGAGACCAATAGTTATGGTCAAGTATGACTACAGTTGTGTACCTGACTGATCCATCAGGAGTATGCCGTCTAAGTAGATGATCAACCTGATTCCCATTGTTCTGAGAAACTCCACTACCGGCTTGAGAAGTTTCGTGAAGGACCATGGTGCTGACGATAGGCCAAACAGGAGACAATGAAGTTCGAAAATCTGACTCCTCCACTCGAATTGTAGAAAACAGCAATGTGGAGGAAAGATAGGGACCATGAGGTACACGTCCTTAAGGTCCAGACGTACCATCCAATCTTCCTGCATTAAGAGGTCCCTGAGGAGGTGAATCTCCTCCATTTTAAAGTGGTGGTATAACAGCCACTCGTTGAAGCCTCGTAGACTTATTAGAGGATAGAAACCTTTGCCCTTCTTTTTTACTAAAAATATTGATTATGAAACCCCTAGGGTGTAATACTGACCTTTGAATTGCTCCTTCGTTGAGGACCTCTTGTACATCGGAATCAATCAGGTCCATGTCCTGCTCCAAAAAAACAAGGGAGTTGGCTTTACCATCTGAACCAGAGATCGGTAGAACTCTATGTGGAAGCCTAGTACCACCTCTAGGACCCAAGGGTCTGATGTGATCTCTGCCCACTTGTGTGCCTATAGCCTCAGTTCCCCCCCCCCCACCCAGTCTTTGAGGGAGAAAAAGGATACTGCTTACCATTGAATCCTCTGAGTAACTTAGCCACTCCTCGGAGGGTGCAGTTGGCTCTGACCTTTCTGCCTCCCCTTTTGGGAAAGAAGGCTCCTTGTCGGCCATCGTGCCATCAGTTGTTCTGGCGAGCTTGACCTCTGTTGGGGCCTTGTTAAAAGGAGTGGCCAGAGGAGCAACCCCTGCCTCTTCGGGCGCCAGCGAAAACCTTCCCCAGAAAGATCATTATGGAGGTCTGAACTCTGCATAGCGCCGAAATGGTGGCCACAAACTTTCAGAGTTATTTCAGAAATGGTTTGCCAAACAGGTTGCCCTACACCACAGCCCCCCCCTCCTTCGAGGTAGACAGTTCCCCCAGCTTGGGGTCTATTTTGATCAGGAGGGTGCGTCGCCTCTCTGGAGACAGAACACAGTTGATCTTGCCTAAAATGCACACCGCCCTCTGTGTCCATCCCGCCACGATCTCTGTGGGAAAGGGTGTCCCCATCTGCTTTGTCTGCTCTGCTAGCTCAATAATCTTTGTCAAGGGGCCCAAGACGTCCAGTAAGTTATCTTGACACACCCGCCCAGGAGCAGTCAATCCCCTTCTTGGGGTCCCTCATGTATTTAGTGAAGAAGGTACCCATTTTTTGGTCTATATCCAGGGTGGCCGCAACTTTGCCTCCTAAGCATGGCCTACGACACTCGACCCGCAGGCAGGCACACACCTCTCTGTCTAGAGGTTGCCGAATTTTGCTGTCCACATAGTCTGCAACCTTTTGATCCGGAAACCACTCCGAAGACCTAGGATGGTATATACCAGTGGTTCCCAACCGCTTGACTTCTGTGGACCCCCACTTTATCAATACTGGAACCTAGGGACCCCCACTGAATCATTATTGGAATCCGGGGACCCCGCACTGAGTCATTACTGAAATATGGGGACCTAATCTGTTAATATTATTTAATTTTCTAAGCAGTCGCAGACTCCCTGATGAGGCTTTGGGAACCACTGGTATATACCATCAGGCTCGAATATATCTGTTGAGGTGGAATGCCCTTTGAATGAGTCAGAGGCGGCCGAGCCTGGGCACCAAGGTCTCCCTGAATCTTGCCCCTCATCGGAGGATCCTTCCTCGTCCATTTCACCATTCCCTTTCCTGGGGGACCTGTCATCTGGGTCAGTTTCTGGGCCTTATGGGTACAAGAAGAATAAAGGCTACTAGGCCCTGCCCCTATCTCACCAAGAATCCCAGAGCCTCCAGAGACCTGGGTCATTAATTTGTCTACCCTTTCCTGCAGGGGTGCAAGCGCTCCTGAAATGGCCTGAGAGAGAAGCCTGTCAACCTCTGCAGGAAAGCGACGCTGGGGGTGGAGGCATTCCTTCTCAGAGGCCATATTAGGGGTGTACTTGTGGTCCTTAAAGGACTCCATAATTTTTAGGGTGAGGAGCTCTGGTGAGATAGAATGGGCAGCCCCCTCACAGGTGCTCACTATAAAAGTCACAGTAAGCCACCAGGTAGTGTAGTATAATGAAAATCGGCCAGGAAATGAGCCGTAGCGAACTTACCACTGCAGTGGTGTCAGTGGGGGGTTGGAAGTGAGAGAATAGACAAGCAAGCCCCCCCGGGGTTTGAATGCTATTCACTGATGCCCTGTGTGGGTCTGAGGCCTGAAAGAGAGCACCACACTGCCCTAACAGGACCGACGAGCTGAGAATCCTCAGATGGCGTGAAAGTACGCCACTTAGCAGCCCCACTTGGTAGCAAGAAAGTAACGTGCTTGAGCCGAAGCCTCATGTGCGGGTGAGAACACAGTTCAAAGGCAAAGCTATGAAATAGATCAAGGCACTCAAAACATGTTATTAACCTCTTAGCTGCTGGGCCTTTTCCCCCCTAGCCCTTTTTTGGCTATTTGAGGTAGTTCGTGCTTAGGCCTTCATAACTTTGCATCCACATAAGCTATCCACGCCAACTTTGGATCCTTTTTTTCCAACATCCTAGGAATTCTAAAGGTACCCAGAGTTTGTGGGTTCTCCTGGAGGAGACCAAGAAATTAGCCAAAATACAACTAAAATGTCATTTTTTCCAAAAAATGGCTGCAGAAGAAGGCTTGTGTTTTTTTTCCCTCAAAATGGCACCAACAAAGGGTTTGCGGTGCTACAATCACCATCTTCCCAGCTTTCAGGAACAGGCTGACTTGAATCAGAAAACCACATTTTTCAACACAAATTTGGCATTTTACTGGGACATACTTCATTTTTACTATTTTGGTGCTTTCAGCCTCCTTCCAGTTAGTGACAGGAATGGGTGTGAAACCAATACTGGATCCCGGAAAGCTAAGCATTTCTGAAAAGTAGACGAAATTCCTAATTTAGCAAGGGGTCATTTGTGTAGATCCTACAAGGTTTTTGTACAGAAAATAACAGATGAAATAAAAAAATATTGAAATTGAGCTGAAAAAACAGCATTTTTTCTCCACGTTTTACTCTGTAACTTTTTCCTGCAATGTCAGATTGTTTAAAGTAATATACCGTTACGTGTGCTGGACTCCTCTGGTTGCAGTGATATCTAGGGCTTGTATGTTCATCAAGATCCCTAGGTACCCAGAGCCAATTAATGAGCTGCACCTTGCAGTAGGTTTTCTTTCTATTCCGGGTATACAGCAATTCATTTGCTGAAATATAAAGAAAGAAAAATAGGTGTTAAGAAAACCTTTATATTTCCAAAATGTACATAAGATAAGGTGTTGAGAAGCAGTGGTTATTTGCACATCTCTGAATTCCGTGGTGCCCATACTAGCATTTGAATTACAGGCCATTTCTCAAATAGACATCTTTTTTACACACTGTCTTACATTTGGAAGGAACAAATGTAGAGAAAGACAAGGGTCAATAACTCTTGTTGTGCTATTATGTGTTCCCCCAAGTCTCCCGATAAAAATGGTACCTCACTTGTGTAGGTAGGCCTAATGCTCGCGACAAGAAAGGCAACATGGACACACAACATTTTTACATTGAAATCTGATGTGTTTTTTGCAAAGTGCCTAGCTGTAGATTTTGGCCTCTAGCTCAGCCGGCACCTAGGGAAACCTACCAAACCTGCGCATTTGTGAAATCTAGACACCTAGGGGAATCCAGGATGGGCTGACTTGTGGGGCTCTCACCAGGTTCTGTTACCCAGAATCCTTTGCAAACCTCAAAATGTGGCCAAAAAAAAACATTTTTCCGCACATTTCGGTGACAGAGAGTTCTGGAATCTGAGAGGAGCCACAAATTTCCTTCCACCCAGCATTCCCCCACGTCTCCCGAGGAAAATGGTACCTCACTTGTGTGGGTAGGCCTAGTGCCTGCGACAGGTAATGCCACAAAACACAATGTGGACACATCACATTTTCCTAAAGAAAACAGAGCTGTTTTTTGCAAAGTGCCTAGCTGTGGATTTTAGCCTCTAGCTCAGCCGGCACCTAGGGAATCCTACCAAACCTGCGCATTTTTGAAAACTAGACACCTAGGGGAATCCAAGATTGGGTGACTTGTGGTGATCTCACCAGGTTCTGCTACTCAAAACCCTTTGCAAACCTAAAATAATTGGGGAAAAACACCTTTTCCTCACATTTCGGTGATAAAAAGTTCTGGAATCTAAGAGGAGCCACAAATTTCCTTCCTCGCAGAACTCCCGCAAGTCTCCTGATAAAAATGGTAATTCACTTGTGTGGGTAGGCATAGTGCCCGCGACAGAAATAGATCACACAACGGTCAATGTTGGTCCTTACATGAGGCAATTTTTGACCCTGGGGTGATCCATTCCTGATGCAGGCTCTAGGTATAGGCTCTCAAGTGGGGTAGTGTTTTTATCAGGACAGGTGAGGAATCACTGGGTGGTAGGAAGTTTGTGGATCCCAGCATATTCCTGTAGTTTGTGTGACAGAAATGCAACAAAAATAGAGTTTTTATTCAACATTTCAGCTTTGCAGGGTAAGAAAACGTTGGGGAATCCACACAAGTCACACCTCTGTGGACTTCCCCGAATGTCTAGTTTCCAGAAATGTTTGGGTTTAGTATGTTTCCTTATATGGCCGCCGTAGGTGCCTGCCTTACAAAACCAGTTTGTTTTGTGATAGATACTTTTGATCTCTCCACAATACAATTTGAGCGGTCGAATTTGGGGCTGAACTAAATTGGAAAGCTCCCAAGAGAGCACTCTCTCTCTGTGCTTGCTGACACATTCACCTGCTCTCTGGGTGGGCTAACCCACTATTGTCCCATTGAACAGACTGTGCTTGTGAAGGTACAGCAGGACTGTGCTCATCACCCTCCTCATAATTATTTGGAAGAGGAATTATCCAATGGGACTCCTCCGACTGAAAAATCACTCCCAGAGTCTGCGCCATTGTCCTATCCCTCAGATGCTGTCTCAGTATCTGCTGTCTCAGTCTCTGATCCTACGTCAGAGCTGTCCTTTATAACCCGAGTGACGGCGTCAGCAGCAGTTATCCATCAAGATGCCATCTCTGCTATTGGCTAAACTGTTGCTCTAAAACACTAGCCTACCTAGACAGTCACAAAATTGTGGGTGTGTGTGATACGTGCAACAGTAGAGGCCACCTTACCTGCGCTTCTTCCCTCAATCAGCACATTCTTTCAAGACACTCAAAAAACACCTTGTCACATACCATTCGTCACAGTCTTTAGCACCTTCTGCGCCCAGTCCAGCAATCATTATTGGTGCTCCCACTCCCTACTCCTCGGATTCCCTCATTAACACCCAACAAAAGTGCCCTTCATCTCTCCATAACCGCCCGCCACCCCACACATACATTTGATTTGTATTATAGCGCAGGCAATGGCTGACTTTACTAATGTACTCAGTTATTTACATAAAATACAGATTTGCTCTTTGCAGTAGGCATATAAACCTTCTGCGCTTCTTTATGGCACTAAAACTGCCACTAGACAAAAGTCTGATCCTTTTGTAGCAGAAACAGAATTACAAGACTTACTTAACTTTTTTCATTGTTGCCTAAAAGCTACAGTTGAAATGCATCAGTTGAAGTATGTGCATTGCTTTGAAGACGCAAGCTGCAAGACAACTGGTGGCAAATATATATATATATATATATATATATATAGATCACTTTTATATGTGGGTCTGGTTTTCCTGGGGGTCGATCGCAGTCCCCAGGGAAACCACACATGCATTGAGAAAAGTGATATATATATACATACATATATATATATATATAGATCTATCTATCTACATAGATATATCTCTACATAGATATATCTATAGATAGATCTATATATATATAGATCTATCTATATATAGATAGATCTATAAATATATATATATATATATATATATATATATATATATATATATATATATATATATATATATATATAAATATATATATATATATAGATCTATATTTTTTAGTAGTTGTATGGTTCCCTAACGGAAAGCCTACAACTACTAAAAAAAAGTCTTGCCCCCACAGGGGGTCGCCCTGCCCACGGGCGAACCCCTGTCAATTTCTTCATTTTCTTTTTTTGTCCAGGGGACAACTACCTCCATATTAAAAAAATGCCCCCGGGGGAGGGTGGGGGCGGCCCGTTTTCTGACGGGGCCGACCCCCCCCCAATTAAAATCACTTGTGTCTATTGGTGTTTCCTGGCCCTCGATCGCAGTTCAGGAAGGCCTCGTGTGAAAGTTTCCCCTTTCATAGGACGCCTTCCCCAACATCGGGAAGGTCGTTTGGGGAAAACAACAATGTGACGTCAGCGTGCCATCACAAATTGGCGGGCGGGAGGGAGACACGGAGGGGGTGCCCCTGCACTGCCCAAGCATGGGCAGTGCAGGGGCCCTTGTGCAGTGCCCCATCGCGCATGTCACTGCCCGATTTCTTAGGCAGTGATCTGCGCGACAGGTGCAGCTGCACCCACCGCACAGAGGCATGTGGAGCCACCGTCAATGTCCCGGCCAGGCATTCCTCAGTGTTTCCGCCCGCTGGCCCAGAGGAATGTTCCTAACATGGCCGGTGGGGTCCAGGGGCGCTGGCGGTCAGTAGTTTGACCTACAGCATGAACACGGCCGCTTCGACCGCCGTGTTCATAATGAGGGCCATAGTTTAGTGTCCGCTTCATCAACTCTGGGGTAATCTGACATCCCGGATTTGCAGACAGTCTCAGATTCTGGATGGCTGTTCACCCGTACTGACATTTTACAGTTAGCAAGTCAGCCAAGTCGGTGCCCAAAGTTAAAATGTAAACAAACCAAATAATGGACCAGATTCAAGCTAGTCTGGCTGATGAGGTGTAAGACCCTGAAACCAGTCCTTTTCATGGTCCAGGGAGGACCTGGCCTGGCAGTTCAGGCTGGACTGTTTCCATGGAGAGCAGGGTCAAGACTCATTTGCGTATGGCTTGGCCCGAACTAGAATGGTAGGGCAAGAAAAAACTGATGGATTAAACCCAGATCTGTGACTGGGGTGAATGTTTGATTTGTTCTGCACTCTGTCCATTATCTGTTCTTTTTGCTAAAGTTAAAATGTAGCACACCTTCACATTTACACTTTCTCTCTCACACACTCTCTTTCTCTCCTCCATAACATCATTGAGCAGCATGGTGGGAAGACTTGGATCATTAAAAACACACACACTTGTATTCTTTTTTTGTAATCCTCACTCAGGTCAGATGAGCTTCGCAGTCAGAGTTGTGGCTTCCATTGGTGCAGCAAGTGCAGTGGCACCAGGGCCAGGAGGCCTAGGGGCCATTGAATCCTCATTATTGCTGTATTTCACACTTCAAACAGCTTCCAAGGTGGGCACTTCCTTACTTGCACTAGGGCCCATAACACACTAGCTACTCCACTGCTCACAGCACACCTGATTGGATTCCATTCTTCACAGAATATGCCTTGGCCCTAGCACTGGGAATTATAAGACATCTATTTTTAAATACTGAAAATAATGTTTAGGCTATTCTGAGTTTGTCCTAATATCTTCCCCACTTCAATAACAAGCTCTGAGAGCTACTGAGGTTTTCTATGTTGGTTGATGCTGTAATTTCACCCATAATTCTACACTATTTTAGGTCAAGTTTTAGTTTTTGACAATCCAGTCATTCTAAAGGAGTGGTGGGTGACGGTCTCTCATCAGGCAATGCTTAGACAAAATGAAATCCAGCAGCTACTCTTGAGCCAGATCCGGATCTGAGTTGATCTTTGTGAATCTTCCCATCAACGTGCCAGTGCAGCGTGCAGTGTTGTCAGCGCTTCTTCACAGGGTGCTTGTGTGTCTTGAGTAGCAGCTTGAAGGGGTGGTGCAAATGCCTCCCTTAATGTACAATCAACTCCTTTAGTCGAGTTGTGCCCTGATCTAGAGCAGTTGCAGTTCAACTGGAGCCCGTGCCCAGCCCAGCAGGTCTCTTCAATCTAGGGCCAGTTCCCATTTTATCAACCTTAGACTAACAAAAGATTGAGGTAACATCTGAAAGGTTTCATACTTAAGCCGTGCACCCTATACAGAACTGTTTCACACACAATTAATTGATCTACTTTACCAAGATTGTGACATGCAGGGAACAAAAGTGTAGGAAATTGTGTCGGTTGGGGGAGAAAGCGGGGCCCAATTCATGTCTTGGTGACACACAAGCAAACCCCAAATTAATCTGTGTAGCTTGACACAAAGCAGTAGGGCTTAACTTAGAGGCAATGTGTAATGTATTTATGCAGCACACACACAATAATAAAGTGAAAGCACAACAAAAATCCAAAAACAATTTAAAAATAAATAGTAATGTTTTATACACAATTTGAGACCAAAACAGCAAAATTCCAATCAGTAGAACCAGAGATACACAATTTTACAGATTTAAGTGAAAACAGTGCTTAGGACCATCTAGCGCCAACTGTGTTTATCTGGTTGCGCCAGACTGTGACAAGGTCACAAGTCCAGGATGATCACGATGGAGCGCAGGCCGGATGCAGGGACAAAGTTAGGCCAGCTGAAAAAAAAACTTAAATCCTGGTTGCGGACTGTTGTGAGATCTTGCATCGGGATGCATTGTGCATCCACGGTTTAGAAGAAGCTGTGAGCTGCAATGCTTTGTCGGGACTGCATCAAGCAGCAGTGGTTCTTATGTGGGACTGAGAGGAGATGTGTTGCACTGCATCTGTTCTGCCCCAGGGACCTCAGCTGGGTTGGCAGAGCAACTGCAGGCCCACTGCCAAAGGTCCAGGACTTGGATTGCACCACTTTGGGGGCAAGGCTCACATCAGGCTCAGTCCAGGTGCTGGGTTCAATGTGATTGGAGTCCTTTCTGTCTCTGAGGCTCTGACCAGGAGGCCAGCCAATTAGCCCTTGAAGTCACTCAAGTGGGCCCGGGTTCAAGATGCAGGTCCAGTCCTTCTCATTCTAGCAGCAGGGCAGCAAATAGCAGTCCTTCTGGCAACACATCGGTCCATTTTGGGGTTTGGCCAGCAGCGAATGGAGTAGGACACAGCCCTGGTGTCCTGGGCCCCATTCAACCCGATCCTGCCCAGCACTATTGGCCCAAACATGACATTATTGGGGGCCCGACATTACCACAATCTGCGGATCGCAGCTGCAGAGGGAACGGCAGCGGGTGAAATCTGCAAATGCCCCTGAACTGAACAGCTGGTGCAGAAACAGCAACATGGCAGCTACCATGAGCCTTGAAGGCCAACTGACATTCGAACTGGCCTACTGTGAGGAGGTGGAAGACTATTCTGGACTCTCCCATGTAGCCCTGGGGTCCCATGCCCCTACCTGCCCACCCTGATCACCGCAGTGGACCTAGAGAAGACCCGGAGCTGCCCAGGCACTGCAGACCACTGACCAGGTGAGGGCAGCGCCAGAGGGGGGCGAGCCTGCGCGCCAGTAGGGAACTTCGGAACACTCTGGCAGGCAATTGGAGAATGCGCTTGACAATCCCGTGGGGGCAGAGGAGGCTCTGATACTGGGCGGGAGTGTGGCTAATATGAGGCTGGAACGAGTGGAGGTTTAACTTCCCCTCTGCCCACCACAAGTTAAGAGACGCATTAGGGAGCAGCGGGCCCATGGGCTGCGATCAGTGGTAGGGAGCCTGCCACGGCCTCTCCTATGGCGGCTGGCACTGGGAATTGGAGGGGGCTGCCCTTCCCCCTTCATATTAGAATATGGGACAAGGTCTCCCCGTGAAGGACCCATCGCCTATGTGGTGGGTGGACAGGCAGCCTTGTTGGTATTGGGGGTGCACAAGGCACACAAAAGGGCACAACCACCCTGAAAGAGCCATTCTAGAAATGTGATGTGCCAACTGACCCTCTTCAGCTGAAGCCTAGGGTTACGGAAACTGCATGCCTGGAACCGGTGGTTGCTCCACCCATTGGAGCTGCACCCTGGGGCAGTGCGATCAGGGACAACAATTGACGATGAAGAGCTGAATTGGTGACCCACAGCCCTAGCACCTCCACCACTGAACCCTACACCAGGTGGCCTATGCTGCTTACCACTCAGGCTGACACGAGAGGCAAAGCATGCATACCGATTCCCGCTCCCCCATTCCAGCCAATCCAGGAGGGAGTAGTGGGTGACTCACATACCTATCTCCCCCCCATTGGTTTCCAGACTAATTGGCATGGATTGGACGGGGGCGAACCTCATCACCTTAACCGGGGTTCCTCTGACATTATGCTCGTAATGCAACCTATTGAACATTGGACGCCTTGAGCCTACCCTGTACCTACTGCACTCACTTTAGAGGCCGGTAGGTGTGGGCATCGCATGTGGGGGTGGGTCCCCCTCCTAGTCACCTTCTGAGCCTACTGCCATGACCACATAGGCATATAAGTCTGTCTCAATTACCTTAGGACGTCCCAGTTGGATTCTCCCCCACAGGAGTTGTAAACTCCCGCCACTTTTAACTCACACAGATCCACAAGTCGGGCAACCATTGGAAAATATGCCTGCAAGTATCTGCATGACCTAAGTGAGATGACTCCACCAGAATCGGCCACTGCCCCACAAGGAGATATGCCCTAATCAGTCCTCCGGGTCCTAGCACTGAACCCCACACTGCAGGACATATTGCAGGCCATCACAGCGTTGTGTGAGACCCAAAAACCAAAATAAATACTCTTGGCTCAGATCTGGAGCTCTTGAGAGATGATCACCGATGACTCGCTGAACGGAAAACGATTACTGAGAGAGACCTTGCCAACATCCACCATGTGATGGCTACCACTAGTAGACAGCTCTCCAACATGGAATGACATCTGAAAATCCTAGAAGCCAGGGCAAAAGATGCTGAAAACAGATCGTGAAGAAGTAACATTCGAATAGTAGGACTTCCTGAACTGATCGAGGGCAAAGACATGACGTCATACTTGGAAGGCTGACTTCGCATGGAAGTGGCCCCTTAGGGTCTCTCCACATTCTTCACCCTCAAGCAGACCCACAGGCTGCCCACATGGCCTCTGTCACTGGGAACTCCCCCACACCCAGTTGTGGCCCACCTCTTTACTCCAAGGACTGCAACTGTATCCTGAGGCAAGCAAGATTGCGGGGAAACATCACCATAGAGAACAGTAAGATCATAATCAAGAACAGAGTCAGCAAAATGCATTTGCAGAGGCAAAGAAAAAACTGCGAGAACTTGGAGGTCAATACTCAATGCAATTGCCCGATTGAGAGTGATTACTGCTGAGGGTGTTCAGTTCTTCCAATCTCCCCAGGAGGCATGGTCCTGGATTGACCTTCAGCTGGGCTGTACCCAGGGGAGAACCTTGAGCTGCACTGTTGATGTGCCGTCCTCACCATCACAGATGCAGAACCTCAAAGAAGACAGCAGCTCCGACAGAGGCAGAGACCCGGTAGGAGAGACAGAGAGTAGTGGAGGTGGTGGCTTCAATGAGTGGATCCAGCTCTGGTCCACCCTCTCCTCCTCAGGGTGGGAAGGACAAGGGATCTGCCTCGAAGGGCGAGTCTTCTATGTCGGAATCCTCAGGTGTCATATTACCAAGCGTGACCCCCAGAACTACAAACTACTTGATATAAATGTAAATACCCTAGTTGCTGGCACATTGAGGGGACCTGGGATACCCAGGTTCTCCACAAAGAGTGGAGGGGGGACCTGGGCTCCTCTAGGACCCCCTGCCTACTCAATGATATGTTGAAATCAAATGTTGGTGGTGCACCGGAGTGGCCGGCTTTAGATTGAACTGCACCACCCACCCCCAAATAGACTATCAGTAACTTGCTTTGTTTTCAGGTTTGGATGAGAGGGGTTCTATTTCTTGTCCTTGGGTGAGGGAGTTGGGAGTTATTGTTGTTTTTGTTGATAAGTTTTACACTGGGTGTTGGGGGGCCCTCTGAATCGGAAAACATGTGCAGGTTCACTGCCCTCGCGGGCCTGGATAATTATGTGGAAGGCCAGGCTGCCGCTATTGGATACTGACACAGTAGGACAGCCCATACTACAACCATGGCAGATTCTACAACCTACAAGCTAATATTCTGGAATGTTTGGGGCACTCATACTATAGTAAAACGTTACAAAGTATTTTCTTATTTAAAATTACAAAGGTTTCACGTTGCCCCATTACAAGAAACACACCTAACTGCTAAGGAGGGGGAGGCTCTACAGCGTAGATGGTATAGGCAAGTCTTCTACACCACATTCTCTGCCTATGCCAGAGGAGTGCTGGTCTGGATTAGGGCAGGGGTTCCTTTCCAATGTACCAAATCTATAAAAGATCCCAAGGGCGGGTGAAATTAATGGGAGGGACATCAAATATAGTTAATGTATATGGGCCCAAAACTGACCAGAATGTATTCTTGATGAAACTTTCCACCCCCCTAGCTCCTTACCTCACACACTTTTCTGTAGTTGACGGGGACTTCAATTGTATTGCAGACACCATGCTAGACCACTCACATCCCCCGCCAGATTCCCCTACACACTGCACAGCTCGCTCGGGCGGGGGAGACTCGGAAGGGGTGCCCCTGCACTGCCCAAGCATGGGCAGTGCAGGGGCCCCAGTGCAGTGCCCCACCGCGCAGGTCACTGCCCGATTTTTTTTAGGCAGTGGTCTGCGCGACAGGTGCAGCTGCCCCCACCGCACAGAGGCATGTGGAGCCGCCGTCAATGTCCCGGCCAGGCATTCCTCTGGGCTGGCGGGCAGAAACAGTGTTTCCGCCCGCCGGCCCAGAGGAATGTTCCTAACATGGCCGGTGGGGATCCAGGAGCGCTGGCGGTCAGTAGTTTGACCGCCAGCATGAACACGGCGGCTTCGACCGCCGTGTTCATAATGAGGGCCATAGTTTAGTGTCAGCTTCATCAACTCTGGGGTAATCAGACATCCCGGATTTGCAGACAGTCTCAGATTCTGGATGGCTGTTCACCCGTACTGACATTTTACAGTTAGCAAGTCAGCCAAGTCGGTGCCCAAAGTTAAAATGTAAACAAACTAAATAATGGACCAGATTCAAGCTAGTCTGGCTGATGAGGTTTAAGACCCTGAAACCAGTCCTTTTCATGGTCCAGGGAGGACCTGGCCTGGCAGTTCAGGCTGGACTGTTCCCATGGGGAGCAGGGTCAAGACTGATTTGCGTATGGCTTGGCCCGAACTAGAATGGTAGGGCAAGAAAAAACTGATGGATTAAACCCAGATCTATGACTGGGGTGAACGTTTGATTTGTTCTGCATTCTGTCCATCATCTGTTCTTTTTGCTAAAGTTAAAATGTAGCACACCTTCACATTTACACTTTCTCTCTCTTGCACTCTCTTTCTCTCCTCCATAACATCATTGAGCAGCATGGTGGGAAGACTTGGATCATTAAAAACACACACACACTTGTATTCTTTTTTTGTAATCCTCACTCAGGTCAGATGAGCTTTGCAGTCAGAGTTGTGGCTTCCACTGGTGCAGCAAGTGCAGTGGCACCAGGGCAGGAGGCCTAGGGGCCATTGAATCCTTATTATTGCTGTTTTTCACACTTCAAGCAGCTTCCAAGGTGGGCACTTCCTTACTTGCACTAGGGCCCATAACACACTAGCTACTCCACTGCTTACAGCACACCTGATTGGATTCCATTCTTCACAGAATATGCTTGGGCCCTAGCACTGGGAATTATAAGACATCTATTTTTAAATACTGAAAATAATGTTTAGGTTATTCTGAGTTTGTCCTAATATCTTCCCCACTGCAATAAAAAAGCTCTGAGAGCTACTGAGGTTTTCTATGTTGGTTGATGCTGTAATTTCACCCATATGTCTACACTATTTTAGGTCAGGTTTTTGTTTTTAACAATCCAGTCATTCTAAAGGAGTGGTGGGTGACGGTCTCTCATCAGGCAGTGCTTAGACAAAATGAAATCCAGCAGCTACTCTTGAGCCAGATCCGGATCTGAGTTGATCTTTGTGAATCTTCCCATCAACGTGCCAGCGCAGCGTGCAGTGTTGTCAGCGCTTCTTCACAGGGTGCTTGTGTGTCTGGAGTAGCAGCTTGAAGGGGTGGTGCAAATGCCTCCCTAAATGTACAATCAACTCCTCTAGTCGAGTTGTGCCCTGATCTAGAGCAGTTGCAGCTCAACTGGAGCCCATGCCCAGCCCAGCAGGTCTCTTCAATCTAGGGCCAGTTCCCATTTTATCAACCTTAGACTTACAAAAGATTGAGGTAACATCTGAAAGGTTTCATACTTAAGCCGTGCACCCTATACAGAACTGTTTTACACACAATTAATTGATCTACTTTACCAAGATTGTGACATGCAGGCAACAAAAGTGTAGGAAATTGTGTCGGTTGAGAGAGGGGGGGACCCAATTCTTGTCATGGTGAGCTGTGTGCAACCCTCTGGTAGCTTGACACAAAGCAGTAGGGCTTAACCTAGAGGCAATGTGTAATGTATTTATGCAGCACACACACAATAATAAAGTGAAAGCACAAGAAAAATCCCAAAACGATTTAAAAATAAATAGTAATGTTTTATACACATTGTGAGACCAAAATAGCAAAACTCCAATCAGTAGAACCAGAGATACACAATTTTACAGATTTAAGTGAAAACAGTGCTTAGGACCACCTAGCGCCAACTGTGTTTATCTGGTTGCGCCAGACTGTGACAAGGTCACAAGTCCAGGACGATCACGATGGAGCGCAGGCCGGATGCAGGGACCACGTTAGGCCAGCTGAAAAAAAAACTAAAATCCTGTTTGCGGACTGTTGTGAGATCTTGCATCGGGATGCATTGTGCATCAACGGTTTAGAAGAAGCTGTGAGCTGCAATGCTGTGTCGGGACTGCATCAAGCAGCAGTGGTTCTTATGTGGGACCGAGAGGAGATGTGTTGCACTGCATCTGTTCTGCCCCAGGGACCTCAGCTCGGTTGGCAGAGCAACTGCAGGCCCACTGCCAAAGGTCCAGGACTTGGATTGCACCACTTTGGGGGCAAGACTCACTTCAGACTCAGTCCAGGTGCTGGGTTCAATGTGATTGGAGTCTTTTCTGTCTCTGAGGCTCTGATCAGGAGGCCAGCCAATTAGCCCTTGAAGTCACTCAAGTGGGCCCAGGTTCAAGATGCAGGTCCAGTCCTTCTCATTCTAGCAGCAGGGCAGCAAATAGCAGTCCTTCTGGCAACACATCGGTCCATCTTGGTGTTTGGCCAGCATCGAATGGAGTAGGACACAGACCTGAGCGCCCTGGTGTCCTGGGCCCCATCCAACCCCATCCTGCCCAGCACTATTGGCCCCAACATGACATTATTGGGGGCCCGACATTCCCACAATCTGCGGATTGCAGCTGCAGAGGGTACGGCAGTGGGTGAAATCTGCAAATGCCCCTGAACGGAACAGCTGGCGCAGAAACAGCAACATGGCAGCCGCCATGAGCCTTGAAGGCCAACTGACATTCGAACTGGCCTACTGTGAGGAGGTGGAAGACTATCCTGGACCCTCCCAAGTAGACCTGGGGTCCCATGCCCCTACCTGCCCACCCCGATCACCACAGGGGACCTAGAGAAGACCCGGAGCTGTCCAGGCACTGCAGACCACTGACCAGGTGAGGGCAGCGCCAGAGGGGGGCGAGCCTGCGCGCCGGTAGGGAACTTTGGAACACTCTGGCAGGCAATTGGAGAATGCGCTTGACAATCTCGTGGGGGCAGAGGAGGCTCTGATACTGGGCGAGAGTGTGGCTAATATGAGGCTGGAACGAGTGGAGGCTTAACTTCCCCTCTGCCCTCCACAAGTTAAGAGATACATTAGGCAGCAGCGGGCCCATGGGCTGCGATCAGTGGTAGGGAGCCTGCCATGGCCTCTCCTATGGCGGAAGGCAGTGGGAATTGGAGGGGGCTGCCCTTCCCCCCTCATATTAGAATATGGGACAAGGTCTCCCCGTGAAGGACCCATCGCCTGTGTGGTGGGTGGACAGGCAGCCTTGTTGGTATTGGGGGTGCATGAGGCACACAAAAGGGCACAACCACCCTGAAAGAGCCATTCTAGAAATGTGATGTGCCACCTGACCCTCTTCAGCTGAAGCCTAGGGTTACGGAAACTGCATGCCTGGAACCGGTGGTTGCTCCACCCATTGGAGCTGCACCCTGGGGCAGTGCGATCAGGGACAACAATTGACGATGAAGAGCTGAATTGGTGACCCACAGCCCTAGCACCTCCACCACTGAACCCTACACCAGGTGGCCTATGCTGCTTACCACTCAGGCTGACACCAGAGGCAGAGCATGCATACCGATTCCCGCTCCCCCATTCCAGCCAATCCAGGAGGGAGTAGTGGGTGACGCACATACCTATCTCCCCCCCATTGGTTTCCGGACTAATTGGCATTGATTGGACGGGGGCGAACCTCATCACCTTAACCGGGGTCCCTCTGACATTATGCTCGTAATGCAACCTATTGAACATTGGACGTCTTGAGCCTACCCTGTACCTACTGCACTTTAGAGGCCGATAGGGGTGGGCACCACATGTGGCGGTGGGTCCCCCTCCTAGTCACCTTGTGAGCCTACTGCCATGACCACATAGGCATACAAGTCTGTCTCAATTACCTTAGGAGGTCCCAGTTGGATTCTCCCCCACAGGAGTTGTAAACTCCTGCCACTTTTAACTCACACAGATCCACAAGTCGGGCAACCATAGGAAAATATAGGTATCTACATGACCTAAGTGAGATGACTCCACCAGAATCGGCCACTACCCCACAAGGAGATATGCCCCAATCAGTCCTCCGGGGCCAAGCACTGAACCCCACACTGCAGGACATATTGCAAGCCATCACAGCGTTGTGTGAGACCCAAAACCCAAAATAAATACTCTAGGCTCAGATCTGGAGCTCTTGAAAGACGATCACCGATGACTCGCTGAACGGATAACGACTACTGAGAGAGACCTTGCCAACATCCACCATGTGATGGCTACCACTAGTAGACAGCTCTCCAACATGGAATGACATCTGAAAATCCTAGAAGCCAGAGCGAAAGATGCTGAAAACAGATTGTGAAGAAGTAACATTCGAATAGTAGGACTTCCTGAACTGATCGAGGGCAAAGACATGATGTCATACTTGGAAGGCTGACTTCGCATGGAAGTGGCCCCTTATGGTCTCTCCACATTCTTCACCCTCGAGCAGACCCACATGCTGCCCACATGGCCTCTGTCCCTGGGAACTCCCCCACACCCAGTTGTGGCCCACCTCTTTACTCCAAGGACTGCAACTGTATCCTGAGGCAAGCAAGATTGCGGGGAAACATCACCATAGAGAACAGTAAGATCATAATCAAGAACAGAGTCAGCAAAATGCATTTGCAGAGGCAAAGAAAAAACTGTGCGAACTTGGAGTTCAATACTCAATGCAGTTGCCCGATTGAGAGTGATTACTGCTGAGGGTGTTCAGTTCTTCCAATCTCCCCAGGAGGCATGGTCCTGGATTGACCTTCAGCTGAGCTGTACCCAGGGGAGAACCTTGAGCTGCACTGTTGATGTGCCATCCTCACCATCACAGATGCAGAACCTCAAAGAAGACAGCAGCTCCGACAGAGGCAGAGACCCGGTAGGAGAAACAGAGAGTAGTGGAGGTGGTGGCTTCAATGAGTGGATCCAGCTCTGGTCCACCCTCTCCACCTCAGGGTGGGAAGGACGAGGGATCTGACTCGAAGGGCGAGTCTTCTATGTCGGAATCCTCAAGTGTCATATTACCAAGCGTGACCCCCAGAACTACAAACTACTTGATATAAATGTAAATACCCTAGTTGCTGGCACATTGAGGGGACCTGGGATACCACAAAGGGTGGATAGGGGACCTGGGCTCCTCTAGGACCCCCCTGCCTACTCAATGATATGTTGAAATCAAATGTTGGTGGTGCACCGGAGTGTCCGGCTTTAGATCGAACTGCACCACCCACCCCCAAATAGACTATCAGTAGCTTGCTTTGTTTTCAGGTTTGGATGGGAGGGGTTCTATTTCTTGTCCTTGGGTGAGGGAGTTGGGAGTTATTGTTGTTTTTGTTGATAAGTTTTACACTGAGTGTGGGGGGGCCCTCTGAATCGTAAAACATGTGCAGGTTCACTGCCCTCGCGGGCCTTGATAATTATGAGGAAGGCCAGGCTGCCGCTATTGGATACTGACACAGTAGGACAGCCCATACTACAACCATGGCAGATTCTACAACCTACAAGCTAATATTCTGGAATGTTTGGGGCACTCATACTATAGTAAAACATTACAAAGTATTTTCTTATTTACAAATTACAAAGGTTTGAAGTTGCCCTATTACAAGAAATACACCTAACTGCTAAGGAGGGGGAGGTTCTACAACGTAGATGGTGGAAGCAAGTCTTCTACACCACATTCTCTGCCTATGCCAGAGGAGTGCTGGTCTGGATTAGGGCAGGGGATCCTTTCCAATGTACCAAATCTATAATAGATCCCAAGGGCGGGTGAAATTAATGGGAGGGACATCAAATATAGTTAATGTATATGAGCCCAAAACTGACCAGAATGTATTCTTGATGAAACTTTCCACCCACCTAGCTCCCTACCTCACACCCTTTTCTGTAGTTGACGGGGACTTCAATTGTATTGCAGACCCCATGCTAGACCACTCACATCCCCCCTACAGATTCCCCTACACACTGCACAGCTCACGCATTTACAGATTGACAGCAGAGCTGGGCCCTCATGGACTCCTGGCAACATAGACAACCCCATACCTGAGATTATTCTTATTTCTCCCCTATGCATGATTTACATGTACGCGTAGACACTTTTATGTTCCCGGTTGATGTAAATGCGCAGACACAGGAAGTAGAATACTTTGCCTGCACCCTCTCAGACCATAATCCAGCCCTCTTCCGTCTACATTGGCACAGACCGAGCCAAAAATCCCCACCTGGAGACTGAAGCCTGACGCTTTAGAAGACCCACTATTCCAGGAGGCCATTAGGGAGAAGATAAAAAACCTTTTTGCAAATAATGACGGGACTGCACATACTCCCCAGATAAAATGGGATGCTTTCAAGTCCATAAACTGTGGGCATTGCCTGGCGGAGTCAATGGGCATCCGGAGAACGCTGCACGAGGAGCTTGAGGAGGCTGAGGACAAGTTTAGAGAAGTGGAGTGCAGACAACCTGAGAACCCGGAATTGCAGACTGCATTGCTAGAAGCCAAAGAAAGTGTGGCAACTCATACAAGCAACTTTGCTCCTTTGACTACAGGGTCTATATGGAAGAGACTCATGCGAAACACAATCAATCTGGTCACTTGTTGGAATGGTTAGTCAATCCTGCTCAACAGCTGAGGAGGCTGAAAACCGGGGTGCAGACATCTCCCCACAGAAAGTCACAAAGGCAATAAAGGACTAGCGAGAGGTAAAACTCTGGAATCGTACGGATTCCCAGCAGAATTCTGTACCACTTACTCCCTGGAGCTTGCTTCTTGTCTGGTGAACCTCTATAGTGCAGCCAGGAATGCAGGAAGCCTCCCGCAGACTGCAGAGAAACACTGGTTGTACCCTTATTAAAACCTGGGAAACAGACAATGGATTACAAGGCCTATTGGCCGTCCTCCATGTTAAATATTGATTATAAAATATTAAGAAAGATCCTTGCTAATAGGCTACTCCTGTTCATGAAACAAATAGTTCACCCTGACCAAGCAGAATTCATCCCAAGCTGAAACAAAGCGCACAATGTGAGGAGACTGCTATCCTTGCTACAGGTGGCTACATACAAAAAAGAGGAAACTGCTATTCTAGCTGTAGACATTGAAAAGGCTTTTGATAGCATATAGTGGGACTACCTTTACAGAGTTATAGCCCACATGGGGCTGGGAACCACCTTTGCGGCATGGACCCAATTAATATACACAAATCCCACTAATTAGTCAAAATGGGGCAATGCATATCAGATAGTTATGTTGTAGAGCGGGGTTCTCTTGTCCTTAGTGCCCTCTTCCTCTGCTCCTACTGCAGTAGCCATGGATCCCCTTGCATTCATGATTAGATCCAGAGTCCATGATAAAGGAGTTCATGTAAAGTGCTACAGTTCAGAGAATAGCATTGTATGCTGATGACCTCTTACTGTTCCTTAGTGACACCCGAGAGGACCTCACAGGAGCCTGGACCTTACTTGAGCATTTTGGTGCTCTATCTGGCCTTAAAGTTAATAGGCAAAAGACCCGTTTATTCCCTACCAAGCTGGGGGTACATGCCCCTGAGCCCCTGGATCTTCTCCAGTGGGAGCCCTAACGCCTCTCCTTAGGTGTACAAATCTACCATAGCTCAGCAGATCTGTGTGAGGGAAACCTGGGACTGGTGATAAGGAAGTTGAAAACTCATATAGATTTCTGGAGGACGCTTCCGCTGTCAGTGGCTGGGCGCATAGCCCTGCTGAGGATGGTGGTGCAACCTTGATTTCTTTTTTTTTTTTTAATACTTCCTCTGTTGATCCCCAGTTTGTTTTTTAGACAATTTAATAACATACTGGGGCCCTTCACCTGGGGCCAGTGCCGCAGATGGGTAGCTTTTACCACATTGCAACACCCAACCACCCAACTAGGGCTCGGAGTCCCCGACTTTGAGCCATACTAGCTGGCGGTCCAATTCTAATGGTATATCCAATGGATGGCAAGCAGACTGGTTCCAGACACTAGGGTGGGCCCCATGATCCCCTCCCGGTGACCTTGTAAAAACTCTATTGAGGTTTGGCAATACTCAGACAGCGCACTCAAGGAAGTTTTCGGTCATTAGAAAATGCTGGGTCCGCATTCTTCCCAAAACACATACTCCCATATTCCCCTGACTTGCCACCCACTGTGCTAAGAGCACTGCCGCAGGGGGGTATTGGGGAAACCTTAGAGAATGGTTGAACACTGGGGTCGACAGGGTGAGTCAACTTTTCCACGAGTTGGTCATTATGCCCTTTGATGAATTCCAAACAGACTTTATCCTCCCCTACAGCCATTTCCTGCTCCATAGCTCAATAATGGTGGCCATCCACAGACAGTGGAAATCGGAGAACTTTGAACCACAAGCCCAGCTTCGCTGCCAATACACAGTACTCTCAGCCGGCACTTATAAGGCTGATACTTGTCTATATAGATCACTGTAAAAGAGACGCATTAAGCCCCATTAACACCCTGAGGTCTCACTGGGAGGAAGACTTGGGTGCCCTCATTCTGGAAAAGGCTTGAGATACAGTATTAGACAGCCTCCCCAAGATTTCTAGAAATGCCCATTTTAAACTGATTGGCTTTTACATACTACACAGGGCTTACCTCACCCCAGAAAATGTTAACAAATACTTTGGTAAACTTGATGCTTCCTGCCCTCGATGTTGGGAGGTGGGTGCTAACTTCTACATATGACCTGGGCTTGCCTCACCTCAGCACCTACTGGGAGGGGGTTATGCAGACACTGGCAAAATTGATCGACAAGAGCCGGCCCCACCACCCTTGGCCATTAATTACTACATTGGCCCGCACAACTCTAAAACCAGAGCAACTAGCAAATTCCAAGATCTAGCACTGGTATTGGCCGAAACGCGAAATCACTTGTCATTGGAAAGGCCCGGGAGAACCTGGACTTTTGGCATGGCGTAGAGAATTGAAGAAGTGGGCGAGTTGCGAGGGGAGTCTCCTGTTGTATGAGGCACATTGAGGAGTTGAAAAACTTGAAAATGCCCGAGCATGGAAAGTGTTCGTTGACACATTGAAGAAACCGGTTCCACCACCACATGAGGGATCAACAATGGCCTCGTGCAGAGGGACACCCTTTCCCTAAGTAAGCCTACCCCAGCGAAAACCCCTCTATCCAGGCTAGAGCTTGGGTGCTTGACTTTCTAGTTTCAATATATTTTCACTGTTATGTGTCAGTATTACTCCGACTCAGAGGAGGGAGGGAAGGGTTAGAAGGGCAAAGTAGGGGAGCATTACAAAGCTGAGAATGGTTGATCCTGACTGGAAAATTATGCATGTATCAATCAATCAATCAAGTATTTTGAGAACGTGCTACTCACCCATAGGGTCTCAAGGCGCTGTGGGGAATGTCCTTGAGTTTCAGTCAAAGAACCAGGTCTTGAAGTCCTTCCCGAATTGAGGTAGCAATGGTGACTGTGTGAGGTGGAGAGGTAGTGTGTTCCAACCCTTAGGCGCCAGGTAGGTGAAAAATCTTCCTACACCTGAGAACTTCTTTATGCGGGGTATGTTGGTGAGTGACTGCTGGGAGAAGCGGAGAGCTCTGTATAGAAAGTACCAGGTAAGGCGGAAGTTGATGTAGGTGGGTCGGATGTTATGGAGGGCTCTGTAGGCATGTATGAGGAGCTTGCAGTTGATCCTATTATCAACGGTGAGCCAGTGAAGGTATCTCAGATGTCTTGTCATGTGTTCTCAGCGAGTGACGCTCAGGACAAGTCTGGCAGCGGTATTCTGGATTTAATGCAGCTTCCTCTGGTTCTTCTTGGAGGTTCCATCATAGACGGTGTTGCCTTCCTCAAGTCTGCTTGTGATCAGGTCATGTGTCATGGTCTTTCTGCAGTCGGTTGGTATCCATCTGAAGATATTTCCTAGGAGTGGGAGGATGTGGAAGCAGGTAGATGCAACGGATTGACCTGTGTGGTCATGGTGAGCGATGAGTTGAGGACGACACGAGGTTCTGTGCATAGTCAGTGGGGGTGGGTGGGCTGCAGAGTGTTGAGGGCCACCAGGAGTCATCCCCGGCTGAGGAGGAAGGTCCCAGGATGAGGAGCTCAGTCTTGTCAAGTTCAGCTTGAGGCAGCTCTCCTTCATCCAGATGGCGACTGCGTCCATCCCGTCTTTGAAATTCTTCTTGGCTTTTTAGGGTTTTTTGGTCAGGGAGATGATCAGCTAGGTGTTGTCAGCATAGGAGATGATGTTCATACTGTAGTTCCTGACGATTGGGGCAAGCAGGGTCATGTAGATGTTGAACAACATGGGGCTCAACGAGGATCCTTAGGATACTCCACATGTATCCCGCTACTTTGCCTCCTTTGTACTAACTTTTTTTTAAAACCATTCAAATCTGTTTTAAAAAATAAACACAGCAGTCCTTCTGAGTCTTCCACAGGTCCATAGGTCTACTGAAGAGTTTGGTCTGAGGGGCCAATATTTATACTTGGTGACAGCTTTGAAGTAAAAGAAGGTTCTGGAGGGTTCCACAACTGATGTGTTTGGAATTTCCTGTCTCCCTTTCCTGGCCCCAGGTTCTGTGGTAGGACAACAGACTGTTGTGAAATCCCTTATGAGTGTACTGAGCCAGAGTGTTTGTGTTGTGTAAGTGTGGTAGGTTCTGCGGGCTTCAGAACAGCTGGTTTTAATCTAATGCTGCTACACTCTAATATAGGTTGCCTGTAAAATCGGTTTTATGCTTGTTTTAAAAACTGTTTTTATGTGTTCCTAGATTGTTGAGTTCGAAGTAAATCAAAGTTGATGCTATTAAATTGGAGGAATTTTTTAGGGAATTCTGCTGCTACTGAATTTTGCTCCTAATTAAGCATTTCTACTCGTTGCACAATGCAGTTTCAGGGGCATTTTACTTGTTTCTCCTGCAGTAGAGCGCCATTTTTACTCTGTCTCCCGGGGCCATTTTATGCAGTGCCATGTGGGTTAGCAGTCCAGTGGCCATAGACCAGCTCCCAAACACCTACTTAACCCCTTGACAGCCAAGGATGTAACGGTTACGTCCTTGGCTGCAGCTCCTTGTAGCGTTCCCCCAAAGCCTCACCTCAGCGCCCCCACTACAAGGATGGATGGGGAATCGCTTCCCCTTCCACCCCCACCTCCGCTTCCCCCGTGGTGTCTGGTGATGTCAGCGTGCGATCGCGCACTGACCTCATCAGAGGCTTGCCCTTCGATCCGAAGAGAAATACTTTTGCATTTCTCTTCCGATCACTGGAGGGGCAGAGAAAGGCATGAAAGGAGAGGAAAGGCCTTAACTCTCCTTTCATGTCTCTCTCAGCATTTCTGCTGCCTGATTGCGATGCGATCGGGCAGCAGAAATGCCAACTAGACACCAGGGATTTATTTTTTGTGATTGTCATGAGGGGAGCGGCCCCTTGGGCAAGGGCTGCTCCCCAGGGGGCCAAATCATTTTTAGGCCATTCTTGCCCACCCCTGGGGGCAGATCGACCTAATATAATTATTGGGGGGGGGGGGGGGGGGTCAGAAACAGCCTAGACACCAGGGATACATTTTTTCCTTATTTGTATTTTTTATATGTGGGGAGCGACCCCTTAGGCAAGGGTTGCTCCCCGGGGGCAAAATTAATGTTAGGCCATTTCTGCCCCCTTTGGAGGCAGATCAGCCTATTTTTATTAGGCCAAGCTGCCCCCAAAGGGGTCAGAAACCACAAGACACCAGGGATTTTTTTTCCCCGCAATTGACATGAGAAGAGCGGCCCCTGGGCAAGGGCCGCTCCCCAGGGAGCCAATTTTTTTTGGCCCATTCCTACCCCCCACCCCAGGGACAGATCGGCCTAATATAATTAGGCCAATCTGCCCCCGAGGGGACAGAAACCCCCTAGACACCAGGGATAATTTTTTATTTATTTCTGTTTTTTATATTTGGGGAGCGACCCCTTAGGCAAGGGTCGCTCCCCAGGGGGCGAAGTTATTTTAGGCCATTTCTGCCCCCTTTGGGGGCAGATTGGCCTATTTTTATTAGGCTAATCTGCCCCCAAGGGGGTCAGAAAACACGAGACACCAGGGATTTTATTTTTCTGCAATTGACATGAGAAGAGCGGCTCCTGGGCAAGGGCCGCTCCCCAGAGAGCCAAATTCATTTTTGGCCATTCCTGCCCCCCCCCCCCAGGGTCAGATCGGCCTAACATAATTAGGCAATCTGCCCCCGGAGGGGCAGAAACCCACTAGACACCAGGGATATTTTTTTTTGTTTATTTATGTTTTTTATATTTGGGGAGCGACCCCTTAGGCAAGGGTCGCTCCCGGGGAGGGCAAAATTACTTTTAGGCCATTTCTTCCCCCCTTGGGGAAAGTGCTTTTTGGCCAAATTTTGAGGTTTGCAAAGGATTCTGGGTAACAGAACCTGGTGAGACCCCCACATGTCACCCTATCTTGGATTCCCCTAGGTGTATAGTTTTAAAAAATGTGCAGGTTTTGTAGGTTTCCCTAGGTGCCGCCTGAGCTAGAGGCCAAAAACCACAGCTAGGCACTTTGCAAAAAACAGCTCTGTTTTCTTTCGGAAAATGTGATGTGTCCATGTTGTGTTTCCTGTCGCAAGCATTAGGCCTACCTATGCAAGTGAGGCACTATTTTTATTGGGAGACTTGGGGGGAAAGCAAAACAAGTGTTATTGCCCCTTGTATTTCTCTTCTTTTTTAACTTCCAAATGTAAGACAGTGTGTAAAAAAGACGTCTATTTGAGAAAAGCCCTGTAATTCACATGCTAGTATGGGAACACCGGAATTCAGAGATGTGCAAATAACCACTGCTTTTCAACACCTTATCTTGTACTTATTTTGGAAATACAAAGGTTTTCTTGATACTTATTTTTCACTCTTTTTATTTCAGCAAATGAATTGCTGTATATCCGGTATAGAATGAAAACCCATTGCAAGGTGCAGCTCATTTATTGGCTCTGGGTACCTAGGGTTCTTGATGAACCTACAAGCCCTATATATCCCCGCAATCAGAAGAATCCAGCAGATGTAACGGTATGTTGCTTTAAAAAATCTGACACCGCAGGAAAAAAGTACAGAGTAAAACGTGGAGAAAAATGGCTGTTTTTTCACCTCAATTTCAATATTTGTTTATTTCATCTGTTATTTTCTGTAGGAAACCCTTGTAGGATCCACACAAATTACCCCTTGATAAATTCAGAATGTTGTCTACTTTTCAGAAATGTTTAGCTTTCTGGGATCTAGCATTGGTTTCACACCCATTTCTGTCACTAACTGGAAGGAGGCTGAAACACACAGAAAATAGTAAAAATGGGATCTGTCCCAGTAAAATGCCAAGATTGTGTTGAAAAATTGGGTTTTTCTTATTCAAGTCTGCCTGTTCATGAAAGCTGGGAAACTGGTGATTTTAGCACCACACAACCTTTGTTGATGCCATTTCAGGGAAAAAAACACAAGCCTTCTTCTGCAGCCCTTTTTTCCCATTTTTTTTTTTTTTCAAACAAACTTTTTGCTATATTTTGGCTAATTTCTTGGTCTCCTTCAGGGGAACCCGCAATGTCTGGGTATCTCTAGAATCCCTAGGATGTTGGAAAAAGAGGGCACAAATTTGGCGTGGGTAGCTTATGTAGACAAAAGGTTATGAGGGCCTAAGCGCAAACTGCCCCAAACAGCCAAAAAAAGGCTTGGCACCTGAGGGGAAAAAGGCCTGGCAGCGAATGGGTTAAGGACACCCATGACGCGGTTGTGTAGCAGGGTCCGCAACAGCCACTATTAATCTAATTCTTCTAAGCTCTAGTAGGTTGCCTGTAAAATAATTTTTTATGTTTGCTTTAAAAACTGTTTTTATGTAGAATTAGATTGTTGAGTTCAAAGTAAAGCAAAATTGGTGCTACAAAACATTGAGGGAAATTTTAAAGGGAATTCTGTAATAATTGAATTTTTACTCCGTTTCCCAAGGCTATTTTCTGAGTTCCATCTTGTTGGGTCTAGTGGCTATAGACCAGCTCCCAAGCACCGACCTAAGGAGACCCATGCTGCGGATGCGCAGCAAGTGCACCAAAATCAAATCTGTCAGCAGCTGCATCGCTCCCAGCACCAGCCATGCTGCCCATTTCCCTACTCTGCTTTTTCTACTCCTGAGATCAGCCCCCTCGCCCCCTCTCGGGAGAAGCTCTCCTAGCCTTCAATGGCGGCCCGTGCCGATTAGCCATGCTTTATGATCCAGTTGCTGAGAGCACCTCTGATTTTGTGTGTAAATCTTGTAGTTTCACCCCTTAAGAGACTTGAGGTAATAGGGGAGGGCGTACCTTCGCTTCAAGTGGCTTCAAACATCGGCTTTAGAGTCTGCCTCATTAACTGTAGGTCCCTCCCCAAACACTTCTCTGACATACAGCTTTTGTTATCTTACAATAAATGGGATTTCATGTTTGTCACTGAAACCTGGCTCAAGGATGGCTCCATTCTAGACCTTCCCTTGACCAGTCCTCCGGGCTATTGGATCCTGTGTGCCAACTGTGGTAGAGGTAGCTTGGAAGGTGGTACAGCTATTATTCTTTGTGATACTTTGGAGGTTTCGTCATCTAGGTTGGGCCACATTGGGAATATTGAGGGCCTCATCTTTTGCATCACATTAATCCCCTCTTTCTTCTTCGCCTATATATCTATAGATCCCCAGGCTGCTCCAACAGCTGCCTCCCACACCTTTGCAACGCTATTGCCTAATTATCTGTACAGTATGCTAGCTTCACTGTTTTGGGAGATTTTAACACTCATGTTGACATCCTGAATTGCTCTCAGGCCTCTCAGTTGATGCAGACCATGGCAAGCTTTCAGTTGACCCAGCACGTCACTGCCCCCACCCATAAAGCAGGCCACACATTGGACTTATTCTTCTCCAAAATCACTGGGCTCCAAGCCAGTGCCCCTTTTTTGCCTGCTGTGGACAGACCATTGCCTTGTCCCATTTATCTTCAATGTCTCAAGCAACCAGTTAGAGACTAGGATTGCACCTAAAGAGAGGAGAAAGCGGCCGAATGTTACGAAGGAGTCCTTTGTGTTCTCTTCTATACACCCTTCGCTCATTCACAGGCACTCCTGGAAATGACTCAATCCTATTTAATCAGTAGACCTCTAAGGCATTGGATCCTTTCCAACCACTAAAAGCACGGCCAAAAGAACAAGCCATCTGCTCCCCTGTTTCCCCCACCCTAAGAGCAGAGAAGAGCCTTTGAAAAAGCTTGAGCACAGCTGGAGGTCTTTTGACCAAGAGGCAAAACATTTTTATAAGACGGCTCTCAAAAACTTTAGCAAACTCACTCGACAATCTATGAGAGAGCATTTTACGTTATGCATCGAGACTGCTGCCAACTCTTCTGGGGAAGTTTTTAATATTTTCAAGTCCTTTATCTCCCCTGAAGTGGTTAAAAGCACCTTTCACCCCTTGCCTGCTCTCTGCACTAGTCTCTCTGACTTTTTTGATGAAATAAATTCAACATTTACTTCACTTTCCCTAGAGAAGCCAGAACAGTAGAATTACTGACGCCCCCGTTAGCCTAGCATCTGCTCTCTCTGAGTTTTGCATAATATCAGAAGACTATCTGGAGGAATTGATGAAAGGCAAATCTGGCTCCCCGAGAAACTTTGCCCTCCCCAAAATCTCAGGATGGTTGCGCACACTGTAAATCCTTTTCTCAACAAGATCTAGAATGCTTCTCTGAAATCTGGTATCTTTCCTGCTATCTGGAAAAATGCTTTCCTGTTACCTCTCCTAAAGATTCCTAGTGCGGACCCTGGTGTGTTCAGCAATTTTAGGCCCATCTCATTCCTACCTGCACCTACAAAGATCTTGGAAAAGTTGGTAAATCACCAACTTTCATCCTTTGTTGAACAAACAGTCTTCTTCACAACACTCAATCGGGCTTCTGTACTAGATATAGACTGCCTTATTGGAAGTGTCAGAGTCCATCAGAGAAACCTTGGATGGTGGCGCCTCTGCCATGGTGTTATACCTATCGGCAGTGTTTGACATGGTAGCACACTCCACCTTGTTAAAGCTTACTTGGCTTTCAGGGCACTGTTCTCTCATTCAATTACTGTTGGCAGAACGCTCCTAGCAGGTTTTCCCATACTTTTTTGTTTCCTCTCCCAAGCCCCTGGTTTGTAGGGTGCCTCAGGGCTCCACTCTTAGTCTGTTACTCTTCAACCTTAACCTGGCCCCTTTGGCCACCCTTATTGAAACCTGAGGATGTTGTGTAGGGTTCTCATTATCCTAATGAGACTACTGGATTCGGGCGGCAGAATCACTTGTACTGCGGGGAACTGAGTCTGATCCCGCACCATATGACACCTGTCAGCCTAATCCGGGATTGTTCCGGCTAACTAGCAGTGCCTCATCTCCACCCAAGAGCAGGGTTGATTGGGGCAACCGGGGGCATGACATACATGACTACTCAGAGAAATTGTGGTCACTCACCTGTTTCTCTCAGTTACATTAATCTCACATATGCAAGGACAATCAGAGGCAGAGTAAAGTTCAATAAGGTTTCATTGAAGTAACTGCATCTTAGATAATAAAGCATGTATTGCAATAACTAGGACTATAAAGCGGAATAAGATTACAATTGTGACAAGGAGAGTAAAAGACTAACGCTACCATACTGTCACTAAGGTTTGTAGTGATAGTTCCTACCTAAGCTATGTTGGAGCACAGCATGTTAAACTCTAATTCTGCCTTTTAAGTTCCCCCATGGGAAGGCATCATCCCTCATACTCTAGTGTAGCCATTTTTAATATAGCCTTTGCGCGTTTGCTTAAAGCATTAGGCCTCTGTGCACTTTGTTCTAGATGCATTTTATTTAGCCTCACACTGTTATTTTTCAATAACCAGTTTCACGGTCTTGTTTTATTTTCTTCTATCACACTGTTTAGCTTACTTCAGCACAGGAGTTCTCAAACAATACATTCTTGCTCGCTCTGTGCTTCAGTCAAGGATACAGTCTGGTACATTGCCGATAGACATGGGAGGAGTTTAGTCTTTAGGGTTCGTAGAAAGTACACATTCTTACGTAGGGACGTTTCTTAGAACAACGGCGTGTTAATTATAAAAACACTTCCTAGTCCTGGTACACGTAAGAGGGAGATTCCGACCAGGTAACCACAACTAGACGCTGACTGCCCTGTTGCAGATGCTGATCCAGATCACAGGCCTTTGCTCAGGTATGAGGGTTGATGTCCTCCCGGGGAACCTGAAAGGCAGGCTTAGAGCTTAACATGCTGTGCTCAAAATAGAACTTAGAAGAGAGGACGTAATCTAGTAGCACTATGACCACACTGGGTATGAGAGAACTGGTTGGGATCTGAGTGACCACGACTTCCCTGGGAAGCACTAAGATGTCATGCACTCGACTGCCCAATAATCTCTTCCCTCTGGGAGAGATGAGGCACTGCTAGTTAGCTGGAGCAAAACCGGATTGGGGGTGACAAGGGTCCTTCACCGTGGGTTAGACTTAGTCCCCCACACTGTGAACGATCCTGCCACCCAAAAATCCAGTAGTCTCATTAGGATAATGAGAGCCTACGCGACATGGCGCAGCCAACGATTGGTCTGGCTCTAATTTTTGGGTCCACCGGTCTCTCTCGGTCTCATATATTATAATGATCCCTCAGTTCCTTTAACGGAGACGTCCGTGGCACTGAGGATTTCCACCACCGCGATATAGGTAATCCTAGAAATAGCGGATGGTTGTTTTAGCTTGAACCTTAAAAGGAAAGACCCCGTTTTTGGTGTGCCTTCTCTGAGCCATCGCTGTTTTTCTGATGGCGAATCCCCAGGTAATACAAATAGCTCTTAATATGGGACAACCGCTCACAGCGCATTTGCTTGCACATGGTCTTCCGAACCAGGGGGGTCCAGTCACGTTTGTGGTGGCCGCCGATGCAGCCTATACTCTTGGGTCACATTTCCAGCAGTTGATGGGAATACAAATACATTACAAATACATTTCACACATATACGATTGCGAACGCGCCTGGCCAATGCAGGGAGTACGCATATTTAGAGATACCTCTATCTTATCAAGAACATAATAATTGGCTTGATGGCGCCCTACCCCATACAATATTACCAGTAAGGTTAGGTCCACTGAGTAATGACGGTCCGACCTGGCCTTTATTGGCCACATATATACCACATCCTGTGGTTGCAAATATGCCAGTGGCTGAAGTTCGTTGTTTATATACAGACTTAACGGCTACATATAGACGCTTAGTACAATTTGTGATGCAGACACTAAATACAAACCTAGCGCGTGCTGCTCCAGCACAACAACATGCAGTAGCTCCAGGTATAAACCCGGCGACTGTACACTCTATAATGGGTAAGGTTCCAGCCAAACGGGAAGAGACTCCATTTTGGCTGGCGCAAAAAAATAATACGCTGGAGGCGGTATTTCCCCATACGGGACCTCAGGATCAACATAGAATATTAACAATGTGTTTACCGTTTGGCATGGTTCCCACAGTGGAACATTGTAATACATGGGGCACGGTGTTTGCCGCGCTCTACACAACAGCACACGGTACACCAACATTGGCAGATCTACCGGAAGTGCTTAAACAGATTCAGGATGAATATGGGGCTGCCCCAGCCTTAGATTTGGGAATGCAACTGATGAGCAATTTTTCCACTGTTTCTTCAATAATACTAAGTAATCTTAAAGGGGAGGCAGTGGCATTAGCGGTGCGTATGCGCCTCTGTGACTTCCCGCAACTAGATCAGGAGCGGGAACTGACTAAAATAATAGCAGAAACATATTCTAGTATCGATCAAGATAGCCTAGGGGCTAGACCACAGAAACCACAGTTTCAAGGAAAAATTAGTAAAGATAATACTAAACAGCAGCCTGAGGGTATCAAAAAGCACTGGGAGAAAAAACAACAGACACCTAAAAAAGAAGGGGAGAATCTCCGAGAGCAGAGACCCCGCAGACTAGGTATAATCTCAGAAATAGGGATAGCTTGAAAACGCCTGATAGATATCAATATACTGATAGACGCCAATCTCGTTCCTTTCAGGACTCATCGGAAAAGAGAAATGAGAGAGGTGGGCGGTCAGAGCGGAGAACAGAGTACGTGAAACCAAGACAGGAATCACAACGCTCTTCAGAGGTTTCTGTCAAGAAGGAAGAGAAACCGATACAACAAAAACAACAGTTTAAAAAGAAAAAGGTGGCGGCAGTCTCAATTAGACATGCCACACAGGAAGAGAGTTCTCTTGAAGAACAAGACGTGGGCACTAGCACTGTTAGACAGCGTGGCAGAGGTCACAATAGTTCGCCAGCATCTTCTAGAGCATCTTGAGGTGAAAGCAACTGATGACTTCATACAAGTTGAAACAGCAGATATGCGTGTCTCTGAACCCAATAGGGTATATACAGTGACTTTACAATTGGAAGGAGACATGGAACGCACTATAAACGCAATTTTTTGGGATCGTGTAGTCAAGATATATGACATTTTGCTGGCTGAACAGGATTGGCCGCCTGACTTTGTTCGCACATGCCCAGTTGGGGAGGAGGTTATTAAACCTTTGTTCTCACCACTTGTTCCAGGGGAACTCACAGAGTCCTATAGCATCAAATGGGCTCTATCACAAGCACCTGCCTTATATAGAAATCACGTAGGGTGGGATAGGGATTCTCCATACCATGTAATTCCGATTAAAGGTGAACCTCAGCCACAACCGCAATATCCAATAAAACATGAAGCAAGGGTACCGGTGAGAGAAATACTTACACAATTAGAATATCAGGGAGTAATTGAACACTGTGTCTCGCCGATGAATAATCCCTTATTCCCTGTAGCTAAACCGGACCATTCATATAGAATAGTCTTAGACTACAGACATTTGAACGGACATACACGTACATATGCTATACAAAATTCACATAGCGCAGCAATAATGAACAACATTGTGTGGAAAAAGTGCAAAACGACCTTAGGTATCTCGAATGGTTTCTTCTGCCAGAAGATAGCACCCGAAAGTAGGGACCTCACAAGTTTTAGTGTGTTAGGCTCCCAGAAAAAATTCTGTTGTTTGCCTCAGGGGTATAAGAATAGCCCAGGACTGTTTGCGGCTCGTGTGACTGAAATATTGCACGGGTTGGACCCTGAAGCATTGTCATATGTAGATGATATATATCTCACGGATGACGAGTTACTACAACATTTAAGACGAGTAGCCCGCATTGTTGTAGGGTTTGCCAAAATTGGCTACAAATTTAACTTTAAAAAATCAAAATTTGCCTTCTTCAGCATCATATTCCTGGGATATGAGCTGTCAAACGAGGGTAAGAGCCTAGCGCCACAATTTTTAGAAAAATGTGCACAATTGCAACCTCCTAATACGATTAAGAAACTCCAATCATTGTTGGGATTTCAAAATTTTGGCAGAACATACATTCCTGATTATGCTACACGCATAAAACCATTATACGAATTGATACGTCCTGATTTTTCAAGCAAATTTTGGACGATTGAGCATACACATACTCTTCGAGAGTTGCAAGCAGATCTCCTAGCTGCAAAACATTTACATACACGGGACAATAAGACACATTTGGTCATCAGTGTAATAGCTGGGGCCATTGGGTTTACGTATGTCACCTTTAATGAAGGTGAGACAGTCCCGATAGGATACAAGTCTCACTTGTACTCGGCTGCTGAACAACGATTCGCACCAACAGAGAAAATTCTTACTGGTGTACAGATGGCTGTTATTTAAGAACAACCTCTTGCCCAGGGGAAACGCATTATAGTCGTTTCCCCCATCCCGGCCCTAGAGGCTGTTACGAAAGCGAGTGTTCCTAACGCGCAAAGCACTACACCCGCGATGGATACAATGGGCTACGTCTTTAACAGCCACTGATGAAGATTACATTTTTGACCCAAAGCTACAGACACAGGAATTTCTACAATATGAAATTGAATATCCAGTTCCCGCTGACACGTTGCCTATTGATCACTATCAAGTAGTCATGTACACGATGGCTCTGCGCAACCGGCGGTGGGGACAAAACACCAATATTCTACTGCATGTGCAGTAGTGAGCGGCCATATGGAGGGGGAGAAATTCTGCCCCCAACATACCTATACACAAACATTGGGGGACTGTACGGCACAATTGGCTGAGCTGAAAGCTCTATTGATGGCTCTAGAACATACGGATCCGACACAGTTTACACTAATTGTTTGTGATTCATATTATTGTGTCCAGTCTTTTAATGAATACCTACATTATTGGCGATTGAATGGGTTCAGAGATTCAAAGGGCAACACCATAAAACACAGACTACTGTGGGGGAAGGTAGCAGACCTGAAGGAGACGCTACCCAAAGTCCATGTTGTACATACTCTTGGACACCAGCACGTTGGAATACACGTTCCTGGGAATACTTTGGCTGATGAAGCCGCAAAGTCGGCAGTGGCAGTTGCCACTGTGGCCGCAGTTACTCGCTTGAGTTCCAAACCAGACACAGAGATTTTGGCTGCCATAAAAGCTACGGTTGATGGCACGCCTTATCCTAAAGGATTTCCTGCTAAATATCAATACTTTATGGGAAGGATGCTGAATGCTGGGGTTAAAATTCCAGGCGTAGGTGTACGCGAGATCCCCAATAAAGTTGTAAGACCACAATTGATTAATGCAGTGCATGAGGGGGTGGCGTCTGCACATGCTGGCGTGGCAGCCACAATTTTGCTATTACAGGCCCGTTATTGGTGGCCTGGCCTCTATAAGGAGACTAAGCAGTATGTCCTTTGTTGTGAGATCTGTCAACAAATTAAAGTTTCAACGGCTAAGAGCCCGCCGCAGACACCCCTCTTAATATCAAACAGACCATTACAATGTGTGTACTTGGATCATTGCGGTCCACTCACACCGGACAGTGCATACAAATATATACTAGTCGCTGTTGATTCTTGCTCCAGATTTGTGTGGGTATGGCCACAGCGCTTGGCTGACGCTCAAACTGTTATTAAAGATTTGCGTGTCTTTGTCTGTACATATGCAGTTGCAGCGTTCCATTCGGACCAGGGCCCTGCTTTTGCCTCAAGGGCATTCAGGGACACCATGGTTTCATTGGGGGTCCAGCTCCAGTTCTCGTCTCCATTTCATCCCGAGGGAAATTCTGTTGTGGAGCGATTAAATCATGATTTAAAGCAATCTTTAACGGCAAGAGTCTTAGGTACGGGTCGTAGTTGGCTAACCCACCTGTATGGAGTACAGAGAGCCCTGAATAACTTGCCTAGAAGGTCCATGGGGGGTCGTACTTCATATGAGTGCCTGTTCGGAACACAAATGTTTGTTCCAGATCTAGATGGTCCTGGTGTGGAGGTGGCGGAAACGCCTTTTGACATAAATGATCATGTCACTGTTTTGCAGGAATTACAACAGTTCCGTGAAGATAACTCTTCTAAAAGTGCTGCCTCCACAGGAATTAAGTATGTGCCAGTAATGCGTACTGGTTGGACTCCCAGAGTTGGGGATCTTGTGCGTGAAAACGTCGCAGTGAAAAAATAATTTGGCCCTTTTTTATCGAGCTCCAGTTCCGGTGTTGGGGATACACGGAACAAGAACTGTTATTTTACCACCTTTGCCAGGGGCCAAAGAAAATCGCGTTGTCTCCATCGACAATGTCAAGTTACAACATGTGGCCGATTCTGCACAGCAGACCAAGAGGAACGTCCAGTAGTTCCCGAATCCCTCTCATTACTGGGGAAGATGTTCCGCTCCAAGTCATTTACACCAACACTGTTGCCTCTCCGAGCTTGGGGAGGGTGGAAGATGATCTTGCGATAGTTCCTCTGACGATGATTAATTTGTAAATATTTGATCGAGTCACAATGACTGCTGATGTTGCGAGTGGTGTTATCTACAGTGTACCACCGCGAGAAACACCTACTCCTCCATTGAATACGGCGCCACCTTTTGCAAGAACTGCCTCTGGGTACTTTGCCAACAACAACAATGGTCTGTCGGACTCATTTGCCTCTTCAATACCTGACCCAGGTCCACGTAAGCTGATTTATTGGCTTAAAGATACGTATTTTGTTTTTCCTTGGAACTATCTGTGGCTCTTATTGACTATGATAGCATTTTTTCTCTGGATAGGGTTTGTCGTTACCTTTTTTCTGTTGATACATGGTCATTTTCTTCCTGAGAGATCAGCGGTTGAACAGGTGGAGGAGGTGTTGAAGCCACATTTTTCATCACATAAGGTTCGAAGAGACTTGTCCTTTGTGAACATTTCTGCAGTGCCAATTCCGGAAGAGATTGTGTGGGATAAAGTAATATTTGATATATACGGTCCCACTGAGATAATTCAAATACCGTATGTTCTAAAGTTATCTATGAATGATATCATGATACCAGGCATTGTATCTGATGATTGGGACGTGAAGACAGTTGATTCCATGATGACTGAGTTACAATATTATACTGTCTATGAGAATGAAGATGTTTACCAGTTTAAAGACAATTATGGTGACATGTTTTGTTATAATTATTATGGGCACCACTTTATACATAAAGCCAGTAGTCCAAAGACAATATTTGACTACATGCAATGGGAGCATTGCCCAACTCCCCCGCGAGGGAGTTCTAAAACATATTCTGACAAATTTGCGTATTTTTCTGGGCATCATCAAATGAATGCTAAGTCATATTATTTTAAGTTAACTCCGTATAAAGATAAGCAAATGTTGTTGACTAATACAAAATTCATATACTCAGATTCTTTTGTTTCCCGACTATCAATTGAAGGTTATGAATATTGGTCACAAAATGTTGATTTGAAAAGTGTTTGGGGAACAAAACATTGGCAGACACAGGTTAGAGAAACACTTTTAGAGCATGTCTCATTCCCGTCCAAATGTTTTTTTTAAATTAAACTGTGCAACAGACTAGCTGTTTGGGCTTAGCAATGATTAGAGAATTGAATATGCCTAGTATACCTGTCCCTACCAAAATGAAGGATTGGCAGAAATATATCAATGACACTTTTAGTGAACTTACAGACTGGGTCCAGAATGGTACATTTAACACTTTATTGTCACGTCCGGGCAGGTGGTTATTGTGGCCTATAGACACCAACGAGTGTCATCAATGTTTTGTCACCTCCTCGGGGGGTTTCAGGACGAGTAGGGCAGACCCTCGCTACATATCACCTGAACATGCTGAAATTATAACTACATATAGTGTGGGAAAATTGTGTCAACAATGGTTAAAATCATCTACGCTAGATGCAGTTAAGACACATCTCACTCTCCTGTCTAATAACACTGACCTGCAAGATTTTTTGTCAGGCCCGAAGACACCACGTAACGTTTTTTGTACGAAGTGTACAATGAAATATGGAAACTTTCCCAACAAGAGGCTGCAGCACGGTTAAGGCAGATAGATCAGGAAAATTTGAAAAAGGCATTACCTGTTGTGGATAATGGGATTCACACCCTGTTCGACTGAATATATACCATTGACAACATTGTTTCTTCTGCCATAGACATTATACGATCTGACATGTCTTCTTTATATCATGGACAAAGTCAAACAAGGTCCATTATGCAGTTGTGTTGGACACTTCAGACACTGAAGGCAGGTCGCGTTCCGTGGCAGCACATCAGAGCCAGGGAGATATTTTTTTCCTTTAATTTGACACGTCAACAACAACTGATGGCTAAGAAGGAGGCGACTTATGTCATGCTTAACATTGAAAAATTGGTAAGATTGCCATTTACTGTGGCCGAGATTCCCTCAGCTGAGTGGTTGATACACGGGGTTATTAATCTGCCTATTTCTACACTACAATTCACTTCTTGTTTAAAACATGTTCCGGTAGGCAGATATGAAAAGCTGGTAGATAGTTATAAACATGAGGTGTGGGAACTTCCCTTCTTGTACAAATGTCTCAATGGCATGAGAGAGGTTTTTCTTAGCGCTAGTGAATGCGAGACTTCAGTCAGCCATTTGATGATTTGTAAGCAGCTGTCCTTGCATGGGGCTTGTGATGCCTCGGTTGTGAACCTGGCTTGCTATCTGAAGGGAGTTCCGGTCCCCCTGATTAAACGCACATTCCAGGTGCTTTCAAACGGCAGCTACGTCCTCCTCAATAGTGAAGACTGTTGTGGCATGTGGGCCGGAATAGTTTACGTTGTTTCGGTCACCAAGGTCGTTACTTGCTGCGGGAGTGTGTTGTTTCCCCCCACTAAATTAAGGGAGGTAGCAGATATCTGGCCTCACATTGCTACTTCCAAGGTGAATTTCGACAAGTTAAATAGACTAAAGGCTTTATTGTTTCAAAAGCATGTGGCCCTCACATCTGCGCGCGAGACCTACGCACTTCAGGTGGCAAGGTCATCAGCAGAAATACAGTCCCTGTTAAATACCAACTCTCCGAGCCACTTTGGTGAACTCGTGGGACGTATATTTAATGCGTCCAGCACAGCTGGATTAGCACATTTTTGTAAAGCCGTGGGTGTTGGTTTTGTTCACACCTTCTCTTCCATATTCGGTTTGATACCTTCGGCTATTCATTCAATTTTCGGAAGAATTTTTGGGGGATTTCCGATCACTTTGGCCTTATTAGCCGGCGTTTTGCTGTTGCTGTTGTTTTTCCGCAATGGCTGTCCCGCCGCAACACGAACGAATGTGGGCGGTCCCGTCAGTGCAGCTGTGTCGTGAACGCATGATGCAGCACTGCGGAGCAACACTCCTGCGAAATTTGGAGTGTGACTGGCCGCTGTCATTCAGACCGGTTTTGGATTGTGTGCAGCCCGTGTTTCGGTGCCGTTGGTGCTCGTTTGAACATGCACTAGTCGTCTGTCTCTCGCAGCAACGCCCCCCAGTGGTTGATGCTGATCTGTTGGTGTTCCCGATGAGGGCTCATTCCCAGACATGCGCGCTGCGGCTGCGTTTGCTTCGTGAGGCTGATTATGAAATACCCTTCCTGGAGGAAGTTGATATTAACTCGTTCACAGGCCCTGCTAGGGATGCCGCCTTGGTTGATTCTGAGGCTTTGGAACACACCTGCTCCTTAATAGTCTTTGGTGTGGATTTTCCGGTCTTGTCATCTGCCGAAGTGGAGAACCTCCTGCTTTCAATGACCACCGTTTGAATTGGATTTGGTCTAAATTGACACTGTTATATGAATTTGGCTCTTAGCCGCATGCTTATTTTTAAATTTAGGATTATTGTTCTTTGGTGTCCTCTTGACTTGTTGAAATTATATAAGGTTTTAGTTAAAAAAAAAATTAACATAGGGCATTTTTTAAGCTTTGATTTGAACCACTTTCTACCGACAAGGGGAGGGTGTAGTGTAGCCATTTTTTTTAATATAGCCTTTGCGCATTTGCTTAAAGCATTAGGCCTCTGTGCACTTTGTTCTAGATGCATTTTATGTAGCCTCGCACTGTTGTTTTTCAATAACCAGTTTCACGGTCTTGTTTTATTTTCTTCTATCACACTGTTTAGCTTACTTCAGCACCGGAGTTCTCAAACAATACATTCTTGCTCGCTCTGTGCTTCAGTCAAGGATACAGTCTGGTACATTGCCGATAGACGGGGTAGGAGTTTAGTCTTTAGGGTTCGTAGAAAGTACACATTCTTACGTAGGGATGTTTCTTAGAACACCAGCGTGTTAATTATAAAAATACTTCCTAGTCCTTGTACACGTAAGAGGGAGATTCCGACCAGGGAACCACAACTGGACGCTGACTGCCCTGTTCCAGATGCTGATCCAGATCACAGGCCTTTGCTCAGGTATGAGGGTTGATGTCCTCCCGGGGAACCTGAAAGGCAGGCTTAGAGCTTAACATGCTGTGCTCAAAATAGAACTTAGAAGAGAGGACGTAATCTAGTAGCACTATGATAGCGTTATTTCTATGTTTCACTCTCCTCGTTACTATTTCAATCCTACTGTGTTGTATGGTTCTGGTTATTGCGGCTCAGACCTTGTTATCTAAAATGCAGATGTTTTATTAAATCAATCTGTAAAACTTAAACTGCCTCTGTCATTTGTATATGAGACCACACTGGGTATGAGAGAACTGGTTGGGATCTGAGTGGCCACGACTTCCCTGGGAAGCACTAAGATGTCATGCGCTCGGCTGCCCAATTATCTCTACCCTCTGGGAGAGATGAGGCACTGCTAGTTAGCCGGAGGAAAACCGGATTGGGGGTGACAAGGGTCCTTCACCGTGGGTTAGACTTAGTCCCCCACACTGTGAACGATCCTGCCACCCAAAAATCCAGTAGTCTCATTAGGATAATGAGAGCCTACGCAACAATACCTGAGCAAGAGGCCTGTAGTCTACATAAGCAGCTGTAGCGGAGCGATCAGCAGTCATCATACAGCTGTGGTCATCTGGCTGGAATCGCCCTCTAATGTACATGGGCCTAAGTAGTGTTTTTATAATAATACATCTGATGTTCCAAGAAAGGATCCCCACGTAAGAGTGTGTATGTTTCTCTGAACACTGGAGACAAAGCCTGCCGCTTTTGCTGGCAACCTATCTTACTGCAGCTTGAGAAAAGCACAGAGTGAAAGATATGTCTTGTTTAAGAACGTAGTGATGACCTAGGCAAAGAACAGATAGATAGAGAAAATAAAACAAGACCGCAAATGTGGTTAATGTTAAAATGATATAACAAAGCTAAATAAAATATATCTAGGTTAAAGTGCACAGCGGCAGGCCTAGTTTGCTAAAATACCATGAATAAAACTATAGCTAAAATGGCTACACAACAAGGAGTGGAGGTAGTATCCTATGCGGATGACACACAACTTCTGTTGTTGTTCCAAGAGCACTCAGAATCTGCCTTTTTTCACAGGAATGTGTATTCCCAGCTATGCTAAAGTTGTCAGGGTGGTAGGGCATTCTCTGTACTGACGGCTAAGCTTTGGAATACCTTGCCTATCAAACTCCGTATGGCCAAGTCCGAGTGCTGCTTCAGGAAAGATTTAAAAACCTGTCTCTTCAACCAATTTTAGATATTATCAACCAATCTTGTTTTTCAGTCTTTGCTTTTGAGTGCCAGAATGCCTCAGCAAAGGTAGCCGTCCACTTTACAAATGCCTACAATTGATTGGTTGGTGACAGCTCCTCCCCTGCATCAAGTCAGAGATAGCCCATCCTGCCAATACGTATTCTCCCTTTGTTTTACAGTCGGTAAGCAAAGCACAAAGACCAACTGCCAGTTACACCTAGTCATGTGACCCAAGATACAGGGTGCAGGCACCAAATTATTATTATTAAATGTACCAATTGGGTGTAAGACAATTTCACCAATTTTACCATGTTCAAAGGAGAGAGCACAAGGATTTTAGCACTGGTTAACAGTGTAATGCATGCAAAGTCCTAAGGTAAAAAAAATGAAGAACAAGAATTCCTGAAACAACCATTAATCCATGAGTTTTCTTACCATAAGTCCTCCAAAAAATGTTTATTGTACTGTATTTATAGTTTACATGACCACCAAGCTAGTGGCAATTTACAAATCATTGGCAGAAACCATCATCACATCAGTTCCTGCAATAATGCATATTGCTGTGTGGTGCAGAGCTGTGTCAGCATGACACAACCCTGCAACAGTTTTTTTTGTTTTTTTTTAAAGAAAATGCCAAAATTGGAATTTTCTTTTTCACAATAAAGTGAATAATGCTTCCCTTGCCATGGGAGTGATCTCCCATGGCGGGGGAGCATTATTTTAATTTTACTGTCCCTCACCGACAACGTTTACCCGGTGGTAACAGACAATTAAAAAATGGATACACGTCTACCCATCCTGGTTGGGTGGGTGGACATGTAGCCATTTCTTCTATGGCCCGACAGCCACCCTTTCTCTTAACAATACATGTAAATCTCCCGTAAGGGAGACCTATAGAGGCCTATGACAGGGAGCTGTGTTTGTTAAGTAGAACATATTTTTTCAGATCTTATCAGCAACACTTCCAAATTGTCGTCATGCTGTTGATAAGTTGTTAGCCCCATTGGCTAACATAGGGTTACCGGATGGCAGCCTCACCAGGCTAAATCCTGAATAGGACTACCTAACTGGTAATGTACGGTATCAAATTAGTCGTGACATTAAACCCGACCTGATGCCCAGGTCAAATTTAATACTACAAATAAAGTTTAGCAACTTTTAGAAAGTTGCCACTCTGTACTCAAGCTAGCCTAGCAGTCTCATAAAGGTCCTGGCACAGCTTTCTGGGATAAATATGGTACCTCTGGCACCCTACCCCTCAGATCCCATTGGAATTGGTGAAAGGTCCCAAGACAGACTGCCACGCTGGCCTTGGAATTGCACAAAGAGAGGACTGCACCTTCTATACTTTGGGCTACCGAAGATGGGAGTGTGCCTACAGCTCCTGGCTTGGGGATTCCCAGATCCAGATCAAAGCAGTGACTCCAAGAATCAGTTCCCTGCTCTCCTGGAACTAGCTCCAGGGACACGAGCAGAAGAAGCCCGAACCAACAACATGGTAGCCACTGCAGATTTGTTTCTACCAGTCACTGGGCACCCATAAGAACAAATATGAGATAGCCAAAAGTTACAGTGAGAGAAAGCGCATTATTTTATTAAATAACCCAGTCTTTCCAAACAGAGAAAGGAGGAGAGAGAGAGTGTGTATGCATGAGTGTGTGTGTGTGCGCATTTTTGTCTGTGTGTGTAAAACTTTGTGGTGAAATCCGACAGACACCTCACCATACCACTCTGAAAGCACCTGCAGCCAACTATTTATTACAAAATACATTTATTAGGTGGGGTGTAACACCGCACACACACCCCTGGAACTACACCCCTCACTGCACAATAAGGCCTCACAGCCACAGCATATAGCTCACCCAAATCCTCACAATTGTGTTTATTGTTATTTTGTCTTTCCATTTCTTATTACTGCTTTTATTTTGTATTTTTTCATACTTTTTGTCTGTCAGATTTACTTGTTGTTCATTTAAATGCATTGCTTGTTGTTACAAATAATCATACATGGGCTTGAAAAAGCCACAGCCCTGCACGCAGCACAGAGGACAAAACTCACACACATAAAGCATATCTAAGGCTGAAGTCTCTCACACATAAAGGGCCAGATGTAGGAAACTCTTTGCGACTCACAAACGGCAAAAAATGCCGTTTGCGAGTCGCAAATGTGAGTTTCCAATGCAGAAATGCATTTTGCGAGTCGGGACCGACTCGCAAAATGCATTTCCGAATCGCAAATAGTAAGGGGTGTTCCCTTCCTATTTGCGATTCGCAGTGGTATGCAATACCATTTGCGACCGCAAATGCGGTCGCAAATGGTGTCGCAGTTACCATCCACTTGAAGTGGATGGTAACCCACTCGCAAATTGGAAGGGGTCACCATGGGACCCCTTCCCCTTTGTGAATGGACCACAAATAATTTTTTCAGGTCAGGTAGTGGTCCAAGGGACCACTACCTGCCATGAAAAAATACCGAAACTAAAGGTTTCGGATATTTTTTTAAGTGCAGCTCGTTTTCCTTTAAGGAAAACGGGCTACACTTAAAAAAAAAAACTGCTTTATTTATAAGCAGTCACAAACATGGAGGTCTGCTGACTACAGCAGGCCTCCATGTTTGCGAGTGCCCATAGTCGCTATGGGGCCGCAATTAGCGACCCACCTCATTAATGTTAATGAGGTGGGTCTTTGCAACCCCATACCGACTCGCAGACGGTGTCTGAGACACCGTTCTGCATACCAAATAGCGAGTTGCAATTTGCGAGTCGGAAGGACTCGCAAATTGCAACTCACTATTTGGTTTTTTGCTGCATCTGGCCCAAAGTGTATCAAAATACATTATTGTGTTAGCTATGTAAATAAAGAACCAAAGTATCTGTAAGTACTAGAGATTTACCTCATTTGAAAAGTGTGTCCCTACACAACCTATAGCCTGCCCAACGCTCCCCTTAAATGAATCTGTCATTAAGGGCATAGGGGTATTGCCCACTCCCTAGAGCACAGCAATACATTCCAATATTAAACCAATCCTGGGTCCCACAATCCACAGGATCCAACCCACTCTTCTGATAGAATCATATGGGTAAGAAGCTTCTCTTCTATTGACAGGTCTAGCAAACCAGACCTTACCCCTACCAGGGCAAAGGACTGCTCAATCAAATCCAGCACTCAGACTTGGAAGACTCTCTTAGGTTTTCCCCAATTTGGCCAATTCTGACAGAAATATCAGGAAGAAAAAATGTCGGCCCCCACAGGATTAAGGTCCCTCTTCAAACACCAACTACAGCAGGTGTTCCATGGCAATCAGTATTACATCTGTGCACCTGCTGCCCAGGACTGCTAGATAAAGTAAGCAACCCCTTGCCAAATTACCGGCAATGTCGATCGGTCTCTGAAATTCACCATCCCACAGGAGACAAAAGGTGTCTCGAATCATGGGATGGATCTCTCCCCTAGTGGCCTAGGGGTATATCAGAGGAGTAAGGCAGTAAGGTTCAGCAATCGCAGGACATTTCCACAACGACTGGGAACCATGCTTGTGTTCTCTAGACTGGAGTCACCAAAATCAACTCCATATATACTACACCCAAAGGCATCCTAGAAATGACGCAAATGCATAGTTTCCTTGCTCCAAACCTTGAAAATACAAGCACTTCTGCCACTTCTGGGTCTTGTCTCCAGCTTAAAAATGACAAGAACTTAGGTGCTCTGTATGGGAGCGAACATGTGCCTCTGATGGAAGCCCCATCTGAGGGCGAGCTCCTTGAAGTTTTGCAGATACTGCTTCTAATCACTAGCATCCATTAAGAATCAGAAATTGCAGTCTAAAGCCATGTTTGCTTGGCAGCCACTTTCTATGCCTGTGAACCCCAGAAACATCATTCACTTCTTGGGAGTCAGGTCTTATTTCTCCTTGTTTATCAGTAATCCTAAATCCTCCAGCATATGAAGGGCCATCTCTACCTTGGACAAAATATTGTTTCTGTCTTGAGCCCTAAAAATAATGCTGTTCAGGTAGATAAGTAGCATGGTTCTGCAAGCCTGCAACCATGCCACCACTTGTCTGAGCAGTTTGGATTCTGAACTCTATCTGTTCTCTCCAGAGAAACTGCAGGAATCAACAGTGGGGTCAAAAAAATTTAAATGAATGAATACATGGGAAGCATATTTTAGGCCTAGCTATAATATTCAATCATTCTACATCAGGACATCCTTCAGATGATGGACATCCTTCATCTTGAAATATCTGTAGACCAGCCACACACCGAATTCCCTTAAATTAATGACTTGTCGGACACCCTTTCTTTTCCTGCAAGAATGAGATTGCTGAGAAATATTCTCCAGTGCACAAAGGGCACCTGCATGGCCCATCTGGCCTCTAAACTCTGTACCACCTAGTCTACCAGAGTCACCAAAACCTGTGGAAAGCAATGAGTTGTGGCCTTACCATGTGTACAGGGGTTTCCCAAAACTCTGTACCCTTGAACCATCTGGAGAATCCATGCATCTAAAGAGGTGTCTTGCTACATTCCCTGTCATTCGCCTATTCAGCCTCCCAGTCTTACTGTTAGAAATGGGGTCTCTAGTTGGCAATCAGTTTGCACCCTGTCAAAGTAGTGACCCTCACTCTAGTCAGGATAAGGGAGATACCCAGCTCAGATAACCCCTGCTCACCCCCTTGGTAGCATGGCACGAGCAGTCAGGCTTATCTCAGAAGCAATGTGTAAAGCATTTGCACATAACACACAGTAATAGAAAACACTACAAAAGGACACCACACAAGTTTTAGACAAATAGCCATTATTTATCTGTGAAAACAAGACCAAAACAAGAAAAAGCCAACATACAGTAAAAAAGATATGTATTTTGCAAGAATTAACTTAAAAATACAGTTCCTTGAAGTCGATATCTCTGTCTCGGGCGCCGTGAACAACAAATCCAACAGTTCAGACTGGCGGTGGTGCCGCAGGCCAGTTAGGGTGTCAGGAAGACCCACAAACAGTACCTTGGAAATGCAGGGTGTTGTGATCCTCATGATGAGATCCAGAGTGTTGCGTCGCAAGAGTCAGTTCCGGAGGTCGGTGCAGGGGTCGTCAGGCCCTTGAAGTCACATGTGTTGCAGATCGAACTCCAGGCTGATTACGAAGTCAGGAGCTCTGGTGTAGATGGCGTCGGGGCTTCGGTGCGAAGCAGGACGATGTGAGGTGCAGTGCCCACAAGTCACGGTGCAGGCAGCGGCTCAGTGATGGCGTCCTGTGGCGTCGGTGAGACCAAGGCTGTGGTGTGAAGTTGGGCAGTGCGACGTGTGGTGTCTCCAGGTCACGGTGCAGGCCGCATCATCATTGTTGCTGAAGTGCTGTCATTTGAGGCCCAAGGCGGCTGTGCGGAGCAGGCTCCGTATGGCACCCACAGGTCGCAGCGCAGACTGGGGCATCTGTTGATGACACTGGAGTTGATATCTCTGGCGTCAGTGGACCAGGGCTGCGGTATGTGACGGGACGGTGCTTTGTGTGCCTCACGAATGTTGTCCACAGGCCATAGTGCAGGCAGCGGCGTTGGTGTCAGCGTGGAGCGGCAGCGGCGGGGATGCCAAGGCTGCAGTGTGAGCAAGGCAATGCAGAGTGCAGGGCCCACAGATCACGGTGCAAGCAGAGGCTCGGTGATGACATCAGGTGGTAGCGGCGGTGAGACCAGGGTTGCAGTGCAAGGTGGGCACGGCTCAGTGTGGCATTGTCAGGTCAGGGTGCAGGAAGTGGCGCCATTTGACTGCATTGCAGTGGTTTTTCTTCTGTTGCAGCACAATACACACAGTTCCCAGTGTGTAGGCAGATGAAGCTGAAGTCTTTGATATCCCTGAGACTTCCAACAGGAGGCAAGCTCTACTCCAAGCACTTGGAGAAACTTCACAAGCAGGATACAGAGCAAAGTCCAGTCTTCACCCTATTTAAGGCAGAAGCAGCAACTGTAGGCCAACCCAGCAAAGCACACACAGCAAAGGGGCAGTACTCCTCCAGCTCTTCAGCTCTTCTCCTTGGCAAAGGTTACTCTTGATCCAGAAGTGTTCTAAAAGTCTGGGGTTTTGGGTCCACTATTTATACCCAGTTCTGCATTTGAAGTAGGCAAACTTCAAAGGAAAGCCTCTGTTGTTGACAAGATCCTGCCTTACCCAGGCCTGGCCCCAGACACATACCAGGGGGTCGGAGACTACATTGTGTGATGGCAGGCACAGCCCTTTCAGGTGTAAGTGACCATTCCTCCCTCCACTCTAGCCCAGATGGCCTATCAGGATATGCAAGCTACACCCCAGCTCCCTTTGTGTCACTGTCTAGAGGGAATTCACAACAGCCCAACTGTCAGTCTGAGCCAGACGTGGAATACACAAGCAGGCAGAGGCACAGCATGATTTAAGCAAGGAGATGCCCACTTTCTGAAAGTGGCATTTTCAAATAGACAATTTCAAAACCAACTTTACAAAAAGATGTGTTTTTAAATTGTGAGTTCAGAGACCCCAAACTCCAGATCTCTATCTGCCCCCAAAGGGAAAAAGCACTTAAATGTTATTTAAAGGCAGCCCCCGTGTTAACCTATGCGAGGGATAGGCCTTGCAACAGCACCCGAAAACCAAATTTTGCAATATTTCACTGTTAGGACATGTAAAACACATCAGTGCATGCCCTACCTTCTAAATACACTGCACCCTGCCAATGGGGTTACCTAGGGCCTACCTTAGGAGTGCCTTACATGTAGTAAAATGAATGGTTTAGGCCTGGCAAGTGGTGCACTTGCCAGGTCGAATTGGCAGTTTAAAAACTGCACACACAGACACTGCAGTGGCAGGTCTGAGCCATGTTTAAAGGGTTAATTATGTGGGTATCACAACCAGTGCTGCAGGCCCACTAGTAGCATTTGATTTATAGGCCCTGGGCACCTCTAGTGCCCTTTACTAGGGACTTACTAGTAAATCAAATATGTAAATCATGGAAAAGCCAATCACCAATACAATTTACACAGAGAGCTTATGCACTTTAGCACTGGTTAGCAGTGGTAAAGTGCCCAGAGTCCTAAAGCCAACAGAAACTGGTCAGAAAAATTAGGAGCGAGGAGGCAAAAAGTATGGGGATGACTCTGCAAAAAGGGCCATGTCCAACACTTACTATTGAAGAAGATGGGAAACTCATCTGCAACATTTGTGGTGCCTATGTCACTACCTCTATTGAACCGTCTGTTTACAGATGTGGGTCTTGAAAAAAAAATGGGTTGAATTTTTGCTGGTACTGCCAACCCCTTCTGTTAAGATTCTGTCCCCCATGGAGACTCTAGCTGGCTTTGGCCAGGCGAGCTTCCCCAGCCGCACTAGGCCCAGCTAAAAACGTTGGAGCAAAGGTTTTCTTGTGGGAAGACTGTTCTTTGTCTAGCACCATGAATATTTGGATGATTTTTTCTAGATCACACACAAAGGCTTCGCCAAATAAGAACCATTGCCTCCACAGCCACCTTCAATGAGGTCAGTTCCTTCAACTTTGAGCTGGCCCTAAGCAACATAGGGTATCTGTGCTCAGTTGAAATAGCACATTTTGCATTGCCAAAAAGACAGATCGCCAGCTACAACAGCGTGCTTGAAATTCCTTGGTCACCTCAGCCATTTTCATAATCTTTGCTAAGGGTCTGAATGAGCCCTGGCATGCACACCAGGACGTGTCTATGCCCCTCCTTGTGTACCAGGTACAGTTCCCCAGGAACATCACAGTGTTCGTGTCTATCTCTGGTGTGACCTTCACTTTCCCCTCTATGGAGGGTCTGGGGTATTCTGCCTGTAGCCGATTCCACTCCTTTCTACAAAAGGATGTCTGGGCTGAGCATAATATGCAACTTTGGGGAGCAGGTTCCAACTAGCAGGAGTGTATTATGTCCTTGATATCGAATATGCAAGACCTCAGTCCTTCAATTGCCACTCTTTCTTGTCTCTTCTTCCCCCCACCTCACCCCACCACAAATGATGCCAGTCCCTCACCTTCCTAATGGACACTTGGTTTGATTGCTGGGATACTGTTGCATCCCTGTGGATTAGCTCTAGGTCCGAGGACACAAGCTGCTCATCGTCCCTGTTTAAGGGCAATGCTTCAGCTATTTCCTCCTCATGCTGTTTGTCAGACCTGGCCCGGAACTCTCTGCAGAGTTTCTCAAAGGGGTCCATCTTGTTTGGGTTCCCAGGGCTTAGGGTCTTCAGTGGAAACCCCACCTGTACCCACTGTGTGGTTGTGTATAGAAGCACTTTCAGAACCTTAGGATGTTGTGGCTGAGACATTCTGCATTTATGTTATTACTTTTGTCCTGGATGTCTCTGCTAGCCTTTTTACCGCTAGATCCATCATTACTGCAGATTCTGGATTCATACCAAAGGATGCCACAAAATAGCCTACGTGCATAAAATACTCGTGGTCCTCGGCCCTTTTATCACATCAATATAGCAATCCCTAGTTTGGGAGATTTTTGTCACTCACAATAGAACCACCTGACTGTGAACTACTCCCCAGTGCTGTATGCAAACAAAGTTAGGAAATGTGTTTACAACCGCAGGTCAAAAGGTCTCTATCTTCTCTAAAGCTTCTAATGTGTCCCTGTTAAAAAAAATAAGCGCTACACTGGAAGTTAGGAGAGGGAAAGTGAACTGCCCATGCACATCTCTCGCGTGGCAGACTCGTCAGGAAAGCAGCTCTGTCCATCTAAGCACCAGTTGGTGCACGCGGCGGGTGCTGCCACACAACAGCTGAGAACCTGCATTAGAGCCTGTGAGGAGAAGTCACGCCGCCATCCCCAAAGGTAGCAGCGCAAACCATGTACCAAGCTCCAAGTCCTCCATAGCCGCCGGGGAACTAATCGGAATTGATCAGGCAGTTTCTATCTTGCGCCCAAGGATCGTAAAAGCATTAAGAACAAATCCAATAAACCACACGTACCAAGTAAGCAATAAATATGGAACAAGAGTGTACTTATCCCGGCTGCTACAAACAGCAAAGAAAGAAAATGACGGGCATTTGTGGAATCTTCACAGGGCATTGCTATGGACTTGAATGGTGGACCTCAACCATGTGATCTGTAGTTTTAGACTCATGGTTTCATGAGTATTGCGGTTTTATACTTGTTTTGGTTGCTGTCACTAGTAAAGAGAGTGGACCGGCATAATCGGAGCCTCCAGTACACTCACAGAACTCCCCAGTACACATACAGAACTACCAAACTGACGCGTTTAACGTTTTTAAAAATAAGCACATTAAAAAATAAATTACTTATTTTGAAAGTAAATTATTTACATACATGTTACCTCTCATTTTTGAAACAGCAGTTTCCAAAATTTTGCTACGCATTAACAAAAATGTAATTTCAACCGATACTTCACTATCCGCACTCAGCTGTTGCGCAACCCGAAATGTCTTGCTTTTTGCAGCCCGCAGCCAGCTGGCGGATGGAACACCTTGAGCTGCTTAACAGGGGGTCCACATCCAACTGTCTCAGACCCTGATGAGTTGTGAAAGACTGAGGTGCCTGTTTGTTGCTGGTGTGTGTGTGGGTGTGGGGGGACTGCGTCTTTCATATACCAATATACTATCCCTACGCCTATGTCCCACTGTCACTGTTTTTCCTTCCCCCTTTGCTACTTTTTTTCTCTTGTCCTGGTTCAAAGTCTAATAAAAAAAAATAAGTGACTGTCCTCAAAAACAGTGCAACCTCCAGCTCAATTTAAGCTCCAAGGATCTCACACAATGCAGCTTCAGAGACAGGTCACCTTTAGAGATGCTAATAGGGAATGGGGAGGCCGTCAGTTAATGTGCAAATGTAGAGCATGCTGAGGGGCTGTTCTAGGAACATGCCTTTGGTGTTTATGTCTTCCATTAAGCCTGTTTCAAAGTGGACACATATTGTCAGATCAGGGAACAGAGTATGAGAGTATGATTTTCCTAATAACAAACAATTTTGTAATTCTGAAGTCCCGAGATTGTAATGCAGTGCTGCTTGATTCTAAGGTAATTATTTTACTATCACACAGTTGTGTGCTGAGGTAATATCCAATCCAGTTTTTTTTTATTTTAGCACAAACTGACAGCTGTTTTGTTGATTCTAAATTTTGCAGATGTAGGGAAAAAATAGATGCAGCGGAATAAGTAAAAAAAAAAGTTAAATAAAATTGTGATTGCCCAGGAGTACCCAATTTGGCCATATGGGGAGGCAAGGCTTAAGAACAATGTCCCCTGCTTTTAATTTCCAGCAAGCCCAGCACACCACAGCTGGCATGACAGCAATTTTGGTGTAAAGGCCAAAGGACCACCTTCCTAAAAATATGTCACTGTATTGTGTGCCTGGCCCGAATTAAACTCCAGTGTTTATTTTCAGCATAGTTAGGTAAATTAGGAAAGCCAGGATTAGCTCTTTAGTCTAAGAGTGGTCACTGCCTACTCCGGTAAATTACCCACTTTGTTATTGTTACTGATAAGGTGTTATTTTGTTATAACACTCAATGCCTGTATATTGCATATTTCTAAGTCTCACCTGGCCCCCAATATTTTCACTTAGTGGTAGAATGGCAGAAGTAGATTGTGAAAAAATTTCTGTAGCTCCTAGGGCTAGGATTACTGGGCAGTATTCGTGGAGGATGCTCTGAATGAATTAATTTTATTGCATTATTAATTAAAATCAAACGTAATACTAAATATAAAAGTATAAAAAAATATGTGTGCATTAGAATGATTAAAAAATAAACAGCATAAACACAGAGACAACAATTCTGAGATACTCCTTAAAGTGAGTTAAACTGTAAATGTAAGCAAAATAAAGAGTGAGGTTTCCGTGAAATTTTTATTAAAAGGTTTTCATGTGCCTATAAATACGTCAGAGACTACAGTTAAAGTACTACATTGAGTAACTTAAGATGTGCATGTGGGTGGAATAAAGTGAATGGTCTGCATGCTTCAGAGCGAGATGGGAGACAAAATCTTCCAGCTGAGTTGGATTTTTGTAAGTACTGGTGGTTGGCCGGCAGCAGCTTGACGCAATGCAGTTCAGTGAAATACGGTGTGGGATTGCCCTTATTCGACTAAACGAGGTGTCATTATAGGGAGCTGGATCTTTATATGGTGGAACAAAATGAGGTACACTGTGCAAAGAGTCCAGGAAAACCCCAAAGGTATCACAGCGGCACAAATGACACCTGTAGGATGTTGGCTCTGTATATACTATTTCAAAGTAAGATATAGGGGGTCATTCTGACCCTGGCGGCCGGTGGCCGCCAGGGCCACCGACCACGGGAGCACCGCCAACAGGCTGGCGGTGCTCCCGAGGGCATTCTGACCGCGGCGGTTCAGCCGCAGTCAGAAAGGGTAAACCGGCAGTCTCCCGCCGGTTTACCACTGCCCGTTGGAATCCTCCAAGGCGGCGCAGCTTGCTGCGCCGCCGAGGGGATTCTGACACCCCCTACCGCCATCCTGTTCCTGGCGGTTCGCCCGCCAGGAACAGGATGGCGGTACGGGGTGTCGCGGGGCCCCTGGGAGCCCCTGCAGTGCCCATGCCAATGGCATGGGCACTGCAGGGGCCCCTGTAAGAGGGCCCCGCTTGTATTTCACTGTCTGCTTAGCAGACAGTGAAATATGCGACGGGTGCAGTAGCACCCGTCGCACCTTCCTACTCCGCCGGCTCGATTACGAGCCGGCTTCATCGTGGGAAGGACGTTTTCCCCTGGGCTGGCGGGCGGCCTTTTGGAGGCTGCCCGCCAGCCCAGGGGAAACCTCAAAATACCCACCGCGGTCTTCCGACCGCGGTACGGTATTTTGGCGGCTCCCGCCGGGCGCGCGGTGACCGCGCCCGGCGGGAGTCAGAATGACCCCCATAGTGTGCACAGAGTCCAAGGGTTCCCCTCAGAGGTAAATTAGTGGCAAAAAGAGATAATTCTAATGCTCTATTTTGTGGTAGTGTGGTCGAGCAGTAGGCTTATCAGAGGGTAGTGTTAAGCATTTTTTGTACACACACAGGCAATAAATGAGGAGCACACACTCAAAGACAAATTCCAGGCCAATAGGTTTTATATAGAAAAATATATTTTCTTAGTTTATTTTAAGAACCACAGGTTCAAGATTTACAAACAATACGTTAAATGAAAGGTATTTCACTCAGGTATTCTACGAACTTTGAATAATCACAATAGCACGTACAGTTTTGACAAAAATGGCAATAAGCTATTTTAAAAGTGGACACTGCAAAAATCAACAGTTCCTGGGGGAGGTAAGTAAATGTTAAGTTCACAGGTGTAAGTAAAACACTTACAGGGTTCAAAGTTGGGTCCAAGGTAGCCCACCGTTGGGGGTTCAAGACAACCCCAAAGTTACCACACCAGCAGCTCAGGGCCGGTCAGGTGCAGAGGTCAAAGTGGTGCCCACAACACATAGGCTTCAATGGAAATAGGGGTACCCCGGTTCCAGTCTGCCAGCAGGTAAGTACCCGCGTCTTCGGAGGGCAGACCAGGGGGGTTTTGTAGGGCACCGGGGGGGACACAAGCAGGCACAGAAAGTACACCCTCAGCGGCACAGGGGCAGCCGGGTGCAGAGTGCAAACAGGCATCGGGTTTCTAATAGGAATTAATGGGGAGACTTCAGCGGTGCAGGCAGGCACGGGGGGGGCTCCTCGGGGGAGCCACTACCTGGGATAGGCAGAGGGTCTCCTGGGGGTCACTCCTGCACTGGTGTTTGGTTCCTTCAGGTCCTGGGGGCTGCGGGTGCAGTGTGGTTTCCAGGCATTGGGTTCCTTGAAGCAGGCAGTCGCGGTCAGGGGGAGCCTCTGGATTTCCTCTGCAGGCGTCGCTGTGGGGTTTCAGGGGGGTCAACTCTTGCTACTCACGGGCTCGCAGTCGCCGGGTAGTCCTCCCTGTAGTGTTGATTTTCCGCAGGTCGAGCCGGGGGCGTCGGGTGCAGAGTGGAAAGTCTCACGCTTCCGGCGGGAAACGTGTGGTCTTTAAAAGTTGTTTAAAAAAGTTGCAGTTTCTTGAACAGGGCCGCTGTTCTCTGGAGCTTCTTGGTCCTTTAGATGCAGGGTAGTCCTCTGAGGCTTCAGAGGTTGCTGGACCCTGTTGGATGTGTCGCTGTTGCAGTTTTCTTCGAAGTAGGGGGATAGGCCGGCGGGGCTGGGGCCAAATCAGTTGTCGTCCCCGTCTTCACTGCAGGGCTTCAGGTCAGCAGTTCTTCTTCTTCTTTAGGTTGCAGGAATCTATCTTCCTCAGTTCTGGGAGCCACTAAATACTCAATTTAGGGGTGTGTTTAGGTCTGGGAGGGCAGTAGCCAATGGCTACTGGCCCTGAGGGTGGCTACACCCTCTTTGTGCCTCCTACCTGTGGGGAGGGGGGAACATCCCTAATCCTACTGGGGGAATCCTCCTTCTACAAGATGGAGGATTTCTAAAAGTAAGAGTCACCTCAGCTCAGGGCACCTTAGGGGCTGTCCTGACTGGGGGGTGGCTCCTCCTTGTTTTTCTCATTATCTCCTCCAGCCTTGCGGCCAAAAGTGCCGCACTAGCTGGGATGCCCTGTGGTGCTGTAACAAAGGGGGTGAGCCTCTGAGGCTCACCGCCAGGTGTTACAGTTCCTGCAGGGGGAGGTGAGAAGCACCTCCCCCCAGTACAAGCTTTGTTCCTGGCCACAGAGTGACAAAGGCACTCTCCCCTTGTGGCCAGCAACATGTCTGGTGTGTGGCACTCTGGCAAAAACTAGTCAGCCCACACTGGAAGTCAGGTATGTTTTCAGGGGGCATCTCTAAGATGCCCTCTGGGTGTATTTTACAATAAAGTGCACACTGGCATCATTGTGCATTTATTGTGCTGATAAGTTTGATACCAAACGTCACAGTTTTCAGTGTAGCCATGGAGTTCGTGTTTGACAGACTCCCCAGGGTGGCATAAGACATGCTGCAGCCCTTAGAGACCTTCTCTGGCATCAGAGCCCTTGGTACCAGGGGTACCAGTTACAAGGGACTTACCTGGGTGCCAGGGTTGTGCCAATTGTGGAGACAAAGGTACAGTTTAGGGAAAGAACGCTGGTGCTGGGGCCTGGATAGCAGGGTCCCAGCACACTTTCAAATCATAACTTGGCATCAGCAAAGGCAAAAAGTCAGGGGGTAACCATGCCAAGGAGGCATTTCCTTACAACACCCCAAATGCTCTCTTGTGTGGTAGTATGGCCGAGCAGTTAGGCATATCAGAGGGTAGTGCTAAGCATGTGAGGCACACAGGGCAGATGTGTTCTAAGGGGTTGGGTTTCTGTCTCCTGGTCACTGGCAGTTGCAGGGGGGGGTCTGCAGAAATAGGCTGCAGACGACGTATCGAAGTCCACAGTGGACAAACTCAAGGTGGGCTTTGTCACTGGAGGGCCTGGGCACCATGCTGACACCAGTGGCTCACTTCAGCTCAGGCTAGGCAGCTCAGGTGCAGTAGTGCTGTCCGGCATCAGGTTTTTGACAATCACAGTTCTTTCTTTGGGTGCTTGCAGATGCAGGGAAGCAGCTCCTCTGTTCCAAGGGAGTTCTTCTTGGCGATTTGTGAAGCACTGGTAGTTCTCCCAGTTTCTTGCAGGCTGCAGCGGCAGGACAGGTCAGTTGCTTCTTGAGGATGAGGTGCAGCAGGCAGGTTGGCAGGGTTGGCACCCAGTCAGCTGTGCTTCTCGGTTCTCGGGTTCAGCAGGCTTCTTCTCCATTCCTTTTTTATGTTCAGCGAAGATCTGAGGATGTGGTATTAGGGGGTCTCGTAAGTACTCAATTTAGGAGGCATTAAGGGGAGTGAAGGGTAGTAGCCAATGGACTACTTACCCTTGGGGTCACCACACACCCTAGATGACCACTCTCTGTTGGTAGTGGGCATCATCCTGTCTAGAGGTCCTAAATTCCACCACACTCAAGGTGGTGGAGTTTCCTAGACTGTGTCTATTTCAGGCTGGTCACCCTAGGGGTGTGTCCAGTCTGGAAATGTAACATGCCTCCTGCATAGCTAATTTTCCCACCTGTCCACGTGCCAGATAGTCGCGGGAGGTGGTGTGGTCAGCATCTTCCTCTGAGGAAGGCCAGTTCTGCATACATAAGGTGATGGGCTTCTTTGATGCTCCCTGCCTTGGAACCAAGGTCATCCCATGGGGAGGGGTGTGTAACACCCCTGTCTCAGAAGGCGATGATTCTCACCCTTGGTGGATGGTTCTCATCTGTTGGTGGCAGACTGATTAGAACTTGTCAGTGAGCTCAACAGCAGTCAGTAGGTTTTCAGGGGACACCACGAAGGTGCCCTCTGGGTGCATTTATTAATAAAAGCATCACTGGAATCAGGGAGGGTTTATTAATACGAGATGTTTGACACCAAACATCCCTATTTGCAGTAAAGCCATCATGTAGCTAGGGAACTCGTAATGACCAATGTCCAGCACATGTACTTAAAATATCTTCCCTGTTCACTTGCTATGTCTAAGAACCAACGAAGACATAGTAGGGGCATATCTACTCTTGCAGAAATGTCCACACATGTAATATAATGCACCCTGCCTTATGGCTGTAAGGTCTGTTGTACTGGTGACTTACAAATATTACATGTAGTGTTTAGGGGACAAGGCTCACAGTCTGTGGGCCATGTCATGTTTTCCTTTTTAGGGAGCACCTTGTCACGCAACCTACGATGGCAGCCTTGCCTTGATGTTGGTGCTGGGTCCCTCAGAGTGGCACAAGTTGTGCTGCAGCTCTTAGGGAACATCTGCTGTATCTAGACCCTAGGTACAAGGGGTACCACTTAGTAGGGACTTACAAAAGGTACTACAGAGCCTGGTAACTTGGGGTTCAAGTGACCAGGCATCTTGTATTGGGAAAGGAACACTGACACGGGGGACCTGGTTAATAAGAACCCAGTGCACTTCAGTCAACGTTGCATCAAAAAACTGGCAAAATGTGGGTGGGGTAGTGCAATCTGAACCCAGCTTTCTACAGTCACATCATTCCTACAGATTAGTAACTAGGAAACTAATGCAAAAGACATTATAATTAAACTTTGCGAACTGCATCATTGTCAGTACTTTTTAAGTAAGATGAAGGAACTGTACCCTCCATCTTGAGCCTGTGCAAATGAGCAGAGTAAAGTGCTGTGTCTGCGCAGTCCCTCAAAGATTGGGCAGCAGAGTATTTCACATTCATTTTTGCCTTTGCTAGCACTATGTCACATTGCTTTTTTCAAGGCAGTTCTTACCACCATCATACATTTTCAAACCTTAGACCTATACTAACAGGATGCTGTTATTTACTATTAATGTATCAGGCTTTGAGTCTATTTCATTTCATCTTAATGACATAGTCATTCCTTTGTAAACATAGCAAGCAGACAAGGCCTATTCCAGGAAGTGGTAAAGAGGATAAAACTCAAATACAGTAGAATACAATAAGCTTACACAATACATTAAATATCCGGCCATGGTAAATCTTTTCAAAAACTGCCGCATTTAGAAAAGTGTGCTACAGAATAAAACCCTAAAAAAAGCTCTGCAATTTATAATCCCTCATGCATCCTAACAAATACCATGTGTGTGTGTGCACCCAAATCGTCATTGGTTGTGCAGCATCTACACACGTTTATATGACTTGTGAAAGGATCTTGGAAAGTTTTCTGCCATACTCTCCGGTTCCAGTCCGACTGACTGGCTGAGATGGCAGCCAAATTTCGCGTTTCTTGGCTGTAAAAGCATGTTTTAAATATGGCGGACAGGGGGGGACAAGATGTATTACTCTAGAGGACATTTCTGAAACTGTTTACTGAAATTTTCGTTTAGAGAATGTGTCTGTGCTTTTATTAGCAGAGTAGAGGATTTTAGTATCCTACATCATTTTATGAAATTGAATGTGTTGCGCCCTTGCTAGCCTTCCATTCCCGCTAGCCTATCTACCTGGTGTTCTGCCCTAATTTAGACAGAGAAGGAAAACAAAGAGATTGGAATGCAAATAATGCAGCACTCAGTCTGAGTAATGAATTTATTAAAGCAGTTCCCAAGGTTCATACACAGAAAGAATTATGTGAGATTTCATTTCAAATGCAGCAACACACGTGCAGTTCTAAAATTGATCACAGCAGTAGAATATTAATGATCACAGAAACAAACAAGATGCAATATTTCCACAATGGATATTATTATATATATATTATTATATATATATACGTAGTCTCTATATATATATACATATATATATATAGAGACTACGTATTCATGCATGCACAACGCAAAGCTAAAAATAAGAATTAAAATGCATCACCATGGGTCTTGACACCAACATCATCTCTTTGTCTGCCAACTTCAGGTTGTGGAACCTGGACAACCGGAACAAAGGAAGACTACCCGCAATGGTATTATTTTCTGAGCAAGGTGTCCCTCCTCAGATGAGCTCTTTCTTCCCAGTTGTCAAGCCTCCACCACCTTATATACTTTAAACAACCTTAAGAGGAAGATTCTAGAAACCCCCCTCCCATCGGGTAAATTGTTGTTCAAATGCTGGCCGTACCAGGTCAGTGTTGAAAGAGCACATTTACAGACTGGCCAAATCCCAAGGTGCACTTCCAAGACTGAGCTGTTCTCTGCTTTACCATAAAAATTCCCAGCCTGGTACATCTTATCATTACTATTCCCCCAGTTATGTGCCCGTCCTTGGTGAGAAAGAGCGAAAACACTTTGCACAAGTTATGCACAGAAAGATACCTGCGCCACTGATGTGACGGCATTTGCAGCTCAGCTAAGCACAAAATGGAGTCAGTGTTCAGGATAGAACCAGTGCCTAAATACAGATAGCATTACACCTGGTATTTCTGTGCAAATTAATCCACAAGTGCTGTGAAATCCTTAGAACATTGAGGGCTAGGGTGGTGGTTGGCAAGGACAGTTGATCGTTATGTGTGGAGGAGTCCCTCTGTGCCAGGTAAAGACCTTGGCCCTAATCATGACATTGGCGGTAAATACTACTGACTGCCAGGGTGACAGCCGTCAACATACCGCCGCAGAGGTGAACATCCGTTCGCCAAATAATGACACACACACACACACCAATCTGACAGAATACTGCCACATACACAAATCTGCCAGCCCAAAGGTCAGTGTTAAAGTGTCTGTACTAACACCCATACCGTTACGCCAACAAAACGACGCCCACCACATCATGACCCACGAATCACCATGGCGGACATTCAATGGCAGTAAACCATTGGCAGTACACACCGGTGCACTCAGAATGGACAACCAAATACCAAACCAGACAACATTGGCCAGTTCAAAAACCCACACCTGACACCAGTACACAAACCACACCCACCCACACACAGCACTATAAAACACCCACCCACATTGCCCACAACCCTGTATGAATAAAAATTATTGCCACGAGACTGACATCAAGACCACTGCGACAACTAGGCACACACCACATACACCCATACATCCCTCACGCCCCCCACTTCACACACCCAACCACATCACCCAATACCCTCACACCTACACACACCACCCATGTCCCCACAAAGGCACCGCCGTTTCACAGAGGAGGAGTTGCGGGTCATGGTGGAGGAAATTGTCAGGGTAGAGCCACAACTGTTTGCAGCACAGGTACAGCAAATATCCATTGCCAAGAAGATGGAGCTACGGCAGAGAATTGTGGACAGGGTGAACGCCGTGGGACAGCATCCAAGAACAAGGGACGACATCAGGAAGAGGTGGAACGACCTACTGAGGAAGGTAAGTTCCACGCCAGCAAGGCACCAGCTCACCATACAGAGGACTGGCGGTGGACCGCCACCTCCTCCCTGTAGGAGGCTGACCTGGCTTGTAGTGGGTACCAGAGGTACTTACACCTTGTGTCAGGTCCAGTTATCCCTTATTAGTGTAGAAGAGGTGTTTCTAGCAGCTTAGGCTGATAGAAGGTAGCTATGGCAAAGCAGCTTAGGCTGAACTAGGAGACATGTAAAGCTCCTACTATACCACTTGTATCATATGCACAATATCATAAGAAAACACAGTACACAGAGTTACTAAAAATAAAGGTACTTTATTTTTATGGCAATATGCCAAAAGTATCTCAGTGAGTACCCTCAATATGAGGATAAGTTATATACACAAGATATATGTACACAAACCAAAATTAGGTAAGTAATAGCAAGAAAAGTAATGCAATCAGTGTAGAATTACAATAGGTTGCAATAGGAGCACATAGGTATAGGGGCAACACAAACCATATACTCCAAAAGTGGAATGCGAACCACGAATGGACCCCAGACCTATGTGAGCTTGTAGAGGGTCACTGGGACTGTAAGAAAACAGTGAGGGTTAGAAAAATACCCCACACCAAGACCCTGAAAAGTAGGTGTAAAGTGCACCTACTACCCCCAGAGAGCACAGAAGTCGTGATAGGGGGATTCTGCAGGAAGAACAAACACCAACAATGCAACAACAATGGATTTCCGGACCTGAGTACCTGTAAGACAAGGGGACCAAGTCCAATAGTCACGACCGTGTCGAGGGTGGGCAGGAGCACAGGAAATGCCAGCTGAAGGAGCAAGGAAGCTGCACCAGTTGGAAGAAGCTTAGAGTTCTGCAAGAATGAAGAGGACTAGGAACTTCTCCTTTGGAAGACGGATGTCCCACATCGCGATGAAGCTTGCAGAGGTGTGCCCACGCAGAAAGACTGAAAACAAGCCTTGCTAGGTGCAAGGGTCGCGGTAGAGGTTTTTGGGTGCTGCTGTGGCCCAGGAGGGAGGTTTTTGGGTGCTGCTGTGGCCCAGGAGGGACGGAGACAGAGGGGGTGTCAAGCAACTCAGGGAGCCCTCACGGAAGCAGGCAGCACCCACAGAAGTACCCTAACAGGCACTTGGAAGAAGAGTGAACCGGAGTCCATGCGAAGTCACAAAAGGGAGTCCCACGATGCCGGAGGACAACTCAGAAGGTTGTGCACTGCAGGACGGAGTGCCGGGGACCCAGGCTTGGCTGTGCATGAAAGAAATCCTGGAAGAGTGCACAGGAGCCGGAGCAGCTGCAAATCATGCGGTACACAGCTTTGCAGTCTAGCGTGGGGAGGCAAGGACTTACCTCCACCAAACTTGGACTGAAGAGTCACTGGACTGTGGGAGTCACTTGGACAGAGTTGCTGTATTCCAGGGACCACGCTCGTCAGGATGAGAGGGGACCCAGAGGACCAGTGTTGCAGTCTTTTGGTGCCTGCGTTAGCAGGGGGAAGATTCTGTCGACCCACTGGAGATTTCTTTGGAGCTTCTGGTGCAGAGTGAAGGCAGGCTACCCCCAGAGCATGCACCACCTGGAAACAGTCAAGAAAGCTAGCAGGTTGAGGCGCTACAATGTTGCTGGTAGTCATCTTGCTACTTTGTTGCAGTTTTGCAGGCGTCCTGAGCAGTCAGCAGTCAATCCTTTGGTAGAAGGTGGAGAGGGAGATGCAGAGGAACTCTGGTGAGCTCTTGCATTCGTTAGCTAAAGAATTCCCCAAAGCAGAGACCCTAAATAGCCAGAAAAGGAGGTTTGGCTACCAAGGAAGGAGGATTGGCTACCAAGAGAGGTAAGAGCCTATCAGAAGGAGTCTCTGACATCACCTGCTGGCACTGGCCACTCAGAGCAATCCAGTGTGCCCTGAACACCTCTGTTTCCAGGATTGCAGAGGTCTGGGACACACTGGAGGAGCTCTGGGCACCTCCCCTGGGAGGTACTGGTCAGGGGAGTGGTCACTCCCCTTTCCTTTGTCCAGTTTCGCGCCAGAGCAGGGCTGGGGGATCCCTGAACCGGTGTAGACTGCCTTATGCAGAGATGGGCACCATCTGTGCCCATCAAAGCATTTCCAGAGGCTGGGGGAGGCTACTCCTCCCCAGCCTTCACACCTATTTCCAAAGGGAGAGGGTGTAACACCCTCTCTCAGAGGAAATCCTTTGTTCTGCCTTCCTGGGCCAGGGCTGCCAGGACCCCAGGAGGGCAGAAACCTGTCTGAAGGGTTGGCAGCAGCAGCAGCTGCAGTGGAGACCCCGGAAAGGCAGTTTGGCAGTACCCGGGTTCTGTGCTAGAGACCCGGGGGCTCATGGAATTGTCCCCCAATACCAGAATGGTATTGGGGGTGACAATTCCATGATCTTAGACATGTTACATGGCCATGTTCGGAGTTACCATTGTGACGCTATACATAGGTAGTGACCTATGTATAGTGCACGCGTGTAATGGTGTCCCCGCACTCACAAAGTCTGGGGAATATGCCCTGAACAATGTGGGGGCACCTTGGCTAGTGCCAGGGTGCCCACACACTAGGTAACTTTGCACCCAACCTTCACCAGGTGAAGGTTAGACATATAGGTGACTTATAAGTTACTTAAGTGCAGTGGTAAATGGCTGTGAAATAACGTGGACGTTATTTCACGCAGGCTGCACTGGCAGGCCTGTGTAAGAATTGTCGGAGCTCCCTATGGGTGGCAAAAGAAATGCTGCAGCCCATAGGGATCTCCTGGAACCCCCATACCCAGGGTACCTCAGTACCATATACAAGGGAATTATATGGGTGTACCAGAATGCCAATGTGAATTGGTAAATTTAGTCACTAGCCTGTTAGTGACAAATTTGGAAAGCAGAGAGAACATAACCACTGAGGTTCTGGTTAGGCATCACACAGGGAACACATACAGGGCACATACTTATGAGCACTGGGGCCCTGCCTGGCAGGGTCCCAGTGACACATAGACTAAAACAACACATATACAGTGAAATATGGGGGTAACATGCCAGGCAAGATGGTACTTTCCTACATTCCCTCACAGCTCACAGCATGGGAGGAGCAAGTCTTGGAAATACAGCATTCTGACGGACTCACTGGATTAGCCAGTGGACTTGACACTGGTAAGTCAAGATTTACTACTTATCACCCCCCATACTTGCATGCCATCTCATCCCCTCACCCTCATTCCCATCACTCCACTCCACCCCACACACTGCACCTACACATCTGACTAACCTCAATGCCAAGTCATGCATGCTATACCAATGCATTGACAGCCCTTCCAGCCTTGCATAGACACCCATCACAAAAGCATGCACAGCATAGGGGAACTAACAATCCCACAAAACATCACCATACACATACAAAGGTGGCAGGGCAACAGCAACGATAGAGGGGAAGCTAGGGATGTACAATATGTCACAGACATGAAGCATAATACATCACTTACATCCCCACAGGTGCCCCAGCCAATGTCAGCAGAGAGGAGGTTTCACAACAAACCTGTCCCCCAACAGAAGATGCCCCCAGTGATGACAGTAACTCTGGACTTATGGATCTGGATGAACTACCTGGCCCATCAGGGAACACTGGTCAGTTGGTCACCCCAGCCCACTCCCAGCCTCCCCCATCAGTATCTAACACCACAGCACCCAGCCAGCCTCCCCACACCTCTGTCCGCAGGACACGTCGATTAACAGTGTGCCCACCTGTACAAGGACCCCAGTCCACACCTCGCTCCCAAGACAATCAGGCACCTGGGCCCAGTGGCAGTGGGCACACCGTTCAGGGGACACAGGCACAGGGCAACAGAGACACTGGGAGGACAACTGTGCGCCAGGGGGAGGACAGGCCCAGGGAACCGACTCTCCAGGAGGCACTCACCAAGATCCTGGGGGCCTACCAACAATCCCAGGACACAATGGGCCAGATCCTTGCAACATGCAGGAGAACAAGCAGCTGCACGAGGAACATCATCAGGAGATCAGGGAGGACTTGCAGGCCCTCAACACTACCATGATCTCCATAGCAGGGGTGCTGGCAGACATGGCCAACATCATGAGGGAATCGACAGCACGCCAGCGGGCCCCTACCACTAGCCAGTCTATAGACCAGCCCTCCACTTCCGCTGCAGCTAGTGGGCAGGAGGACCTGCCACAGGACCCACAGGCCACCAGCACCCCTCCCCCTGCAGAAGATGAACCACCACGCAAACGTTCCCTGCGACCCAGACAGAAGCCAGAGACACTTGTCAAGACCAAGACCGCTGCCAGGAAATTAGATTCTCCTGATTGTCCCCCTTGTGTCCACTCTGTTACTGTGTCCACTTTGAATTGCCTTTGCTCCCCTTCCTATTGCCCCTTGGACACTGAACCTGTGCTACAAACAGACTTGAACAATACCCTGGACTTTCCTCTACCATCACCCCATTCCATTGCACCTTTCCATCAATTATTTGCACTACAATAAACACCCTTGAACACAAGTAGAGTGACTCGGTTTTATGTGTTGAAAATGTGCATTCATGGGAATAGTCACATCTAGTGCAAATGATCTGAACACTATGAGTAATCACATCAGGACACTGTTGTCATATCACCAACATCTGTAAAATGACAAGCCATAGGTGACAGTAAGTTGAGATGCAAAGGAAGTGAATGCCTGCAGCCACACAGATAAGATCAATAGTCAGAGTAATGGTCAGTTCCACTGTCTCACCTGTGTGTCATTGGTAGTATTGACGTATAACTGATGTTCTGTTGTCCACATCCTCATCCTCTGCCTCTTCATCCTCACTGTCCTCAGGGTCCACTGCTGCCACAGGGTCATCTCCAGTCTCCTTCTCCTGCAGAAACGGCACATGTCCTCTGAGGGCCAGGATGTGCAACATGCAGCATGCCACTACTATCTGGCAGACCTTCTCAGGTGAGTAGCACAGGGATCCACCTGTCAGATGCAGGCATCTGAACCTGGCCTTCCGGAGGCCGAAGGTCCTTTCGATGATTTGCCTGGTTCGCTCATGTGCATCATTATAACGGTCCTCAGCCCCTGTCCTGGCATTCTTCACAGGGGTCGGGAGCCACAATAGGTTTGGGTAGCCAGAGTCACCTGCAAGTATTGAGGGACAAACATTAGCCTTACACAATGGTATGGGGATAACACCTGAAGGCATATACTGACATACAGTGGGTGTGGACTCTGGCTCACCTATTGGCCACACCCTGTGCCTCTGTAGTTCGGAGATCACATCTGGGATGCTGTTATTCCTCAGAACAAAGGCGTCATGCAACAAACCAGGATACTTGGCAGTGACGTGGGAGATGTACTGTTCCGCTAGGTACACCATTTGCACATTGAGTGAGTGGAAACTCTCCCGATTCCTGAACACCTGTTCATTCTGGTGAGGGGGAGACAAACACAATATGTGTACCATCAATCGCCCCAATAATATTGGGTATATGTCCCATTACATAGAATCCTGCCTTCACAGTGGCCAAATCTTCCACCTGGGGGAAAACAATGTAGCTGCACATGTGTTTCACCAAGGCAGACAATACCCTTGCCAGCACGATTGAGAACATTGGCTGTGACATTCCTGCTGCCAAACCCACTGTCACTTGGAAAGAACCCGTTGCCAGGAAATGGAGCACTGATAGAACCTGCACAGAAGTGGGGGTTCCTAGTGGGATGACGGATAGCTTATATCAGGTCAGGCTCGAATTGGGCACACAGCTCTGTGCATGTGTGTCCCTGTCCAGTCTATAGATGAGTATTATGTGCGTATCCTCCAGTGTAGCCAAGTCCACAAGGGGTCTGTACATGGGGGTTTGTCGCCTCCTCCTATTCGTCCGCAGTGGTAGGTATCTAAGGGACACAAGAGTGAGTAGGCTGCCACAATTTGAACAATGGAACCCCTACTTCAGTGTGCATACAGCATTAATGTGATGGAACAGTGGGAACGGCAACGTATGTGCAATTTTCAGCAATTACGCAGTTATGGAAGATCTGAATGTTGTCCACCACCATGAAATGGCGACCGCCTGTCCTGTATCTAGGGGCAGGTGTAAGTGGGGTAACTCTGCCAACATTGGGCGCCGTGGCGGAAGGTGGTCTTGCACTGCCGTGCAATTGCTCATTGGCTAATATGGGGCTCTATGGAGTTCAGTGCCCAGTGGGGATCAGTGACTTTCCACAGGACAACAGCTACACTGCATGTGCTGCTGTGACCTGTGTCTGGAACCTATCATGGCCCATGTGACCGGGGAAAGGGCCCCTGCCTTCACTTTGATGGAGCTGGAGCGCTTGGTGGATGGGGTCCTAGGGCACGATGCATGTTGAAGGTTGCATGGAGATGTGTGTGCAGGCATTGTGTCATTTGGGAGGGGTGGATGTCTGGTGGTACTGTACATGGTGGGCTCCGGGCAATGTGTGTGCCAATGGAGGAAACGGGATTTGTGGGCCATATGTGTGGCAGACTGGATTGAATCTGTAATGCTGTCCTCCTGTCTGTATTACCTCTACAGGTCAGCGTCCATCAAAAGAAGGGATTGTGGCGTGCCATTGCCAAGGACGTGCAGACCCTGGGGGTGTACAGCAGGCGGAGCACCCACTGCAGGAAACGGTGGGAGGACCTGAGACGCAGGGCACGGAAGACCGCGGGGCCCAGCTGGGGATGGCCTCCCAACAAGGAAGGGGTGCCCATCGGAACCTGACCCCCCTGATGGCCTGCATACTGGATGTGGCCTGCCCAGAGATGGATGGGGGTGAGTAGAGTGGATGTTGCTACAATATTTGGAAGGTGGCATGGGATCGGGTGCTGGGTGTGAGTTAGTGGGTGACTCTTAATGCCAGGACAGACATTGCTGCATGATCCAGCTCAAGGGTAATGGGTTTATAGCAAATGCAGGTAACCTAGCTCGGTTGCATTCCATGTCAGTCAGGGGTTTGTGGGTTCCAGGAGGGGTGCAGTTGCGGTGATTGGCCCTCGTCTTGCTGTGGCATATAGCCAATTGAATACCAGTGCAATGCATAGTGCTCAATCCTGATCCCTGTGTGTAACGGTACTGTGTATGCCAAATGTGGTCTTGGTGCTTTAATTGACCCAGTGCTCCCTTACTCTCCCGCCCCCCACTTTTTCTTTCTGTCATCCTGTTAATGTGTGCATTAGCATCATCTGGTGGAGGAGCAGGGGCACTAGCAACAGAGGGAGCAGCATCCCACAGCCCCCAGGAGGCAGAGTCCACCAGCGCCAAGGGAACCAGTGGGACGGAGGGCGAGGGGAGCACCAAGGCAGAGACAGGAGGTGACAACACAGACTCTGATTCCTCCTCCGATGGAAGCTCCCTGATGGTGGCGGACACCTCTGTGACCACCACAGCTGCAGGTACAGCCGCCACACCCATACCAGCACCGCCCTCCCAGTAGCCCCTCAGTGAGTTGCCCGCGCACCCAGGAGGGTGGGCATCTCCTTTGCCCCAGGCACCTCAGGCCCTGCCCAAGTGAGCCCTTCTGCCCTGAGTGAAGAGGCTATTGACCTCCTCAAATCAATTTCTGCAGGGCAGCCAACCATTGTAAATGCCATCCAGGGGCTGGCATCTCAGATGCAGCAATGCAATGCATCCTGGAGGGTATCCACGGTGGATTGGCGGCCCAACAGAGATCGATTCAGGCTCCGGCCTTCTCTCTGATGGCAGCCATTGTCCCTGTTCCTACCGTCCCCCCTCCAACTACCACTTCCCAGTCCCAGTCTCCTCAACTCCAACCCATCCCATGCACACATACAGACGAGCATAAGAGTGGCACAGTCAAACACAGGCACCACACTTCAGTCCACAGGCACTCATACAAACAAAAGACAGTTTCACATACATACACATCCACTGCCTCCACTGTCTCCCCCTCCTCCTCCTCCTCCACCTCCCTTACAGTCACGTCCACACTCACACCTGCATGCACTGCTTCAGCAGCCACCACCAGCATCACCACACCGAGCAGCACACACCTCACTAGCAGACACCTCCACAACATCCATCTACACGTCCCCTGTGTCCTCTCCCACCCTGTCTGTTCCCCCACCTTAAAGGACACAAATGCAGTCACTCAGACACCCATCAGCCATCCACCTCACATCAGCACACTGGCCATGCACCTGCACCCAAGTCCAGCAGACGTACTCCTCCAACAACTACTCCCTCAACCTCCACTCCCATCCCTCCTCCCGCCCCACCGTCCCTAAGAAGCTTTTCCTTGCCCAACTTGGCCTCTTCCTTCCCCCCATGTCTTGCCTATTGGAGCAAGGTCCCAACGATCCAGCCCAGCACCTCAGCCAAACAGTCCACGGGGACAGTAGAGGCACCTCCTAGTCGAGGAGGCAAGACACTGAAAGGGAAGGATCCCACTCCACCAGACAGGAAAGGGAAGGATCCCACTCCACCAGTCAGGAAAGGGAAGAAGCCCTCACCTTCAGCTGAGACACAGCAGCCCTCACCTCCTGCAGAGGCTGACAGGGTACCAACACCACTAAAACCAGTGGGCATGCCCTCATCCCCTTCTGGGACACAGCAGCCCTCACTTCCAGCAGAGGCTGCCCAGGAGGCACCTTCCCCAGCAGCCCTCATCTCGTGCATAGGCTGGCAGGGTTCCAACACCACTACCACCAGTGGGCATGGGGCCCTCATCCCCTGCTGAGACACAGCAGCCTTCACCTCCAGCAGAGGCTGCCCAGGAGGCACCTTCCCCAGCTGAGACACAGCAGCCCTCACCTCCTGCAGAGGCTGGCAGGGTACCAACACCACCACCACCACCAGTGGGCACAGGGCCCTCATCCCCTGCTGAGGCACAGCAGCCCTCACCTCCAGCAGAAGGCATGTAGGCCACCCTCCAGGGACTGATGTACAAGGAGACCCCTCCAGAACCAGTGGGCAAGTTCCCCACCGCAGAGACTGTGACCATGCACTCCCCAGCACAGAGAAATGGGCATGGACCCCCCTCCAGAACCAGTGGGCAAGTTCCAGTTCCATGGCGGGGTTGATCTTTTCTGTTTCTGTCAGTGAGTCTTTGGTCTTCTCTGTTCTGTTTCCGCCAGGCTTTTTATGGCGTTGCTACTGCCCCAGGAAATCGTGGCGGTTTGTTGTGTCATGATATGGTGGGCGGTACCTTGTCTTCCGCCTGGCTATTGATGGCTACCGCCGTGGTGCATGGTGTTAACGCCCTGGCAGTTGGTGTGGTACATTGGCTGTCTATGGGAGTTATCACCACTGTGGTCTTAATTTGGCAGTAATTACCGCCAGCCTGTTGGCGGTATTACCGCCATTTTAACAGTCACTGCCAATGTCATAATGACCACCTCAATGTGTTGTAGGGATGGTTGATGCTTTAAAAGGTGCTGATGGGCAACTTTCTGAAAAAGACTGGGAAACTGCCATGGAAAAAGATGCTGTATTAGGAAAAGTTTTGAAATACATAAAAGAAGGATGGCTAAGGAAGGTGGAAGGAGAGTTGCAAAGTTTTGAACAAGTATCATCAGAACTTATGTGTGAGGGAAATATTAGGTCTAAGATTGTGGAAATTTCACATATAGGTCATCTAAGGGTTTCAGCCCCTTATAAGAGGTTGAGACAGTTTTATTGGTGGCCTAAAATGGATTCAGAAGTGAGATCTTCTGTTGATCTTTGTCCTCAATGCATGGTTTCCAGCAAATGTTGGGTAACCAGAGAGAAACAATTAACTCCAGTTACATTACCAAAAGGTCATTTGCACAAAGTGGCAATAGATTTCTCGGGGGCATTCCAAATGTTACCTCATGGAAGTCAGTATATGTTAGTCCTAATTGATTATTTTCCTAAATGGATTTATTTTGATTTTGTGGATTCTACCCAATCCAAAAATGTGATTAACTTTCTTAAGAAGGTATTTTTCATGGAAGGTCATGAAAAGAACTAGTCACAGATAATGGCTCTCATTTTTTATCAAAGGACATGCAATAATTCATGTAATCATACGATGTTAAACACTTTCAGGTAGCTTTATATAGTCCTACAGCTAATGGACTAGTAGAAAGGGCAAATCGTTTTTTGTAAGAGGGAATTCAGACAGCATTGTCATCAAGTATGGATGTTTTGAGTTATTTAAAAGAAAATATATGGGCTTATCATGCCACACCTCACACAACTACGGATGTTTCACTTTTTTCTCCACTTAGAGGTCGCAAGCCATATGTGAAATTCGGCCCTAATTGGATATGTAAAGGTAAGGAAATGTAATTTTTGTCAAGGGTAGAAATCAAAGAAAAAGGTTGAAGGTAAGCAGTTGTTACAAAAAATACTTTGACAAGTCAAAACATATGAAAGAGATTGAATTCCTAGACGGTGGTTGGGCTATATTTAAAAAAAAACACAAGGGTCTTGAAAGGGGAGTCTAAATTTTATGAGCCTCTTAAAATAATTAAACTTGGGAAGAGTGCTGTGTTACTTTCTGGTAAGGGCTGGTGGAGTAAGAACAGAATGATACCTATCACTGCACAGCAAGCAAAGATTTATTTAGAAACGTTCTAATGATAAGGAAGAGTAAGATTCTATGTTGAGCACAGATGTAAATGTGCCTTTATTTGAAGAGAAGATGAGTGTTCAAAGCAACAATTGTACCACCAGTAATAATGACCTAACAGTGTGTAATCCTTCAACAGCGGAAGCAACAAAAGCTGTCAAACGTTCTCGCTTACAAAGGCCTATTATGTTGCTGACTAAATTGTTGACTAATGATCTTACTTAGTGTGCACTTAGGAAGGTATTTTTATTTTTTGTTTTTGTAAAAGAAGGAAGGTGAAGGTGTGTAGTACTGTATTAGAGTTATCCATTAGGATATTACAAGCATAAAAGTTTGTACTTGTTGTGTATCTCTTCTTGGTATTTTCTTCCATGACATGGGGACATCCTGGAAGGTTGGGGTTGTCATGGTGGTGAGCAGCATTCCTGCCGAGCTGGCGACCAGACAAGTCTGATTTTCCGTTTGGCTCAGTGTCATGGGTTTATTTGGATAAATAAACGTTTCGTCTTTTTCCAACTTCGTTTCCTGGATGTTTGGTGCGCCTCCACACTACACCCAGGTTCCACCTGACCCACCCTATTGTGGCCTAAATCTACCCTGTCTAGGACTGGAGGGTCAGTTTCTACTTCTTCCTCCTCCTGGCAGCCAGAACTGTCCTGGTCAGCTTGAAGAAGTGAGCCAAGAAGCAGACTTTTATTGGGATTTCTCCCTGTTTTCAGTTTGCTACTGGCACATCTCTCCCTAAGCTCTTGGAAGGTGAGACTCTCATAGTGAGAGTCTGGGGCCTGAGAAATGAGTGTTACACTCTGCCAAAACCCCGACGCACACGGCACGGGTATATTCGCTCCACAAATACTTGAGGCTTATCATGGCCATCATTTGCCTATACTATTTGATTTCTCCCAAGGACTCATGACTACCAGCAGCTTGATCTATGTACCTTTCGTGTTTACATATAATGTTTTATATACATCTGAAGCCTTGACAAAGTCTTGAAGACGAAACATGTGTTGGCTGTTTTGCTGTATGGACTTATTGTTACATTCGAACATCCTATTGTAACTTTGACCATTTATCACCATCTGGCTGCTCTGGACACATGGTCATTTTGTACAACGCAGTCTTTTGATTGAGATTTCCATTTTCTACCTGCACTTATAATAAATATCTACACATCATCTTCCAAGAACGAACTTTCTACTTATTCTTGAACATTATCAGGATTCATGCTATTGGTGTGCCCTGGCCACTCTTCTTTTAGTACATGGTTTGTTTTCCCCCACAGCCTTCACTATTTTCTATTGTTTTTACTATTTGCTATTGCTTTCTATGCTTCTTTCTGACTTCTAATGTGTACATACTAGTGTGTTTATTGATCTCCTATTGGAGTATTGTCTATTCAGTATTTTAGTAATTGTGTTACTATAATAAAGTACCTTTATTTTTGTAACACTGTGTGGTTCTTTCATGTGTGTAAGTGCTCTGTGACTGCAGTGGTATTGCATAAGCTTTGCATGTCTCCTAAATAAGTGTTGGCTGCTCATCCACAGCTACCGCTAGAGAGCCCTGACTTCCTAGACACTGCCAACACCTCACTAATAGGGGATAACTGGACCTAGTATAAGGTGATAACACCATAGGTGCTCACCACACACCATGCCAGTTTCCTACAATACAACCCCAGATTACCGTGTGGTAACCCGCTAAGCCTAATATTTTGACACCTGTACATAAGAGCAGACTCAAACAAGAATATTTTTTCAGTAGCTCAATGTATAAACTATAACTGTGCCTTTAGTCAACAATTGGCCAGGAGAATGTTCCTTGGCTTGCACTTATAGTTATTTCACAAGCACTTTGTCCTGCTACAGAAGTAATCAGCTAATTGACAAAACGTGTTGTGGTCTTGAAGTAATTTCGTGAAAACTCATCTGACACGCTTTGGATTACATTCTATGAAAGCTATTTTTAAGTTGTCATTGCTTTCAATCTACTTTTCAAAGATCACCTTCAGGGGCCTATGAACAATATCAAATCTACAAGAATATTTTTGTTCTTATTGTATCAAGTTTGATCAATATGTGTCAATGCACAATTCCCCTTCCTTTTTTTCAAATTGGTTATGAGGATAGCATTGCTTTAAATGTTTGATCCACCTAATTGTTGGAAGTGCTAGCCTTCCCCACACCCACCCCAAAATGTGTGTCTCCTTGCACAACCTGGATTTGTAAATTTGGAGTATTTTGTGTCGAGCTCGCAAGCGCTCTGACTGTTGTAATTTATCTGTGGGCTTTTAACCACGTCCATGCATGCCCATCACTATCACTCATTCATGGCCTTGCCTTTTAAAAATCCTGTTATCATTGGTAAATGCTTTACCTTTGTTCCTCCTTGGGGCAGTTTTGTTACTGCCTTTGCCACCCACCCTGTTACATAGATAATTGCACGTTTACCGATATGCTTGACTGTTAGTAAATGTATTTTTCCTATTGTGTCTCTCCTTCGTGCACGGGGCTGCCGTGGCGCTTTTAATTGACTTGCTTATGTCAACTGTTTTACTTTTCATTTTCAATGTATGTGGAAAGAAAAGCCCAGTTAGGAATTTACAACGCTAATAGCTCGAACTCGAGCAAATGCTTGTTATTCTTCACTGTACGTTTATCGCTGTATTCACATTAATTCCGGACTCTCGGAAGACATTTGTGGCCACGGTGTCTGGCGGCCATTTTGAGTCGGTCACACACTGACAGAAATTTCTCTTTGTACTGTTTCTATTTCAACTATGGGGCGGGCTAGAGTTTCCGGATTTTCACATTGTAATGGCGGCGGCCGTAGCTGCAAGGCTGGGTGAGGAACACAAGTTGAAGGTTTGAGGGTGGAGAGGAGATGTTTATCCGGTTTCACATCTGATGGTCCGCGCAATATTCATGTTACTTGTCTCTTTGTTGCATGCAAGTCCCACATTTCGATTCAGTCATGGTGTTCTGCTTCCAGTGGGTTTCTTTTATTCTAGGTTCCAGTTCTTTCTTCATTACACAGAGCCTTTGCTGGGCTCATGCGGTTTGTCCCCATTACTTTACATATTTCGCTACAAATATTTCCACATCTATTAATAATTCAGATCGAATATTCAGTTTAGTCCACCGACTGGAGGACCAAGGTCATATTGATACATTTATGGCATTACCATATCAATGGGTTGATGCACCTGTAGCCAGTAATGGCTTTTCAGGCGGCAGAACATTGCATTCTGAAAACGGTATTTCCTATTTTAATGCTGTAATTCTAAACTGAAAAGTAGTCGCGTGCTACATGCAGTCGATTCGATAGTGTTTGGAGGCAGATCGTACTTTTCTCGGGAGTCATTTTTACAGGATCCTGGTTTAGTTTATTTGGGTTTTGGTAGAGGCGCTGCGCATTTACGCGGCTCTTTGTAAAGTTTGTGGTTGGTTGATACTTCTCGTTGAAATGTTATTAAAATAAACGTTGTAATGTCCAAATAGAAATAGTCTAACGCAACTTGTTAAAAAAAAGAGGAAGAAAATGTACAGGATTAGTGTGGGTCTGAAAAAACGTGACACATATGCACCCGCGGAGACGTTTTTCCAAATGTATATGCGGTTAATGAGGGTAGTCAAGATGCTTGGCATAATTTCAAGAATGTAATAACCTGACTTTAAGCGAAGAATGTTATTCACTTTGTTTACTAAACATGCATATAGAAAAGATTATGTATGTTGGGCGTCTGCATAAGAAATTATTTGAGGACTAGGATTGGGGGCGAGTTCCCTTTTGACAGGTTAACGACAATTCCAGCCTGCACTGGAAGAAGTCCTATTGGATTCATCAGAAGGCAGATTAGTCCTGTTCTGAAATCTCAATCTCCTAGTACAAAATGTTTCTCAGGATGAAATATAAGAAAAATCAACAGGGGAAAGTCTAAAAAGAACGTTTTAAAAAAAAGCAACTACACTTTCTCATTGTGCTTATTGTTTTTGATTAGCTGGGAAATTAATAGGACAGCCGCTGAAAGGTCAGACCGACAGGATTTCGGCTGGGCAATGCTGTCCTCCATCTCTGGTCTTGAAGTACAAAGGTTGCAGCTGAAATAGAAATAAGAGGAAACCCTAAAATTACACTTTGTATATAAATAAACTACAAAGAATCACAATTTCAACAATATTTACCTTGTAATGTATGTCAACAATTATTTAATGGCTATATGTCCAATCCAAAGCTAAAATAATATCACAACCTTTATAATAATAAATGTCATTACATAAAAAAATACAATAATTTCATCCATATTTTATTAAATCTTCTCAAATACATTATAAAACAAACAGTACTGTATTGGAGTATTGTTACATTGGATTGTATAACTTTTTGTGTACATGCATATAAATCTATAATTTATTATATGTATTTTGTTAAAAATAATTTCTTTTGTATATAATATTGTGTGCATGTGGTATGAGTGATGTTGTATATTGGTTGTTTCACTTATTTACTATTATTTGTGTCACTCCGTGACTTTGTAAATAGAGGTATAGTTTGGATTGCTGGAGAAAGGAGGTTCTATTTCCTGCATGGGTGACATTGTCATCATAAGTGGAAAGAGAATATGGCAGGGTAGCAGGCTTTCCTATGTACTTTCTAGTTTCTGCCATAATGAAACTACTTGTTGACCCTGCCTTACTCATGGTTGGGCGCGCCTTATTGGTTCATTCACATGCTCTGTATTGTTACGTGTGAGTGAAGTAAGCTGCAGCACCATGCCCAAGTGTGTGTGCGGAGGCTGAGGTGTTAATTAAATTGTTCGCTCTACAGTGTCAAGTGTGGGAAGGTAACCCAAGTCAAGGGAAGTAGTATAGTTTTCCCAGCCGTTCCTTGCCCAACGGCGAAGGAGGGCTGAATTCAAGGTTTCCCTCCACCTTGCCTAAGGTCAACAAGTGCTTGTAATCACCCTCGTCCACCAGGATTGCTCATGTCCCGGGGAGGGAGCTATTTTTCCACCATATTACCCTGCCTTGACCAAGAACCAGGGTGCATTTTTAGTACCATAACCTAGCCCATCTTCTCCCTGAACTCCCCTGAATTGGCATCTACAAGGGGGAAGTATTATCCACACCTTCTTGCCTCGTCCCAGGGCGAGAGAAGGCGGAATAGCACAACCCAGTTCAGTTCTCCTTCACCCTTGGGAAAGTCTATGGGAAGCAAAACTACAGCCAATGTTTTTCGGCAGGTTATGCTACTTCTACCACCACCCCTTCACCCCGCCAGGACTTTGCAAAGGTGGGGAAAGGATGCCCGATAAGCAGCCGCATCATTAGCAGCGCTGGGCGGCTATGAAGGAATCACCCATGAAAATGATACCCAAATCTTTGAGCAAATTAGGGGGTGAAAGGTATACTCTCCACTGCAGCTGAATTAGGGTGGCTGCGGCTATCAAGCACCCCTGAATATAGATTAAATTGCATGAGAAAATAGAAACCAATGCACAGCAACGGAAACTCTTTCTAAACTAATTGCAGCACAACCAAAACTACTAATCTCTGGCTTTGTTCCTTGTTAGCAGTTCTGAATTTTATTGTCTTTTGCATCGCTGAAAATATGGTAATGCATTTAGTGATATGTTTATGCTAAGGTTACCCTGTTCACTTCAATTTAAAAAAAAAAAAGAATCCCTTAACAAAATGGGATTGCTGAGAAATTGTATTCCGACAACAGCAAAAATAAACAAGAAATGGTAATCTGGGTCCCTCTGCACGCCATGAGGAAACTAAATTGAATGTCTCCTTATAAAAACACCTCCTAAAAAAATAGGGTTTTTGGTTGGCAGACAGGTTGCCCTCTGTCCAAGCAAGAACCCTCACGCTAGTCAGGGTAAGTCACACACAATCCAAAATCAGCCTGTGCTCACCCTCCAGTAGCTTGGCACGAGCAGTCAGGCTTAACTTAGAAGGCAATGTGTAAAGCATTTGTGCAATAAATCATACAACACCATAGTATACCACCACAAAAATACACCACACAGTGTTTAGAAAAATATATAATATTTATCTGGGTATCTTCAGGTCAAAATGATCAAAGTTGCAATATGAATTTGTAAAGATATCACTGAAAAGTGATATAAAGTGTCTTAAGTCTTTAGAAAGTAAACAAAGTCTCTTTCAAACACAAAGTACCTGGTTTCTGGTGGAAAATCTCCTCAGAGGGCCACAGGAGAAGAGGTACGTGGAAAACTGGTGTGTGCGTCGATTTCTCCTCAGCACACACGGACTTCCGTCGTTATTTTCCACGCGGGGAGTCGTGCGTCGTTTTCCGGCGCGCCGACAGTCTCTTTCTGTGGTTCGCGGGGAGTACCAGATGTCCCGGGTCTGTGCGTGGATTTTCCTGCTTGTTTTCCGGCTGCGCGTCGTTCTGCGGGGCTGCCCGTCGAAGTTTCGATCTCACGGCAGGCGTCGCGTCAATTTCTCCTGGGAAGTCGGGCGGCGTTGTCCTTGCGAGGCCGTGCGTCAAAGTGTCGATCTCACGGCAGGCGTCGCGTCGATTTCTCCCGGGAAGTCGGGTGTGCGTCGAAAATTTCGGCGCACGGAGCGTCCAAGAGGAAGAGAGAAGTCTTTTTGGTCCTGAGACTTCAGGGAACAGGAGGCAAGCTCTATCCAAGCCCTTGGAGAGCACTTTTACAGCCAGACAAGAGTTCAGCAAGGCAGCAGGCCAACAGCAAGGCAGCAGTCCTTTGTAGAAAAGCAGACAGGTGAGTCCTTTGAGCAGCCAGGCAGTTCTTCTTGGCAGGATGTAGTTTCTGGTTCAGGTTTCTTCTCCAGCAAGTGTCTGATGAGGTAGGGCAGAGGCCCTGTTTTATACTAAGTTGTGCCTTTGAAGTGGGGGGGACTTCAAAGAGTGTCTAAGAAATGCACCAAGCCCCCTTTCAGTTCAATCCTGTCTGCCAGAGTCCCAGTAGGGGGTGTGGCAGTCCTTTGTGTGAGGGTAGGCCCTCCACCCTCCCAGCCCAGGAAGACCCATTCAAAATGCAGATGTATGCAAGTGAGGCTGAGTACCCTGTGTTTGGGGTGTGTCTGAGTGAATGCACAAGGAGCTATCAACTAAACCTAGCCAGACGTGGATTGAAGGGCACAACAAGATTTTAGTGCAAAGAAATGCTCACTTTCTAAAAGTGGCATTTCTAGAATAGTAATATTAAATCCGACTTCACCAGTCAGCAGGACTTTATATTACCATTCTGGCCATACTAAAGATGACCTTCCTGCTCCTTTCAGATCAGCAGCTGCCACTTCAACAGTGTATGAGGGCAGCCCCAATGTTAGCCTATGAGGGGAGCAGGCCTCACAGTAGTGTAAAAACAAATTTTGGAGTTTTACACTACCAGGACATATAACTACACAGGTACATGTCCTGCCTTTTACCTACATAGCACCCTGCTCTAGGGGTTACCTAGGGCACACATTAGGGATGACTTATATGTAGAAAAAGGGGAGTTCTAGGCTTGGCAAGTACTTTTAAATGGCAAGTCGAAGTGGCAGTGAAACTGCACCCACAGGCCTTGCAATGGCAGGCCTGAGCCAGGGTTAAGGGGCTACTGAGGTGGGTGGCACAACCAGTGCTGCAGGCCCACTAGTAGCATTTAATCTACATGCCCTAGGCACATGTAGTGCACTCTACTAGGGACTTACAAGTAAATTAAATAGTCAATCATGGATAAACCAATCAATAGTACAATTTACACAGAGAGCATATGCACTTTAGCACTGGTTAGCAGTGGTAAAGTGCCCAGAGGTCAAAAGCCAACAACAACAGGTCAGAAAAAATAGGAGGAAGGAGGCAAAAAGTTTGGGGATGACCCTGTCAAAAAGCCAGGTCCAACATGACCCCCTACCAGCCTAAAGCCAGGGGAGAACAATCACTATCCTGATGTACTTCCCTGTTTGAGGCGACAGAACAAGGACCCAGGCCCACAACAGCAGGGGCATGCTCCAGTTCTTCGCCTTCCTGACTCTAATTGGATCCCTCTGTCCATACTCTCAGGGCCCACTAAGCCAACCCATGGGGAACCTTTCTCCTTACCTGCGGATCCCATCTGTGCAGCACCTAACCTTACTTTGCTCACAGATGTATCCCAGGAGCAGGATAGTACCACCATGACCAACACAGTGGTGTTGCCCACTCTACCCCCGGGGTGTGACACTTGTCCCCTCCCCAGGGATAACTCTGTCCACCCGAACAGCAAGCCACAGTGATTACTGACAGCTGCCAGGGATGCGAGCCAGGCCCCAGGCCTCTCAAAGCTCTCCCACCACTGTGGCTGTGGAGAGTGGGGGGCGGTAGCCCCAGGTGCTGGGCACCCATTAACCACTCTCCCTTCCACCAGGTCAGGGATGACAGCCTGAACCTGGTCCTACCCTCTGGGGCTCTGTACCCTCCCTCCTGGAGCGGTACCCCCAGAGTCCAACATGGTCAGGGTGCTTATAGAAGTCGCCCTGTACCATTCCTCCACCAGTGCAGGGCTATTAACCTGCAACTGGCCCTCCAACCTGGGGTCTGTACCTTCAGGTTGGACTAGGGCCCGGGGTGAGGCTTCCCTCCCCCTGCCCTCCCTTCTGGGGTCCAGCACCCTCCAACTAGGAGTGGCCTCCTCAGAAGACAACATAGTAGGGGCACTGTTATCAGTAGCCCCTCCCTCCAGGTCCGGGGGGACACCCTGAACCTGGTCTTCCAGCCCAGGGTCTGTACCCTCAGACTGGATCACTGCCTGGCAAACCAGGACTTTCTGGGAGGCACACCTACCCCCCACCAGGTCAGAGTTTAACCTCTGCACCTGACCATTCAACTCAGAGTCACCACCCTGAAGTTGAACAATTGCCTGGCACGCCAGGACTTCCTGGAGGGCACACTGACCCTCCACCAGGTCAGAGTTTAACCTCTGAACCTGGTTCTCCAACCTAGGGTCACCACCCTGAGGTTGGGCAACTGCCTGGCACACCAGGGCTTCCTGGGAGGCACACCTACCTCCCACCAGGTCAGAGGTTAACCTCTGAACCTGGGTATCCAACCCGAGTCACCACCCTGGGGTTGAACCATTGCCTGGCATACCAGGACTTTCTGGGGGGCACACCTACCCCCCAACAGGTCAGAGTTTATCCTCTGAACCTGGTTAGCCAACCCAGAGTCACCACCTTGAGGTTGAACCATTGCCTGGCAGGCCAGGACTTCCAGGGAGGCACACCTACCTCCCACCAGGTCAGGGTTTAACCTCTGAGCCTGGTTCCCCAACCCAGGGTCACCACCCTGAGGTTGGGCAATTGCCTGGCACGCCAGGACTTTCTGGGGGGCACACCTACCCCCCACCAGGTCAGAGTTTAACCTCTGAACCTGGTCATCCAACCCAGAGTCACCACCCTGAGGTTGGACAATTGCCTGGCACAGCAGGACTTCTTGGGAGGCACACCTACCTCCCACCAGGCCAGAGTTTAACCTCTGAACCTGGGTATCCAACCCAGGGTCACCACCCTGAGGTTGAATCTTTGCCTGGCATGCCAGGACTTCCTGGGGGGGCACTCTCACCCCCCACAAGGGACACACTGTCCCCAAGGGCCACACAAGAGTCTGGTTGGCGCAGGTCTCCCGACCTCTGCCCATCCGGCAGAGTCTGGGTTTCCCCCAAACCAGAAGCTGTTTCACCTGGGTCATTCCTGGGGGGCTCTGCTCTCAGAGCTGACCCCTGACTCTCAAGGTCCTCCACTGGGGTCTGCAACCCCCTCTCAACCCTATGTCTGGACTTCTGCACCCCCTCACTAGGAGGGGTACTGCCAGACACCAGAACTGTTGGGATGCTGGCTACAGTCACCCCCCCCCCCCCAAGTTCTTCTGACACTGCAGGGCTTCCCTCAAAAGGTGGCCCTACGGTACAGGCTAGGCTTCCCTCCTGGTGTTCCCTCATGGAACCCTCTAGGACCTGGGACCTACCTGGGACACTACAATCCTTTCCCACCTCACTCGGTTGGGAACCACCTAGAGCACTCCCTTCAGGAGCACCCCCAAATGCCTCTTCAGACTCTCTGGTACTCACCCAGAAGTCTGCCTCCATTGTAAGTTCCCTGGGGTCAGAGAACTCACACTCCACCTGGTGTTGGCGTAGCTCTGTAAAATAAGGACCAGACATATGCTCTCCAGCAATTACATCACTCTGCCCTTCACATGTATTAACCACAGTACCCTTCACCCAACCATCCAGTAACTCAGCCTTGGAAAAGCACTCTACATCACCCTCCTGAGACTGGTGAGACAGTATCTGCCTGTCTCTGACACTCAACCCATACTCTTCTGGGATGTCTCTACACTCTATATCCAGGACGTCCACCAGGGGGGAACCCTTTTCTCTGTCACTCTCTGCTAGAGTCAGTAAAGTGTCCCTCCCCCCAGTAGGAATATGACTCCCTGTGCCAGTTCCCCAATCCTTCTCAGGGACCCTGTGCATAACGGGAACTACCTCATACTCTTGAACCACCTGGGGTGTGTCAACTCCCTTCTTCAAGTTGGGCACCACATCTCTGGGCTTGTGCCCTTCTTCAGCAGTACCGGATGCAAGATTTTTGCTGCCACCATCTGAACTGGACTCAGCCCTTCCGGCCTCCAGTTTCAGCTCTTTACAGCTCAGCTCCTGAGCTGCAATCTTTTCTTCTTCCAGGGCTAAGAGACTTGCTGCCTCAGCCCTTTCAAGCTGCTCATCTAGCTCTTCCATACACCGCTCTAGAGCTAGGAGCCATTCATCTCTCACTGGTTCTCTTTCCTCATCTGAGTAGTCTTCCTCCTCATTTGAGCAGTCCCCCTCCTCATCTGAGGGGTACTTAGTCATTTGGTTTTTTTCTGCCTCTCTCTCTGCCCATCTTTCTTCCCCCCAGACTATGTAGGCATGTAGCATTTCCATCTTAGTAGATCTCCTTGATACAGGAAGGCCCCATTTTCTGCAAAGCCTTCTTAGGTCAGCCTTAGTGAGGTGGTCAGTAGGCACAAAGAGTGAGTAGGTAAGCAATCTCATTGTTGATAAAGTCTTACTGGCAAAAACCAAAATCCAAAGTCCAAAATATCAATAGTATATCCAGGAGGACATCAAAGAACCAAAGGCAAAAAAAGATGAAGAATCAAGTTGACCTTCCACTGTGGGTAGGTAGTGAAATACTTAGCTACTGTATGTCACTGCACAAACACAAGTCCTATCCTCACCGCTGATCACCAATGTTAGAAATTGGGTTTTTGGTTGGCAGACAGGTTGCCCTCTGTCCAAGCAAGAACCCTCACTCTAGTCAGGGTAAGTCACACACAATCCAAAATCAGCCTGTGCTCACCCTCCGGTAGCTTGGCACGAGCAGTCAGGCTTAACTTAGAAGGCAATGTGTAAAGCATTTGTGCCATAAATCATACAACACCATAGTATACTACCACAAAAATACACCACACAGTGTTTAGAAAAATATATAATATTTATCTGGGTATCTTCAGGTCAAAATGATCAAAGTTGCAATATGAATTTGTAAAGATATCACTGAAAAGTGATATAAAGTGTCTTAAGTCTTTAGAAAGTAAACAAAGTCTCTTTCAAACACAAAGTACCTGGTTTCTGGTGGAAAATCTCCTCAGAGGGCCACAGGAGAAGAGGTACGTGGAAAACTGGTGTGTGCGTCGATTTCTCCTCAGCACACACGGACTTGCGTCGTTATTTTCCACGCGGGGAGTCGTGCGTCGTCTTCCGGCGCGCGGACAGTCTCTTTCTGTGGTTCGCGGGGAGTACCAGATGTCCCGGGTCTGTGCGTGGATTTTCCTGCTTGTTTTCCGGCTGCGCGTCGTTCTGCCGGGCTGCGCGGCGAAGTTTCGATCTCACGGCAGTCGTCGCGTCGATTTCTCCTGGGAAGTTGGGCGGCGTTGTCCTTGCGAGGCCGTGCGTCAAAGTTTTGGTCGTCCCGAAGGTGTCGCGTCGATCAGCGTCGGTGTGCGGCGTTTTTCTTGCTGCGGAACAAGCTGTGCGTCAAAAATTTCGGCGCACGGAGCGTCCAAGAGGAAGAGAGAAGTCTTTTTGGTCCTGAGACTTCAGGGAACAGGAGGCAAGCCCTTGGAGAGCACTTTTACAGCCAGACAAGAGTTCAGCAAGGCAGCAGGCCAACAGCAAGGCAGCAGTCCTTTGTAGAAAAGCAGACAGGTGAGTCCTTTGAGCAGCCAGGCAGTTCTTCTTGGCAGGATGTAGTTTCTGGTTCAGGTTTCTTCTCCAGCAAGTGTCTGATGAGGTAGGGCAGAGGCCCTGTTTTATACTAAGTTGTGCCTTTGAAGTGGGGGTGACTTCAAAGAGTGTCTAAGAAATGCACCAAGCCCCCTTTCAGTTCAATCTTGTCTGCCAGAGTCCCAGTAGGGGGTGTGGCAGTCCTTTGTGTGAGGGTAGGCCCTCCACCCTCCCAGCCCAGGAAGACCCATTCAAAATGCAGATGTATGCAAGTGATGCTGAGTACCCTGTGTTTGGGGTGTGTCTGAGTGAATGCACAAGGAGCTGTCAACTAAACCTAGCCAGACGTGGATTGAAGGGCACAACAAGATTTTAGTGCAAAGAAATGCTCACTTTCTAAAAGTGGCATTTCTAGAATAGTAATATTAAATCCGACTTCACCAGTCAGCAGGACTTTATATTACCATTCTGGCCATACTAAAGATGACCTTCCTGCTCCTTTCAGATCAGCAGCATCTGCCCTTCAACAGTGTATGAGGGCAGCCCCAATGTTAGCCTATGAGGGGAGCAGGCCTCACAGTAGTGTAAAAACGAATTTAGGAGTTTTACACTACCAGGACATATAACTACACAGGTACATGTCCTGCCTTTTACCTACATAGCACCCTGCTCTAGGAGTTACCTAGGGCACACATTAGGGATGACTTATATGTAGAAAAAGGGGAGTTCTAGGCTTGCAAGTACTTTTAAATGGCAAGTCGAAGTGACAGTGAAACTGCACCCACAGGCCTTGCAATGGCAGGCCTGAGCCAGGGTTAAGGGGCTACTGAGGTGGGTGGCACAACCAGTGCTGCAGGCCCACTAGTAGCATTTAATCTACATGCCCTAGGCACATGTAGTGCACTCTACTAGGGACTTACAAGTAAATTAAATAGTCAATCATGGATAAACCAATCAATAGTACAATTTACACAGAGAGCATATGCACTTTAGCACTGGTTAGCAGTGGTAAAGTGCCCAAAGGTCAAAAGCCAACAACAACAGGTCAGAAAAAATAGGAGGAAGGAGGCAAAAAGTTTGGGGATGACCCTGTCAAAAAGCCAGGTCCAACACTAAGGTTACCCTGTTCACTTCAATTTAAAAAAAAAAGAATCCCTTAACAAAATGGGATTGCTGAGAAATTGTATTCCGACAACAGCAAAAATAAACAAGAAATGGTAATCTGGGTCCCTCTGCACACCATGAGATAACTAAATTGAATGTCGCCTTATAAAAACACCTCCTAAAAATCACAAAAAATCTAAAACCAGCATCCTGCCATGACAATACTGTCCCAGTCCAATCATCGAAAATAATTTTCTTCTCTTTATCTTGAAGTTATGATTCCAAATATTATACACGTTCTTAAGGGAGGGTATTTTCCTAGTTATATTAAAAATAATCCAAATCAACCTACTATATAGGAAAAGAGGCAGTCCTAAGTGGGTTGCCGAACTGTAGAGCAATCACTAACGCATTGATGGGTAAAGCTATTGATAAAGCTGTACTTGACCAATTGCCATCACATACTACCAAAAATGACCTTCTAATGGGTTTCTGCAAGGGGTGCAACACATGAGCTTCAACCTTAACAATCCATGATGACATAACTCAGCATATTGGACAAGTGCAGTCTCTGTCACATTATCCATCTCAATGTATGTACCTCCTGGATTCGCATTGACCAATGTATGCTTTGCCAGAGACCTAAGACCCACATGTGCTACAGCGGAAAGGATGTCAGTTGGTTGACCTCTTTGCTCACCAACTGCAAACATATGGCTACAATGGGCACAACCCCTTCCAACCCCACTCCAGTCACTTGTGGTATGCATCAGAATTTAATATTTGCTCCTAAGCTTTTACTTGTTTATGAAGACACTGACAAATATGTACAGGGAGGTTAGCCAGTTTGCCAAAGACACCCACAACTACCAGGAAATAAACTCTATCCAACATATGCTGATTTTTTTTTTTAACATATTTTATTGATTTTTATTATAGCACATAGATACCTTTTTTTCAGGATTAAAAACACATTCCGAATAATGTGTAGCATCTATCTGTTAAGATAAGCAAATACATCCATCATCATTATGTTGGTTGATATCAGTACGAGCCAAGGCGTGATCTGTAACAGACTATTATTTACAATGGATGCAGTAATTCAGGAATGATTATGTCCGTGAGCGTGGAAGATATCCCACCCTCCGCCGGATGGTTCAGCCTAACATGGTCTGCAATTAAGTACATGCATACAACGGTTTGTAAAAGACTAGGAAGAGGTCAACAGCAACATGTGTGGCAGGTTACATTACAGTACACAACAATATCATATAATAATATGCGAGAAGGGCTAGCAAGGTAATCGGATAAGCACCCCAACACTGTTCAGTGGCCCTTCGCCTGAGTGGCGTCAATCACTATCTCTCCCTTGTGCCCTAAATTGTTCCAATAGTGTATCCCGTGCTCTGCAGATCCCCTTTTCCAAACTTTCTCTCTGCAAGCAGATATTAGAGGTGCAATGGGGGATTTCAAGCAGCGCGTAATCTGAGAAATGTCAGTCTGTACACGTTGACAATGCTGTTCATGTAACTTGCAGTGTACCCCAAAGCTCAGTAGTGGCACTGTTAATATTCAACAATACATTTACCACTTGGAATCCTACTGACAAGACTGTAGAAAACTTCATTCAATCTTGACTTCCTACCTACCCAAAATACAAGAAAGACAGATACCTGAACCTTAACGACCTTAAAACTGAATATTTACTGTACTCACCAAATCCAGTTTTCACAAGAATGAGACCTGGAATAATGACGTTCAAATAGCTGATTTCATCATTAAATTGCCACTTCTCTAGCTTATTACAAGACCAAGCACAATTTTGAAGGACCAATTAAAAATCCTGCACAGGGGACATGTTTCCAGCTTAAACTACTTCATAACTATAAGCATTTTCTTTAGATTGTACTGCTCTTTTAATATCCTCAGTCACTTGTACTTTCATGTCTAGATTAAGACAACACTTTCCTAATAGAACTACCAAATTGCTTCCCAAACTAATCCAAAAATATACACAAAGGAGGGTAGGCCCAACTCTCTTAAGCCCTTTCCTGCCAGGCCTTTTCCCCCTCAGGTCCCAGGCCTTTTTTGGCTATTGGGGCAGTCCGCGCTTAGGCCCTCATAACCTTTTGTGCACATAAGCTACCCTTGCCAGATTTGTGTCCTTTTTTTCCAACATCCTAGGGATTCTAGAGGTACACAGAGCTCGCGGGTTCTCCTGGAGGAGACCAAGAAATTAGCAAAATACAGCAAAAATGTTGTTTTTAAAAAAAAAAGAGGGGGGGTGGGAGCTGCAGAAGAAGGCTTGTGGTTTTTTCCCTGAAAATGGTATCAACAAATGGTTTGGGGTGCTAAAATCACTATCTTCCCAGCTTTCAGGAACAGGCAGACCCGAATCAGAAAACCACATTTATCAACACAGTTTTGGCATTTTACTAGGCCATACCCCACCTTTACTATTTTTTTGTGCTTTTAGCCTCCTTCCAGTTAGTGACAGAAATGGGTGTGAAACCAGTGCTCCCCGGACAGCTAAACATTTCTGAAAAGTAGACAAAATTCTGAACTCAGGAAGGGGTCATTTGTGTAGATCCTGCAAGGTTTTCCTACAGAAAATAACAGCTGAAATAAACAATTGAAATTGAGGTAAAAAAAGCCAGCCACTTTCTCCACGTTTTGCTCTGTAACTTTTTCCTGCAATGTCAGATTTTTTAAATCAATATACCGTTACATCTGCCGGACTCTTCTGGTTGTGGCGATATAGAAGGCTTGTAGGTTCATCAAGAACTGTAGGTACCCAGAGCCAATGAAGGAGTTGCACCTTGCAATGGGTTTTCATTGTGTACCGGTATACAGCAATTAATTTGCTGAAATACAAAGAGTGAAAAATAGGTATCAAGGAAACCTTTGTAATTCCAAAATGGGCACAAGATAAGGTGTTGAGAAGCAGTGGTTATTTGCACATCTCTGAATTCCGGGGTCCCCATACTAGCATGTGAATTACAGGGCCTTTCTCAAATAGACATCTTTTTTTATGCACTGTCTTACATTTGGATGGAAGAAATGTAGAGAAAGACAAGGGGCAATAACACTTGTTCTGCTATTCTGTGTTCCCCCAAGTCTCCAGATAAAAAAGGGACCTCACTTGTGTGTGAAGGCCTAGTGCCCCCGACAGGAAATGCCCCAAAGCACAACATGGACACATCACATTTTCCCAAAGAAAACAGACCTGTTTTTTGCAAAGTGCCTAGATGTGGATTTTGGCCTCTAAGTCAGCCGGCACCTAGGGAAACCTGCCAAACCTGTGCATTTATGTAAACTAGACACATAGGGAAATTCAAGATGGGGTGACTTGTGGGGCTCTCACCTGGTTTTGTTAACCAGAATCCTTTGCAAACCTCAATGTGGCAAAAGAAAAAACTTTTTCCTCACATTTCTGAGACAGAAAGTTCAGGAATCTGAGAGGGGTCACACATTTCCTTCCACCCAGCATTCCCCCAAGTCTCCTGATCAAAATGGTACCTCACTTGTGTGGGTAGGCCTAGTGCCCGTGACAGTAAATGCCCAAAAACAAAACATGGACACATCACATTTTCCTAAAGAAAACAGACCTGTTTTTTGCAAAGTGCCTAGCTGTGAATTTTCGGCCCCTAGGAAAATCTACCAAACCTGTGCATTTTTTAAAACTAGACACCTAGGGGAATCCAAGATGGGGTAACTTGTGGTGCTCTCAGAAGGTTCTGTTACCCAGAATCCTTCGCAAACCTCAAAATGTGGCAAAAAACACTTTTTCCTCACATTTTGGTGCTGCAAAGTTCTGGAATCTGAGGGGAACCACAAACTTCCTTGTACCCAGCGTTCCCCCAGGTCTAGCGATAAAAATGGTACCTCACTTGTGTGGGTGGGCCTAGTGCCCGCAATAGGGAATGCTCCAAAATACTATGTGGACACATCAAAATTATCAAATACAAAACTACCTGTTTTTTTTCAGAGGGCACCTGCGTTTTTGGTCCTAGGCTCAGCAGCCATCTAGGGAAACCTACCAAACCCAGACATTTCTGAAAACTAGTCTTCCGAGGAAGTCCAGGGAGGTGTGACTTGCGTGGATCCTCCAGTGTTTTATGTACCCAGAATCCTCAGCAAACCTCAAATTTAGCTTTAAAAAAACACATTTTTACCACATTTCTGTGTGGCATCACAGCACAGGCACAAATTTCCTACCACCCAACGTTCCCCCTCAGTCGCCTAATAAAAATGATAACTCGCTTATTTAGATGGGCCAAGTGCCTGTGACAGGGGAGAGCCAAAAACATGTCAAAATTGAGGGGAACCAAAGTGTGTCCAAAAGGGCAGTTGGGAAAACAATGTTTTTAGGCGGACAAGTGGGGCAGAATTTTATCGGCATAGATGCGACAATGCTTGGTGGTAGGAATTTGTGGTTTCCTGCAGATTCCGGGAGGTTCCATCACAAAAATGTGGTGAAAATGTGTGATTTCAAGCAAACTTGGAGGTTTGCAGGGCATTATGGGTAGAAAAATGGTACGGGTGCATGTGAAGCACACCACCGTGGATTCACCCAGATGATTAGTTTTCAGATGTGTCTAGGTCTCGAATATTTTTCTACATGGCAGCGTCCCAAAGTCCAAAATGTGCAGCCCCAAAACAAAACACACACCAATCCTTGGTGCCTAAGGGCAGAAAAGCCCTAGTAATGTATTGCCCCCCTGGGGAGCCGCCCCTGCTAAATAGTTAAAAAAACAAAATAAACAAAGATCCCTGGTGCCTAGTGGGCATTTCTGCAGCCCGATCAGAGGCATTTCCTTTCATGCCTCTGCCTACCACCTCCTCCCGGTTGGCATTTTGCTTCCAGATCGCGCTGGAAGCTCAGCTTCAAGCGCAGTCGGTGGAGACCTCTGATGAAGTCAGCGTGCCATTGCATGCTGACATCAGACGACACCGAGGGGAGGGGGGGCGGGGATTGGGGTGGAAGGCGAACCCCAATAATGTGCTGTGTTCCCAAGAGTGGCCACGGGCTAAAACAAGCAAAACTAACAAACCCCAGCTCCCCTCCCCAAGAGCAGCTAAGCAACAGCTGGCCGCCCAAACCATATAAACCAATATATGAATGTTCAATGTCATCATCCAGCTGGGTGACTGCCGGACGATCAGGGGGTGTGCTTCAAGAACGTCAGGGTCGCCCATCATGGAGCGTGTCGGCCCACCTCCTTAATTTAGTAGCCAGGCAAAGGCGGGGACCCCATTCATCAAGCGATGCCGTCTGCAGCGTGGGATGTCACATGGGGAAGCCCTTTCATCCCGCTAATCACAGAATCGTCGTTTGTGGACTCTCCTATGTCCAGGGGGTCTCACTCTGTCCTGGGTTTTTTGTTCGAGAGTCCCACCTCCGCTATAGAGGCTACTGCCTGCAGGCCTGCCCTCTTTCCCTGACATGTTTGCTGTTGTGTGGGTATCGTCACTCTGGTGCGTTCCATAGGGTCCCTTGGGCGTTTTCTCTTGCCACAATGTCTGGGCAGCCCAGGTTCCTCGTTCTTCGCTATGTCGATGCCCGCCTGGTACGTCTCAAGACATGCCCATGCCTCGTCAGGGTCTTGGCAGAAGTGGGTGCGACTGTCCAGCGTAATCTTCAGTTTGGAGGGGAACATCAGGGAGTACGGGACTCCTTCCTCACGTAGCACCCGTTTTACAGCTGTGAATGTAGCGCATCTGGTCTGAACTGCTGCTGTGTAATCTGGGAACAGGGTGGCCAGGCTCCTTTCCACCTCAAACGGGCCTGCCTCATGGGCTCTCTGCAGCAATAGATCACGGTCCTTGTAGCGCAGTAGGTTGGTCTAGGTGGTCTCCCTGGTGCTGGAGGGTGGACCGGGACCCGATGCCCCCTGTCTAGTGCAAAGAACGGTGTGAGTGGCCGATTATCTATAAGAGACCTCAGCCAGGCCTCCAGATAGGTCACTGTGTCCGGTGCCTCCACTCCCTCTGGGAATCCAACAATGCGCACATTGTTACGCTGGCTGCGACCCTCCGCATTCTCTCTTCAGTGTTCAACTCTTTGGATCCGTTCAGTAATTTGGACAATTTGGGACTTCATTGTTTGGTGAACAGGCTGCTGCAGGTCCTCCAGCACTGTCTCTATGTCCTTCACCCTGTCAGCCAGTTTGAGATGATCTGTGCCTAGGTGGCTCATTTCTGAGGAAACTTTGCCTAACTCTTGGATCAGGGTCAATTTGGTATCCTCTATTGCCCCCAGGATTTTATTCAGAGTGTCTTGCATGGTGGAGGACCCAACGCCCTCCTCCGCTTCTCCATCCATCCGTGGGTGATCAGGACTTGAGGCAGCTAAGTGCGAGCCCTGCGATTTGGAACGGGGCCTCCCCTTGGCCAACCCGCGTCTGCTATAGAGCGGAGGACAGGAGCTGTCAGGCACAAAGACTACTTCCAGGGTGGCTATGTTAGTCCTCCGGGGCAGGCTCCAGTTTCCACCAGCCCCGTGCATCTCCCCTCCTGCCCAGTGGCCGGATGGGCATTCGATGAGACCAGGAATCAGGGACCAGGCCGGTGATTGCATGATAGTCAAACAATGTTCAATCAAGGCCCCTAAAACCCACTACAATGGGCCTGGTAAGTCCGCTGGAAGGCGCTGTCTTCCTTAGTCCGTCTCAGGGGAGGCATGCCGTCGGGCAGGCGCTCAGGCAAGCCGCAGCAGCGCGGCTCCTCAGCTGGCCTCCATGAGGCCCTCACTGGCTGCCTTCCTCTTTTTTTTTTTGGCCCAGGAGGTTGAGCTGTTGCAAGGGGAGCCAGCCCCGATTGTCCGCCCATTCACTAGTTGCTCTTGTCAGGGGCCAGGCTATCTTCCACCAGTCCAATGAGAGCTGCTACAGGCATTGCTCCCCATCAGGTCCAACCTGGCACAGGGGCCCCAGCTAACCTACCTCCCAGCTTTCTACTGGGGTCCCAACCAGTGCCACTCCAGTCCGGATGCCCGGTATAGGCCACATCATAGTCTGTCATCAGCAGTGAGGGGAGGCGGTCCGCCCACCCAACTTTCCCTCTGTCTGGCCATCCTGCCCTCAGCAGCAGTCACTCGGGGCCTCTTTCAGCAGCGGCTCCAGCGGAGCTCCTGCAGCGTCCCCCCACCAGGCCAGGAGGACCTTCTCTAGTTGTTCAAGGGGGGCGCCGGTCACGCACCCTGCTCGCTGTCCACCGGCCCTCACCACCTCTCCTCCGGCTGCACTCCACTCTGCTGCGGTGCTCAGCTATCCTCCACGCAGCAAGCAGTGGGCGGGCCCAGTCCGAGAGCCCCATGTCACTCACCGACTAGCCAGGCAGTCCCAGCGTCCCTGGGCTGCACCGCCCATCAGGCACGCACTTTAGCGGACCCTGACCCCTTTTTCAGGTAGCAGGGGTCCCACTTGTCAGTTCTATGGCAGGATGTTTGGCGGGCCGACCCAGAGTTAGGCGGCTGCCATCTTAGACAGTCGGGTCTGGTTACACAGTTTCATGTCAAGAGTAGAAAAGGTGCATGGCAAACAGTTGTATCTCAATTGAGTGGTGTCATTTCTTTCTCACAAATGTTCATCTTATCACCAAGGTGAATTTCCTTTTCTAACTGATATTGTCCTTTGTCTGTTTTCAGGCTTCAGGGTCAGTGGGACACTGTCAGCACGAACTGTTCATTGCAGTGCTGCGAACCAGGCTGGGCAAGAATGGAGAATAAAGTAAGTGAATGTGTCTGGGTCTTCAGCGTCCTTACATTTCAGGAAATTTCTTTCCACCCTCTGGAGGTTTCTAAATCTCTTTCTCTGTTCTGCCTTCCAAGATCGCAGTACTGCATTTCATGCCTTCAAATCCTCTACTTTCTGTCCTGCATTTCATTCCTTTCAAATCCCCTACTTTCTATCACTTGCTTATTTAGAACCCATGTAGTTTGCTTGTGCCTCTATAGCTCCTCATCCCTCTGCCACCTGCTCTTATAAACCCGTAACCTGCTTTATTGAGCTTCGGTATTTTTCTCCTATCTTGCTTTCCCTGTTTCCCATTCTTGTGGCTCTCTAAAGCTTGGGCTCTGTTTGTTCTGCCTCTTTTCCTCTTAGCCACTTCATATTTAGTCTCTGTAGATCTCAGTCTCTTTATCTGTGATATTTGTCAAGACAATGCAATGTGTGTACTACCTTATTTGATCCCAGTCACTCGATATCCAGCCTTTATAGATTGCAGGACCATCCTATTTGCCTTTATGTGGAGCCTTTTGTTTAAAAGCCTTTCTGTATCCTTTATTCTTCCTCACATGCATTTCTAGATCTCAACCATTTATTTTGCCTAACTAGATCCCTGCACTTCCTAACCTGCCTGTGCAGGTTCCTTTTTTCTTGCTTTTCTAGATTCCCCAAACCTTTATCAACCTTCTGCGTCCTGCCTGTAAGTATTCTGGTCCATCTGCCATTTCTTTCCAGACCCAGTCTTCTCTCAATTGTTTGTTTAAATCCCAGACCTCTATAGAAACATGACAAATAATATTGTGTGAACCCTTGACTCTTTTCTTTTTAGACACGGCCTACCTGCTGGTGGCACAGAATATGGACCCCTCACAGATCTTCCTGATTGGTCCTTTGTAGGTGAGTAGCATGAGTTTCAGCCTCTTGTTCTTGTAAACATATACACAGTGCTTCAATATGTGCGTAAGTCGAGACCAGTGGTCTCCAAACATTTTAATGCCTGCCCCTCCCCTTCCCCCGTGGAAAAAATATGGGGGACCGCCCTCTAAATTTTAAACACTTATTCTATTAAATTGGCAATGTTTAAATATGTCTAAACATATTTAAACATTGCAGTTAAGGTCTGTTTTTAAAATGCAATCAAATGTATTATCCCAAACATACTGTTCTGGCCAGGCAGGCTGTACTAACCTGTAAAGGTATCCACAGTGTGATTATTAGAAGTGGGGGTTTTGAAGAGTATTTGAAGCCCCTTCCCTTATGACACATACTCCCATCTTGGATATAAATGACAAAACATGTCAGTGATGGACCATTACAGACCGGTTTACTACTGCTCATTTTTTCACCTTAAAACAAAGCCCCGTTATTAGCATAATGCTGCTTTTGGTCAGAGCCTGGCGCCCCCCAGGTTCACTTGAGGCCCCCCAGGGGGCCCATCCCACAGTTTGAAAACCCCCGGTCTAGACTGAGTGTCTTTCCACAACCTTTGTATGTATCCCTGTTGAAAGATGTAGTCATCAATCAACTATTTCTGGGGTGTTTTGTCGTATGTTTTCATGTATCTAGGGGGTAAACTGGCTTCTCTACATAAATTCATAAGCCATTTTGGGTTTAATCATGATCTTATTTTTTCCATAAATACTTCAGTAACTTGCAATTTCGGTTGTCTTCCTAAATCTTAAGATCTCTTCTAACTAAACATTAGTTATATCTATAATAACAATCCAGTGGGCTGCAGTGTGCAACCACTGACAGATCACTGAAGCCTAAGAAAGCCAGAATTCAACTTTTCATTTAGGCAAATCGTATAAGATAGAATGTGTGCCCTGGTTTATTACATTTGGTCTGAAGCCTCGACTACTAAGTTCCCTCTGTTACTCATTTTGCATCAGAGCATTTAAGGGGTATTACAAACAAGCAAACCTTCCTTTACATTATGATTTAATCCTGACTAAATTATAGAACTGTGATTTAGAGGGCACTAGTATATAAAAATGGTAGTTCATCTAGAAGATTTATGTGGGATCAAAATACGCTCTTCACATACATGGAGGTTAAGTAACAACAAGCCTCATCACCATAGGGTGTTCTGTCCCAACAGGTGTTTTGTGAACAGTCGATGCTTCAGCCTTAAGCATAGGGCTTCACTATGAAGTAAAACAAACAAAAGAACAATAAGGTACATATCACATCATTGGCCTGCTGGTTGGAAACACTGATCTAATGTAACACCCTAAGTGACTGGAAGAATGGTAAACTGCTATGCCTAATTTTCTCAGTAACTGTACATTGGTGAAGCTTACAGTAGAGCAATTATGTTGTCAATTTACTGTCCACCTCCGATGTGATATACGCCTTATTGTTCTTTCGTTTTACTTTAGAGTGAAAATATTTGGTAAATGTCTTTGAGTACTAAATCCCTACACGCCAGTGCATGGATACACCTTGATGATTTTCATGCTTTATATGTTTTGGCGTAGATGGGAGGCCAGCTCCACCATGGAAAGGACAGATGCGCCGAAAATTGGCGCGGGAGGAATTTGCTGTAAGTATGTGATAAATTATCTTTAAAAAAATCCTCTGGGTGCTTTCTTTCTTTCACTACTTCTCTTAGGTCAGGCTCACTAATTTTTTAGGTTACGCCTGCATGCGCACTTGCACGCTGCTTGCAAAATCTGAGGTTAAGAGGAAAAAAAAAACTTTAAGCGGGGTTAGGACCAGCCCTTACTTACCTGAACTTACCATTGGCTTAGTTGTGAAGTCCATTGCAATTCCAATTTGCTTTTTGTAGGGTGCTCATGGATTTACACGTTCTGTTCATACTTTCCCTTAGCCATTTTACTACTATTGGAATCTGAGACCTAGACTTTATGCTGTGAAATACCCCCTGCAACCTCTCCAATGCCCACATCTTCTATAACTATGCACAACAAGCAGAATGAGCCTAAACAGGGGTGCTGGTGCTCAATGCCTGAGGTACAGGCTGTAAAGACAAAGCAACATTGTCAGTAGTAAGTTCACAAAGCAGCGGAGTCTTGCCTGCACCAGATCATTTACATACCTAGTGCAGTATTAAACAGTTTAAAAAGGAACAAATTCCTTATTTGCCATACGTGCTTCAGGCATCGGTATTAGGCCCCCTTCTGGTACAAATACTGGATATTGCAAATCATGCATTGACAAAGATGCGTATCTACCTTTCAACTAACGCTTCTCTGGCCCTAAATGCATCAAAAGAGACTATTACAATATTATTTTAGAAGATCTGATAAACTATTGCCTTTATGTAACTAGTCGGATTCCACTTGCCAAGCAAAGGTGAGGTCATTAAAGCATTCTGATGCGAAGTATCATGCAGCAGTACATGATTCTTGCACTTTAGAGCCAATGCGCGTCTGCTCAGATCAATAAAGAGTTGAGACCGAATCCAAATTCATTCCTTTCGTTTCTGCAGGAACTGACAAGATTTGTAACTACTGTGTCACTAAAAGTGTAGCAGCCCTGTAAACAAGTGATGTTTGCACCACACTACCCACCAGTCTGCATCATACTTGACCAAGAGCGCAAGAAACTCGTAATGTATTACGAGTTGTTAGCTTCTGTGTACTAGCAACTTTTTGTAGTACTGGGCTTGGATGGTTTGGCTTCCAGTTCAACAGGACATCTCAGAAAGAGTTCATTCAATCGTTTAAATTCCATGGCCAAGTTTATTCTGTCCACATGAGAGACACAGTGGTGACCAGTACACCGGTTCAGAACTAAGGTTCTGCTTTTATGCATTTAGATGAAATCATAATTAGACCTAAAGTGTGGCCTGCCCCAAACGTTTTGTAACTCATACAATACAGGCAAAGGGGCACATAAGATCGCAGAAGCCAGCATACCGCCAGTGTTGGCGGTATACTGGCCGCCCTATTTGGAGCCTTCCGCTGGGCCAGCGGGCAAAAACAGCGTTTCCGCCTGCTGGCCCAGCGGAAACCTCACCACAACAATCGAGCCAGCGACAATGTTGTGGTGTGTTGGGTGTGACAGCACACGTCACATATTCTACTGCCCGTAATTTTGGCAGTGAAAATCCCACCGGGGCTGTCCAGGGGGGGCTCTGCACCCCCTTTCCGCCAACCTTTGCATGGCAGTCAGACCACCATGCAAAGGCTTGTGGAAAGGTGACTCGTAATCCTCAGGGCAGTACTGCTTGCGGATTGTGACCGCCGAGGCTGCCAGGCTGTCGACAGGCAGCAACCTAGCGGTGCTGGCAGTCTGACCATGGCGATTTTGTCACGGTTGTAATGTCGCTGCCAGACCGTGACCCTGGTGGTCTAAATGAGGCCCTGTTTCTCTACAGTACTTTAAAACTTTTCTAATCAAGGTCCCAAAATGATTGGCCCCAGGCTAGCTGCCTCCCAGTAGGAACAGACAGAAAAATAGCAGTAAACAGTCGCCCATCCCACATTCGAGATTGAGCTCCCTAGGAACGCGCTAGCCTCGACCAAAGAGGTGATATTGTCATCTCCTCCGAGGTCGCGGTAAACCTGCCCTGAAACTGCAGTCTACAGGCACGCTGATTGACCTACTGACTTTGACAAATTGTCTTCAACTTGTAAGTGACACCTCAGCACTTCATGTTTTCATTTTTTGAATAGGAGAAGTAGTTTCCGGGTCCTGACAAAGCGTCACGGGATAATTTTTTGACCCAAAAAAGACGCGAAACATGTTGACCATACAATAGACAGGATTAGGTGTACTACCCTTCCTTCTTTATACAGCATAGCAGGACATTATCCCCGCCAATACTCTGAAAGTTTTTAATCTTGGCCTGAACCTTTTTTCTAATACATTAAAATGATGTTTTAGGCTCAGAGGCATTTTTATTTTTATCCTCACTCTCCTTCATTCACACATCCTTTTTTACTTCTCTAGTCAGTTCTTATTCCAGACCTTCATCTGGCAAATTGCCTTCGGTATAGTACCACCCCCATTGGGGGGCTGCCCGCCAGACATTGCAACACCGGTCTGACATGGAGATTGCCCAATGATGAAACAGGTCACCCTAGTGGGTGCTTGAGGGCTCTCCTGATACTCCTCGAGATCTCTGACTTTCATTCGCTCTTTTCTTCCGACACCCCTAATAGGTTGGATGCCGTATGGAACAGTGTACCTTACTCATTTTAATACAACAGCCTTTTAATCTGTTACATAAATATGTATATAAAGTCCCCAGCCACCTGAAGCTTGTTGTCACACTTTGCAATGCAGTTTATAGTAGATCTTTTGGATATCAGAGACCCCATCATGAATGGCAAGTGTGGGTGATACAGTACTGTGTCACTTTCCGCAAAAGCATACATGACTGTATATCCACTTTAAATCTGGGCAGTTCGGAAAGTGGAATCGAGACTTGCAGACTTAGTTTGCAGTTTTGTGCACCAAGCACTCATTCTGTCGGAAAGCAAACTTTTCTAAAGATCACGTAATCTAAACTTCTGCCTTCGCTTAGCTTTCACTCGGTCACACATGTTCAACCTCCTTGTCCTGCCCCATATTGTTGCTGCTTCCCTTGTCCTTTGCTCCATGTGCAGTGCTCACGATCACCTACAAACTGCGTCAGGACCTGCTCCTCCACTCTGAATTATGTTCCCCTCATCTACCTCACCTCTTTAGGGCGAGTTCCTCCTTTTTCTATGCTCTATCAGTTGCCCTCCTCACTCCTCTCATGGCATCCTTGTATTTTGCTTTTGCCTATTTTGAACTCACCACAGTGTCTGCCCGGAGCTAACTCACCAGAGGTGAAAATCTCACAGTGAGGTCTTCCGATAAGGATGTGTTTTTGAAACAGTACTTAGTTTCACATTAGTCTTGTGTATGTCATATGTATAATTGCCTATTGTAAGGTAATATTCTTATAACCTTACTCTGGTATGTGTCAACAGTGTTCAGGCAAAGTGGAAAATCAAACCTTTAGTTTGACAAGTGTGCCTTTTTGTTGGATGTGCTATTCTTAACCATGTTATTTTAATCGAAGGTAGCCTCTGATATATGTACATACAGAAAGTACTGTATGGCATGCAGATACTTCTTAATTTACCTTAGTAGTGCACTTAAAGTTACCTGGCATTGAACAGGAGTGCAGCAGTTAAAGGACACATGTCAAAAATATTTGTATGTTCTACAGTATGTTCAAATATCTAAACTTTTAGTGTTAGCAATACGTAATTTGTATTGCATGTTACAATAAAATACTTATTTAATATATGCAGGAAAACCGGAACATTCTAGAGCTTCGAAAGATAATTGCCCTTCAAACCTATTAAACAGCGACTATACTTAATTAGCCCTACTAAGATTTAGTGTGACTGTTCAGCTTGTCTTTTTTTTTTTTTTTTTTTTTTTAAACTGAATACGTCAGTAAAACAAATTCCAGGGCATAGAGGAGATGGAGGAAACTGGTGGAAAAATATTTCAGAAATTCCACCGATGATTAGCCTGTATATGAGGTACCAGTCCAAAGATGAGCATGGAGAATTGTATGTTATATAGAAGTTGAAGGCAGCATCAAGTGGGTAGGGAGAGACAGGATTATGTGGATGATTGTCCACGGTAAAGATGTATACTTAAGCTTGTTGGAGCTGTGGAATATAGAATATATTACATATAGGATATAAGGCTGGAGCCAGGGCTGTTGAGATGGGATAGAGTTCTGTTTGTGTATCAAGGAGTCTTCTGTGATTCTTCTTTGTGTGATTGGTTGTTCTTCTTGACTCTGGTATGAAGGAGGTCTTGTTCAGGACGTTAACTCGTGGAGGTCATATCAGCTTCAAGAAAACATGAGATTCCATACATTATGAGTTTGCAATCAATTCTATTGATTTTGCATATTGAGTTCCACCATTTTGTGAAGGATGGAGACTTGGCAGCCTGTTGAGATTTTGTGACATTCTACAGCATTCAATGGGTTCTTTGAGTGCTAAGTTACTTTTTGGTGAGAAAATATTGGGATATATAATTTGAAATCCTATTCCAATATTTACATTTTGGAAGTATTAGAGTTTCCCTCTTGGCAACATTAGTAGTAGTCATTGTCGGATCGGCCTGCTTTGTAGAGTTTGAAGGGAGATCAGGAAGTCCTATGTAGAATGAAGTAGGTCAGTTATGTGAATATGTGATTGGCGCTAATTTAGGGCACTTGCTGGCTGTTTCCCAGACTAGTTTCTGGTGCACTTCTTTAAGTTTTTGCAGTTTTGTTGTGAAGAACAGTAAGAAGCATAAGGCATTAAATAGTAAGGCCTGTTACTTGTTCAGGTTGGATGAGAACAGAGCAAGAAAAGAGACACAAGCTTTCAAACTACTGAATGGTATCTCTTATGAGTAGCACATTGCAGTTCATCCTATACAGCTCCCGTTTACCAGACTGAAACTCAGTCTTTTCCTCTGCCTTGAAGTTCTATCTCCGCTGTTCCTTGGAAAGGTATCTTTGTGTACAATAACAACATGGCCATCCTGGATGAGCCCAGGAAACAGTGATGTCTGTTCTCTCCCACTGTGCCTGCTGGTTACTGAACAGGTAGCAATTTATCACACGTTTTATCTGCTTAGGGCCCATATGTCGGGGCTGCAGTCTCAACTAAAAATGTGTGTTGATTTGACCACACTCGCACGCACTGCTTGCAAATAGTAGTTGTCACTCCTGTTGTCTTTTATCCCCTGCACTCCTCCAGTCAATCTGTATTTTACAGGCAGCAACTGAAAGTGCAGTCAGTGTGACTACTGACTGGCATGCTGCCAAGCCTTGCTCGCTATCTCTTATGGCGACAGGTTCCTCGTTCTTCTTTGTGTTTCTGTACTTAAAGCACAGCAAAGTAGGCAGAATAGGATCCTGTTGTCCTCCATAACTGAACCTCAGAGACGGATCTATTAATAACTAGCCTTTGATCGCCTGAACCTTCCCAAATCTGAAGAACCGGTCCTGTCAACAACCAAAAACATTCAAAAAACGACACAGAATAAAAAGGTATGGTTAATTGGCTGCGATTATAACCGACAATACCTCAACGCACCTGCAAAGCCATGAGGTGTCCATGATTGTATCTTACATGAAAGGGCATGATCCTAGAAATACTGCAGCACCCCTAAACAGTCTGCATTAATTCATTGATCCAAATAAGTCGAATGGAAGTGAGATCCTTTTATTGATGTTAAAAGCGTCTATTTAGCAAGTAGCAAAGGAAGATAACTCCACAGCCAACACGTGTTTCGTCAAAAATATTGACTTTTAAATGCTGTCAAAAAAACAGCAAACAATTATATACAAGTATAGAGGATGATAGCAGAGATCAACAAGTCTATACCAAGTTTTACGACTAATGTGTTTGAGCCCGTGTGTTCCAGGTAAAGGTCACTTAATTCAAATGTGGAAAAAAAAATAAAACCAAAAAAGATGGAAAACACAAAAGACACACAAAACTCAAAAAAGCAAAATTTGGGTAGTTTTTGTTATGCTTAGACAAGGTTTACTATTTGTTTTTTTATACTTTGGCATGGCACATGACTTATCATGGTCACTTGCCATCTACAGATATGATTGGACATTAAGTTGGATATATGGGTGTAACGATTTGTTGCCAGCTATTGTACATTTAATAAGGTAGGTATTATGGCATTCAGTTTGTACAGAATTTCAGCTTTGGACCTACATCTATGTTTGTTGTATCACGATACCCAGAGCTGTATACATATTTATTTTTAGGCAGTAGGCGTAAATACAAGTGGGCAGTCTTCTTTCTGTTCTGCCCCTAACTAGGACGAAACATGATGATTTTTATACAACATTGGCGCTACCTGCCATGTTAAGGTATTTAGAGCATATAATATCCAGTATATTCACTTGGGTATGCATACCTAGGCTTTTTGTGGTTTTGGTTTGAACTGTCTTCACAGAACTACAGTTGACAGCTCCGCAAATTGACTGCTTTGTATTTGAATTTATTCAGTCCTGTACTGGGTCAGTATATATTTGTGATTGCTGACTTCTGATTCGTATTCACATGGTGTGGCACAGGTGATATTCGTTTTCTTTTCTCTTTTTCCATGCACTGATTGGTGGATTTTTTGGCTTTGTCCTTCTCTAGCAGATCCAGGTTTATGCATGGATCATACTGTTGCATCTTGGGGTGACTCACCTCCACCCCTTTTTTGGTTTTTATTTTTTTGGTGGGGTTTTGAGTGTCTTTTGTGTTTTCCATCTTTTTTGGTTTAAAAACATTTTTCACATTTGAATAAAGTGTCCTTTCCCTGGAACATGCAGGTTTAAAGACATTAGTCATATAACTTGGTATAGACTTGTCGATCTCTGCTAGTATCCTCTATACATGTATATAGTTTTTCGCTGTTTGTATATTTTTACAGCCTTGAAAAAGTCACCATTGTGACGAAACACGTGTTGGCCGTGGAATTATCTTAATTTGTTACTTGCTAAATCGACGCTTTTAACATCAATAAAATGATCTCACTTCCACCGAACTTATTTGGATTAATGAATTAATGCAAACTGTTTAGGACTGCTGCAGTATTTCTAGCATCACTATATGTGTAATGTCACCTTTGTGGTGCACTAATATATGCCTTTGGGTAGTAAAGCATAAATTAGCGTTCAGCACCACAATACCTTAGTATTATCTGTCTGTTTCTGATACTTGTTTCATTATCTACTATTCGATACATGAAGGATGTGCATCCACTGATACCACTACTACTGGGTGAATGTATGTTTACATGAAAAGACCTTCAAGTGATTTCTGTGTCCCCCTCCACGTTTTTCCTCGTGATAGAAGTCCTCCTCTGAAGTGGGATCTCATTCACCTTTGTCATTTTCAAACTTTTGGCCTGCTGCGACTTGCCCTGCTTTCTCGCAAAACTACTTTTCCTCATCACCAAAAGAATGTCCAAATTGCAAGACTTGTGGTCCTTGCAGATCTATGCTATTTTCATCACCAAAAGGTGTGCCAAGTCTCTTCATTACTTCCTGCATAAGATCCTTTTTGAGCGTCATCTTCTTGAAGAAATGTATCTTCTGGTATTTGTCACTGTTGTTCTTGCCTGGCTGATAAGACGCCCCAAAACTTGGACATGAAGCAGTCATGAACTTCTACCTAGACGGGATGGCAGCTGTCTGGATTGTTTGTCCTCTGTTAATTGACACATATAAAGGTCTAGGGCCAATGAGCATCCATATCATCTCTACTCTGAAACCCTATTGTTAAGTTCCCCACTGCTGCACATTACTTCCAGCAACACATCAATGTCTTTTTGGCCTGATATACATCTATTTTAAAAAGGAAGGCATGATCAACCAACCAAAAGCACTACTGATTCTCTCCATACACACTCCCTTCTCACACTCATTTCTCTCTTGCTTCTTCCTCTAGAAATATGTCTTGTCATTCTCCTTCCTCCATTACTTTTTTGCCTATAGGAATCGATCCCACTCGTATAAAATAGACAGGTTTTAGGATTAGAATGTTATCTTTATGCTGATTCAAGTTCTTCTGTCCTTCACGTTCTTCTCTGCACACTCCATTTAACAGTACCCACTTCAGACCTATCGGCTCCTGGCTAGTCTGCAGCCAAGTCTTAAAGAGGCAATGTGGGCATGGTGCATTGCATATGAGATAGTCTTCATGCATATGCAGTGCACAGTGGTTACAGTTTTGCACAGCACTTTCTGGCCTCACCACCTGGAAACAGGCAAACGCCTAGGGAGTTCACAAGTCACCAGTTGGCAAATTTAATGTTTTCTCTATAAATGATACATAGGCTGGTGAGAAATGTTTCTGCACTATTTAGATCTAGATACTCTTTTTAGGCCTATCTTTCGATAGCACAGCTGTCAAACAGACCTACTGATGATAATATACAAAGATTAGGCTTTGGGTCCGCCCCTTGCCTCCTTTGCTTTCTTCAACAACCCTCTTTCAGCCTCTGGCTTGACACATTGTGAACTGCGTTTGGGCTGAGCACAATGGAGCTGTGGGGATGTGCTCCACCTCCACTTCAGTGATTGCATAAAACTTCATAAGGGTCTACTTCACACCTGTAGCCCACCCTGTTTGCTCTTGCTGGCTCCCTCCTATAAGCCTTGCTCTAATGTGCTAATGCTGCATGCATAAGCACTTGAAGTAAACCCAAACCTATTGGCTTTGCTTGTTTACATAAAGGTGGTATATGGACTGGCAAGGTCCCTGTGGTATATTCTGCTATGATCGCAGGTCAAGTTTTGGAAATAAAGGCCTTGGAAGGTGAATCACAGGAGGTATACAGCCATAGCGTTTGTTTCATATATAATGGTGAAAGAGGCATAGGTGAAAAGTCCCAACTTCTGTCTAAATCTCCTTCCGGTTTCCTCTACATAGGTGATGCTTGGGCTGGTGAAATCATAGGTGTATTGCATCGAGAGACCATTTCTGTGTAACGGTTATATTTGGATCGGGGATGAGAGTCTTTGGGTATAGGCTGTGCTTATCCCAGGCCTTTATCTATTGGTGGTAGAGGGCCTGATGAAGTGAGTCTAGGGATGTATTCTATGTCGATCTAAACCCTCTTCCACATTGTAAATGATGGACAGCGCCTGGGATGGAGAGGGGCATATTTGATACTGGTGCTGTTTCTTGTAATGCCTTACAGGGACTGATAAAGTGGGTACCACATTCGTTCTTCGCGGAACTTGACCTTGCTTCTCTATGTGTAGTTCACCACTCCTGTTCTTTCTCTTTTCCAGCGTCGTGTAGTAATGTTAAGTGAGGAAGTTGACAGAGGAATGCACACCTGGGAACAGAAGCAGCAACAGCTGTTGGCGAAAGAGGAGGAGAAGCGGAAACATCTTTTGAAGCCAAAAGGAGCCCTTTTGCGTAATAAAAGACCACAATAAATAAAGTATCTCTATCACTTGCCAGAGCCTCTGATTCCTTGTTACTCTGCACTATTATTAATAAGTTGAACATGTTCTCGTGGATTTCAGCCCATCTATTTATGGGGGGAAGGGTAGGCTGCATTTTGGTTGGGGGCATTGAGGAGGAGTGAGAGTTCAGGGACTTTTTGTTTTGTTTTGGTGAAGTACAGAGTCTTTGTGTGTAAAGTAGAAAATCTATCCTGCTTTAGGACTGAGGTATCCGGAAGGCCTGTTGCTGAATATTAGACAGAAAAATGCCATTCTGATGTTGAGTATAAAGTAGATCTGTTCCAAATGACATATTAGAAAGGCCTGGCCTTGCGTGGGATTTGAGCGGAAGAGGCCTCAGTTGTCCTGTCCATCAGTTGCTTTTTCGGACTGGTTTGCCCGTTGTTTGAAATATATATCGAGTAGGCTTTGCCTCTACCCAGAGGAGTATATTACCCTCACGCTTCATGCTGTTGACTTCGTTTTACCATTCCGCCTTACAAGAAGTGATTTCATTGCAGTACATAAGGAATTATCACTTATTGAAGCAGTTCTGCTTCATCCAGCAGTGATGTCGTACGCTGTAGATTTGTAAATGTGATTTGTAAAGTATGGCTTCTTTACAGATCTCGGTAATATCATTCGAATATGCTGAGTATTCTTGTCTGATCTAGTGGCGTGAAACTATCCATTTCATTGATTGCTTTGCTAGACTAATGTCCCTTGCCCCTGTTTACCATATTTATTAGCCGTGCCACCAACCTTTAGGTCTTAACTCCCCCTTCAAGTTGCATCACTGTATACACTCTAATCATGTTTTCATAATTGCTTTCATCTACCCGGACCGTACATCTGCATACGCAAGAAGCTGCATGTTTGACAGTACTGCTAGGTAAAAATAACCACTATTTGACGGAAAAAAGGAATAAGAAATAGTTCCCTTTGATTATTCTCTGAAAAGGCTTATTTCATTGAACTTGAGTAACCATTATGTGTCTTCGTACCCTTATCGTTTTCATGGGGCTAAGTGTTGGCTTTAGTAAAAATGTAGATGTGTTGTCAAGATGAGAAGGGTGTTTTCTGGGTCCCCCCTGCATCTTGCTTAGAGAACTGATTATCACGCAAACGAGAATTAAAGAGCGCAGTGCGCAATTTGGAATAGGGGCATAACCCAGAACCCTTCAGCTACTAGACATCGTAGTCTCACCCGAAAAGCACCATCCTCAATGGTCACCCTCTAGGGTGAGGCCTAATTGACAAAAAAATTTAACTATTAATTGAATAAGTAGTTATAAGAAGCAATTTGTGTCTCAGCAGGTAGCACTGGGGCAGCCTTCAGAAGGGACCCCCACAACATAGGCACAATGAAATGTGAAGTTTAGCATCTGGCTGACATCACTTCTCTGAAGTAGTCATTAGGGAGGGCAACACGCCTGACCCAAAATGTCCTCAGCGTGCACAAGAAAAAGTGCAAACAATGCCCCATCCCTCACCCCTACCATCTCCTAAATATAAGTGCTCAGGAATATTTAATCCACAACCTCTTGATAACAAAGTCTTCATTGAAATTCTAAAGCTAACCCTGTCTCCATAGCCCTCACTTAAGTTTCTGGATCTCCACCCTCCAGCTACAAGAATGTATGCAATACACTTACAGTGTCTGGGTGACTATCATTCTCCATCTTATGCCATGGTAAACCAGAGGCCACCAAAATGGAACTCTGGTTTCAGCACTCAATCATACACACAGAATCCAACTACTATGGTTGTGTTACACACATATTGTGCATACACACGCTCGCGACAAACAGGACATCAGCATAAGACTCTGGGCTATCGCATAGAAGCAGAACGTTACACAAAAGAAGCCAATAGGTCTTGTCAGGTTTAGAAGATCCTAAAACATGATATATTTGGACCACTGCCTTACATGTTCATACCCAAAACAGGAGGAGTAGACATCTGTCCACCCTGAGGGTACACTGTGTGCACTCGCTAGGTCTCATGAGAGATCCAGGCCTTTGAACTATCAGGGAGAGACATAGGCTCCTGCACACATACTACTTTAGGGTGAAGCCAGAGCCACTATAAGTCTGGATACCAGGTACGCATTCTGTCAGGCACAGGCAGCTGTCGAGGCCTGTATACGATATAGGGGACATTTCCATGAAAACATTATTTAGTTCCAGTGATGCACTGACTTTCGCCGAATTCTAGTGCCTATCTGTTCGAAATGGCCCTTTCTGCAGGGTTATTCCCAACGTTTTTGCCTTTCTCTATTTTTCTGACCCTCTTTTTGTTGGCTTTAGGACTCTGGGCACTTTACCACTGCTAATCAGTGCTAAAATGCATGTGCTCTCTCTCCCTTAAAACATGCTGTTATTGTGTAACATCTGTTTGGCATATTTAATTTACTTGTATGTCCATTGTAAAGTGGTATACCATATACCCAGGACATGTAGATTAAATGCTACTAGTGAGCCTGCAGCACTGATTGCGCCATCCACAGAAGTAGCCTTTCAGACCTGTCTCAGGCCAGGCACTGCAGTGCCTGCATGTGCAGTTTATTGCCACCTTGACTTGGCATTTCAAACTACTTGCCAAGGCCTAAACTCCCCTATTGCTACACATACGTCATCCCCAAGGTAGGCCTTAAATTGCCCTTTAGGCAGGTTGCTGTGTATGTAAAAGGTAGGATATGTACTTTTATGTTTTACTAGTAGTGACAAACACCCTATTTCATTTTTCACTACTGTTAGGGCTGCTTCTCTCATAGCTTAGCATTGGGTTATTCCTTATATATTTTTAAGTGGGAATTTCTGATCTGGAAGGAGGAGCATTTCCATGTTTGGAATGGTACAGAGAAATCCTGCTCACTGTTGTAGTTGGATTTTTACATTCCTATATTAAAAATGCCACTTTTAAAAAGTGGGCATTTCTCTGTGCTTACAACTACTGTTTTGCAGCCTGACTCCAAGCTGCATCTAGGGAAAATTGACAGCTACACTTTGTGCATACATTCCAGACACCATAACACAGGAGGGGCTGGGTGTGACAAGAGAGGCATCTGCATCCATCGGCATACTGATAATCATTCTGAGCTGAAAGAGGAGAGGTTATTTTTGCCTTACTTATCAATAAGCTGTGTCCTGCCCTCACACAAAGGGCTAATTTACCCCTTTGCTGATGTCCGAAGCCAGGACTGGGTTGAAAGAAGTTGTGTTAGACTTGAAAGGTTTCTTTTGAAGTCATCCCTTGAACCAAGACATTTTGGAGTATAAGTACAGGGGCTCTGACCCCATATTTTCAGAGCACATGTGGTACTGGCACTGAACCTCTGTCAGAAGGACTGCTGTGCTGGAAAATGACTCATCTGGACTGCTCCTCTGCTGTTGCCCTGCTGCTTGCTGTTAGCTGGGTGGCATAAAGGACTCACTGGATTGCTTTACTGCTTGTTGCCCTGCTGCCAGCTGCTCCCTGACTGTTCTGCAAGGGTACTGTGTCACCTCTAGGACAGATCGCCTTAAGACTGCTGGTTCTGTGGCACTGGTATGTCTGCCTACTGCTGCCTACCTTGTGTTTCTCCCCCCCATACCCAGTATCCCCAGTGTTCTCCCAAGGACTAGCATGGGGTTACTGCTTTTTTGCTCCTCCTTGGTACAATGTGTACTTCAGTTCTTCAATACCCGGGGCTGCAACACGTTCTTACTCAGCGAATGTAGACCGCTGACCACGCTTGGTTTCCAGCACTATTGGTCTGGCACAGGGATTACACAAATCAATCTATGACTCCAGATAGGGGAGTTTGGATACTACAGCCTTGAAGCTCTCTTGGACTCTGTCTGACATAATATATGTTTTTGTAGTAGGAAGACCTCCTCTATGTCTAAGTTGTACACACAGACTAGTGTTCTTAGGAGTCACAGAATGTCAGCCAGTCACTTCCTTACACTCTGTCCTCTGGTCCAGTGTCAACTCATTGGCAGGATTCACATGCTGTACATATCCAACACTTGTTCTGGACTCACATTGTCTTCCCCAGCCTAGCTATAAGCAAAGTTGTCATCTCGTGCCTCCTTGCATCACTCATCTTTTTTTATTGTTTTACTTAGCTCACAAGGTACCACCTTTGACTGTTGTGTGAACCATGATATGTTCCCCTTTGTGGGTTGGGTAAACCATACATATAGCAAATACATGAGTAACAACAGCAGCATTAACTACATCCCACTTTTCCGCTCTCTGAGGGCTTCGTCAATGAAATATACTCTCTCATAGTTTGGCCCACCAAAATGAGTGACTTCTGCCCTAAGTCCTTCTTTGGTCCTCTTCTCCATTGAGATCTGAATTCTGGTTGACAGGCTTGCTTTTTTATGCCCAGAAAATGTCCCAAGGGTAGTCATGGTCAGTAGCCAATGGACTACTCTGTTCCCTCCCTCCTAATGACCACTTCGACATGGCAGAACCCTTCCTTTTGGCATGCAGAGCTCGCTAGCCCAACCTACAGGTCAGGGTTGGACTGGCCTATAGGGCAATCAAGCAGTGTCCGATGGCCTGGTCTGACAGATCAGTGTGTAGGCCAGTTTTTAACAGTTTGTGGGCTTGTATAGCCAGATGGGCTGATTTTTACTGCTGATTTCCCTGATATTACAACAAACATTGCTTGCAGCATTTTCAAATCTTTGCAGTCTCCCATACCTTGCAAAGCACATACACAGCATGCCCTTACAAGTTCAAAACTGCTTAATCTGCAAATGTAGGCCAAGTTTTTAGCTATCTGCTTCGGAAAATGTAAATTTCTAGGCAAATCGATCAAGCCGGAAACTCATCCAAAGTGCTTTTTAAAGTGCTCAACACTTTTTTAAACCCTGGAGCTTGCTTTCAAGAAATACATGCATCACAAGCACTCTGCGATTCTCTGGCCAACCATTTTGAAAATAAAATCAGAGCGATTTATCAAAACTTCCCTAACTCACATGAACAAGCAGATGTGGGGATTAATTTCGTACCACCTTCCTCTGACAGATCTCCCCGGTCTAAGCAAGTTTGCTGCTTTCTCATTGGAGACAATTCAGAAAGCGCCTGTGTAGGAAGTTGGCTCTGTATGCACTATTTCATAGTAAGGAATAGTATGCACAGAGTCCAAGGGTTCCCCTTAGAGGTAAGATAGTGGCAAAAATAGATAATTCTAATGCTCTATTTTGTGGTAGTGTGGTCGAGCAGTAGGCTTATCAAAGGAGTAGTGTTAAGCATTTGTTGTACATACACAAGCAATAAATGAGGAACACACACTCAAAGACAATTCCAGGCCAATAGGTTTTTGTATAGAAAAATATATTTTCTTAGTTTATTTTAAGAACCACAGGTTCAAATTTTACATGTAATACTTCAAATGAAAGGTATTGCAGGTAGGTACTTAAGGAACTTTGAATAATCAAAATAGCATATAGAGCCTTCACATAAATTACATATAGCTATTTTAAAACTAGACACAGTGCAATTTTCAACAGTTCCTGGGGGGAGTAAGAGTTAGTTAGTTTTTGCAGGTAAGTAAACCACCTACGGGGTTAAAGTTTGGGTCCAAGGTAGCCCACCGTTGGGGGTTCAGAGCAACCCCAAAGTTACCACACCAGCAGCTCAGGGCCGGTCAGGTGCAGAGGTCAAAGTGGTGCCCAAAACGCATAGGCTTCAATGGAGAAGGGGGTGCCCCGGTTCCAGTCTGCCAGCAGGTAAGTACCCGTGTCTTCGGAGGGCAGACCAGGGGGGTTTTGTAGGGCACCGGGGGGGGAGGACACAAGTTAGCACAGAAAGAACACCCTCAGCAGCACGGGGGCGGCCGGGTGCAGTGTGCAAACACGCGTCGGGTTTGTCGTTGAAATCAATGGGAGACCAAGGGGTCTCTTCAGCGATGCAGGCAAGGGGGGGGGGGCTCCTCGGGGTAGCCACCACCTGGGCAAGGGAGAGGGCCTCCTGGGGGTCACTCCTGCACTGGAGTTCCGATCTTTCAGGTCCTGGGGGCTGCGGGTGCAGAGTCTTTACCAGGCGTCGGGATCTGAGAAGCAGGCAGTCGCGGTCAGGGGGAGCCTCGGGATTCCCTCTGCAGGCATCGCTGTGGGGGGTCAGGGGGGGCAACTCTGGCTACTCAGTCTCGCAGTCGCCGGGGAGTCCTCCCTGAAGTGTTTGTTCTCGACAAGTCGAGCCGGGGCGTCTTGTGCAGAGTAGCAAGTCTCATGCTTCCGGCGGGAAACGCAGTTGTTTTAAAGTTGCTCCTTTTGAAACAAAGTTGCAGTCTTGGGTGAACAGAGCCGCTGTCCTCGGGAGTTCTTGGTCCTTTTAGAGCAGGGCAGTCCTTTGAGGATTCAGAGGTCGCTGGTCCCTGGGGAAAGGGTCGCTGGAGCAGTGTCTTCAAAAGGGGGGGGAGACAGGCCGGTAGGGCTGGGGCCAAAGCAGTTGGTGTCTCCGTCTTCTCTGCAGGGTTTTTCAGCTTAGCAGTCCTCTTCTTCTTAGCTTGCAGGAATCTGAGTTCCTAGGTTCTGGGGAGCCCTTAAATACTACATTTAAGGGCGTGTTTAGGTCTGGGGGGTTAGTAGCCAATGGCTACTAGCCCTGAGGGTGGGTACACCCTCTTTGTGCCTCCTTCCAAGGGGAGGGGGTCACATTCCTATCCCTATTGGGGGAATCCTCCATCTGCAAGATGGAGGATTTCTAAAAGTCAGAGTCACCTCAGCTCAGGACACCTTAGGGGCTGTCCTGACTGGCCAGTGACTCCTCCTTGTTATTCTCATTATCTCCTCCGGCCTTGCCGCCAAAAGTGGGGCCGTGGCCGGAGGGGGCGGGCAACTCCACTAGCTGGAGTGCCCTGTGGTGCTGCAACAAAGGGGGTGAGCCTTTGAGGCTCACCGCCAAGTGTTACAGTTCCTGCGGGGGGAGGTGTGAAGCACCTCCACCCAGTACAGGCTTTGTTACTAGCCACAGAGTGACAAAGGCACTCTCCCCATGTGTCCAGCAACATGTCTCGAATGTGGCAGGCTGCTAAAACCAGTCAGCCTACACGGGTAGTTGGTTAAGGTTTCAGGGGGCACCTCTAAGGTGCCCTCTGGGGTGTATGTTACAATAAAATGTACACTGGCATCAGTGTGCATTTATTGTGCTGAGAAGTTTGATACCAAACTTCCCAGTTTTCAGTGTAGCCATTATGGTGCTGTGGCGTTCGTGTTTGACAGACTCCCAGACCATATACTCTTATGGCTACCCTGCACTTACAATGTCTAAGGTTTTGCTTAGACACTGTAGGGGCACAGTGCTCATGCACTGGTGCCCTCACCTATGGTATAGTGCACCCTGCCTTAGGGCTGTAAGGCGTGCTAGAGGGGTGACTTATCTATACTGCATAGGCAGTGTGAGGTTGGCATGGCGCCCTGAGGGGAGTGCCATGTCGACTTACTTGTTTTGTCCTCACCAGCACACACAAGCTGGCCAGCAGTGTGTCTGTGCTGAGTGAGGGGTCCCCAGGGTGGCATAAGACATGCTGCAGCCCTTAGAGACCTTCCCTGGCATCAGGGCCCTTAGTACCAGGGGTACCAGTTACAAGGGACTTACCTGGATGCCAGGGTGTGCCAATTGTGAAAACAAAAGTACAGGTTAGGGAAAGAACACTGGTGCTGGTGCCTGGTTAGCAGGCCTCAGCACACTTTCAAATCAAAACTTAGCATCAGCAAAGGCAAAAAGTCAGGGGGTAACCATGCCAAGGAGGCATTTCCTTACAGCCTGCATCAGCCAGCTCAGGTTCTCCTTTAGCTATTTGCCCTCCTAAGATTTCTGCTGCTGTTTGAAATCAGCTTGTCCCTGCTGTTTTTTATTTTTATTTAATCTATCAGTTAATATCAGGAAAATTCTATCAGCCTGGAAGGAGGGTCAGGTCAAGCTGATTTTCTCTCCAATCCCCAACCCCCCCAAAAAAAGGTCAACTTGTCATCAACCATCCTCACCAACTTTTGTCCTACATCGCTGCTTCCTTTGTTGGGTAAGCTGTTTGAAGGACTAATAAATAAACAGGTTATGGAGAAATTAGAGATCAACAAGACTCTTGACCCGTCCCAATCTAGCTTTAGATCATCACACAGTACAAAGACAGCCCGGGTAGTGGTCACTGACCTTATTGGATGCTCTCTCCATGATAATTTACCATCTATGCTCATGCTGCTGGACTTGTCTGCAGCGTTTAATACTGCATCTCATCCCGGACTACTCTTCAGGCTACAGGAAATTGGAATTCATGGGACAGTGTCACACTTGCTTGGTGATTTCCTTTCCAACAGAACTCAAACCATCATGTTGGGTGCATATAAGCTGCGCACCATGTCACTGAATAAGGGGGTGCCCCAGGGCTCTTGTCTCAGCCCTATAATTTTTAACATATATGTTGCACCCATTGCCAAGATTGGTAAAGATTTTGGGTTCAATTTAATATCTTACGCAGATGACTTGCAGCTTATAGTTTCCTTTGACAAATATCTGGTCAAAGCAAAAGAATGCTTCTTGGCTGGGATGAAAGCAATTGCCACTTGGATGACGGAGACCTGCCTCCAGCTGAATGCAGGAAAAACAGATTCTGCTGCTCTGCAAGACCCAACAGCTTTGAACCTCAGATTGATGGCCTTCTGAACTGAACACAACTCGAATGCCCAAACAGGCAGTCAAAAACCTGGGAGTCTATCTTGACCAATCCCTCACTATGATAGAGCAGGTTCTGTTTATCACCGGTTCCTGTTTCCAAGCAATGCTCCTGTTTGAAAGAGTGTTTTTTTTTCTCCCACTCACAGCAAGGAAAAGTCTAGATCAAGCTCTTGTTAAGTTATTTGGATTATGGCAATGCCGTACTGGCCTTGGCAAATGAAATGTTATCAAAACTACAAGTAGTGCAGAATACCGTAGCCCAGCTCTTTCCTCTACTGCGGTCCCTACATTTGCTACCGCCCAGGAAGAGAATTGTTTTAAAAATCTGCAGCCTGACTCACGACTCTCTGATAGAGAAAGGCCCCAACTATCTATCTCTGAAGCTTAGTAATTATTGCCCTTTTAGACTCCTTAGATCCAGTGACAAAGCTTTGCTCACTGTTCCACAAATCAAAAAGGCCTGATCGGCGGGCAGGTCAATTTCATACCTAACTCCTCTCTACTGGAACAAGCTGCTGCTTCACATTCATACATGCATTAACCACCTTCTATTAGGAAAGCACATAAGACAGTATTGTTTTAATTTTGACGCCATTATCTGTCTGCAACCTACTGCTGCGCCGAGATACCCCTCCGGGGGTGATTTGTGCATGTTATGAAATTAACATAACGTGGATCACTTTTATTTTATTGCATGGGCCCCTTTTTGCCCTGGACTGGCCCTGCCAGCGATCTGGGGGCTACGAAAGGGGCTGCATGCCCCTGAAAAACTGTTTTTGATTTTGCCTCTCCTTCCCGAGTGCCAGCCTGTCTATCTGAACAATAGAGCTGTCCCTCTCCCAAGTTTTCACCATTTGCCCCTTGGTTTGTCCTTTGAAGCTCGCCGTTTGGGTCAACACCCATGAGGCTCCTTGTCAGGGAGACTCAACACCTCTCTCCCACGCAGGCTGCCATTGTCTTCTTTCCTGGGAGCAGTGCTTAATTTGTAAATAAAAACGTGCTGGTAACCAAAGATCTCCTCTTAAACATGCATCTGCTGCAATTAAATCTGAAAGCACGGAATACTGAGGCAGCGTAATCCTGAAGCCATCTCAGGCCTCTCTAATACATTTTCAGCCACTCCCTGCCCCCTCAGCTCACCCTTGCAGCTTTTGCTTTCTCCCTTTGTGACGCTTTCTAGTTTTTTTTCTCTTGCTCTGTCTTTCCCGTAGGTGTCTTTTGCTCGCAGTAAATGCTTGTGGCAGAAAATAAGTGCTAGCCCTAAGCAAATGTGACGGTGCCCTGTACCGGAAACCACAGCCTCAAACTAAGCACTTCCGGGAGCCATTTCCACATCACCCCAGGATGGCAGAAAGCTGTCTGAGGAACAGACCATGTGTGCAACTGTTGACAGGCACAGGAGATTTAAGGAAACAAAGTAGCTGCTTCATAAAAGTTGCACACTGCAATAAGATACATTAATTTCGACTTGGGCATCAAGTCAGCTTTCATGTATAAAGTTGTTTGATACCTTACAGAACCAACTTTAGTAGTCCCAATCAGTAGTTAACACGACTACTGTGGCAGCCTGCAACTCTGCACCCGCCAATGGGGCTACTAGCCATTTCCACAGTAAAAATGACATTTGTAGGATTTTACGGTTGGTATATGTAAAAGGCATGTGTTCACTCTTTAATACACAGCACCCTGTCTTAGGATTCAATAGGTCCGACCTTGGGGTGACTTACACATATTAAAAATGGGAAGCATTGGCTTTGGCACTGCTTTAAAATCAAAGTTGAGTTGGCAAATTAAAACTGCTCTTCAAGTCTACAGGATCCATGTTTAATTTTTGTATCCTCCCCCCCCCCAGTGGCGCAACCAATGCTGCAGTCCTTGGGGTGACCCTCTAACTTACAAGCCCTGGGTACTTTGGGTACCATGTACTAGGGGTTTACAGATAAGTTCGCTTATGGGTGGAAACCAAACACACATACACAGTTTAAGGTTAGGGCACTGGCACTGAGGTCTAGTTAGCAGGCCTCAGTGCACTCTCAGAGTTGAAAAACCAGCAGCATGAGCCCAAACCTTTGGGGGTGGCCATACAAAAAGAGGCATTTACTTATATGCCCCGCCCCCATCGAAACGTGATGGGCAACTAACACTTACTGTGTCAGTTCCCATCATCTAAGTAGAAGAACCTGAAAAGGCCATACGCACTGGCATGGTCAGTCACACGTCTGTTCCACTGTAAAGTCCATACCTGTAGGGCAGTGAACCATCTCAACAACTTGGTGTTCACTCCTCTCATCTGCGTCAGCCATCTGAGAAGCCTGTGGTCAGTTTGAAATCTGAAGTAAGTCCCAAACAGGTAGGGTCTCAGCTTCTTCAGGGACCAAACC